>NC_138032.1:71157019-72357019 GCF_964106645.2 Podarcis pityusensis | reverse complement strand
ATTTTAGAGCTTAATGATGCTTTCTGGCAACACTTCTGCTAAGCAATGTTTCACACACACACACACACACACACACACACGTATATTTTGTGTTGTGTTTGGGGTAAATAAATGGTCACTGCTGGAATCTCAATAAAGGGCACGGGTCAACACAAACATAAAATTGGAATTCAGCCTACAGAATATTTTTCCTTTTCTTTTCCGCTGTACAGTCAGCAAGCATTTTTAATGTAATTGGTGTCTGACCTCAAATAGCACATGTTCTGCATATGATTTTCTTTTCCTCCCATTACTTCTCCTCCCTTGGGGACTATGTAGTTACACAGCCCAATCATTACCAATAGGTTTGGTGTTATTTAGCACGTCTTCTTCCTACCTAAGACTGCAATTCTAGGCATACTCACTAGGAAGTAAATCTGATTAAAATCAATGGGACTTATTACCATGCAAACATGGCTTGGACCAGGCTATACATCTTTGGTACAATAACTTTGTACGTGGTGGCTTGGTGTTATTGTGGATAACAGAACTACTGTGCCTTGAAACAAGGTTCTACAGCTCTTTCTGCTTTGCCCCACAAAGTGCTATTGTATAGATGCATTTTACAGCAGGGCTACAGAGGTAAGGAAAATGAACAATAATAAGATGTCCCTCCTCCCTAAGCTGTCAGCCAACAGATCTCTAAAACTTGCAGTTTTTCCAGAAAAGCCATGTGGTTAAACCTTTCTTGAACCATTGGTGCCAACTCTAAGGGGCTCAGGTCCCTTCATCCCCCTCCTCTATAAAATATTGGGGGGCTGCCCCCCAGTGTTGTAGACAATCAGGGGCAGATGTCATAGACACCAACTTTAGGGGGTATCAGGTGTGTTGCACCCCCAATAATATTCTTCTATGGTCAGAGCCACAATGCCATCGGCCACTGCCATCGCTCTAGGGCTGCTTCCCCCCTCCTTCCCCTCCATGGCAGGAGCAGCAGGATGGAAGGAGGTTCATAAGTGTTTGGGGGCAGTGGGATGCAAGGAGCGGAGCATGCAGAGTCATCGCCCAGACAGCTTTTTGTTTTGTCGTGCTTGGAATCAGAGCTGTTGCATCCAGGCCACTCAAGCCCTTTCCACCCCACATCGCTCTGCCTCGCAGCACCAGGGCCCCACCTCTCTGCCTCTGGACCTCAAAACCTGTGAAATAGAATGGTGCTTCTTTGCCCCTACATCCTTCCCTGAAAAAGCGAGGAAGAGAAGGAGAAGAGTCAAGAAGCAGCAATCTGCATAGTGGCACAAAATACTTTATCGGAGGAAATAATCACAAAAATTAAGTGCTGATCTAGACTAGACCTAATATTACTGCAATCAATTAGACAGCATGAGCTTGTTTTCTGAACGGAAATTGGAACACGGTGCATTTTACATGAAGAGAGATGCAGAGTTTCCTTTTACTTGATCCATTTGAGTGCTGGAGGTTAGAACCCTGCACTGCTATTCTGCTGACTCTCCTTGGCAACCAAGAAGTTAGAAGCTCCAAACAAGTAATATATATAGAGAGAATGAGCTTTTCTCTAAAGCAAAGAAAATAAGGAACGAAAATAGAATGGTCTTTTGAAATAGAAGACCTGTTAAAGTTAAATTCTTTGACACCCACTGCCCCTGCACATTGGTCTCAATGTACTCATTGTCTGTTTTACACAGAGTCTATATATTCATAACCTGTACATACATATGTAGGCTATGCGTATGTTTTATGTACCTTTAAAAATGAAAAAAACAGATTGCACGGAGAGAGCCTGTGTGTGTACTGCTGATGCATGCATAGCATTGGTGCAGAAAAGGTGAAGAATGTGTGTAGGTTGGGGCAGGCCAGTGGGCACAACCTCAACTCCCTATCCAAGTATTCATTCAACTCAGAAGCCACATGCACAAGACTGTGCATTTGTAGAACAACATACTTTGTTTTTAAGTGAGGCTGTCAATCAATCTCCCATTGATACCAGTAGAATTTTTATGTATCTATGCATGGAAAACCACACTTAGGGGATGGAGGATCAATCAGTAGATGATATATTGATATTATGAAGTGGAAGTGGAAGGATAAAACACGCTTCACCAGTCCATACCATTCAAATGTTTGTGTCCACTTTCAACTTGAACCACTCTCATCTAGTTTTGCCTTGTTATTTGAAATACATTTTATCCACAAATTAGTTTTAGCACAAGCCACCGCTATCAGCCTCTATTATATAAAGCTATTCTCCCACACACACACCCCGCCACCAGTGTTGTAGAAAATCTTTTTCAGTCTGTCATGGATAGACTCTAGGTCAGCTTCTTGATGACCCAGCAACCAATGAGAGCTTTTTAAAATGACCGCTCCCTACTTAAAACGGGGGGCACCCTTTGCGTGGACGCGCGCAGCCCCTAGATCTGGAGCGGCTCCAACAGCATAGGCTTGGTTTGCCTTCCCTCAGGTGGGATACCTGGAGGTCTCTGCCTACCTCAGTCAGTTGTCCAATCCCACCTGGGGGAAGCGTTGCCAAGGAGACCAGGCCAGGTAGGGGAGGGATTACCTGCCCACACAATAGAGGGAGGATCTTACCTGAGAGCTTTTTAAAATGTCATCCAATCAGGATGGTGGTGGCAAGTCAAAATTCAGTACCTGCTTTCTACCAGCTTAGGCTGGTATGTCAGCTGAGGCTGACTCTTGTGCACTGTATTGTCCTTGAAGCTGCTATTTGCTCAAAATTCTGCAGGCAGGATTTTAACTGGAAAAGCTCATCAGGAACATATTTCACCCATGCTGAGAAATCAATATTGGCTATTTGTTCACTTCTGAACCCAACTGTGATCAGCAAGAAAGAAATGTACACTATTCTTGGATTATAAATTTAAGCATTATGCAACATAATACTAATTAAGAAAAGGGGGATGAAGGCCATCCTACCCACCCAACTCACTGGCCTGGCTTTTCATGCCACTTCTATGCCTTGGATGATCTGAGTGTTCGCACTTGAACTTTCTGTCCTATGTTGGGCATATGGCTCAGCTACAGGTAGGTCTCTTTTCCTGCAGTTGCTCAAACTCTGTTGGGTGGTCTTTACCCATGGATGACATGGCACACCTAAATCAGAAGCTCACCCCCCTGCTATTACTGGACCCCTTTCATTAAGATAAACTGTTATTTTTCTTTCAGCTACCTTAATATGTGGCACACAACCAGCCCACCTAGAAATATATTTAGCCCTTTCTGCCCCCCCCCAATTTTTTCTGGTGCTGCCAGTCTCTCTACCCTGCCCTACCATGCCCATAGCCACAGGTACCTGCCCACCCTCGGAAGGCCCCCTGCATACATTTTTTTTCTGCCAAAGTTGTGATAGTTAAGAGCCAAATCAAAATTGTATGTGTTTCCCTAACAAATACCTCAAGGAAGATAAAAAATATGACCATACCCAGCCAACATTGATGAAATAGAAAAACCCATTCCCATCTGTCAACAGGACATCCAGCTTAATGCCCAAAGTAAACCTGATGAACACAGTATTCTGTGCTGCTTTCTGTACCTGAATGAAGCAGGGAGCCTTATGTAGGTCATAAGGCCTATCAACCTGAAATTGTTACAGAACTGAGAAGTGCTCTGTCTCATGAATTTTTGCCCTCTCCTCACAAAGACAGGGAAATTCCAGTCACATTTCTTAGTCAGGCTGCAGTGCCTGGAAATCTGCTTCAAAAGCTGTCAGGCAGATCACAACATGCCGTTTAAAAATGTTGGACTTATTTTTTAAAAATGTTAAAATGAAATTAAATATATTTATGCAAATCTTAATAAAATTATGTAAATACTAAATGAATAAGAGTATAAAACAAATTTAAGATTCTGAATCTCGCTGACAAGACACAGCATTCTCCCGTTACAAATTTTCTCATCTCATCAATTACTGCAGATAGAAAATGAATATACTTCACAGTTGTATCATTTCCACCCAATAGAGAAACCGCAGGCTTATAATCAAACCTCTCCACATCTGTCCACAAAATCTGTCCCAAATTGTTCAAGGCATCATACAAAGAACAATATACAATAATATATGTGCAAGGATACTTTAGATGAGATTCCTGCATTGCCGGGGCTTGGACTGGATGACCCTTGGAGTCCCTTCCAACTCCACAATTCTGTGATTCTATGACTCCAACCTGGTATTCAAGTACCACAAGTACAGGTATATTCAGAATACAGCATATTGGTAAACCTTCCTTCTGGGACAATTGAGAGCATCACATTTAACTAGGCTTTAATAAACACCATCCCCTCACTGGGTTTCTTCAAATCCTTACAAGGTAGTACAATATGAATGTAAGCGAAATTATTAAATAATGGAACTTTTTAAGGCACCAGTTCAATTGTTCTGCCCATCTGAAGAGATACATCAGATCAGACAATTCCTGCTTCTAATGCTTTTAGTGAGCTCCACCCCCAAACTCTGCATATAGTTCAAAAGAAGCCTAATTTCACCACTATGGAACAAACAAATGCATTCCAAGCGTGATTGTTCATGACAGATATTTTTCCTTAGCCAAATGTTTAGCAGCATCACATATGCCACTGTTTGAATTGTTGTTACAGCCAATGCATAAATCAGAAGGGACTGATAGGGCAGTAATAGCCACAATTATATAACTTTGTTTTTAACTATATCCAAGGGACTTCGTTTCTCTGCAGACCACACTTTGAGAAGCTAAGGAACGAGTTTCCTTTATATAGTTCTAATGCTGGTGCACCCTTAGCTCTAAAGTAAAATAAACTCTACATGTTGTGTACAGGTTTCTGTCTGAGAAAACACCACTCCCAAATATCAGAAAAAATATACTTCCTCAATTTTCACCCTGTCTAACCTCCAAAGAGGTGTCTATGGTCTCTTCTGAAAAACCCTTTTGTTCTTTTGATAGTTATTCTGCAAGCCTGCCCAAGCAGTGCATTTTCTCTGGGGCGACACATACCCCTAATCATTTTGTGAATCTTTGTACTTTTGTCCATTTACTGTATTTATTTTTTACCAATTTGAACTATAAAATGGTGATTTTCTTGAGCCAAAATGAGAGTACCCCTAAACATTTTTTTAGAAGAAAAAAAGCACTGTGCCCAAGCATCCATATTTTTCACTGAGGCCCTTCTCAGAATGTTCCCACCACCAGAGGTCAAGCAAGTGGCAACAAAGGAGAGGGCTTTCTCATCTTATCTGTGGTATCCCATCCAGAGGAAGCTTGCCTGGCACCCACTTTGTCACACTTATTTTCTCAGGCATTTTAATAGTTTTTTATTTCAAGTATTGAAAACAGGAAATGAAGCATTTACTCTGCTGTTTTAATGGAGATTTAATGTTGCATTTAATTGCATGTCTTGTTATTCTGTTTTAAACTGCCTTGAAATAAAAATTATGCAGGGTGGTATAAAAAACACTTTAAATGCTGTTGTATGTTTACATGCCTATAGAGACTGACTTAAAAAATGCTTCTAAAAATGTGCCTTAGGTAAAGGTAAAGGGTAAAGGGACCCCTGACCACTAGGTCCAGTCATGAACGACTCTGGGGTTGCAGCACTCATCTCGCTCTATTGGCCGAGTGAGCCGGTGTACAGCTTCCGGGTCATGTGGCCAGCATGACTAAGCCGCTTCTGGCGAACCAGAGCAGCGCACGGAAACACCGTTTACCTTCCTGCCGGAGCAGTACCTATTTATGTACTTGTATTCTGACGTGCTTTCAAACTGCTGGGTTGGCAGGAGCAGGGACCAAGCAACGGGAGAGTGTATATATATAAATCTAAAATTAATAAATCTGTTGTCAGAAATTAAGCCAGTCTCACTTTGGGCATAATTCTCAGATCATAAAAGGAAACTCAAGCACCCAATAATTTCAAGGGGATCAAAACTGCTTACTTTGTATTTTTACTAGTTAAGTGGAATTTTCACTCCTTGTTACGATTGCTAAACAATTGTCCTGTTTCACAAGTCCACTAAGATAAAGAGGGAGGAGAGGGAGCCTCATAGCCAAGGCTCCAAGTAGGTATGCTCAGATCTAGATGTGGATTTAATCACTGTTAACAATACCTGCTCATAAGGAAGATCTCATTCTGCTGAATTAAAACATTGCCTTCTTTCTCCAGTTCTTTAAACAGCTAAATCTCAAAGTGGTTTAATAACAGGGCTGAAAGCTTTAACTAATTAATTAGTGTCATTAATTTACTATTTCATTAATTGATTTAATGTGTAGATTGCTGATTGATTAAACCATGCTGCACAGGAAGAGACAAACCACATTAAGCACGAACACTTGGTGCTGTCAAGTGTTCTGTTAACAAGTTTCATACATCTCTTGACTTCTGTGTTAATAGGCTAGCGAAACTTGTATTGGCAAAGTTCAAAGCCAAGGGGCAGGATCTCATGATTAGATCCTATGTTATAGGCAGTGTTGATGTTATTACTAGTAGATATTTCTTTAGCAAGCAGCTATGTTCAAAATGCAGCAGCAGCAGATATATTGAGTTCCTAAAGTTATGCTAAAAATTACTTTAAAATTACATATATAAGTAACTCAGCAATAAGCATTCCTATTTATTCTTCTGAACAGATCATCAAAACTGATTTATGAAATTACACTTATTAGAATACGATTTATACTTAAAATTTGTTCCAAAAGGGAGCAAAGAACCAGTGACAAAGAAGTCAGGATTTTGCTAGTCAAATACTAGAGAAATATAATGCTCCACTGATTTGAGGCAGGAATATACAAAGTTTACTAAAGTACTTAAGAAGTTTCAGAAGCATTTGCAAAGGCAGACAAAAGCTGAACTACTTTTCTGTTGTTTTCTTAAAAATTCAAGACCTAATGACACTGATAATTTATTCTGCATGCTTTTTGAGAAAAATACATTTATTTTTAGTTGCTTTTGAGAAAATCTGTACATATATTTGAAAAATGCATTATATTAACTCCTTTCTATCTCAAACAATAATGCTTGGAAGCAACAGCAGTTTCTTTAGAAAGGTCCTAAGTTAAACACCACAGGGAGGCAAACAGAACCCACAGTAAAGGTACAATCAAAGACTTAATACCTAGATTGTACTGTTACTAACTGTGACTGGTTCAACAGCTTTTGCCATTCCTGAACCAGGAAATCCTGGGCACAATAGTGCATGCTTTGGTCAGGTCAAGACTGGATTACTGCAATGCACTCTATGTGGGGCTTCCCTTGCACTTGATCTGGAAGCTACAGTTTGTGCAGAAGCTACAGATTAAAAAAATCCCAGTTCCTCCTCTTTCCCATTCACCCTTAAAAATCCTGAAATGCTCTAGGGCAAATTCCTGGCAGAACTAGCAATGAGATATGAAAATTAAATATAGTTTCTGCAACCATTAATTTGAACAATAGAATGACCTTTGCCATATTTTTAACGCATTTAAAAAAGCAAGCCATGTTAAATACATTAAATTCTTTTCTACTTGCAATGGACTTATTTACAGTAATTTTTGATTTACCTAAGGAAAATTCCTTCTCATGAATTAAAAAGTGTGGTAGCTGTTTAGTCAGTGAACACTTCCAATATTTATTTGCAGTGCTAGGTTATTACCATAATCAAGGATTTATTCTACCTTGGAGGGAGGGAAAATACCATTTTGTTGAAGGCTTCCTGGGAAAAAATGGTCTTCAGCAGACTAATATATTTTGGGTGCTGTCAAGTATACCAAATATGAATTACTGACTACAGTATTGTACTGAATCATCCTCTCAAGCTCCATGAGCTGTGCATCACTCTATATTTTTCTAGTGGATTCCTCAAATAAGTATCCGATTAATGCTGAAATTGCTGGCTCAGAAACATTTAATGAAGAACAGGACTTAAGCAAGAAAAATCTTTAATCTTGTTTCTCCAGTTCTCCTGGCTAAAAAAAATTAGCAACTTAGGGATCTCCCACATTATTTACCAGAACAGAAACCTCTAGAAGAGAAAAGCAGGTTTAGGAAGCCTGGTTTTTGAATGTGTGTGAACATTTGTCATGGTGGCACCCCAGTTAGAATGCCTACTTCCAATAAGGTCAACCAGGTCAAACAATACTGACATTTCAGCAACATGTTAAGACCTCTCAGTTTGCCTGGTCCTCTTCACAATGCTAGTATAGGTATGTTGCTGTAACAAGGAACTGTGTTTAGCTTTGTGTTATGTTTTGTACTTGATTCTATGGTTGTTTTATCTGTTGTTTACATTTTTACATTTTTATTTTTGTATTTATTGTTAATTGATTTAGGTTTGCTTTTAACTTACGCTAACCATATGATGAAGGGCAGGATAAAAATTAATAATAATAATAATAATAATAATAATAATAATAATAATACTGTCGTCGTAGCCTCAGTTTTTGTATATAACCTCCACCACTTTCTTGGCATTGTCACACAGAGTTAATTTGTTTTCCGCCCATTTTCTGTAGAATATATCAACTTCCAAACTACACAACCACAATCTCAATCTTTGTTTGCAAACCCCCCTGTAATGAGAATGTCACAGCAGTGCAGAAATCTCCATCATCAAAGATTAAATAATTCAGGAAGAACTGGAAGTCATTCAAACATTTCTACTCTTCAATTGTACTTGAAAAGCTTGTCACAATGAATAACTGTGATCCCCACAACGTTAAGCTCATTTGGAAGCTCTTGTTTCTCTAAATCAAAATATATTTTTGCTGGGATCATGCATTTTATAAGCAAATGGATCCTTCAAATTCTTCAAAGCAGTAAGAATAAAATACAACAAATCTTTAATCATGATACCTAGAGTGGGTATCATCTTTTTAACTATAGGGTCATTGCCTTCTGCACCCAGGACATGCAGATGGAGAGAGAATTATAAAATAGCACAGCAAAAAATATCATCATCATAATCCACCTTAGACCCTATTCTTGATGTAATACAGGATAGTAGAGGACTTGCTCTGACTAGTAATTCCAGGCAGCTCACTACCCACCTCTCAATGTGAGGAAGGTGTTTGAGATCCCTGGCACACAGAGTATCATAGTTGACAGCTGTAATATTAAACTGAAACATGTAAAGCTCAGCATCCCAGTTTCAATAGCAGGATCCAGTCTGTTTGTTCACCTTGTGCATTTATCTTCAATATTACTGTATATATTTTCTGCTAGGAATCATGTTGTGTAATAAAACTGTACAGCCATGAGACAAGAGGAGATTAAATGAGCCCTAAGAGAACTGTTGGAAGGCAGCCTTGTATCCCTTAATCTGATGCTATTGTCTCTTCTTATTGTCAGCCCATGGTATGCATTTCTAATTTTGGATTCTCTCCACTATACATCTATGGATACAGCATGTCTCAATTTAGGCACTGTTTTAAAGCATTTTCATAGAGCTTTGTGTTCTTAGAGTGTATTTTGTTTTGCAGATTTTAGCATCTACTCTTAATACTTCAAGTCTAGACCATTAATTCTGACTTAGAAGAACATCCTAGGGCTAATGCAAATGAATCCTGGGTGCATGGCAGCTCCTGAAAATTTGATTGCTCAGTGGCTCCTGGCAATCAAATTTTAAGCAGCTACAATGCTCAGCAAGTCATTATAATGAAATGTAATGAAAAATTGCAGCACAAATGCAAAGTGTAGCTTCTTGTTTGATTCAGGCAGCCTTCTTCTGTGATAGGGATTCATATTTTTTATTTATTTCATATGTATTATGTTCTAAGCTTTTCATATACCAGCTACTTCAAAGACAAAGGAACTGACAGAAGAACTTCATTTATTCAAATAATACTCCAGGCATCATTCAAAATAGAAGTATGGGTAAATTACATTAAACTAGGTTACAGAAACATGGGAATATGAGAGACCTGAATTTTCTGATAACTGGGAATGAACAACAGTGAGGGGGGTTCTATACTTACATCACATACAATGAACCCACAGGGTCCCCTTAACCTTGCACAATTCATCTACTCTCTCTAAAAGGATGTGACTATGTTAAGAAATAAACGAAACTGCTTGCCTAGAAAAGGTGCATGAAATATTTGGAGTCTCCATTTCTCATATATATAGTTCTCACATCCTGAAAATGGATATTTTACACTGTTCTGCACATGTCCAATTATCCCCTGGATCAGGCACAGGTTAATAATTGGAACAGAGTATTGTTGCTAAAATTCCACATACTCATTGCAAACAAACAAAAATCTTCCAAACATGCTGCAGTCTACTGTCCAATCAAGAGCAGCTAGCCTTATTATGGAAGCATGCAACTTAGGAATCCATAGAAAGTTGCTTTTTTCTAGATACAGACAATCTGTTCATCCAGCCCAGGGATGGATAATCTTTTTCAGGGTAAGAGCTGCATGTCAGATGGATGTGGCAATTCTTCTTATTTTTTAAATACCTGGGCAGATATCACAGGCTCCACAGAATCATAGCAGTGGACCTGTGGTAGTGGCCAGTGTAAATTATAGGGATTCGCCATACAAATGTTCAAAAAAGGAATTGTATTGTTGCTATACGTATCCTAGCTGGAGAAGGCATGGAGCCTAGTTGTGAAGAGATAACCATGCTTCCATTTATTTTACAGCCTTTGCTGGTAAACAATACCGTACATCAAGATGATGATGCAGCAGCAACAAAAGGTGGTATTTATATATATTTTACTTGGCGCTGATCTACTAAAAATAATTACTCTTAATAAAAAAATAGTCCAGTAGCACCTTATAGACCAACTAAGTTTTTCTGGTATAATCTTTCAGATCTGAAGAAGTGTGCTTCCACATGAAAGCTTATACCAGAACAAACTTAGTTGGTCTATAAGGTGCTACTGAACAATTTTTTATTTTTTATTTTTTTTATTTTGACTGTGTCAGACCAACACGGCTACCTTCCTGAATCTATAATTACTCTTACTTAGTCATTAATTTCAGTTGGTCTCCTCTGGGTAAAACTTGGCTGAATGTCACCTTGCAGCTCCTAAAATGGAAGTGTCAGATGGAACCTCCTGGGTATTGCCATAATCTCTGGAAAATCTTTAAAAAAAACCAAGATGGGTTGAGAGTTCCCTATTCTGTGGTAATACTCCATAGGAGCACACAGGCATTTCATTCCTTTAAAAGACAGAATGAAAGGTGGGAATATACAAGTTCACACAATGGTGTCCACATCCGTTCCGGTGGCCTGTTCGCAACCTGAAAAGAACGCAACCCGCATCTGCGCACGCGCAGGTCGCGATTCGCCGCTTCTGTGCATGCGTGTGACATCATTTTGCGTGTCTGCGCATGTGCGAGCAACGAAACCCGGAAGTAACCCTTTCCGGTACTTCTGGGTCGCCGCGGAACGCAACCTGAAAATGCACAACCTGAAGCAAACCTAACATGACGTATGACTGTAGTTGTATCTTTGCCATTACAGAAAATAATCAGTAAGTAACTATGGCATTCATTCAGCCACATTAACAATACATGTTCTATCTGGGTGAAGAATCCCATTTTCCCAATTTGAATATGAAGAATATTCAATAGAGGAAGGATACCTGGATTCTGTGCAACAAATAACTGAAATAATTGTACTAGAAATAATCACACATTTTTCTCTGTTTACCCATCTTCCTTTCCTGTTTTCCCTATTGTTTTCATCTTATTAAATTCATATATATTGTAGATATTTCTCTATAGCTATGATAAAATACTGAAAGCACTACATGATCAATAAAGCTTTGGGGGGGGGGGACCTGAGAGAACACATAGCGTCAATAGTTTGTACACCTGAGAAGAAAGTAAAAGAATATCATGTCTCAACATGAATACCATTAGCTACGCAACAAAACTCATTCCCACATTGTCTTCTGAATAAGAGTAAGATATCTATCTGTTCAACACAGAGGTTATGTTTCCAAATCAAACACTGGATGAAGTAGTTCTGTCTAGTAGCGTTGCTGGTATTTGTTTTATCTCTTTACTGCCAGTAACATTCACTATAGTAGTGGTTCAATCAAAAGTCTACCTCCAACATCTAAGCATTGTCTTTTCAGAATACATTATAAACATTTCAGATTTGTGAATCTAAGACTTTCCCCTACTAAACACTGGCCCCTTAAGATCACTCTTGACATACTGCTATTTTTAAAAGTAACCACATGTACCAGGAAAATGTTTACAGAATAATAATCACAGATATCTTATTTCTAATGTTCTGAGAAAACAAGAAGGCTAAAAAAAATAAATTACTTACCATCTCCTTTTCTGTTGACTTTTGCAAAAATGGCACCATAGAGCAGCATGGGTTAAGGTCGACTTTGTACATATACAACATATTAAGTATTATTCTGAGAATCAGCAGTATATAAATACCTTTCAGAAAACTTTGACTAAGCTTTATTTTCAAAGTACTACTCAGTAGACACCAATAACTATTGGACTACCTTCATATAAGCAGCAGTGCAGAAAACAGTGACAAACAGCAAGAGTGGGTGGAGTAAAACATTCACTTACATTATTCATGTACTCTGAAAGAAGATCTTGGAGGGCTTGGCGAATAGCATTGCACTCCGTGATAATGCGCTCACGGTGAATATCACGTGTGCAAGAAGAATCTGCTAACAAAGCAGCACCACTGATAATTCCTTCTAAACGCTTTTCTAGCGATGGCCTTATTTTGTCTTCCTTCACAGTAAGAGGATCCAAGACAACCAGATTCTATAGGGAAAGATAAAAAGGGGGCAATAAGAAGAGTACTCATGCTCACACTGGTCTTCTTGAACACATAGCTGGAATGCATATATCATATCCCCAGTGTAACCATCCTACTGTTTGAATCTTGAGAATCTTCATCTCTGAAGGACAGCAAGAAATTCAAAGCAAAGTTGTACATTTATATGGTTCTCAAGCAAAGATCTTGTCCATTGGGTACATTACAATACATGCAATAGATGGCTGCAAAATGCCCATTGGCAGACAACCAGGGCAGACCAATTGTATTATCTGTTTATGCGCTGGCCAGGGCCAGCCCACAGCAAGGTGAGGTGACTGCCTCAGGTGGCAGGATCCGCTGGGGCAGCAGATCCTGATGTCAATTTTTCTTCCTCCCCTGTTCCTGATGTAGCTCTTCCCTAACCCTTTCTTCTCTAGCAGGGAGGGGAGGTGCCATTTTGTTGTCCACCTCAGATGCCAGAATGTCTTGAGTGCTAGTTACCTTAGAAAACCTGGAGTGTCAGTGCATATAATATGCATATAATATGTGAGATTTGCTCAGATTTTTAGCAGAATGGGGTGGGGGGTGGGGGTGTAATAATCCACTTCTCATCAATAGCAAGATAGGAATTAGCTCAACACTGAGATTTATTTATTTTTTAAGCCCATCCCTACTCACACCCTGTCTCTTCTCTCCCTTGAATGACCCTGTGTCATTCAAACCCCATGGCCCACAGAGCAGTTATTGCTGAATGAAGTATAATAAATGTGGCAGAAAGCACAATCTGGTTTCTCCTGCATATGAAGAATTAGATTACTATAGGCAGAGGTTTTCAACTTTTTTGAGTCCACAGCTCCCTTGACCAACTACATTCTTTCAGCAGCATCCCTGTGGGGCTCAGGAGCCCAGTTATGTCACCTCTCACCTGCAGAGCTGGCAGCCTCTCACCTTTTGAACACCCTCCCTTGTGGAGTGTTCCCTCAGCCTCCTCTTCTCCCTTTTCCTTGTGAGTCCTCCAGGCAGCCACTGCTGCCACCCTGGTCTCCGGGCTGCTCCCCCTGCCCCAAAGAGAGGTGCCTCCTCACACTGCCCCACAGGGACCTGGGAAGCAGCTTGAGGAGCTTGCAGCCAGGGCTGCTACAGCAAATGGCTGTGCAAGACTTTGGGAGGCAGAGATGCAAGAGGGCATGGCTCACTGGTTGAAACCCCCTGCCCTATGTTAATTTTATGTTTGAAAACTGCCCTGAGAACTTATAGTTGATGGTGCACTAAATACATTCCTAAAATAAAGTAAAATAAATTGGCCTCAAAGATGATGATGGATTCCTAGCCCAGTTCCTTTTATCAAATGACAAACTCTGATGTGAAATTCCTCTTCATAGTTTGATCATGGGGCAGATAAAGGAACTGGCCTCAGAAATACTTTTCCATGGATGCTAACTTGCAGAAGTAGTTTTATAAATTAGTATAATTATCTATTTTAATATATTTTTATACTGCTTACCATTACAAGTAAATCTCAAAGTAGTATGTAAAGACAGAACTAAAATACATTAAAACAATTTCAATAAAAATGTTACAGATATCATCAATAATAAAAAGCAGTAGTAGCAACAATAAATATCATTTCAGCTTCTGCATGCATCTGACCCCTCCATTTTCTTCCAATAAATGTTGCTCTTGCTGCAAGTGGGGCATCTTTAAATGGGAAATTCAGGAGTTCTCCTGCCACTATTCCATGCATTTAAGTGATCCTGAGCCCTCTCAATAAGGCAAGACATATGCAAATAAATGCTGGTGATCTACTGCTTGGGATTTGAGGGTTAAGTGTTTGAAGAAAAAAATTAATGAAATGGATTGTGCATTCTGTAAAGTGAGGTTTGTTTAACTAGAAATTTTTGAATGAATACATCAAGATTCTCTCTGTGTGTATGAAATTCCTTTATCTGAAAATGGAATAATGTTGCTTTGTTTATCCAAAAGCATTATCAATTTCATAATATCTAATTTAAGCAAATCACTTTCCTAACTCACGATAATGGCAACAGACATTAGAAATTCATCAAACTATTACATTTCTTTCTTTCTTTTTCTTTTTTCAGCACCCTCTTCTCACAGCAGGGTGAGTTTGCCTGATTGCAAAGGGAAATCACACATGAGAGAGAACTCTTCTGGGAGTCTTTTTCTAACTACAATACGAATTCATGAAAATTAGCAGTATTTAATTAAGCAAGAAATATCTTTTTCTGTGACTTCTTTCAGAGAGGAAAATGAAGCAACTGCAGCAACGAAAGCTTAATTTGGGGTTGTGTGGGGTATTTTGAGGAACTATGTACTATAATGAAAACAAACACATTTGTAGAAATGTCTGAATGAACAAACTAAATTTCAAAATGCTGGCCCAGCTCTTGCACCTGGTTGGCCTTGTGAGTGAGGCCCACCCCACCTGGAATGTCCAGTGTGGCCAGAGGTGGGTGGTACCAGCTGCCCATCCACTCCCCTGTCCACACAAGAAGATGACGGCCTCCCAGGACCAACCGTAACTTTATGGAGACAGAGAAAGCTATATTTAAACTCTGACTTTTTTCATATAATCTAACTTTCCATTTTGATGTGATCAAATGGGTCACCTTCCACATAGTTGTTCCTTAGTGGATTCTGACCAAACATCAGCATCAATGAAGCCAAATCTATGAGAAGAGTGCATTCATCTTCTAAAGAGATGGCTGTCAGTGGGTTGAGAGGCAAAAGAATTAGAGTAACTTTAGAAGGTTTCGGCATTTCAAAAGTTTGAGAAACATCAGCATGGGTCAAATCTTTTTCTAAAAAAAACCTAGACTTAAGAAACTGCTCTCAGCAAATATGTACCGAGAGGCTTGTGATAAAGTTTTATTCAAAATGGCTGTCATCTGAAACAACCAGCAGCTAAAATGGTGTAGGAAGATAAAACTAAAAAGCTGAAATGAGCAGGCCTTTCTATTGCCCTCTTATTTCCATCAAATATCTTAAGCTAGCAAAATCTCAAGAATATTATAACCAAGACACTGCTACAAGGTACATCAAATCATTAAGCTCCGTTAACAAATTATTAAATAATTACACTTGCCCACTCTAATGTACAGAGTTTGTGGATGAGATTTTGCAGGCTGTCCCAACTTTAGATTTCAGTATATATGTTGCTATTATTTTTCAAGGAATTGGTCTACATCATATGCTTATGCCCTGCTTCCTTACTCTGGATTGTGAATGCAGATTGACATTCCAAAGAGAAAGCATTCCTATTAGAGGTACTGCCAAGGCCCGTCCTTCAACCATAATTGTTGATCTGTGATTTGCAGTCTGAGTCCCTTCACTTGCAATTCTAATGTTCCATTCTAATGTTGATAATTTTGGTAGAGCTAGGCAATCCATTAAAAACCATACTGACAAAGTGAAGGAGAACAGAGAAAATGGGTGGTATTCAACTTAAAAAAAAAAAAAAAACTAGGCCCACTGAAATTGATGAACATGACTAAGTTAGGTCAATTAATTTCTGTGGGTCTACTGTGAGTAAAAGTAGACCACCCAATGTTTTTTAAAAAAATATTCAAAATTCTCAACTTACTTAAAAATAATAATAATTATATATAGTATGACCAAATGCTGCAGTGGTGATCATCTTAGGTACATAAATTCATTTTATATTAGTTCACCTGGGCATCCATAATTTCAACACAAGAAAGTGATGTTTGATTCATGATATGGTGTTTTAATTCTTACTACAACTTCTATCAAATCTCTATGTTTCCTTCATTAAAAAAAAAAAGAACTGAGGGTGGAGGAAGACTGAAGATAAAGAGCCATCTTATTATCCAATTGAGCTTACCAACAGAAATCTGATATGTGCTGGGCAACTTGCATTGATGAGTTTAAAGGGAGCAGTAACGAAATCAATACAAATGAGTGAGCATTTGCAGTAGACAGATCTGATCAAACAGATTTTTTAATCTGTCCTGCCTGAGTGCTTCATGCGTTTTGCTCCTGTAGAATTAATGGTGTGGTAAGAAGATATTAGATTTAAATGGAATGCTTAGCTACAGACTTTTCCACCAAGTTTCCAGTTTTATACATCATCTGAAATACTTGTAACAGCGCCACTCTAACTTGGTTTCACTTCAGATTAGAGACATCGACAAAACTCTCTCTCCGAAAAGAAATTGGAGGGGGCCTCCTTAACATCCTCCTCAAAGAAAAGATTAGCTTTTTTAAGCCCCTGAATTCTTCGCCATTTTTGACTGAAGTCTAAGCTGGAGAAGGATTGACATCTTGGACCCCAGCAAGGTTTTTCTCCCTGTCCTATAGAAGCTAATGGAGTGGCTCTGCTCCATTAGCTTGCAAGGAGTGAGGACTCTACAGAGTCCACCTTAAGGGTCACTCCTGCACCCACAAATCCCCCCCCCCAAAAAAACCCCAATGCTATTTAATGAACTGTCTTAACTCCCATTAGCTTGCTTTGGGGGTGGAAAAACCCCCAAAGGTAAGGGGAGAACCAGCCACTGAGGATAAGTAGGGGGTTTCTCCCTCACACCGCCTCCGCTTTTTGCCACTGCAGCATCTTTTCCCATACAACCACAGGAATTAATGGCACCATTTGTTCCTGTGGGGCTGGGAAGGCAACACAACAGAGGCCAAATCCTGAGGTAGTGGGAGATGGCCACACACTCCTTTAGTCCTACAAGTATATTTGTCCTGCCCCCATTAGAACCACCTCATCTGATTTCACAGACAAGGAAGCTGCTACAGGTGAATCAGGAACCATATGTCCAGGTCCTTTGTACAGGGGATCGAGAAAGAACTGTCTATCTGTCATTCCTTTCCCTCTGCTTCAGATGGCTATGATGCCATTTCTCAAGAGATGCTGGAGGTAACTGGGGCACTGCTGGAGCTAGGAGGTGCCACAAGGTCTTCAAGTTATCAGGGTCTTCATCACAGAAGTAGTCTTCTTGGCTCAGGCCTATGAATTATCTCATCTTACCTCCTGGTCCACACATTGATATCTCCACATATGTCATTTGAATAGGGCTATGAACATACAAAACAGCTATGATTCCCAAGAACATGCTCAACTTTTTAAAATTGTCGTAGGAAGAGCTATGGTATAGCCATGCTTCCCTAAGATGGCTGACTAAATCAACACATTGCAAGCGTTTCTAGACCTGTTGAAGTCTCCCTCTTACACAGCTAGCTGGAATGCAGTACAGTAACTGACCATCTAATGGGGGATTTAAGTTTCAGTTATTACACATTTAGTATTATACTTTTTATTACAGTCACAACTATATCGTATTGTTAGAATGTATTGTAAGCCTAAAGCTTTGGGAAGTATTCAGACTCACTTCAGCTTTTGCCCAAGTATAAATCCTAACTTTCCATACTGTATATGAATGATATTAAGAAAGCTTCCAGACAGTACTTGTTGAGTAAGCTCTTTCAAATATTTCCAGACTATAAACATTTAATGAGATTGGCTCCCAACAGACTGTTTACTACATCCATTTATTTCATTGTACTTTATTTATAGTGCAGAAGATAGAGCAAAGGTTGTTTCAGGTTCTTATCCAATGCCATTTGCCCATAAATAAAGAAAAATGAAACAATTTAATTCTCAAACATTCATAAAAGGTTAGATACTCAATAAATTTTGCTTTATCTAACTCACTCAGCCTAAGGTACCATTTGCACTACTTGTGTTAAAGAAATATAGAAAAAGTCTATGAACGAGAAGACATTTAACAATATAATCTAAGCCCAGGATCCAAAAATGTATATATGGGTGCTCTGCTTATACACAGAGGCAGCCCCCCAACTCCTTGAACACCTCCCCCTCAAACAAAGCACACCATTAAGGATAGTGACCTGTTGCTAGAAGTAGGTTCCCTCCCTCCACAATATGTGAGAAGCATATTTTAATATATTTAGTATATTTTAACTTGCATTGTGCAAAAATGATCATGTATTGCCCCATAAACACATATTTCAGATGGTTCAAAATGCAGCAGCCTATTAATTGGCTGGAGCTGGTTAATGGGAGACTATAATACCCAGGCAGAAAGAACTATATTGGCTCCAATTTGTTCTGACGCACAATTCAAAATATTAGTTTTGATCTTTAAAGGCCTAAATTATCT
The DNA here is from genome assembly GCF_964106645.2 of Podarcis pityusensis. Classification (NCBI taxonomy): domain Eukaryota; kingdom Metazoa; phylum Chordata; class Lepidosauria; order Squamata; family Lacertidae; genus Podarcis; species Podarcis pityusensis. Next base: position 72,338,147 of record NC_138032.1, on the reverse strand, counting down.
TGATCTAGAATTATCTTGGCCCAAGAATTGCCTCCTCCTATTTGAACATGCCTCCATGCTCTAAAATGGGTCACCAAAAAGGTCCCTCCTCCAAATCCCATCTCTTTCTGAGCTCATACTGATGTGGGCAAGAGTAAAGTCTTTCAAACAGTGGAACCTTCCTTGTAGACCCCTTTGCCCAAGAAAGCCCAGTAGCGTAGCTTCATTTTCACATTTGGGGGGAAATATATATGAAAACTTTTATTATTCAGAGCATTTTTGGATAAATTGTTGTTAAATAGTAAGAAGGTGTGAGACAAATTTGCTACTGTGAATTTTTGAGATATCTATCTGTTGCCATTATGTCACCTTTTGTTGCTTTTGGTTTAAAAGATTGAGATTTAATTGGGTAGTTGATTGTCTTGATGTTTAATTGTCAATTTATTGCTGTTTTCATGGAGGCATTTGTCATTTGTAAAATTAGTCAATGGGCTCTATCAATGCTATAGTACTGGGGTACCTATTGTGATACCCACCAGATGTTGTGGACTACAAGTCCCATCATTCCTTGAGGCGGATGGTCCACACTGACTATCCCCTGCTTTAGTAGATACCATGTTTACACCTGATCCCTAGGTCGCAGGTCACAATCACTCACCAAAACAAATCAGCCAGGCTGGAAGTGTGTCTGAGAACTGCTATGAAACTGATCACACATAGGTCAGTAAGATTTGGTTTTCTGGTATGCTACTTTCCACAAGCACATCATTTAAAATAAATTAGGTCATTTTACAGAGTGTGCTACAGTGCTACACATTCACCTACCTCAAATTCATCAAGGGCACTTCCAAGAGTAGCAGACTGTGATGTCGACTGAACCTTTTGATTTCCAATTCCTTGAGAAGCATTGGAAATGACATCAAGAGCATTCTGTATTTCATTACAAACAGAGTCCTTGCTGGCTGCAAGAGATGAAATGTCTGAATGTTCCAAACAAGCAGAGCAAATTGAATGGAGAAGAGATGAATTTTCCTTCAGAGAAGCACGTGCTGCTGCAATGTCATCGCGTTGATTGTTGGATTTTAAATCCTGTCAAGAAAATCATACATATGGGGATTATTACTATTATTATTTCAACTTAAATACTGGCAAGCAGTGTAGCAACACATTATTTCAATTTGTTCTGTATCTACTAAAGAAAGAAAGAGAGAGAAATTCAATAAAGATTTATTAACTGTGTATTCTCCGGCAGCACGTTTTGCTGCTCGTTTATAACATGCCTAGGATGAAATGGAAAGAAATGAATTCTAGCTCAAGAGGAAAGAAATATTTTTGTGTTTGTTTGTTTTTCAGAGTGCCTGGAATAGTTCAGTCCACAGTAATTGTTCACTGCCCTTAAGAACCCATGAACTGCCTTTCTGGATCATGTAGCCTGAATATCTTCTCAGGCTAGCTGCCCACCAGGATTTCCCAAGTAGGGCATGGCAGAGCGAAAAATAGCCACCTCCTATTGCTTGCATGCAGTATCTGACAATCAGAGTTCACCCCCACAGCAGCCTTCTCTAACCCCTATGCTGTAGGAGCCAAAATCTGCAGAACAAGACAACTGCCCTTTAAAAGCACAGGCAGATCTGACGAAGGTCTCAGGCTTGTCCACCTTGCTGAAGCAATAGCCTTCCTTGTGAGAGAACATGCTATCATAATGCTCTGTCAAAGGTGCTGCTTCTGACCTGTTGAAGCCAGACCCTACAGGATCTGCCTTGATCTGACGTTACTAAACATGACTTTGTCTTACTTGACCTAATTTCACTGCATATGACTCTACCTTACTTTCCCGTACACTTTACTGCCAGTAGGTGCCACTGTTCTGTTCCACTTCCCTTGTGAGCCTGGAAACAGCCCAAACAGGACAATAATTTATTTTAAATTGTCTTAAGAAATGGAAATGTTTTAACTGTGGTTGAATTAGTGTTGCACACAGGCCCCATATCCTGTTTCAACCACATCATTGAAGAATATACTGTATCAGCCCAGCAACAGACAGGAAACTCTTTTTCAATAGCAACTTAAAACACTAAATGCTTAGTAGAAGGAGGAACAATGAATTTGTTTGTCCACGATGATATAATTTTACAGTTTCCAGTAGTATGCATTTGGATCCCACGTCGAATGTAACACCATAAAGTGTTGTTTGTTTTTTAAAAATGCAACAAACAGAAACAGTAGGAATATAATCAGAAGCTACAGGTCATGGCTTCAAGTTTCTCATTTCAAAGAACAATCATAAGCACAACAGAAGCATTTTCATGAAAGTTCTGCATGTTTCAGGTAATGCATATGGGTTAATGAGTATGCAAACAATGCAACACAATCCAATGCTATATTCTGCCCAGTCAAGGAAATATATTAATTTTCCACTGGAAGTACTTGTCACTATGTAAAGAACAGAATTATTTATAGCACTTTTTGAGTGTTCAAAGTCCTTCACAAACCTATTAATCCAGGCTACTGTGCTGACCAGATTGCTAGCGCCAGCTGCTCAGTTTAAGCACAATGGAGAATCATCATACCCATTCTCTAGGATTCCTAGCTATTCATGAACCTGATCCTGATTGATCTCAGTACCCTAAGTAGGTCAGTTTGTTGACCTCATCTTGCAAATAGTGAGGTTCATTTAATCCAACCTAATAGGTTCACGGCTGAGGTGAGATTTGAATCTGAAGCACTAGCAGAAATAGTTCAAGATACTATAGTACCAAGAGTACAAGATGTACAATAATCAAAACTAGAAAAAATAGAGTGAGCAAGGAAACTGAGAAAAGAAAGAACCGACATTTTTAAGGAGCAAAACGTTGGCTACCACTATATAACACATTCTAAACAGAGAACAATAAAATATAACTTTAAGAAGATTCCTGGAGAAAAAAGCACCCAAGGTTAGCACTTGTAGCTGCACAAAACATCCTGGGATTTGTAATTATGAACTAGAGCATGCTGGCATCTCATCTTAAATAAAAAGCTCAAAAAAGCAGCATGTTTATTTTTCTAGTAACACAAAGAAAATAAATTCCCTGAGCTTATTTCTACTTTGCAACTCAATTCCTATTCAGCCACATTTTACAAATATAGCAAAAGGGCAGGAAAAGTGGGGGTTGTCTTTTATTTTTTAAAAAAATATTATTATCGTTTAGATTTTTGTGTACCATTTCTATCCTCTGCCATAAAATCCCTAATAAATGCAGCTTAATTACTGTCTAACAACGGTATGAAGGTTAATTATACTTGCACATGCCTCAAGATCCATTAATATTTTTCCTTGCAGCTTTTTCCTATTTCCCCACACACAACTGTATAATTTTCATGTAATTCACATTTTGAGAATTTGTTGCAGGGAGTATGAATAAAAACAGTCCTGGAAGGGCTGTAGCTCAATGGTAAAGCATTTGTTTTGCATGCAAATCGCCCCAGACTCGTTGCCTTGCATCTCCAGGTAGGTCTGGGAAAGAGCCTATTTGATGCACTTGAAAGACACTGCTGTTATAAACAATGGGTAGCTAGATAGATCAGTATCTGTCTGCTAAAAGGGGGGGGGGGATAGGCTAGAGCTCTCCATTAATGGCTGTATGAACAGAAACAATCCCTTAAAATGAAAATATTGTTTCATATCTTCCACCTCTGTGAAATCTGCAAGTCCAGTGAATTCAGATTACACATAAAAACCAGGTGGAATGAAAACTAGTTTATAGGAATGACACTTTGTGATGGTGCTCATTTGGGGCCATATCAGATTAGAATCAATGTGGCAGGTCTTGGAAGAGGATACCAGATGTGGCAGTACTGGAAAGCAATACTTTTCCAGCATGCTATCTACAAACAGCTTGAAGTACAATCAAGAAACGTGTAACCTATTCTAACTGCAAAAGGAAGGAAGATATAAGATTACAGTGGTACCTCTGGTTACATACTTAATTTGTTCCGGAGGTCTGTTCTTAACCTGAAACCATTAACCTGAGGTACCACTTTAGCTAATGGGGCCTCCCGCTGCCGCCACCACGCAATTTCTGTTCTCATCCTGAGGTAATGTTCTTAACCCGAGGTACTACTTCCGGGTTAGCAGAGTCTGTAACCCGAGGTGTTTGTAACCCAAGGTACCATGTATATAGAAACTATATTCTGGTGATCAGATTTCAAGTTACATGAAGCATAGCCCAAAATCAGTTACCAGGAAAAGCATTTGTGACAACTTTACCAAGTTGTAAATGTGAGTTCTTATTAAATTACAGTCATGATCCACCTCTCAAGTTATCAGCAATCATGCTAAGAATTATATTAAAGGAGATGGCTCTGCTGGCTGGATTGTTTATATTTACTAGAACCCTTTAAAAAAAAAGAAACCAATATCTTACTTGTTCCTTGGTAAAAGAGGTAAATTAATCCGTCTTTTTAAACATGCATCTAGCTAGGGATAGTTTGCAGCCAGTATGGCATATAATTGCCATTCTGCATCATATTACTGCTCCACAGATATATTATTCACCAGGAAGTATCATATGAGCTTAAGCTAATGTGTGTTTCCAAATACACCATCAAAGGGGTGATGAGATAGTATATAGTGGAAAGTGGATTTTATATCTATCCAAGAACCTGAATACTGTTGCACGCCACCACAGTCTTCAAGCGAGATTCCAGGGGTTCCAGGCACTTATCCATAGTTTGTGTTTCCTTTTGGAAATGAGGCACAGCAGAAACAATAGTGCCTTTATGATGTATGGTTTATTTACACATAATGGCGGTTCCCTCATTGCGAGAAGTAAGGTTACAGGGAACCAGGCAGAGGGCCTTCTCGGTAGTTGCGCCTGCCCTGTGGAACGCCCTCCCAGCAGATGTCAAGGCAATAAACAACTATTTTACTTTTAAAAGACAACTGAAGGCAGCCCTCTTTAGGGAAGTTTTTAATGTCTAATGCTGTATTGTTTTTAATATTCAGTTGGAAGTCGCCCGGAGTGGCTGGGGAGACCCAGCCAGATGGGCGGGGTATAAATAATAAATTATTATTATTATTATTATTATTATTATTATTATTATTATTATTATATACAACCTGAGCCTACAATGGAGGGGTTCACAGACTCATAATACTACCCTACTCCCCCCAAAAAACAGACACCTATCCCCAGATGTACAACAAACACCTTTCCTGGAGAAAAATCACAGACAGGTTAGCAAACACATTAGGATACACATTTTCAAAAACAGATAATAAAACCCAATTATTCCACATAACAGCATTAACTTTTTAAAACTTTAAGATGATTTTGAGCTTCACTACCACAACATTTCATTCTCATTTTGTTCTACATGAGTTCTCAGCACCATTTAGAAATTCAGATGGCCACTGAGGTTCCATGCTTCAGTTGGTGAAGTATTACACTTCGGAATTTTTCAATTTCTTATGCACACACCAGTTGCCACCCACAGGCATGTACATCATATCTACTTGTACTGAAATCAGAGAAAAGATTGTATTATCTGTTGTAACTTCAGCTTTTTTCATATGCATGGTGCACCAATTTCAGTCGGTGTATGTGTTTTGACTTGTTCTCAGATACTTTTAGTTTAATATTTTTAAGAAATCCAATTAGTAGCCTCTTATGGGATTAGTGTCATTTGGATTTGTCCTTCACCAATACCTTCACCAGTTTGTGGATCCATTCTACAATAAATCAGCTCAGACTCTTCAGGTATATAATCTTTCCTGGTCTTGGATGCAGTTTGATTCCAGTGAGCTGTTCTTAATACTTGGTCTAGATTCATGTGAAACTGTCAGGGTTGTAGAGACACACAACACATACAGAATAGATTTCACCCCACCCACCCCGATTATTTATTTATTTAGAATACATAAATTCCACTATATAGTTACAAGAGGCTCTCAAATATTCTTACCAAATAGTCTCTTAATGAAATCAAACTCAAACTAATACAAGGAGAACAGATGGCATTATGTCCATATGATGCCAGGCTGAATCTAGCATCTATTTCCTTGTCTTCCCTGATATTGTCCTTACACTATCACCTACTAGGCAGCAATTCCTATTGAGGTAATCTCAGACAAGGAAGTTGGGCCGAGCTCCTAGAACTCACTAAGCCCATTGTGGAAACAGTCTTCCATGTTATATTTGCAGCAGGGGTGGGCAACCTTTTCCTATCAATCCTCTGGGAAATCTGTTAGTGGGTGCATGCAAGCAGCGGGTGAGCCAGAACCAATGATGGGCAGAGTCAGGGACAAAAGCACTCCAATTGCTCTGGAATAAATGTTGCCTTGCTTCAATTTTCACATATGTACCTCAGATTAGAAATCCAAATCATATGCTGGTCTATTTAGTACTAAGCCCTACTGAGTTTGGTGGGGTTGCTCTCAAGTAAGTATATAGAGCATTGTTTAGTTCAGCAGACTATGTACCCACTATTCTGGAAAGCAAGTGAAAGTATTTACTTTTCTAAGTTTAGCATGCTATATACATGTTCATACATAAAAGATTCCCCCACCCCAAGTCATACAACTAGGAGAAAGGGGGAAATAAAATAAAATGCTGACCCTTCCAGTTGTTCTGAAACCACATAGAAAGGAGAGGGGGCTTTTAAAAGCCAGGAAATAAAATAGAAAGGAACATAAAGGAAGGAAATCTGATGGGATGGAAGAATGGGGTACTTTCAGATTGTGTCAGACACAGAAAATGAGTCAGGAGCCACAGGCTGTCCACTTGCTTATTAGCAATTGCCCATTTTAGAAACAGGTGTTTCTATTCTCCATTCTTCTTATCAAGTTTTATCTGCACTATATCTTCCTAAAAGCATAATCCTGTGTACTTCTCTATAAAATAAAGCAGCAAAATGGGCACCATTGTTGCTACAAAATGTGTGAGAGAAGAAGTTGCATTGAATACTGTAAGAAGCGCCGTTCCGTGCCCTATAAGCCCTGGACGCCTTTGCCCGGTGACACTGTGGCCCATGGATTGCAGCAAAATACTGGGGAAGGTTTTGCCCAGTATCTTCTCTGTGTGGTGGGCTCATGGGGAAAAGCTGTCTCATGAGCCCTTGCTGAAGAGGGGAGGGGAAAGCCTGTATAAGGCTGTTTCCCCTGGAACTCACAGCCATATTACCTGGTCTGACTCTGCACCCTGCTCCCCCAGTGAGACCTTGCTTGGTTTGCACCAAGGCGAGGTTCAACACTGGCCGACTCCCGTCGTACAGGTTTGGAGCGATCCAAACCCAGCGGATCCATTCCATCAACATGGGGCTTGTGGAATGATGAACTGATCCTGGGACCCAACACCATGCCAACTCTTGCCCTGCCTGCTGCTGTCAATAAAGATTTGGCCTGATTTTCACAACCCACCAACAGCAGAGAGAATGGAATTTATTCACATTATGAGAGAAATGACGGACGACATTGAGATGGTGGCTAAGCCTGCTCAGTGCTGCCAGGGATTCCAGTTACTGAAAATCACACCTGTTTCTGTTTCCTACAGGGAACTACCCTGGGCTCTGTTTCTTGTTCATGCTAGTATAAAGGAATGTTTCTTTAAAAATACAGTTTGTTAAGCAAGAGATTCAAATTACACTAATGAACACTAAAACTGATCTTCCAAAGTCAGCCTGGCATATGTTAAGATAATACATTAATGAAACCTGAACACGTTTTAAAGTGACATACAGTAAAACTAATGCAAAAGAATTTATTCAAACATGCTTATTAGGCTTCCAATTTTCCCTAACGTTGACAGGAGGCTTTTAAAACAAATATATATAAATCATAGCATTAAATGAAAAAAGCCTCAAATATTTAATAAGGGGAAATCATAAAAAGATGGAGCCCCTCTTTAAATATGAACTTAATAATAAATGACAGTCAAAAATGTGTTTTGTGTAACCAGAGAATATTTACAGGCTGCAAGACCATGAAGAAGGAAAAAAACTATCTTAAGCCCTTGAGTTCTGTACTGAATGTTAATGCATTTGTATATGATAGATTTAATATGAGAACCAAGAATAAATGACTTTCAACAGCTGCACTCTGGACCTATAAATCGCTCTTGGTACTGCAAAATCCATACAGAGGAAGAACAGCTGTATAATTTACAGCATCAGCATTTGTCAAGAAAAGCAGCTAGTACAGGTCCTTTTTCAGCTTCAGAAGGCACCTTCTTGGGGGGGGAGTGTTTGTGGAGAACATACTTGTATAATTATGAACAGCCTACTTGTATAAGTAAATAATTACATTTATTTAACTTTCACATTCCTACATACAGCATCCTCTTTAACCCTTAATAGATCTAAGTAAAATTCAAAGAGCATAAACACCATGGCAATTTTAATGCAATTTTAAAAGTGTGAAGCTAATTAGCATTTGCTTTATTATGCTTTGCCAGAGTTATGCTATAGTAAAATAGGAAGACCTATGCAACTTCACAGGGCACCAAAACCATGAGCTAACAGGTAAGACAGAGATTTGATGGGAGTTTCTTTCAACATATTTCCCCTATCTATTATCCCAAAGACAGGCCTAAAAGACACAGCCTGCATTCATATATCAGTTTCCTCAATGTTTAAAAATTACAGCTCCTTTGAATATTAACACATCTACTCCTCCCATATTTGATTTATTCAAGCAGATATTTTACCAACCCAAAGCTTTTAGCTTTTAAGATCTGTTTCACACATTTGGGCTAAATGAATGTGGTATTTACAGCATTTTCTAGGTACTAATTGTCTTATTATTTCTCAGCATTTAAACTATTGTTTCAATTCCTGCCTAAAAGCAAAGGAAACAGAAAGAGGACAATTTGCCTTAATTCCAATTCAAGCATTTGAAATCAAAATCAAAAATTTTCAAATACTTCAAAATTCACTTTGGCATTGGGACAGGAGATCTTTAATTCAGTTTCTCCCAACACTGTTGTCCTAATGTGGACCAGGCCTCACGCAACTGCTATGTGCATTAGGAGAAGCTCACATTCACTCCAATAGGAAATTCCATCTACAATGGAAATAAACAGACCCAGGACCCCTACCAACATCAGAGGAAAGGGTTAAGGTAAAGGTAAAGGGACCCCTGACCATTAGGTCCAGTTGTGACTGACTCTGGGGTTGCGGCGCTCATCTTGCTTTATTGGCCGATGGAGCCGGCGTACAGCTTCCGGGTCATGTGGCCAGCATGACTAAGCCGCTGCTGGCGAACCAGAGCAGAGCACGGAAACGCCATTTACCTTCCCGCCAGAGCGGTACCTGTTTATCTACTTGCACTTTGACATGCTTTCGAACTGCTAGGTTGGCAGGAGCAGGGACAGAGCAACGGGGCTCACCCCGTCGCGGGAATTCGAACCACCGACCTTCTGATTGGCAAGTCCTAGGCTCTGTGGTTTAACCCACAGCGCCACCCGCGTCCCTTGGGAAAGGGTTAAAGCACTGCTAAAGGTCACACCATGGTCTGCACCTGCAATTTATTTTTCAAAAGGCATTCAATAAATTGCTAATTGTATGGTGTATACTAGTTTCTCACCAAGATTGAAGAACTCTGGACTGAACCACTGCAGCTGCCTACATGTAAGAAACTAGTGCACCCAGGATTTGATTTGCTTTTACCATGGGGAAATATTCAGAAATATGAAACACACACACACACTGCTGTAGTCTGAGGCACAGTCCAGAATTCTACATCCTTATTTGGAGATTGTATGAAGCAGCTCTGAAACTTAACATTCAAAGCTATGCACCAAGGTTTTAATTCTGAAAATTCAACCGGATCTTGGATTGCAAAGTTTAATTTTTGTGCATCTTGGTATTTCAAATTCCTTTAAGCTCAGATGTTGTTAAGTTGTGGGGGAACATATCAGACGACACAACAGCTCTTCAAACAGCTCTTCAAACAGCTCTTGTTTATTCACAGGCCAGAACAGAACTGAACTGAAGGGTTCAGCCAGCCTGCTTATATAGAGCTCCACTAGAACACAACAGTAACCATTTTCTGTAACTATCCAATCACTGAACGTCACTTTTGATCCCTTATTTGCATATGTGGACCTGAACTATCTACAGTATCCCCCTGCTGGCCCAGGGTGAGAACTTCAGTACATAACAGATGTGTCATCTGTTCCTGTTTTTCCCAAGTTCTCTTCCACTTCTTTTGTAAACCAGAAAGCTAGAGAAAGAGAATATTGTATGTGCAAAGTAAAGATTGGAATCCTTTTTTTAAAGTTTTTTTTTAGTTAGGTTTTTTTTAGTTTTAAGGACATCTGAAATGAGACTAATATTAAACCCTTACTGAGAAAACCCTATTAAATTCCGTATATACTGCCATAAGAAAAAGTCTTCAGCGGTCTACTTAAACAACTCTTTCTATAAATCTGTGCCATAGTTAGTACAGATACTTGCCTGATTATTTATGGGGGCTTTGTTGGAAAATAAAATCACCCCTGGAAATCTGCCAGGGTCTAAGAGTCAAATGCCACATTATATTGCATTCAGATATAAGATTAGACCCAAAGTCTTCTCAGTGTTGCAAAGCACCCTCAGAAGGAAGGACTTTGCAGTAGTGAATTGGAGGGAGCAGTGCTTAATCCTTTCCCTGCCACTTTTACACAGGAACTTCCTTTCCACAAGTCACTCCCCTTCTCTGGACAAAGGGTTCCACTTCAAAAGCCCATGTCTCATGAGGTAAATAATTGGTCTGAAACACTGGCAAGAGAAAAGCACCAGAAGGCCAGAAATTTAATTGGAAAACTGGCTGGTGGGGGTGCTTTCTACAGTATAGGGCAAGTAACACATCTCAATAATAAATGCATAATAAAGGATAATTTAATGGAATGTAGGTTTTCCATATTTCAAAAAGTGAAAATCCAGACACAAAGGTTGTTGACCCCTGCTCCAAACTAATCAACAAATAACACAGGGAGATGGTACTTGTGCCCCTGGTTCTATAATTCGCAATATTTAATTTTTAAAGACAAATAATGCTATGTTTTCTACTAACTTCAGTCAACTGACAACAAATCACAACACATAGTATTACCAGCAAAAGCTCTACTGAAAGTACTTTAGCCAAAGCAAATGCAAAAGAGATTTTTTGTTTGTTTGTTGTTGAATCTAGTTTATGCTATGGCTTAAGTGTTTCTAAAGAACCTCTGACTTCTTTTATTGAGTTGGAGAAGTTTCATTTATATGAGTTGCACCTAAGCCACAGAAAGAAAATAAACTAAATTATACAATCTTTAGTAAATGGATTTGGTGCTCAAGATAAAGATAAAGATAACTAAAAACAGGTTTTTGAACCAAGAAGAAAAGTAGAACTGTTTTTAAAATGCTATTAACTAATTTGCCAGCCTGCATGACCCCAAACAGTACTCTGCTTCAGTAATTGTTTTTAAAGTATGATAGATTTGGAAAATAACCAAGAATTCCTTATCAGTGGCTTACCTCTTCCTTAATTTGATCTAAGAGGACTATGGTGATTTTCCATGTGCATGCTGATTTAAAATAAAAAGTTTTGAACTCATCTTGAAGCAATTAAGTGTACAGTATATATGAACAAAAATATTTGTAAATACTGTACATTATCAGTTCTGAGTAAGAGAAAAAGGGAGAGTACTTTTGTTCAAAATCAGATATGATTGCTAGATAGGCATGCATCTATCCATCTCTATCAACTCTAGTTGGTAGCAGACAGTATTTGCTAGTCTAATTAAACGCCAAATCTGCTAAGAAACTAATCATTTTTTTTTAAATAACTTCTATTAAGAGGAGTTCTGAATTTCTACAGAGCCTTGATGTTATTTCTTGAAGTTCAAATCACATCTGGACTTCTATGTGGTCTGTATATGACAGATTTTCAAAGTGCATATTTCAGGAGTATGTACAATTTAGATGCATTTTTTAAAAAAAACACTAATGAAATTATTCTGATTAACAAATATCTTTAAGATACAAGAATGGCTGCCATCTAAAGAGACAACATAAACCACTTGCTAATGTGCAGAAGAGTGCAAGGCTCCTGGGCAAGAACCCTTGTGAAATTTGGGTGTTCAATGTTTTTTTAATTTTTTTAACTAAGCAAAATACTAATTGCACCCAATGCTTTGTGAATACTTCATCATTTAAAAAATAAAATATGTCTGAGAATCAATGAGAGCTACTGGCTTGCTTTATAATTATATAGTTTAATACTTGCAATAATTCAAAATTACTTCAAAAAGATCAAGAACCCTGCATTTATTTTCTACCTGCGGCAAAAGGTTCATTTGTTCCCATAATAGGAATGAGAGAATGTTTTTTTATCCAGAGAATAAAATAATCTCTGGACCACCAAGATTCTAAATCTTGCCACAAGACATAATAGTGAAATGTTTGGCTAGTAGTGTCATTTAAAAATGTAGAATCTCCAATTTTCCTGTGCTGGTTATTCCATAGGTATGGATAGTGAGCTTGAGTCTCACATTGTGTCTGATCTACAGCAGGGCTGTCCAGCTTCCAAGAGATTGCGATCTACTCCCACTATTAAAAATCTGGCAGTTGTTGCACTTTTTGGGGGGAGAGGATGAGCCAGAGTTGTTGAGTTTGGGGGGGCAATCAGGGACCCACGATCGACCAGGATCAATCAGGGACACCCTGCGATCGACCGGTAGATCGCAATCGACCTGTTGGACATCCCTGATCTACGACAGCCAATTGCATCCGTTACATATTCTAATTTTTACATCTCCATTTGTAAATCTAATGGTTTCTTACTGCAGAGGGATCACCATTGTGAAAAGTGCTGTTGTAGTGCAATGCATCATGTAGTCACCCATTTATTTTGAATGGGGAATTGGAAATGCTTTTATTATCTCTCTTAGGCCAACATTATGGTCCTTTTTGATGTAGCACAACTCCTGTGCAAGGATCACCTCATTTTCTTAATTACAATCACCTCATTCCTGTGGCTGTAATTTGTTTTAACTGTTTTTAATACTGAATTTTAAATTGTTGTAACCCACTCTGAGACCTGCAGGTGATAATGATAATGATGATGATAACGGATTAACTGTTTGTCCAAAACCAATTCCGTGTGAAAACAGCAGAATTTACCATGCCACAGAGAAGGCTTGGAAACTAGCAACACTGAAGTGTTTGGATTTGATATCCTGCTTTATCACTACCCTAAGGAGTCTCAAAGTGGCTAACAATCTCCTTTCGCTTCCTTCCCCACAACAAACACTCTGTGAGGTGAGTGAGGCCAAGAGACTTCAGAGAAGTGTGACTAGCCCAAGGTCACCCAACAGCTGCATGTGGAGGAGCGGGGACGCGAACCTGGTTCACCAGATCACAAGTCCATCGCTCTTAACCACTACACCATACTGGTTCTCACTACACCACACTGGCTATCTGATGATGGAGACCAACATAATATGGTATTTTCAGGCAAGTGCTTCCTCATGAAATAATCAGATGTTACAATCCCCACACAAGGATGGTAAGAATCAGCCCTGTGCCTATCTAGTTAGCACATCCCCACAGGGTACAGCACATAGTGGTTGCTGATCGATTATTGAAAGTATATTGTGGTCTGAATGTATTCTATGGACTGCAGTGTTAACTAGAAATAAAATACTTTTAAGATATAAAATAAATTCAACCTCTGTTCTGTAGCCTGTATCATTCACAGATAACCAAACACCACTGGTGACAAGGGAATCTAGGTGGTATATTTTTATTCAGGACGTGTAAATACCTTCTGAAGAATATATTAGGAGAGTTATAATTCCACCTGACACCAGTAATAAGATTACTCACTGCTGATGTAACTGAAGTCACAGTGCTCCTATGAACAAAATAATGTTCAAAGCAGCCCTCAGAACCTGTTCTTTTCTCTTCTTACACATTCCCTTCCTGTCAGAACAGAACAGAAACCCATTTCAGTGGATTAAAGTAGATGACACGAAACATGCAGAGAAGTCTATCTTCCTGCTAGAAAGCCTTCTAGGACATGATCTGTTCTATCAAACAGCTGTCCTTGAGTGCAAAAGGAAACTTGTGGACATTCCTTGCATGGATGCTCTGGTTCTTCTTTTGTGGAAATTTAGAAAATTTCATTTTGAGAATTTGCCATGTATTTGATAAAAAACAGATGGGTTGGTGGGATTGAAGACCTTTTAAGATCTGTAGCTATAAAGTGAAAGAAAGCACTATAAAATTTATATATTATGAGAAAGTGCACAATTTGACTTTAAAAACTGTGTCTGTCTTGCATAAATATTTATCTGACTTATTCTTATGACAGAGCGATGGTTTTTCAGTACTATTTCACTGTGAGCTTCAAGGAGAACAAATTACAAAAACCAATATACCCTCTTACAGAGAAAAAATCAGGTCACACTTTAAGCCACATCCCAACTTTTCACATATTGACAAGATGGAACATAAACAGAGAAGAGTGACCAAAGATGATAAAGGGTCTGGAAACCAAGACTTATGAGGAACAGTGGAGGGAACTGGGTGTGTTTAGCCTGGACAAGAAGAGACTGAGAGAAAATATGATAGCCACCTTCAAATATCTAAATGTCTGTCACATGGAGGATGGAGCAAGCTTGTTTTCTCCTGCTCTAGAGGGCAGGACTTGAACAAATGGATTCAAGTTACAAGAAACTAAACATCAGGAAGAACTTTCTGACAGTAAGAACTGTTCGACAATGGAACGATCTCCCTCAGAAGATGGTGGGCTCTTCTTCATTGGAGGTTTTTAAGCAAAGGTTGGATGACCACCTGTCATGTATGATCTAGTTGAGATTCTTGTATTGCAGGGGGTTGGACTAGATGACCCTCAGGATCCCTTCCAACTCTGCAATACTATTATTAACTATCTGATTTTATTAATAAAACATGTTTTACTCTAAAGTGCAGTCTGCACTGTTTTGTATCACACTTTTTTGCACAGCTGCTGTTGGATGGGTGGAGGTTTATTATAATTGGTAATTTATACTTAGATTACCAACTATACTTAGATTCTTATGGTGGTAGCAGGAAAACAGTGCTGAAAAAATAAGTAACTGGTGTATGAGATGAAGTGGTGTGGGAAAATAGTAATTACCTGACCCCTCCATGCAACCACTAAACCCCACCCACCACCACCACATGATGATCCTTCACTCAACACTGGTAGGATATGATAAATATGGCAAACTCAAGTTAATAAATCTGGCTGCACTGTTCTGAACCACATAAAGTTTCTGAACATTTTCAGACAGCCCTACAAGTAGTAGTAGTAGTAGTAGTAGTAGTAGTAAGGCATTTGGAGATTTACTTATTTATTCTCCCCAAATATGTTGATCTCCATGGTATTTGTGTCAATCAATATGCTACAAACAAATTACTAGTTCCATCCATTAGGAAATGAGGTAGAAGTCCTTTTTTTCCAACTTGATGTTCTAGAGAGGCAATTAAAATGCATCCAATATATCATTATCAAGCACATTATCTCAACTTCCTTCATAACATCTCAGTAGCTGCCCTGTGTAGAGGTCAAGCATAGTGAAGATGTCCTTGTAATAACTCCTACTAGGAATGTTTGTGTGTAAATGTAGCCTGATGAACCCTGTAAACTTATGCAAATGAAAGATTTTTGATGTTGAATGAGCTGTAGGTGGAGGTCAACAGATCAAATACAAACACAAAATGTATTTTTTTAACTGAGCAGACATTTGCGTTTGGGATTATTTTGAAGCAATTTTAAGCATTTGTCTTTGTATCTAAAATTGTGACACAATCTGGAAGAAATCAAATGTCACATTCTTCATCCCTGTTTCCATTTACCAGAAAAACAGCTGACTGAAAGATGAAGTTGAAATAAGTGTTGCAAAGATGTAGTTAACTGGTTACACAGTGATCTCACCACCCCTAAAGCAATTGTTGCTTCATAGGAAAGGGGCCCAGATCAATATGGATTCACTGACCACTGCATGAAAGAGCAGAAAGTATTTTCAAACTCCATAATTAGAATTGTCAAAGTTCACCAATCCACTTTCATTCCCAGGAATTGCAGCAGTGATGGGACACATGGCAGAAATGTGCCCTTTCTTACCAGCCTAGGAGGAAAAACTGGCAGTCACTAATGCTTGCTCTGAGAGACATGAATTAATTCTGCTGACTAGATGTAGTCTTCTGCACCTGAACCTACCCCCCCCCAACCCAACTTTATATTTCAAAAACCACAGCCCTTTTCAGATATGAATCTGGGGTAAAATGAAGCCTGGATTACTGCAATGCTCGCTGTATGGAGCTGCCCTTGAGATAGGTTCGGAAGCTGCAGCTGGTGCAAAATGTGAGGCCTGACAAGGATACCTGAAAGATAATCTCACCCTTTTATATACTAAGCAATCACTGTGCTCTGGAGGTGACAGCCTCCTGCAATACCATATTATCATGAGGTCCATTCCACACAATTTAGGAATTGGGCCTTTCGTGTTATGGCAGCTACTCTTTGGAATTCACTCCCTCTGAATCTCAGGCAGGCACAGTCTGTTGTCTTCTCAGTGCATACTGAAAACCTTTCTCTTTCAACAAACCTTTTTAAGTTGAGATTTTTCCCTGTCTCAAAGAATTGTTTTTTGAAAAAAATGTTTCATTGTTTTATCACGTTGTTTGTCACCTTGGGCTCCTTTGGGAGGAAGGACAGAACATAAATTTAATAGACAAGCATGTTTTGGGGTGATGGAAAACATCACACCAACAGGCTCCTCTGCCACCCTCCACTTGTTCATCCAAATGTGCATGGGGCATGCCACCTTGATGATGTTGACATTCCACACAAACTGGTTAATCTGAACTGGTTTATTAACATGGCTCTTAAGCAGGGCCACAGTGACTGAAAACTGCTGCCAGTTGTTTGAGCCCGGGAATGAGGAGGAAGAGGGAAGCCAGGAGGCTCAATCATATTTAAGGAGAGAATGGACCATTAACCCACTGGGCATTAATGCAACATATACCAGTAGCCATGTTCCTACAGTCCACTAAGCACAGGGGTCATTGTATAGTAGTTAACAGTATGAATATGAGTGGGGGGGCTATGTCCCCCAATCTATTTAGATGTTCAGAAGATTTAAATTAAAACATGTTCAGTGTTTTATAGAACACCAGAGGAATACCACCAAGGGTGGTAGTTATGGTTGATTGAGGAGAGCCATTTTCCTTGCCTCCACCTTTGTATCCACCTCTTTAATTTTACGACCCAGAAATTCTTTATCTGTATGCCTGATTCTCCTTGTGAGAGAGGCATAGCAAATTACAAAACATCACATTAATTTGTCCTAAGGGCAATGCAAGTTTTCATGGCCTTGTTATTCTCTTCCCGTACGCATATGACAAACACTGTTTACCTATAGCTGTTATTGGTTTCCTATCTCTGTGGTACATTTTAATTGTCCTGGGAATGTAATTGCCTAAAATATTCCCTGATTCATGATACTTAAGGAATATTAATGACAAATGGTTTTTAATTTAATCACCATAACTACAACTATCTCATATTTCGCAGAGGTTTCTGTGCTAAGGCTCAGTTATATGCATTTCTGCAGAAGAAGATAAATAAGAAGAGTTATGCATCATGCATTCCTCATCTATTAACATCATAATACTACACATTTACATAGAGATTAATGCCCACTGTGTTCAATGGGGCTTACTCCCAAATAAGTGTGTTTAGGACTGCAGTCTTTCAGTGCAATCTTATGCATGTCTTGTTGTTTTTGTTGTTTAGTCGTTTAGTCGTGTCCGACTCTTCGTGACCCCATGGACCAGAGCACGCCAGGCACTTCTGTCTTCCACTGCCTCCCGCAGTTTGGTCAAACTCATGCTGGTAGCTTCAAAGACACTATCCAACCATCTCGTCCTCTGTCGTCCCCTTCTCCT
Organism: Podarcis pityusensis; assembly: GCF_964106645.2. Taxonomy (NCBI): domain Eukaryota; kingdom Metazoa; phylum Chordata; class Lepidosauria; order Squamata; family Lacertidae; genus Podarcis; species Podarcis pityusensis. Next base: position 72,320,231 of record NC_138032.1, on the reverse strand, counting down.
TGTGCCCTCCACCTTTCCCAACATCAGGGTCTTTTCCAGGGAGTCTTCTCTTCTCATGAGGTGGCCAAAGTATTGGAGCCTCAGCTTCACGATCTGTCCTTCCAGTGAGCACTCAGGGCTGATTTCCTTAAGAATGGAGAGGTCTCAAGAGTCTCCTCCAGCACCATAATTCAAAAGCATCAATTCTTCGGCGATCAGCCTTCTTTATGGTCCAGCTCTCACTTCCATACATCACTACTGGGAAAACCATAGCTTTTACTATACAGACCTTTGTTGGCAAGGTGATGTCTCTACTTTTTAAGATGCTGTCTAGGTTTGTCATTGCTTTCCTCCCAAGAAGCAGGCAGTTCTTAATTTCGTGGCTGCTGTCACCATCTGCAGTGATCATGGAACCCAAGAAAGTAAAATCTCTCACTGCCTCCATTTCTTCCCCTTCTATTTGCCAGGAGGTGATGGGACCAGTGGCCATGATCTTCATTTTTTTGATGTTGAGCTTCAGACCATATTTTGCACTCTCCTCTTTCACCCTCAATAAAAGGTTCTTTAATTCCTCCTCACTTTCTGCCATCAAGGTTGTGTCATCTGCATATCTGAGGTTGTTGATATTTCTTCCAGCAATCTTAATTCCGGCTTGGGATTCATCCAGCCCTGCCTTTCGCATGATGAATTCTGCAAATAAGTTAAATAAGCAGGGAGACAAAATACAACCTTGTCGTACTCCTTTCCCAATTTTGAACCAATCAGTTGTTCCATATCCAGTTCTAACTGTAGCTTCTTGTCCCACATAGAGATTTCTCAGGAGACAGATGAGGTGATCAGGCACTCCCATTTCTTTAAGAACTTGCCATAGTTTGCTGTGGTCGACACAGTCAAAGGCTTTTGCATAGTCAATGAAGCAGAAGTAGATGTCTTTCTGGAACTCTCTAGCTTTCTCCATAATCCAGCAAATGTTTGCAATTTGGTCTCTGGTTCCTCTGCCTCTTCTAAATCCAGCTTGCACTTCTGGGAGTTCTCGGTCCACATACTGCTTGAGCCTTCCTTGTAGAATTTTAAGCATAACCTTGCTAGCGTGTGAAATGAGTGCAATTGTGCGGTAGTTGGAACATTCTTTAGCACTGCCCTTCTTTGGGATTGGGATGTAGACTGATCTTCTCCAATTCTCTGGCCACTGCTGAGTTTTCCAAACTTGCTGGCATATTGAGTGTTGCACCTTAACAGCATCATCTTTTAACATTTTAAATAGTTCAGCTGGAATACCATCACTTCCACTGGTCTTGTTATTTGCAGTGCTTTCTAAGGCCCATTTGACTTCACTCTCCAGGATGTCTGGCTCAAGGTCAGCAACCCCACTACCTGGGGTGTACGAGACATCCATATCTTTCTGGTATAATTCCTCTGTGTATTCTTGCCACCTCTTCTTGATGTCTTCTGCTTCTGTTAGGTCCTTACCACTTTTGTCCTTTATTATGGTAATCTTTGAACGAAATGTTCCTTTCATATCTCCAATTTTCTTGAACAGATCTCTGGTTCTTCCCATTCTGTTGTTTTCCTCTATTTCTTTGCATTGCTCGTTTAAGAAGGCCTTCTTGTCTCTCCTTGCTATTTTTTGGAAATCTGCATTCAATTTCCTGTATCTTTCTCTATCTCCCTCGCATTTTGCTTGCCTTCTCTCCCCCGCTATTTGTAAGGCCTCACTGGACAGTCACTTTGCTTTCTTGCATTTCCTTTTCATTGGGATGGTTTTCGTTGCTGCCTCCTGTATAATGTTACGAGCCTCCATCCATAGTTCTTCAGGCACTCTGTCCACCAAATCTAAATCCTTAAACCTGTTCCTCACTTCCACTGTGTATTCATAAGGGATTTGATTTAGATGGTATCTTACCGGCCCAGTGGTTTTTCCTACTTTCTTCAGTTTAAGCTTGAATTTTGCTATAAGAAGCTGATGATCTGAGCCACAGTCAGCTCCAGGTCTTGTTTTTGCTGACTGTATAGAGCTTCTCCATCTTTGGCTGCAGAGAATATAATCAATCTGATTTCGATGCTGCCCATCTGCTGATGTCCACGTGTAGAGTTGTCTCTTGTGTTGTTGGAAAAGCGTGTTTGTGATGACCAGCTTGTTCTCTTGACAGAACTCTATTAGCCTTTGCCCTGCTTCGTTTTGCTCTCCAACGCCAAACTTGCCAGTTGTTCCTTTTATCTCTTGATTCCCTACTTTAGCATTCCAATCCCCTATAATGAGAAGAACATCCTTCTTTGGTGTCACTTCTATAAGGTGTTGTAAGTCTTCATAGAATTGGTCAATTTCAGTTTCTTCAGCACCAGTAGTTGGTGCATAAACTTGGATTACTGTTATGTTAAAAGGTCTGCCTTGAATTCATATCGAGATCATTCTATCATTTTTGAGATTGCATCCCAGTACAGCTTTCGCCACTCTTTTGTTGACTATGAGGGCCACTCCATTTCTTTTGCGGGTTTCTTGCCCACAGTAGTAGATATGATGGTCATCCGAACTGAATTCACCCATTCCCGTCCATTTTAGTTCACTGATGCGCAAGATGTCAATATTTATTCTTGCCATCTCATTTTTGACCACATCCAACTTACCCAGGTTCATGGTTCTTACATTCCAGGTTCCTATGCAATATTTTTCTTTACAGCATTGGACTTTCCTTTCGCTTCCAGGCATATCCGCAACTGAGCGTCCTTTCAGCTTTGGCCCAGCTGCTTCATCAGCTCTGGATCTACTTGTACTTGTCCTCCGCTCTTCCCCAGTAGCATGTTGGACGCCCTTCCGACCTGAGGGGCTCATCTTCCAGCGTCATAACTTTTATATGCCTGTTGTCTTTGTCCATGGAGTTTTCTTGGCAGGGATACTGGAGTGGCTTGCTGGTTCCTCCTCCAGGTGGATCACGTTTGGTCAAAACTCTCCACTATGACCTGTTCATCTTGGGTGCCCTGCTCGGCATAGTTCATAGCTTCTCTGAGTTCTTCAAGCCCCTTCGCCACGGCAAGGCAGTGATCCATGAAGGGGTATGCATGTCTACTCAAAAGCAAATTAGTCTTACTCTCAGGTAAGTGGATATATGGCTACAGACTAAAAGGGTTAGCCATAAAAAATAGCATGGAAACATCCTGCCTGTAAACTTTTCTGGGTTTTTTTGCAAGGCACACCAAGGACAAAGGTTCTAAAAATAGAAGAACATATTTTCCTCAGATTCAAAGAAAGATTCATCTTCAGAAACCTTCAAAGTTGCTGCTGGAAGAAGAAAGAGAGAGACAGAAAACTTAGTTGCTCTGAAACAGAAAATTGTGTATCATCCCATTTAGTCCTAGGATGGAAGAGGGAAGTAATTGGCAAAGCGTCTGAGATTGCTCCTCAGGTACATGCCTGCACACACGCCCCCAATAGACCATGGGTTTGTTGAACTTCCAGGATAGACTACAGGTTGGGTCAGACTTTTTATTTTCCCTTTTAGCCTGTTTTCTGCAAGTCTGGTATATCGGAAAACTTGAAACCTAAAAATAAAAACTGCCCACAGAAAGAGAAAATTGACATACATGCATGCAAGCCCACAATGGACCTTAGGTTTACAGAACCCACGGAGGGTGACAAAGTACTACTGCAGAGGTTTTCAACCTTTTTGAGTCCACGGCTCCCTTAACCAACCACATTCTTTCTGCAGCACCCCTGTGGGGCTCATGAGCCCGTTATGTCACCCCTTGCCTGCACAGCTGGCAGCCTCTCAACCTTTTTCAAACACCCTCCCTTGTGGAGTGTTCCCTCAGCCTCCTCTCCCCTCTCCTTGGGAGTCCTGTGGCCACTACCCCTGGTCTCTGAGCTGCCCACCCTGCCCCAAGGAGAGATGCCACCTCTCACTCCCCCACAGGGGCCTGGGAAGAGGATGCCCCCAGCCTTAGTGGCCCAACGGAGACTAGCCAAAGGTAAATGTGAGGCCAGCACCATAGGCGCTGGGCACTCAGCTCCCAGGCATGCCTTGCATACAGCAAGCACAAGAAAGCCAGTGCAGTGTCTGCCTGCCCAGTTTCGCACTTGTCTGTCCATTTTCAACAGCATGGGCTGACAGACCGGCTGGCTGGGCTACAGAGAGTGGTTGCTCTTCCTGTCCAGTTCTTGGTTGCAGTGGCTCAGCCTCTCCTACATTTATGCACACCTTTAAACATGCCCACACTGCACTGGACACCAGGACTGGACACCCATCCTCCTATCCATTCTAAATAGATGAAAAGTTATTGCTCATATAGGTCCCTTTCCCCATCAGTGGGACAGGTGTTGGGGGACATGCCCACACATTTTTTCCTGTCTTTTTCTGCTCTATTAGATGCAACAGCCACTTTGTGTTATGCCACATCCTCAAGGCAGCCATTTTATGACTGTTGGATATGCCACTTTCTCAGAATTCCAGATGTGTCCACTAGCCTAAGAAGTTTGGCAACTCTTGCTATAGTTTATTCTCAACAATAGTTGCAACACTGGCACTGATGTTCAAGAATTTTCTTTATTTATATTCAAAATTCTTCAGGCATGGAAGTACATATATACTTGACCATTAAGGAATATGAAAATGTTGGGTGCTACCACAATCAACAAGTTTTTTTATACCATTTCATGATGATATGCTCACATTTGTATTTTTCCTCTAAGGGTTTTTTCATGTCTTGTGAGTGGTGTAAATAAAAGCTTATTACTGGTAACTGTAAAAATATATGGTAATAAGTAAAGGCTGACTAAGAATCTAGACTTGAATATGGAAACTATTTCAAATCACTCCTATGGATTTTCCCCATCTTTCATGGAAAGAAGAAGAGCTAGAACAAATTTGGAGTAGCCGTTCATGGGAGCAAAGGGCAGTGTAAATTGAAAACTATCAGAGGCTCACTAGCAACCCACTCAATGGGCATAGCAGTAATTTATTTCCCATATAGTTGCTTGGGAACCCTACAAATTCTCCTGGCTATTGCAATAGGGGATTATGACACACTATGTTCCTCTAAAATGAGTATGCCAGGAGGAAAAGCATGAATTTTCATGCTGGCCTCCTTAATGAAAAGGAAACGGGAGCTTTCTGCCACCACTCTTACGGCAGGAACACTGCAGATCTGAAGGTTGCATTGGGGGCCATTTTATATTGCTGGATACCAACAGTTGAGGAGGTTGACTGATGAGTGCACCTCTAAACCTGTATTTTGCAGAATTGGGCATTTGCAAAACTAGTCATTTTGTTCCTGCTTTGAATGAGGACAAATTTTTTATCAAAGTAGGAACTATACCAGGCAGGTATAGTTACCCTATACCAGGCAACAGAGGCTCCTCTGCGGTATGGTCCAGCCACAGAATTCCTCATAGGAGGGTGGCATGTTATGTCACCGTTGGCAGAAGAGGAACAAGGCAGTGGCACAACAGTTAAAGAAAAAGGCAACTGCCTTGTTGATTGGTCACAACTGGGAGGAAAGGCATTAAACCATTAAGATATACTGTAACACATTATATGTGGGGCTACCTCTGAAGATGGTTCAGAAACTTCAGCTGGTGAAGAATTAAGCAACCACGTTGCTCAATGGGGCAAGATGGTTTGAGCATATAACACCATTCCTGACTTGACTGCACTGGCTGCTAATCAGTTTCCAGGCCCAATTCAAAGTGCTGGTCTTTATCTATAAAGCCTTAAATGCCTCAGGACCGCAATATCTCAAGGACCGCCTCTGCCCATACAAACTGACCCAGACCCTGCAATCATCATCTGACACCCTTCTCTGTGCACCCCCTCCATGAGAGGTCTGGAAGGTAGCAACATGATAACAGGCCTTTTCTGTGACCGCTCCCCATTTGCAGTATATTCTTCTGAGGGATACTTGCCTGGTGTCTTTGTTACATATCTTAAAAGTGCCAGGCGAAAACGTTCTTCTTGTTCCAGGCCTTTGGTTAATTAAGCAATCTATGGCCTTTTAAACTGGGAGGTATTATCTTAGTTTGTTACTATGTTATGTATTTTTGTGGTTTTTATATTGTACACCCTGTGATCTTCAGATACAGGGCAATATAGAAATAAGATTGCTAAAGGAATTAAAGAGATTTTGGCAGAAGAATCTAATTTATTAAAAATGAATGAAGTCCTTGTTCATGTGTGTGCAACCCTTTAGGCTACACCATAATAAAATGTTTTTAAATGTATGAAAATTAGCTGCTGTCATTTTCCAAATTCAAGAAAACACAAGCTGTTACTCAGGAATTTAAATGGAGGTTTTCCGTAGTCTGACTATACCTCTGAAATTTGGACAGATATTCACAACCAACAATATATGTTGTTGTTTCAAAAAATTGAGATTTCAAATCGTGTTAGAGGAAATATTTTCTTCTAGCATTGGCCTATTTTTTCATATTCAGATCAAAGAGTACCGAAATATTGCTGCTCATCATTTTCTCTATTTTCAGCTTGTCCCTGAAGGTATTATCTGATGTAATGCTGAACTTACTGGCTTTTGGGATCAAAACATTCTCATAACCCAGGATCCCTAAAGGTTTCTGTGATCAGCCAAGCAAAATTCACAACAAATGTGGAAAATTGGAAAATGTGATTTATTGAAGCTGTAGTAGAGGTAGCTCCAGATGCATATTGTACTGTTCTTTTTTTAAAAAGGAAGGAACCAGCAAAACAAAAACCTCATTCATTTAGTTTCAGAAAGAAGGTGAAAGTCTGTATATATACTCGATGCTTTCTCCATTCTGCAGTCCACCTTGCTTTTATATCTCAAACTTTGGGGTTAGAGAGTTGCATCCAACTAAGTTTTAAAGATTAGAGCCACTTAAATTAATGGACCTAAGTTAGTCACGTCATACATAAGAGCCTGCTGCATGAGGCCAATGGCCTATCTAGTCCAACATCCTGTTCTCACAGTGGCTAACCAGATGCCTATGGGAAACCAACAAGCAGGATTTGAGCACAAGAGTATTCAGAAGCATTGCTGCCTCCAATTGTGGAGGCACAGAATAATTATCTTCCAACATTCATCTTCATTGGATGCACATGAGTTATGATAAGGGGGGACTCCATCCACTTTCTCCATGACATGCATGATTTTATAAACTTCTATCATTGTATCTTTTGCATTTTCTCTAAACTAAAATGTCCCAAACATTATAACTTTTCTTCATAAAGGAGTCGCTACACCCCCTTGATCATGTTAGTCTCCCTTTTCTGAACTCCCTTTTCCAACTCAACAGTACCCTTTTTGAGGTAAGGTAACCAGAACTGTTGGGGACGCGGGTGGCGCCGTGGGTTAAACCACAGAGCATAGGACTTGCTAATCAGAAGGTTGACGGTTCGAATCCCCGCGACGGGGTGAGCTCCTGTTACTCGGTCCCTGCTCCTGCCAACCTAGCAGTTCGAAAGCACGTCAAAGTGCAAGTGGATAAATAGGTATCACTTCGGCGGGAAGGTAAATGGCGTTTCCGTGCTCTGCTCTGGTTCGCCAGCAGCGGCTTAGTCATGCTGGCCACATGACCCGGAAGCTGTACGCCGGCTCCCTTGGCCAATAAAGCAAGATGAGCACCGCAACCCCAGAGTCGGTCACGACTGGACCAAATGGTCAGGGGTCCCTTTACCTTTTTAACCAGAACTGTACACTGTTCCAAATGTATAACAGCATTGGCAGTTTTATTTTAAATTAGTTTCCTAATTCCTGCATCACAGGGAGTTGGACTAGATGGCCCGCGTTGCTCCTTCTGTTAGTACCTTCTATGATTCTATGATCCCTAGCATGGTATCTGCCTTTGTCATGACTGCCAAACCCTGAGGTGACATCTTAATCAAGCTACCTACTAAGACCAGGAGGCCTCATTCCTGGTCCGTCACCACCAGTTCAGACCCCATGAGCTTTACACTTGTTTACATTGAATTGCATTTGCTGTTTTACTGCCCATTCATTCAGTTGTGAGAAGTACTTTGGGGTCTCTTCACAATCTTTTTCTGTTCTAAGAACTCGGAATAATTTAGCACTCTCAGCAATCTACAGCGTTTATATTCACTTACATGTAGATTGAGTATGTATTTTAGTTGGCAAATGTATTTTATTGGCAAAACCTATTTGGTGTTTCACAACTTTCTGACTAGTTGCAGGACCTTAGCCAGACCTAGCAGAGTAAATGCAGAATCCACGGAAGCAATTGGTGACTTGGCTGCAGACAGGATAGACAAAGCAGGAACCAGGAACTTGTAGTTAGAGGTGTTTATTATATACAGTGGACTATTTACAGGAACAGAACACGAATCTTTTGCTAGCTCTCTCTGACAGGACTCACAACTCCTTCACTGACACACAGAACTCTGAACTAACACATTCCAGTTAGTAGGCCATTAATTATCACTCCTTTGAAAGAGCTTGACCAATCAGGGAGCTGTCTCCTTGTCTCTGTTATCACCAGATAGACTTACTCCTTCACATGACCTTGTGGCTGTCTGCCAAACCTTAATTGACTGTGTGAATAGCTGCACGTATACAGTTTCCCAACAGTATATATTGTATTATGCATTTTATTTTATACAGACGCAGGTTTCATCACATGTATATTGTAATTTCAGCTTGTTAAGAAATTGAACTGCATCCTTCTCATATTAATTCTTACAAGTCTGGCTGATGAAGAATTGGTCAAGATTGGCTGATGAAGCATTGAACGAAACAGATTGGTTATCCGGAAACTCTGTTCCGACGATATTTGGTGACAGATTATGTATAGAGTGGTACCTCAGGTTAAGTACTTAATTTGTTCCAGAGGTCCATTCTTAACCTGAAACTGTTCTTAACCTGAAGCACCACTTTAGCTAATGGGGCCTCCCGCTGCCGCCACGCCGCCAGAGCACGATTTCTGTTCTTATCCTGAAGCAAAGTTCTTAACCTGAAGCACTATTTCTGGGTTAGCGGAGTCTGTAACCTGAAGCGTATGTAACCTGAAGCGTATGTAACCTGAAGCGTATGTAACCCGAGGTACCACTGTATATCGAACTTTTGAATTATTCTACCGCGACTGGTGAAGAAGATTTAGAGACTTTGGTTGCAATTTCTGATCATTTGTATCAGTCTATAAGTAGTGTTTAGTGCCGTTGTTATTGGCCATTGTGTTGTGTTATTTTGTTCAACTTTAACAGTTATGTGGCAGGTAGTATTAAACAGAGTAAGCCTTTTTTAGATTTGAACTATAATTATGGTGAAAGCTTCACATGTTGATATACTGTCTCTCAGACATCTTATTACTTATGTGTGCTCCACCACTGACTGCAAAAGTATATGCAAATCTGTGTGTTCTTTTGCAAGTGCAGCAGAAAGCCCAATCCACATGCAGTATACTGGGCACAAAATATTATGTTAGCACATGTGATCATTGCTGCCCAATGGCAGATGCTCTTCATGAAGAACTGTATATAAGTTTCTTCTATTAATTTTGAACATTCCATTCCATGACAGGATGGAGACTGAATTAACCCTATGAATACAGTAATTTTCTTCCCTTTGTTCTATCTGTCACCCCTACTCAACTGCAATCTTTCAGCAAATGTCATAGGCTCTTCCACACTTACTGCTAAATAATTTGCTTTAGATATCTTTCTTCCTGCAACACACTTCTAAATTTCAGCTCTGAATTCTACTTCAAAGCTATTTTTTTTATTTCTGAAAGTTCAGTTGTCTGAAGCATAACCGTTGTACCCATCAGATACTAACTGGTATTGTGTGATTCCTTATCTTTAAAATCAGTAAACTACAAAGGAAGTCATTTTACAGTTAATTTGTTGTACATGTTGGTGCAGAAAATAGGACTGTTTCTACTCAGACACCAAAGAAATTATGTTCTGCTTTAAGATCAATTACAGATACAGTCAACAGGATAAAGCACTGGGAAATGCTGCATCCTGCCATTTAAAGACAGGATACTTTACTAGAATTATTTTTCTCCAGTGCTTCTTTTTTTATTTAGAGCTCTGATAATACCAATATGGTGTTTTAATACAATATATAGATTTTGCAAAGACAGAATCAATCAATTGCACCTGATTTTATATAGCCTATAATATGCCCTAATATTATGTACATATTCCTAGCTACGTATTGGGATATGGCTATAATGGATTTTAAAAGTTTCTTATTCTTACATGTTCAGGCACACACATTTTTCTATGACAACGCACATAGCCACTTGACATCCTTCCGCAGGGCCTGCAAGACGGAGCTGTTCTGCCTGGCCTTTGGTCCAGGCCCAGTTTGACCCCCCTCTATGGGACCACTTTACCACTTTGGCCCTTTCATCAGCTCATGTGGGACCAACATGGATGAATCATGTGGGCCCTAATGAATACTTGGGGTTCCCGACCCCTATGGTTGTAATTCGTGCACAGTCATTTAATTTTATCCTGATTCTAATTTTTAAGCAGTATTTTAATCAAATGTTTGATTGTGTTTTAATGTATTTGATATTTGATGTTAGCTTCCTGTGCCAGGTCTTGGCCGGGGAGGGCAGGGTATAAATAAAAATTTACTTCCTTACTTCCTTACTTACTTTCCCAATTTTCCATTACACTTCAAGGCAGAAGTAAGTTTCATTTATTTCTTTGAGGTTTATTCCCAGGAAAATGTGTACAGCACTGCAGCCTAAGCACAATATTGAATATCCTGGTGCTTTTCCTCCTGATTCATAGGCAAACAATGATAATTTCACATTTCAAGGGGTGGAACTCAAGTGCATGCTTTTAAAATGCAGCCATAATTTCCCCACTCTCATATTGTGGTTAAAAACAACATTCTGAACCAAAGGCCTACTTACCCCAGCATTCTCTTCTCAAAATGACTAATGAGATGCCTATGGGAAACTCACAAGCAGGACCTGAAAACAACAGCTGTATCCCCCTTGTGATATTCAGCAACTGGTATTCTCAGAGACATAATTTCCAATACTGGAGATAGTACAACAGCCATCATGAACAGCAGCCACTGAGAACCATATCCTCATTGAATTTATCTAAAAGTATAATCAAAGCTGGCTGCTGCTGGTGAATTCCATAATTTCAATTATGCACTGTGTGAAGTAGAGCTTTCTTTTGCCTGTCCTGAATCCTCCACCATTCAGCTTCATTGAATGAGGTTCCAGTATTATCAGAAACAGAACAAAACCTTTTCTCTATCCACTTTTTCCACACCATGCATACTTCCATACAACTCTACTATGTTCCCTCTTGCTTGACTTCTTTCTGACCTATACATCTAGAGTAGACTCACTACCACTGATCTCACTCATAATATGTCAAGATTTGTTTTAAAGCACTTACAGAACACAGGGTGAAAAAGAGGTATGTAATCTTTATGGCACATATTTTGTCAGCCATTATAACATGTCTCTTTCTCTCCATTTACCTATATTTTGCCAGTCACAGCATCTCACTTTTTTTATATGTCTACCCCAATTTCAATTTAAAATTTAAGCCTTTACTAGTCTACTGCATTTCCCTTTTCTCTTTCTTCATGGTGCGCACACATGCACGAACAAATGGATTATCTTGCTTCACCTGCCAGCTTCCTTGGTTTGTGAAACATAAGATGAAGAAAAATGACGCTTTTAATGACGCACTTCTCCTTCCCAGTACCTATTTTCATGCAGCAGGTACCACAGCTCTGTAGGAACAGGTGCAAAAACTGTGGGCATTATTTGGCTAAGTTTTATTCATAGCAGACTCACTGGAATTAACGAACATTACTAATTTAGGTCCATTAATTTCAATGGGTCTACCCTGAGCAGACTTAGTTGGATACAACTCTCTCTATATTAGATCTGTACAGAACTGCAAATCTTGCATATCAAATGAGACTTCTTAATATTTCTTGACAAATTAAAATGAACAATGAGGGTGAACTGGTCTTCCTATCATGGTGCAAGAAGCCATCCCATCCTATTCTAGAAGCAGCCTTTCATATTGCAAACTGCCCTGTAATCCTTGGATGAAGGGCAGTAAAAAAGGGGGGCAGTAAAAATAAAACCCTTGCTGGGTTTGGTAGACTCCAGACCTGCAGAGTGGAGCCATGGACTCCTGCCCAGATACCACCACTTTTTAAGAGAACTAGAAATTCAGACATAGTCCTGCTCTTTGGGGAACATTTCATAAGAAAATCACTGAACATAAAAGCACTTAGGATGAGAGGGGCTGGTTACATAAAGTTACTTCCACCAAAGGACTCTCACAGAATCAACTGTCTGCAGGAGTCCAAAGCTTCTGTAAACAAGACATTACAAAATTACAACCATAGTAGCAGGAGGCACACTGCTAGCACATACAGTTCAATGTTTGTGACTTCATGGGTTAACTACAATGGGGGCCAGCAACATCTGGAGGACCACGGATTCCCCATGCCTGTCCTAAAGAAGGGAAAGAAAAAGATGCAGACCCAGGAAAAAAATGATAGATTTAGCATATCTATCTATCTACCTATCTATCTAGATATATTGGTCAAATGGATCCTACTATACGAAAAGAAGCAATGAAACAATGAAGGGGAATTGCCCTAAATACCATATTTTTTCTGCAGAGAAAGTTAAAAGGAAAAATCCAAAAGAAATTTTGTTGTGGTGATAAATACACCAGATTGTCTTAGTAAGCACTTTGCTGCCAATCCTTTAAACATATCAGTCACTAATTTTTCTAACAGCTGATATGCCAAGTGCACAGGCACTGTAAGACTGTCAACTTCAGAGTCAAAATTGCTGTAGTTCTGACGGGCAATTGATCAGAGCTTGCAGGGCAGCAGCTGAAGAAGGAACAAAAAGGGTTTTCTTGTGTGTGTGTTTCTTTGTGGCTGATTAGCTGCTCTCCCTGTGCAAAGGTCAGAGGGGGCAGGGTTTCTGTTGAGGCAGGTGATTAGCTGTGGGAGGAGCTTATCAGAGCTTGCAGGGCAGCGGCATGCACCTAGCGGCGCGCACAGTTTAATCCATCTTTTAGATTTAGGGGAGCTAGTCTCAAACGTTTGTTGGGGGAGACCTAGGGTTTTTTGGGGGGGAGTTATTTGTCCTGTCTTCACGCTTTTTATGATGGAGGACCACTGTAGCCACCCCCAACGACATATTCTCAAGATGGAGGGGGAGGGAACAGCTGCAGTCGCCTGCGGTTCCTGCGCAATGTTTGCCATCTTGCCAAAGGTTGCAGGCAGCTTTACCTGCAGAAATTGCATGTTGATTGCCCTCTTAGAAGACAAAGTCCAGCAACTGGAGGAACGTGTAGCTACACTCCAAAGAATTAGAGAGCTGGAGCTCTTCTTGGAAGCAATAGAGCACACCGTCTCCACCAAGGAGGAGACCGGGGACTCCCCTGAGAAGGAGGCTAGTTCACCAACACAGGAGCCAGATATATGGAGAAACGTGACTCAAAGAAGTAGGAGGCCCAGGGTTCGCTCTGATTGTTTAGAAATACACAATTGCTTTGAGGTCCTCTCCCCTAGCATGGAAGACGAAGAGCAGACTCCATTTGAGGATCTCTCCTTCATTACAGTCGATCAGGTATATGCAGACGAGCAGCAAAGTCAGTCCGCAGGGAATGTGCAGGTGACCTAGGAACGGACAGCTCACGGAAGAACCCTGACCAAACCTAAGAGGAGGCGTGTAGTGGTGATAGGGGATTCCCTACTGAGGGGAACAGAAGCAGTGATCTGTGGGCCTGACAAGATGTCTCGGGAATTGTGCTGTCTCCCCGGGGCTAAGATCCAAGATGTAACTGAACGACTGCAAGGAATCATAAAACCCACTGACAAATACCCCTTCCTCTTGGTTCATGTGGGAACCAATGACACTGCAAGCAATAGCCTCCAGAAGATCAAAAGAGACTACGAGGCTCTGGGCAGGAAATTGAAGCAATTAAATGCACAAATTGTCATCTCATCTGTCCTCCCAGTTGAACGACGTGGCCCAGGGAGTGAGGGAAAAATAGTGGAAGTGAACAGCTGGCTTCGCAAATGGTGTAAACAGGAACGGTTTGGATTCTTAGACCACGGACTGCAGTTTCTTGAAGATGGACTTCTGGCAAGCGGTGGGCTGCACCTCACAACGGTTGGGAGGAATGTTTTTGCCAAAAATCTCAGAAACCTCATCAGGAGGGCTTTAAACTGACTAATGTGGGGGAGGGAGACAGTGCTCCTGAAGGTAGGAGTCTATCAATTGATGAAGATGATCATCCAAATGTCATAGACCAAATGGAGCAAACAGCACGCAGACCTAGTGGTGGGAGGAAAAAATCCTTAAATAAGCGACACGGGGGAATGATTAATGGACTTCAATGTCTGTACACTAATGTGCAAAGCATGAGAAATAAACAAGATGAGCTTGAGCTCTTGGTACAGCAAACTAAATATGACATAATAGGCATCACTGAAACCTGGTGGGATAAGTCCCACGATTGGAATGTAATAATGGAGGGATACAATCTATTTCAGAGAAACAGACCAGACAAGAAAGGAGGAGGAGTGGCGTTATATGTCAGGGATGTGTATACCTGTGAAGAGATCCAAGTTTTAGAACCTCAAAGCCAAAGTGAGAGCATTTGGGTCAAAATTAAGGGAGAGAAGAATAACAATGACCTCATTGTGGGAGTTTACTATAGATCCCCAAGCCAAACGGAGGACATAGATGATGCCTTCCTGGAACAGATGGCCAAGCATGCAAAAGGAAGGGAGATAGTAGTAATGGGGGACTTCCATTACCCGGATATTTGTTGTCAAACTCAGCCAAGAGCATAAGGTCAAACAGATTCCTCACTGGCCTTGCAGACAACTTCATTGTCCAGAAAGTGGGAGAAGCAACAAGAGGAACAGCCATTTTAGATCTGGTCCTAACCAATGTTGATGACCTGATTAGTGGGGTACAAGTGGAAGGATCATTAGGCGCGAGTGATCATGCTCTTCTGAAGTTTACTATACAGCGGAAAGGAGCAGCCAAGCATACTAGGACTCAATTTCTTGACTTTAAGAAAGCCGACTTCATAAAACTTAGGGAAGTCCTGGG
Source organism: Podarcis pityusensis (assembly GCF_964106645.2). Classification (NCBI taxonomy): domain Eukaryota; kingdom Metazoa; phylum Chordata; class Lepidosauria; order Squamata; family Lacertidae; genus Podarcis; species Podarcis pityusensis. The sequence continues at coordinate 72,305,188 of NC_138032.1, read as the reverse complement.
TAAGATCTCATGGACAGTAATACTAAAAGGAAAGGGAGTTCATGATGGCTGGGAGTTTGTTAAGAGGGAGATAGTAAAAGCACAACTTCAGGCAATACCAATGAGACGGAAACATGGAAGGTGCCTAAAGAAGCCAGGGTGGCTATCTAAAGAACTTTTAACTGAGTTAAGATTAAAAAAGGATGTGTACAAAAAATGGAAAAGGGGGGGAACCACCAAAGAGGAATTCAAACAAATAGCCAGCACGTGTAGACACAAAGTCAGAAAAGCTAAAGCAAAGAATGAACTCAGGCTTGCTAGAGAGGTTAAAAGCAACAAAAAAGGCTTTTATGGGTATGTTCGTAGCAAAAGGAAGAACAAAGAAACAGTGGGGTCACTCAGAGGAGAAGATGGTGAAATGCAAACAGAGGACACAGAAAGGGCTGAACTCCTCAATGCCTTCTTTGCCTCAGTCTTCTCCGATAAAGAAAACAATGCCCGACCTGAAGAATTTGGAGCAAATGATTCAGCAGAGGAAACACAGCTCAGAATAACTAAGGAGATAGTACAAGAATACTTGGCTAGTTTAGGTGCATTCAAGTCTCCAGGGCCAGATGAACTGCATCCAAGAGTATTAAAAGAACTGGCAGATGTGATCTCAGAACCACTGGCAGTCATCTTTGAGAATTCCTGGGGAACAGGCAAAGTCCCGGCAGACTGGAGGAGGGCAAATGTTGTCCCTATTTTCAAAAAGGGGAAAAATGAGGACCCAAATAATTACCGCCCAGTCAGTCTGACATCAATACCAGGGAAGATTCTGGAGCAGATCATTAAGCAAACAGTCTGTGAGCACCTAGAAAGGAATGCTGTGATCACCAATAGTCAGCATGGATTTCTGAAAAATAAGTCATGTCAGACTAACCTGATCTCGTTTTTTGACAGAATTACAAGCCTGGTAGATGAAGGGAACGCAGTGGATGTAGCCTACCTTGATTTCAGCAAGGCATTTGACAAGGTGCCCCATGATATTTTTGTAAAGAAGCTGGTAAAATGCGGTCTTGACTATGCTACCACTCAGTGGATTTGTAACTGGTTGACTGACTGAACCCAAAGGGTGCTCATCAATGGTTCCTCTTCATCCTGGAGAAGAGTGACTAGTGGGGTGCCACAGGGTTCTGTCTTGGGCCCGGTCTTATTCAACATCTTTATCAACGTCTTGGATGATGGACTCAACGGCATCCTGATCAAATTTGCAGATGACACCAAACTGGGAGGGGTGGCTAACACCCCAGAGGACAGGATCACACTTCAAAATGACCTTGACAGATTAGAGAACTGGGCAAAAACAAACAAGATGAATTTTAACAGGGAGAAATGTAAAGTATTGCACTTGGGCAAGAAAAATGAGAGGCACAAATACAAGATGGGTGACACCTGGCTTGAGAGCAGTACATGTGAAAAGGATCTAGGAGTCTTGGTTGACCACAAACTTGACATGAGCCAACAGTGTAACGCGGCAGCTAAAAAAGCCAATGCAATTCTGGGCTGCATCAATAGGAGTATAGCATCTAGATCAAGGGAAGTAATAGTGCCACTGTATTCTGCTCTGGTCAGACCTCACCTGGAGTACTGTGTCCAGTTCTGGGCACCACAGTTCAAGAAGGACACTGACAAACTGGAACGTGTCCAGAGGAGGGCAACCAAAATGGTCAAAGGCCTGGAAACGATGCCTTATGAGGAACGGCTAAGGGAGCTGGGCATGTTTAGCCTGGAGAAGAGGAGGTTAAGGGGTGATATGATAGCCATGTTCAAATATATAAAAGGATGTCACATAGAGGAGGGAGAAAGGTTGTTTTCTGCTGCTCCAGAGAAGCGGCCACGGAGCAATGGATCCAAACTACAAGAAAGAAGATTCCACCTAAACATTAGGAAGAACTTCCTGACAGTAAGAGCTGTTCGGCAGTGGAATTTGCTGCCAAGGAGTGTGGTGGAGTCTCCTTCTTTGGAGGTCTTTAAGCAGAGGCTTGACAACCATATGTCAGGAGTGCTCTGATGGTGTTTCCTGCTTGGCAGGGGGTTGGACTCGATGGCCCTTGTGGTCTCTTCCAATTCTATGATTCTATGATTCTATGATTCTATGATTCTATGATATACCATGCAGGTTTATGTGAAATACACTTACAGCATTATAAAAATTGTGTTCTGTCAAAGTGTGTGCCAAGCACTATAAAAGATTCTAGAGGAAATTGTGTGTAGCCCTCAAACAAACCACCCAGTACCTGTGGATATATTTAGACATTTAAAGCCATTCTAAAGGATAGTTAGCCTTTTTCATGTGTATGGTATTGCCAAAAATATCACAAGAACATTCTTTCATATAAGTAAATATTTTATAATATTCAGCTTTTCAAAAATCTAACCATACTATGTAGTAATTCCACACAATCAACTTTAAAAACACACCCACCTGGCAGCTTCCATTACTGCGGGAAACAACGGAACAAACACCCTGTGCTCTCCGCTCTGGATGCAACTGAATGAACAGGTGTGCCTGAGGCCTACTCTAATCAATGGAACTGAGGCACACAGTTAAATCTAACTGGATGGTGTTTTTTGTGAGGCTTATGGAAGGTTAAAGCTCACAAATGTGAAAAGTCATGAATTTTTCATCAATCCATTCCAAATCATTTTTAAAAAGTGTCCTGAATCTATGTGACAGCTGTCTATTGGTTTAATTTTCCTTTGTCCATCAATAAGATTCCAACTATTGCTTTTCCAATTTGTACCCCACCCTATCCTCAAACCTCAAGGTATGTGAGCAAATATAAAACCATAATACTTTCTCATCAAACCACTATGCTCCTAGGAATGTATATATACATTGTATATATACATATATACATGAATGTATATATACATCAAATATATAAAAGGATGTCACATAGAGGAGGGAGAAAGGTTGTTTTCTGCTGCTCCAGAGAAGCAGACACGGAGCAATGGATCCAAACTACAAGAAAAAAGATTCCACCCAAACATTAGGAAGAACTTCCTGACAGTAAGAGCTGTTCGACAGTGGAATTTGCTGCCATGGAGTGTGGTGGAGTCTCCTTCTTTGGAGGTCTTTAAGCTGAGGCTTGACAACCATATGTCAGGAGTGCTCTGATGGTGTTTCCTGCTTGGCAGGGGGTTGGACTCGATGGCCCTTGTGGTCTCTTCCAACTCTATGATTCTATGATTCTATGAATGAAATGTGAGCACTCCACTGCCTTTTGTCCCTTTCTGCAAGAAAGAAGAGAGGTTGGGGTGGACAAGAAGGGCTGACTCTCTGACTTTCCTTTCTATTTCTCAAGTAAAATGGTGTCATAGTGACCATCTTTTGTGGAAGGGAAAAAAGAGCAACAGGACTGCATCTGGGTACCACTTTTCACAAAAATGAAATAAACATCTAGAAGTTGATACTTTGAAAAATCATTTCATCATTTATTAGGGTTGCTAGTCAACCAGAAAACAAAACCCCATAGTTTCTTTAAGGGGTGTGGGTGTGGGTGTGTGGGTGTGGGTGTGGGTGTGTGTGTGTGTGTGTGTGTGAGAGAGAGAGAGAGAGAGAATATGCCCCCACTCTCCATCATACTGGAAAATCAACTACAGTACAAAAGGAAGTCTTATCCTTGCCCGCAATACATGAACTTGCTACAGATTAGATGCAAAACCATACCCTCTGACATTTATCCGATGAAAATGGGGATATCCCATTCCATAATGATAATTTTACTATTTATACACCTCACATCTTATTGGGTTGCCCCAGCATTTAAAAAAAAAACATATACAGGATTACCTTCAGATGGCTTGGGGGTTGTATAACTCCTTACCCTCCAACATTTCTCCATTGGAAATAAGGACATCTTAAAGAAAAGTGGGACATTCCAGGATAAAATCAGAAACTAGGATGGCTTCACTAAATCAGGGACACCCCTGGAAAATAGGGACACTTGGAGGGTCTGCAAAACTCAATAAAATATTGGTTTGGTTTTTGTTTCTTCTTTTAAAGGAAAGCAACAGTGGTGGCAAGGCTCCAAAATATGTATATGATGTTCTGTGGAAATAGGGAAGAAGGTGCGGCAGCTAGAGGCCTGAATTCTTTGTTTCGGTGGGTCCAGAAGGAAGACAAAATCCTGATACATCAATATAACTCCACAAACTTAAGAGTTCCAGATTTTCCAAACAAATATTGGTGAATACCTCTCCTCTCTGGAAAAATATACTTGGCCCAGCCCAGTCTAACTTCATGTTTGTTGTTCAGTTTTTTCAGCTCAAAAGAAATGCAGAATGTTGACGTGTTTTAAATCAGGTTTTTAGCTTCTTGTTGATTTCAATTATTATTTTTTAAAAAAATGTTTTAAAATTAATTTTAAAATGTTTTAAACAGTAGCTTTTAACTTTTTAATTGATGGTGTCATTGTTTTATTCTTTTTGTAAACCGCTTGGAGGGTTTTTGGTTTTTACAATCAAAAGGTATATAATAAATTTTCTGAAACAAATAATAAATAAATATAGAAGACTGTTTTCTCTTGCTGCTTTTTCTCAAGTGACACCAACAAGTGGGTACAGTTTCAATGTAGATTGCTACTTTGAATTCAGCATTATATTCACAACTTATTAAAACAGTTATGAATAAAGCATTGCCAACTCACACCACATATGAAAGTTGCTATGCTATCATTTTGTTGTTATTCATAGCTTTGATCCTATTTTGCAACACATGTGCAAGACATAATTAGATGTAAACAATCTTTTAAGTAACAGAGTTTTTTCTCCCTTTTCTCTTCACGCATTCAGCTGGCTCTTTATGGAAATAATCATATATAATTTGCATCAACTTTAATGAGCAGCTATGTAAGAAAAAGCTTCTCTGGGACAGAATAATTCACACCTTTAAGATATTCTGCATAAGGAAGCCAGCAAGCTCAGGTAGATGCCACTGCAATGGAGCCAATTGCACTGACACAAATTTACATTTTAAAGATTTTCTCTGCCCTCTTTATGGCTCAGACCCACTTATAAAAACAACACAAAGCCTTGAGCACACTGGAAGGAACACAGGAACATAAGAAGCTGCTTTATACTGAGTTAGGTGAATAAGTATTGTCTATGTTGACTGGCAGAGGCTTTCCAGAACTGCAGACCAGGAATCTTTCACAACCCTGCCTGGAGCTGCTGGGGGATGAATCTGGAACCTTCTGCACACAAACCAGATGCTCTACCACTGAGCTCCAGTGTTTTTTCCTAAAACTAATTGACCTGGGAATTAGTTTTCACATGAAGGGCTATTATCCATGGTTTCTCCAGGACCAACTTTTGGTCATAGTGAATGCCATCTTTAGCTCTATCTTTATGTTTTTTCTAACAAATCACAGGGTATGTTCTAAGGTGCTAGAAGGCTGAGCAAAGCCCAAGGAAGAAAGCTCGGATGAACCTATAGTCAAGTTACCCACAGACTTTGAGGTTAATCATCAAAGACTTCCAGCTAAGAAGCAAAAATTATCTTTATATAGCATTTTCCTTAAATATTTATCATTTCTAGGAAAGCAACGTTAAAGAATGTTGGATGTAGCCATAGCCATGCACCTCTGTTCTTGGAGTTTGCTATGGACTGTCACTGGCTGCATAGAAAACTGTAAGAATGGGTTTATTTTAATATAATCTCAAAGGAAAGAATTCCTCCCACCCTCCCACTTCAGAATCTCACCTGAGGTTGTTTAATACAGTGGTACCTCTGGTTATGTACTTAATTCGTTCCAGAGGTCCGTTCTTAACCTGAAACTGTTTTTAACTTGAAGCACCACTTTAGCTAATGGGGCCTCCTGCTGCTGCTGCTGCGTCACCGCCGCATGATTTCTGTTCTCATCCTGAAGCAAAGTTCTTAACCCGAGGTATTATTTCTGGGTTAGCGGAGTCTGTAACCTGAAGTGTATGTAACCTGAAGCGTATGTAACCCAAGGTACTACTGTATGTATATTCTAAGTCAATGTTGACTTTGGTTTTCCTAACTGAAATATACAAGTGGAATCCGCAGTGTGGAGTACTCTTATTCAGGATTCCTTCAATTGCAGTGGGTTGGACTAGATGACCCTTGAGGTTGCTTCCAACTCTACAATTCTATGAATAAGCTCTATCCTGCAAGCTGAAAATAGCTTACGGTGATTTCTCTAAATGTCAATAATCTTGTCACCTAGATGCTATAGTTGCCATTGAGGGAACTTAATTCATATTCTCATTTTCAATACAGTTTTTCATATGTCCAGCATATTTGACTCACAATAACAAGTGTTTTTAAAGAAAAGATGGGGGACATTATGTATGTATGTATGTATGTATGTATGTATGTGTATTGTCTTATGTCTTTTCTCCTTTCTGCAATAATGGAACCCAAAATGGCATAGGTGTGGTTCCTAGGCAGTCACCCATGCAGCACTGACCAAACTCAGACTTCCTTAACTTCAGCAATTTTCAAACAGTGTGATCCTGTACCAACCTATTCAAGGCTATTCCCAGAAACGCTTAATGCATGTACATTAACAGCCTTAAATAAGCAAAGGTGTAATAAAGAAAAACTTAACACTAGATTCCTTGTTTGTCGCCAATATATGAAAAGTGGAAAAAAGCACAGCCCGAGCAACAGCCTATCTAATCTAATACAATTAATATTCATAAAGTTGCCTTTGAAGTATCACACAGGGATATGTAAGTGAATTTAAGCAACACCATGCATGCTAATAGACACAAGGTGAAATGTTAGAGAAATTACAATGGAAATGAATGACAATATGTCAACATTTAGACAACCACTTTAAAAGGGTATTCTGAAATGAGAGGCTGAATTAGTAGAATTCCATCTTTGTTAATGTTTGAAATGATTGTGAAGACTCATGCTCACAGCATGTTTTGAATAAAAAGGTGACATTACAATTGAAATAAATGGACAACTGATAGATAACAAGAGTGTTTCTTGTCCCTGAAAGCTGCTGTCTTTCCCTTAAGGTCCTTTGATGCACAGAAATCCTTTAATAGCATTACTAATTTCCAAGATAACACACTATCTGACATATACTGAGTTACTATTATATGAAAGAATTTGTTTAATTGCATTAAGAAATTTATCAGAGCTATTATGGTCACATACACATTAATTTGTACTACATACATGTTACCCATATTTAATTCTGAGAGAAGAAATGGTCTTCACCATGCACTAGGATTAAGACCCAGCTCCTCTTCAAGGAGGAAATTAAAATTTCCATTTTAATTACTTAGGAATTTAGCCTACTGAAGAGCTTTGACAAGGGAATCAAACCACTTTAGGGAACAATTGTGGAGGGGTTGTTGATTGGCAAAAGCTAGCCATTAAGTTTATACACTAAAGGAGATATATCACATTCTATAAAACACCCTTGAGAAGCATTAAAGGCTGCCTGGGGCACAATTTGATCCTGTAAGTGCTTTGATGGGAATTCACAGCAGGATAAAAAAGCTGTGTATGAAGGAAAGTCAAGTCAACAAGCTTCTCCACAGAATGAGGGAAAAGGTAATAATATAGGCACTTTTAAAAGCATGCCAGACTGAAATAAGTTTGGCTAAAAGTAGTGATTATCATAATAACTAATACAGATCAGATGCAGCTACTGAATACACATACACACAAATAAATGCTCTTGACAGTACACTAGATCTTCCATATGCATCTTGTGAATCAAGAAACTCACTTTAAAGACAAATGACCAGAAAAAATAAGCTGACAAGCAACACCCTGTTAAGAGTGCACCCAAAGCATTTCATTTTCAAAAGCAAATATGGAAGCTCTTACATATAACTTCTTAGCTTTTTATTCTGCTCACAGAACATTGTTGTTGTTCTGTATACTTTAATACACACAAAAAGTTAACCCCATTTAAAATACAAATTTTCTGCCTTGGAATCTCCTTTACGTTTTCTTCAAAATACCTTTGTCTCCTATGGTGACAAAGATCTGAATTGGCTCCCCTCATTTGCACTATATATACAACTGTTAATTATATCAATGGTGTCACATACAGGTTGACCTGCATATTTGTGAAACAATGAAGCCACTGTTGATCATATTTGCATATACTAGCCTATGTAAAAGCCACTCAATATCTTTTGTCTATGCCCTTGACCCCAAAAATATAATTAGGAATCAACAGATTTATTGAAGTGGTGTCACTATCTTTTACATTGCTCCATATCTTATGCCAGATACTATGGAAAGCATGGAAGTGTCTGTTGATGTAAGAAGATTTTGTTGAGAGCACAACCTGGGTAATTGTATACAGGCAATTCATTGTCACTCTGTAATTAAATTCTGAACTGCAGGGAATGTTTCCTTCAACCTACCCTGTAGGATTAGCCATTTGTCATCGGTAAATGGAGTCTTTGCTGAAAACTGGAGCACAGCAAGCATAACCCATTTTATAAGGGAAACAAATCTGAAACAAAGAAGAAAGCTATAGTGCAACCACTTTAACATCAGCCACAGGGAAAACCTAGGAAACTATCTACAGGGAACACCTGGGAAAGCAGTTTGATTAAAGACAAAGAACATGGTTGCAGGTAGGGGAGGTCATGGTTAAATAATCTGCTATGCTCTTTGAAGATATTACCACCATTATATATAGAAAAACTTGGTAACTATCAGGGCTTCAGTATTAAGTATATGTGCAATGTGTGCACCAGCCATTCACATAGGTACAGAATCTTCTTTGCTATTGATATAATATTTTCACCCTGATTTCTGTAACCAAACTGAATGTTTCTGATCATTAGCCTAAGTAAGTATAAGGGTTTGACAGTGCCATTGAAGCCATTATTCCTCCAAACATACAGTGAAGCAGTCCAATTTATTGAGTGAACATAATTTATACATGTTCTTTATACCTGCACCACCACAACCCTTTCAAGCATCAAGCATCTTGACACAAAACAGAGTATTTGTGACTGAGTGATAATTGTTAAATAGCATCTGGTCCAAAGTGGGGGGGGGGGGTTGGGGGGTGTCACACTACTGCCTCCTTCAAAAAGCAGTCAATGTCCATTTTTTTATAATAGTCAAAGAAGTTCCACAATGTGAAAATGTCTATCAGATGCATTTCCATTCAACAAACCTAATTTACACTTATACATGATTTAACTTTTATGCTCAGTATCAATCAGACCAGTTATAAAAATGTTAATAAGGGCCAATTGGTTTTTATTACTGAATCTTGCAGAATGAAAGTAACTGTTGGCACATGCAACCCTTCTGCATGCACAGCTGCCATAACTGCATGCTGTGCTTCCATGCTGCTCTGCTCCAAATACCTGCTTTGTGCTGGCCTCCCACTGCCCAGCACATCTGTTCATAATTTACCTTCCAAATGCACCGTTTCTTCACATTTTGATTCCCCCAGGAATCTTTTAACAATCTTCCTACTGCAAAGCAACAAAATAGCAGCACAGCTTGCGTGACCTTACAAAAGTGCCTTAAGATTGCCATTTATTTCACTACTAAAAAGTAGCAACTCTTAAAGTATTCTTGCTTCAGTCCCATGGGAGCCTACTGTTCTGAGTGATTAGCGAAGTACTTTGGGGCATTGGGTGCTTGTTGAAAGGAGTGAAAAGTATGCTTCTGTGGGGAGAAAATTGTTGAATGTGTATAGTACAATGTAGTCACACCTGGGAATCTTCCCTGAAACTACCCCTTTAGATGCAAAATTGCAGCAGGATTTACATGTCTAATTTTTAAGCCTTTTGAAAATGAAAGCATGACAATAAATTATATGGGAAATTGTTTGCCCAGCCATTTAGCAGAATTTTTAGCAACTGGAAAGGGAAGGAGCTAGAAGAGAAGCCAACCCCTTCTTTTAAGACTCTATAATCAGGCAGACAGGACAGGCATCATAAGAAGCATGGAATTTGATTCATTTTATTGCCTTAAAAATAACTCAATAACCAACTTTCATTATCTGGTTTATGAGCCGATGCTTTTTGTGGGCTTCCTAGACTTTTATATGCCTAAAAGGGCAAAAGGTACCTAGTGTTCCAATAGCAATGCCTAGGACTTGGGCATCTTTCCCACTGGAAGAAAACCATGCATGGCTCAATTCTGGACATGTTTGTTCAGAAGCAACCCTCAGTTGGCTAAGTGAGGCTTAACTCTCAACAAGTAAATGCAGTGGTAGCTGCTACCCATTGGGACTGGTTGAACAGAAGATAGGGAGACCAATGGTAGATGAAGCCAGAGCCAATGACAGATGAAGCAAATTAATTCTAGTTTTGTGCCCATCCTCCTCCTTTGCTGAGTTCTGGGGAGGAGGAAGCTGATAGGCAGTGTCACCCCCTGGACTGTGTGTTAGTAAGGCAAGCTGGTGTGACTGGCTGAGGGCTGGCTGATGTTGGTGGGGCAGTGCCCCATTCACCCTCATGGACCTACTTCTATTGAGTTAATGTACACAGGATTGCAGTCATAGATGTATACACATTGACAACCCATTATTCAGTACAGTAAGTGTTTCTAGTTTGAAAAAAATAAATTACTTTGTGTGGAAGGTTGTGTTCATTAATGTAAACTGCAGCCAGTGTAAAATAGTCCCATTTGTTTATCTAGAGTATTTTTAAGTATGCAGTCACAGTAGTGCATGCTGCAAATGTTAAACATATTTTTTAAAATCCAAATAAGTACACATGACTATGAAGAATACAGTATATATCAAATAAGCTTGCCACATTGAAGCTCAAAGGGAAAAGACAAGATGGCAGCAATCAACAATTGCGCGCGCGCGCACACACACACACACAAGCCCGGAAACCAGATATGGTGTTTTAGAAAGCTATTTTCCTATTTTGAGAACAGAAAATGCAAAAAAAAAATGTTTTTGAATTATATCTGGTTCCACTTGTGAACATGTTTTGCTCTATAATCACAGATAGTCCCTCCTCTAATAATGTAATCTAGTGCATATTTATTCAGCAGTAACTTCCACTGATTTCAATGGTACTTATATCCAAGGTAATTTTATCTCCTACAACACCCTTAAATGAATGCATTATGAACTAATTTGGATTACCTGATCAATAATGATTGGGTAAGTGTTGAGAGGGGGAGTCATAGCTTATATTGCACTTGATATATATGAGTTATGATTTGCTTTCACATTGTCACCTTCATACATTTACAACTGAAAATCCCAATAAATTACTTGTTATGAAGACATGTCATCCAGCTCAAAAAGTATGCCAAAAACAAGTGAGACTTAAATGGATGCTTTCAGCAAGCAATGCTGAATCCAGAATCACTTTTGCCTCAGCCTGCACCATTTATATCAAAACAATCTTTAAACAAAAAATCAATCCCTGTTGCACAGCAAGGAACACCAAATAAAATAAACCAATTTCAAAGGTTAACTTCTGAAAAGGAAGAGTGACAGGACATGCTACAAACAAACACATAAGAATTAGTGTTTTGGTGGTTAACAGCACCAATTCTGAAAGGGCTCGTATACTTTTCAGAGTTGCACAGATGGAAAATTCCACTAAATATCATATGCTTTCTCGCATCAATATAACAATCTAACAGAAAAAGACACACAGTGAAATTTTTCTTTGAATTTTTTCCTGAAACCCTAAATAGTAACAAGAGGTCTTTCAGATTTTGCAACTAGGTGCAAATATGTAAAACAGCCAACATTAATTGTATTGAAGTCTTCCATTGTTTCTCAGACCATTACAGAAATAAATTCCATATTTTCTGCCTTTTAAAAATAAAAATGCCAAAACTCAGGGTTAGAAATAGGAACCCTTTCCAGTCAAACATGTTTTCTGTAGGTCTTGTTGTATAGAGAACTCTTCCTGTACTCAGCAAAATCACAAACTAGAGTATTGGAAAAGAATTAGTCATATAAGACAACTGCAAAACAGTTGTTAAATAAGATTAAGTCTACCTCTACGGTGGATAACAATGTCAGACGAATCACTACTAAACTATTGAATTTGGTCCTCTCCTCTTACAGATTATAATGAATGAAAGTATTGTACAAGGCTGCTAGAAAGTTTTACACACCTGTAAAGAAACCACTGTGAGCATTTTCTTTCTTTTCAACTGCATCTCCTGAACTCACAAAAACACCATTGGCAAAGTAAACCAAAATGCTTACCGGTAGATATTTAATCAGTACTCCTATTTCAATGCTTGAACTCTCTTGTGGGGTATGAAGCTATATTGTGTAATAGAAGCATTTTCCACACAGTAAGATTAAAAAAAAATCCTGATAACTGTTTTACACAACGTAACTTTGCATCCTGGAGAAAAATACATATTTACTGCAACAGCATAACTGTTATGTGCACTTGTGATGATGTAACATTACATTTAGATCCCACTTCTTCTCCAAGAAGCTCAAGGTGGGATACATACTTCTCCCACCCACTCCATTTTATGCTCACCACAACAGCCCTGTCATGTAAGGTTAGGTTGAGAGATAGTGACTGGCCCAAGAGCACCCAGTAGGCTTGATGGCTGGGTTTGAACTCTGATCTTCCAATATGCATTCAGAATGCAATGAATGTTTGTACCGAAGTGTATGCATTACACAGTAATATATTTTCCTACAAAAAGATTAAATCCTTGGAGGAAAGTTGTGCTTCGAGGTGCTCAAAACGCAACACTGGGGGTGGGGAACCTGAGGTCTGTGGGTCAGGCTTCTTTATTTGGTGCTGCAGACACCACTTTCTCATGGCATGATTTCTGGAAGCCATTTCCTACCAAAATCAAAGAAAAATCAAACACTCATCAAGAGAGAAATTACTATTCATGGCAAAATGAAATGAAAATGAAATTGCCCTTTATAACAGTTTGAGCAATGACAGGAGCCTTGTCAAAACCTATTATCAGGGGCATAAAATTTTATTCAAGTTCTCAAAACTGTATAAACTTTTACAATAGATTATATAGAAGCTACAGCTTGCCTAACCCTAACCAATTTCTATATTATTAGGAATTCTAAATGAGGCTGGAAAAGATGTGACCTAGGAGATCTGAGTTCAGATTAAACAACAACACAACTGTGTGCTCTGGTTTGCATTGGATCAGCATTGTGCTGAGGGAGGGGCATTTAGCTTTTCTCCTGCAGTTTTCACATTACATTCACCCTCCAAATGCTATTAGCATTGCTGGAAAAGTAACAACACTACAAGCACGGTACTGTATAAGCATGTAGCTGTCTCCCCACCTGCTGTCCTTGCCCCCAAAAGTTGCTTTGGAAGGGAAGAAAATACAATATAGTATGGGATAAGAGCACGGGGAAAAGATTTTTCCTTTGAAGGTTCTTGTTTTTTCCTATTAAAGTCAGGAGACCTATCATGGCTCTCCATGTCACATCTCCCTTGGACCTGAAAGAGCACCTTTAAGCATCACATAGTTTTTCATTCACAATGCATCCCACCTACCTTCCCCCATCCTTTTTTATGTACAAATGAATTGCACTTAACAGCATGCCTGCTCAGAAATAAGTCCCAATGACTTCAATGGATGTTCATCTATACAGACGTAAGATGCATAAAGGTTTGCAACTTAAATATATTTTGTGTGCCCAGGAACCTGAGGGGAAAGAGGCCAGAGCAGCAAATAACAGAGAGAGATTCAGCAAATCACAAGATATTGGTTACAGCTACCTTGGCATGGAATGGCCAATTCCTTCCACCTCCCCAGGAAGCCAAGCAAAAGCAAACTGACTCCTTGAGGTCTGGCCTGCTTATGCACCATTAGCACCAGGCGACACCATTGCAATAGCTGCAGAACTGTACCTGAAGTGAATCAGACCTGTTCCTTACCCACCACTGCTGGACACAAAACAAAATCATCAGGTAAGCAGGTTACTTGGGTCTTATACAGATCTATGGCTAAAAAAAAAAATATTTTTACCAAAATAAAAAAGTTTACATAAAATATGCCAGAGAGCCTTCAGTGTCATAGCATCTCTCTCTCTCAGTGAGGAAAAAAAATGAATGCTAGGCTATTTCTTGTTCATTCCAACACTAAAGGATCTGAAAGTTGCTCCAGGACAACCACCAAAGACAGGCTAGAAAGATCTTGATTTAACATTTCTTAGAAAAGATTAGTACTTTAATTGACATTTGATATATAGGTCACTGTGGCAAAACACCAGTATGTCAGTGAGTTGTCAGACTTATAAAGTACGCATTCAAAAAAGAAAGAAGTTGTTCTTGCAGAGTGGCAGTTTCTCCATTACCTACTACATTCGTAGGGTACTGTGCTGGGAACTTTTGTTAATTGTTAACTCCACCAGTTCAATTACTGCCTTGACAACAGGTTTGTACTTGTATATTAGTGGTGTATGGGTTTAGAGAATGCAAACATGCCTAAGAAAATTTATAAGATTAAGTACAGTAGCTTTGACAAAATAACTTTCTTTTTATTGTTTTAAATAAGTGATCAGCTACAATGGGTACTATTTCTAATGTAAACACTCAGACTCACAATTCCTAATTAGAGGTCAGAATAAATGAAAGTTGAAAATATAGCATAAAATCTTGTCTAGAAATTAGGAATGTATACAGAACACTTTTCTGCCTAAAATATTCTGTGTCGTGGCTATTTTGTTGCCCACTTCAAGCATTTTAGCCTGGGTGGAGGAAAGGAACACTGTAATTGTTTTAAAACAGCTGATAGTTTATTTTTATTTTTTTATAATATTTTTTATTAGATTTTCTTATACAAAGTCAATACAGAAAAGAGAAAAATAAACACAAAAAAAGGAAAGAAGAAAAAAAAGAAATGTAGAAAAATCCAATTTTCCAAACCATTTTTTCCAATCTAACCGGACTTCCCCACATCTTCCGGACCCTGCGTTCTTTACAATAAAAACATCAGCAAATTGTTACCTTGTTTCGTACCTTACTATATCTTTCAAATATTATGTTTCTAAATTCAGAATGCTATTTCCCAATTTCTTATACCTTAAAATAAACATAATAAATTTACTTCAAATTTCTACCTTGTCTTTCTTAAAACTTAATTTCCAGTTCATCAATTCTAGTTGCTGAAGCTAAAATTTCCAAGTCATGCACCTTCTTAACATTCATACAACTTATAATGTTTTTGCAAATAGTCCTTAAATTTTTTCCAGTCCTCTTCCATTGTTTCTTCTCCCGAATCTCGGATTCTGCCAGTCATTTCTGCCAATTCCATATAGTCCATCAATTGCGTCTGCCACTCTTCCAGTGTGGGTAATTCTTGTGTCTTCCAGTACTTTGCAATTAAGACTCTTGCTGCTGTAGTTGCATACATAAAAAAAGTTTTGTCCTTCTTTAACACTTTCTGGTCTACAATGCCCAGGAGAAAGGCCTCCGGTTTCTTGGGAAAGGTATATCTAAATACCTTTTTTAACTCATTGTAAATCACTTCCCAGAAGGCCTTCACTTTTGGGCAGGTCCACCAGAGGTGAAAGAATGTCCCTTCAGCCTCCTTACATTTCCAACATTTATTGTCAGACAGGTGATATATCTTAGCAAGCTTGACTGGGGTCATGTACCACCTATATATCATTTTCATAATGTTTTCCTTCAAGGCATTACATGCCGTGAATTTCATTCCGGTAGTCCATAACCTTTCCCAGTCCTCAAACATGATGTTATACCCAATATCCTGGGCCCATTTTATCATGGCTGATTTAACTGTCTCATCCTGTGTGTTCCATTTAAGCAGCAAGTTATACATTCTTGAGAATACCTTAGTCCTAGGTTCCAACAACTCTGTCTCTAGTTTCGATTTTTCCACCTGGAATCCTATTTTTTTATCCAATTTAAAAAGCTCTTGAATTTGAGCGTAATGAAACCAGTCTTGCACCCTATTCTTTAATTTTTCAAAGCTCTGCAACTTCCAATTGTCTCCAATTTTTTCAATTTTTTCCCAATATTTCGGTAAAACAGCTGATAGTTTAAACATCACTCTAGAGTTAATGTAGGTGGTCTTTTCAGAAAACCCTTAAAAGAATTCACACACGATTCATATGTGAAGGTGGCTATTATAGGGCAGACATCACATGTTTTGCAGCTATTTGTGCTCACCCAAATACATCTTTAAACCACTTAAAACAAGTTCCATTTTAAAACAGTCAGTTCACTAGGGCAAGGAGTGGTACTCATGTCTGTTTTCTGTTGTGGCCTACTTACCAGGGAGGGAGGGAGGGAGGGGGAGACAGACACAAACCTACTTGATTTACCAAAAAAAAAAAAAAAAAAAAAAGGTAAAGGACCCCTGGACAGTTCAGTTCAGTCAAAGGTGACTATGGGGTGTGGCACTTATCTTGCTTTTCAGGCCAAGGGAGCCAGTGTTTGTCTGCAGACAGCTTTCCGGGTCATGTGGCCGGCATGACTAAACTACTTCTGGTGCAATAGGACACTGTGACCAGTGCCATTGCACATGAAAAGACCGTTTACCTTCCTGCCACAGCGGCACCTATTTATCTACTTGCACTGGTATGCTTTGGAACTGCTAGGTTAGCAGAAGCTGGGACAGCAACAGGAGCTCACCCTGTCGCACAGATTCAAACCGCTGACGTTCTGATCAGCCAGCCCAAGAGGTTCAGTGGTTTAGAACATAGTGCAACTCACGTCCCTTAATTTACAACTTCTGGCTTGGTCACATCCTCTACTACTTTGCACTTTTTCACTTCAGTTATATTCACTTGGTTTGTAGACTACATAGCTGCTGTAAACTAATGTGTCTCAGATTCATTTTAGTTGCACAGACCACACTGTATGTCCAATATATTTTTTAACTAGTAGGCAAACTATGACCATAAAAACTGAAGTAATATAATGCTTAATAGCCTACCCTCCAGGAGTAATGCAACACCCTGAAGAGTATTACATGTGCCAAGTATTTTAGAGCCATTGTGAAGTTAAAATTTTGCATGTGCCTACACGCACACACAATGACTCATGTAATACAGTGAATTTTCTTTTCAAAAAAACAAGGCAGTTATAGGACCAAAAAATATGCCCAGTATTCCACTATTTGGGTTATTTTGATACAGAACAACAACTGAGCTTTCAGATCAGTCTATTGTTCTCAAGCTCCTTTTCATCAAACTTGACAAGTCTAACATACAGCATGAGTGAGTGATAATCAAGCTTCATTTTCATCACAGTATGTGCGAATTTCTTTAGCTACTATCTTTTCAAAAGTTAACTGAAAAGAGAAAGTGATCAACCAATGCTGCCACATAAGAGATCTCAAGGCCTTCTCCAAGTTTACTCTATTCTGCTAACCACTCCCTTGCACAATCCTCAGGAAAGAGAAGGGAAGATGACCAGTGCTGCAAATGACACACAAAACATAATTTCATCATAGGAATCATGGGGCTTATTGTCAAGTCTCATAATTCCATGGCAAGGAAAGCAAATAATTTGCCAACAGCCGAGAACCCCGCTGTACTTTTCCTGTGTTCATTGGAACTAGGAATGGATAAATCTGTCGATTTCAGTTTCTCAGTTTTTCCTCTCTGAAATTCAGCTCTCCATATTTCTGCAGCAAGTTGTAATTTCTTTAATCCTCATGAAAATCCAACAGTACTTTAGTGCAAATTGCTCCTAATGTACACATTTTACATGCAGTTTTGACTAATATACACATTTTTGCAAGCAATTTCCCCTAATATAATGCATTTTGTATGCAGTGTTCACCAATAGATGCATTTCTGTACACTTTGGTTGGAGAACTGCACTGTCATCGTTTTAGCACTCCACACTAGGATGGGGGGAAATTAAATTGAGTTTGTATTTTAAGGCAAGTCTTCCAAATATGCACTTTCCAACACTACAAAACTGAAATACAGCCATATTTTGGAATTCACACTTGAATTTTGTAATGCAGTTCTGCAGCCAAGTGAAAATAACACACAATAATAGATTATACCGGGGGGGGGGGATGTGTATATTTGGAGAAGTTCATACAAAAATGCTGATTAATTTTCTCAATGGTTTAAAACCACCTACACACGCCACCTGATGTGGAAATGTGGAGAACTGAAGCTAAGACTAGAAAATGAAGACTTGAGATAAACAGAAATTGACAGATTCCACCATCTCTACCCCCAGCTCAAACTGGAATTTCCATAGTTTGAACACACACACCTAGACACAAAGCTGTCTGAAATTGAGATTAAACTTTGAAGACCTTTCCCTCCACCTTCAAGGGTAAGGCAGCTGGCTACTAGACAAGAGAACCTTTATTTGCCTTGTGTGCCTTCCTGGGGCTTTTAAACTCAGAAGCCAGGGGATAAGCCCAAATAAGCATATAAAATAGGCCATAGGAATTCTAATAGAAACTCTGCAGAATGTCATCTGCACATTTTCTCCTTTGACTTCTATTAATGAAAATTTCCCATCAAAAACCATCAAACCAAGACTCCATCGGAAGAAGTGATGCTACTAAATTAAAAGAGAGTCTCAAATATGTACCTGCTTGCTAGGCCACAAGTCCTGGTCTATATTTACTTTATAAAGT
This sequence comes from Podarcis pityusensis, assembly GCF_964106645.2. Classification (NCBI taxonomy): domain Eukaryota; kingdom Metazoa; phylum Chordata; class Lepidosauria; order Squamata; family Lacertidae; genus Podarcis; species Podarcis pityusensis. Next base: position 72,286,629 of record NC_138032.1, on the reverse strand, counting down.
TAGGTAGGGTGAGCTCTGATTAATATATCAAAGGTTGACAGGACGCCAAGCTATCAGTCTCCTTAAACAGAAAGGGGGTAATCACACATCATGACACCAGGATCTAAAAAAATGCACTGGGCGAATTAAGGAGCATTGCTTTCATTTAAAATAAAGGAAGTCTAGTTAAAAAAGATTGGTGTAAACAAGACGACTTCATAATAAATAATGTTCAACGTTTATACAAACATAACAGAAAGCCTTCCTTTGATAACTGACATTCCACTGGACTCTCAGGTAGGGGGGAAAGTATTTTACCGAAGGTCATGGGGAACAGGTCTAGGTCCTTCTTTTTACAATGAACTAAGCTGAGAAAAAAAGAGCAGAACAGCTTGATTCCTTTGGCAAAAATACCTTCAACAGGCTCTCTGGTTTTGTTTCGGAGCCTACAGCTTTCCCACTGGATACTCAGCAGTTTGTAGCTATCCTGCTGTGTTAATTGATAGAGTAACAAGAACCACCTGTCAGCAGACTCAACTGTTTCTTAACACCCACTGGGTCTGAACACATCTCTGCAGTACAAACAAGGCTAACAGGGTTTGTTGCCAGTCACACAGTTGTGAGAAAAGATGTGTTTCAAGTGAACAGGGAGTTCACCCCCTATGGCCCTGAATGTTTGCTATCCCATATCACAATGACACCATTAAGAAATGTGAAGTATGCACACAAGCAACCAACAAGAAACCAGAATTCAGAATGACACTTATTGACATTTATTAGCATGCAGATTATATTTGAAATTTTTCAATCAAATAGTCCCAGGGCACAAGCGTAGGTGCAATTCCAACAGCTGGTAAATTAAGTATAAAAAATATGCTGTCAGATTCGAGTAGCTAACATTTGGAGATATAAATTAACCACTGCAACTTTTAGAATGTTCAAAAGTCTTGCAAAACAGAGAAGTGATTATTGGTGCAATCATGTAACCTTATGAACACTTACAGTATACCTTATCAAATGCAGTGACAAGCACTGCATCTTACTTCGAAACAACTTCCATTCACAGTGAACTTTATAGAGTCTTGTCTTTCACCAAACGTTAAAGTGTGGCTTGACATGCTCTTTAACTTCAGAATGATCACAGATGATGAGGACTCATGCACTGAAAATGTATCAAGTGCAGATATCGTTTTAACAATGGAAATTAGGTTTTCAGAACTGTCATTCTGTCAGGAATATTTTACAGTGACAGCAGAATCACCTCTAATCTGATCTGCTAAGAGAGCTGCCTGAGGTTAGAAATCTGATTCACTGAAAGAGCTACAGAAGGGTGCGCCTTTCTTTAGTATTGTTCACATGCATACACATGCAAGAATATGAGTATATAGCAAGACAACCATAAAGGCACTTGACATGGAAAAGCATACACTTCAGTTTGAAACATAATAATAACAGAGGCAAGTATCAAAATAACTGAAAAGCAACATATTGGTTTTTTGACCAAAATGGTTTTTTATAGCCAATTGAGTTTCTTAAAAATAATAATAATAAACAACTGTAGAGGTACATGGTGCTTAACAACAAGTCTGTGCCCAGAAACTTTTAATCACAAAAAATAATCTTTAACATCCAGCCTGAGGAAGAGTTCTGTCCAAATCAAAGCTGGCGTGCTACATACTGGTTCACCTTAATAATGTATATTGCTTTACTGACTCAGTGGATTCTATTTTAATGGAACAACACAGCATTTTGATCATGCAGATGGGTTTCTTTTGTTCCCCAGCAATCAAATGGACATTTTGTTTGTCAGAAGCTGATGCCGCAATTCTGAGAAGCTCTGCAAAATGCCAATAACCTCCAGCAGTAGAAGGGGGCAGATAAAAAATAATAAGTAGGAAGCTGTGCGTATATTAAAAAAATAGATATATATTCAGTGTCAGGAACTAGCTGGGTGTGGTGTCACAGCCTCAGCAAAACAAAACCCAACTTTAAAATTTCAGCTATCTAGTTCCAAAGCTTGATAAATCATGTAAAAACAGACATCTCATTCTAAAATGTCATTTTTGTAACTTTACTTATTGCTAATAGAACAGCTGGGGTTTATACGCCCTATGGCTATCTATGCCATATGCTAAGCATTACCAATGTCAAGTTCCCCCTCCCCCCACACACACTTAAGACATGTTAAGTAACTCATGCTGTTGAATAAGCGAATGTTCAAATGTGTGGGGAAATGATAACATATTTTTTGAACATTTCAGTTTGGGACCATCAGTAGCCCAGTTCAGAATCTGCAATAACTTTTTGTGGAAATACATGTTGGTGTAAAATATAGCTATGCCACCTGCTAATGGCATTCATTATACAAAGAAGCACCATGTGCTCCATTTGTTATATAAATAAACATTTACATAATCTCAGTATTTCTGTAGGGCTGTTAAATTGTAATTAAATTGATTACATACATTTTCATATTACCCAAACCCTTGTTATGGATGTTCTTTTGTGTATATGGGGGGAACTGTGAGATAATACAATACATACCTGAGGAAATAAAAATGTCTTTTTTTGTACCTGGAATTTTGCCTGAAAGGATAGAATCCAATGCTTAATTGAAATAGGAATAATAATGTTACAAAGGTTGCCACCCACAATCTCTGCCGAGCGGTAGCAAGATTCCATAGGGTTCCAGGCACTTACCCAGAAATATAGTTTATTTTACACCTATTTACACCTAAAGCCTCCAGTGGATATGGCATAGAACGTTACACCCCACAAGTGTCCCTCATGGCCACTCATAGCTTCAGCAAGCTTGGTTCCAAAGCAGCTGCCAGTCATAGCCCATGGTCTCTCAGTGCTGGCTCCTCCAGCCAATGCCGCATGAAGTTCTTCTCACTTCCTGCTTCTCCTACCCAGAAAACCCCTTGCTAAGCAGTTCTTCTCTTCTGTCTGCTTGCACTCCTTCTCCCCATTATTCCAAGCCTAGTTTTAAAAGGTGACAAATTTCCTGTAACCTACACAATCACTCAGCATAACCTTAGCAACCTTCATTGGCACAAGCCCAAGGATTTCCCTGTGATGGGCCATCAACACCTTTTCTGATGCTTGGAAAGCATGCTCCCTGGAAAGGGAGCTAAGCCTGTGTTTTTCCACTGGCTTGGAATCTTCCCCATACTCCAAATATCAGCTTAATATTACCCCTTTATTAATTTATAACATTCACTAGTTCTAGCAGTTGTGGGTGCCCCTGCATCCCCAAAACTTTGTTACCCCAGATCTGTAACAAAACAGCAATAATAATGCATATAATATATACTACAAGGTCTGGGAAAAACCCATTACTTTCCAAAATACATACAAACCAGTAATCAAAGTAAGCATTTCACCATCTCCTAATCTCTCCCTATGCTCTTTGAGCAACTAACAAACAAATCAAGTTTTCATATGCTACCATATATCATTCCCTTTTGCTGGAACACACGAGGACCAAAATAGCTGAATAAAGACAAAGGAGCATGCCTTTAACCCGCAGAGCAACCAATTTAAATTGCCCTTGCATTTATCAACTGAAGCTGTTGGCTGCAATCCTACAGATGAGGTCCAATGCATAGTAGGAAGGAGGAGAGCACAAGAACTGCCCTGCTGGATCAGACCAGCAATGGTCCATCTAGCCCAGTATTATATTTCCAACAGTGGTCAGTCAGATGCTTCCAGAGATGCCCACAAGCAGCGTATGAAGGCAGTGGCCCTCCCCTAATGTTTGTCCATGCTTTTATTGCTATTGGGAGGTACAGTGGACATGAAGGTTACATTTAGCTAATATCAACTGATAGACCTATCAGCCAAGAATTTGTCCAATAACCTTTTAAACAGTTCAAAGTCAGTCAAATTCACATCAGTAGATTGGACTGTTGTTGGGTTGTTGTTTGCTCCTTGTGTAAAGGAGAGAAAGACATGCTTTGGCATTTTGCCATCATAGTTTAGAAATTTGAGCAAGCAACAAAGACTGACAGATGAAATTTAGAAAGTCCCAACCAAAGAAGAATGGATAACCAAGATGATGGACTATGCCAAAATGGCAAAAATGACCGTGAAGATCAGACACCTAGATGATAAGAAATTTAATGAAGAGTGGAGGGAAATTATAAAGTACCCTAAAGATCACTGAAGATATTTTAAAACGTTAGCAGGATTGTTATAACACTTATAATGCAGTAAGGTTAAAGTTAAAAGTGGACATAAAATGAATCTGAAAAATGTAATTAGATGCAGTAGAAAGAACAGATAAATAATGGAAACCAGGGGTGCAGTGGGGGGAAGTCCGGGGATTCAAGTAATCCCAGATGTGTAAAAAAATTGAAAATGATTTATATATAAATAACACTGTTAACAAATGAAAAATAAAATATAAAAAGACATATGAAATTTAGATAGAAGAAAGAGTTGTTTGGTTGTAGGAGGCATCTTCTCAAAACTGTTCTTATAAATAGCTCAGAATGATTGCAAGACACTAAGAAAGAATCTGCATGTTAGAGCTAAGAGAACAAATATTGTGATAATATAAAGAGAAAGGAAGACATGAGGATGGATCAGCTGTGCACAGAAGATGTTCCCAGTTTAGGATTATTTTTTTAATTACACATTTCCTGTGTAGGAGATAACAGGATCACAAGTGCTCATCTATTTAGCAATGCATACAAGCACTGGAGAAAGTGCAACCAGTCCCAACACATTCAAAAGGACTATCCTATACACACTTTCTTGGGAGTAAGTCCCAGTGAATGCAATGAGGCTTACTTCTGAGTAATCATGCACAGAATTGTGCTATAAGCAGATATATGGGGCAAAAAACCAACTGTTCAGTGCTTTATTTTTCTGCATAAAATTTTCTATCTCAGAAGTACAAGTAAAATAAATATGCCAAAATAGATCACTATCTGTGGCATAAAAAATTGTTCTGGCGCAAACTGAAGTTTTCCCTATGCAAATTAGCCAATTCAAAATTTTCCAGAAAAAAACTCACATCACTGGATATTTAGAATTCCGCTGTGTGTGTTTACCCATATTTACAAGGCATTTCCTAAACAGAATTTCAGTAATGCAAAGAACTACCAGTAGAATTGTTCCCCCATGTGCACACACAAGGGCATGGGATTGAGGAGCAAATAACAGACATGAGTCAAGTGATGGGTGAAAAATGGCCACAACTTTATTCGATTCCAAAGAAGCAAAGTTGGCATGTCATGGGGCTTAGGTCTATTCATTAGGCCAACTATTTCCTCCTGGACCGTTTGCAGGGTTCACCAAAAGTAGGAACTTCACCTGATGGGTTTGGGGTCCACCACAGCATGAACTGGAGCTGGTATCCCCATCAGGCAACCTATTGGAGGCACTGTGACACATTAGCCTCCAAGCTGGGCTTTTGGACAATTTACTCTAGATAAGGTTTACATTATGAATACTGGGTTCATGTTTTCCATTGAAACTGGAGAATACAGATAGATTAAAGGTAATGCTTGAACCAAATCATTCAGTTATTTATGCAGTTCTAAATGCTAAATCTCTCTCCTCCACCATTCTGTCAGAGGAACCTGGTATTTTATTATGACCAAATCCTTTAAAAAAATTAATATTCACATGGGAGCAAACCATCTATGGTGTTTTTAAAAAGAGTGCTTTAATTGCAATGTTCATATATGAGTCAGAGAATGGATTACATTTATGGATTACATTTTCCATTTATGGGGAAAAATGTAGGATAAATTAAGATATTCTGCTCTAGGTGACTGTCCATCTGGAAAAAGAAAATATATGTTTTCCCCCTTTATATTTAGTTTACAGTGGTACCTCGGGTTACAGACACTTCAGGTTACAGACTCCACTAACCCAGAAATAGTACCTTGGGTTAAGAATTTTGCTTCAGGATGAGAACAGAAATCGCGCGGTGGTGGCACGATGGCAGCAGGAGGCCCCATTAGCTAAAGTGGTACCTCAGGTTAAGAACAATTTCAGGTTTAGAACGGACCTCCGGAACAAATTAAGTTCTTAACCCAAGGTACCAATGCATTGCAGTCACTAAATCAAGATATGAACATATTTTCTATTGATAAGATAAAGGCTCTTCCCTCCTTTATCCTTCTGAAAAGGCCATGCTAAAGATACTGTATGTGACACATCTACTATTTGAGGCTTACCACCTTTAAAAGTCATATGCTGTTTGTGTACCACAGTAAATCAAGCATGAACACAGCATGTCAGTCACACTTCATCTTATTATACAGCCTGTCTTCTTACTACCATGGGCAACTTCAAATAGATTTTCAATAGTCACATTCAAGGGGAATTAATTTTACAGTGAGTAAAAAATATCTGAATGGAACCAATATGCTTTTTAAAAAATCAACTCTCTAAAAGGTGTTTGAGAGGGTTTTCTTAAGGCAACTGGTTTTGGACATAAAACTAAGGTAAACTTTAATGCGTTCAGTGATGCATTTCAGTCATCACTACTTTGAACATTAGCATAGGTATAGTAACGCCATTGATACGGTCTCTCATGTAGGCCAAAATAACGTTCTCTTGATAGTTTGTTGTGTGTACCCCATAAGGTAATGATGAGTCTTAATTGTTCTGCAGCTTCGAGTATCTTGCCACAACAATGCCAAAAAAGGAGTGTGATTTAGAGAAAACAGAAGGCAATTACATCCCTCTCTTTCAGACCAAAGGCTTGGTTTCTCATAAGCACTCATAGATCTTGCCATCTTGCTCGTCCTACACATTCCATTGCTATTGTTTATATGCTAGTCGTGTATGCCAAAGGGAATATGTCACTTCGCTTAATAATAATAAAAGAGTAACCTATGCTGATAACATTGAACTAGTTGTTATGAAGTATAAAAAGGGAAATAACCACAGTAAGTGCTCCTGTAATACACACATACACTGAAATCTTTTCCATCCCCACTGGAATCAGAAAGACTGAAGCTTTTTTGACTGAACAAGCATTAATAGCTGGGAGCAATCAACACTGAACAAACATGAAACATCACAGGTTTGGGGAATCAATGGCCCTTCAGATGTTGTTGGCCTCCATCTCCATTGATCCTAGACCATTGGCCATACTAGCAGAGGCTGATGAGAGTTGCATTCCAATAATATCTGAAGGGCCACAGGCACCGCACTTCTGCTCATAAACACAGCTACAAACCTGTGAAAGAAAATGCGGATTCTGTATGAGAGAGAGAGAGATGCTGGGAATGAGACAAAAGGCCAAAGATTTACCGAGAATACAATCTGCTGTGCTCCCTCTGCCACACACAACTCCTTTCCTGATTCATTTCTCATATTCTGATAAGCAGCTTCTACCTCCCTTTTCTTTCTTAAACATGTCTCATCATCTAAATTCTGGATGCAAGGGGACTGCCAGGTAGCCTGGCATGACAATGTAGAACTGTACTCTCTTGCCTTGAGCCCATGACAAAATTCATCATCGCAGGGGGTGCGGGGCAGGGGGGAGTAGTATGGCACTGGGCTTGCTCATCCTGAAGAGCACACAGATATAGCAGATTAGAAAAATATTGATAATGTAATTGCAATCATATTGAATTATCTTCCTAATTTAATAGCAGTTGTACATTTTCCTACTCCAGGTTAGCATCCAAGAGGCCAATATAGTTATATTTTTAGTAGTATATTAGGAGGGGAGCATAAGTTTACTGGTAAATCCCTGGGTCGTCTCCAGTAGATCCTCAAGGGTTTCTGATTCCCAATGGCTTAATAGCAACTACTGTTCAACAACGACTCCACTCCTTCCTTCCTTCCTTCCTTCCGGGGTGAATGCTAAAAGTGGTGCAGCGGACTCCTTCCACAGTTTTGGTCGTTGGCCTATGGGGTCCCTCAGGGTTTGGTTCTGTTCCCCATGCTATTTAACATTTACATGAAACAACTGGGAGACATTGTCTGGAGTTTCAGGGTTCAGTGTCAACTAGTATGCTGATGACACCCAGCTCTAGTTCTCCTTTCCACCTAAATCCAAGGAAGCTGCCTTTGTGACTGGTGTCTGTCATCAGTAATAGACTGGATGAGGGTGAAGAAATTGAAACCTAATCCAGACAAGACAGATGGTCAGTTGGGAGACAGAACAGGGAATAGAGATTCAGCCAGTGCTGGATGGAGTAACATTCCCCGCTTTTTAGCACTCAATCGGAGCAAACTTAGGTTTTCTTTGGATCAACATCTGCTCCAATTTAGCACTAAAGAGCGGGTTTTCCCTGGGAAAGGAGCAGAGCAAGAGGAAAACCACTTAGACCCATGCTTTCTAGGCCCAGGGCAAGCAGAAGTGGATGATCCCTGAATCCTTTGCATTTGGGGTTCTAAAAAAAGAACAAAGAAGATCTGACAAGCTGTGTAATATTTTTCAGTTTTTTCTTTCTTTCTTCAATAAAATTGCAAAAGATCCCTCAAACCACCTCTGGTATACTATATACAGAAAATGGTTTGTAGTTACCTTTCCGTCCACAGCAACTAATCAAAAGATTTACATTACTTCTTTCTATCCTCCCTATACAGACGAATAACTTTCATTAGGAAAACTGAGACTGGACACACATATGGATTCTTTCAGAGTTGTGTGCATCATTTCAGGTACAACCAATTTATCCTAAATCCCCCCTCCCCACTCTGGGTCTCAAATTCAGTACTCCAAAGTCACTTAAAAAGCCAGGCACAACTTAGCATTTTTTTCAAGAGTACTTATTTGCCCTGGGTTGATACTCATACAGTTGTTGTTGTTGTTTTATATTTTTATGTTGAGAAATAATTACAAGTAATGCCCTTAAAATTGCTTTTTTTGCAATTTAACCTTGAATGTTAGCCCATGTCCTGGTGCGCCCTGTGAACACTATTCATTCCTGTCCATCCCAGCCACTAACATCATCCCCCTGAAAGCACTCTGAAATTATGCCTCCAGCAAGAGCAGACTGAGAATAAGTTAACACCATTGTTGCTTTACAGGTGAGCTAATGCTTCCCAGCTACATAAAATTTCCCATTGCTTGAGTCATGCTTCAGTGCTCTGGGAAGAGCAGTAGATAATAGTATCTATTTTTAAAAAACTTATACTGCTTACTAAAACAAAAGACCTGTAAGTAGTTTACAAATTAGTAAATAAAATAATAAATACTATGCTTTTCCTGAAAAGGTCCACTGGTGAATTTTCCCAGTGTTTTCTGGATTGATCATTGGATTCTGGGCACCTGTTATCCACAGAACTAAAAGGCTGCAGAATTTCAAATCACTTTTTAGGGTGTCTATTGATTATTAAGAGGAAGAGAAGATGAACAGGGAAGGGAAAAACCTGAGCAGGTCAATAAGTTTGAAAACACTGGTTTCATGATCATTTAATCCAAAAACTATATAAGGAAAGGATTTGGTTAATGGTTTTAAAAAGTGGTAGCTGGCTTACCAACTGCGTGTATTTCCTTCAGACCTATCATATCATCAGAAAAAACAGTGAACTCTGACATAAATACAACTGCTAGTCATGCCTGTGCACAGCCCAAGTTCCTGCTAAACAATTTCTCTGAGTGTTTGCCAATACAAAATAACTATAAGAAATATTAAGAAGCATAAACACAATACTTGGTGCTGACCTCTGAGACCTTTTTATTTCCCAAATCACTCCAAACACAGAGCTATTTTATTCTGGTCTCAAGGACGCAATCAATTTCAACTAGAGCATACACCACACTCCATAAAGTTTTCCTATTGATCTGCAAAACATGGGGATGCCAGGTACCCATGGCACCCTATTGGTTAAACTTTGCCCAGGGGAAGCCTGTAGCTGATAAATTCTCCCCCAGCAGTAGGGCTAACTGCAATTAATAGAAATTACTACACAAGGTTTGGGGTGATATAGATTATTTCTGCAGAAGAAAAACAACATAAATATAAAGCATTGCTTGATATATCATCTTTATTACTTTTATTTCCAGGGTGGCTGGGTGTTTTAAAGAATTCTTATTAGTGCTGGGGATTATAAAAGAAGGGGAATTGCCTCACTGCCCTTTTTAACCATCTGATTCTTAAGACTTTCCTCTCCCCCAAAGATAGACTTTTTTCCATTTTACCAGTGCAGAGGGCTAGTCAAAAAATGAAATAGCATGTAAAGTCAATAGCATACCCACCCACCAAGGAATTTTGCCACATTTAAAACAGAAAGTATCATGGTGAAGCACATCTTTTGCATGCTCAATGATACCCAATTACAACAAATGAAACCTTGGCACCGTCTTCCCTGTAATTTTTTCACAGCACATCATAGATCTGCTAGTGGTAAACAAAGCCAGTGCTCACATTTAAAATATGTGAGCAGCTTAGACCCTTACAACTGCAAAAAAACCATAAACCCATAATTCTCCATTGGTTAACAATTTAGAATATTTCTATTGTGACATGGAAAACTTTTCTATATTTGTCCATAAGCGAAATGCTGTCAATAGGAAATATGCACATTCTGATTTCACACAACAGCTATTTATTAATACAGTCTGAAGCTATTGTTCAGGATGCTTGTTGTATTTCTTTTCATTACCAAACATGCATAAAGGACTGCAACAGCAACAGAAGCTGACATGACAAGATCCACCTGACATGCATTTCTTTGAATACTGCAACCAACTGCCCTAAATTGTTTGGTGAGGGAAAAAATATACAAACTGAATCATTGGCATATAGAATTTTAAGAATAAATATTAGTCGCAACATCTTGCATTTGCATAAATTCTGAATGAGATTTCATGGTGGTGCTCAGGACACCGCAGTTCATGGTGGCAGTGCAGGCTCAAAGCAGCTGGGTGTTATAGCAGTTGGATTTGCCTTTGCATTTAGAAATGCACAAGGCAGAACTATTTAGTGTTGCCTTTCTTGCCTCATACCGGATACGATAATAGATGTGGCAGGGATGTTACAAGTCTTTGCTTCCATTGCAACAGTACTCAGGAACAGGGATAATAAATATTTTTATTATTTATATGCCACCCATCTGACTGGGTTACTCTGGGCGGCTTCCAGCAAACTATAAAAACACAATAAAACATCAAATATGTAACACTTCCCTATACAGGGCTGCCTTCAGGTGTCATATAGTTGTTTATCTGTTTGACATCTGATGGGAAGGCGTTCCACAGGCTGGGAGTCACTACCAAGAAGGCCCTCTGCTTGGTTCCCTGTAACTTCACTTCTCGCAGTGAGGGAACTGCCAAAGGGCCCTAGGAGCTGGATCTCAGTGTACAGGCTGAACGATGGGGATGGAGATGCTCCTTCAAGTATACAGGGCTGAGGCAGCTTAGGGCTTTAAAAGTCAGCACCAACACTTTGAATTATGCTCAGAAATATATTGGGAGCCAATATAGATCCTTCAGTCTTCTGTGCCTGTCCATGCCACATTTTACATAAAATGCCACCAGATGATATTTGCTCCTTAAATAGACTATTCAGTAGTGATGATTTTAAAACAAACATGCTTTCCTCAAGAGTGGGAGGGAGGGTGCTGACTATATGAGAAAGAGCTATGGGATCTGCCCCATCAATGTGGCTGCTTCATTTATACACCATCCCAAACCGTGTGGGGTTGCATCATGGAAAAGTTGTTGCCCTGCAACTGTGTTCGTATGTGAAACCCACCAAATTTATACATTTCAAAAGGGATTAAAGTCAAATGTCATCCCTAGTTTCTGAGGATATGTGTCTCCAGCCACGTACAGGCAATCAAAAGCAGCACAAGATCAATATATGGGTGATGTTTCCTTGGCCAGCCTTCAGAATTGGTATGTGGATTGGTTCTATGTGCACATTGGTTGGCAATGTGTGGAGGGCAGCAGCAAGATTCCCTCTCTATGCATTGATGTTACAGTTTTAGAACAAGTGAATAATAATTTGGTGTTTCCTGAACTCTTGTGTGAATTTAAATCATCCATGTATCTAATCTCTACGACTGCAGACTAAAAAGCATAAGTCTTTAAAACTGCTAGCTTTCTGGCAGCTTGCAGTGAAAATTTTAAGGTTTTGATAAAAGCAGATACACAATAGTCTTTCACAATGTATTTAGAGACCGAAGCAGAAGCAATGCATTTTAAAAGACAATGTATCTTTTATGTCTTATCGAAGTCAGAATGTGAATGTCCTAAAGTTTATATTAAAAAAGACTGAACACTGAACTGTGAAAGTCCTCCAGAAATACAGGTTTTTTTGTTTTACTAAAGAGCCTCAGAGTACTAGAGAAAAATGTTTTTAAACACAATGGCATTTCTCTTCTCGGAGAATTTTAAAGATCCAAAACTAGATTCAGTTGGATGTTAGGTGTGTCAGAAGGAGAGCATTGACTTCCTCCATATTCAGTGATTATGTGAAAAAGCTAACAGTTTTTGGAAGATGGTAGCCAACACAAAGAATGTTCATTTACCACTTGGACTCAATAATTTTTCTGCTTAATTATGTGAAGGAAGTTATCCCTGAGAAATTATATGATCTAGTCCTAAATCTATCTGTGGCAGCAAAAGAATGCAAGTACCCCACTGAAAATAGTCTCTCCCCTATACAGCATAAACTGAGGGATAGGTGGGTAATCATAGGGAGACAGAAGGAGATGGGTTTCATTTCTGAGGCTTAAGGCTGGCCTGAAGTTTCATGAAACACAAGTTAGCTCAAATGGCATAACAAAACTTCAAGAAAGAGGTTGGAAATGGACCTTTATCTTTCCACAGAGCTGTTGGATTTGGGGCATTTTGGGGAGACCAAAGCTGTTGGACTTTGGTTGGTCAACCTCCATAGAGACCAGGATTTTTTTAACACCTGCCATCATTGACTATTGGGTGTGTTATGTTTTCTACCTTCTTTATATTGCTCCTTTTTGTCCTGGTGAACATAATCTCTATCTGGCTAAATCTGGTCCAATGGCTTATGCTTGGCAGTTTTATTTGTCACAAATTTGGTACATAGAACAGTGTAAATTTGGAAGAGGCACTTTAGACTGGGGAGTATAGGAAAGCACCTCAGAACTTCATCCCTTATTAGGTAAAGGACAGATGAAAACATGTCTGAGAAGTATTGGAGTTGGTTTGCTATTTGTTCTTTTATTGTTTTATTTGTTCTTTTATTCTTTTATCCATGGTTTGTTAGCAGACTTTTTGAGGTGGTCTTGTTCAGGTTTTCCCATTAATATATTAATGGAAGATGGAGCCATGTGAGTGCCTAGAAGTCACAGGTTTTCCACCAAATGCAAAGTTACACAAGTAATGTCAATGTGGCTAAAGCATATATAATGCCACTAGTGTACAGTACAGTCGTACCTTCGTTTACGTGACCCTCTGGTTACATAAACTTCGGGATGTGCGCGCAGCAAACCCAGAAGTATTTTACCAGGTTTCACCACACTCGCATGCGCAGAAGCAGCCTGCACATGCACAAAAGCGGTCCTCAGGATCTGACTGGACCTCCAGAATGAATCCTGTCCACAACCAGAGGTACCACTGTATATACTGTAAATAGTTTTTTGCAATGGAGGAGAGACACAGATAGGGGGGCACATCTTTAAATTTTCCTGAAGGCCTTCCAGTAGTAGGGGAGACTGCCTCTATGCCTTCCTTTATTTCTACAACCAAAGGCAACGGTTGGAGAAGTCTTCCTTTTCTTACTGAGCTTTCAAATATTCTCCAAAGGTTGGAAGTAGCAGATCAACAATACCATAAAAACAGAAACTATTTGTTCAGGTACTTTCAAAAAGAAGTCTAACCTGAAAATCTGGCTCCAGGGGCTGGCATTTATCCTTTAAACCTTTCCTCTTTCTGTTTTCACATTTATAGTTTTATCATCTTTTGCCTAACATTTTTGACAGTCCTTTTTTAGACTAGATTTCTCCTCTGACTTTCTTATCTGGGTGCTAAATATTGTAAGGCCAGGCATCAAAAGATGGCGGTGATACTTTGGACAGCTTCACCTATAGCATAGCTCCAGGCATCCTTCAGCAGTGAAAAGAAAGCCAATCATACTAGAGGAATGAAAGACCCATTGTGTAAGGTTCACTGCAGATAGCAAGAGAAAAATATGTTGGAAATTATTCTATTAAGTCTACTGAAACAATACTGAATACAAAACTTCCCAGAACATTGATTGGTGTGGGATGCACATGTAATTTAAGAGCATTATCTGAATTGACACTCAAATATTTTTCTGCTTAAGAAGCAAGACTGACAAAAATGCATAGTCATGTTTAAAATGGTTAAGTGCCAATGGTTAAGTGCCAAGATCCCTGAAATCTTGCTACCACTCAGCGCAGATTGGGGTGGGCAGTAACAGCAAGCTTTCCTTGTGGCATCTTCCTCTTTTTAAGCTTAAGTCTCAGAATTGTATACAATGGTGGTTTTCATTTAGCAGAAAGCAGGTCTGCTCCTGAAATTCAGCACGTCACCAGTTCCCTGAAACCAGTTCTAAGGATTCTCTGGAGGAGAAAGGAATATGACATGGAGGGGTGCAATAGGTACGGCAAAAATCAATATGGCTCAACTTCTAAAAGTGGAAATTCTTTTTCCAAAGAGAAAGTCACCACTGGATACAAACCTCTTGGCATAACTGAGGTCTCCAACTCCCCATCCTCAAGGGGAAAAGGTTGTGGCTAAGACAGACACCTTGGAATGGACTTGCCTTTAGAGTCAGCCTTAGATAGCCCTGCCTTCTTGGGAATTCCAGCATCAGAGGAGCTCACGATGCAAGCACCTCTGCAGCCTGAAGAGGTCACAGTACTCTCAGTGAACTCCAAGGACTCCCGCCCAGAGGAAGAATAATAATGGGAGAGCAGAACAGGACTCTACTGTCCCATCTCGCCATGGTAGGGAACCTATGTTCTCCATAACTCAAATCAGTCTCAGCCAGCATGGCCAACGGTCAAGGATTATGGAAGTTGTAGTCCAACAAAATCTGAAGGGCCACTGGTTCCCAAACCCTATGTATGTGAATCCCCACTGTGCCCTTGATGAATTGGACCAAGTGCTTATTGTACAACAGATACAAATTGTGTGCACCAAAAGACTGATAGTCTTGCTCCATCTTCTGGAAACTGGAAACATGACTTTGCACACCCAAATATGTCTAAGAATTTCTATTGAACTGATATGTTTTGTCTGACAGTTTTTTATCTGCACAAAGAGGTGGTCACGACATATTCTTATTTGCCTTAAAATAGCACTATTTAAATAATTCATGATCAATTAAAAATCTTTCTGTACAGACAAATTAAAAGCTCTTTTATTGCATATTATTAGCCTCAGGGTATACAATCAAAATCAAACAACTACCTTAACATCTACATTAGAGTGGGGTGGTATTTTTACATTTTTAAAGCTCTGTTGTCAGCTATTATGTCACTATATAATCAGAGATATCTAAGCAGAAACAAAACTTCCTTTGAATTTGAACCAGCAGTGCCACAGGCACGCCAAAGGCACTACCAACATTAAAAACATTACTGTTTTAACCAAATACCTAGTTTGACAAATGTACTGCTGAAACAGGTCATAATATTAATACAGATATGATGACCTTATAACCCCTCTGTTTTTCTAATTGACTAATTAGCTAAAACAATTTTAAGATTATATTGCCTTCCACTATTATCACAGCAAGGGGCAGGAAAAGTATTTTTAGTCCACCCGTCAACATATGATCCAGGGCAGCACCCAATACAATAAAGCATCAAAACAAGCAGTAAAATAATCCTACAATAAAACAAATCCAGCTCAATTTATAAAAGCAAGATAAAAATACAGCATATCATTAAGATCACTCAGGGAGTCACAATTTGCCCACCCCCTATTGCAAAACTGACAAAATTCCTAGTACAGTTTTAAGGACCAGGTAGAATGTGATTCTAAAAACATGCAATTACAACAAGGCCTCTTACAGATGTAAAGATCTAGAGTGAACATCAGGTACTGTTACTTCATAATCATTTTTAAAGCTTTATTGATATACAGAATGTTGTACAATCTACATCTAAATGTTGTCTTCACAACTGAGCAGCAGAGGGATAAACCTGCCCAAGTCTACCTCTGAAAAGCTAGGAAAGTTTTCCAGATCTAGCTCCCCAACTCCATCCCCTGGGCTGTGGGGCTCCCAACTACCAATGCAGAACAGCAAAAGCCTCATGCAAGTTGTCCTGAATGATTGTACTTTTATCAATGTCAGTGGCAATGAACCACTTTTTAAAAATTCAGCACTGCTTGTCTACAACTACATCAGTGTTCTTATACTACATAGTGTTTCTGCTTCATGCACAAATGATGCAGGAGAATCCTGTTTGTGTTAAAAGAAGCTTGAATAAGATTGTTAATAACTAGCAATTTCAATTAAAAACAAATGAAGTAAGGATATCAGAAGATTAAATATTTAATTGATTAACCAGCTTTATAAAAAAAAATGCTTATATTGCTCCTAAGAATTCAAATATTATTTATTCAACAAAGCAACAACTTACATACAATTAATAAATGAGCTGCACCACTCATGGTTGAGATGTCACAAAAGGCCAACTTTTATATTTTATTTTTCATTTCCTTTTACATTAAAACAAACAACAAAAAATACTTTCTAACAATAAGCAAATGTGCCCTTAATCCTTGGCTTCAACTATTAAAATCTGCCCTCACCAAATAAACCTTTTAAAGGTTGCAGCTTACAGTATCTGATGCTAAACCACCAACCAGAAGAAATAAATGCTGTCAAAACAAATGGAGATATGCTTGAAAATACTGCCACCTACTGGCAGTAAAAAAACACAACATGATAAAAAGGAAGTCACACAATATAGGGGTTCAAGAAGTCTTTCAGAGCATTCACGTGATCTTTTGGCATCAAAAGAACAGACAGTTCCCCCCCACTACACACACACACACACACACACACACACACACACACACACCTATTTAATCTGAATTTATCTTTGCCATAGAAAATAGGATCCATAACATCATAAAATATGTGTATTTGTAAATACTGTACAGTGTGGATGAACCTGGTATCTCATCTCAGACTTTGAATATGTTCACATCACTGCTTACTCTGCATCCAGTGCACTCCCACTGGTAGTTTTTGAAGCGGCATTCACACAACGTTAGCTGCAATCCATATCAATCCCGTACCGTAGTTTCTTGACAATAATGCAGTATTTTCCTCAAAACAGCTTCTTCAGCTTTCTTCTAGAAAACTGGATGTGAAATGAACAGTAATGTGAACATTTGATGAGTGTGCATATGCAGATGGCTGCTTCAGTCCTGGAGGGGTTACAGGGGGGTCATGCACACTGGGTGAAGACACCCCCACCCACTCTCTGATATGAATAACATTCTGCAAATGCAGCTTGAAATGTAGCAGGGGGGAAATGACCTTGCTGCTAATGTGACAGGTTTTGCATGTCGCTTCTTTTTTAGGAGGGCTAGAGACTAAGGGAGGAATTTGATGCTGTGCTAATTTGATGGTTCTGTCAGCACACACATTTCTGTTTGCCTGATGGAATGATCTCTCAATCCCCTTCCCCCATTTGCTATTCTGGGGGTTCTTAAAGGTAAAGGTAAAGGGACCCCTGACCATTAGGTCCAGTGGCGGACGACTCTGGGGTTGCAGCGCTCATCTCACTTTATTGGCCAAGGGAGCCGGCGTACAGCTTCCGGGTCATGTGGCCAGCATGACCAAGCTGCTTCTGGCAAGCCAGAGCAGCGTACGGAAATGCCGTTTACCTTCCCGCCGGAGCGGTACCTATTTATCTACTTGCACTTTGATGTGCTTTCAAACTGCTAGGGTGGCAGGAGCAGGAACCGAGCAACGGGAGCTCATCCCGTAGCGGGGATTCAAACCGCTGACCTTCTGATTGGCAAGCCCAAGGCTCTATGGTTTAACCCACAGCGCCACCCGCATCCCTTCCTGGGGGTTCTTACTTCACTCCAAATAGATCTGGATGGCATGGATGAGAGGGGCAAGTCCCCATGCACTGCTGCCTGCTAGTGCAACTACTTAGCTGAATCAAGCCCTTACTTTTTAAAGAGAAAAAAGAAAGGCCAGCATCTGGGCATCTGTCCAGGGTGCCAATGAAAGCCTTCACAGGCACCAGGGCACCCTTGGGTGTCAGGTTGGTGATCCCCAGGTTGGCTACCCCTGTTCTACATAATGTGTAATTAGAGTTTAGAACAATTGCTAGAAGGCACTGAGCATGATACTGATGAATAATTGACCGTTTATTGATACGGAAGAAATGTAGAAGAGAAATCTAGTGGTTTAAAACAAAGCTGTTGAATTTTATTCCTCAGAGCACCAAGTAGTCCTCAAAAGTTTTTTTGTTTAGAAAATAGGAAAGGATACAATAGAGATAGTTGTATCACTCCTGGAAATAAAAGTGCTGGGAAAGGTCTGTATTTTAGGGTTTTTTCAATTGAGTACCTGGGTTCAAAATAATTCAACAACCCTTTATTTACACCCTGGTTTTCTACAGGAGTATCCAAAGCAGCTTAGAAGAATACTATGTAGCTCAGCTGGTGGTAAGACTTCTGTCAGCAGAACAGGGAGGGAAACAATTTTTAGCAATTTCCCCCTCTGCAGTCCTCCACAGTCCTCCTACATCTGCTCTGGAGGGCCCCTCAACCCTCTGGAGCAGACCTAAGGGGCATGGGAGCTGCAAGGGCAGGGAAAATAACCAAATCAGATCTCTGGGTTCCTCCTCCATCCCTTGGAAGCAATCAAAAATAAACTGCTTGAAATAAACTGAGAAGCTCCTTCTCTAGTCTGGACAATGGGTGTTTCACTCCAGTCTTCTCTTTGTCTAATTAGCTAGATCTGCTTTCCTAACTGTCAGTCATTGCTATCATATCATTCATTGGCTAAACACATTGAAAGGTGAGCACAAGCTACTTTTCCACAAAACAAATGGGAAGAATAGTACAGTGGTCTCTGTTGTGAATGTGTCTGTCCTATGGATTCTGGGCTGTACCCTATATTTTTGTCCTGGCATTAAGAAAACAAACCTCAGTGAAATATGGGGGGGGGGGGGGAATGTGATAATTTTCAGTTTTTAAAACTTTGCAAACAGCCTCAGTTTACACCTACATAAGACATTGTGGGTAATAATTGAAATAAACAGAAGTTGCATGTGATAGCAACATTTACGTACTTGGGTTTGAGATCAGTTGAAAATTGGTGATCCAAATGTACAAACACATATGATTGGGCTACTAAAGTTTCTTACCTGTTGTCGTTTGAATGCCAAATGGTCCAGCTTTTTCAACTCTTTCTGGAGGTTTTTATATGTTTTCTGCAGTTCAGATTTACTAGATGCATTTTGAAGACACACAAATGTCCTTTGAACCTATGGCCAAACAAGGAGGGGGGTTAAATATTATTATAAAATCTTCCATGCTTAATTAGGAATAGGCTCAGAAAGAATAAGCTAAATTGGGATCTATTTGCTTTGACACCAGGTCTAGCCACACTATTGGGAACTTGGTGGCTTCCCCTCTGTACCCTCAACCCAAACAGGAGCTGCCCCTCACTGGAGCACCTGGTATGGTCTGTCCCTTTTCTCCAAAAGTTACCTGTTAGTGGCAAGAAAGATATTAGGTGGTGGTAGCACCACTGTGGATATCAAGATCACTGGGAAATTTAGTTCTCTGGGTTTCTGTTGCTGTTTTCCAGGTGAAATGGAAGAGAACAGCTGCTTTGGTGAGGATAACTAAACTGGGGCTGGGTCCAAACTAACTGAGCTTGAATTTCAGAGGAGCTTGGGCTTGGCTTATAAATAAGTAAACTCGGGAATTCAAACGTCATCTGCATTGATACACAATTATTATTTCATATATGTTTTTGTATGAGCAAGACATGCATGCTCTGTCTCACAAGATTCATACTTTTTTAAAAAATTTATTTATTTATTTATACAACAAGAAAAAAAACACACACAAAAAACACAAATACCAAATTACACACGAATTACAAAAATAACCATAGACACATAATTTTCTTGGCAAACAATAAAACATCTATTGGTCTTAACACTAAAGACCCAACTTCCCGTCTATTCCATATTTCAAATTCATATTACGTATTGCCAATACACATTTTTTTTCATAATTAAACTTATTCTCAATAAATCTAATTTCTTCTATCTACCTAGCAACTATCACTGAAGTTCCTCGAATGCTGCAACAGAATTTAAACTACTATATTTATTTTTCAGATATTCTTTGAAAACCTCCCATTTAGAAACAAATTCCTGTTTTGATTTATTCTTTATTTTTTCTGATAAACCATCTAATTTGGCATATTCTGTCAGCTTTTGGATCCAATCTTGTATAGAGGGGATTTCATTACTCTTCCATTTTGCTGCGATCAAAACTCTTGCTGCCGCCGTCGCATATAAAAAGATACCCTTCCTCTTTTGTGGAATATCCAAATCTGTTATTCCCAGGAGGTAGGCCTCTGGTTTTTTATTGAAAGAGATCTTTAGCATTTTTTGCAGTTCTGCATGTATACTCTCCCAGAATACCTGTATTTTCCTAAATATCCACCTACATATCCACCACATATGGTAGAATGTTCCTGAGTCTCCGCATCTCCAACAATTACGTGACACATTTTTATACATTTTTGAAAGTTTCCATGGTGTTAGATACCATCGATGTTGCATTTTTTGAAAGTTCTCTCTAATTGTGTAACAGTTTGTGAATTTCCAATTGATCTTCCATAAATTTTCCCATTGGGCCATGGTTATTGGATGGCCAAAATCCTGGGACCACCTCACCATTGTCACTGTTACCTCCTCCTCCTTGACTGTCCAGTCTTTTTTTTTTTAAAGTATGAATCTTGTTTTTTTTTAAAGTATGAATCTTGTACAAAAACAAGATTCATACTTTAAATTCAATTCCCATTTCATTGTCCGAAAATGTTTTCTTGACCTTGAGGTAAATTAGGGCATGCAGCCCCAGTTTACAGAATTAATGTTTGGACGACTCATTTTGATGAAAAACTATTTTCCCCCATTTGCATCCATCAATGATTCAGTTTATTCGTGCACATTATGCCTGAACTAACATTCAATTAAGAGAGATGGGTGGTTTTGCAATTAAACTTTGTTCAATGCTTTTATTTACTAAAGCTTTTCTTTCACATTTAAGAAACACCTGTTGGATGTGCAATGCTCAAACAAGGGATTCCAGAGTATTCCCCATGTGTCTCAGTATCTGCTACTGGAACATAAAAAGCCTTTAGCTCTCAGCTGCTTTAAATGCATCAAATCATTAATTGCTGAGACGTACACAGTTACTATGGTTACAAACACAAACTGGAAGAGAAATGTTACAGAGTGTACAACGATATGCAGAAAAGCACGGGCCCATGGATTGTAGTTAGTATATACTGGTCCCACATTATGGATCAGAAACTAGGTTAAGTCATAGATGTATTCAGACAAACGTTTTAACTCAGATGCTGTCCATCCACACTGCATTGCTTTAAATGGGATACATATTCAGGTATGCAATCTTTTTAAAGCCATGCACAGGGCCGGATTTAGGTTTGAGGAGGCCCTAAGCTACTGAAGGTAATGGGGCCCTTTATATGTCCAGCTGTCCAACAAATTGTCACTGTTTTTTGTGTTGAATATGCTATATGGAAATTTATGGACCTACACAACACAAAACACTGTTGCTGTATGTAGGTTTTATTTTATTTGTTTTTTTATCTTATATTTTGGAAATGTACATCCAGGTGGTTTTTTCCTTTAATTTTTTGGGGGGGGCCCAAGAGAGTGGGGCCCTAAACTATAGCTTGTTTAGCTTATACTTGTACGTA
The DNA here is from genome assembly GCF_964106645.2 of Podarcis pityusensis. Taxonomy (NCBI): domain Eukaryota; kingdom Metazoa; phylum Chordata; class Lepidosauria; order Squamata; family Lacertidae; genus Podarcis; species Podarcis pityusensis. Next base: position 72,264,772 of record NC_138032.1, on the reverse strand, counting down.
AATCCAGCACTAGCCATGCAGCATCAATAGATCACACCTACATTGGTATCCTGGTTTATGATCAAGCAGGTGATGTGCATGCAAAAGCCAGCTTGGATGGACTTGAGTCTGTAGATGGGCCTTTACAGTTCCCCTGCTGGAAACAGGCTGTGATTGCTCAAGCAGAGGGGCTGTGTCAACATTCCTGTGGATGCACATCTTCAAGACAAACTGTTCCCCACTACATGCACATAGCTTTTCAGATTCCAAGGGAGCATCAGTCTCATACTTCAAAGGAGCTTATAGGAAGAAGATGATCTGGGAAGGTGTGTACTCCTCTCTCTGGAGTACCCTAAGCTGGAGGCAAGCAAGTCACAGACTGTTGGCTTCCTTTCAGCCTAACTCTAAAAAGCTACTCACTAAAAGTTTGAGGCAGCAAGAGAAAGGTGCACATGTACAAGGCTACCCAGCACATCTGCATGCAGGACACCCACTTAACAGTAGGAAGCTAATATTTGTAATAGTGGTCACAAATGAGCATTACTAAGTTAAAAATAGCTGTAATTTTGCAACAGCAAATGTACTTTAAACGTGGATGTGCTAAAACTCTGGCGCTAAAACTCTGCACTAAAATGTGCAATAACCAGACCTCCATAATCTGCATGGAGCTCAGTCAAGTGACACAACGCAACCTACATTTTAACTAATATAATCACTATGCAAACATCAGTATGACATCAGGAACAATGTCACTGCTCGACACTTCTGTGCTACCAGGTTCTTTATTTTAAGGTGGTGTGGACATAAAGGTCCAACAAGAGAGCAAGAATGAAGATACAAACAAGTTCTTAAGACTATGAAGTGGAACAGGACAGTTGGGTACTGACATCACTCTCACTAACTATACAGACTTTACAGACACTGGACTATAGAAAAGATTGTATGGCATGCCACCATTTTTATAGTGCTTGTTATAGACTAGTATCAGAAGTTGCATGTTAGATTTCTTGCCTACTATTTAGATTGACTTTGATCACATTTCATTTTATATTATCTGATGTCATATATAATTAAAACCACTATGCCTGGGAGTGAGGGTCTCACATTAGCAAGGAGACACAGGTGTTACAGTGCTTCAAAAACCAGTTCCTAACCTAATTCTGATGAGCAATGGGCACTTTTGTAGAAACTGCATGATGTGAATTTTAATAATCCTCCACAATATATCTATTCTATACAGTATCATTTCATGCACTGCACGCCCCAGACCAGACAGTATGTCTCTGACACTAATGCGATAAAATGCTGTGCCAAAACCCATTTATGGATTTGGCCCCCTTCTCCCACCATTTTATACATTTAACAAATCTCTTACTTGGTCAGCAGTTTCATTTCGTAGTGAATGACATAACCTTTAAAATTAATTTCGGTTCAGTGATCAAACACCTATTTTATTCTATGAAAATTAGAAAACCTTGGAGCAATGGAACTGGAAAGGAAAGAACCTCTTCATCTGCTCTCAGATGATTAATGGACGAACCTTAACAGCCAAAATCCTCATGAAGGAATAGTACAATATGTCAGCATTGCCACTATAGAAGAACACATTCCAGGGGAAGCTTTATAGACATATATTTAAACAAAATTGCCTTTTTAATTGATGTGAACTAGCAAACATTCTGAGAAGGGTTGCTCTCAGCGCTGCACAACTGTGTCTAAGGTACTGCAGAAGTTCAAATGCCTTTTCTTGGATCAGCTCCATAGTTAAGAATATTTCAATTACCTGAGGGAGCTCTAAAATATAATAATGAAAGTTAAAAGACTTTGGATAGAAAAAAGCAAAGTCAGAACTCATTACAGATTTCAATTGTATTAGAATTTGGCCCTGGATGGCAGTGACCAAAATGCTATTAGGGCTTGATGGCTATTCAACAGCATATGTTAAAGTTACCTGGTCATCTCAGTCTATTTTCTAATTAATGTGACAACATAAAAAAGAAATGCTTTTGGCAGATGCAGTATGATGAACAAGCACTGCAAAGCAATGAAAAATATACTACTACTTCCACAGAACAGAACTGAGGAATATGCTGGGCACTGTAGAGGAAGATTATACAGCTGTCTAATATGCTCTGTAAGGAGAGAAAATCATTCTTTACTGATGGTTTGTTTTCCATGAATACTACATTTTTAGAAAATAGAAAGGAGACGATTATAGTATTCTTTGGTATATGCTCCATATTTCTGAAATATTCAACAGCACACTTGTGTGGTTTTCAATTGTTTTAGCAATTTCTAACAATTCACACAATAAAGTAACCAGAAAAGTTTCAGAAGTACTGAAAGTACCCACAAGATGATTACTTAAGATTGGTTATTACTGCTATATGAAGCATTGTGGCAAGTCAAATTTCAGAACTCTGATAGATATAAAAAAAACATAGTGGGCTAAATAAATAATAATAATATAAGGCTCAACAGAAAAACAACATTCTATCCCTGCTCTGCAGAATATTGTGGATTATAAATAAAAATATGTAATTTTTTTATTAAAAAACCTGAACTGTTTCACTCACAGTGCCTGTATAAATTAACATATGCTATTAAAATAGGACACTGGTCTTCCTCAGTGACCTCCAATCACAGATGCACCACTGCGCTATGTTCTACATGTAGCTGCTTCAGTGACTGCTTGGAAACTGCTACCTGCCTTTCAACAGAAATAGTCTGCATACACATTTCACACCCACCCACCAATAATCCTGGAAACTGTAGTTTAAGGGTGCTGGGAATTGTAGTTCTGTAAGAAGTAAGCTGCAGTTCCCAGGATTCAGGAGGTGCGTGCTTGAAATGTACAGTTTGTCCACAGTCACAGCATGCATATAAGGGAATAGAATTTCAGCTCTGATCCCATTGTGGAAATGCCTTCTCCACATTTTGGCTACATATATCATCTCTCCCCCTCTTCCAAGATTAGTTGCTATGGAAATCAGTTCTTCCAGTTCACAACTGAATGGACAATGCACAGGTAAATGGTGTCGGGATGGGGGAATGGGGGAGCATGGTGCGTACTGTCACTATTTTTCCTAAAAATAAAGCACTGCTTAGGATGTTAAAATACTGCAGTGAGGTCACACAGAGGAGGACACACATTAGCAAAACTCAATCTTAAAAGCCTCTAGAAGTAAATGTATTTCTGTACAGAAAAGACATTGAGGAAGGAATGCTGCCTTGATGTCTAATTTCATTGATACTATGGTGGTATATTTTTCAGTTGACATTGTTATCATGCACATTTCAGCTTTTTAAAATTAGGTTAATGGGTTTACTGATTTTTCTGAACTAAACTTTTGTTTGGATGGAAAGTCAGTCTACAAGATTTAAAACAAAGCAAAAACTAAATACTTGCAGAAATCTTTCAAAAGAAAGCAGGAAACAGCTAATAACAAATAACAAAAACAATAGGTGCTCATTTATGAAGCATTTCTGTATTACCATCCATACGCAGCATCCCAAACCATTCATTACATTACAGATTACAAAAAATACACATTATTACAAAACCTACATGAATGTCGTGTGAAGGTAAATGTATGTGCATACCATGTAATCCTGTCTTCTGAGCCTAAGGTGACAAAACTGCTTCTAGATAACCTGGATTTGAGCCCATGCCTCTTAGGAAGGCCAATATCTTTCTTTTCTACCTTCTCTAAAGTGGGAGTGGGGGCAACAGGATTGCTGTTAAGATGCATGCTGTACAGAAATGTTGTTATATAAAACAAGAGCACAGCAAAAGCAATACAGTGGTACCTCTGGTTAAGTACTTAATTCGTTCCGGAGGTCTGTTCTTAACCTGAAACTGTTCTTAACCTGAAGGACCACTTTAGCTAATGGGGCCTCCTGCTGCTGCTGCCACGCCGCCGAAGCACAATTTCTGTTCTCATCCTGAAGCAAAGTTCTTAACCTGAAGCACTATTTCTGGGTTAGCGGAGTCTGTAACATGAAGCGTATGTAACCTGAGGTACCACTGTATAAGTGTTTCTTGCCCCTTAGAGATGCCATATGCTGCTCATAAAAATGAAACATTTGCCCTGATCTATCTGCTAGTAAGTCATGTTTAAGTCCCACTAGAATCAATGAAACTAGTTAGTCATGACTAACTTAAGTCTCATGGATTTCAATGGAACAAGAGCATAATTAACTTTGGTTAGAGTTGAGCCATGGCTTGGTTGTTGCTTTTGAAAACAAAAAACCTCCCATTTCTAAAGATTTATTTGTTCATTTATTTTTAGGGATTCTATACAGCCTATTCAAAGCAAACTGAACAAAATACTGTACCAGAAGAAAAATAATGGGAATAAATATAGTACAATAACCACATATTATAACTAAGAACAACACCATAAACTCATACCAACAGCTAAAATCATCCACAGCCAAGGTCATAAAGACTGGAGGGGTGGGGACCAATAGTAAGGTGCTATAAAAATTAAAAAGAGGAATTAATACCAGTTCTGTCTGGAAGTCCGAATTAGCCCCAGGACAGTTTAAAAAATAAAAAGTTTAACTCCCAACACATTTGATATAATGGAATTTGCAGGTTGAGCAGCAATGATTCAAAATCCAATCCTTTCGTTCATCAGTAGCAAGCTCCATGGCTTACCAACATGAATTTGAATTTACTGACATGTTCCCCTTTTTGTATATTTGTATTTCCAGTTATCTGTATTTCCACGCTTTGAATGTTTGCTGTAAGCTGCTTTGGACACAGCTCATTGTGGAAAAGCTGCATATAAGTAAACTCAACCAATCAATGAATATTATAATTACTTACTCAAAAAAATCTGAAAATTAAGAAAGTTTGGTAGCCGAGAAGATGGGAAAGGTCATTTGCTGACCATAGTAGCTACTTACCGTGGTTAGATGTTGCAACAGGTATGAGACATCAATCATATCTGCCAGAATAAGAAGCCTTGTAACAGCAGCCAGAAGAGCACGTGCTACTTGGACAACGGCCTCCCTTTTAGGCAAATAACAAGGATCATCTGTGAACTTTTTTGCAGCTACCCTTAAAGCTTCACCTGTAAAATAAACACACAAGTAATGCTGCAGTCCATAAGCAAATTCATCTGCTTTCCTTTGGACCACATCAGTGAGGCCAAGAGGGGGTTCTTCTCGTCCAGGCACCCCAAGACCTCCACACTGCCCAGGCTTGCGGCCCAGGGAGCTTACTTTGGTGCTGCTTGTGCAGCTGTTGGCTTCACCCCCAGAGGCACATTGACAGATAGATGCTTCAGATTTACAGAGATGTGGAGTTGAAAGGAATTAGTTCACCTTTGTGAAACGTTTTCTCTTTTTTGCATTCTTTATTAGGGGAAACAATAACTAAGGCAGGGAAGCTTAAAATTACATGACAATGTATTCATTTTCGTGCTACAATATACCACTTTCTACCTATGCATCATGCCAATTATTGCTTTTTAATATAGGATATTATTTATAATATATATCATTCTGTGTTATAGTTTATAAAGACTGGAGCAAAAGGCAGCACAATGCAACTTTGCAATATTGTGTAGTTTTAGAGCCATCCACTTTACAGTCACTGTGTATTTACTCCAGGTGAACTGTTGGTTTAGTACAACTTGTTCATTTTGCATTCTGGGGCTGTTTCAACACAATACCATAGAATCTCCAAATCTTGCAGTGTGGCTGCATACCACTGGGAACAATTGCTAATCAGTTCACTGTGGAGTGTACCCAAGTCAACCACAGGTTGTTTCCTGTTAAATTTTTTAGCATGTACAATACATTAACATACAAAGCAGCTGTCAATCTGGGAGAGAAAGGCTGACAGATGCCAGGTCTGGGCATACGGCAGGGGTAAAACTTTATGACCCGCTGGTTCCTTCCAGCATTACAGTTCTGACGACATTAATTTGTTTTATAACTGCTTTGAATCACCAACGCCAAGAGCAAAAATGAAACCATCCCTATTTCCTTCAGAAAACTCTCTTTTTTTAACTGGAGTGTTTCACAAGAACAAAAAGAAAGAAGAATCAATACATTAGACTGTTTTCAAGTTGTATCTCCCTAGCCAAGAAAGACATACTGAGACTGCTGGCTGCAGCTTTGAAAAATTGCTACAGTGGAGCTAATAGATTTGTTGGGCACAGAAAAAAAAGAACGTTACTGAATTCAGGGAAAGAGGAAAATGGGACAAGGGAGAACTGATTGGCAAAGAGAATTTATTACTGCAAGGCAGACTGAAAAAGGGAAATGGGAAAAAATGTGAAGGAAAGCAGGAAAAGAACTGATTGATTAATTCTGCATGTAAAATAGCAGCGCTTTGATGATCCAAGAATGAATGATAAGGGACAGACGAATTTAGATTGGAGATTAAAACAGCATTAAGTTTTCCAGGGGAGGGGGCATTCAAATGAAAAGGCCACATGCCCAAGCAGAAGTTGTCATGAATAGAAAGAGAAAGAGAATAGAAAGAGGAGAAACACACACCCTTCAACAAAGCAAGACTCAACAAGTTTCCCACAAGCACAACCAGGCAACTTTCCTATCAAAGCCCAAGGAGCAGTGCAATAGCAACTGTGATAAGATGTTCACATTCCACTTTTCCACATGCAACCAGACTCATCTTTGTGGGGGAAGGAGAGTGCTACTGTACAGCCCCATCATGTACAGGAATGGAAAAGACCACACTGAATTCTGTGATCCGCTGTCACCCCTGTTCTTTGTTTTGAACTCCAGTTCATTCCTGCTTTCTGTCCAGCACTCCACTTGAGCCCTGATTAGACCTTATGGCTGAACTGGAAATAACAATTCAAGTTGGGAGCTTGGGGCCTTGCTGGTCCAACCCTCAACGTCCCAAAACCTATCTGCCTGATGTTCCCATGTTGTGCAGGGAAGGTTTGAAGGGGGCTTCTAATCATATGCACTCAGGGCTCCTGATTGTATGGAGGCTTCTGCTGACATCTTCCCTACTCAACATGAAAAGGGGTGTGAGAGAGAGACAGTCATACACAGAGGGGGTGAGGCACTCATATACAGTGGTACCTCGCAAGACGAATGCCTCGCAAGACAAAAAACTCGCAAGACGAAAGAGTTTATCGTTTTTTGAGTTGCTTCGCAAGACAAATTTCCCTATGGGCTTGCTTCGCAAGACAAAAAATGAAAAAAACGAAAACGTCTTGCAAGTTTGTTTCCTTTTTCTTAAAACCGTTAATACCCAGGGTGACTTCGATGAGCAACTCATAGCACGCGGTGTGGTAGCCTTTTTTGAGGTTTTTGAAGACTTTGGTGATTTTGAAGACTTTGGGAAACCGTGCTTCGCAAGACGAAAAATTCGCAAGACAAAAAAACTCGCAGAACGAATTAATTTCGTCTTGCGAGGCACCACTGTACAAGGAAGTTGGGGTGGGGCAGCGCATACAATCCCTTGCCTCCTATATGCAAGCAAATGACCTACTGCCTGGTCAAACTTTGGCTTCACCCCCAGCCAAAATTTATACTTTGTTTAATGAGATACAAGTCTTCCTACAACTGGATCTAGAGAGAAATCTGATTATCAGGAGTGATACTACCATGAGGCAGAATGAGATAATTACCACAGGCAGCAGAGGTAGCCCAGGCCCCATGCTCACTTGCCTCAATGACACCCACCCAGTTGCTGCATCATCCTCAAAGTCATCCCCTGCCTTTCTCCTCTCTTCCACTGCTGTGGCCCCTGCTCATCTGCCCCTCTGTTGCTCCAGTTACTGACTAACTGCTGTTTTGCCACTGCAAATGTTGAAGCAGTGCTGGCGGTCTTCCAGACTCACTCTGAGGAAAATCCAGGGATCTTTCCTCAGACAAACACGTTCTGGGCAAACTGGCACAGAAGGGTGCTTGTGCTGTCACCGCTGTGCCATGATAGTTAAGCTTTTTTTAAAAAAAAGTGAACTAAACGTAACTTTAAAGGTCATTATCTAGGCATTGCTGCAGAGGGGCACTGGCTGCTGTTGGCCGTTCAAACTTTCAGTGGAATTCAGTGCCTGGAATTTAAGCCTTCAATCTATATCCTCCCTTACTTGTTCTGGCCTTCACCTCCCCTTCCCTCTAGACATCTGCTTTTAGCTGCCACTCTGAGATAGCTAGGCTGAAAGCAATGGGCATTCCTTTCTCCTCCCACAAAGAGTTATAAAAGCTTGCTCCTTCTGCCAGGAATAGTCACCCACTCTGAAACCCTCAGGTTGCCAGCTCTAATTTTCCAGAGCAACATTAGCAATAATGTTCACTAGCTGAAGTTTCTAGGGGAGATTTGACCATTATGCATGACCTTAAATTTGACTTATATAGCTGTACACTTAGTTTAAAACACCCTCAACCTGCTTTTACTATTTCTGTAGCATATTGCCCTGAAGTATTTGGTCTACATTGTTCTTTCACTTCACCTTGAACCACTTTGGCATGATAAAAAAGGAGAAAATGTATGCCACAAGCTGTTATTTTTGATGCAAGGGTATACCTTTCGCCTGTTGTCCTTCCCTACTGTTGTAATTATTGGAACAAACAAGACAAGCCTTTTTTGTTGCTATATGCAAAGCCACCTACAAGTCTGATCAAACTCAGGACTGTGGAAGTTTCTCTCACAGAAAAAACAAATAAACACACTACTCTATGCAGCTGCTATTTGCATTTCAAGGGAGTCTCCCACTGGCAGTGATCGAACCTTCCCTCAAAACACCAATGACAAAATGCAAAAAGAAAGGCGTTGGGAGAGAAGCAGACATAAAGAACCAGACTCCCCCTTCCTAAACCTATGCATTTTACTGCATGTTATGGGCATATTTTTGTCACATAAATAGTTTCCCTGTGCCTACTTACATAACAAAAAACATGCACATTAATTGCATTCATGCAATTAGCACTTTATCTTGTTTGGCCCTCAGTCACAAATGGAGAGGGGGCTTTGCTTTGGAGAGGCAGTTACTCTCTAGAGAAGGTTATTTGATGATATCTGAAAGAGAGATACAGTTTAGAGATTATGAGATTTTGTGTCTGGCTGAGCCAATCACAACAGGTCTCAAGTGTTGATTACTGAAGTGGGTGATTAGCAATTCTAATTCTAATATTTAATTTGTACAATATTTAAACATGCATCAATGGTGTGATTGGCTGATAACTCATCTGTGCAAACAATAATAAACTTAATGAATTAAAATAATTATTTTAAAGTCTTTTACAAATTTGATTTAGGCAAACAGTAAATGATACCAAGTACCAATTAATCCCAAAAGAGAACAGGCAGATTTGTCCTAAAATTGCTATTGCTGACCACTGACTACCAAAACTATCTTTAACATGTGCTCACAATTTGTACAACCTTTTGATATTTACTAAAGGCAAATAGAAGCAGCATGCAGTGGCAAACATGCAGCATTTCAGTCATCAAACTGCTGGCCCAGGTTCTTCTCTAAAACAGATAGCAAGGGAATTTGTACAAGAAACTAAGACTTGTAGCTTGAGAACTAAAGAGAATTATACATCTCTGTGTAACATGCTCTCTAAGCAACTATAAGTTCCAGAGTCCCTTAGCTTCTGCTAGCATTTCCATTGCAGAAGCAAGAGGAGCCAATAGGATGGGGCTGCAGGATACAAAGACAAGCATCATCATAAACCGGGAAGCAGCATCCCACAAAATAGTATGAAAGAATTGCATTCTACAATTAGATTCAGTGAGTATTTCTGAAATATACTCAGAGTCGCAAAGTGATTTCATGCTCTTTATTCAGCTCATAGTGGTGAGGAGGAATGAATGAATGTCCCCTCACAGTATCTGCTTTATATACATTATTTACACAATGGGCTGCACATGATTGGCTAATTCTGGAATTCTACTGTAAGCCAATCAGGTTGTGGATTCACTTCTATCTGGAGCAGGATTGGGTGGTTCCTGCCAACCAATCATACTGCTGCATTGTTCTAGGACCAATCAGACTGCTGCATTCTGAATCCTATTGTTCTAGGACCAATCAGACTGCTGCCTTTTGGATCCTATTGTTCTAGGACCAATCAGACTGCTACAGTTTGGATCCTATTCAACTCAGTACATAACACCCCTCCCCTCTAAGTTCCAGTCCTGCCCGGGAGGTCGCATTCATAGTCCTCAAGGTATGCCGGCGGCCTACGTGTGCGTTGTGGCCTGGGGTGTTCCCTGGTCCGGGCTCCGGGTTCTGGCTCGTGTTCCAAGGATGCTGGCTGTGATGCGGCTGTTTGGTCTGGTGCAACCGGCTTGCTCAGTCGTGGTTCTGGTTCCGGTGTCCTTTCGGCCTCACGGGTCCTCTCTGTATTTACTGATTCTGCCTCTCCTGCTGGCCCCTCCTGCTCTATGGGCCTCACTGCCCCGCTGTTCCCTTGGGACTCCTCTGACCTGTCCTCCTCCTGGTTTTCTCCCGGGAATCGTCGCCGTATCTGGTCGCAGTGGCGGCGCCAGCATTGCCCCCCATCCGTTACCACCTCGTACGACACGGGGCCAGTGACCCTGGTGATTGTGGCGGGTACCCATGCTGGGCCTGCCCCAAAATTCTTTGCGTACACTGGGTCCTGGGCCTCGAAGGTCCGGGGGTTCCTGCCTTCCCCCACCACTACCTCATCCTGAGCTCTATCGGGGTGAAGGCGGTCCAATCTGATTGCAAGGCGCCGACCCATTAGTAGTTCAGCGGGGCTCCGGCCAGTCGTTGAGCTGGGGGTGCTGTGCTGTGCTAGAAGGAATGTGGCAAGGCGGTACTCCCAGTCCCCTTGCGTCATGCGGCGAAGGGTGTCCTTGGTGGTCCGCACCATGCGTTCTGCTTGGCCATTGGTGGCAGGGTGGAACGGCGCCGAACGGATGTGGCGGATGGCGTTCTGCGCTGTGAAGGTTTGGAATTCTCCTGACGTAAATGCAGTCCCGTTGTCTGAGACGAGAGTGTCAGGGAGCCCGTGGGTTGCAAACAGCCTGCGTAGTACCCGGATGGCTGCGGACGTGGAAGTGGACGGTACCAATGCGACTTCCAGCCATTTGGTGTAGGAGTCCACCACTATGAAGAATGTTTTCCCCTGAAAGGGGCCAGCGAAATCCACATGCAGGCGTGACCATGGTGCTCGGGCGGACTCCCAGGACTGGACTGGGGCCCTTGGGGGATCTGGGCGGGATTCTTGGCAGGCCTGGCAGTGTTTGACCCAGGCCTCTATCTCTCCATCGATCCCCGGCCACCACACATAACTCCTGGCAAGGGCCTTCATTCTTACTACCCCTGGATGTGTCTCGTGTAGGGCTGTGAGGACCCTTTTGCAGAGGGGCTGGGGAACAACGACTCTGCTTCCCCATAACAGGCACCCCTTGTGGGCCGACAGTTCATGTTTGCGGGTTGTGTAGCCGGCGAATTCTGGCCCGGGGCTGCTGCTGGGCCATCCCCTCCACACCCAGTCCAGGACCCGGGAGATGACCCTATCTTTCTTGGAATGGTGTGCAACTTCTTGTGCCTGAATGGGGCGGTCGGGAAGCAGCTCCAGGCTCATAACCTCTTGTGCAGGTGCTGGGTCAGGGCCTGTTTCCGGTAGTGGTAGCCTGCTGAGGGCGTCCGCATGGCCCATCGCCTTCCCAGGTCGGTGAATCAGTGCATACTGGTAGCTGGCAAGGAAAATTGACCACCTGAGGACGCGAGGAGACAGCACTTGGGGGGTCTGCTTTTCGGGGGCAAACAAGCCAAGCAACGGCTTGTGGTCAGTCACCACGGTGAAGGGCCGCCCGTACAAGAAATCATGGAATTTTTTTACTCCCTTTACGATTGCCAGACCCTCCTTGTCGATTTGCGAGTAGTTCCGCTCGGTTGTGTTGAGTGTCTGGGAAAAGTACGCCACCGGTACCTCTCTTCCATCCGGGAGCTGGTGCCCCAGGACAGCTCCAATGCCATAGGGTGAGGCGTCGCATGCTAGCACCACCGGCAGCCTCTCGTCGAAGTGTGCCAAGACCGAGTTTGAGACAAGCAAGTCCTTGACTGCCTGGAATGCGGCCTCCTGGCGCTGGCCCCACACCCAAGGGGCCCGCTTGTCCAGGAGTCTGTGTAGGGGCTCCGCTACCGCCGCCTTGTGGGGAAGGAAGGAATGGTAAAAGTTCAATAGTCCCAAGAAGGCCTGAAGTTCAGTCTTGCTCTTGGGCGCTGGGGCATCACAAATGGCCCGTACCTTGTCCCCAGTCGGGTGGACCCCTTCTGCGTCCACCATAAATCCCAGAAAGTCCACCTGAGGCACTCCTAGTAGACATTTTTCCCGCTTCACCTTGAGACCCGCCGTCTGGAAACGGTGCAGAACGGTGCGGAGGCGGTCCTCAAACTCCTCTGGTGTGGGGCCGGCAATCAACACATCATCGAAGAAGGGGGTGACGCCAGGAATCCCTTTAAGGAGAGAGTCCATTATATTCTGGAATATGCCTGGTGCCACGCTGACACCGAATTGCAGCCGCTTTACCCTGAACGCTCCTCTGTGCGTCACAATCGTCTGTGCCTCTGCTGTGGCCTCATCTACTGGCAGCTGTTGATATGCTTGGGCCAAGTCCAGCTTGCCAAAAATTTTCGACCCAGCCAGGGTGGCAAGGACATGGCTGACCACTGGCACTGGGTATGCGTGGGCCGTGAGGGCCTTGTTTATGGTACATTTGTAGTCTGCGCAGATGCGGACCGAACCATTAGGCTTGACGGGTGTGACGATTGGGGTTTCCCAGGGAGCATTAGGCACCGGCTCCAGCACTCCTTGCTCTACGAGTCGGTCCAATTCCTCGTCTATACGGGGTTTCAAGGCGAACGGGACCCGGCGGGCCTTGAGCCTGACCGGTCGTACTGCGGGGTCAAGCTGTAGCGCAATGGGGGGGCCCGTATACTGTCCCAATTTCCCATCGAAAACCCCTGGAAATTCCTTGCATATGGCGTCCACGTCCACTTGTAAGCTAGTGTGGTTCACCCCGGTGACAGCTAGCCCCAGTGGTCCAAACCATGCCAATCCCAGTAAGCTAATGTAGGGGCCCTTGACCACAAGCAAGTCCAGTTGCCGCGTCCGCCCTCGGTATTGCACCCTGAAGGTCCCCACCCCCATTGTGGGGACCTTACGTTTCTGGAAGTCCCGGAGGGTGAATGGGGCCGGCCTGAGTTTGGGACCCCCAGTGGGACACAGTTTCCTTAAGGTCCTTGCCGAGATTATGGATAGAGTTGAACCCGTGTCAAGCTCCATGCGGCATGGGGCCCCCTCTATCTGTACCTCTACATAAATTTTCTCTACGTTGGGGTGGGGCAACTGGTATACCTGGAAGTCCGTGAGCTCCGTCGAGTTGCCTTGGTGCGTTGGGCCCCGGGACCTGGGGCTCTTGGATTGGTCATCTGATGCCTGGTGTCGGGTGGGCCGAGCCCGACACACCCGGGCGATGTGTCCCGATTTTCTGCACTGCCTGCACTCTGCGTTGCGGAAACGGCAGGTCCTCCTCTCGTGACTCTCCCCGCAGCTTGCGCAGTTCCCTCCTTCTCGTCGAGGCAGCTGTGGTCTGTGCGCTGCTTGAGTGCGCTGCTGTACTCGGTGCACCTCCTCCCTGTCGGATCCTGAGTCGTCGGTGAGGTCTTCATGGTGGACCCTCGGTTGGGATGGCAGGCTCGGCCGTGCCTCTTGGGTCGACCTCTCGGCAGCTTCTGTTGCCAGGGCCTCCTCCAGAGCGACCTGGAACGTTAGGTCCTTCTTAGCGTAGAGGCGTCGTTGCAGCTTCTCATCCTTCAGGCCACCGACGAGGCGGTCACGAAGCATGTTCTCCAGCTCTGAGAAGTTGCAGAACCGGGCGGCTTGGCGGAGAGAGGTCACAAACCCAGTTATGGTTTCCCCAGGGGCTTGCCGCTTTGCGTAGAAGGCATTTCGACGAGCCACCACTGAGGGCTGCGGCGAAAAGTGCCCCTTCAGCTGTTCCATTATTGTTTTGTATGGAACAGTAGCGACGTCTTCAGGCGCAAGGAGAGCCCGGGCGATTTCAAACGTCTCCTCTCCGCAGACGCTGAAGAATATCGCCCTCTTCTTGGCGTCTTCTTCGTCGGTGACCCCTTTGGCTTCTAGGAGGAAGGTGAAACGGGAGGCGTACGCTTCCCAGTCTCCAGATGCTGGGTTGAATGGCGAGAAGCTGCTGTTGGTTGCCATTCTGAGTTCCTTGTGTCCCGGAGCTGAAGCCTGGATACACGGTGCGAGGCAGCGGTGCGGCAGTTGGCGGTGCTGCGGTGCTGTGTGTGGCAGTCAGCTCAGCGGGATCCCACCTTCGTCGCCAGTGAAATATACTCAGAGTCGCAAAGTGATTTCATGCTCTTTATTCAGCTCATAGTGGTGAGGAGGAATGAATGAATGTCCCCTCACAGTATCTGCTTTATATACATTATTTACACAATGGGCTGCACATGATTGGCTAATTCTGGAATTCTACTGTAAGCCAATCAGGTTGTGGATTCACTTCTATCTGGAGCAGGATTGGGTGGTTCCTGCCAACCAATCATACTGCTGCATTGTTCTAGGACCAATCAGACTGCTGCATTCTGAATCCTATTGTTCTAGGACCAATCAGACTGCTGCCTTTTGGATCCTATTGTTCTAGGACCAATCAGACTGCTACAGTTTGGATCCTATTCAACTCAGTACATAACAATTTCCTTATATATTGTTTCCTGATATGAGAAAATTACATCAGCAAATTAAGAATGTCAAATCCATATCTTCCGATTTCCTTTTGGCTTGAGAACAAACAGTATCTGAAGCAACCTATATTTGTTTCATAGTGATTGTGGTATTTGTGAGCTAAAGTTTATCTAGGCGTTCACTTGAGATGTGATAGCAACTAACTGCATGCAACACTGACAAGGCAATAGACGGAAATAATACAAGCTGCAGCTGTTGCCTTCAATACCATATATAGGCTGTAAGTAATGGGAATAGATATCAAGCATTTGAGCTATGTCTGAACCACTTCTGTCTGGGGGAGGAGGGAAAGGGATGAAATGCACAAATGATTATCCTAGGAATATGTTACATTGTTGTCCTGGTTTTACAATAATTAAATATCAGCCTCACTAACATGCTGTTAATTAAATTATAGTTTGATATTAACAGTTTGAAAACTCCCACTACAGAAATAGTTCCTTTTTTCTGTTACAAGTCTTTTTCTTCCCACCTGCTTTTGAGTCATACCACACACAGGATTTCATGTGTCAGAAGAATGGGGTTTGAATTTATAAAGAACACATAAAATCCTGTTAATAAGCTTTTGTAAGGCTGTAAAGAAGCATTTTGTTCATAGAAGCATAAATATTTCACTTTCTAATTTGTCATCTCTAAGTAAGGCAAAGGCACGAGGAGCAGGGTCTCCCAAACTTGGGTCTCCAGCTGTTTTTGGACTAACACTCCCATTGTCCCTAGCTAGCAGGACCAGTGGTCAGGGGTGATTGGAACTGCACTAAGGGTTTCATATAGCCAGATCTTAGAAGCGAACTCCAAAGATAACTAGCAGTATAGGACAAGTTTAGGTCAAATTAGGGCCATTAAAAAATGCTCTTTTCAAGACAAAATCTCGGGGTGAAATGGCTGCCATGCTCCCACAAGGACAAACAGGATGTTCCACTTTTTCTAAGACACTTGTGCTGTATAAGACTAGTATTTGAAAAAAAAAAAAAAGGGTACTTTGTGGTCTAAGATTACTTGGCTTTTGAGAAAGCAAGGGAAATGAATGCTAATGGATCTATGAAAAAGTAAATTTTGTAAATTTCACTATGACATAGAGTCCAAAATGCTACACAACCTTTTAAAAAATGAATCCTTGTGATGAGTAGAAAATGAGTTTTGTATTAACTATATAAAGTGAAGTATATATGATTTGTAGTTTTTAAACGGGGGAGGGGAAGTGTGATGAAGTGGGGAACAACCCCATAATAGCACAAAATGTTGAGTGTGTAAGGGGAAGGAAGAAACCTGACAAAAGAGCAGGAGGGGGAATGGAATGAAATGGAGTGGAGTGGTCAATGACTGCAAAGGGATTGGCACAGAAAGTGGGGAATCTGATAAATGGTTGGAAGAATGGCTAGAGGAGGAGACACATACAAAAAAAAGGGAAGAAATAGTTTTCTCATTCATCTGGAGAGATCTCTTCCTGGTTCACACTAAGAAACTATTTTTAAATCTCCCCAAGGATGGGATGAAGAGCTGTCAATAGAAAACACTGGAAGCACCCAAGATTTTAATTGGAGCTGGCACTGAGCACAAACATGCCCGTGCCATCCTCCCAAATTTTAAATTGATGAGGACGAGACCAATGAGAACTGAGGATGCCCAGTGGGCACAGAATGTTGATTAAATTTGGGGAGGGGAGGTGGAGAATGAAAAAATAAGGGGTATTGGATAGAACAAAGTGGTTGAAACCCTGAACCAAAGCACTCCTCACTGTGATATTTTGGTACAGGGCCTCACTCGTTCCTTCAAATACTGATTTATGTGTTCCTGTGCTAAAATACCCACCACTCATGCAGAAGAGAGAGGTATCAGCATACTTGGGTTATCCCAAGGCTTGAAAATGCTTAAAAGAGACTGAATATTAAAAATACAGATGAGGTGGGAAGAGAAAAGGTAAGAGAAAGGGAGTAACACACCATGGGTGGAATTCAACACTGATTGTGCTAATATGATTGTTCTGTCCTCTGAATTTCTGCAATTGCAGTCACGGACCTAAGGCCATTATGATATGTTTTGAAGCAGAATGCTGGCCAAGTGGGGAGACTTTGCAACAAGATGATGAAGTTGTCAGCTCAGGGGATTAATTTCTGACAGGAGGTCAATTTAATTTACTTAATTTACTTAACATTTTAAAGAAAAACTTGTAGTGGTTTATGAGAAAATGTACAATAATAAAAACACAACTAAAATATAAAAGAGACATATTACCAAAATATAAAAACACAAATCTGAGCAGTGCATTCTGAAAAAAATGTTTCAACTATCAGGGAAAACCTGAGTAAACAAAAAATGTTTTAAAAGACATTTGAAATATTCCACAATTGATACCTCACAGATGACAAGCGGGAGGACATCCCACAGGGTCAGTGCCAAATTAATAAAGTATGAAGATGAACAATGCACGTAGGCATGTTGATTGTTCACCAAGGCTATTTTTGAAGATAGAAAAAAGGCTGAGAAAGGAGGGGTAGGACAATGTCCCCATACAACATGTGACTTTGGTCCTCCAAACCAAGGGCTCATCTACACTTCTACACCGAAAACATGGGTCAGAGCAGTTTTGCCTTTGCCCCGCCACTTTCGCCCAAAAAACCTGCTCTTTAGTGCTAAATCATAACAAAGTCAATCCACGTAAAACATGATTGCTGTTTGCTCCAATTCAACGCTAAAATGCAGGTTTTCCCAGGGGTAAGTGGTGGGGCTAACTGAGGTGTGGATGAGCCCTACCTTAAATAAGTTCTTATACAAAACAGAAGATGTTGCAGAAATGGGAGAACTGAATGTAGTAACTACCAGTCTGTATCATTTGCTACCAATGAGCTTTTCTCTCCACCACCTATATTTACTGTTCATTTATGAACCTGCCCCTTCACCTTTTTAAACCCACCATTATTGCTTATTCTGGCACCTCAAAGATATTTTATACCACATAAAGGCTAAATAAATTTTAAATAAATCAATGTTTTAAAAAATTAGAAAAACCGACAAAGTTGAAAATCTGACTCTTTGTTCATTAAGGCACAAAGAACTTCTACAGCTAGGTGTTATTTACCATTATATTTACCTGGCAGAAAACAGATGCACAAGAAATCATCCAGGGATCAGTTTCATTACATCCACTTTAGCTATTATAGTGCCTATTTGAGTAGGGAAATGAGCTCCAGGTTGTTACTGCAGCCAGCTCTAGTGCAAGCACCCAGTGATGGTGAAAAGCTGTCATATAAACAGTGTTGTAGAGTTAGAAGGGACACTGAGGGTCATCTAGTTCAATCCACTGCAATTCAGGAATCTGAACTAAAGCATCTTCGTCAAATGGCCATCCAACCTCTGTTTAAAAACCTCCAAGGAAGTCCAAGGATTCCAACACTGCCCAAGGGAGACTATGCCACTGTCAAACAGCTCTTACTGTCTGAAAGATGAGGGCCGTCTTAAGCATATCCGGCGCTGTGGTGCAAAGATCCCTCCGGCGCCCCCCACCCCACCCCATTTCCCAGAGTTGTCGACCTTTTGGCTGGCGGGGTGGCATGAGGTGGGCCCAGGATTCCCGTGATGCAGGGGGCAATAACCAGAGGCGTAGTAAGGTCAGGTGCAGGGCCGACTTAAGCATATCCAGCGCTGGTACGCGACAATGGCTGTGAGAGTCTTAACAGCGCAAGGATGGAAGACTGAGGAAATCCCGACTAAAGAATCATGGCAAGAGAAACTTATCAGTACTGGCAAAATTGACACATAAGCTACGGGACAAGGACAACTGTGACTTCAGAGATGAAAGGGAACCTTTTACAAAGTATTTAAAGATGCAACAAAGTGAATTGGACTCCTTGGCAGGTTTTGAATAAACACACAAACTTTTTATTGACAATAATCAGTTAGATAACTTAAGGATTTATACAACTTTGTAACATGCAGAGAATAGCATCCATAGAGAAATTAGAGATTGGAACTGAGGGAAGTCGGGGGGGGGGGTCTTCATGGGAGGGTGGGGGGAGGGAGAAAAATGGAGGGGAATTAAGGATGATATGTTTTCAGATAATATGTTTTGTTTAAATTCCTAAATAAAATAAAATAAAGCATCTCCAGCGGTTGGGGTACAAAGATCCCTCCGCCCGCCCCCATTTCCCACATCACACATTCAACACACATTTAAAGCACATGATTTCCCCCAGAGAATCCTGGAAACTGTAGCTTCCCACTCACAGAGCTACAGTTCCCAGGATACTTTAGAGGAAGCCACGTGCTTTAATTGTGTGGTCTAGAACCGGTGTCAGCGGCTGAACATCTGCTTGACATGCGGAAGATCCCTGGCACCACCAGGTGTGCTGAGATAGGACCATGTAAAAATCCCAGAGGGCTGTTGTCAGTCAGTGTAGACACTATGGAGCTAGGTAGGCCAGTGATCCAACTCTGGTTAAGTTATCCCTCTATAAAAGTAGTATTTCATTTCCTCAGGTCATGTGTCCCCGGTTAAACTGGCACTGTGGAGGAGGTTGTCCTATATAATGGACGGGGGCGGGGGGGGCGGAGGATTCTCCTTTATGGAAAAAAATAGGATTAAGCAAATAAGAGAGCCAGGGAAGTATAGCAGTTAAGAATGTTGGGCTAAGACCAGAGACCCAGGTTCAAATCCCCACTCAGCCAAGAAGCTCATTGCACGATCTTGGACTAGCTGTTCTCTCTCATCCTTGCGTACCTTGCAAAGTTGTTACAAAGATGAAATGAAAAGCGTGTTTACTGCCTTGGACACCTTGGGGGAAATGGAGGAGTATAAATGTAGTAAATAAAGAAAATAAATAAGGACAGTGTTACTGGAAAGGTGCCTTTTCCCAAGTCAAACCATTAGTCCATCTAGCTCAGTACTGCCTACACTGACTGGCAGCAGCTCTCCAGGGATTCAGGCAGGGGAGATTCCTAGCCGTACATGCAGATGCCAGGGAGGAAAACTCAGGTGCAAGGTATTCTAACCACTGAACTATGACCCTCCCCTTAAGACATAGGTACATTGGAAGCCACAGTATGCAAAACCAAACTCTTGGTTCATCTAGCTCAGTATTGCCCACACTGACTGGCAGTGGCTCTTCAGGAGTCTCTTCCAGCTCTACCTGGGATCTTCTGCATCAAAGCAGATGCTCTGCCACAAAGCTATGACTCCGCCCCCCTGCTTTATTTGCAGATTAAATAAATAACTGGAATGTTGGGAATTAGAAAAAAACGAAACACCCAGTTATTCCTAGCCTAGCAGCTGGTCGGGGGCACTCCAGCCATCCTTAGGGCCATTTGCCCCTCTACCTGCCTAACCCAATTCCCCCTTCCCTACCTGGCTGACTGGGGAGTGGGTTCCGCTCTGCCAAGGGGGGACGCGACAGAGGTTGGCACCCTCTTCCAACAGAGCCAAGTTTGCTCATCTAGTCTTCTCTTGTTTCCCCACCTGGCATTGACCTGGGCTGGGAGGGATGAGATGGAGCTTTACTTCCCTCCTTCCCCTCCCTCTCTGATTCCAGGTTGTTGGGAGGGGGTGCTTCCCACAATGCATTGCCTTTTTAACCCTTCCCTGGCATTCTTGGAAAGGGATGGCCAGGAGGAAAGGGGCCTTTTTGCTCTGAGCAGGCTGGAAGGCAGAGAAAGGGAGGCAGAGGGGGAAAGATGGGGAGGAGACTCACATAGGTCCTCAAGGTAACCCTCCCACCTACATGGCCCACACCCAACCTAACCTATGACAAGCATCTTTTTATTGTTGCAGAGAAACTACCTTCTCCATTCCCATGTTCATTGACAAACAGACACAATCCTAACTCTTGTCTCTTCAGAAGTTAGTCCTGTGGATGAGGACTGTAGACTATGGGTTGCCGCTCATATAAATCCTGCTCAGAATAAACCCATTGAAGTTAATGGGCATGCTTAATTTAGGCCCACTAATTTCAGTGGGTCTGTTCTGACTGGAATTTGGATGAATACAACCCTAGGGCTGCTGCAATCTTAACCCCCCTTTCCTGGGAATAAACCCGGCTGAATTAAATGTGGTTTACTTCTGCACAGATGTGGTTAGAATCTCCCTGTAAGGCTGGCTTCAGTCTAATATCACCCTGTTAAATATCCCATTGATTGCATTCAGCAGGTTTTAGACAATGTTAGTCTTACACAGAGTGCAGCCATGGTAAATGATAGCCATGGTAACTAAGGCCCCTTAATAAGTTTACTCTCTGTAGGACATAGCTAGATACATCTCAGTGGGACTTACTTATGTGTGGGGTGAGGTTGCATTTCACTCTATGTCAAATAGACATATAGGTAACTCAACTTGACAACTGTCACTCAAAAGGGGCATCTGGGTATCCACAAGAATTTTTTTCATTGTGTGGGGGGGCAGGTTAATTTATCACCACCACCTTTTTTTTTTTTTTTTTTTTTTGAGAAGAATCGTGCTTGCATATTTTGCATTCTACAAATGCTAAAAACATTTTTTAAGATGGGGGGGGTCCTGGAAATTATGATTCATGGGTGGGATACCCATGGCCAGATACCCCCCACACACACACACGTGCCAAGCAGGACAGCAGCAAAAGGAGAAAATGGGCCACTTTTGGGGTTTCTGTTTGCAAATTCATGAACTGGAGACCTTCCTTTCTGCACCATTTATTCCAGTTCTATGCCTCATGCTTGTTTCAAATTTGGAGGCAGCTCAGGAGCGACAGAATCCAAAGCGTCTGACTGCACCCCACATAACTGGGTGGTGGTGTGGGGGTTTTGGGCAGGAGGGAGAAGAAGCAGGATTTTTGAAATATACTCAGAGTCCTGTAGTGATTTCATGCTCTTTATTGCAGCTTGTTAAACAGTGACTGAAATGACCCCCAAACCTCAGGCTTTTATATACATTATTTACACAATGAGTCCTGTCTGATTGGCTGATTCTGCTTCCCTCCTGGAGCCTGATTGGTCTTTTCCTGCAGGCCAATCAGTTGTTGCATTCTACGATCCTACCAGCCTAACAGGCTGATTAACTTCCTTCTGGAGCCTGATTGATCTTTTCCTGCAAGCCAATCAGTTGTTGCATTCTAGGATCCTACTTGCCTATTGTCCAAGGATCCAAGCTTAGTACATAACAATTTTACTCATCGTTTTTGACAAATCAAGGCTGCAATTCTAACCCCACTTCCCCATTGGATACAATACGGCTTACTTCTGAGTAGGCACTGTTCACATTGCACTACAGGGGGGAAACTGCTATCATGTAGGTTGAAGGACACCCGATGTTTAAGAAACAAAACAAAAGGCCAAAGGGATCTGTTTACATTGATCTCTGCGATCATGACATCCTCCTGTTCCTGATCCCATCCCATTTCTTTACACACACGAACATACACATCATGGAAATTTTAACAAGGGAACCTTCTACCATTAAAATTCACATATGTATGTATGTATGTATGTATGCAATTGGCTTCATGAATATTTTATTTTGGCAGTTCTCTCAAGAACTGATCTAATGTCAATTGCAAAGTGAAAATTGAGGTTGCCTGTCAATACAAAATTGTAAGTTCTGTTAAACTGAGATGGATAGATAGACTAAAATGAGTGATCCACACTAGAACAGTGTATGATTATGGCTGACAGGTAATCTTTTCAGTTCAAGTCATACTGTATTTTCTTCCAATCAATTTGAAAGAATTCTTAAAAACATTTATAATACGCACAATAATAATCCTGTAACTTATTCAAATATTGGACAGTGGAAAGTGGACAGCAAGCATCACACCATGTTGCAATGTAGTTATCTAACCCCAAGGTTTCAGCCTCACCTTCTCCAGTGCCTTGTATTTGTGTAGTGAACTGCTGAACATATGTACACGATGACAGCCACAACACAACAGGAAGAAACTGAAATCAACCTTCTGATGGTGCCACTTTGCAATCACCACCACTATGAGGTTGAGGACAATATATAAACTCATAGGAATCACACAACTTTTTTCAACATGTTACCAGTGATCCATCCAGAGTTCCCTGCAATTGATACACTCTCTGAACATAAAAATGAATCAGTTCCAGCTAATGCATCTCTCAGACACAAAGATGCCCATGAATCTCCTTAGAGAACACTTGTCTTCCATTTCACAGGGAAAGGGCTGATTTGCCAGTAACTCTAGTGAGATTGAGAAAAGAAGGAAAACAGATAGAATGATTTAATAAGTCTCAGAATGGGCAAGTGCCTATTATTCCAAACTATGGGGATTGTTGCAATTTTAAGAATCATAATAAAAAAATTCATAGATTAGAGACAAATGCACTTTTTTTTAATATGCAGCTGCTCTTTGAAATAGGTGTGTTATTGTTATAGCAATGACAGACTTACTTTCTTTGCGGACATCACGAAGCGCAGCATTAAGTTCCTCCATTAGCACAGGAGCCTCTTTAGCAATTTTTTCCCCTTTGTCCAATAAGTTCCAAGTGGCTTCTTCCACAGAAGCAAGGATAACACGGGCTCGTTTGGAGCATCCTTTTTTCTTATTAGAAGGGTTTTGAGGGCAATTCACTAATGTGGTAACCTAAAAACATAAAAGACATTTTAGTACTTTCAGCTCTGAAATTAAACAGTTACATTTTTCAGCCTATATTAAGAAAATAATGATCCCAGATAACTGACTAATGAAGCTCTAAGGGAATTTTTATATCAAATTCATAATCCATGATTTGTGCACACACCACTAGCATATCCAACACAAGGTGTATGAAGAAATAAACTCAGAATGAAGCACACACAAACAAATAGTCTCATTAATTGCCCCAAAAGCAGCCTCTAGTTTTCAAGCTGTTGTAGTGATTCATCACACAAGGGCAAAATATGTAGAGGTATAACGGTGGTGCTAAAACAGACATCATATAATCATAGTGTTTGCTTTGCTTATATAAGCTTTTCAGGGAGAGATAGAGCGAAAGTTGCTTTTCAATATTAAAGCTATTTCCAGGATAGTGCCTGTCAGGACTGGTCGTTGTCCTCTTCAGATCACCACACAAACGCTTCCTGTTCTTTTATAACTTTTTATTGTGTATTAACAAACAAACTTTTAAACGATCCTTATCTTTAACTATTCTTCCTCAGAGTCACTTATTTCAGATACCTTCTGAGCTCTGCCTCTCTGTGACCAGCCACTCTCAAAATGGCGAAGGCGCCCTTCCCTTCGCTTTCCCGCTCTTTTTTCTAGCCTCCTGGCTAGAGCTGGCTTGTATCTCCCCTCCTCCGAATCTGAGCTAGAACTTAACCCTTGCCTTTCCTGTGAACATCCTGTTCCTCCCTGTTGTTCCTGTTGCTTTCTTCTGTTAGATTCACTGCTCTCCTCACCCCCTTGCGGAAAACATTCTCCCTCTGGGAAACTGGAAACTTCTAACTCTAACTCTTCCCTGACAGTGCCCAAGTATCATTTTTCTGGGCTCTATACAAACTTGTACAAAACGTTGACAAGAAAAGTGTTGCCTCCCTTGAAAAACCTCCTTTACTTTCTTTAGTTCCTTTATTTAAGCTGCTTCAGTGTAAGTTTTTCTGATTTACATTGATAGCTAGGCATGGCATATTACATATAAGTGTACAGAGTCCAATGAGGACTAAACATTCTTAGTGGCTACAGTGCCAGATTTACATATGGGCTGAGCAGGCTGCAGCTCAGGGCCTCATATTCTAGGGGGGGCCTTGTCCTCCTGCCATTTTTTAATCCAGATTTTACTATCTAAGCCCAGTTACTTAGTAACATTAAACATATGACATATGAGTCTATGACTGTATAACAGTTACACAAGTGTGTACTTACTGTTTGGTAAGGTTTGTGGAAGCTTTAAAGCAGGGGTCGGCAAACGACGGTCCCCGGGCCGGATCAGGCCAGTCTGGGTCCTAAATCCAGCCTGCCCGGCCATTTAAGAACCTGCCGCAAAGCCGAGACTCCCGGCGATGACAACGGGAGGAAGAGGCCAAGCGGTGGCAGCTCTGCCAATCAAACACCGTGCCTGGTTTGCCTCAGCACAGTGCGGAGACATCTCTGCAAATCACATGCCGCACCTGGTTTACCTCAGCAGCATTTGATTGGCAGAGATGTCCCCGCACCGTGCTGAGGTAAACCAGGCATGGTGTTTGATTTGCAGAGCCACCACCGCTCGGCCTCTTCCTCACACCGCTGCCACCGCCATGGTGCTCCTGTGGGCCAGAGAGTGGAACGGACAATCTCGCTCTGCCTACCCGCTTCACAAGAAGAAGCAGCAGCAGTGGCAGCAGCCACGGCAAGTTAAGTGCAGCGCCCTCTTTCTCTGGGCGGGGAGGAAGCCCATTTCGCACCACCGCAGCCAGCCCTTCAGTGAATGAGGCAGGCGGCAAACCAAGAAGGCGGCTGGGGCTAAGGGGGTAGGGAGGAGGACTACTTGCCCCCCTCGCCTCTTCTTCCAGCTCCCCCCCCCTCCGGTGCCACTTCTCCAGAGTCCTTTGAAGATTACTGGGTGGCCCAGTGTTTGCAGCAGATCCAGCCTTCTGGTTTGGGGCACTCAAACATCCATGGAAGTTGTAAGAGTAGTTTTTATTTTACTATAGTTTCTGGAGGCATTTTTTCATCATGGACAGGACAACCAACATTCATCCCTGCAAACACGTTCCCTGCCTGGCTGCTGCCTCTTTCTACACAAAGACAATCTTTCAGGGCAAGAGAAAACACATAGTATGAGAACTCCCAGTGTAAGAGAAGAAGTGAGACAGCCTGCTAGCCACATACATCTGTCTGAAAACATAAGGGATGTTGAGAGAAATATGCCTCATTCACTAGTATTAGGTTTAGGGAAAAATAACTTGCAACAAATTCATCACGGTTTAAAAATTTAAAACAAACTAGGGGGAACACACAGAAAACTCTGGCTAAAAGTGCCTGTCATACTAGAACTAAGTACAGCTCAGAGTTTGGGGAAAAGAAAAAGAAAGAAAACTTCCATAAAACAAATCCACCAAGAATTTTTGGATTATCAAGTTGACCTGCATGGAATGGAGACATAAATCAACAATAGGAGAAGAGTTCTCCTAACAGTATTAATCTCTGACTCAAAATGGCTAGGTTAAAGGGCAGTGCAAAAGAACCAAAGTGGTCGCTTCAAACCTAATAGTTTATTTATCCACCTGAACCATTTATACACCAATAGCACCAAGTAAACTTTTATCTCACTGATGAATAAGACAAATAAAATGGGCAGCAGTTTAGTGTTCAGTTTCTATAGTCTTTATACTTTAGTTTCATACTGTAACTTTATTTTCTGCTTGTAAAAAAGGAAATGAGAGAAACAGTTTCAAAATTAATCTTTACCTACAAATAAACAAGGAACAGGGATTATACAGATTGGATTTAGAAAATTGGATTAGAAAATTGGATCACATTCACAGAACCACAAAAAAGTGAAGTTCAGACAACAAATCTAAAACAACTCAGGAAGAGAGAGAGAGAGAGAGAGAGAGAGAGAGAATATTCATGAATTGGCTAAGTGAGAATTTAGAGAATGATGAAGGGCATATGATATAGTTACTATAATTGAAAACGCAATTACCAGGGGAAACGTGTAGTCAATTGAAATAATTTACTGCAAGTAGAGACCATTGTGAAAGTTATCACATGGAATAAATGGAATGAAATTATTGAAATATATCAGAAGGTAGGCATCTGTGTAAACTAGCTTACTGATTTACCTATATGCCAGTGGGAAGTTTTAGGTTCAGGAAAAATCAAGCTTTTATGTGAGTACTAAGGAATATGTAAGAAGGCTAAAGATTTATGAATACAGAGCTATCAAAACAGAAGAGATTCTGCTTAGCTGCTGAACCTAAATTACTATAGTTCAGCAGAAATCACTTTATGCATCCCCAACACCAAAACCAGAGCCTGTCAACTTCAAAACTTAACTCTGGCCATAGTTCTGAAACATTTGCAAAGCATACTCTCTGACAAAGTCTAGGCCTAAAATTGCACAAGTCTCCTTGAAGTCACAAATACACAGAGGAAAGCACAAATTACACACAAGCCTCTATCTTGCCTTTTGTTCACATACCAGTTCAATAGTTTTGCAGAGAGGAGGTTTGGGTCTCCTATAACTAGTCTGTAGTGAGTCATTGCCTACCTCCAAGCCCTTGCACTGTTCTCAGTAGGAAACAGATTTCTAACAGGCCAAAAGAGGAGGTTCAGCCTCCTCCCCAAACATTCACATATTCTAGCCCACATGTCCTCTTTTTCATGGGTATGGAAAATGAGAGTTGTCATAGCAATCCATAGTTAAAGGAAGAAGTCAGCAAATATGTCCTCTTTTTTGCTCTTCAAAATATGGCAACCCTAGATATCTTCACTGTGTGCACAAACTGTGGTTTACACTAAGTTCATAATCCTTATTTTGGGTAGGCATGAGGTTCACACTTTATGCAGTGGAAAATGCATATATAGTTATCCTGAGTCAATATTTTGCTCAACTTATTTTTCTGAACTCTCATAAAATATCACATGAGTCATCTCAAAATTTTCCCAGTTTCATTTAATAGTTCCTATTTCTAATTTACCTGAATAATGAGGGGTTCCAGTAACTTCTCCACAGTATGTGTCTGAATCTGCAGGTTCCGTGGATCAATTTTCATTTTCATGTATGGCATGGCTGCTGACATTTTTTCCCTGGGAGCAAAAGGAAAATAATTATGTAGTTATATCAGCAATCATGGTATCGAAAGAGCTAAGCATATATGCTTAATTATGCCAAGAAATTTACAAGCTAAAGCCAGATTGAGAGGATGAGAAAGCAGCAGGAAGGCTAAGACAATCAAAAAGACAAAACATATTCATCAGGGTTCCAAATGAATTCAACTACACTTATACATAACCTCTGGTTAATCTAGCTCAGTATTGTCTACAATGACTGGAATGAATGCAAAAAAAATATGCTCTACCACTGGCCATAGGATCAGGTGCATACGTTTCAGCACAAGAGGACAACTACACCAACTTCAGAAGGTAGAAGATGGAAACTTGCAAGTGTCAGAATTATATTCTTGAGCCAAAGTGAGAATTGCTGAGCTCCAGACTTTATAAAATAATAGATTTACAGTGCAATCCTAACCGTATCTACTCAGAAAGAAGTCCTCCTGAGGTAAGTGGGGCTTACTCCAAAGTAAGTAGGGTTAGGATTGCAGCCTTATTTGTAATCTCTCCTGGTAGATGTATGGTTTTTCCAACTAAGTCTCCATCTGCACTAGGTCCATTCTCTGGAATTGCTGCCCTTCCTTGCACCACACCTTAGAAATAATCCAAACAACACTATTATGAAATAGTTGTAGATGCCTATTGTTGTGTTGTCCCTCTATGGCCCCATTCACATTAGTAGGGACCCCCATCCCAGTACTGCTGTTGTTTCTTGCTTGCTTGGACCAGCCTACAGTCATACTGCCACATATAAGTACCCAACATTACTACAATGATGCCAGCTTGCAACCAGACATTATTTCCAACCAGCTTACTATGGGAGGCAAGAACATAATTATAAGGTGAGCAAGTAAACTTATGCAGAAATATAATTCTTCATGTCAGACAGGATCACAAGACATATAAACCATAATGTTGCAACCTCAGAGATATTTGGAGATAAATCCTGTTTAGCATATATAGATATGGCTTTTATCTCTCATTCACTTATCTCAACAATATTATTTTATACTCTGATTCTGGCAGCCTCCTTATCCCGCTGGTGTATTTATTTTTGGCACGTAAACAAGTGTTGCATCACTTCTGGTAAATGCTAGCATATGGCTCAGTCCTCTTCAGTTAACAAAAAATGGCACTTCAGACTTTCACTTATGTGATATGTTTCTCATATGCTGAACTACAGGAACATCTGTTGTCAGATTCTCCTGGACATGGATTCATAAGTGTTAACATCCTGTACCATTAGACAAAGATATTGAACTATTTATCATTTGATTGTGAATCCACACCTAGAAAAGCTGGGTAACATCACTGAGTTATTGCCATGTATGACTTTAATTAATTCTCCTACTCGATTACTTATTTGACATGGCCTTTACTAACCTCTTTCAGAGTGTTATTTCTCAAACAGAGCCTTTAGCACAGTTGGCTGCTCTTCCAACTGGAGCCAAAAAATCAATAACTGGGCCATCATATAAAACACAATTATTTGGGTAGAACAGCCTTGAAAGGATTTGTGTCAGCCTATCACAAAAGACATTAATATAGTAATTGTCCAACTCTATGCATGCTTACTAGGAAGTAACTGCTATTGAACTACATTGGGCTTATTTCTGAGTAAACACGCTTTACTCAAGATCATTGTTGCAAAATTATACTAGTATATTTTTTTACCTTTTTACTAGTACATTACGTCAAAACATCAGTTAGTTTCTTAAAGGCAAAACTGTGAAAACTCAATAAAATGTGAGCTTTTTCATAACAATAAATCAACACAAAAGATATAACTTAACATACAGTATAAAGTCTTAATACTGAATGCTTCATAAAGTGCCTTGGAAGTTGACACAAAAACTAAAGAGATGCAACATGTGTAATGTTTCCTTCCTTGATTAAATATAGACCTGTAAAAATAACTATGCAATTAGTGGAAAGCTCCCAATTGTTTTTAATCTGTGTTACCACAGGCCCAGAGAGATTCTGCTTTATAAACCAATTCCAATAATGTTCCAAAAGTAATGAATACCTTTTGACATCTTCCAATGCCCTGCAAATTACAAGTGCTATAGGCAGGCACATATTTTGCCAATGTTCACATAGTCAGAACCTACACATGATTCTTGATTTCAATGGGATTTACTCCCAAGCATGCATACAAATGAAATATGAAGTCAATATTTTTGAATATTTCGTCAATATCACCCCACTATTCTTGCACATAAATTCTGGGTTCCTTAGCTAACTAGATCTCCAGAGCTGTACAATAAACTGTACCAAAATTAGGTAGGTTATGTTCAGAAATACCTAATTTCTATAATTTATTGATTTCAGAATTTGAATCTTCTTGGTGAAGTTTGCACAGAATATACAAAATCTTAAATTTTAAGAGCATATTTTTGTATGCACTTGAAACAGAAAGAATATTATTAGGTGCTGTAATTCCTAATAAATCTTTCTCTTAACAAAACTAGATGGAATAACTACACCTACAGAATTTTAGTACAAAGCAATGTGTAAAGCCACTTTGGTTTTTTCTTTCTGTATAATGAATGAACGAACAAAAACTGACATTTCAGGAGTTTAAAGTTTTTTGTAACTTTAACAGGAGTACTGTCAACTCAGCTAATGAGTGACAATTCCTTAGTACATGTGTGCACTATATGTTCTCACTTGCCTTAAAAAAAACCAGCTAGTCTGTTTCAGTCACAGAACTCAACTGAATGGTAATTTGTGACAAAAGATTTTTAAAGGTGCAATGCTACAACACTCACCTATTTCAGAACACAAACAGTTGCCGTTCAAGTGCTGAACCAATGTCTAGGCAATTCTCCCAAAGTTTAGAAGTTCAGTGCAG
Organism: Podarcis pityusensis; assembly: GCF_964106645.2. NCBI lineage: Eukaryota > Metazoa > Chordata > Lepidosauria > Squamata > Lacertidae > Podarcis > Podarcis pityusensis. The sequence goes on along the minus strand of NC_138032.1, from coordinate 72,234,481 downwards.
CTATTATAGCTCACTACTTGGCTTATCATACATCTGCAAACAGAAAGCTTGACAAGCGCTGCAGTGTATTTCAGGGTAAGTGACAGCAGGGCCATAGGGACTTCTCGGGGGGGGGGATGGGCACTCCTTAAAGCTATAGAGAGCAATACTATACAAACTCTAGGACAAATAATGAAAAAATAAAAATAAAGAACATAATTCTTCTAGTCTACATGGAACATACCTGGATAAAAGATGCCTTGTTTTGCCAAGAGAAAACTGTCTTTGTTTCCAGATTATTGGTGTCCCCCCCCCCTTTCTTCTCTCCTACGATTTGGTCAAATGCCAGTCTCAGCCTCAAAGCAATGACTCAAGAATTTCAAAGAGGACAGCGAAGGGATTCATAAGGTTCTCACCCACTGCACTGGGATTGCAATGTTATTGTTGTTATTTTTTTCTTTTCTGCACCATGTGGCAACCCACAGAATATTGCATCTGACTCATAAGATGTATTTTGTCTTCCACCCACTTCCAAACAGAAGTATGTTGGTAAGAAACAGAACTCAACCCTGACAGTCATTTTACTTAATTGCTCTCCTTTGTGCGGGCATCTAGAGCAGGTTCTGCCCCTTTGTATATGATGGAATGAATTACTATGAAATTTCAACACTTCCCTTTAGAGTCCTCAGACTTCTTCCACCTCGAGCACTGACAGTGGAACAAGTCACTCACTTTTACAGGACATCTGCATGTTTTCTCTATTCAGCTTCAGGGTCCCGTCCCCCTCGCCAAGCTAGAATATCTATCTGTCTGTCTATCTTGATATAGAGACAGGCATTTGAAATTTCCACCCAGCTGTGGTGGTAGTCCTGCTGTAGGAATTTCATTCTCTATCAAGAAGGAAACAGAGCTCTATATTGGAATAATGAATCCAATCTAACAACTGGTGCCTTTCCCACTCAACCCCCACCAATGTCATGTACTACTACTCCTGTTAGCTCCTGCCAGCATGATCAATGGTAAGGGATGATGGGAGCTGTAGTCCATATGAGCTGGAGAGCAGCACATTGGCAACCCTTGCTGTAACACAAAGTAAAAGAGAAGTGCACATAAAACCACCAAATCTCTTAGGAGGCCAAGACAGTGCAAAGGCATACTTGGCAGGATATGTTTTATAGTTGCAGTTAGCTCTTAATTTTATATTTCTCACACGTCATCATCATCAGTTGATGTCAGCACAACTCTAGGAATGTTATTTGTTAGCCTCTTGTTTGTTACTGAGACAATACATAAACCACAAATCATGTTTTATAGGCACCACCAAAAAATTGTGACTATATTTTTTCTTTAATTTGCCCTTATGCAGGAAAGATGTTTAGAATGCAAGAGACTTGTTATCTGTGAAATTTTTACAGTTTTTCTTGGAATGGAAAATTTGGTGTATTCTCCCATAACAGCAACTTGGCTGTTGTAAAATAGTTGGCATAAAATATTATAGTTCTATAGAGTTTAATGAAGCTAAGCCAATTTAAAGCAACAGCATGTCTGTTCTAGCTAATGTCAGCAAAATATCCTGCTCAGTTGACCTATGGCACCATACGTGATAGTTTACCATTTCTTAAAAACTATGCCTTCCTGTTTTTCGAAAACCAAATAAACAAAATGGTATTTCCAGAGCCCTGTCTTTAACTGAGACTTTTACAACCTTCACCAAAAATTATAGCTTTTTTTACTTTGAAAACAGCAATTACATTACTTTGATCTAGATTACATTTTTATGTGTTTTATCCTTCATCACTTGAACCTCCTTGATCTCAGTGGCACTTGTGAGGAATTGCACACTGTCTTTTTATGGCAAATTTTTATATTTTTGAAAACCTATCAAGTTGTTCTTTAAACTTCAGCAAAAAATATAATTCCGTCTCCCCCCCCCCCCGCCCTTTTGCCATATAATCTATGTTCTTAAGCCTTTACCATTTCAGCTGCTAGCTAAATCTACCACAAGTTGAACGATTCCAGGAGAGAAAGGAAGATATCTGAGCTGTACCACCTGGACTTTTCTCTCCCCGTTCATAGGTCTTTTGCCTTGTGGAAAAATTCTAGTAGAGAAAGAGAGGCAGAAAGGCAAACACGACCTTGGAGTCTACTTTATTTGGGTTCTCCACAGAGGGCTATCTACCAACAACTGCCCTGTGGGAAGATAGAGATTGAGGTAAACAAAGAAGACATCATCTACCACTAAAGACCCTCTGGTAGGGATAGGAGAGAAATTTGATTCAGTTTGCATTTAAAGGAAACCTACCTAATTCACACTTTCCAAAGCAATTTACAAAATGAAACACAGCCATCCTTCAAAATTCACACTTCTCTGAATTTTGCAATGCAGTTCTTCACCAAAGTAACGTGTACAAAGATGCATTACCAAGGTGAAGTATGCATAAAAATGTATATACTCATGAAAATAGCAAGTGCATTCTGTTAAGGGAAACTGCTTTGCAAAAAGCTAATATTAGGCAAAATTGCATTAAAATGTATATTAGGGGAAGATAAAGGTAAAGGGACCCCTGACCATTAGGTCCAGTCGTGGATGACTCTGGGGTTGCAGCACTCATCTCGCTTTATTGGCCAAGGGAGCCAGCGTACAGCTACCGGGTCATGGGGCGAACCAGAGCAGCGCACGGAAACGCCGTTATCTTCCCGCCAGAGCGGTACCTATTTATCTACTTGCACTTTGACGTGCTTTTGAACTGCTAGGTTGGCAGGAGCAGGGACCAAGCAACAGGAGCTCAACCCATCACGGGGATTCGAACCACCGACCTTCTGATCAGCAAGCCCTAGGCTCTGTGGTTTAGACCACAGCGCCACCCGCGCCCACTTGGGGAGTCTGTCCCTGCCCCAATTCAGAACAATATGGTAACTCTGGGGAAGCATCACCAGAAGTAATAAAGAGGAATGATGTATGGATGGTCCAGTATAAATCTACCTCTAATGCCCTATTGTTGCATCAATGACATATTAAAGAAAACACTCACAAGAAGTCCACCAGGCAGGATAGGCCCTTTCTGCCACACACACACACACACACACACACACAAATTTCATTGGGCTACCAACATTGCTTTTCTTGCAGGGCTCTCAACTTTTATCATTTACCAAACACGAAGAAATTTAATTGGTTCCATTTTTCCATAACTTTGTAAAGAAAGATAAAAAGAGACTGGCAGGATCAAGCAAAAGCTTGTCTAGTCCAGTGTCTTGTTCTCAGAGTGGCCAACCAGATGCCTATAGGAAGCACCACAGCACTCACCCCACTCATGATCCCCAGCGTTTGGAATTTAACATGTATCTGTTCCTGGAGTATAGCCATCATTATTAGTAACAAATGATAGCCTTATCCTCTTTCATTTGCCTAATCCACTTTTAAAGCCACCTAAACTGGTGACTGTCATCACATTTTGTGGAAGTGAATTCTGTAAATTATCACTGCTGTTTAAAGTTTTTGCATATCTAGAAAAGCCCCACCTGACAAAAATGTGCAGGATGCAACTTCATCCCATGAATGAAGGGGGGGAGGGGTTAAGTGCCATGGCCAGGCCCTACATAAGGCCTTGGACTTGTAAAAGCAGCCCAAAAGAGGAAAGTCCACCAATTGTAGCTTCTCCCATTAGTGTGGCTTCATTTGTGGAAACACCATATTGCCAACCATAGTAAAAACCAAATCCTCTCTTCTGCCTAATATTGGGTCATTTCATATGGGATAAGGTAGTACATAAAATACCCTGTTTCCAGAATAGAAAGCTTAAAGGCCCAAACCAGCAGCTTGATTTGGTCCAAGAAACAAGCCCTATAAGCATGTGGGTAACAGAGTCAGAACTAAAAGAAATGTAACCATAAGCCACATGTCATTGGTTGATGGAAGTGTTCTGATTCCAGCTCCCATCTTACTGTAACTGCCACTTTGAGCAGTTACTGGTTGATATGGGGAAATGAAAGGCTGAGATCTAGAGCTATTACAGTCTTTCTTGAACCTTGGAGCTAGGTCAAAGTATTGCTGCAAGTCTTGAGCTAGGGCTGAGTTGGGAACAGGGAACTAGAAAAGAACAGAAGGAAAAATGCAGGTTAGGATTGTACAGTGGTTTAGATAATTAAGGATGCAGTGTAAGGTGCAGAAGATTAATAAGCTAACAACTTTTTCTGACAAGCCTATTATTGCTGCCTGACAGGCAGAAACTTAGTTGGTGAAGTTTTTCCAGTATGGAGATGAAATGAGGGGGAAAGCTTTGCTTGCTAAATTTCTGCCAGCCAAGCAGCTGTTAAAGACACAGGAGCCCTACCAGGAAAAAACAGCTTCGAATGTTTACAAGGTACGCAGCTAGAAAATTCACCCATGTTATAGTTGGACATTACCAGGTGATAATGCAGGCTTAAACTGCCAAATTCCACATATCAAGATGCTGTTAAAGGCACATTAGCAGGCTAGGCTGTCCCCTCCCTCCCTAGCTAAAAACAAAGCAGAACATAATGATTTGTGTGTTTGATTTTACTATTTTATCTAGTACTTAGTAGAAAAGGGCTTAAGACTGATCTTCCCCTGCCACAGTGTTTACCTCTGAGAAGTCAGATATACCCGTTTCCAAGTTTGTTTATTAATATTCCCTGGCTGCTTACAAATACTGGAAAGTATAACAAGTTGATTTTTAACCATCTTCCAATACCTTTGTCTCTATATGTGGAAATGGAGAAAAATTAAGATAAGAGCCTTCCTTTCTCCTTTGGGGGAAGACATAGAAGATAATCTAAAGAATTTGTGAATACAAACAAGGAGTATGTAATCTGCAACTTTAGACCTTATAGATTCGTTGTTTTTGAAAAAATGTAAACAAGCTCAGAGACTGCTATTGACAATAAGTTGCCTATGAAAATATTTTACTAGAACATTTTGCTTGATTTTTATGGAGAAAAGAGTTCAGGAATGTATGGAAAATGGTGAAATAAATTTGAGTGAAATTGGATACAGGCAGAATGTATCAGCTGGGAGAGGCGTACATAGTCACTAAAATGGTGCCTACCAGTCTGTACATATTATAGAATGAAGAGTGCAATCCTAATTACATTTACTAGGAAGTAATTCCTATTAAACATCAGTAGAACTTGAGTCCGAGTAAAGATATCCAGGGACTCAATTGGATTTGCCCTATTAAAAACATCTAGCTCCAGGCTGTAGGGAGAGCTATATGTGCTTGCTCCAGCCTTTGTTGTTAAAGCAATTTTTGGTGACATTTTATTTTATAGCAGCAGGTTGAATTGTGTCTTCAGATGGGCTATAGAAAGTTTTGGAGGAAACACTGTTTAGAATAAGTCAGGCTATCAGCATTCTATAGTTGATCTCCTTTGTAATGCTTTTTTAAAAATAAAATAAAAATCTTTTAAGATATTTTAGTTTTTTGTTAGACACTCAAAGCAACATATTTAACTACCTTCAGTGATGTATACTATATAATTTGATGTTTTCATGCAGACTGTAGACAACTTTGAGATTCCCCCCCCCAAAAGTATAAAGTGGTATAGAAATGAAATGAATAGTAGTAGTAGTATATTGTTGTTATTATTACTACTACTACCATTTATATACCACTTATAAAGTGCAAAGCAAGCCACAAGGAAATCAAGCAAATGTAAATATAGTGTAGAAAACAATAAGAGCATCAAAATCTATAAAAGAGGATTTCACTATCCAGTACCTACTAACCATCCATATCTCAATCTGCCTGCACTTTCACCCACACAAAAACAAACCCACATGCGAACACCCTTTCCTTCACTCTTAACAGTTGCCAACCCCAACAATCCCCTGAATACATATACAAAAAGACCATACATACTTGGTTGCTGCTGAAAGTCATTAGCCTGCCAGTTCTGTTGTCCTGTATCAATATTTTTAAACTACTCCTGATGATGCCAGTTTGCTCTTCAGAGGGAGAGTATACTAAAACGCTGGCAGCCTCACAATGAGACTAAAATCCTATCTAATTTAGGACTACACCAACCCAAATAAGAACCTCACACCATTCACCCAACCCTTCATTTAACAATCACATATGGTTATCATATGGCTGAGAAATAAAGCTCTCACCCTAGTCAGCCACCAATTTCCACTTGAGATGTGGTCAGTCTCCAGGCCCTCCCTTAATTGCTCTATCCTCTCACCCTGGGGCAGCAGCACACATTCCCACATTCAACTAAAACACAACCCTAACAGGATCAGGGCCCTCACAACACCCAAAAGCTGTAACACCGCTTTAGAACTTCATATGCAGAAGTGGAAAGTCTACCACCCTCTTCAGTAGTTCTTGCTGCCAGGAGATACTGATTTTGGGGTGAACAAAGCCCACCAGGAGGTGGTAGGTTCTGCAAATACCTCCAATTCTTACTGCTCAGTTTGAAGATGTTAACAAGGTTGCAGCTCCTTGGGAATAGGAGACCAGGTATTCTCAATTCACCTTTGTGGCCCCTTAATGATTTGGCTACAGCTGCATCTCATTATCTAGCTACTATTTCCTGTCTTCCACCACATGAGAGCCTTCATGTCCTCACTCTTCAGCTTGTGACAAGGCACAGGCTTCATACTGCATGCACACTCCTTGCTAAATGGGCACGGTTGTAAATTTTCCAGTGAAGAAGACAAACATTAATGCCACAGTGGCCATGGAGACATGCGCACTGCCTTGCTCCTGCAATTGAGGGGGCTAGGGCTGCACAATGTCAGCATGCCATGTGCACATACCACAGGGTGTGCTGCCATGCCATGTGGACACCCCCTGGCTTGCGAGCATGCCTCACAGGGGGCATGCAACCACCACCTTGCTGAAAATTTTCAGGGGGCCCTGACCCCCGCTTTCCCCTGATCAGATAAAGCAATCAGAGTACTATTCCTGTCAAAATTAAAAGTAAGGGCCCATGTGTAGCTACTGTAGACAGAGACACTGAATTCTTTCCGGTGAAAACAGTAAATTCTGCTCTGGCTGTCTACATACAAATAGGAAACATTTACCTAGCTGTTCCTGCAATAAAGCTTATAATTATTGTTTCAGTCCACATGACTACACAGCTGTTGATAATCTATCATTCTAATCTCTCTCCTGTTCTCGCTTTTTTTCTCTTTACCTGTCAGGATGCTGATTCTTTAAGTTTAAAGTGCCTTCTGCTGACTGAGGTCCCCTGTTCAGGTAATCAAACTACCTATGCTAATGATTTACCGTAGCATGCCTGGTTTCATATTTATCTATTTTTAAGTGCCAGGAAGACTTTCCTCTTTGCCTGGCTTTTGACCCTTATTATAAAGGGTTTCAGGCATTTGTTTAATGGGGCGAGGTCTGTAAAGCCTGTCTTTTAGCTGTATGTTTTTAGAATGCATTGGTTGTGTTGTGACGTGGGGTTTGTGATTTCAGCTCTCCTGACATAACATGCTGGAGACAGTTCTCTAGTAACACTTCTTTATTAAAGCAACAAGACTGACTACTGGGGAGAGGAAAGCTACATTTATAGGGACAGGGAACTAGCAAGAAAGGATACATTTTGGAGGGAACAATATCAGGCAATCACAGTCCTGCCTTTTGGAGGGAACCAATAAGACAGAGGATCCAAATACAGCAGCTTAAATGAACCAATAGTAGCTGTACCCTCTGGAACCAAAAGGCAGTTACTTTACCCTAATGCAAATACAGACAATAATAATACAGATATAAAATCCTTTGACTCAATACACAACACCCCTTCCCCCCTAGTGAGCACAGCAGACGTAATCTCTCAGGTACTGTGGGGGCCTACAACTTCTACTTGATCTCCTGACAACAGGTGTTGCAGGTTCTGAATTGGGTGTTACCTGTGGTAGAGGGGCTGCTCTAGGGGTTTCGTCAGGAACAGATGGAGTCCCCGACATCTCAGGGTCCCTTATCTGTACCTCGTCATCGTGAGGACTAGCAGACCCTGGTTCATTTGTTAAAGCCCCTGGTGATTGCACCTCTGTGCCATTTTCACTCTGGTCTTGCAGCTCTGCGTCGTTAGCCAGGGATGAATTATCTGGCTCCTCCCTGCTGAGCGCCCGGCGCCTCAGCTGATCTATATGTCTCTTCCACACTTGCCCATTTTCCAAGGTCACATAATAGGACACAGGTCCACTAGCCCGGGTGACCACACCAGCCACCCACCGCGAACCTCGTGAATAGTTCCTCACCCAGACCAGATCTTCAGGGGCGAGATACCTTGTTGTGTCAGTCTTAGCCTGGGGGGTTGCTCTTGAATTATGGTTTGGCATTTTATCCGGGTGGACATAATCCAGCACCGTTACCAGTTTCCTACCCAAGAGCAGCTCAGCTGGCGACTTGCCCGTTGCGGTACACGGCGTCGCATGCTGCAAAAATAACATTCGCGCGATGCGAGCTGACCAGTTACCCTCCATTAAGCGCGCAATGGATTCTTTGGCTGTTCTTACCATGCGCTCAGCCTGCCCATTGGAGGATGGGTGAAAGGGCGCGGATGTGACCCCTCTTATGAAGTTATCAGCCAAGAATGCCCTGAATTCTTGGGATACAAAAGCTGCCCCATTATCTGATACAATGGTCTCAGGTAACCCGTGGGTTGCAAACAGCTGCCTCAACACCTTGATGACGGCAGCTGATGCCATGCTAGGGACCATCGCCACTTCTAACCATTTGGAATATGCATCAACGATAACCAAAAAGACCTTTCCTTGGAATGGCCCAGCAAAATCTAAGTGCAGCCGGCTCCAGGGAGATCTGGACTGCTCCCACCAGTGGACTGGTGCTCTGGCCACTTCCGGCCGCACCTCTTGGCATGCCTTGCATGTTCGTACCCATTGTTCTATGTTCTGGTCCATTCCAGGCCACCACACATAACATCGGGCTAGCGACTTCATCCTGACCATTCCCGGGTGTCCCATGTGAAGCGTCTCAAGAACCCTGTTTCTCAGTGGTGCTGGGATGATCACCCTATCTCCCCACAGGAGACAACCCTTATGCATGGACAACTCGTGCTGCCTAGTCGCATAAGGCCTGAATTTGTCTTCATGCGGACCACCTGGCCACCCCCTCCCCACCCAAGTGAGCACACGGGAGAGAACAGCATCTTTCCTCGTTTTCTCAGCTATATCAGTAGCCGTTACAGGAGCCCCCGGAAGTGTTTCCAGCATCATTATGTGCTCCGCTGGAGCAGGATCCTCAGTGCTCCCGCCAGGAAGGGGCAATCGACTCAGCGCATCCGCGTGGCACAACCGTTTCCCCGGCACATAGGTCAAGGTGTACTGGAACCCGTTCAGGAATATAGACCAACGTAACATTCTGGGGGAGAGAATTTGTGGCGTTTGTTTGTTCGGGTTGAACAACCCTAACAGTGGCTTGTGGTCCGTTTCAATGTAGAAATGGCGACCGTACACATAATCATGGAACTTTTTGATTCCTGCCACAATTGCAAGCGCCTCTTTGTCAATTTGGGCATAGTTGCGCTCCGTGGGCGACAATGTACGGGAATAGAAAGAGATGGGCTTTTCCGACCCATCCGGTTCCCTATGACTTAGCACCGCCCCCAGGCCGTATTGAGAGGCATCACATGCCAGGACCAGAGGCTTTGACTCGTCATAATGAGCAAGGACACTCCTGCTACTCAGCATTCCTCGCAAGGAGTCAAAAGCCTTCTGCTGCCCCTGCCCCCATCGCCACACATTCTTTTTCTGCAACAGTCTATGTAATGGTTCAGCTATCGAAGCTTTCTGGGGTAAGAACGAATGATAAAAGTTAATAAGTCCCAGGAATGACTGCAACTCCGTCTTGTTCTGTGGTCGTGGCGCCTCGATGATGGCCTTAATCTTAGCATCTGTGGGGTGGATGCCTGATGCATCAATTTTAAACCCCAAGAAATCCACAGTTGGCACCCCAAAACTGCATTTTTCCTTTTTCAGTTGCAACCCCACCTCCTTGAACTTGAGCAACACTGCACGAACACGCGCAACCAGTTCCTGTGGGTCTTTTCCAGCAATCAAAACGTCATCAAAAAATGGCAAGACCCCCGGCAGACCTCTTAACAGGTGTTCCATGAGCCCTTGAAAAATCCCTGGGGCCACACAAACTCCAAATTGTAATCTGTTAACTCTGAACGCCCCTTTATGTGTGACAATAGTCTGTGCTTCCGCTGATTGTGGGGTTACTGGCAGCTGTTGGTAAGCTTGTGCCAGGTCAATTTTGGCGAACACCTTGCCCCCAGCCAGTTTAGCCAACAGATGTGATACGACTGGAATGGGGTATGAGTTTCCCCTGAGTGCCTTATTGATAGTGCATTTGTAATCTGCACAGATCCTGACTTCCCCATTTGCTTTAAGGGGCGTGACGATTGGAGTCTCCCACTTAGCAGAGTCCACGGGTGAGAGAACTCCCTGCTTGACCAATTTCTCCAGCTCTGCTTCGATCTTGGGTTGCAGTGCAAATGGCACTCGCCTTGGTTTGAGTCGGATTGGGGCCACCCCAGGGTCCAACTCGAAGTCAACTGGGGGCCCTTTATAACAACCCAGTTTTCCATTAAAGAGACCAGCAAATTCTTTGCATAATGCCTCGCTCATCTCAGGGCAGGTTTGGATTGAATTAAGCCCTGATATACTCAGTCCCAGGGCGGGGAACCAGTCAGTGCCCAGGAGACTGGGGCGACTGCCCTTCGCAATCACCAGTTTGAGTACAGCCTGTTTGTCCCGGAACTGTACTCTCACGGCACACATTCCCATAACATGGATGCGGCCCGCTGAGTATGACTGCAAGGTTGCCGGGAAGGGTTCCAGAGGGGGCAACTTACCCCTGGGGAAGAATGTCCTCGCGGTCTGGTCCGACACGATAGTGAATCCAGATCCGGAGTCCACCTCCATGTCGCACTGCTGACCCTCAATCTTCACCTTGACGTGTGCCTTGCCTTGTGCTGGAAACTGCACGACCCTCCCGTTGATCTCCGTAACGTAGTGGCAGTCCTTTAGAAAATGGGTTGCTGCGGGCGGTCTGCGATGCTCCGGTCTAGGTGCTCCTGTCGCTCCCAACGCCGCCGATCTACAGACCCTGGCGATGTGACCTGTCTTCCCGCACGTCCGGCACATAGCATCCCGGAAACGACAACTCTTCCGCTCATGGTTTCCGCCACAACCTGGGCACCTGCCTCGGTGATCTTTGTGCACTGTGCAGGCCTGACTCACTGACTCGACCCCACGGACTGGGCTCTGGCTCAGAGTAGCCTCTAGCTCGTCCATGGCATGCGCAACTTCTATCTGTGGCTTAGGGGCCTTGCGACTGGCATCAAGCTCCTCTCTTTCATAATTCTCCGTGGCGGTGGCCTCCTTCAAGGCTGAAGCAAGGGTAACCTCTTCTTTAGCCACGATGCGTCTTCTGGCCTTCTTGCTGCTCAGACCACCGATAAACCGATCCAGGAGAGTCTCTTCCAGATTTTGGAAGTCGCAGTGCTGAGCGAGCTTCCGCAGTTCAGCCAGAAATGCAGATACAGACTCCCCAGCATGCTGCTGCCTCTTATGAAACTCCATCCGCCGAGCCATCTTGGTCTCAGTAGGCGCCAAGTGGCTTGTCAGGCCGGCAAGAATATCTTTGAGAGATGTCTCACTTAGCTTCGCTGGAGCAAGCAATGCCTTGGCCAGCTTGAAGGTCTCAGGCCCACATTAGCTCAGGAATGTGGCCCTTCTTTTGCTGGCATCGGTGATCCCTTGAGCCTCTGCGAAGAACTCGAAGCGTTCGACATAGTCTTCCCACGTGTCGGGCTCTGATGGCTGGAAGGGCTCCAATACCCTTGGACTCTCCATTGTCCTGTGGCAGGGTCGTCTTCTCCGCTGGCCAGTGAGTCTTGTTCTTAGCTGCAATCCGGACTCTGAGGCAGGGCTGCGTTTAACCGCTCCTCAGCATTCCGGATCCCACCTTCGTCGCCAGTTGTTGTGACGTGGGGTTTGTGATTTCAGCTCTCCTGACATAACATGCTGGAGACAGTTCTCTAGTAACACTTCTTTATTAAAGCAACAAGACTGACTACTGGGGAGAGGAAAGCTACATTTATAGGGACAGGGAACTAGCAAGAAAGGATACATTTTGGAGGGAACAATATCAGGCAATCACAGTCCTGCCTTTTGGAGGGAACCAATAAGACAGAGGATCCAAATACAGCAGCTTAAATGAACCAATAGTAGCTGTACCCTCTAGAACCAAAAGGCAGTTACTTTACCCTAATGCAAATACAGACAATAATAATACAGATATAAAATCCTTTGACTCAATACACAACAGGTTGTGTTTGTTTTGATTAATTTTACTGTAAAGTTATTTGGGTCATTTTTGTGAAGAAAGCAACTAACACATATGAAATAATAACTGTTACGGGAATGAGTACATTGCCTCTGTTCATATTCCAATGAACAGAAGCAACCTTCTTGTTCTGATTAATCAGTTTTTTGTGGATTCTCCTTTGAATGGTAGCTTTCAAATCAGTAGTGGAATGCCCTGTGAGATCAAAGCGTTCACCTTTTCGGTGGGAAGGGTGAGCAGCCTCAAGCTGTACACCTGTCCATGATTTCAAACCATGATTGCACAGGGATCCTGACCATGTGGCTGCTTCTATACACATATAGCTGTACAGGACGCTTTCAGGCATGCAGCCTAATTCAAGGATGTCAGGGTATACAGTGGTACGTCAGGTTAGGTACTTAATTCGTTCCGGAGGTCCGTTCTTAACCTGAAACTGTTCTTAACCTGAAGCACCACTTTAGCTAATGGGACCTCCCGCTGCTGCCGCGCCACTGAAGCACAATTTCTATTCTCATCCTGAAGCAAAGTTCTTAACCCGAGGTACTATTTCTGGGTTAGTGGAGTCTGTAACCTGAAGCATATGTAACCCGAGGTACCACTGTATAGGTAGATGGTGGATTAACAACAGGTGTGTGGCGGGCAGGGCATTCCTACATCCTTTCATTAGGGCTTACGTTTCATCCTCTTACCACATGATAGTGCATTCAGACAAGGCATTATTCAACACATACAACATCACTTCAAGATGTCTGAATTTTACATATGCACATTCAGTTATAAATGTCATAGACTATAAATTATCTAAGGGACAATTGTAATCTTCCAGTGGTTGAAAAGGTAAATTATCATCTAGCGGGTGGCACTGTGGGTTAAACCACAGAGCCTAGGACTTGCTGATCAGAAGGTCGGCGGTTCGAATCCCCACGGCGGGGTGGGCTCGTTGCTCGGTCCCTGCTCCTGCCAACCTGGCAGTTCAAAAGCACATCAAAGTGCTTTTGGCGGGAAGGTAACGGCGTTTCCGTGCGCTGCTCTGGTTCGCCAGAAGCGGCTTAGTCATGCTGGCCACATGACCCGGAAGCTGTACACCAGCTCCCTTGGCCAATAAAGAGAGATGAGTGCCGCAACCCCGGAGTCGGCCACGACTGGACCTAATGGTCAGGGGTCCCTCTACCTTTACCTTTAGTGTTTTGTGTAATTTGATAACTGACAGTGCTTGGTTACCAGTTGATAAGTGTTTCAAATTAAGGTCAAACCCTAACTGCTATGATGGAGGGCAAAGGCCAAACTACAGGTTACATTAAATGTGTTGTTGCAATTAATGCATCTGGGGGGTTAAAATAAAATAAACAAAAGCAGCCACAAGAAGTGGACTCAACCTTTTTCCTTTGCACCAAGGACATTATGACCTCCACCACCCCCCCACACACAAATAAACACTGCTGTGTATGAAAGTTCAAAGAAAGGAAAGAGAAGGAAGGAAGGAGGAAGAATATATTGAGTTTTTGCCTTAAACTGGCAGAAAAAGAGCTTTACAAAGCTTACATAATTGAATTCTCCTTCACAGAAAATAATTATCTGCACATAGAAAACTAGATTTCAAAAAGAAGAGTGTCTAAATATTAATCTGATGGGTTCTACCCCTCACTCGCTTAGTCATGCTGGCCACATGACCCGGAAGCTGTACGCCGGCTCCCTCGGCCAATAAAGCGAGATGAGCACCACAACCTCAGAGTCTGTTACGACTGGACCTAACGGTCAGGGGTCCCTTTACTTTTACCTTTACCCCTCACTCCTATTAGCATACTATACGAGCCCCCATCTGTAGTTCAAAGTGGTACAGTCAAAGCATATGTTTGCCACTTTATATACTGTTTTTGAGAAATAAGACACTTCCAAGTGGTCTGTTGATTGAGAATTCATCATGATTTGTTTGCACAATATTTGCAAGGAATTTATATTACACAGCATCAAGCAAGTCTTATTCCACAAAATGTCAGGTTCCTATTTTTACTTTTGGAAGTGCGTTTCTTGCACAAGAACACCCAATCCACTTTAATTGCCCAACCTGAATTTGCTGGTATGTGATTGAAATACAACAGCAAAACATCGGTAGTCTGGAAGCACCCCTTGTCACCCAAGTTTTATTTATAAATAAACAGGTGTTACAAATATCTAAAGGGTTCTTGCCTCACTGTCAAACTGAGCATATACAGTGGTGCCTCGCAAGACGAAATTAATCCGTTCCGCGAGAGTCTTCGTCTAGCGGTTTTTTCGTCTTGCGAAGCAACCCTATTAGCGGCTTAACGGATTAGCGCTATTAGCGGTTTAGCGGCTATTAAAGGCTTAAAGGCTTAGGGGATTAGCTGCTAAAAGGCTATTAAAGGCTATTAAAGGCTTAGCAGATTAGATAAAGGGGGGGAAAAGCGAAAAAAAAATCTCTAGACTCGCAAGACATTTTCGTCTTGCGAAGCAAGCCCATAGGGAAATTCGTCCTGCGAAGCAACTCAAAAACAGAAAACCCTTTCGTCTAGCGGGTTTTCCGTCTTGCGAGGCATTCGTCTTGCGGGGCACCACTGTAAAAGGCTATCCCTTAAATTTCCTGTCCCTTGGAAAATGGGGAGCATGAAACAATATCTAACCAAGACAATGAGATAGGTTTTTTAGAAAAAAAAGCTTAAATCTTAACTTCAAGCAATAAGATGGTCAGATTCTCTTATAAAAAAATTATTTATAATCTAGAATATTAGTAATATTATGACTAGCTTTGTTGCATTGTCTGTTTGTAAAAAAAAATGCAATTTAAGAACTATCGTTATTGCTAAGTAATGTTTTGCTTTGCCATTATAGCATTTTAGCCAAGGCCTGTTTCCTTGAAACTTGGCAAATGCCACTGGAAAGAGACCAGCAGCCATCCAGGTATATTTCTGTGAATAAGGAACAACTGGATTCTCCCATTTCTTTATCTAAGGGTATGTGATTTTTTTTTTTAAAAAAAGTCATTTTCATTGTGAATGATTCTCAGAAAAGAAGCCTTTTCAGGCCTAGCATTTGAATTAAACTACTGCTCATACAGAACTGGTAGCCTGGCCCAGTTTGCATATTTCCCATTACATTTTTGAGGAACTAAAATTGACCATATCACTACTTCACAGAAAAGCAAAAGAAATAGTACCATCTCTACATAAATATTCATTATACATGAAAGCATGCATATACATACAAGCATGCATATACATGTATTGTAAAAGAGAGCCAGAGGTGTTGTCAGCTCAGTCCAAAACACACACACACACACACACACACACACATACACACACAATAATTGTAATAACTATGAGTTTTATAATAATTTTGCAGACCTTGCAAACGTAGCAAAGTGATTTGCTTCATTGCATTGGCTGCAAACATGGCACATTCCCCTTTTCTGGGTGTTAGAAGTAGCAGGTCCTAGTGGTTCTGAGACTACCTAATTTTATTCTTGGGCTTGTAGCTATGTATGTAGAGGAAGAGATGTACTTTGAGATTTCCATTCCATTTTGGGTTGTTCAGCTTCCAAACCATGTAGCCATTTAAGCGAATCACCACCATTTGATAGTGTAGTGAAGCATATGTGAATACGATCAGGTCACAGGTGTCAAAGTCAGTTTTAGTTTTTATTATAACAAAAGAGCAATCTTAGGCTTGGATTTGTGATTATTCATGGAAGAAAGGAGAATCACCATGCTTCTTTTGCACATAATTTGCAATTGCATACCCAGGCACAGAAGCATGTGGACCATCCGGGACAGCTCCAGGAAGGATTAAGATTTATGACACCAGTGCTTGGGTTGAAATAGGCCACAACAATATTGATTACAGGTGTAAGCAGGCTTTGGAAAAGGCATTGGCTATGAATTCTGCATCAGCCAGTCTGCCTGAGCTGGGTTACTCTGGATGGAAGGTTGCCCTATGACTCAAACTGGGGCGCTATCCTTAGGACCGCCAGAGGGAAGGGTACTATGGCTCATCAGCCCTATGTTGGCTCCAGGACATAAATATCCTCCTGGACCCCTTTAACAGGGTACTCATTTGGCTAAAATTCAAACCCCATGCCTAATCCACCATAAATTATGACAATTGCTATGAGGCAGGCGAAAACCTACAGACCAGCCAATTTGTCAGCAAGAAAAATATTCTCCCAGACTCTGAATACGGCAGCTGAACATTCAATACCAATGTCAAGCCAACACTGTCGAGGCCACACCATCCTAGACAAGGTGGAGAATCCATCAATGATCAGAGAGGCAGAGGCAAGGCACAGCTCCCATTCTAAATCTCTGGTTAGGACCTGGTTGGAGACGTCCCACACCAAATCTGCCTCCATCACCACACCTCTCCACTCTCTCCTGATTGGCCTATTTGAATCAGGCACCCTGCAGCTGGCCTGCTCAGTCACTGGCTGTGCAGACCAGATTTAGGCTCCAGGCAATCTGGCACCATGACTCGCCCATAAACTGCCACTCCCCAAGCATTCATGGGTAAGCAGTCAGTGTCAAACCTTCTTGAAAACCGAAAATACTGCTACTGACACTTCTGGATTCACAGGCAAGGAATTCTGGAGATATTTCTGGTTGGATGGTTTGTTTTCAATGCACCAATCAGAAAGATTTTGATGATTTGGAATTGTAACAGCCAGGTGTGTTTTTTCCATGGTTTGTGAGTTTGAGCAGTGTTGGTCATCTTCCACTATATGACACTGCTTGCCAATTGAAACATTCTCATATGACACAGACACCTTTGAGAGTGTCTTACAGTGTGAGTTAGAATTACCCCAAAAGCAGAGCCAGCATGTTCTGCTCAATATATAAAAAACTGATAATGTAAAAAACACAAGGAACATTCTAATTGATTGTGGGAAGGGCATTGTAAACCTGTGGGGTATTACTAACCATAATACCATGTGTAGTGATACTAAGTGAAATAAGTAAATTGTGTATTATTGCAATAGACAAGTCAGTTTTCACCCTCTGCTCCTTTCTCACAAGAAATGGAAAGAATCTGGTCTGAGCATCTGCATACATAAAGAATAACTAAAATATTTAACAGCATTTTTCAGGATCACTCCATCTCTTAGTAGTTTTGTGCAGTTTTTCTTTCATTCCAGTACGGGTATAATTGTCCCCAAAGCTGTTAAAATATTAACATGATTTTTTTACTAGATTTAGGAGAGGTCACTGAAACATATGGCAAATCACAACTTACTGTGTTTGAGAAGCATCTGGAACAGGCTTCCTCAAACTCAGCCCTCCAGATGTTTTTGGCCTACAACTCCCATGATCCCTAGCTAGCAGAACCAGTGGTCAGGGGTGATGGGAATTGTAGTCTCAAAACATCTGGAGGGCCGAGTTTGAGGAAGCCTAATCTGGAACATGGTGTTGTGGAAAAGTGACACAAATCACTGTTGGAGTACATTTGCGTGGAATCTACACACATGTTAAAAATTTGTGGGAAAGTTTTTTTTTAATCGTTTTGGAAAATGCATTGAATTTGCTATAGCTCACAGTCGTCATCTAGTGTCACAGTTGTATATTGCACTTTACAACACATTCAAAACGTTTTATTTGCAGCTGTATAGCTGAGTCCTTGACCTCACCTGTTAATGGAGGGTTTACAAAGCTATGGAGAAGCTCATAGTTTTCCTGTTTTTGTGATACACCTAGCTAAACCTCATTCTAGGGCTAATGGTAAAAGAAAGAGTTTCATTTCCTCTGTCCCATTTTTAAAAAGTTTACCCTTTTTAATATTGTAAGAAGTGCCTTTTTTAGGTAAATGCAATAAAATATGTCTCTAACCCTGTTTTAATGCTATTAAAAGTTTCTGGGTTGTTATTGTAAACTGCAGGAAGGCAGGATGATGGTGACTCCAGTCAACTTTGAGGCAACAGACTTTAAGATCACTCTCCCAGAGTTGCAACATTTGATGGAATTTCGAAAGAAAGATGCAGTGAAGAAAATAAAGGAACTTTATGGTGACATCTTTAAAATCTGTGCAATGCTGAATACTTCCCCCACACTTGGGATACTTGGTTCCAAATCAGAAATAGATGCAAGGAAAGCTGTATTTGGAAAGAATTTTATACCTCCTAAAAAGTCCCTAACTTTCCTGGAATTAATGTGGGAAGCACTGCAGGATACAACATTATGCATCTTAGAAATTGCAGCCATTATATCACTGGGACTTTCTTTTTATGATCCAGGAGGAAGTGTTGCAGAATGTCAGGCAAATGAATTTGGAGAAGAAGAAGAAGAAGCGGAGGCTGACTGGATTGAAGGATTTGCAATACTTGTATCAGTACTTTGTGTAGTGTTGGTAACAGCTTTCAATGACTGGAGTAAGGAAAAACAATTCAGGGGGTTGCAGGAGCGCATTGAAAAGGAACAGAAATTTACTGTCATCAGGAAAGGGGAGTCAGTACAGGTGCCAGTAGCTGAGTTAGTGGTTGGGGATGTTGCACAGATCAAATACGGTGACCTTTTGCCAGCTGATGGTTTGCTCCTTCAAGGACATGATCTAAAAATTGATGAGAGCAGCCTCACAGGGGAATCAGATCATGTCAAGAAATCTTTGACAGAGGACCCCATGTTGCTTTCAGGTACCCATGTGATGGAAGGCTCTGGAAAAATGGTTATTACAGCTGTAGGTTTAAACTCGCAAACAGGAATTATCCTCAGTTTACTTGGAGTTGGAGAAGATAATGAGAAAGCAAATCATAAAAAGCCAGCCAACCCTCATAAAACTGCTGGAAACGAAACAAAGGAAAAAGGACAAACTTCAAAACACAAAAAAGAAAAATCAATTCTACAAGCAAAACTCACAAGATTGGCTGTTCAGATTGGAAAAGCAGGGCTGGCAATGTCTATAATCACTGTTACTGTTCTTATAGTCTATTTTTTAGTTCAAACTTTTGTGATTGAGAAGCATACTTGGACTGCTGAATGTACACCCATTTATATACAATATATTGTGACGTTCTTTATTATTGGAGTTACAATCTTGGTCGTAGCAGTACCAGAGGGCCTTCCACTTGCAGTCACCATCTCACTTGCCTACTCTGTGAAACAAATGATGAAAGATAATAACCTAGTGAGACATTTGGATGCCTGTGAAACTATGGGTAATGCAACAGCAATTTGTTCAGATAAAACAGGAACCTTAACCATGAACAGAATGACAGTAGTCGAAATTTTAATTGCTGGCACACATTATAAACATGTTCCTGAACCTAAATTAATTCATCCAACCATGCTGAATTATTTGCTTAAAAGTATTTCTTTAAACTGTGCATATACTTCAAAAATACTGCCTCCTGACAAAAAAGGAGGCCTTGCTCTTCAAATTGGCAATAAGACTGAGTGTGCTTTACTGGGCTTGCTTGTGGAATTAAAGCAGGATTATGAGGCTATGAGGACTAAGATACCAGAAGAGAAATTGTTTAAGGTATATACCTTCAATTCTGAAAGGAAATCAATGAGCACAGTTTTGGAAAACCCCAATGGGAGTTATCAACTCTTTAGCAAAGGTGCTTCTGAAATACTTCTTCAAAAATGCACCCATATACTGGATGCTACTGGGGAACCTATATCCTTTACCAAAAAAGAGAAGGAAAATGTGATAAAAAATGTGATTGCACAAATGGCCTCTGGGGGACTTCGCACCTTATGTCTAGCATTCAAAGATTTCCCAGCTGACTCAGGACCAAACTGGGACAAAGAAGATGATATTTTCAGTGACATGACTTGTATCGCAGTTGTAGGTATTGAAGATCCAGTGAGACCTGAGGTTCCTGATGCAATAAGAAAATGTCAGAGAGCTGGTATTGTTGTACGTATGGTTACTGGGGATAACATTAACACAGCTCGTGCAATAGCTGCAAAATGTGGAATTCTGCAACCCGGGGAGAACTTTGAGTGCTTAGAGGGGCATGAGTTTAATAGATTAATACGTGGTCCAGATGGACAGATTAAACAAGAGCTTATTGACAAGATTTGGCCTACGCTTCGTGTGCTTGCAAGGTCCTCACCTGCTGACAAGTACAACTTGGTAGAAGGGATCATTAACAGCAATATCACAGAACAAAGGCAAGTGGTAGCAGTAACTGGTGATGGTACAAATGATGGGCCTGCATTAAAAAAAGCTGATGTTGGTTTTGCAATGGGTATTGCTGGAACAGATGTAGCTAAAGAAGCTTCTGATATAATTCTTACTGATGACAACTTCTCAAGCATTGTCAAAGCTGTCATGTGGGGTAGGAATGTATATGACAGCATTTCCAAATTCCTTCAGTTTCAGCTTACTGTTAATGTAGTAGCAGTGGTAGTTGCTTTTATTGGAGCAGCAGTCACCCAGAATTCACCTCTGAAAGCTGTTCAGATGCTGTGGGTCAATCTCATTATGGACACACTTGCTTCTCTTGCTCTAGCAACAGAAAAGCCAACAGAGACTCTGCTGGAACGAAAGCCTTATGGCAGAAATAAACCTCTTATTTCCCGTACAATGCTAAAAAATATTATGTTTCATGCTATTTATCAACTTGTAGTTGTCTTTGCACTTCTTTTTGTGGGTGAAAAATTATTTGATATTGAAAATGGACGAATTGCACCACTACATGCCCCACCTACCCGGCATTACACTATTGTTTTTAACACATTTGTAATGATGCAGATTTTTAATGAAGTCAATGCACGCAAGATTCACGGGGAAAGGAATGTTTTTTCAGGAATATTCACAAATTCCATTTTTTGTTGTGTTTTTGTGGGAACATTGATTACACAACTAATCATTGTTCAGCTCGGAGGGAAGCCCTTTAGTTGTGCAAGTCTTACACTAGAGCAGTGGCTATGGTCAATCTTCTTTGGCCTAGGAACATTGCTATGGGGGCAGCTGATTGTATATATTCCAAATAGGTTCCTGGGGTTCCTGTGGGAAGTTGGTGATCAACCACCACAACCTGTTGAAGATGAACAAATGGATGGTGACACAGTGATTGACTTAGGTGAACAAGAACTGAAACGCAGTAAGTTTCTGTGGTTCAGGAACTGGACTAGAATACGAGTTCAGTGCGCAGCAGTGAAATCATTTCATGAGCCCTCATATAATAAAGATGTGCATTCAACAAATAGTAAAACTGCATAATACAACACGAGTAATGAATATGAAAACTTCACATGTTATTGTATTTCCATTTCAAAAAAAGTAATGTGCACATTAGCAATATTAGGAAATGGATGGATTTTTTTCTCCATACTGGTGAGTGAGATGCTTTTTAAAAGATCTCTGACAAAATAGATAGACCTTTCTAGAAGATATAGGAAACAACATAAGGAATCAAAATAAAATCCTCTTCAAAATGTCTTCATATATGGGTCTGAATATTATATTAGCTGACTTTTAATGTACCTTGAGCCTTTTAATTTCTTTTTTCCAAGGCCATCTTCAGAAAGAGGGAAAGTGATTGATGAAGCCAAAAGCCGTGTCGTGATTTTTTTATATTTCTTGACTTAAATGTGGTATTATATTATAAATTATAGAAGTTGAATAGCTTTTTACTTTTGCTCTTGTTTATACTTATAACTGATATCAATTAGCTGAGCTGCCTTATGCCCTCAATCACCTGTTTGGAAATGTGTTACTTTCTCAAGTATTTTAAACTCTTTCTTTAGCTGCTCTGCTTTGAATGGAGGGGGACAGATCTGACTACAAACAAGCCAAGCTTATTTGCATTTTGTTATTGCTAGCTGCTTATAAGCAAATATTATTAAATAATAAAAATGCTAAAAACATTTTTACTCTTGTTGCTTAATTAAGAGGAAGGGGCAAAACAAAACAAAAAAAAACCCTAAAGATGATGTCAAAATAATAATTAACTACACACAGAAGGAGACATGGTAGACTAATGACCCACCCTAGTTTATTTTATATTCCCTTAAAAAGGGATACAACAGATAGGGGTCTGTAAACCCTCTTTTTACCCTACTTTTTGTAGAATTTCAAAGATCTTCAGCATTTCATCCTGAACTAAGAACCCATGCTTTGCATTAGGAATGGGGAACCCCTGGCCCTCCAGAAGTTATTGGACTCCAATTCCCATCAGCCCCACACAGATTTTAAAAGAACAGGTCCCCTGCCTAAGCTGAAAATTGACTTCTCAATAACCAAAGGAATATTTCCCAAAACTGTATTGTTGCACTTGAACTGTGCAGTTGTTACTCAGTTTTAACACAGTACATGGCAGCGAACCTCTCTTGAAATTGCAGCTACCACTGCCCCCTTCATGATTAAAACTGTTACAATGGAAGTGTAAAATTCAGGGACACATTTTACATTCATGCTTCACAGTATCAGAGTTACACTTAGAAAAAGTAATCTAAAAGTGTGGAAAAATGACCAGGGGATTCAAATGATTGAAAAAACTCTACAATATTGAGTTGCTCAGAAATGTGCCCTCAGTTAGGGCTTTCTCTTAAGAGTTATGAGGGCAGTGAGGATATGACTGTGGGAGTGTTACAGGCACCAAATGACTGAAGTACACAATGATGCTAGTGACATGACAATCTGCCCTTCGACTTTAAACTTATTTTCTTTTCTTTTCATGGTGCACTGTGTCCCTTCAGTGCTAAAATGCACACACACATCGTTTCTTTTATTTAGAAGAAAAATTAGCAAACTTCCCCTGCAATTGCAAAGAGCCAGCAAACCAACAGCTATTTTATCCCTGCTTTCTTTCCATCATTTTAAAGAGGGCTTCTTCTCATTGTTTCTAGTCCACCAAACAAAAAGAAGAGGAGCAAGGAAGCTAATAGCAGCAACAGTGCTGGTGGTAGCAACCCACACAACTAGTCCAATATGCTGCTGCTTCTACTCATGTCCATACTCATAGCACAAAACAACATAGCACAAAGCTACTTCCCATAAAACCTCTATTTTACACCTGTAGGAATTGTATCTTCAACCTCTGCCCTCCAGATGTTTTGAGACTACAATTCCCATCATCCCTAACCGCTGGTCCTGCTAGCTAGGGATCATGGGAGTTGTAGGCCCAAAACATCTGGAGGGCTGAGTTTGAGGAAGCCTGAACTAAATGGTGGGGGGGGGGAGGTATGCAGAGACCCAAGACTGAGTACAGTCATACCTCGGGTTGAAGTAGCTTCGGGTTGAACGTTTTCAGGTTATGCTCCGTGGCGACCCAGAAGTAACGGAACACGTTACTTCCAGGTTTCACCACTCATGCATGCACAGATGCTCAAAATTATGTCACGCGCATGCGCGGAAGTGGCGAATTGCGACCCGAGCACGTGCAGACGTGGATTGCATTCTCTTCAGGATGCGAACGGGGCTCCGGAACAGATCCCGTTCACATCCAGAGGTACCACTGTAATAATACTCTTAAAGGTAAAGGTACCCCTGACCGTTAGCTCCAGTCGCGGATGACTCGGGGGTTGCACCACTCATCTTGCTTTACTGGCCAAGGGAGCCGACGTTTGTCCGCAGACAGCTTCCGGGTCATGTGGCCAGCATGACTAAGCAGCTTCTGGCAAACCAGAGCAGCACACAGAAATGCTGTTTACCTTCCCGCTGGAGTGGTACCTATTTATCTACTTGCACTTTGACGTGCTTTTGAACTGCTAGGTGGGCAGAAGCTGCGACCTAACAACGGCAGCTCACCCCATCACGGGGATTCGAACCGCTGACCTTCTGATTGGCAAGCCCTAGGCTCTGTGGTTCAGACCACAGCGCCACCCGTGTCCCTAATAACATGCTTAAAAGCTAGTAAAATGAAACATTAAAGAGATCCATAATTAATATTGAGAATAATGGGTGTTTCTGTCTCTTTGCAGATAAACCATCCATTAAATGGTTGGGAATTATATACTGATAATGCGTTTTAACCTGTTTAGCATCAAGGTTCAACTAATAGTTCAGTTCATGTCTCATTCTAAGTGCTGTAGTTCATTAAACTATACAAAAAGCATTCTCCACCCATTTATCACCATATAAATGCATTCATGTAATTATTTAATAAAAATTATATACCACTTGACTGTAAAAAAACAACAACCTTCAAAGCAGTTTACAGACATGCTTTGTAGACATTCTTCCTTTAGGCTTTTAGACATGCTTCTGAAGGCAAGTGGAATTCAGAATATTGTGGTGTAGAATTTCTTTTATTCAGCCTGAGGGCACCCATACTATTATACTATGCTATACTGTTATGGATAAAAGTGAAATCTATTATATTGGAAAACAAATGTGAACTTGGGGAAAAAGATAGGAAGTGGAGGAGAAAAACAGCAGGGCAAAATTGAAGAAATGTGTCCTCTTTTTGCTCTTCACCTTCTCCCCTTTATCCACACTTCCTAGTTCTCATCCAACTATGGCAAGAACAAAGAATCTTTTCCCTACCTGTACCCTGAAGCTGTTCAGCTACAACTTCCATCATCTCTAACTACTGGCTCCGCAGACTGCAAACTCCTCATCCCTGTTCTAAAAATATCTACATGCAGAAGCAGCTTTCCACAGCGACATCAAGAACAGCAGACATAAAGTGCATGTGTATCTATCTGCATATTCAAGTTCAGATACTATTATTCTGTGCTGCATGAATTTCAAGGGCATGTGCATTTTTGTAGTGAATATTTTCCATTGAAAGCAATGCAGTATGGTTAGATTGAATCTGTATTTGTGCAGAAGGTCTGCAATGGCTGACGTAGAGATAGGTCCATGCAGCTAAGCATTCTGATCCAAGTATGGAGTTCTGTGCATTGAAGGAAGCTTGCAAGCAAGTATTTCCTGGAACAAGAACTGCAGATAAACCAAGTATGGGTGCAATATATTTCAGTGGAGTGTGCACTCAGGTACAGGAAAATATCTGCAATTTGAACAAAGAACACTTGAGGGCACCCTAGCACTAAAATAATTCATCTTTATGCTACAGTCTGCAGAACTTTTTTTTCTTTTTTTTCTTCAAGGACCATAGGAACCAAAGCACTTTATTTTTTCCAATGGACTTAAAGCAATTACATAGCAGAATAAGCTGTAATTGTTTTCTATTAAAAAAAAATGGAGCATATATCTAAAAGCAGCACAGTGTTCAATGTTAAGGAAGCTATTTTTGTAAGCTTTCTGACCACAGTAGAGAATAATAATGAAAATCTGCATGTGAGTTTAAAAACATTTCCATGATGGAATATACAACTGGATGGAGTATTCTAATTCTTTCCTCCACTAACAGTCACAAATCCACTCTCAAAGTAGAGAAAATGCTCTGACTCTACCTGCTTCAAAATTATGTAAAGAAATTAGAAAATACTATGGGTGCCATCTACTTCTACTTCTGCTTCATTGACTGTGCAAAAGCCTTTGACTGTGTCGACCACAGCAAACTATGGCAAGTTCTTAAAGAAATGGGAGTGCCTGGTCACCTCATCTGTCTCCTGAGAAATCTCTATGTGGGACAAGAAGCTACAGTTAGAACTGGATATGGAACAACTGATTGGTTCAAAATTGGGAAAGGAGTACGACAAGGCTGTATATTGTCTCCCTGCTTATTTAACTTATATGCAGAATTCATCATGTGAAAGGCTGGGCTGGATGAATCCCTAGCCGGAATTAAGATTGCCAGAAGAAATATCAACAACCTCAGATATGCAGATGGCACAACATTGATGGCAGAAAGTGAGGAGGAATTAAAGAACCTTTTAATGAGGGTGAAAGAGGAGAGCACAAAATATGGTTTGAAGCTCAGCATCAAAAAAACAAAGATCATGGCCACTGGTCCCATCACCTCCTGGCAAATAGAAGGGGAAGAAATGGAGGCAGTGAGAGATTTTACTTTCTTGGGCTCCATGATCACTGCAGATGGTGACAGCAGCCACGAAATTAAAAGACGCCTGCTTCTTGGGAGAAAAGCAATGACAAACCTAGACAGCATCTTAAAAAGCAGAGACATCACCTTGCCAATAAAGGTCCGTATAGTTAAAGCTATGGTTTTCCCAGTAGTGATGTATGGAAGTGAGAGCTGGACCATAGTGAGAGCTGATGGACGAAGAATTGATGCTTTTGAATTATGGTGCTGGAGGAGACTCTTGAGAGTCTCATGGACTGCAAGAAGATCAAACCTATCCATTCTTAAGGAAATCAGCCCTGAGTGCTCACTGGAAGGACAGATCCTGAAGCTGAGACTTCAATACTTTGGCCAGCTCATGAGAAGAGAAGACTCCCTGGAAAAGACCCTGATGTTGAGAAAGATGGAGCACACAAGGAGAAGGGGATGACAGAGGACGAAATGGTTGGATAGTGTTCTCGAAGCTACCAGCATGAGTTTGACCAAACTGCGGGAGGCAGTGGAAGACAGGAGTGCCTGGCATGCTCTGCTCCATGGGATCACGAAGAGTCGGACACGACTAAACAACAACAACATGGGTGCCAGCAAAACAAGCTTCAATGAGAATGATCAGCAAATATTCAGTGAATATGCAGGGAGCCCCATCTGACAAATCATTTCAACCCCAGTGTCAAAGGCTGGACCTAGACACATCAAAAAAAGTTTCAGGAAAACGCGTTGTAAACCTCTTTACAATGGGAAATCATGTTGCTGAAAGACTGAATGCTATAGTGCCATCTGGTGTCACAGTGTTATAACGCATTTAAACTGCTTTGCTTTTTTTCTAATGTAACTGAGTCCAAAGTGTCAAGATAAAAACATTAAGCACCTGTACAAGGAAAAGCAGAAGTTGGGGGTAAGCTAATTAGGGGTACAAAAGTAAAACAGACTTGTGGTGGTGACCCCCTCTCTGTCCCCACCATTTCACCTGCACTACCACCTGGCCTGCTACCTCA
The DNA here is from genome assembly GCF_964106645.2 of Podarcis pityusensis. Taxonomy (NCBI): domain Eukaryota; kingdom Metazoa; phylum Chordata; class Lepidosauria; order Squamata; family Lacertidae; genus Podarcis; species Podarcis pityusensis. The sequence continues at coordinate 72,207,278 of NC_138032.1, read as the reverse complement.
ACTGCACCCTCTCCCACAGCTGCACCTGCACTTCCTCAATGATGCAGCAGTGAGGGTGCAATGTTAGCAGTGAGGGTAAGGGTTCTGTGGTGGCGGTGATGCAGGCAAAGCTGTGGGACAATGCAGCCAGAAGTGGCGCAATGGTAGGGTGGGAGTCAAATTGCTTCAGCTCACCTCATGGAAGTGCTGGCCTTGGAGCTCCACAAGGATGTCTGTATCACCAGCTGAAGAAACATTTAGTAAGGAGGTCAGGGCCATCAAACTTCTCCCCTAACTTTCAAAGTAAACATGCTCAAAAATCATAAACAGTTGTGAAGGTGGAAAGTCAGAATATCTAGTTTATTATATCACACATATACCTGTCTGCAAGCTTGGCAGGTATTCCAGGAATATGCTCTCAGGGAACAAGTTTGTTCCCTTGAGGTCGAAATAGCTGACCTGAAAAAGAGAAGTTTGTTGACAAGGCCTTCAGGGACATGATATCCATGTTCCACTTCCAGAGTGGCAAATTCTTTGCTGTCATGGTGAATGAGGGTCTCAAGAAAGGTGACTGTCAATGAGAAGGGACCAATTCTTTGTTCATTGAAACTTTGTTCATATAAATTCAACATTTTCTCAGAGCACAACAGGAATCTGTTGACATAAGCTATTTTCTACAATAGGTCATGCCATAATAAACCAATCAGCCACTAGGGTGCCAATGAATGCTTTTTTGGTACAGATCAACACAGCTGTTTTGTTGGATTTTTCTCAGTCATGGAATGGAACAATTGGTTCTAAATCTAGGGGGCCTCACCAGCCTGCCCTCTCCCCAGTGCTGCAGTCTCCCCTCTCCCAAAATTGAAAACCCAAGACTTCATGTGAGGGCAGGACAACTTGGGCCTCTAAAACTAGGGGGCCTCGCCAGCCTGCCCGCTCCCCAGAGCCGCAGTCTCCCCTCTCCCAAAATTGAAAACCCAAGACTTCATGTGAGGGCAGGGCAACTCAGGCCCAGCAACTATTAGACTCAGGGCTAGCCAGTGGGGCCCAATTTGAAGCAGTGGGGCACAACTTGATTTATTTATTTTTGTAGGGCCCTAGTTCACAGCCAAAGTCTGCGGGCCACGGGGTCCAATTTGGCCCAATTGCTCCAATTGCCTTAAGGTCAGCCCTGATAAGACTGTGCAGGGGTTGGACTTACAAGCCCTGCACCTTCTAGGTCCCTGGTGTCACCATTCAGAGTACAGACTCAAGAACTTGTTCTGGAAATAAGGGGGGGGGACTTATTGGAAATCAGTTTTGTCACCTCTTCCCCCCAAAACCCTGAGACAATGAGCCCAGCCACCTTTTATTCACAGTCGCATAAACACTACACTACACCATGGCCTTAAACTTGTACGTTCATCTGCTGAAATATACACCCAATATGTAGCAATGGAGATTTATGTTACTGCTTTATGAATGAACACTGTGTTTTATGAATGGACTCTGTATTTTGTGAGTTACCTAAGAGCCACCAATAGGGAGCTCCAGAATCTGACAGCTAACCAATTGGGTACTACCAAACAGCAATACCTATTGCTGAAAGCAGGTAACCAGCAGGGAATGCTTCAGCTCAGCCTTTGCACTGTTGACTGAACACCCCCTGCTGTGCAGATAATGGAGAAAGCTTGTAAATTGTATTCCTTCTGGCATCCTGGCCAACTATATTACGCTGGTGTAAACCCTGGTGCACCAGAAGCACAGAATAGCAGCAAATAAAATCTGCTCATATGTCAGCAACTGATAAGACTTGTCAACCAGTTCTTCCAGAGTCTTCCTAAATTATAAAGCTCCAAAATACAGGCCAAAAGAGAGCAGGTCTGGGAAGAGCAAGGTTTACAATGGGCACCACCAATGAAAAGGCCCTGCTCCGTGTAACTCCTGCCCTGTCATTTGATAGAGTGCCCACTTGCCCTCCTTCTTGACATGGAATGCTCTCTATTGGAGTCTCCAGGTCCAGTACAAAGACCATAAGAAGGGACAGCAGAGACCTTGAAGTTCCCAACAGCTGTTAATCAAGCAAGCAAGCACGCAGGTCACCTTTGTAACAGTCAGGATGCCTATGTCCTGGCCAGGCCTGCATCCAATCTTGTTTTTGTACAATCTTGTTTCTCCTCAGTAACCGAAACTATATTAGCAACATATACTAGCAGAAAAGTTGTTTTCCTTCATTTGCAAGGAATCATACAAAACAAAGTGGCACTAATAAGGAAAAGTTCCAGGGTGGCAACGGAAAGCAAACTAAAAATGCTTTTGCAGTTCATCAAAACTATCCAGCAATATCAAGTTATAGGAAGCCTGGCGCTATTAACAGTAATCCTTCTAGTTGGTTAATTGGTTTGGCAACTTCCATGCACATGATGTGTAATGCTAATTATTTCCCCCAAGAGTTAAATGATAACTAATCAGAAGCAGCTACAGGAGATCTATGAGATTCAGGTGCGGGTCAGACGCCTTGTAAATCCCAGCAGGTATATAAGAGGACAACCTGGCCTGCCCAGGCCTCAGAGGTTTACAAAGTTCAGTTATTGCATAAGTTTTTCAGTGTTAATTTTATGCATTTTTAAAAATCACCATGGTATTTAACAATATCTTATGTCCTTTAAAGGAGAAATTGTGAATTGTAGCATTTTAAATACCCATCATCATCCTTGGCTTCACTCAGTTTTGTTTATAATACTCTTCCATTTTCTTCTGGTTGTGAGGGTGGGGGATGGAGAGGGGCCTCACAAGTGGAGTAGCCTAGGGCCTCTCTTCCTCTAAATCCAGCCCTGTGTGCCAGGGTGGAGATGGGCAGGCTGCCTGACAAAAGAGGGCATTTGAGAGCCATATCGTGACAATGTGGGTATAGCATTGGGTGGCAACTTCCTATGTTTTATAGATGTCACTTGTGTTGATATCTGTTATCTGTCACGAAAGCCCGTTTATTCTTCCACACAGATTACGATTCCTGTCACCTCACCACGGCTCTGAGGTGGAGGTCTGTGGAGAACTTGGGAGACTTCCAGTCAGTGTGGCAGCTAAATCTTTCTTACCTCAGGCGCTTTCTCCTATATCTCTGTCTGGGGCGGGGGGGGGGGGGGGGGAGCTTTTCTGCCAGCCTTTTGAACCGAGTTTAAATTATGAACTACGTTCAACGACATGAATTATATTGGGGCAACGGGACTGTTTTGGCGGGGGAGAGAGCCAAAACGCCCTATGAAGCTGGGGAAGAGTTGTTCATCTGAGGGGAGGATTGTGGGTCTCCGGAAACAGCACTACAGGGAGCAGAAAAGGGATGACATCTTTCGCGGTGCTGCCTCTTCGGCGCCTCCGGAGAGACGCCATTGCTCGGCTGGATCCTGTTTTCTAAGAAGCGCCGCAGCTTTTGTGCGAGCCCGCCTTTCCCCGGTCTGGATTGGAGGAGCGGAGAAACGCCGTTTTCTGGTTGGGCGCTTTAACTTTGATTGGCAAGCGAAGGTAAGCAGCAGATGCCATTTCCTGTTCTGGTAAATAGCTCTGTTTGCCTCTCGTTTCTATGTAGCAGCGATGGCCGAGTGGTTAAGGCGTTGGACTTGAAATCCAATGGGGTCTCCCCGCGCAGGTTCGAACCCTGCTCGCTGCGGAAGTGCGAGGGTTACTTTTTTATTATTTTTTATACCCTATTGCTTGCGTAAGGGAACTCGCAGCATTTACTAGCGGTCGTACCATAAATATAAAATTGAATGAAACATTCGAGTGCATCGTGCCAATTTAAACGTTGCCTCCTTTAAATGCCCACGGTCGGTGTGACAGAGTTCGATCTTTCATTTATTTATGTAAAAAAAAAAATTAAGAAGTCATACATTTTCAAGACATTCTTTTGAATAACGAACTGAAGCAGCGACAAATAAATTTTATCCAGCCTGCCTCATCTCTGTTTTGTCTTCCCGATGCAACAGTTAACAGAATTCGCAAATCGTAATTGCCGCTGTATTAATTTTGTCCCATCATCAATGTAACGTGTCCCTGTTTCGCGCATAAAGTCACCCCGCTTGGATTAAATAAGGCAAAGCTTTGAGTTATCCGTTTGCTCGAGTGAAAGAAAAATATCGCGTGCAAAGGAAGCACAACCAACTACCTTCCACGCACGCACAGAAGGCAAATAGTGAAGTTTCACATTTTCTGGGTTCACATTTTTTTACATTTTCACATTTAGAATTAAATTTAAAAAAAAATTTTTTCACATTTTCAGTTCACATCCTCAAACATGCCCAGAGGCTGGAGCAACGCATACCTCGGAAGGGGGGGTGGCAAACTGCAAGCCCCCTGGGGAAGGGCTGCTAAAACATCGTACATCTGAAGCAGATGCCTCCGCTGCCCCCGCCTCAATATTCCTGGGAAATATAGTTTGCCAAGGGTGCTGGGAATGGTAGCTCTACGAAGTGCAAAAGTAGAGTTTCCAGGGTCCTTTGGGAGAAGCAATGTGCTTTAAATGTACGGCGTTTAATGTAGTAGGCACTCCTTTTCAGACCTTCGTATACTGGCTGGAAGGGGTCGGGACTGCTCGCCCTGTCTCGGTTGCACAATCTTCCCGATTAGTCCTCCTGTGTATGTACAGAGCCGGGCACGCACACTCGCACGTGCGTAACTTTCTCCGTGGCGTCTCGGGTACAAGTTGTACGCGCGCATATTCCGCATTCGCAGCCAATCAGCGCGTAGGCATCGTGGGCAGGGACTGCTGCCGTGACCTCGCTCGCCCTCCCTCCACCCATTGATTTTAAGGGGGGAATTTGAAAGCCTGGCAAAGGCTTTAGTTTTATGGACTTGGGCAAGAATCCCACCACACACCCCTCACCAAACTGTGCAACCGTCTCATGTTTCACGGGCACTTTGGTCTTTAGAATTGTTGTATTTGGATCTGTTCTATTTTGTGGGTAAATTGCCTTGAATGCTAATTACTAGAAAGGCACTGCAATAAAATAGAATAGAAATGAAAAAAAATATAGACCTGGTGGGAAATGTTCACAGTTTGTGTGCTTTGCTCCTAACCTTTTCCTTGAATCTCACCCACCCATTTTTTAAAAAATTACTATAAATTAAATGCAACATCTGTTTGATCTTAAACAGCACTTTTCATTTGCAGCATGCAATTTTTCGTGGTGGTTGGTTTTTCTTACCCCACCCTTTCTCCAGATTGGAGCAGGGCTGTTGACAGAGGCTACACAAGGATACTTTTTGTTTATCAAGGCTGGCAAGATCTTTTTGTGTGTGTTTGTGTTGCTGAGGGCTGTGAATCGGCACATGCTTAGAGTATTTGTTGCTTGTTGTTGTTGTATATTTGTATCTAGCTTTTCCAGGAGCTCAAGTCTGCAATCATTGGCCTCCCCTCCCCCAACTTTATCTTCAGAACAGCCCTGTGAGATGGGGTAGATGTAGAGTTGGTAGTTCAAAGTTGTGAACCTGTAAATACTTGGAGTATATTTTTTTTTTGCTTGTTGATATTTATCAGGGTTGGCATTTTCTTTCTCTATTTTTTTGTCTTGGCCTTTCGCCATAAACATCAGAACTATGAAACATTGCAGTTAAAGCAAAGGGTGGGCTGCTTTACTGAATTTATTGTGTGTATTTATTTATTTATTTATTTATTTAAACGTTTGAAATGATATTATATAGATATACAGTGGTACCTCGGGTTAAGAATTTAATTCGTTCCGGAGGTCTGTTCTTAACCTGAAGCACCACTTTAGCTAATGGGGCCTCCTGCTGCCGCCGCGCCGCTGGAGCACAATTTCTGTTCTCATCCTGAAGCAAAGTTCTTAACCTGAGGTAATATTTCTGGGTTAGCGGAGTCTGTAACCTGAAGCTTCTGTAACTTGAACATATGTAACCCGAAGAACCACTGTACCTTGATGATTCTCCCTGGAACTCAAGGTTATGTTTATTGTCTTTTCACTTTTTATATTTTCAACAGCCCTGCGATGTGGGCTAGTCTAAGTTTAGATATGCAAGCAGCAGTTCTTGCCAATAGATTGCAAGGGGGAGCAGGTGAGAGATGCAGGGGGCCAAAACCACATACATTTTACAGGGCCCAAGAAATTCTGTTGGCATCCCTGCTTGCCACCAGCACCACCTGTGCATCCATCAACAACACCAAGCCCTGAACAGTTCCTAAATTGTAGTTTGTACCTGAGCAAGTGGTACATTTGTAGTGAGCATGAAAATTCTCCTTATTTGTCATGACTAAGCAGTTGTTGATAGACAGTCACTGTTCCCTATGTACTCTTGCCTGTCATTGTGCTGGTGGCATCCTCTTAACAGTGACAGAATTCTCCTTTGATATTTCCATGAAAATCCCAAACATTTCCTTCCCAGCTGACATGACAACTCTAAACCTAGTGCATTTTGGCAACCTTCTCCTAAATTTTAGCTGGAAGCTTTGTAGAAAGTCAATGAAAAGGCTTAGAAAAAATATCGATCTCCTGTTTTCTGTTCAAACTGACATGCTAATAATCCTGTCAATGCAGTGACAAAGATGAAATCATCTTCTGCCTCCGAGTTATTTTGCATCTTAGAAAACTGTTATTCATTCCATATTTCCTCCCTCAGTTGTACTGAACAATCCTAAGCATATTTGTTCAAAATTAAGTATTAACAAATTAAGCAAATTTGTTCAAAATTAAGTATCACTCAGTTTAATGGGGCTTACTCCCAAGCAAATGTAGGTGGGATTGCAGTTTTTAGGACACAATGTTATGCACACTTAATTGGAAGTGTGTCCCATTGAAATCAGTGGTACTTTCTTCCAAGTAGACATGCACAGGATCAGGTTGTATGACTGATTTGTTTTCTGGTTTTCCCCTGGCAACCAGCAATTAAGTACCCACATATTTGAACTACAAAAGTAATTAAAGTGGTGCTACTTTTCTTAGATAAATCAGTGGGACTTATTTCCTAATAAAAATAAGTCTGTTTCTTCCTCAAAAAGACTCCTGATCACAGTTAAATTTCATACAATGAGTTGAAACACAATGGTCTGTGTCTCTTGATCCATGCCAAATGCCCTAAGTATAGGCCTGATGTGCATCAGGCACATGAAACTTTATTAAAATGTTAATATGTGGCTCAGTTGACTTCAGCAAATGCTCTTGAATTTAAACTGTCTCAGCCCCATTGTAGTCAGTTTGACCAAACTGATTCAAACTAAGATGTTAGCTTTAACTACCGTACTTTGTGTAGTGGGATTATTAGATACTTATGTGTAGTGGGGACTTACCAGAAGATTTCCCCACCGCATCAAAAGTTTTTTGTTTACTAACCTTTCTATTAAGTGTTGTTAACACTCAGACACTTAGGCACCAGGATTTGATGTCAGCACTCCATTCCAGACATCCACATCATAAAAGGCATGTGTTCTTAATTTTTGTTATTCGCCACAAACCTTTACAGTAAGAGGAAACTACAAAGGGCTAAACCATCTTATTTAATAACTATAATACTTGACAGTTTCCAAAACATTCATTTTTCTGCATTCAATTTTCTGTCCCTAGCATTTGACATCATTTTATTTAATGCAACAGGTCTGTATTGTGAATTTATTCATCCTCTGTGCCTAGAGTGTAAATGGTGGTATCACATGTCGAAAAATGAGGAAGTGTAGGTCCAAGGACTAGCAAAGTACATTTTCTCTGAACACTGGTTCAAAATATAGACATATTTATCTGAGATAAACCCCACATGATAAGCAGATGCATGCATTAAAAATCACACTGGCTGCTTCTCCTGGGATAAAATAGCTCCAGTGGCCATTTTCAACAAAGAAATAGCTAGGGAGATGGATGCTTAACTCTTCTTTCACCCACTGCCTTTCAGCTGCCACCCACCACTCTCCACATTCCTTCTTAGGGTTTCAGATGTGTAAAGTATTTATCTCTTTTGCAACACATACTTGGAAACCATCAGGGCAGGAAATCAGCTTCTGGGGAAGGTGAGAGTGGTAGCAGAAAAGCAAAAAAGCAGGGGAATGGTTTCCATCTCCACCAGGACTGAAGCTAGTTTGAGAAACAACATCAAACATAAGTATTTTATAAGAAAGGACAGGATACATAATGCATTTAAGATAAAGCTAGCATGGAATTGCAGTGAGTTCACAGTAAACTGAACACAGCTGTGGTCCTTCACATTGCGCTGAAGCAACCCTCCTCTTTCATAAAGTCGTCTTTTCACCCACCCTCTGAGCTAGGCCTCTATCAACACATTGGATTCCTTGAGTCCACTGAGGGGATCCAAGGCACCATTTGAAAAAGGTAGACACAGCCAGCTGCAGAGTTAGCTGGGAAGTTGTAGGGAATGAACCAATAGGACAGACAGAACACACACACACACAAAAAAGGGCTGTTTGATACTGGAGCTTAGAGAGCGTTGGTGACACTGACAGGTCAAACAGATGCTGAGAAGCAATAACGCCAAGCGCTAGCGACTGATGCATATCACAACATCTGAACCTGAAAGTATACAAAGTATTTTATTGTGCGAGACAGTTTTATCACTTGCTTTGCAATTACATCAGCTTTATAACATTTCATGCGCTGCCAACCACACCAAACTGCCCTTGCCATTCATTTTTTATGAATTTGGAAGGAGGTGGTGACTGCCTTCAGGAAATTAAAACCCCTCAATTACCATATTACTCATCAGTAGCACTTGCTACTATTGATGTGTACGGTGCTATTGTCCTGTTGCTCAGAATAAAAGGAAGCAATCTTTCTTGCTGGCTAGTCGTAGAAAGATAAGTATTTTGAATGACAAGCTATTTGCATTCATGCTAACTTTGCATGAAGATGTATTTTCAGCTGTGGGGGAGGGTATCCACTGAAAATTAGACTTTAGAGCTTTGCTATTATTTTAGTTCCCAATTCATATAACCTATTAATTTACCACAGGCCCTACAATGGATGAGCATCACTCATCAAAATCCCTTTGTTTAATCAATAGTTATCCCAAGCATTTATCTAGTAACAGAGGGAGGCATGTAGAGTCTGCGGACATAATTCTAGAAGCTGAAATATGTGGCCTAGAGAAATGGTCAAACTAATCGAGCCCAGTGGCTCTCCATAGTCTCAGGAAAATGTATTTACCATCCTACTGTTGTTGTTTAGTCGTTTAGTCATGTCCAGCTCTTCGTGATCCCATGGACCAGAGCACGCCAGGCACTCCTGTCTTCCACTGCCTCCCGCAATTTGGTCAGACTCATGTTTGTAGCTTCGAGAACACTGTCCAACCATCTCATCCTCTGTCGTCCCCTTCTCCTTGTGCCCTCAATCTTTCCCAACATCAGGGGCTTTTCCAGGGAGTCTTCTCTTCTCATGAGCTGGCCAAAGTATTGGAGCCTCAGCTTCAGGATCTGTCCTTCCAGTGAGCACTCAGGGCTGATTTCCTTAAGAATGGAGAGGTTTGATCTTCTTGCAGTCCATGGGACTCTCAAGAGTCTCCTCTAGCACCATAATTCCAAAGCATCAATTCTTCGGCGATCAGCCTTTTTTATGGTCCAGCTCTCACTTCCATACATCACTACTGGGAAAACCATAGCTTTAACTATACGGACCTTTATTGGCAAGGTGATGTCTCTGCTTTTTAAGATGCTGTCTAGGTTTGCCATCGCCTTTCTCCCAAGGAGCAGGCGTCTTTTAATTTCGTGACTGCTGTCACCATCTGCAGTGATCATGGAGCCCAAGAAAGTAAAATCTCTCACTGCCTCCATTTCTTCCCCTTCTATTTGCCAGGAGGTGATGGGCCCAGTGGCCATGATCTTTGTTTTTTTGATGTTGAGCTTCAGACCATATTTTGCGCTCTCCTCTTTCACCCTCATTAAAAGGTTCTTTAATTCCTCCTCACTTTCTGCCATCAAGGTTGTGTCATCTGCATATCTGAGGTTGTTGATATTTCTTCCGGCAATCTTAATTCCAGCTAGGGATTCATCCAGCCCAGCCTTTCACATGATGAATTCTGCATATAAGTTAAATAAGCAGGGAGACAATATACAGCCTTGTCGTACTCCTTTCCCAATTTTGAACCAATCAGTTGTTCCATATCCAGTTCTAACTGTAGCTTCTTGTCCCACATAGAGATTTCTCAGGAGACAGATGAGGTGATCAGGCACTCCCATTTCTTTAAGAACTTGCCATAGTTTGCTGTGGTCGACACAGTCAAAGGCTTTTGCATAGTCAATGAAGCAGAAGTAGATGTCTTTCTGGAACTCTCTAGCTTTCTCCATAATCCAGTGCATGTTTGCAATTTGGTCTCTGGTTCCTCTGCTCCTTCGAAATCCAGCTTGCACTTCTGGGAGTTCTCGGTCCACATACTGCTTACCATCCTACTAACTATCCTGTTTAACTGGAGATGCCAAAAATTGAATCAGGAATCGTCTACATTCAAACCATGTACTCTACTGCTAAAAACAGTCCTTCTCTAGGAGTTCTATCATGCCATGCAATGTAGTTTTAACGTGTAATGTATCTCATGCCTAAGAATGGCTTCCAATGCATTTCCCAGCTCAGTTTAAGGTGTTGTTTATTACCAATTAAATATTGTCACACACCACTTCCGGGGGCGGCGCGAACGGCAATGGCGGTCCTCTTCTGAACGGGAGAGGAGGCTCCGCAGGCAACGGGTCGTCCGCTACGGCGAAGCGGAGACCCATCCTGGAAAACCCCAGGCGGCAAGAGCCCGGGGTCCTGAGGCTCGGTGGGCGCCTTGAGCGACCCTCCAAGTGCAGAAGGAACCCCGTAAGGGGCTCCGGAGCGCGGAGGGGGGTTGCGGCGCTGAGAGCCGTTTCACAGCCTGAGGAGTGAAGCCGCGCTGCTACTGTCGGTGAGCGCTGATCCCTTTTCCTGCTAAATTACGGATTCGGACGAAAAGCAACTAACTTGTGAGTAAAAGACTGAGTCACTTGAATTTAGAGACTTTAAAAGGAAAATTTAAATTGGCTTGAACTTGGCTGAAAGCGGAGAGACGTGGAAGCAGGAAGTCCGTCTTCCGCAGCCATTGAACTTGAAAAAAGCAATCGGCTGGAGGAGTGGAGGCTGAAAGAAAGAGATCTTAACTATTACAGATCTAAGCATCCATTGAACTTGCATCTTAAAGTAAAGACTTTAAGCTAAAGATTTGGAATTTTTACTTGCACTTGACTTTCCTCCTTTCATTGGATTACAAATTAGAAGGTGAAACCCAGAGTCAGGAGCTGCCTGAGCACTAAGGGAGCTGTCAGTACTGCAGATTTGGATACTGTATATTCGAACTTGAAACAATCTGAGGGTATTGAGACCTTTTAAATTTGAAACATTCTTTTTGGAGATAAATAAGCACTGTCTGTAACAAAGTGACCACTTATAAACTCTGCTAAACATTTATATTTGAAGGTTCTTGGACATTAAATTAGGCTCTGAAAGACATTTTAAGCTCCCTCTAGAGGATTGGATTAAAACAGTGATTTTACATGCACATTTTACTTTCGATTCCCTTGTTGTTTGCTTGTTCTGGACCTTTCCATTCCCATGGGAATAACTCAGTGTGACCTTGACTGACAGATAACGTTGGAATGAGTGGCACAAGAAAAAGAGGGAGAGCTAAACAAACAACTTTAACAACTTTAACCTCAGCCTCACAGACACGTAGATCATCTGTACCTACTTTGCCCTCAGAAGTGGAGGGAGAGGGCGAAGCAGAGCAGTTACAATTGGAAGATATGGCCTCAGGAGCATCTGTTTCTGTTCTAGACAAAATTTTTGAAAAATTGGAAGCTTTGGACAAGAAAGTAGATGCGCAATCAGCAAAGATTGACAAAAACACAGAATGTCTAAATAAATTAACTACACAAGTGGCACAGAATGCACAAGCAATTGGACAGTTAACGGAGGCCTCAACAGAAAATCGGAAATTGGCTGAGGACACCAGACAAAAATTAGAAGATTTAGAGCAAGAGGTAAGACCACTCACTAAACAAGTTGGGGAACATCAGATTTATCTCTCCATGATAGAACTGCGAAATCGTGAGAATAACTTAAGGATTAGATCACTACAAGAGGCAGAAGAAGGACATCTAACTGAGTTTTTGACCAAAGAATTCTCCAAGTTCTGGAATTTGGAAGAAAAGGACTTTAAAATTGTGTCAGCTTTCAGACTTGGAAGATTCATAAAGAAGGAGAGGCCCAGAGACTGTTTGATAACATTGAGATCAAAGGAGGAAAGGGATAAGATCTTGGGACTACATTTCGTAAAATCACTGGAGGTTTTGGATAGAAGAATTGAAATTTATAAAGATATCCCAAGACTACTGCTGGATCTTAGAGCCGCCTATTCTGAACTTGTTAAACTACTAAGGAGCAACGCAATTCCATTCAGGTGGGAATTTCCCCAAGGAATATCTTTTACCTTTAGAGGGAGAAAGGTTAAAATAAGAACACCGGAAGAGAGAGACAAATTTCTGTCTACACACGGAGAGGACCTTCAAAAAGGAACTGAACTACCTTCTGGGCCTGAGGCAACGCCAGTACCAACATCAGCATCTGTGGAACCTGAAGATCCTGAGAACAAGATACCACCCCTTGAAAAATAACCAGATAGTTCAGGATGTCTCTGCAACTCTTGAGCTGGAACATTAATGGTTGTAACATTCCGGAAAAAAGGAAGAAAATATTTCATATACTAAAAAAAGAACAATTGGACATTATTTGTTTACAAGAAACACATGTGACGAGGCTCCACAGAAAAGTGTTAATAAATAAAAGATTGGGCCAGGAATTTGTATCGTCGGACAAAGTTAAGAAGAGAGGCGTGGTGATATATGCAAAAGAGAGCCTGTCACCTAAATTCCTATTTAAAGATGAACATGGAAGAATTTTGGCTATTGAGATACAATATCAAGGAGAGAAGCTGCTGATATTAGGAATCTATGCACCTAATGAAGGGAAATCGGAATTTTACAAGAAGTTGCAGGAGACAATGCTGGACTATCTGGACTACAACAACATCATAATGATGGGAGATATGAATGGGGTCGTATCAACTAACATGGACAAGTCACAAAGTCAAAATGTTACAAAAGACGGCAGACTACCTAAAACCTTTTTTGAAATGACTGACAACATGGATTTGATTGACATTTGGAGGATAAAGAACCCACTAGGAAGAGAGGGAACATTCTTTTCTGAAGCCCAACTGACCTGGACAAGAATCGACCAAATATGGATTTCTAGAGGCCTGGCACCTAAGGTCAGAAAAGTGGAAATCTGCCCAAAGACCTGCTCCGACCATAATGCAGTAAAGATGGATATGACACTATTACCAACTGGATCCTTTAGATGGAAGATGAATGACAACTTGTTTAGAGATCAGGAAATTACCAAGAAGGCCCAAAAAGTTTTGAAGGACTATTTTGAGATAAACATGAATAATATGGTGGAAAAAAGAATAATCTGGGACGCAAGCAAAGCTGTAATGAGGGGATTCTTGATACAACAGAATGCAGTAAAGAAAAGAACACAAAATGAGAAAAAAGATAAGATCTTGGATAAAATAAAAGAATTAGAGAAGAAATTAAGAGTGAATCCGAAGTCACAGCCAACTCTGAGAGAAATTAAACTTTATCAAACGCAATATTCTAAATTGATAAATCAGGAAATTGAATGGAAGGTTAAATTAATGAAACAAAAAACGTTTGAGTCGGCGAATAAATGTGGAAAACTGCTAGCTTGGCAGTTGAAGAGAAGACAAAGATTAAATACTGTTACGAACTTAGAGGTTGATGGAAAAAACATCCAGAATCCAGTGGACATTAGAAAGTGTTTCCAGAGATATTTCAAAAAATTATACACCCAAGGGCCGCAAGATGATATTGAGATTAAACAATTTTTGGCAAAAAACGGACTATCTAAATTGTCACAAGAAAATAGGACAATCCTGAATTCTAAAATAACACAACAGGAGATCGAACAAGCCATCCAGAACATGCAACTTGGCAAATCTCCAGGACCAGATGGGCTGACCTCCAAGTACTATAAGACATTAAAAGACTATTTGATACAACCTTTGATGGAGGTCAGCAATGAAATTATGGAGGGGAAGAGGGCACCGGAGTCGTGGAAGGAAGCGTTTATCACATTAATACCAAAGTCGGAAGCTGAAAAGACACAACTCAAGAACTACCGTCCCATCTCTCTTTTAAATGTGGATTACAAAATATTTGCAGACATTTTGGCAAATAGATTTAAAAAAGTTTTAAATGAAGTAATTCATAAGGACCAGGCCGGCTTTCTCCCAGGAAGACATCTGTTTGCTAATACAAGGAACATTATTGACATTTTGGAACTTTTGCAAACAGACATAAATACAAAAGCAGTTTTAATTTTTATAGACGCGGAGAAGGCCTTTGACAATATCTCCTGGAAATTTATGATGGGAAATTTAAGAGAGATGGGAGTGGGACGGGGTTTTGAGAATGGGATTGAGGCGATATATTCAGAACAGAAAGCTAAACTGATAGTTAATAATGTGGTTACAGAAGAGTTTAAAATTGAAAAAGGGACACGACAAGGTTGCCCTATTTCCCCTTTGTTATTTATTTCGGTTCTGGAAGTGCTATTGAACATGATTAGAGGGGATCGGTTGGTGGAAGGAATTCAGGTCGGTCAGAAACAATATAAATTAAAAGCTTTTGCAGATGACCTGGTTTTGACCTTGCAGAAGCCAGAGCCCAGTACGAAAAGAGTATTACAACTGATTAATGATTTTGGTCGGGTGGCTGGATTTAAACTAAATAAACAGAAAACTAAGGTTTTGGGGAAAAATTTGACTGTTACAGAGTCAGAACGGTTTCAGAATGAGACGGAACTTAATGTGGTTAAAAAAGTAAAATACCTAGGGGTAAACATAACAGCAAAAAATCTAAGTCTATTTAAGGACAATTATGAAAAATGCTGGACAGAAATTAAGAGAGACTTAGATAGTTGGTCAAAATTGAAACTTTCTTTGTTAGGCCGAATTGCTGCTATCAAGATGAATGTATTGCCAAGGATGTTGTTTTTATTTCAAACACTTCAGGTTTTGGATAAAACGGAGTGCTTTCAGAAGTGGCAGAGAGACATTTCTAAGTTTGTCTGGCAGGGCAAAAAGCCCAGAATTAAGTTTAAGATATTAACCGATGCAAAACAAAGAGGGGGCTTTGCCCTGCCAGACCTAAAGTTGTATTATGAAGCCGCAGCGTTCTGCTGGCTAAAAGACTGGCTACTTCTTGAGGACACTGATGTGTTGGATTTGGAAGGGTTTAACAATGCTTTTGGATGGCATGCATATTTATGGTATGACAAGGTTAAAGCAAACAAGGCCTTTAAGAACCATATTGTCAGAAAATCGTTGTTTAATGTCTGGACAAAATATAAAGACTTGCTGGAAAATAAAACACCAAGGTGGCTTTCACCTTTGGAAGCCAAGGCCCGAAAAAGACCCAATATGGAGGCTAAATGGCCAAAATATTGGGAAATACTAGAAAAGGATGGAGACAATTGGAAATTGCAGAGTTTGGAGAAAATGAAAGACAAAGTGCGAGATTGGTTACATTACGCTCAGATTAAAGAAGTTTTTAAAAATGATAAGAAACTAGGGTTCCAGGTGGAGAAATCGAAATTAGAAACAGAATTGTTAGAACCAAAGATTAAGGTACTTTCAAGGATGTATAACTTGCTGTTGAAATGGAATACACAAGACGAAACGGTTAAATCGGCTATGATAAGGTGGGCACAGGATATTGGGCATAATATCATGTTTGAGGACTGGGAGAGGTTGTGGAGCAATGGATTGAAATTTACTGCATGTAATGCTCTGAAAGAAAATGTAATGAAAATGATTTATAGATGGTATATGACCCCAGTCAAACTTGCCAAAATTTACCACCTGTCTGATAATAAGTGTTGGAAATGCAAGGAGTGTGAGGGAACGTTCTTCCACCTCTGGTGGACTTGCCCTAAAGTGAAGGCGTTCTGGGAAATGATTTATAATGAACTGAAAAAGGTATTCAAATATACCTTCACTAAGAAACCAGAGGCTTTCCTTTTGGGTATTGTCGGCCAAGGGGTGGCAAAGAAGGACCAGACATTTTTTATGTATGCAACAACAGCAGCAAGGATACTTCTCGCAAAACATTGGAAAACTCAAGATCTACCCACACTGGAAGAATGGCAGATACAACTGATAGACTACATGGAACTGGCTGAAATGACCGGCAGAATCCGTGACCTGGGAGAAGAGAGGATTGAGGAGGACTGGAAGAAATTTAAGAACTATTTACAAAAGTATTGTAATTTGAGTGAATGCTAAATAAGATGCTAGATCAAAATAACTGAGCACCACTAAATTTAGAAGTTTTTTTAAGAAAACAAGTAAAACTGTGAAATTTAGCTCCCTCTGAGAATTATAAGATTATGAAATATAGAAGGGATATAAGAACTTAAATAAGATGATAAATTGCTGACAAAATGTTATAACGATGAAAGTGGGAGCGGGAGATGTGAGGAAGTCCAAAGAAAATGTGAAAATATGTTAAGATCAATGTTATATTGCTTATTATGTTTATTTCTATTCTAAAACCTAATAAATTGCTTTAAAAAAAAATAAATATTGTCACACACCACTCCAAATCTCCAAGCAGTGCAAGATTCCAGGGGGTTCCGGGTGCCTTATTCAGGATTCATGTTTCCATTTGGAAATGAGGCACAGCAGAGACTGTTGTGCCTTTATGATATGTGATTTACTTACATATATACACAACCTGAGCCTAGAATGGAGGGGTTCACAGCCTAGAAGAGTATTGTTTCTCCCATAGCTGCAGCCCTGGATTCAAACAGAAATCAAGCATTGTGCTCTGCCTCTGCCTTTTCCATCCTGCCATCTTTCCCTCATAGGGAACTCAAATCTGACTTTGTTCTAACTATCTAAGAGCTAGAGAAGGGGAACCAACTCATATACCATTGGCACAAAGCCCCCCTCTCCTTACTTTCTTAATATCACCTTTCCCTTGTTTTCTTAATGGCTCATCATCCCAGGCAATTACCTCATCAGGAAACTAGCCTGGCTTGTATTTCAACCCTTGCTGAATCCAGGAGTTCAGGACGCTTGATTAAATTCAAGCACTTACTGGATCCAGGAATGTAGGGGGCTGGCACCCCGAGCTCATAACAGTATGGTCTGGGACTGGGTTATTTCACTGAACAAATCTTCCTATATGATTTTATTCGCCCACTGTCATCCAAGTTGGTGACTATTACCACATCTTGTGATAGGCAATTCCTTTTGTCGGTTCTGAATCTTCCAACAAGCAGCTTCATTGGATGGCTGTGGGTTTTAGTATTATCAGAGGAGGGCAAGAGAAAGAGAACCCTCTTTATTCACTTATTCCATCATGCCCAATTTTATACACCTCTGTCATGCCCCACCCTTGCTCACCATTTTTCTAAGCTAAAAAGTTCCAACCTTTCATAATAGAGGAGTTGCACAAGATCTACCCACACTGGAGGAATGGCAGATGAAAATGATGGACTATATGGAATTGGCGGAAATGACTGGCAGAATCCGAGACCAGGGAGAAGAGTCGGTGGAAGAAGATTGGAAGAAATTTAAAGACTACTTACAGAAATATTGTAAAATTAATGAATGTTAGAATGATGACGGATTGAAGTTAAGCGGTTTCTAGCGGTAATGGTATAAAAATATGGAAAAATTGGTTTTTAATATGTAAAAATTTAATGTTATAATTTATCAAGATTAAAGATTAGGATTAAAAAGGAGGGAAAGGAATTGCTGGATTAACATACTGAATTGGAATACAAAAGAGGGAGGTATGAGGAGGTCCGGGAAACAAGTAAATGTAAAAGAAGTGAAGAAAAGATGGAATTGTTTTTAACTGTTTTTTCTTTTTTGTATTTTGTATTTTTCTTTTTTATTGTTAATTTTCTTATTAATGTGATTTTTCTGCTTTTGAAATTTTAATAAATATTATTTAAAAAAAAAAAACATAATAGAGGAGTTCCTCCATTCTCTTAATCCCGGCTAAAGTGAATCACCCAGGCAGAGGCCGATTTGGTTTCTGGAGATACTAGAAAAATAATTTCTTTAGCCGCTCAAACAAATAGATCTAAAATATCCTCAAAACTTGGAAAATGCTCCCTGACTATATGATATTTTTTCCTGTAGAATTGTCTGCTTTCCCACAGTACTTCTCTGTCTTGTGATTTACTCAAATGGTTAAACAGAGAGAAGGGGGAAAATAAAACAAAAAGGAATAGGCAACTTTTATACTCAACTTCAAAATAATTTATTCATATAAAGGCAACAGAACATACAAGAAAAGAAACAGATCAGACTACACATCACCTTTTATGTTCGATGCAAGATGTCAATACAGTTTTAATAATATACAATAGGCTATGGTTCAGGCACACAAAACCATTTCAAGCTGAAATTTTAAATGACTGACAATGGGCTGGTGCCACGCTAAACTCACATATACAAATAGCTTTGCTTTCTGCATCCCATAAGATTGGTACCAGGCACAGGTCTTTCTTTTTAAAGGAAGGGTCTGGTGCTTACAGCTTCAAATAAGTGCTTAACATGTTGACGTTGTGTCTGGTAGAAATTCCCAAAGCAGAGCTTCTGGTGCAAGGAAGGGAAATATTCAGTGCCCACGTGCCTGCACTGCTGGTTGAATGATTTCAGTGAACATTGTAGAGAGGAAGGTGAGCACAGAAAACTATATTACATGCACCCCCAAACTCGGCCCTCCAGATGTTTTGGGACTATAATTCCCATCATCCCTGACAACTGGTCCTGTTAGCTAGGGAGCTGTAGTCCCAAAACATCTGGAGGTCCAAGTTTGGGGATGCCTGCTATACTACATGTGAGTCCACGGAAGAGCAAGAACAAAACATCTGAAAAATAACATATAGCTGCATATAAGACAGATCAGTCTTCAACTGTTAACTATGAGTTACAATTATTTTTTTATATACTGTAGTGCCATCAATGTACTGTACATGATGTTTACAGAGTATTACAAGCAAAGAAAGAAAGAAAGAAAGAAAGAAAGAAAGAAAGAGGCAGGTAACAGCTACAACAAACTTCCGTTCTAAATTTTGGCAATGAGGAAGCAAATGAGGGAAAGGAAAATATGTGTTACATTGGAGAAAAATTTAAAGATAGCTCCGTCAGTAGAGTATGAGACTCTTAATCTCAGGATTGTGGGTTCGAGCATGAAGATTTATGCCCACACTGGGCATAAAGATTCCTGCATTGCAGGGGGGTGGACTAGATGACCCTTGAGCTCCCTTGCAACTCTACAATTCTATTATTCTATGTTAGGCTATCCAAATTAACATGTAGTTTGTCCCTCAGACGATAGGACAACAAGAACTAAATATGAGTAGATGCTGTTTTTTATGTGGGAGATAAAGACTCAAAGGGTTATATTCCAGGAAAGGTGGGTTTTGAAATGATACTGAGTGGTAGCATGAGAAAGTTAATTGGGAGAGAGAGGGAACCAGGTATCAACAGCTGGTGGCAAGAGAAAATAGGAAGAATACAGGATACCTTTGGTTGGCTGAGTGTGGTAAAGTTAAAGGGCTAAAGGCTGTTTGAAGGAAGATAGCAGGAAAATAGGGCAGAAAGATATAAGGGATCAAGGATGTTGAGCAACATGTGCTTTTCCCAGCTGTTCAATAATGATAGGAAACAGCTCACATATACATTAAGTTTGAATGTTGGAAAAAACAGTTAACTGTATTCACATATTACTTATGCTAATAATGAATAAAAGGAAAGTACCTGCCAACATTTAAAAAAAAACAAAAAACCAAGCAACTATACATGGTATTTTGCATGGGAAATTGTGGCATCAATAGTACAAAACTACCTAGTTAAATAATATTCAAAGACACTTCTTTATGAACATATGCAAAATACTGAAATGGTGAACACGGTGTTCAACATATATTTGGTCTTCTGCATGGTATTTGGTCTTTTGCTTCATATTTCATAGTTTCTAAACTTCCGCAAGAGTTCAGATGGGGTGTCACCAGACCAGCGAAAGCGCAAATGCCAACAGTTTGGATCGGAAAATCCTGTAAGGGGGTGGGGGAAATTGAGAGAGAGAGAGAGAGAGAGAGAGAGAGAGAAGAATCAGCTAGTAGAGAGGAAATGGTACTTTGGGTTTATAAAGTAAAACTCCTTTAATACAAAAACCACCAACTCCTTGCTTATCCATTCATTTAGGAAAGGCCAAAAACTGTAGATGAAGCTTAGGTAACTTGGTGGAGGGGGGTGCATTCAAGCTGTGCACACAACTAAACCTAGTCCTGGGTTGGCTCAGTACCATGCGCACACGCACAATAATAAGAAACCAGCATCACAATGTATCCCAAAGAGAACCTGCATAGTAAAGCCACTTTGAGGTTTAAGGAGCAACGCTTGCCAAATTGTTGGGTTTCTTTGTCCATACACTGGTGCCTCGCAAGACGAAATTAATCCGTTATCCGTTCCGCGAGTGTCTTCGTCTAGCGGTTTTTTCGTCTTGCGAAGCAACCCTATTAGCGGATTAGCGCTATTAGCGGTTTAGCGGCTATTAAAGGCTTATCGGCTTATCGGCTTAGCTGCTAAAAGGCTATTAGCGGCTTAGCAGCTTAGAAAAAGGGGGGGGAAAGCAAAAAAAAAATCTCAAGACTCGCAAGACATTTTCGTCTTGCGAAGCAAGCCCATAGGGAAATTCGTCCTGCGAAGCAACTCAAAAACGGAAAACCCTTTCGTCTAGCGGGTTTTCCGTCTTGCGAGGCATTCGTCTTGCGGGGCACCACTGTACATATATTTTGGGCCAGTAAATCAGCAGCACTGGCTCCCACTCTCCCTAGGATTAGTATCCCCAATCTTTATGGTACTTTATCTCTCCCACCAGCTGTCCTTCAGAGATAAAGGTTTGAGGAAGTTTCCTGCCCTTCATATTCTGCACCTAGTTCATCCACGCATGCACATCACTTGATTTCTCAGCATTTGTTACTGTACTGTTAACAAAAGCTATTCTGCTCTTCTTCAAAATCATCTGAAAATTCCATCTGAATGTGTGGCCTGCTACACTGTGTTTGAGATGATAGGGAAGCTCCATCTGTGATGTTTGACCTGCAATCTCACACTCACACACGACATTAGCACTGGATCCTGCAGTCTTCAAGGGACACTCATGCACATGTGAACTAGCCCCAGCTGAAACATGAGAGGTATGAAGCGCAGCACTCAGAAAGACATGTGCAGCATGATGCCCTATATGGACTACACCATCTGAACACCCTACAATTTCTTGGGTGTGCTATGTAGGAGATTCAAATGAGCTGTGCACAGGTGCCATGCAGCTTGAAGGGGTCAGGTACACCAAGAAGTATACCTGATATTCATGCAAACCCACATGAGGACAAACCCCACTCCTGAGAATAAAAGAAGGCTGCATATTTCACTTATCTGGTGCCAGCCCCAATTATCTGGATTTTTTTCTGTGTCTAGCACTGGTACCGCAAACTATTTACCTGGGGAATCAGGGCTCTTTGGTGACAGCAGCTTCCCAGTAGTGGGGTCAAAGTCTTCTAGCCCCTTTTGGTCATCCAACAGTTCATGATTGTTGTTTTCAGATTTCTGGGGGAAATTGTCAGCCATCTTATCATTAAGATTTAAATCGGGAGCTTCCAGCATTGGCTCTTTTTTGCCTCTGACAGCCCAGTGCATTGACTAGACAAAAAACAAACAAATCAGTGGCATTTGTGAGTTGTAAAACAGCTACACATGCTTGCTCAAGGATGAATGGTATCCTCACTGATTCCCATTCCCCTTGCTGAACAATGCTAGCTAGCAGAGAACTTCCCCACCCACAGAATGGCCTCTTTCTTTCTATTCCCCAATAATTATAGATGCATAAACCAAAACTAACAGTTTTGACTGAGTTGCTCAGAGCCTCCCACTGCTGGAACGGGATGGTAATCTTGCTTCTCCGCCAGTAATCATAGCGAGATCGGCTCTCTTCATTGGTAAGGATTTCTTTAGCTTGCTGTAGCTTCTGAAAATTCTCTACTACAAATCAGAGACAGAAGAAAGTCTTATGAAAATTTTACTGAAATGTATGCGTTGCTTTTTCTGCTTTTAATTATTTTATGTGTAAATGACTTTCAGTCAGTGATTTAGAAGGCAATAAATAAATTAATTGCAATAATAATAACAATAATCCTTTGTTGGAGATCACCCAGTGTGAAAGATATATCCACTGTCAATATTTTGCAGAAGGGATTCAAGTGCATTATAAAAATGTAGGTTTGTACTGTACAGTTAAAAATTATTAAAGCACGCTGTCTCCTTAGCATGACAAATTCACTTATTCTTTTTTTAAAAAATCAGACTTATTGCAGTTTGGGAAGTGACAGGAGACATATATTGACAGGTGTGGAATGATTATAGGAAAGCGTTCAAACACCCCAAAAGCAAATCAGAACAAATGCTCAATAAATATAGTCTAACCCTCCACAAAAGCATTGCACAAGCAAATCAGGATGAATACCCAATAAATAGGTCACCTGGAGGAACCCTTAGTTTGATTTTGAATATTTCAAATGCAATCACGATGACTAAAAAAGAATTAGTCATCAAAGGCAACCAGGTATATACAAGTGAAACAGAACAAATAGTTCCAAGAGCATCATGGGAGCAGTGATATGCACATATTAGGTCTACTACAAAACAAAAACTTCCCGATCATATTAGGGTGATCTCATTTTTTCCAGTGGATATAAAAGTTTCCATACTATAATAGAAACACAAGTCCGCATCCTTAGTAACCATCTGTGTAAAGGTTATGGAGATTTATATTTTATCTATGAGTCACCTTTCTATTATATGATCGTTATTATTATATTCATTTATGCCAGTTTACTATACTAGATAGATCTTTTGAAAGGCACTGAATTAAAATGCTAACAGGGACTGGCAAACACAAACAAAACGTCATACAGTTTAGTTTTCCAGTTATGTTTCTCCCCCACCCCTGATTGGCAAGCTGATAATTCTTCTACAGGAAGCAATTTAGATAAAAGGGACAAGGCAGTTAGTATTTTAACATCTAGTCATGACGTAAATCATATGAAAAATAAATATACATTCACTAGACCCATAAACATGATTTTTTTTTTGTATGTGGAAAACCTACTACTCCTCATTCTTATTTGCATAATATACAATTTTGTCATTTGCCCCTGATTTTTTAACTACATATTACATGGAAATGTGTGTTAGCAGTGACCCAACACCATTTTAGAAAATCTCTTTGGAAAGAGATTTTGAGTGATTAAGTGGGAAGGCAGGTACTCTACCTTATTTTTACTCCAAAATGTCCCTTCTGGCAACATTTCCTCCATGAGGTTCAAAATATGTTTCACTTGGGGACAATTTGGTGTGGATAAACAGTGGGCATGAAAGGGGTTAACCACATTTAACACAAACACCATCCCATTACCCCCTTTCCACATTTTAGTTATTCCCAAGTTATTACTCTGCACAGGTCCAGAAACAATGCACTGCCAAATATAATTTTAATATTTAAAACAAAGGGTTATATCCAACTAAGTCCTACTGAGCTTAGACCCCTTGGAATTAATGAATCTAAATGAGTCACACCTACAACTTCAATGGGTCCACTATGTGTAGGATTAACATTGGATAAAACCTAAAATGTGTAAAAAATTATTGAAATGCAAATAAATCTATACAATATTAAACACCCTGAGTTTGCATAGTCTCTTATAACTATTTCTTGTTCAAAACATAAGTGCACATGTTAACAGGGTTGCAACTTCATAAAGCCGCATCTGTTTGCTTAATGGTTTTCTTTAGCTGTAGATCATTTGGAGAAAGAAAGCTGGGCTGTGATTTGTTTCAAAAAAGGGAAGTGAAGCATTTGATTTTGTAAGCCACCCTATTAAACCTACGTTGCCAAACAACTGCACTAAAGAATAGAGTAGCTATGATTTTCCTCCAGAATCAATGTTTGTATAAGCATTAGGGCAATATAGTTCAACTTGCTGCTGAAAAGGAAGTGTGCCACACAAATAAAAATAAAACAAAGTGTGCTGCATATATATAAATAGGGCAAAGTATTAGGCAGGAAATTGAGGATACTTGTGCCTTCTTCTCTCGTAGCCAGTGCCAGCAAGTGACAAGGCTGGGCATTTGCTATGGCCCAGATATTTGTAGAGCCTGAGGGTGAACTTCCACAGCAGGCTTACCAGTCTCACCTTTCACAAGAAGGCAGGAAAGGGAGCATGTTTTGGAATTTTTGATTTATGCCCCACTCCTTTGTCAGGGTTAGGGCTAGGGTGTGTTTGGCCAACGGCTCTCAAAATCCTGAATCCACTGTTCTGTGTAACGTCACCTGTTTCATTTTGAGAGAGAAAAGGAAAAAACACATACCAGCTTGAGGGTTTCCAGGATGCTTGTCAGGATGACATTCGAGGGCTCGAACCTTAAATTCTGAAATAATTTGTTCAACCTAGACAAACAATTGAAGAATGGATGGAACTTGTTTTCTTATGAAAAATATACCTATGGACTTGTTTCTTACACAAGTATGTGTGTGGCACCATGTGTAAAACTCATGGATTTGTATTATCCATTTTACTGAATGTAAGATTTACTAAACTGGCAATTGGTATTCACAGTGAAACAGCCACTTACACCATCTTTACCTGATACAGGCAGCAGTGCATATGGGAATATATTTGTTTTCCCTTACAAATACCTGCGTCAAGCAACTCTTCTTTTGCTATAGGTTGACACTAGAGCCTCAGTACACAGCAAAATAGTCTATGCATGTGTTCATGCACCATTTATTCCACAGAAGATCCATGGAAGTCAAGGTCAGATTTCCTTGGAAATAGTCTCCACCAACGTTGGGATATACGGGAGCAGTCCACTATATGTGTAAATATGGTAAATTAATCCCAAAGCTGTTTGAGTGCAAAACATTTTCCATATATCTAGATTTCTTTAATTCTAAAACATACATAGGTTCTGTTGAAAATTGCAGACTCACACAATACCACGGCTGTCAGCAATCTCTTGTGTCTACTGCTCATGGTTTGTAATGTGAAACATCTCTGTCTCCCTAACATAAATCACTTTTGTGCAGTGGATCAGCTTTCAAAGCCAGCAGACAGCTTTTTCATAAAATGTTATTTCTGTTTACTTCACTTAGGATGCTACCCACTTGTTGTGGTTCAAAATGACTATCCTATTGACACAGCTTTTCATTACAAAAATCAACCACGCTGACTTTTCATGCAGGCAAAATCTAGTGGCCCCTTGCTGGAAGCCATCTCAGCAAACCTTTAGCGGGTGGGCAGAAGGCAGATCTGAATCTACTGGTAGATCTCTTGGTGGTTTGCAGATCAGAAAGGATTTGCAACTCTAAACTTGTTTAACAATAGCAGCAATAAAATTATCTCCCCTCTTCCTTCTTCAACTACTGAGGTGAAGAAAGTTTGTGGTAACTGAGAGTGGATTTTTGCCTGAAACAGTTCCATTCCTCTCTGGTACTCAAAGCAAATTTCTGGGCTCAGCATTCTTTTAGTCTGTGCTTTTTTCACCTCACTTTGCTTGGTGGATCTCTAAGTTCTAGTAAAATGCAAGTGAAATCCACAAGCCCAAAATGTGCACACTCACGGTAACTTTTTATTTACTGTGAGAAGGGATATTATCTTTTCAAAGTCAGCAAGGATTACATCAACATAGATCTTTTTAAACAGAACAACTGTAACTACATTCTGTGCCATTGTAACCTCAAACAATCTACTGAGGCTTTGGATATTAACTGGACTATTTAAGTTAACACAGGACAACTAGAGAATGCAGAGAATTCCTTAGGTATATACCAATTAAAAGGTTATTCAAGTGCTGTTCCGATAATTGTATTCCTTCACTGCAAAATGAAAAAATTCAAACTATTCTATTGAAACAAAGCTGTGTGAACAGTTAATTGTGTTCAACAGCTTAATGTTGCATAGGTCAAAAAAACTGAACTGGGGGAGAAAAACAGATCAACTGCTAAAAATATGTACAGAAAACATGGGGAAATTAGGGAAGAACAGAAACAGCACATATACACCAAATCAAACCAATTAACAAAGAAAGAACATTTTTTTAAAAAAATTGTAATGAACTAAGGAGGAGAATAGTAAAATCATAATTAACTAGTCTTACTGTAGACAATTCATCACAGCCTAGCAAGCTGTAAAAATCTTCCATGTCCTCCAGTCTGCAGTTCAAAATTGCATCCATCTGCTTCAATCTGGCAAGCGCTTTCCCACTTTCTGAAAACAGAGACACAAAAAGCTTAAATGCGTCTTTTAACCAGTTCAGAGCTATTTAAAGTGATTAGAGAGAAACCGATAGGTGCAGTGATGCTGAAGCTTCTCTACAGATGGTTTTATACACTGAGATGTCACCCGAGACTCTGTAAGCACACCCTCGAATGAGCCTGCTCTTATTGGTGGAAGCGAATTCTGATCACAGTTTACAATTGCAAAGCTCTCTGGGATTTGTAGTTTACAGAGTGGGGAGGGGGGAATCCAGCTTTATTATTCATGTTTCCACCTGTAAAGAGTTTAACTTTTTAATGGTTGTTTTGAAACAGTTAAAATTGCTTTTAGTTTAATATTTTGGCCACGGGTATGTGCTTAATTTGGGGGTTGTTGTTTGTTTTATATTGTTTTGCTGCTGATTTGTTAGCCACCTTGAGTTTCTTTGGAAAACTAGGCATGATAGGAATTTTTAAAATAAAGAGGGAAGTTTCAGAGCATAAGAAATATTTTTTGCCATAATCTTAGTTTTGGAAATTAACAGTTTTGATATAAACTGTAATTCCTGATTAAATTTGATTTGATAAGGCATTGTTGCGATTCGTTCACATTTATTTGTTTTAATAGGTATTATAACAGTTATTTAATGGAGCTACAAAGTATGTTCCTTCTCACTTGTGAGAATAAGAAAATCAAATCCAGACAATTTAGAACTATATATTTAAAAAGAATTTATAAAGGGCACATAACACAATTTAAAAGATGATGCAACAAATAACAGCGAGGAATAAGTGCCAACATCTAAATGGATTCTTGCCATTAGTTTGCCTATGTAGTTGCAAAACACTGTGTACAAGTCTGTTTGCCCAATCTTTTTACAAGTGAGAGTACTAGCATGACGTGCAGGATGATGAAATCTAATATTTGAAGTTCTGACAGATGTGGGTATTATGTTTTCCCCAGCTTCATTTATTTTTTTTAAAAACCTCCTGTGCTTAAAGTTCTGGTTTACAGAGTAACATCCACAAATACAGTAATAAGGAACAGACCAACCTAACTTTAGTCTAGTTTGCAGTGGGCAAGGTAACATCCCTGAATGGCCTAGATTTCTGTATTGATTTGAAAGAAGAATTAGAAGGTGGAGTTTACTCTCACTGAAAGCCATACACTGCAATTAATTAATTAATGACACTGCTGTCATTAATATCTATCACCAGTTATAGTATAATAGGACCAGTTCAGCCAGCTTGTTGGAAAATGCTTCATTGATTTAGTTCATCATGTACCAAAATAACTGTCCCACAGTTAATCACAAGGCCTTGGGCAAATATTTATGCACTGAACCCTATATACAGAAAAACAGTATATAGGTGTCTCATACTGGTCACCAGCTATAGTGTGGATCATCAAAGAAGCAGAACAGGATGGAGTCCCTACCATTCAAAAGCACCACATTTACAACAGAGGAAACCCTTCAAATTCTTGTAGAGGACGAAGTTGCAGTTCTTCCCACAGGACATAATCAACCTATGCAATTTGCTACCGCAAGGTGTTGCTACCAATTTGGATGGCTTTAAAACTGGATTAGACAAATTGGTGGAAGATATTGCTACTCGTCATGATGGCTGTGTGCTGTCTCCAGTATCAGAGAAATAATGTGTATGAATACCAGGAAGAGCTTTTGTGCTCATGTCCTGCTGGAGAGGGGGGTGCTCCATAGGCATCTGTTTGGTCTCTGTGGGAACAGAATACTGCTTCCCACCTCTTTTCCTGAGGACTAGATGGCACTAAGGTTCCTCTCCAGCCTTTTCATTCTATGGCCCCCAATGAGTCCCATTGAAACAGTTATTAATTCTCTGTTTTCTTTTCAAAGTTTTAAAAAATATGTTAATGAATACTATTTATTGAGGATCTTAGCTGCCTTGAGCAGTGCGATCCTTCACATATTTACTAGGAGTAAGGTGCACGTCCCCCAGTAAGAATACCATCTGAACCATGCATGTTTATTTCGAAGTCTCATTGCATTCAGTGGAGCTCACTCTTATGCAAGTATGTTCAGGATTGCAACATTAGTCACTGAACCATTGTAACACTTGCAAATTTCAGTCATAAGAAAAAGAAACATAGTTTTGCTCTTTATAAAAAGTACATGCAATATTGAAACAATTGGTATTCCTGTGAAAAGAATCGCAGCATAATTGTTTACATTGTGCCTAGAAATGATTTAGCTTATTTGAATGTTAGCCTTCAAGAATGGAAACAAATAAAGAAGACCAACCCCGCCCCCAAACCAACACCTTTGTCTGAATGCAATTCTAAACTAACCAAGAAGAAAAGGGAGGGGAGAGAATGAGGTATATCTAAGCATGGGGATGGGTGAATAGGTAGAAATTGAGAAGCAAGTTACAGAGCAATATTAACTATAGAAAGTAATGCAAGTTACACCAAATTAGGTTACTAGTGGCAAACTCTGTTCAGGGTGAATTCAGAGGAATTTGCCTTATGACACCCTTTGTGACAGGTTTTTATCCTGTCATGCTCCTGCCCCACTCCCAGAACATCCCTTTTGGGGAACTTGCACTCCACATTGGCTGTGCTGGGGTGAAGTACAGTGGTACCTCGGGTTAAGTACTTAATTCGTTCCGGAGGTCCATACTTAACCTGAAAGTGTTCTTAACCTGAAGCACCACTTTAGCTAATTGGGCCTCCTGCTGCTACCGCGCTGCCGGAGCACGATTTCTGTTCTCATCCTGAAGCAAAGTTCTTAGCCCGAGGTATTATTTCTGGGTTAGCAAAGTTTGTAACCTGAAGCGTATGTAACCCGAGGTACCACTGTACTTGCGCCAGCATATAACCAGCTCAGCCATGGCTGAGCCAAGAGACCCCCAAGCCCACCAAATCCAAACTCTCTTACCCTGACAGATCTTGGGTTAGGATTATGCTGGAATTCTGATTATTTAGGAAAGAACGAAAATACAGCATCTGCATTGAAGAGCATGTTGAGTTGTCTGTGTAATATATTAAGGTGACAGATATCTATTTACTGAGGTCCTGCTAGAAGTGAAAAAGATAGGTTATTTATACACCAAATTCAGGAACAAATCAAGTGAAAAACAGCTGGCACAGTCATACCCTAAGGCAATTTTAGTGAGTGTATGAGTCCTTTGGAAAGCACCCAATGTGACTATAGCTATACCATAATCTTTATGAAACCATTTTAAAAAAACAAACCTGAAAAACAGGTAAATGCTGCATTGAAATGAATTGCTATGTCCACAAGTATGGAAAATGTGTTTACAATACCAGCAAATACATCAGGCTCTTAACCTGAATTGACTTGTGGGTGCTTTCCTTTGTCTCCTTTACAAACAAATTTAACCTGAAAAGTATGTTTAAGAGTGGAAAAAAAGAGGTTAACTTCTACTGCACTCTGTCTTGATTACAGATTTATATTTATAGAGATGCCAAAACACGAGCTATGAACCTTACTTAAAAAGCAAAAGGAAACCCAGAACAGCATGAAAAATCACTTGCATTCCTAAACACGTTCCTTCTGAAGCCTGCCCCAATTTATTTGGCGTCGTGTAGATGACTCGCACAGGATGCTGAATTAGTTACCTACCTATTTTTATCTGCTTTTATGTATAGCGTTGTGGTGCTTAAACTTTGCAGCTTTGCTTTACATTTGCATGAAATGTAAAGCTTTAAAGTATTTAAAACAGGTAAGCATTTCAGTGGGAGTGTTTCCAATCTACAAGCTGATGCTTATTTTAATGATTGCATTATTAAATCCCACCTTTAACTGCTTTAAAGTGTGTAGTATTTCATTCTGCCGAAGGCGGCGGCCTTCTGCTGCCTCTTAAGGCTCCTCCCCTCACGACCCCTTTCCAGAGCTTGCTGCGACTCCCGGCCCACTAGCGCCCTTTCCTTCTTTACAGTCTTTGCCCAGGCAGAGCAGAACCCGGGAGCTGCTCGCCCATCCAGCCTTCGCTGCTCCTTCAACGAGTTGCTGCGTCAGCGCCTTTCCTCTTTCCTCCCTCAGTTCTTTTGTTTATTCTCCTTTCGCTTTTATTCATTTTTTTTTGGGGGGGGGGGAGGGAACACACCAAACACTACAAAAGCATATAACGATCTTCTCCCTATCCATATTCACTCAGAAATAAATCCCACTGAATTCAAAGGGATTCCTCCCCCCCCCCCACCCCGCACTCCATAAGTTACGTTAGAATCCAAAGGAATTCGTTACGGTATTTTTAGTTTCAAGTTTTATTATAAAAGAGTCGACAAAATATAGGTGAATTAATCTTTTTTTAATATATAAAGAAGGTGGGCACCTCAGAAAAATTCGGGGGGGGGTCACGTGACTGCGGACCCCGCAACTTAGCCTCCTCGTCATTTCACCCCCCGCCCGCGCCTTCTCGGCGTCACGTGATCCAGTTTGTTGTTGTTGCGGCCCTACGCTGGGCGGCTGCCCGCGTGGGCGTCGACGGGGTCACGTGACGTGTTTAAATCTCTGTGTGTGTGAGCGAGAGGTGCGAGGGGGTGGAAGGACTGTCTTTTCCGTCTACGGGGAAAGGTGGGGGGTGAGAGCGAGCGAGCGGGCGGAGAGAGAGGGAGGGAGTAGTTGCTCCTTCTCCAAGATGGCGGACGGGGAGACGCCGCTCCTCCAGTGCCGGAGCGGCGGCCGCGGCAGCAGCGGCGGCGGCGGCGCTGTGTCAGGCGCCTCGGAGAGCCCGGAGCCAGCTGTGAAGCGTCAACGCCGGGGCTCCACTGACAGCGCCGGCCGGGCCTGTTCGGCCGCGAAGGAAGCCGGCGGAGAGGCGGAGGCGCCTCTTTACATAGGAGGCGCCGCAGAGGAGGCCCTGGCGGAGGAGGAAGAGGTCGCTGCTGCTGCTGCTTCCTCTGGCAACAGCGAGCCGGGAGAGGCCTCGGCAGCGGTGGGAGAAAGAGGAGGAGAGGAAGGCTGGGGCTGCGCTGGGCTGAGGCGGTGGGGCCTGGCCCGAGAGGAGCCGCCGCCGCAGCCGCCACTACTGCAGCAGTTGTCGCCGCCGCCGCTGCCGAGGTGGTGGCCGAGCCAAGGGGAGGGAGCAGAGGCGGCGCCCGCCGGAGACGCAGCGGAGGCGGCCATTGGCTGCGGGGCGGCGCAGTGTTCGAACGGCGCTGCGGAGGCAGCCGCGCGCCCAGGTGAGGAGCCGCTCCAGAGGCGGAGGGGGCGGCAGGTGGGCGCAGGGCAGCGACCGGGTCACGGAGGAGGAGGAGCAGCATCAGCATCGCTCGGCCTGCTCTTTAGCGGCACGGGAGGGAGGGACCCGAGAACACCGGCATCCTCTTCTAACCCCAGCTCAATGGGATTCGCGCTGTCGGGGCTGAGGGAAGTCAAGGCACTGCTTAGTCCTTCTCCCTCCCTCGATCTTCAAGAGCCGAAGGCCTAGGGAAATCCTCCTAAACACAGTCTTAATGTTTGCAGTAATCTGTGGCTCCTCCCATCCCATCCACTTGTCACCGCGGGAGCGGGTGGGGGAAGAAAGCTGGGAGAAGGCGACTAAACGTGCAGCCTGGTCCTATACAAGTTTGCTGTAACTGCATATAACTTGCAGCCTTGAATAGCAGCCTGTGCCTAGGAGGATAAAGTTGACCGAAGCCAGTTTCACTTGGGCTGACGGTTTGCTTAGTAGCAAAAAGCTAGTAATCCCGTGCAGAATACAGGGATCTTGGGCAAGCTAGGTTTTTTTGACTTCTATGGCAAGTGCATCATGTGGAGGCGAAGCACCCTCTTCTATGCAACTCTTGAAGATACAGAAGTTAAAGCAAATCTTACACACCTATTATTTCAACGGTACCTAAAGCTTACATAAATGAGTATGAATGATGTAAACATGATTAAATCCCAGTTTAAAAGGAATCTTGCAACTTCTTGTAGGTGAAGTACAGCATAACTTGTTCTAAATGTGATGGCCCTACTTTTATCTGATAATAGTTTTTCTCTGTTTAATGTCTTTCAGACAATATGTTTTTTAATGATGAAATAATTGCAAATGGCTTCCATTCCTGTGAGAGTGATGAAGATGATAGAGCCTCTCATGCAAGCTCCAGTGATTGGACTCCAAGGCCACGTATAGGTAGATATTTAGAATTCAATATAGGGGTTCCAATTAAATATCTTGTAAGATTACACCTTCATTCTTGCTTTTATTTTCTTGGGCAAGTCATATCTTTATATTTGTGACACTGTTGTCTTTCCTTCATGTAAATCTGAACTCTGAGTGGTTTGTTGAGGTGCCTGTATATTTTGCTGCTTATCTTGGCATGAGTTTCACCTTGGAAGAGTAGCTGAGTGGCAAATTGCCCCTGCTTTTATCCTTCCATATTATCACCTCTACACTGCACAGAACTATGGAGTGCTCTATCTCTTTCCTCAGCTCTAAATCCAGAATTGGCAATTGAGGGCAATCCGAGGTGCAAGCCTGAGCAGTGTGTATGGAGGTCCTGGGCTGCCCAGACAACAAGACCCTCTCTCACACTTGCTCATGTGGTCCAAAGGAAAGGAAAGCAATACATTTGGCACCATCTTGGTGGCAGGAGTTGCGGGAAGGAGGCATACAAGACACCATCCAAGTGCCTTAGAGACTCCACTCCTAATTTTTGCAGGGTTTACTCCCATGCCTTTTCTTCTCCCAAGGATGTCCTGCAAGGCAGCAGGCACAGATTGTTCCTTAGGGTTTACTCCCAAAGCCTTTTCACATTACATGTAGTTCTGTAATTTTTTTTCACCGATTTTTTCCTTTGTTTTATGCAGCAACTGAGGTTGCAATCTGAATTAGGGATTAATTCTGCCCTACTGCTTGAATTGTTTTCTTACTGAAAATAATCTCCTTAGCTGCTTTTACCCCACAAAGGAAAAAAGATATGGGAACCAATTATCCTATTCATGGGATTAATACAAAAATGCTGTGGTTATTTGTTGCTCACAGGATGCCTCACCCATGATGCCAATGCATGCCCTTTTGTGTGCAGTACATTACACATTTTTCAGATTGGTATGCTACTTGCTCTGTTGAAAATGTGATAAACAAAAAATGTTGCAGAATTTTCTCCATCAGTTGAATATTCTGCATCAGTCAGATGACAATTGCTTTATTTTCTATTACAGGCCCATACACTTTTGTCCAACAACATCTCATGCTAGGCACAGATCCACGTGCAATTCTGAAAGACTTGTTGCCAGAAACTATTCCGCCTCCTGAACTTGATGACATGACATTATGGCAAATTGTTATTAATATCCTGTCAGAACCACCTAAAAGAAAAAAGAGAAAAGATATCAATACAATAGAGGATGCTGTGAAACTACTACAAGAGTGCAAAAAAATAATTGTCTTAACAGGAGCTGGGGTATGTATCTAATGTTGAATAGAATAAGTAGAACATTATTTGAGATTTTAATTATTCTGATGCAAGTATGTGGATCATGTGAATGGATTGCTCTCTGCTGTGCTACAGTAATGCTAGAGTCACTCCTGGGCAGATGTCTTTCTATATCCAACACCAGCAAGGGATGGTTGTCCATATCACAAAGCTCACAGTTCTTAAGAAAATATTTATATCCCATGTGCCCAAATATGCTGAAGGAAAGATACCTGTGTGCCCTAGTGGAATGTGAATGTTGTAGCAAATGCAATGATTTTAAGACCTTTCATCGTGGGCAACAATTCTGTACTGCGGCCCAGATTAAACTAGTTGCACTTGTGGGAGCCAGTGCAACAAGTGCCATTCATGTCCTCCCCCCCAATCAGATTTGGAGGGGTGGGAGAACTCCTAGAACAGTGTGCGGTGGTGGTGGAGGGGAGAGCATTCATCCAAACAAGCAGACAGAGTCTCATTGTGCATCCTGCAGAGCACCTGAGCAAAGGGATGAGCAACTAACTTCTGTCACTAGCACGAAGGAACATTTAATTCCCTTGCTCTGATACTGTAAGCACTGACCTTTCATTGAGGCACTAGCAGCTACCCTTGTTTCAGTAGTTCAAGTATATGCAAGTGAATCTTCAAAGGTAGGTAGAAAGACTAAGGAAAGTAACTAATTTCTGGTAACCCACTATTGTTGGCCAGCCTCCAGGAGACTGAGGCAGCAGTGTAATTTCAGCCTATTTCCAAACCATTGTAGTATCATAGAATTTTACAGTTGGACACTACTAGTAAAGCATTTGACAGAGTTTGAGGAAGTAAGTGGTAGAACTTGGCAACGATGGTCATTTGCATCATATACAATGACTTTAGTTGGAGTGCAAGCAGAAGCTTGTTCTGCAGCAACTAATGCCCTGAATAGAATCACACTACCTACTTTCATTTGTCTGGAACCAAGATGATACCTGTTAAGAAAAGTCTTACTGATTTTGAAGTGACTGAACTGAAACGTTAATTAACTCTGCAGTTCTCTAGCCTGTATGCATATTGTGCTGGGTTCTCATAAGTAGTTTTGCTATAGTTGTAAGTGGAATTTCCTAATCTGCAGTTTTTTAGGTGCCCAAATAATGGATAGTTCTAAAAAAAAGTAATATTTTATTTGCCAAAAGAAAATAAGCAAACAGTTGGGGTGTGTGACTATTTTTAGTTAATTATTTAGTTAGTTATTAAAAGCATTTATAAACCTCTCACTGTTTTAAAAATCTCTAAACATTAAATTTTACAGTGTATAGTCCAAATATTTTACAGCAACAAATGTTGTTATAATATACAATTGATCTTTATTATGGTATGTAACCTATTTCAGGTATCTGTTTCTTGTGGAATCCCTGACTTCAGATCAAGAGATGGTATCTATGCACGTCTTGCAGTAGATTTCCCAGATCTTCCTGATCCTCAAGCAATGTTTGATATTGATTACTTCAGGAAAGATCCAAGGCCGTTTTTTAAGTTTGCAAAGGTGCCTTTTCTCTCTTGCTTGTATGAAAAACAGATACGTTTAAACAACCTATAATCTTTATGTATCTAAAACAAAGACAGTTTTCCTCAAAACTGTTATGCCCTTACATGAGCAAAGGGGCACATTGATTATTGCACCAATATAAAATCGCAAATAATGATGCCATGCTTGCTTTGTAGTGTGTTTGACTAATAATCAGTGCTCTCTTTCTTTTGTAGTGGTTCTTATTTTTATGGGATATAAAGAAACTAAAGAAGCCAAAGTTTATAGAGTAACTATCACTGTTGCTTCTCCTATTAAGAAGGCACTACTCCTTTTTTTTTTTTTTTACTCGATACAGTAGCGATATGCTTATAACAAATAGGTGGAGTCAAATGTGTGAGTGAACTTTAGCTTACACAGTAGAACTTCATCTTCCTCTCCAGCCTTCCTCCTGCCTCTGGGTTCCCCCTCCCCCCCCCAAAAAAAGTTTAAGATGATCTCCTTCCCTACTCTGAATCAGATTTTGATGGTGTCTGGATGGGAAGAGGAAAGTGAAATACTTCAGTGTGACTAAAAGTCTATTCCACTCATGGACAGTTCTGAATACAATCAAATGTTTAAATGCCATTATGATTTATGACTTTACAATAGCATTGCATATACTGAATCTTGTTTGATGGTGGCGGGTGGGGAAAACTAATTTTCTGACGGTGTATTTATATGCCAAGCTATGGCATAAATATTTTTGGCTTAAACTTAAGGCGTCCGCTGAAAAAGCAATAATATTGTTTTGGAAGCTTTCCACTTTATGAACAAATTGTATCTTTCATAAATTTAATAACATAATTAATGAAAATGGCACAAGCTAAGTTGACCAACATAAATACGTACAATGCTAGTAAAATGTAAAATCAAAGATTTTTCAGTGGGTTTCAATTATATGTGATTTCACTGATGCACGTGGTGCCTCGGAACGTAACTCCCACATAAAAGGGGGCTGTCTGTATACTTTTTTTAGTACAACCTATAATTCATTTGAGGATCTTTCTGGATGTAGGATTGTGCATGCTAAATAGCTTAAGTATGCTGTGCTATCAGAACAGCAGCACTGGACATGACTCCATATTTAAGCTGTGCATAGCATGTCATATGTTCAATGGGGGTGGCAGGAGATGGTGTATACATTTCCCCCATTTAAGTTAATGATGTATATTAGTAGTATTTTCTCCAAGCCGAAAGGTTAACACAAGTTACAATCAGTTTAAGAAAATGTTGGTTCTAGTAAGCAATAGCTAATGTATGGTGGCTGATCTTTAAACAAAAACTGAAATGTGATATTAGCAAAATTCATTTTTCGCTTTTTTAAAAATTCTACAGGAAATATATCCTGGACAGTTTCAACCATCTCTCTGTCATAAATTTATAGCTTTGATGGATAAAGAAAAAAAACTGCTTCGCAATTATACTCAGAACATAGATACACTGGAACAAGTGGCAGGAATTCAAAGGATAATCCAATGTCATGGTTAGTCAATCTTAAATTCTATCTAGATCTCATGTTAATTTTAATGTGCGTGATAAGGGGTATGTGGAATCTTTCAGCATTTTGCATATCTCTCACTTGGTTAGTTCCTGGAGAATATAGAATAGGATAAATGTTTTGAACTGTACATTTATGAATACATCTGAAGAGGATTGTGCTTCCGCTCCCTGACAGTGAATTCTATTGCAGTGCCCCCATAGATTTTCAGGATGAACAAATGAAATAAAACAACAATGGGTAGTATTCAACTAATTAATACTTGGAGTGAACCCATTGGAATCCAAGGGTTTGCTTACAGTGGGCCTACTCTAAGTATGACTAACTGGATATAATCCAGTGAATTTTATCAGCTAAGTGTGAACATGCAAATTAAGTCATATATGTTTGTATGTGTTCCTATGCTCAGATCAGTATGACTAGAATAAACTAGGTCGGTTAATATATGAATCCAGACAACTGCATACATCCTTATTTGCTTTCTGGTGTGTGTATGTGTTTCAGGTTCCTTTGCAACAGCTTCTTGCCTCATCTGTAAATACAAAGTTGATTGTGAAGTTGTTCGAGGAGACATTTTCAATCAGGTAGGAATAAAACCATAAATATTATCAGGTACATTTAAGGCTGCATTCATAAACAGGCTTAAGGAGTAAGGCTCACTAAGCTTAACTGATCTTCTGTGCAAACATGATTAGGAATGCACTGTTAATGAACAAAAAGTATGAGTGTTAATAACTATCAGATAAAATGTTATCCTTATATCTAGAAATGTGAACTGCAGCAGTTCAAGAATTCAGTTTACATAGAAACAGTTGTAGTTCTCCAGACAAGTGCAGTTCTTATTTATTATCATTGTTGCATGCCACTCCAATCTCCAAGCAGTGCAAGATTCCAGAGGTTCCAGATGCTTACCTAGGGGTTCAGAAAGCTAGCTTGGCTTGATTGGCTTTTAACACTTGCTGGATCCAGGGCTTATAGGGGTCTGGAATCTTCCCAACCCCAAATCTCATAACACTATATTTATATTTCACCATTGCTTCAGTTGAGCTCAAAGCAGCTTGGAAAGATCCTTCAAAGTAGAATATTTCTTGTAGGTTAGTTCAGATGTGACGCTTGACCTGTCATTCACTGGAGGACACTTTGACTTTTATTTCCCTAAGTATTTTAGCTCAGCTGCCTAAGATTAGAGCTAGCAGTGTCAGAATGATTTCAGTCCACCTTCCATTTGGGAAGGGAAAGTTGCAGGGATATAATTTGTAAGCTCTAGGGAAAGAAGCAGCTTTGGGGAAGATTAGGAGGAGGGAAACTAAAGGATGGGGGTCTGGAGACAAGGTGGTTGAATCAAGGATGCATAGTGACAGTAGACTGAGAATTGGGAGGAAAGGCTTTGTGAGACTAGAAAAGGAGGAACTAAGGCATCCCTGGAAACTACTACCCTGCAAAAATTATTATAAGCCTGCTAAGAGGCTAGTAACCTGGGTTTCCATGCTGGCTATGGAAACACATGACTCTAATGTTTAATTGATGCATCTTCATTGTATGCATCATAATTTGTTTCTGTACAATAGAGAGAGAATACATATGTGAGGCAATCCTTCACAAAAGCTGATAAAACATGTGCTGTGCTTCTCTTTGTTGGGACAGATGAGAGGAAATATTTGTAAATTATTCATAGAATAGTTCTCTGGAAAATTGTAATCTCTAACATTTTCACGAGTTTAAAAATAATTTGTTCAGGTGCTTCATGGGAAAAAAACTGGTTAAAGTATTAGTCTTCAATTCATACTTGCATGTCATCATCAGTTTTGTTACACTTGGAATATTATTTAGAAAAGCTGTGGATTATAACATCAGTCATTTTTTATAGCAATCTGAACTTCTTAATAAATCTGTTGCAGCTAATGTTTTGACCCAGTGATTTGCTAATTGAATTTAGCTTCTATAAAACTAAAACTAAAAATAATAATGCAACCTTCTGTATGCAGGTTGTTCCTAGATGTCCCAGGTGTTCACCTGATGAACCACTTGCCATCATGAAGCCGGAAATAGTGTTCTTTGGTGAAAATCTACCTGAGCAGTTTCATAGGGCCATGAAGTATGACAAAGATGAGGTTGATCTTCTCATTGTTATCGGGTCTTCACTTAAAGTAAGACCAGTTGCATTAATTCCAAGTAAGTGTTGATTGCTCATCTCTTAGGCATATGGAGGGGAGTCTCTGTTTCAGAATAAATATATACGGAGCTTCCATACAACTGTCATGCTGTACAGTGCTGTAATTATTGAATTTAGATCTGGGAGGAATATAAGAGAAAGGAGTGTATTTATCTTGCATACTATTAAGTAATATTGCAGAAGCAGAATTCTAGGTCACTTTTTAGTGCATTTACAAGTAGTTCCTAAAACTAGTTGTCACATTTGTTAATAACAGTTGACATTATATTTCTGTAACATACATTTTGTTTTATTTTTCGTAAACATGTAGGTTCTATCCCACATGAAGTGCCTCAGATTCTAATTAATAGGGAACCATTGCCTCATCTACACTTCGACGTGGAGCTTCTTGGTGACTGTGATGTCATTATCAATGAATTATGTCATAGATTAGGTGGTGAATATACAAAACTTTGTAGCAATTCAGTCAAACTTTCAGAAATAACAGAGAAGCCTCCCAGACCTCACAAAGAATTTGAAATACATTCAGCTGAATTACCACCTACTCCTCTAAACATTTCTGAATATTCTAGTTCACCTGAAAGAATTGCACCACAACATTCTCAGGTGGTACGTTCAGAGCAATCTTCTGAATATAAAGCAGGAAATTCTGATGCTTCCTTGGAGTCTAAAGAGAACTGTGTAGAAGAAAAATTTCAAGAAGTTCAAAACTCTTTAGAGAATGTTGAAAGTCTTTCTGACCATCTAGAAAACCCAGAACATGTGAAGGAAAATGGATCTAACCAAGAGGAAAACAAAGAGAGAAGTGAAAAAACATCTGTTGAAACACTGAGAAAATGTTGGGTTAATAGATGTGCAAAAGAGCAGATTAGCAAGCGGCTTGATGGTAAGTGCTTAAATAATTTGCAAACACCTACATTCAAATTAAACAATACTTTCAAAGTATTAAACACAGCAATTTTGTTTTGAAGGAATTCAGTCAGTAGTGAAGAGCATTTTGTAAAAATGATCTGATCTTGCAACCAGAGAAATGAAAACATGTACATCCACTTCAATAAGAAATACTTAGATTTATGTTGGTGCAGTACAATAGGAAATCTTGAACAAATGAAAGAATTCCTCTGACTGAACCAGCTGATTACTTCAAATGTTTGCAAGCTTTCAAACTACATGTAGGCAATATGAACTGAATTTACTTTGTATGCCTTCAAAACGAATGTCTGCATTTCTAATATACTTGTTTTATCTCTTTGCTTTTCTGCCTTACAAAGCTATTGTCAGACCCATATGAAATGAGATATCTATTTATAATTATATCCCACTTTGTCCCTGAAGGTGGTCCTACCCATGGCTGTGGGCAAAATCCAAATTAGGATATTTGTAATAAAACAATGTAGTAATCTTTGTTTTGTTCTAAAATGCAACAAATCTAGAAAGGCGATCGGACGTGAAACACTGATAAACACTTGATGAAGTTGTGCAGTGCCTTTAAGTCAACTCCCATCACCTTCATTTGGCATGACTTGGTCAAGGATGATGGGAGCTGTAGTCCACAATAACTGGCATCACATAGGTTACCACTGGTTTCAGCAAGTAGGCTGCAGTCCAGACCTCTGATCTGCCACAGGTAGGGTGACAGGGGCAGCACTATCCCTCCACCCAGCCCAAAACAGCTGTACTGGGGGTAAGCCCCCAAACAGGATGTGCCAGGGAGGGGTTGAGCCAACCAGGGATACCCTGGATCCCAGCTTGGCCCCACTGACATCACTTAACCCTCACACCAACTCCAGGCTGGTAAGGATTATTGAGTTCAATGTGGCTTACTTCTGAAAAGACGTGTATAAGATTGTGCTGCCAAGTACATTATGGGCGATCCCACACAATCTAAAAAGTGGCAATGGAAATGGCACTTCTGTGTGTCGTGTGAAGGGGAGGGGAATTTACCGTATTTTTCTCTCTATAACACGCAGATTTTTTCTCCTAAAAAGGAAGGGGAAATGTCTGTGCGTGTTATTGAGCAAATGTGTGGTCCCTGGAGCCGAATGGCGCGAGTGGAGGCAAAAATCAGGCAAAAATCAAATCGTGTCTCGGAGAAGGGAAACCTGAAAAGAGGAAGCGGCTGCTTTCCTGCATTCTGCCTCAGGGTCTTACTGCCCACCCTCTCTGTTTCGTTGCTGTGTTTGCTCAAACGGAACAAAGAGCAGGGAAAGCCCCTCCCCTCCAGGCAAGCAGAGGGGAAAGCAGAGCATCCTTCCTTCTAATTCCTCTCCATGCTCCAGAGGGAACAATGTTTGTGAAGGGAAGAGAGATTACAGG
The DNA here is from genome assembly GCF_964106645.2 of Podarcis pityusensis. NCBI lineage: Eukaryota > Metazoa > Chordata > Lepidosauria > Squamata > Lacertidae > Podarcis > Podarcis pityusensis. The sequence goes on along the minus strand of NC_138032.1, from coordinate 72,165,945 downwards.
TTCAGCTTAAAATTCTGATTTGACTTCCTGCTTTTGTTTTTGAGGACACACAGCATTCAAATATGCTTTCTTCCATTTAAAAGGATGAAATCCTTAAACAGTGTTTTGCCTGTAAATTCATGCGATCTGGAAGATTACAGTGTCTGTACCTCTTAAGGGATGGCAAAGCTTAGGTTTCGCTGCTAAATAGTTCTTAATGCAGTTAAAATGCTTTCTTCTGTCAAGGCAATTAAAAAATATATATATCAGGCAGCCGGAAAACATGCAGGTGGGAGAAAACTTTTGCCTTCCTTTCCTCCCTCCCGTTATACCCCTCTCCTGCATTCTTAGCCAGCTGCTTCTCTGCACACCCCTCTCGTGCTCCTTGTCCCTTCTGTGTTTTTCCTTCCCTCCCCACTTAAAATGTGGTTACAAAGCATGGATCCACATGGATCCTCAAGATCTTTGCATTGGGTCACCCCAAATTCACCATCAGAGCACATAGCATGTCCATGGCTACAGCCTGCCCCCCAAAAATCACGCACCCACTGTTGCCTGGGGCTGCAATGGTGCAAAAATGTGGTTAAAAAGCATGGATCCAAATGGATCCTCAGGATCTTTGCATTGGGTCACCCCAAATTCACCATCAGATCACATAGCATGTCCATAGCTACAGCCTGCACCAAAAAAATCACGCACCCACTGTTGCCTGGGGCTGCAATGGTGCAAAAACGTGGTTAAAAAGCATGGGTTCACATGGATCTTCAGGATCTTTGCATTGGGTCAGCCCAAATTCACCATCAGAGCACATAGCATGTCCATGGCTACAGCCTGCCCCCCAAAAATCACGCACCCACTGTTGCCTGGGACTGTAATTGTGCAAAAACGTGGTTACAAAGCATGGATCCACAGGGATTCTCAGGATTTTTGCATTGGGTCACCCCAAATTCACCATCAGATCACATGTCTGTGGCCACAGCATGAAGCACAAAAATGATACATCCACTGTTTCATTCAGAATGTTTTTTCCCTTGTTTTCCTCCTCTAAAAACGATGTGCGTGTTATGGTCAGGTGCGTGTTATAGAGCGAAAAATACGGTACATATCCCCGTGGATATTTCCTCCCTGCATCTCCCCACAGGAAATATGCACATCTTTTGTTTCTCTTCCCCCTCTTCTTTCCCACTCCCTCGTCTTTTCACAAAATCCAGAAGCAGCAAGAGGGGGAAGGGTCAATTCAGGTAATCCTCAAACATGATTTGCAGGATTCGGAATTACTTCTACACATTTGAGCAGCATTGTTTGCCTGATTAGGACATCGTGACAAAATTAAGTTTTGCTTTAAGCAGAAAGGGGATCTTGAGTGCAGGGGGCGGGGGCGGGGAGAACATGTGAGGCAAAGTCTCACTCCTAAAATCTAAAACAAGGTTTGAAGGATTATCTAAAGCAACCCAAATTTTAAGATGCAGACTTCTGTTATTACCACTGCTTTTAAGCATCCAAATCAACTAAATTGCTGCAAGAAAAACCTGAAAAGAATTGGGGAACTTGTTTTCCCCTCAGTTTACAAGGATTGGTCACATGGCAGTAGTTTTCAGTGCCAAGCTATTTCTGTGAAGCCATTCCTTATATGGACTATGTGAGTTTTCTCCACACCATCCAATTTCTTCTTTTTTTTGCAGTGCCATATAGAAATTGACTTGGTATTTGTGGCAGCTTGCCTGTAGAAGTTGTAGTATGCACACCAGCACCAAGCTTCTGGTACATGTCTGCCAGATGTGATGCATGGAAATGTTTTTTGCATTACAAATTGTATTAATATAGAACAGTATGCTTTCCTCAAGTTCAGAATGTCTAATAGTATACTGGAGATAAAAATATGATTTTCTGAGTAAAACAAAATCTCATTTAGATGCCTGGAATGGGAGAGACTTGCAGCACGAACAGGTTGCAGCAATACCAAGAGTTGTACAGGCCTTTTAGTGTAGCTTTCAATTGCACAGCCCATCAAAAATGGTGTTTCAGTCAACTTGCTTTTAATAAACCTTTAGGCGGTAAGCTCTGAAGCGATTGCTGTATTTCTTTGATAACAGTCATTGGCACAGTCTGACGTCATTGCTTATTAAGATGTATCTTTGAGAAAAGTGAAGGGAAAGAAGTGGATTGTAGACTTCATAATTAAACCACAGAAATTAGTTACACATTCATAACTGCTTCCCTTCCCTCAAGATCTTTGACTGTGGCCACCAGTAAATGAGAGTGGAAGGGAGCTCTTCCTTTGAGACAATATTGGAATGTGTACATTATGTGTACAGTGAGAAACTTGGAGGGGGGTGCTGAATAGTGAATGCCTTCATATGTTGCTGAATCCAGTTAAGCACATAGCAGCATGTAGTGAGCCTTTAAAAAGGGATTCCATAGTCCACAACATGTGAAATTAAAGTGTAATAAATTTTATGTATACCTATTTCCTTACCTAGAAACAGTAGTGCTTAAAATAATGACAACCCATAAGCATTAATGTATCACATTTAGGACTTCTTGGGATTATTAATGCTGAAATAACTATTCTTGCTAATCAAACATGTTTCAGGTACCCAATACTTGTTTTTACCACCAAATCGCTATATTTTCCATGGTGCTGAGGTATACTCGGACTCTGAAGATGATGTCATATCCTCCAGCTCTTGTGGAAGTAGCAGCGATAGTGGGTCCTGTCATAGTCCAAGCTTAGACATAGAAGACGAGAGTGAAATTGAAGAGTTCTATAACGGTATAGAAGAAGATACTCCTGACAGAGAAGAGGAGAATGGATATGGAGAAGATGGAATTGAGCTTCAGGAATCTGAGTCTGTGTCGGTAAACGAAGCTGTAGGATTTGACCATTCGACAGACAAACTATAAAGTAATTACTGACTGGTTTCAGGAACTTTCCCACCAGCATTAGCAGTTTTGGCATGTTGGAATGAATGTGTACTGAATTTAGAGCAAGGAAAATATAAGGATGTAGTGTTTATAAGCAACTAGAATAGATTTTCATGCATAGTTTTCTAACTTTTCCAATTAAATTCTATAAAGGCACACTCAACACTAATCTTTTTGAATTTTGAAGGTACTAAGTATCTTTTTACTGTCACTCATTCATTTTTATTAAGTTTAATCTGTGTGAGCTGTGTGTGTGTACATATACAGTATTTTTGCTTAACAAATTTCAACCTTTTTTTTTTTTTTAACTGTTTTGAAAAAGCCATTGGAATGTTAATATAATATAAAGGGAACAGCTAATCTAGACCAAAGAATGGTATTTTCACGCCTCTTGCTTTGTAACACTTTGATTTATTTAAAGTCTCCCCCCCCCCCCCCAGCTCTGTTACTGCATAATCTGTTTAACACTGGTATTTCCCCAAAAGTTAGTATGGCAGCTATGTTTCTAACATTAGTCTTCATGTTGAAATGCATGTGAGCATATTGAAATTAGGCATCATAGTGAATACCTGGAAATCCCTGACTACTTTGATTATTAGAAAGTGCTACTGCAAAACAAAAAACTTCCTGTGGATATGTAATAGTGCCTATTGGCTTGCAAAATTATAGCAAAATGGTGTTCAGTTAAATAGTAGCTCATTAAACTTTTTTGTGACACACAAAGGGTAGGTGGAACAGGAAGTCAGTATACAAAGCTAGCACTTAATGTATAAAATCTTTTGTGAATGCTGCCAAAATGTGAATATGTAAATGTACTGAAGGTGTGTATATAATATTCAGGATATGGGAGCAGTCTCCAAAAGAGCTTCTGTACCCAACACAAACCCTTAAAAGGAGAAACTTAAACTTCCAATATAAAACAGAAAGTTCAGTTTAAGCATAAGTTTAAAATATGCTGTTTGAGGACAGGCTTCTGTTTTGAATAACTTAATACCACGTGTTGGTACTGAATTATACAAAAAGCAGCTACAGAAATTGGTCACAACGCTGCTTCTTCAAGGCTGCCTTTTAAAAGTGGATGTCACACATACTTCCAGCTGCAGATTGTTTCCATCTTCCACAATGTGTTTCCTCACCCTGTATTTAATAGTAAGTTTTATGTTTATTTGTGAAACCACTTTTCAGCCGTATCCCAAGAGAGCTCTGCCAGTTATTGATCATTCATTCATGTACATTGCTTTAATATTTATTCCATTTTGAAATATGTAAAGTGGTTGTCCTTTTTAAGCAATTAATACATCTGTTCCGTAACAATAGCATAAAAAAGTGTTAAGAATGGCCTTCTGTGTTCATCTGAAAAACATTGGCATGTTTTCTCATGGTCCAGGTTCTAAATAGCAGAACTTGCTAGACTACACTAAAGAATGCAATATGTTTAGCTTTGCTTGCATGTCAAAATGTATTTGTGCTATAGGAGATATTTTAAAATGAAAATATTTTGTTTTTAAATTATTTTTACAGTGTGGATTATTTTATGCTTTTATATTGTATATAGTGTCTTTTATGTAACCAACTGGCAAATGTTTTGTAGAAGACTGTTTTAAAATGACCTGGCTCTCTTCCTGCAACTTTTGAAATACAAAACCAGTGTTTTATACTCGTATAGTCTGTTTTAAGGTCTATTAAATTGTCGTTTAAATTTTGGTTGCTGTTAATAATGTGTGTGGAAAGCCTCTCACTCCTCTCTTGCAACTTCTTGTTTTACCAACAGATATGAAATACAATACAGCTTGTGGAAAGTATACTATGGTGTTTCTCCACTTAGGGTTTTTAATGGATGTGAACAACACCATGGCTGGCTTTAAATTTAGTCTAAGCTTAATGTGAGACCAATATGATCTTTTGAGCAATTTAGACCAAGCCTCCCTCAAATGTCTTAACTTTTCATTTTAAAGAACGAACAGGACCACTGCAGATGCAATGCAGCCAACTTCCTCTTACCTGTGCATAAGGTGGCCTATTACTTCTGTGCTGCTTTCTTCAGATCCTGCATGTGAGATGCAAACACACCCCATCCTGTTTTAATGCTTGAAGCCAATTGTGCTATTTCTTCACTTTGCCTACTGTTGCTGCCATGCTATAATTCACAGCATGAATTCACACAGTGAATTTGCAGTCCCTGATTTGAGCTAACCCATGAGTAGTGCCAACAATGATTATTTACAGATGAACAGAGAAGAGCAGCCTGACTGGACCTTAAATGTTTTCCATCCTTCATAAGAAGCTTTCCCTATGTATGTTTTACGCATTAAAAGGAGCTGCTAGAATATCTCAATTCATTAGGATAACTGAATTAGCTACCTCCATGTAGCAAGCCATTTCTGACTGCTGGTTCACTACATGAATTGCCAAGTGTTCGCCATGCCAGTTAGTTTTTTCTCCCTATGTTTTGCCCCAGAAGATCACTCATGCACCATCCAAACACCTTACAAGCTGTTTTGTTTGTTTAGTCGTTTAGTCGTGTCTGACTCTTCGTGACCCCATGGACCAGAGCACACCAGGCACTCCTGTCTTCCACTGCCTCCAGCAGTTTGGTCAGGCTCATGTTTGTAGCTTTGAGAACACTGTCCAACCATCTCATCCTCTGTCGTCCCCTTCTCCTTGTGCCCTCCATCTTTCCCAACATCAGGGTCTTTTCCAGGGAGTCTTCTCTTCTCATGAGGTGGCCAAAGTATTGGAGCCTCAACTTCACCTTACAAGCTAGAAATAGCTTAATTGTTCCTTTTGGCAGCCATCTCCCTATAATAGTCATCTTTCCATATCAAACCTAAAGTTAATGTTCAACAGTTATTCTACTGGCTGCCTACACAAGGGCAGAGGCTTGCATGTGAGGAAAGGGAAGTATGTAATCCACTTAAAAGTATTTTAATTCATATTATTGTGTGAGCAAAAGTGTATTAAGATACTCATCTTCAGGTGACTCTACAACTCAACAGATTGAGGAGAATCTGCCACAGTTCAGCAATGTAACTTTCAAAGTAAAAACAAAGGAAATTTTCTATCTGATTTTTATTTTAATAATATATAAGGCCACTCAGGCTCATTAATAAAATGATAAAATGCAATTAATACTTTGTATGTAAATATTTTAATCTGATAACCTTGTATTTATGAAACCCTAAGAGCAGCTGTGCAACTGCAACTATAAAAGACCTAGTGACTTAAGGAGGATGTAGTTGTGTGATCAAGGATTGCCTGTCTTTTTTAGGAGTGAGACTCCTGTAGAGTAGAAATAGGACAGTTAATATGGGCAGGATAATAACAAAGCTCTGAGCGTTTGGACAGGTGCACCTGCCTAAATTCCCATATGATGTGAAGGAGCATGAATGACTTTGTTTGTTTGTTTTTTAAGTAGGGAGACCTTTGACTTGTCATTTTCTCTGGCCCTAGCTGTATTTCATAGCAAACTGTTCTGTGAGCCCCCTTGCCATGTGAAACACCCAGTAAGGGTCATCTTATTCCACACGGACATACCTGAGTTCTAAGACCATTCTTGGAGGCGGTTGCTCATCTTCTGAAACAGATAACCGACACCTCTTGTTAAAAAGTGTGGCACTTACTGTAACAACTTCTTTGTGAGTACCAGCACCTATTTTTCTAGAAAGAAAGCACTGGTGCAACCCTTCCTGGCCCTTGCCTCTGCGCAGGTGCTGCATTGCAAATCCCCCCCCTCCTCCATTCCTTGGGTTAACCAAGCCTTCCCCAGCCTGGTAACCTCCAAACACTGGGGATGACAGACCCTCCAAGTGTCCCCGTTTTCCAGGGACGTCCCTGATTTAGTGAAGCCGTCCTGGTTTCTGCTTTGATCCCGGGAACATCCCGCTTTTCCTTAGGACGGCCCTATTTCCATTGGGATAAATCTTGGAGGGTATGGAGTTAATATTTTATTACATTTTCATATATGTTGGAAGCTGCCCAGAGCGGCTGGGGCATAGCTGTCAACCTTCCCTTTTTTGTGGGAAATTCCCTTATTCCAGCGCTGCTTCCCCGGATTGTTAGATATCCCGTAGACTGTCCCCGGACAGGTGAGGCTGCTGATCCCTTATTTTCAAATCTGAAAGTTGACAGCTATAGGTTGGGGCAGCCCAGTAAGATGTGTGGGGTATAAATAGTAAAATTATCGTTATGAAATGGGACGTCCCTGTTGTCATCGGAGAAATGTTGGCAGGTATGGGATGATGGGAGTTGTGCTCTTCACGATGGGGGGAGCACCAAGCTGGCGAAAACTTGGGGGGGGGGGGAGAACCATGAATGACCCACAGCCCTGAGCCTGGGGGCGCTCAGCCCCGCTTCGGGCTGGTGTTGCCGGCGGTGGCCCGCTGCCCCTCCCTCTGGTGGGAGTGGCCGCCTCCCGTGAGCGCCGGCGACAGCTGCAAGGCTGGCTGACCTTGCTCCGCCGTCGGATCCCCGCATCTCCGCCATGGCGACCAGGCTGCTGCTCCTCCGGCTCTTCCCGCGAGCTGTGCGGGCCACGGCGCCCGCCTCCATCCGAGCCATGAGCGCCGGGGGTGCGTACAGGCGGACGAGGGGCGGCGGCGGGGCTGAGCGCGTTCTGCTGGGCTTGCGAGAGCGCGCTCCGGGGGAGCGAGGGGCTGCTTTTGCCTGGCGCTCGCAGACCTCGGCAAGGTGACCTCAACTCAAACCAAAGCGCGGCACCCCCCGCCCCGTCCAGGAGGCGCCTCCTCGGGGTTATGAGGTCGTGCTGGGCGCTCGAGGGCCCGTCCCCCCGGGCGCTCCTGCCTGCTTTTCCGCCAAGAAACCAAAGCCCACCCCCCGGACGTGTGGCAGGCAAGAGCCGCCCCTGGCACAAGGCCCCCTTGCGTCCCTCTTCTTGGAGGGAATCACGTGCCCTGTGGGGATGACACGTGGAACAGCCCCCCATAAATGGCCTTTGAAGTGAGGCAGGCAATAGTCTGTTTGCAGAGCTGCACGTGAGATTTGGGGGGAGGGGGGAGGGAGTCACCATTGGCGACCAGCGGGCTAATGATTAATAATTATTATCTAAACTTGACAATTGCCCAAAGCAAAAGGGTTGTTTGTTTGTTTTCTGCTGAGGCTCTGTTGTAACTCTCGTTTGACCTGTGGGTGGAAGCCAAAGGTTACGAAATGGCCCCTTCTCACCACAGTTCTGCCACCCAGCCCCCTTCCTTGGTTAACTCTGCTGGTGTCTAGGGGATATGGAGTAATTTAGGAGTATGCTTTCCTACCACCCCACTTAGGTAAAGGGACCCCTGACCATTAGGTCCAGTCGTGGCCGACTCTGGGGTTGCGGCGCTCATCTCGCTTTACTGGCCGAGGGAGCCGGCGTACAGCTTCCGGGTCATGTGGCCAGCATGACTAAGCTGCTTCTGGCGTTTACCTTCCCGCCGGAGCGGTACCTATTTATCTACTTGCACTTCGTGCTTTCGAACTGCTAGGTTGGCAGGAGCAGGGACTGAGCAACGAGAGCTCACCCCGTCGGAGGGATTCGAATTTTCAACCTTCTGGTTGGCAAGTCCTACGCTCTGTGGTTTAACCCACAGCACCACCCGTGTCCCACCACCCCACTTACCAAATTGCAAACATCATGTCCCTGAACAGAGCCTGAAGGCAATAGCCCAGTAACTGGGATTCAGTGGAATACTTTCTCTGATGTAACTAGTGATGGAAATATGCTCCCTTTTCTGCACTGTTTCTACCTCTACAACATCCTTTTTGAGCTACAGCTAAAGCTGTACACAACATTCTAAATGTGGCAACACCATAGATCACAGAATCAAAATTATAGAGTTCGAAGGGACAACGTAGTCCAACCTGCTGCAATGCAGCAAACCTTTGCCCAAGGTGGGGCTCAAACCAACAACCCTGAGATTAAGAATTGCGTTCTCTACCGACTAAGCTATAATGTATTGTGTAAGGACATTGTGGTACTCTCAGTTTTCATTTCAGTCCATTTCTTTATCATCTGAAGCTGTCTTATTCACTGCAACGTATTGATAATTTCATTGAGCTCTCTGCCATGACCCCCAGGTTCCTAATTAGACCCTGCTATATCCCATCTGATCAGTGTACTTAGCAGGGGTGGTGGTAAAGAATATGTAGTGCATCCTAAAATATCACCTTCAAACCAGTATGATTTAGAAGTGCTTAATTTTATAGGGATTGTTTCATTCTCCACTTCTTCCTGGGGTTCATTTAGTTGGTTTAACATTTAATATTAAATTGCTACATCCTCCAAGGGCCCATGAAGCTCAGATTTTGGAAATTAAAACAAATTTTCAATTTGCCTGAAGCGAAAACAGAAAAGACTGGGAAATACACAGGACAGCTGAGTTTGGTGGCACCTTCAAGAGAAGTGGTATACCCAGTAGGTGGGAATGTGCATGGATTTCTCTTTTCACACTCTTTTTCATTAATATCTCAGTACACCTCGTCAAACCATAATGCAGGTGCCCTAAAGTGGGGATTCTGTAAAACAGGAATAGACAACATGGTGCCTTCCAGTTGTTTTCAACTACAACTACCATAATCCCTTATCATTGGCAATGCCGCCTGGGGCTGTTGGGAATTATAGTCCAAAGTATCTGGAGGGCATCAAGTTGGCTGTCCTTGATTTAATGTGTGAGTTACAGGGTTTTTAAAGGCTTTTTTTTTTTCAGCCAGTACCTGCTCAGCAGTTAAGGATAGATATATCTAAGCATGCAAATAGGTGTGTAAAAGAAGAGTTGGAAACTATGACAGCAGCAGACTCGTTTGGTGCTAGAATTTTTCCTACAGCAGTTATTAAGAGGAAGAGGCACTGATGGCAGGGATTTTGCTCATATAGAATCCCCTCACACATGGCCTGTTAGTTACCCAGAGGCGGGGGCATGCCTAGTGATTGGATAGGTTGGCTCAGAGTGGCTGGGAGCCTGATCATCCATGTACACCTCAGGCCATTCCTCCACTGCTCTGGATGGCTGGGTGAGATATGCAGGCTCCTCTGGGTGCCAGGATGGAGAAATCAGATTGCTGCAGCCCTGAGGGCCCCCCTCCCCAGGCGGCTGGCAGAGCTATTAGAAGTGTGAGTAGAGCACCCAGCAGGACTCAGAGGAACAGAACACAGGGAGAGGGCAAGAGTGGAATGGAGGCAGAAGGAAAAGAGGCAGAAGTCAGGAAAATGGACTAATGGAGATGGTGGGGAGGCAGGGCAGAGCAGACTCAACCCCAATGTCTGTGGAGGAAGTCACTGGCTGAGTGCAAAAGCCAATGAAAAGCAACCGTTTTGAGTTTCTGGTCCATGGTCTCTCCCAATACAGCTCCTTGCCAAAAGCGCAAGGGACAGGGGAGGCAGCAGACTGATGTGTCTCCTTGCTAAGGACACAAGGGAGCCTAGTTATGCCTCTGCCCAAAGGTACAGTGGTACCTCTGGTTGTGGACACAATCCGTTCCGGGGTACCATTCGCGCCCCGAAAAGTCCGCAACCAGAGCAGCGCTTCTGCGCATATGCAACTGTGCAGAATGCTTCTGCGTGTGTGGCGAAACTTCCAGGTTTGCTGTGTTCTTAACCTGAAAAAATGCAACATGAAGCATTCACAAGAAGAGGTATGACTGTAGTTGTTATCATCAATGCCAACAAAGCAGAATGTAGAATGACACATAGAGAGAATCTCAATCAGTGCATAAAGAGAGATGGCAATTACAAAAGAGCTAGCTGCATTTGCTATGAAGGCCTGAGATTTGCGTACTTAAGCCCAAGTTGACCCTACACTTAACAGTTGATTTAAATGGGTTTAAGTTTGCATATCAGTGCATAGTGTCAGATAGGCAATCAAATCTGGGGGTTTCCATTGTTCTTTTCAGGTATCCCTACGGATGAAGAGCAAGCTACTGGGCTTGAACTGAAAAGTATGCAAGCCTTGAAGAGAGGGGAAGTAAGTTTAAAGCAATTGAAGAGTTTCACTGAAATATGATTTTGTTTGGTTTCACACTCTTGACTAATAACTATCACTATCAGTGGAAGATTTTAAAAAGAAATTTAACCTCCAACCCAACACATCTCCCATTGCTTTTGTTGACTACACCATTGGCTGTGGTCTCATCATGCACTGTGACTTAGAGGTCTCAGGTCTTTACGGGCCCTGTAGATTTTTCTCAGCATCACTTAATTTACACATCAAGCTGAATTTAAAAGCAATGAAATTCATGCGGATGAACCAAGGTTGGAGTGGAATACAGCCTTAAACTCTTACTTCAGTCACCCAATATTTATAACTTTTTTGTTCTTCCACTGTATTCTAGTTCTTTAAAAATCAACCCTTGGTCATTCAGTAAAGGAACTAACACATTTTTTCTTTATAAAGGATCCATACAACGTCTTGAAGCCCAAGAAATATCCAGGAACCAGAGAAGAGCCTCATATTGTTCCATCAATTGGGGACAAGAGACTAGTGGGTTGTATCTGTAGGTATCAGAATTCATTTGACTTCAGTACATACTGTCTTCCTGATTCTCATATTGCATAGTCCTGTAAAACCTATTAAGCACCAGACATTTCAGGTGCAATCCCGTCCCACCATGGTGAAGCAATCGTCTTTTGATTCAAACAGTAGAGCCTTTCCCCTTCAACACATCCCTCAGTGCATGCATGCACTCAAAGTGGGATAATTATAGAGGCAGCATGCTCAGACTTCCCATTCCCTGTCCTGGGCTGCCTGTGTGCATGCACAAGGGGAAGAATCCACTGAACCCAAGGGGAGCTGAGGAGGGTAAGAGTGGGTGTAAGTATTCCATCCATATCTTATAAATTACCTACAGCAAAATTTCTGTGGTAATCGTGTTGATTTTTAACAGTGGTTTCTCGCTGAGTTGGGTGTGAGTGCTTTAAGAAATTTTAAAAATACTGTAAAGGCATACTTATTGACCCTGTTACAAATGAAGCGGCATGTAAAATATGCACAGCCTGAGTCTTTGGTAGAAGATGCATACTATATTAAGATACAAACATGGCATTTTCTATGATTCTTGCTTTGAAACACCAAGGAGCTATTGGCTCTTTCCCAGGTTGTTTTCACTCTCTGGCCTTGTTTTCTTGTCTGACACTAACATTCAGCAGGGTGACAAGTTAAACATTTCCTGCCAATTCTCCCCCACATTCATGCATTTGGGAGTCTCTTTCCCAGAGTCCCTGTGTAGTTATGTCCTACAATGATAACTACACAAAAGATGCAGCAACATGCAAAACTACTTCCCACTGATCTGGTAGGAAAGATGCCATAACCAACTTCAAAAATAGACCAGCTTCAAAGCCTGCTGTTCCACTATTCTAGGGAACCAAAACTGTTGTCAAATGTAACTGGTCCTTCTCTAAAGTCCTTCAAGCTTTCTAAAATGTGGGTTCTTAATTAACAGATAATGGAATTTTTTCTTTCTTTCTGCAGGTGAGGAAGATAACTCCACTATTATTTGGTTCTGGGTACACAAAGGAGACAGCCACCGTTGCCCTCAGTGTGGGTCTTACTACAAGCTAACTCATTATGAACTCCCCCACTGAGAACTGATACCAAGAAAAGGTGTTTTTTCTTTCTGTCATTGTAGACTTAAATAAATCTGCCTGCCTTTAGCTGCATCAACCTTAGTTACCTTATTGCACCTGCATCTAAAAGCTGAGACAGAAATACCATACAAGAGCTCTGAACAGTATCCCTTTTTTGGGATCAAAGCAGCCAAAGTAGGCCTGGTTTGGATTATGGCTGCAGCTGTGCTGTTTTTTCTATTTTTAAAATCACTCCCACCCTCCTATAGCTGCTATTTACCCCATTAGGGGAAACATACAAGTGCCTATATGCTGGTGGATGAGGTACAATTAGGACCTTGATAGCAATGCATGCACCCGCATTGCTCATAATCTCCTACCACCTCAAGTGTAATAACAGCGTGTGTGTGTGTGTGTGTGTGCGCGCGCACACACACACACACACACACACAGACACACACATGCCTGCCTTCATTCTTAAAACTCCTGCTGACACACAAAATATTCCTTCAAAAAGCTCATCATTTTCACAGGAACTACTTCAACAAGTTATTTGTGAACTACAAAAATGGAGATGATCCAAACTGCAACCAACAGAATGGTAGAAGAACCTAGCTTCACATGGCACGCTTGGTCAAAGTAACAGATGTCTAGGCTGAGCATTATTACAATGTAACACATGGTTATGGAACAAACATCTGCAAGGGAAGTAGTGATATGTTGGGAACTTAGTAGGAAGGAAAGACAGCTTACTTAACAAGGTATATGCAAGGAAGAACCCATTCATTGTAACGAGTAACTTGGGTTACTGCTTTCCCCACTTCCATTATAACAGGGGTTGGCAAGGCTTACTGACCACGGGCCGGATCACTCCTGTAGAGATTGCCGTGGGCCAGACCGGCACAGTGTAATGCTGGAAATCACATCTGCGCGTGTCCGTGGCACCAGAAATCACTTCTGCGCATGCCCAGACGCCAAAAATCGCACCCGCGCAGAAGCGCTTTTCAGCGTCTGGGCATGTGCAGAAGTGATTTCCAGTATCTGCATGTGTGCAGACGTGGTTTCCGGTGATGCTCGGACACTCCCTGCACAGCACGCAGGGGACTCGCTGAGCGGGTGGCTCGGGGGCCAGTCAAATGGTCTTCATGATCTGCATCCGGCCCATGGGCCACACTTGCCAACCCCTGTATTATAACATACAAAGTACTGAACATATGCATAAGCATGGTCCATGTGTATCTGATCCTTTGCTAAATCATGTCCTGTCATTTCAGCGTATCAATATAAATTGACAGTATTGCATTGACAGTATCCCTGCTTCACTCTTATGTGACATTGCCAGATGGACTTCAGTCATGCAGACTACAGAGCCTACCTGGGTCTTGTCAATTATGCAGACGCAGTCCAGCCAGAACTGGGAGTTAAGGCTGAACCTCATATGAACCTCAAAATAATTATCACAGAGATGTGTGCTAAGTGACACACTGCTATGCTAACTCCTGCACAGAATCAAATTTGTTGAAAGAATGAAACACCTACATGCACACTTGTACATAATTCATTCAAGAATTTTTTTATTTGATGCTTGAATTGTTTCACTGCAGTTTATAAATCTAAAAAAAAATAAATATTTCACAGCTGAAAGTCACATACTATCCATTAACATGTAAACATTCAGGAACTTAAGCTAGCCCCCACCCCCTCAATCCTCATGTTTAATTCAATATCATCAAGAGATGTCTTACTGAAATCCAAAAAGTCTTTTAAAAAGAGAGCATTTAACAATTATCTGAAAAAGTGTAAACTGAACCAGAACTGCAAAACTGCTCTTTCAACATTTGTGAATGGGAACAAATGGATAAAATTCTCAGCTCTACTGAAGGTAAAAGGCAAAAAGTGGAGCTGAAGCCAGGCATTCCTTGATTATTCTAATTACCAACAGTTGCCAAGGATTGAATTCCAAGATTAAATAATGGGTTCCATTCATAATTTTAACAACTGATAGTTGCTTCATGCTGCCATGAGATTATCAGACAAATTATCTTTCACATTGTCTTGATCTCTTTTTTTTATGTTAACAGGAGCCATATTTGTTCCGGTATGAAAGGGTTGACAAAATTTATGGCTCCTCATTAGATTTTTACAAAAAGACAAGAGATGCATATCTCTTAATTTATCAGCTCAAATGTTAACGCCTTTTGGGTGTGTGTCTCTTTTTATAAAATAAGCCCCAATTCAGTTACAAGCAATAGATACTCTACTGCTATTGGAGCACAGGTATTTTATTACAAAAAAAATATATTTACAAAATGAAAAACCTAATGTGACTGTTGCAGTGATTGGGGGGGGGGTAAGCACACCTTTCACACACACAGCAAGTCATTTTGCAATATGTGAAGTACTAAAATTTAGTTAGTGAAACCATTGCTTTTATTCCAAAGTTGAATTTTTATTAAGATGGCAAAATGTGGCTCCAGCATTCATATCAAGACAGTTTATTAGTGTAAGGATTTTTGGCTGCCATTAGAGGATCCGATCACTGAACATGTTTACAAGCATTTCTTATAATAGCTCCGCTGCCAGGCTTTTCACCTTATGTGACACTGCAAGATAGATGCAAAATTAGTTCAATGTTCCCACGTTAAAGAGTTGCTGTGTTCTTAGCTTCTGCAAGTTATACTAAATTGAAACCTTCATTGTGATCAATAGCCTGGATCAGCTTAGATCTGAGTATTTCTTTATCTGTATATTTTGGAAGATCAAGAAGATTAAAACATGTATGAGACACGGGGAGATACTCATCACCACCTCCAGTCGGCTGAATGACAAGACTAAGGCTCTTCATCCCAAGAATAGGAATACGATCACTGCCTGTCAAAAATACTACCAAGAAAATATAAATAAGTAAGAAGCCTGGGTACAAAAGCCAAAAATTTAGTGCTGTGCTATAATTTTCATTTTACTTTTTAGACTGATATAGCCCAAATCTAAAATTCTGAAAATGTAAGGCAGTTATAGCCATATGAAATTGTTTATAGTTCACTGTTTTTGCTTAAAGTTATTCTAAACAAATTTTATAGTCTAGAGAACTTATTTATTATATTTGTTCATTGCTTCACCCAGAGGTTCTTTTGGGGGGGGGGGAATATAACTAAAAACAGAAAATCCATATAACACTCCTGAGTCCAACCCTAAAAAACAAGTGTGGTGTGAAGTGATTTAATTAAGTTAACAGTTTCTCTTGGCTAAATAAATAATTATTTGCTTGGAAACAGGTGTGCTTGCACCTAAAGTAAGGTTTTCAACCTTTAATGAATCATATCAAATCAAGCAGAGCAGCTGCATGGGTGCTTTCAACTGGTATGATGTGTTTCACCAGAAACACCTGCAGTTAATCTATTCATATATGTGCCTGTATGCATGTTAGGGTGTTCACACATTCAAAACTCAGGGCGGAATCCAGACTTAAGTTAACTTAGGTCCTACTGAAATCAGTGAAGTGAGCCAAACCATGATGCATGTTGTGCTTCATTCCCATTGAAACCAGCCAAAAAAAGTCTGGATCCAACAGATAGTATTTGAAACATAAGTGAATAAGCAACTTGCAGACCTGATCCTAGTAATTGTTGTTTATTTCTGTTTAAAATATTCATTTTTTTAAAAAAGTGAAAATGCAAATTCTCCCTTGGACAGAATCCAAAGTCAACTTAGCATTTTAACCATTCAAAAAACCAAACCCAACACTAACACTTGGGCTTAGCATGACATGTAAACCAGGTCTACACTAGTTTAGCATTACGTGCATGAACAGCACTGAGCCTCATGCTCACATTCATAGGTGCCAACTCCCTGGGGCCCTGGGTGCTTGAGCACCCACAAAATTCCCATGAAGGGGGTGGGCACCCACAAATTTTGGTGCCAGGGCCAAGCTGGCACTCCTGCCTGCATTTCCCCCCTAGCCTCCAGTCCTGAAGTGATTAGAAGAAACTGCTGCTGCTGCTGCTGCTCTTAAACTGGAGTTCTTACTTCCAAATTTGGGGACAGATTACACTATAACTTGATAACAAGACAGGATCATAAACTGCGTATTGATCCTGGCTTGTCTGAACACACCATAGCTAAACTAACCACAGTTCCAAGTTTGAATGTAGGTTGTTTAAAACCATAGGTAGATACTTCCAATAGCCGGCTATGCTGAAGCCTGAGGCTCACTGCTGCTTAGCATATAGTGCTAAATTATGACTTAGTGTTACATGAAAAATAAGCCAGTGGTAACAATTGCCCTAGAGTTCCTATTTAGATTTCTTATTTTCTTACACAGTTTTGTATACTTACATAAAAACTGTTTCTTCTTCTCCAGTGGTAACTCATGAAAAACTTCCCAGAACATTTTAATTGTTGGATTCTCTGCCCAATATTCTCCTTTATATTGAGTATTCTAAGAAGAACAAATCAAAATCACAATATATCCCCCTCAAATTTACAAATAAAATGCTGTATATTGAACAAACAAAAATACCTATGCGTAAACGTATTTATAGAATTTTATGTATTTTAGTGTTTTTCTACATAATACAGAAAAGCTCTATTTTGGACAATCACTTAATTATACAGGATTCTTTAGTGTTCAGTTGTTGCTAATGTCTGGACTAGTAACATACCTTCTCTAGTTCTTTCCAATCATAGTTTGTATTCCCAATCACCATTGCTTGCAGTTCATTGGGCTGGAAGAGCTGCAGAACTTTACCTCCACACACCTTGTGAAAGCCTGCATGGAATGCATCATAGAGAGGAGCCACAGATTTATTGAAGATGTAGTCCACGTAGGCATTCACAAACTCTTGCCTAAAGATCAAATGAGAAGAAAAGGCACCATGTTTTCAGAAGATGAGAATGTTCAACCACAACTCCACTAGCAATGAACAGCAACCATTTTAACACTGTCAACAATTATCTTCAGATAGCTCCTAGTTAAGAACTATAACATGAATGTCACACTGAATCTAGCATACAAGGCAAAGAGGGGAGGCATGAGAAAGGAACAGGCAAGTTTGACACTAATTTCTGACTTCTTAAGCTATGGTTTATGAAGCCAGGAAAGATAATTCAAATGCTGCCAATGTCTTGGTGGCTGCAGTAAGGAACCACCAAGAAGAGCAGCGGAAGGAGGGCAAAACTCATTTCTTAAAATATTTTGCCTGTTTATCACCACCACCACAACAAAGAAAGAAAGAGAAAGAGAAAGAGAAAGAAATTTCTTTTGCAAGATTACAGGTTTGGAATAAATATCTCAGAAGTTGGGTGTAACTCCCCACCACACCCACACCCCTTATAGTTCAATTCTGAGTTAAGAACCTGCATGAAATGAAAAAAAGTATTTCTCCCTGATAAAATTAAGCAAAGGCAAACTATTCTGTCAACCTACCATGCTGAAACTTACCTATTTTGTTTGACAACAGGAATATCAGTACCATTAGGAATTAGCTCCTTAACTTCCGTGGTACCAAAATTTTCAACAGTGATCTATTTAGAACATGAGAGTGTATTTTACTTTTTGTTGCAGAATAGAATCTATAATTCAATACAGGAAAGCGAAGCATGCTATACAAAGTCTAGCATTTTAACAGGAAAAGAGAGACTTGATTACATATTATTACTCAATACACTGGCATTAAAAAGGTGGCAATGGATGATCTCACACTTACTGTAAAGTTGAGGCAGAAGGTATCCTCTATATCATCTTCTGGGTAGTCCAATAATTGCTGCATACTCCTGAGAATAAAATGTCTCTCATCGCAAGTTGTAACAGCACAATTTATTCAGAAACTTACAGAACTGAAATGGTTTTATAGTCTTCCACAGAAATTTACAGTTTAGATTAGCAAAAATCTAGCAGCTATGAGAAGTCAATATCTGTTCAAGTTTTTTTGCCCTGGAAGGATTTCAATCCTAAAAAACCTACATTTGTTTCAAGTGTGTCAACTAGAAATAAAGACACTCTAAATCTTGTATCTCATCTCCTTAACAAGGTATTGAATTATTTCTTTGCACTGTGAAAGAAGTTATGATGCACAGAAATGTTAATCTACTTACTGTACTTTCAGTTGTAATGTGCTCACCTGCCAACATCAGGCATTAGCTCTTTGAGGTCATCCAGGGAAGGTTTCTTGTTCAGGAGCTTCTTATATAAAGCCAAGGGGAAGTGAAGCTCTACAATAGTAAAATTATATATTGCTAGCCCACAGACAACACCAATCAGATGAAACAAGTCACTGTCTTCAAAGGTCTGTAAATATGAAAAAAACTGAAATTAAACTTTTAAAAGCTTACAAAAACATGCACATTGCTTTAGAGGCTATGCTTGCATTCAACTGCTGCTAGACTTCAAGTGGAATCACAACAATTTTGCAAGCTAGTACACTCAGTTATTATTCATGTATATATTTGAGGTTGGGATCTATAGGGTTAAAAACTCATCAAGCCATTTTTTCAAGGGTTACAGAAAAGGGTGTTTAATTGCTTTGTATTTGATTTTGCAATCCCCTCTAGTGTAGCGAGGCAACAACTCAAGTGGCAAGCAACCAGTGTTTTGAGGGTTGGCATTCTAGAGAGAGATGTCCTAATGATGGTTATCTATGATCTGGTGACATCCTGTATTAATGCACTGTCCTTGGTGCTGCCTTTGAAGCAACTAGGAAACTTCAGCTAGTACGAAATACAATGCCTAGGTTACTAACAGAGACCAATTGAATGCAATATATCTCACTCAACAGAAAACTGCACTAGCTGCATCTCTGGCACAGTTTAAGGTGCTGATTCTTGCCTTTAGAACTTTAATCAGCTTAGGAGGACTGCTTTGTTCTGCAAGAAGCTACAGCTCAAGTTCTAAGATCATCCTTGAAGTCCTTTCTCTGAGACACCTTGGTGAAGCCAATTACGACAAAGGAAAAGGGTCTTTTCTGTTGTGGCACATCTGGTGTAGAATATTTTCGTGGGAACGCTTTTTATCATACTACATTTGGATTTTTTATTACACTACATGTGTTAAAAATGCTAGGGTGTCTGTTTTGTCACCAGCAAGAGTTTTGTGAATGGCCACTGTTAAAAACGTAATTGTGACTGATCATATGTTCTACATTTCATTTCCCTCTCACCTCATGATTTACAATCCTTCCCCCAAACAACTCAGGTGAACACTTCATGTACCCGATGAAGTGATCTGTACTCCATGAAAGCTTATGCCATAAGACTTCAAGATGCGGATACTTTTATTTTGGCCCCAACAGACTCTACAAAAACACAGCCATGCAGCAGCCACAAAACACACTGACTTTATCTAGTGCTGTTGTATTCATGGCCTTCTGTGACCACCAGGGAAAGGGGACAGAAATGAGCACATTCAGGATCAAGAGCAAAGGGCTAACATAACAAATGTTATCATAGACTAAATGATGTAGTGTGCACTGGTGCAATTATATCATAGTAGTAATATTCTCAAAGATACCATAGCCTGAAAGTAAATCAAGATATTAATTTCCACTATAAATACACAAAATCCAACAAATTACATACCTTATCTGAGAACCAGATGAGCCTTGATTGTTCATCGTACCTGAACATTCCATACTTGGGATCTAACAGCTCTCTCATGATAAGCAAGAAAAATTCTTTGCGAACTCCTCCTGCATCAACAGCTTCTTCCCCTACAAAAATAACCTAACATTGGCAATGCAGTTAGAACATTACATTTTTAAAAAATAAAATACCACACATACTCATAGATCATAGAATTGTAGAGTTGGAAGGGACCCTGAGTATCATCTAGAACAACCTCCTGCGATGCAGGAATATGCAGCTTTCCTGTAAGGGAATCGTACCTGCGACCTTGGTGTTATCAGCACCAGTCTCTAACCAACTGAGCTATCCACAAGTGCTCAATTTGTTACTTGGATAATGACATTTACAATAAGGAGTCTGACTAAAGGCCACTTCATACATTGTATTTTAAAGTTGTAAAATGTGTTTTAAGTTTTTATAAATGTTTTATTATTATTATTATTTATGTGCCGGAAGCCACCTAGAGTGGCTGGGGAAACCCAGCCAGATGGGTGGGGTAATAACAAATAAATAAATAAAATATGAACACGGCAAATGCATATTTGTAAAGACATACCGTATTTTTCGTCCCATAGGAAGGACCTAGTTTTTTGGGGGGGAAATAAAGGGGGAAAAACCAGGTCGGGGAAACAGCGGTATGGCGGCGCTCCGCCTCCCCGCTGTCCCCCGAGCTTGTGGGGCTGGCCTATGAGGGGGAAAAGTGCGTCCTATAGGGCGAAAAATACGGTATGTTATACAGGTATATAGGTTATACAGGTACATTTTTCATTAACCTGGAGCAGCCTCAACTCTATGAATGAATGTTGAGGGGCAAGTTATGAATTATATGCAAGTGTGTATGCTAAAGTTCCAACAATTGAAAAGAAAGAAAATGCACCAAAAGGAGCCTTAGGTAGTTGTGATTTTGAATGATGGGAGGAAGCGAGTGCTGAACCCTTTCTTGGCCAGCTGTTCTCTGCTCAGAATTCTCCCTTCACCCAGTTCTAGGACAAATATTTGCCATGAGAAAAGCAGGGGGTAGGGGGTGGAGAAGAAGAGAAAACTGAAGGCCAGGTGTGCATCACAAAAAGGTAAACATGCATGCATATAGGCTGTACCTTAAGAGGCTTTTTGTAGTCAACATTTTTGGTTTTTCTTAGGACTTCCATGGTATCCCCCACAATATTGTCTCTGCGCACAATTAAGATCAGACATGGATTGACAGATTCAAATACTGGGAGAAAAATAGATGAGAAATTCTGTCTGTGAGCCTGGTCAACAGCCATCTGGGGAAAACCAAGTAAAAACCTTAGTGGCAGTAGCAGTAGTAATAAACACCGGATGCTCAAGAGAATCTACAATTCCTAGTAATATTTCCGGCTTGTGATTATACTAATGCAGTACTGCCTGAATCTTTGATATCCAAAGACACAGTTTTTCTCGATAACTGAACAACTGTGATACAAGCCAGTTAATATAAACCGGGCCTAAGTTATATCAATCCAGGAATAACTACAGTGTTTTAAAGTATTTTATTTTTAAATTACTATTTTACCTGCATTTGTAAGACCGCATCTGTCTGCAAGAGTGTTGTCTTTGCCTGTGCATCAAACACAAATGGGTATGTGCAAATTGTAACTGGCACATCTGCTAGCTAGAAAGGCAATAGAAAAAGCTGTTAGCATGTGCAGTATTAGCAACAGTATATATAAATTTTCTTTTGGCAGTTATGCAAAATTTACTTGACAGAGAGATATAATACAGGATATCCAGCTTATGAAGAGGTTCATATTTTTTAAACAGTTTTAGATATATCTAATCCATGAATTTATTTCAAGATTATCAGAATTCAAGGCCCATGGATAAACCTGATGTCAGAATCTTTGGGTCTAGTTTCCAAAACTTTACTGTGGAAATCAGATAACTTCTTACCTCATTTAATCCATGGCTGATATCCTACCAAAAGAGTGCATAAGAGGCAGCAGTAATTAAAAGGAAAAAAACACTGTTAGGTTCCTCTCCACTTTCCTCCACACCCCCAAAAGCCTTCATGCAGATGCCTGCATTTTTTTTAAAAAAGATGGGCACAGACTAATGCCTGTGTGGCATTCAGAGTAGAGCTATTGAAATTAATGAACCCAAGAGCTTCCTCTTGACCTGCTGCTTCCCTGCCCTACCCCAAGCAAAACTGCTCTTTAGTACTCAAATGGAGCAAATAGCAAATGGTTTTTCTGTGGATTGCCCTTTGTTCCAATTTAAAGTTAAGAGCAGGTTTTCCCTGGGAAAGGAGCAGGACAAGGGGGAAACTGCTTGGGCCCATGCTTTCTTAGTGTGGACGAGCCCTAACTTAAGTCACTTTCATGAATGTCAATGGGTCTATTTTGAGCAAAATTTAGTTAAATACCTCTCTCTATGTCCTATGTACAGGGATGCAGGTGGCACTGTACATAGGGTGGCGCTTTGCACATCAAAGTGCAAGTAGATAAATAGATACCGCTCCGGTGGGAAGGTAAATGGAGTTTCCGTGCGCTGCTCTGGTTTGCCAGAAGCGACTTAGTCATGCTGGCCACATGACCTAGAAGCTATACACCGGCTCCCTCGGCCAATAAAGCGAGATGAGCGCCGCAACACCAGAGTCTGCCATGACTGGACCTAATGGTCAGTGGTCCCTTTACCTTTATGTCCTATGTACACAGAGCAGTGTAGAGAACAATGTATGCTAGTGCACATGGATCCCAGGGAGGTACATGGCATAACTGTGCCCACATACAGATTCACTGCTAATACATGCATGGAGCCTCTACCAAAGTCATGCCTGGCACACATTCACTTCCACAAGATGCAGTGGTCGCTCCTTAGAAAACAGGGATAAATAAAAGTTCACAGAGAGGTTTGGTCCTAAACCGTGCAATTCTACAACTTTAAGATTGGTTTATTCAAACATCTATTCCAGCTCATTTCTAAAGCTTTATTTTTTGTGGCCCACCTCCAAATTATGACTAAACTATTAATGTGCCTAAAAACCAAATGTCACAGGCGCAAAAATCTAGCCTAGGTAGTTTTTTAGTTCTTTTCATCCTTCATCAACATGTTGATAATGGACACAGAGCACTCATGAGCACAACTTATCTATTCAATTAATACATTTATGAATAATCTTTTTCATTTTCAAAGTCTTAAAAAGCAGATTGCATTTCTCACAATCAGTATTCCGAAACCACAGATCCTATTTAACCTACACTGTTTCTAGGCTCTGCTCCAAGCCATTACAAAAATACTTCAGATGCCCGACTTGAGATATATGAGCAGGGAAAGAGACACTTCTGAGCTAAAAATAAAATTGATACTTTAGGGAGTAGTTTTAAATAAGGGTGGGGACCTTCCCTTTGAGAAAAATCACGATTACTGAATAGAAGAAGTAGAGGAACAATGAATTATATGCACAATTGCAATGGTGGGATGTAGAATACAGGTATTCTCCCATAAAAGTAATATATTTGATTAACTCATGAGGAGAGATGCATGAGGGCAGATGACATTTTAAAAAGGTGTTAGTGTTTGATCACCATCATTTAATAAACCTGGAATTTTGGTTCCTGTTGCCTACCTTAAATAGTTCCCAAAAATATTCTTGTTTGTTTAAAAGCCCAACTCTATTACTACCTTCAGTATAAATTATGAATCCATGTTCTGACCTTGAGTGGTATCTCAATTAGGGTTTGGAAGCAAGAAGCAAACTAACTAGAAACTTAAGATACCCAGCAAGTCTTTCATATATCCAAGCAACGCATTTACTTTTCAGTTCAGAGATGTGGCTGTGAGAAATCACCTCTGCTTGCACCCTATGGTCCAGTTCACACCAAACCAGGGGTGGTTAACCTGTTGCTCAACTGCAACTCCCACCAGCCTCAGATAGCATCACCAATGATCAGTGGTGAGTCGTAGTTCAGGTTATTCATGTCTGTCACTATAGCATGGCTTAGTGCTGCATGAACAAATCTCCCTGAACCCTGAGCAAAGCACTGGCCTGCATGCTCGCCTCACCAATTCTTGTTAGGCCAGGAGAAGAACCTGCACCAAGTTTGGTTTTGCTTTTTGCTTTTTTTGTAGGCTCAGTGCAAATGAATGGACATGGGATTCTGGTGGTTAGCTTCAGGAAGAACTCATGTGCCAAGATGTGACTGTGGTACAGCATGATTTGCCAGTATATCCAAACCAAGCAGTGCATCATTTGATGTACACTCTGTATTCTTTAAAGGAAAAGAAGAAAAACTAGCCCTCTCTCTAACACTTATCAAAGACGAACTTTTTTACTCTGTATGGATGTAATGTTTCAGAAAACTTCATAAAAAGGACATTGTCCAGGAAAAACTAAAAAGAAAAAGAAAACCCACAACCCAAAACTGACATACACTAAGAACCACTCTAAACAGAACACTTGTCACAACCTAAACTGTTCTTGGCCTGCACTGCTTCAGACTGTGGTGGAGGAGCAGGGGACCTAACATAGTCATGTTAATTAATTTCAATAGGTACACTGTTGAGTGAAATTTTGGTTGAATACCATCCATAGAAATCTAGCATGTTAGGGAGAACACCCTTCTCTCCCACACCTAGCTATCTGTTTGCAGGAATTTACTTATGTATTGGGAACACTGAGCCATACAATTCATCCAACTGAGCAGCTATGCAATGTGAATTCAAGCCCATGCAGTGTATTTTATAACGCATAGTGAAAACAAAAATGGGACATTTACCACTCCATATGCCTGCTGCTGAATCCAGTGGAAGTAGTCACTTCTTATGTCTATCAAATCCTGTAGTTCATGTATGTAGAATTTATCATATTGTATGATTTGCCCACCTCTTTCATTTACCTGCATTTTAAAGAGAATGCAGTTTGTCACTGAGAATATTTTACATTTCACTCTATTCTATTAAAACTATTTCTTCAGACTTGTATATGAAATGCTATTTGCAATATTTTGGCTGGCCTAATAAAGGTATTGCCATACTATGGAGTCTGGAAGTTGCTGTCTACGTTAGCCAGCCTTCTTCACAAAGAGGAATAATTTGTCTGAACTCTTAAACTATTTTCATTTATAAATATATGTCCTTTCCCAAAGCATAACAAGACTGGAATATGTCAGAGTCACACAATGATTTAGTTATAAACTACAGGGAACAGCCATTTTCTGTGTGCACCGCTTTCAGCTGCAGAATGGGGAGGGGCTGGAACAGGCTGATGTTTTTGATATGATGCTTTCTCCCTCCCACTTTAGGGGTAGGTATTTGTTTGCTGAATATGACCGAGGTTATTTATAACTGAATAGCAGCAAGAGAAAATGTGTTTTAAATTATTTATTTATAGAATGATACTGTTTATATATATTAAGTTGTAAACATTAAGAGGTTAGTGTAAAAACAACCATGCATTTTATTCCAAGATGCACTCCAAAAACCAACTTGATAATAAAAGTACTTGCTATTACCACGCAGCCTGTGAGTAAGACTATTTGAAAAGTGGGGTTCCACATGTTTCTTGTCAGCTATTTCGATATGCAGTGTCAGATCTTAAGACACTGAACCAGAATGCATGCATGTATGCATAGAATTGCAGCCTTAGTGGTTTCTCTTTTGTGGTTCTGCCTTTCCTAAAGCAAGGTATGTTGTTCACAAAATAAATTTTGACTCCATTTGTAATATTGGCATGAACTTTCAACTTCTGTGGTTTGGGTGAGTCCATATACTGAGAGCCATATACTTTGATCTCAGTTCTGATGTTACATTAAATCAAAGTATGGTCTTGCATGTCTCTTCATGAGAACATAAGGAAATACTCCATCCACTGATTATACGGATTCCAAACAAATCTCAATGGTCCACACAGCCACACCTTTCTGTGAAAGTTCAGACTTCTAAACTCTAGACTTCTAGACTCAGTGAAAATCAATTGCATCAATGATACAGTACATCAGCCAAAATGTATCTGGCAGCAGAAATAAGGATACAAACTGCAAAGACCTACCCTGTGCAAAATTTCCAAAACCTTGAGAGAAGAGTGCAGGCAGCTAGAGAAGATTCTTTGCTCTGAAGTTGGAATGCCCATCTTGTACAATTTAAGAAGGTGGACAACAACATCCTTGTAAAGTTCCACTATTTTAAGGAACAATGGAGGCTCCAATGCAGACCACCAGTTTTCTATCAATAAAAGGGGAAAGCAAATCTAGCAGACGAAAACATTGCACAACTTAACAGGACTTATATGTAACTAATACTGTCTAGATCTCAAGTTCATTAGTTGTTCAGCAATGAATAAATTAGACCACCCATTTTTCCACTCCATATCAACATCCTTTCAATATGTAAGAATAGGAGACATAGTTTTTTGGATGTTACAAAGGGAAGTGCAAAGTTTATTATCCCTGAGGAGATATCTCTCAAACAGTCGCAAGAAACCCTGCTTATTAACTATCATGAATTCAAAAAGACAGTTTAAGAAATTTCATTGGACACTTGAGCAATTTCGGATTTAAAAAAATAACTTGGTCTCAAAATTATAAATCTGTATCACAGTAGAGCATAGTTGATAATTTACTATTATTTATAATTTACTATTATGCCTTTCTGGTATATTTGCCTTGTACAATCATACCTCGTGTTGCATTCCGCTCTTGTTACGGACTTTCAGCTTACGATCGTGGCAAACCCAGAAGTGTTTACTTCCGGGCTCACTACCTGTGCATGCTCAGAAGCGAGCTGCGCGCTTTGCGCATGTGCTTGATCGCACCGCGCACATGCGCAGAAGAGGCACTCTAGTTGCGGACTTTTCGGGGTGCAAATGGCACCCCGAAATGGATTAAGTCCACAACTAGAGGTACCACTGTACCTGCTAATGGCAAGAGGAAATACATTACGTATTTTTCACTCCAACAAACACTATCAGTAAGCAAAAAACAAACCTTAGGACTGACATAAACCACAATTTCTAGTTTGCATTTAATGCTATGCCAGGGATCACTGTTTCCACCCAGCGTGAATGTGGAGGAATAAGTGGCCAGAGGCAGTGTGTTCATGGCAAACGATTAATAAAGGTTTACAGTGGTATGCAAACAAAGCAACACTTGCTCATAGAGCTACACAAGGATATCTATATGCAACAGCACTTCCCTTTAGTAGTGCAATGAACAGAAGGTGAAAACTGATAGCAAGAACAGTTTGAGAGATTATATACGCCCACAGTTAGTTATGCAAGCTGCCACACCCTTGCAGCAGATTAAGACATACAAATTAAACAAAAGAAACCTTACCAAGTACTTTCAGTGGAGCCTTTTCTAGATTCACAATAGCAGTTGCAAATGGGATAGCTAGTGTCATGTAATTGTTTGCGTCACTCATTAGTGGGCATTCTGGCAGGGTTAGAAACAGTCTTAGGGCTTCAACATCAGGCAAGGAACTAGTCAGTTTAGGAATAAGGTTCTTTTCCAAACTAGCTGCAACCTGGGAATGTGGTACAAAATAGATTCTGGTTTTAAACTAAAATCATTTTCTATTATAATAACTCATTTTACACTTTTTTTTTAAAATGAATTTGAACATAAACTTGTTTTTTTAAAAAAACAAAAAACAAAACCCAGAGCTCCTTAATTACAATAAATGTTTTTTATAACAGCTATTTTACAAGAATGATGAAAGTTACCTTTCATATCTGTTCTGGAGTACAACACACATTACAACACGAAAAATGCGGCCCTGAAACACAGTTTCATACTATGGAGTGTTTCTGTTCAGGGGTTGGAGCCATTCTAGTCAGACATAAAACTAAGCCATAGTTTGCTATCACCATGGTTTGCTGACGAAACCAGGACCCCAACCACAGATGATCAAAGAAACTGTGGCTTGTTTTGCCTGGTGATTCCCGCCCCCCCCCCCCAAATCCTGTTGTGAATAGATGGTTGCTGAGCAGAAGGCCTTTGTGACAATCAACTTATCAACTTACCACTTCTTTTGCCACTGGCCAACTGCAGACAGGAAACGAACATTCTGCTCAAGATCCTTTAATGGCTCCAAAAGCCCCTGAGCAAAGTAATAGTCCTAAAGGTACTATCAACCAACCCTTTCTGTGTTCTGTCTGCTCTAGCTATTCTTTCAGTAACAACAAGTGTTTCTCAGAACTAGGAATGAACTGGGTTTATCAGGAAGTGAATGGGTGACAGGGGAAGCTTTTAGATCAAAATCTGCAACTGCATTTGTTGAACTGTTAGTATAGTCCTTCCTAAGAACAAAGGTGAGCTTTTAAACATATATCTCTCATTAGATATTAGGGGGAAATGCTCGTGGTCTCTTACTACTTTTCTTTCTCATAGGGCTCATCAGCAATGAGGCATGCAGGGTAATGAGCCTGTTACTGGGCACAGTAGTGAAGGATGGAGAGATAAAGTTAAAAGTATCAGTGATGACCTCTTAGTTGCATGAACAATTTCATTTTCTAGCTGTTTTTCCCTTACACCTCTGTTGCCAGGCAAGGGCTTCTGAGCGATGTGACAAACTAAGCTCAAATCTAAGGATCTGAAGTTCAGAGGTAACTAAAAGCAGAGATTCACAAGCCAACTTCAAAACATAGTTTGAGATCATGATTTGTTGGGCACAAACAAACCATAAATGGTTGGCCAGGATGCTCACAGGCATAGGCAGAACTCACCTGAACAACCCATGGCTGAGTGTTATTCCCAAATCCAGCCATTGAAACACTAACTGAAGTACATTTAAAAAATCTCAAAATGTTGACAACTCTGTGGAGCTACTACAATTTACATTTTTTTTAAAGTATAGAATATTTCAACAAAGCATCAAGCATTGCATTACAAACCTAAATTTACCAGTTCTGTGCAAAAAGAACCACCAATTGTTTAACACAGTGTAATACCTGGGATTTGAAACTAGGTGCAATAAGGATTTCAGGACAAACCTGCTGAGATATATGAGGATGTTCCGGCTGTATAAGTTTGTGAAACAGAAGTCGAGCAGTATTCATGTCAATCCCTGAGTATCTAGCACTAGTTCTGTAGTGATCATCATGGCTATGAAGACAAAAAGCAGTAAGTAAATTCTGCTTCCCACTACTTATTCTCTATACTTTTAAATGAATATGGAATTCTTAATTATTTCCAAACTTTCATTAAATCTTGTGGCTTGGGCATTTAAAATATTGTGTATCACCCACTGACCTGATAGCTAAAAAACTTCCATTTAGACAGCCAGCTGAGGAAAATGTTCCGTCGATTTCACTATTAAAAACAAGAATAAGAAAAAAAATATACACAAAGTTAAATTTACTACAATGTTCTAACAGTCTGTAATAATCACAGTTGACATTCTAGTCAATGGCAGTTGTTTCACCACACAGAGTCCTGGAATTGCCACTGGCAGAGTATCTGTCAGAAGGCGGAGATGAGCAATACTGTATTCCATTGCTATACTCAGTTTCTTTTTCACAAAGAGAGCTCACTATGTTCCATCAGCCATAAGGGCCTCTAACACAAAATCTGTTTCCCAACTCCTTTATGCTTCAAATGTCTGGTACAATGGTCTATTTTCTAAGTTAGATGGGTTCCAGACTAAGTTCCTTTGGCTCCTACTTCAGGTCCCAAATTGTGTCCCTAATTCAATTCTATTGTTGGAAACAGGTCAATGTCCACTCTCCACTAAAGTGTGGTGGGCTGCCTTGAAATACTGGTATTTGGCCTGGGGAAGGGCTTACTTTTACATCTAACCAAAAAAGAGTCTGTCAGTTCATGGTTGAAAACTATGATCCGAAAAGCCTCATCAACTGGTCTTTCACCATCCTTTTTACATCATTTGGGCTACAACATTGCCCTTAAATCCCTGAGGCAAAGGTTATGGGATATTTTATACAGCAATCTTCATTCTATATCTTATGTAACCTGTGGACCGTTTGCAACTGGAATCCACTATGGCCATGATTTTCAGTTACCATCGTATTTCATGAATCTGTCTGAACCTAACTATTGCCAATTATTCACCAAAGTCAGACTAAATGTAATCCCTTCAGAAGTACTAAACGGCAGACTGTCTGGTATACCCTATCAGAACAAGCTCTCCTTATGCTCTCAGGGTGTTGACTCTATGAAACATATCCCACTACACTGTGAGCAATTCAAACAAGCCAGGGATCAATTAATTAAACCCCTTTTGGTAAACTGGAAAATCCAAAACCTTCTATCTTAAGTACCTCCTTGGAGATATGTCAAATGATACTATCCTGGCCATGGCTAAGTTCCTCTTGGAAAGAATAAGAAACAGAAACCTACATGCTCTGGATAAAACATAATAACCGCCTTGGAATCCTTTCCCTGTATTTCTGTTTTATTTTGCTTTTGAAAATGTTTTTGTGAGTCTCTGGATCGAAATAAAGAATGTATGTATATTAATAGGTGAAATGGAGCATGTAAGCCAATTTTTACAGAAAAGCATCAATTCACAAGACATATTTCTATTTATTATTAGTCAGACACCTATCAATTCATTATAAAGCTATGATATACTTGAGAGATACTGGAATCATGACCACTAGAAGACAGTACAGGAGTAGAATTAAGGGGACACCTTTTCACTTCTTACACGTTTAAAAAAAAATATTCCAATTTCATTTTAAAAATATTTTAAAAATAGTTCAGTTCTGCAAAGGGCAGATCAACCAATAAAGGTAGCAAAACATACAGATAGCCATACTGAAAGGAAACATCTTATGTTACAAGAAAACACAGCTTAACATACACTACACTTGAAAAGACTAAAAGGAGAGAAACTTTCTACAAAGCCCAATCATATTTCTTAGTGAATTTAACGGACATTGTCATGTGCGTTTCCTTCCCTCTCCCATTCCTACTGTAATCCTTTCCTTTAAGCAGAGCTCTTCCTATGTTAACTAAGCTGAGCGTCCATGAGGTAAGAGTAATACATTCAAATGCAGGAGCCAAGTGGATGGTTCTGTAAAGTTAAGCACACAACACCACTATCTGCAAGATATGCCCAAAAGTGTAACAACCACCATTCTTACTTTGCTATCTCTGCAGGGAGCCTCCCTGATCCTGAAGATGAGCAGTGCAGCAACCTCTGAATGAAGCCTTCATTCACAGTCCAGATTTGTTTCGAAGCACATGGGTATCTGAAGTCATCTGGAGGTTCCAAATCCTACATTTTGAGTGGTAAATTATACACAGAAATATTCCCCCCCCATTAACTAGGGCTAATTTCCAGAAATCCCTATATTTAGAGTTGCTACACCATACAACTTTGTTTCATGTTTACTCTTGAGCAGTCCACACATTTTGCTTTTGAACTTGTAGCATATAAGCATTATGCACACAAGCTGGTTGGTTTCTATGTTATCTGAGAAGATTTATATAAAATGCTTTTAAAGAATTTGTTTTAAAATCGGAATTTCCCTCTTTTTTTCAGGAGCGCTAATTGGAGCTCAGCATATATAATAGCTCCAATCCAGCTGTAGTCATGCTTTACTGCATGCAACTATCACCCCCAGATTAATTCATTAAGTTCAATACACACACATCAGTGCTTCACAGATTTCCCTTGCTGCAGTAGGGCATTTCAGGGCAAGACATCCTCCATCTAAATTAAAGGCTGAATGGGCTGCTTTTAATAATATGATATAACAGGGATGGGGAACATGTGGTCCTTTGGGTGTTTTTGAGCTCCAGCTGCCCCCAGCCCCAACCATCATAGCCAATGGTCAGGGATGATGGGAGTCAAAGTCCCACAACACTTGGAAGGGTTAAAAGTTTCCCATCCTCATAGGTGGAGAGCCAGGATGTACATAACAAGCTGACATAATGGACATTCATATCCTGTGTGTGATATAGAAGGCATTTTTATTTTATTTGCTTGAAAAAATTATATTCTGCACTTCATCCAGGGTGATGAATAAAACATAAAATATACTGGGATGAAACAAAGCAGATAGAAATACATCAAATTTAAAAAGGTTATAAAATTATATTTAAAGAATGCAGACAGTTCCAATAAAACTTTGTATTTCTATGAATTCATACTTCCAGTTTACAGCTTTCCCTAACTTAAAATAAGGATTGTCTCAGTCACTAAACTCTAAATATTATGTATGCACACCAATCCTCAAAAGGAAAGATTGCTTTGTTTAGGAACTGTGAGTTTTGCTTTATCAGCTAACAAAATGAAGCTTAATTTTCTCTAAACAATTTACAAATAACAAATCTCAGATACTTTAACACCAAATCCTAAAGCATACTGACCACTTAAGATATGGAAAAAAAGTTTTATCTTAAGGTACAATAACACACAGCTGAAGCTACACTAGTTGCACTATATTTTAAAGAATACTCTAGTGAAGCAAATGGAAAGCAACATGAATATAAAGTCAAAGTTCCAGGTATCAGATTCAGCTCTAAGCACTTTACTGAGTAAACACAGAAGCCAACTTATGGATTTTAAAAATGAGATGAACTACCTGTAGAGTAACGTAATGTGAAAAGCTTTGGTCTCCACCAGAGAAAATCCTATGTACATAATAATATTCTTCACGATCTATAATTAAAATAGCATGATGTTAACATCAAGAGGATAGCTTGAAAAGAATTTGTCTTTTATTTAGGTAGGAATGAAATTGAGGGATGCTACTTTTGCAAGAACATCAGGTAACTTTTGCCAATAGCAGGTCTGCATACTAGCATTTTACACCACACAAGGCAACCTTCCTTTTCGAATCACATTCACAGTTATTGCTCTGCACTCTCATAGATCAACAGAGAAAAACTAGAGTTCTTGTATGGAAAATGGTGCAGCATTTATTTATTTTTTTGGTAAGAATTTTTATTCATTTTCATCTTTAAACTGTTTACCATGGTTGCATTGAGATATATCTTTGTTTACACTAGAGCATAACATGCTGTGGTTATATATAATTAAAGTTAAAAGTAAAACAACACAACAATAAACAGATACACATTTCTGAATATATTAACAAAGTTGTGTCAGTGTATATACCAAAATTATTAGTTATTATGTGTATTGCTTAGATCAGTGATCAAAAGTCAAAGGTATTTTGCATTAACAACTATCAGAATTAATAGGAATTAATGGGAAGGGGGGGAAATAATAAAACTTGTACTTCACACACACCAGACTGTGCTGTAAACTATGGGTGCTATTCTATATTATGTCTCATTATTTCTGTAATCAATAAAGTCACACCAGACTGCAAAAATCTGTCGTGTTTATTTTGGCCTCTTGCTACTTTTAATTTTGCTCTCTGTTTTTCCAATAATGCCGATTGCCAAATTGCATTATACCATTCGTTCATAGTTAATAACTGTAACGGTTTCCATGTCCTGGAAATGGTTGTTCTTGTAGCAGTTACTATGATATGTTAGGGGTCCTTGTTTCCAATTTGCAACATATTGGTGCAGCATTTATTGCTTCTACAGTAAACACAAAAATCTCATGAGGCATAGATGCAATACTAACAAATCCAGTCCCTTACCCATTATCACAATATAACTATTCTTAAAATAATTCCCCCCTAACACTCCGAAAATATATATACAACTAAAGAAAGCATTATTACCTGAATTTAGTGGGATGTCTCCATTATAAGGAAGCCAGTTTCCTTTCACTGGGAAGGGACTTTTCCTGTTACTGGTTGATCCCATGCCCAACTGTCCATTGCCTCCAAGACCAAAAGAATAAATTCTTCCAGTTGAAGGGACAAACGCAGATGTGTGCTGCCTAGTGCAAAGAAAGAATAGAAATTCAAAAAGTAAGAAACTGAGAATGCTGTAGTATATTACATATGCTATATGTGACTTATCTATCCCCAGTAACTTAAGAGAAGACAGTTGCAATGTTCTGTTCAGGGTATTAAGAGGGAGCAGCCTCTAAAACGCATGGAACTTGTAATGCATTGAGATGGAAGGCTACTGTGCCTATAGAACAGCCTTCATGCCAATCCAATTAAACTGCATAATTGGGCTGCATAAACTAATGTCTTAGCTAACTTACAGCAGTCTTTTCTTTATAATGGCACATAATTGGGGTGCCCAACAAGATTTTGAGAATTCCACAGCAGCTAGAGGTAAACTTGCTTCTTACACTTTTCAAGTTGTTAAACACCCCATTAAAATTATTCCATTCTGTGGTCTTACCTTCCACAAGCAATCTGTGTGACAATGCTCCCCATAAGTTCAAAAACTTTTCTTGGGTTTATCTCATGGCCAGTAGAGTTATGACCTAATTGCCCATAGCCTCCAGCTCCAAAAGTAAACACCCCACCTTCCTAAAAAACATTTGAAGTTAGAATGCAATGTGTAGATGACTCCAATACTTTTTATGTACAAAAAATAATAGTTACAACTGTGGAGAAGCACTAGATATTTGCCCTACACATATAACAAATAAATTGTCTTTACAAACATGCTTATCTTCATAGATACATCGTTTAGTCTCTGCACAACATCCTCACTGTGTAAGAGTATAAACAATAAAATACCATATTTTTTGCTCTATAAGACTCATTTTTTCCCTCCTAAAAACTAAGGGGAAATGTGTGTGCATCTTATGGAGCGAATGCAGGCTGTGCAGCTATCCCAGAAGCCAGAACAGCAAGAGGGATTTGCTGCTTTCACTGCGCAGCAATCCCTCTTGCTGTTCTGGCTTCTGAGATTCAGAATATTTTTTTTTCTTGTTTTCTTCCTCCAAAAACTAGGTGCGTCTTGTGGTCTGGTGTGTCTTATAGAGCAAAAAATACGGTAAATCCACAGTCCTGTACACCAAAAATAAATCACATAAACTTTTTTTTTTAAAAAAAACCCATTGATTTTTAATTTTAAGTAACAAAAAATACCCATGCAAAAAAATCATGTAATCTTTAGCTGAGTTCCAATTTAAAAACACATGGTTGATTAAAAAAATTCCTAAGTTAGTGGTAAGATCAGACTGATAAACAAGATAATGTAAAATGCTATTAGTGGACATTGCACCCTGCCCAATATAGTAGGACTACTATTTTCACTTTCATATTTATTTGTTTCAAGAATGACTTCAACTGCAGAGCAAGAATTGCTCAAGAGAATAGAAAGTGCATTTCTCCACATTACCTGAAACAAGAGTTCAATTTTGAATTTAAAATCCCACAGGTTTTTAAATATAAGCTTTACATTATGTACTGAGAAAGCAAACAGTATTTGTTTACATAAAACCTAAACTATTCTTCTGTTTGCAGATACAATAAATGTCATATTCGAATTCTGAATGTAATGACAGTTGTGTAAATAAACCAAAGTATGTTGCATTAAATCAACACACACACAAGACTATAAACTGTGCTTCAGCACTAGCAAGAGAGATGGCATCCATCAGCGGAGCAGCCGCCCACATGGTTATTAGAGCTAGGCTGAATGCAATGGAATATTTCTAAACATGAACTTATAAAGCTCTGAAGGAAAATAAGCACAAGTTCTCCTTTCTTTCTCCCCTCCTCTGCAAGTCAGCAGCAAGTGACACATTACATTTCAGCAGCTCTCCCTCCGCCCCCCGAGCTTATATAAATGCTGGTGTGAGCAGGCCAATGCAACATGTGATCTTGGCAGGTTCACTGACGTTGCCCAAGCTAGTGGCTCAGTACAACTGTAATGTGTGAATCTTCCCTCAGATGAAGGGGTTGGTGCGGGAGGAGTTCACACCCAATATTGGGCAACCATTCTCTCTTGACAAGAGTGCAGGGTTACAAAAAAGCAGACCAACTGGTGACATGAACATGTTTTCTCTCCTACAGACTGCTG
The DNA here is from genome assembly GCF_964106645.2 of Podarcis pityusensis. Classification (NCBI taxonomy): domain Eukaryota; kingdom Metazoa; phylum Chordata; class Lepidosauria; order Squamata; family Lacertidae; genus Podarcis; species Podarcis pityusensis. Next base: position 72,130,038 of record NC_138032.1, on the reverse strand, counting down.
AATCCCTCACTACTGAAGCAGTCAGCCTGCATGTGAAAAGCTATCAAATCTACTAATTAGTTAAGAGTGTGAAATACAGTATTTCTACTACAGTACCTTTGTAAGAGCCGCAGTATGATCTTCTCCACAGGAGATGTAAACAATTTTCTGGGATCTTAGTGACTTTAGAAGATTGGGAACATATCTATCTGAAAATTGTAATAAATCAGGAAGTGTAATATACACTTTGCAACAAATTACATAAAATTACATAAAAATAAATAATATAAACTACTGATTTAGTTTATAAACTATTATTATTTTATATAACAAATAGCTTTGTTGCACTTTGAGGTTTATAATTCCACAGTACGTGTTGTTCAGAGAAGCACTACAGTGCAACAAATAGCAAAGCGCCTGGAAGTTATGTAGTATTTTATTCACTATTTTGAAAGTACCGTTATTTCCTACAATTAAAGCATGCAAAGCATTTCAAAGTTATTGTAGTTCTGCACTGCAGTAATATCCACGGTTCCTTTCAGCAACTTTCAGTTCAGTGGATTTCTCATCCACTAACACAGACGCTCCAAGCATCAATTCAGCAGAGGAGCATAATTTGGTTTTACAAAAATAAGCACACATTATCTGATCATAACTAAAATGGAAAGTAATATAGTTCATAGTTTTAAATTTTGTGTACTTACCATTTTCATCATTAAGACCAAGTTGGCCAAATTTGTTGCGTCCCCACCCAAAAACTGCTCCAGAAAGAGTAAGCACAAAGCTATGTGCTCCGCCCGCTGTAATTTGCGCAAAAGGTATCCCTTGCAAAGATTTTATCCGTTGTGGGGAGGTCTGTTTTTTGAATTCATAACCTAAACCTAGTTGACCATGTTTGTTCTGTCCCCAGGAAAAGACTTCACTACCTGTTGAAGAAAAGAAAAGACACACATTTAAGATGAAGAATAACTGTAGGAATTTACGTCACTCTAAGAATTAAAATTACTCCACTATCATACACGACAGAATTCAAATGGTGGCAATAATTTTTCAGCCAAGAAAAAGGGGCATTTTTGAAATTAAATGCTAAAGAAGTAGGGTAGGCAACAAGTCCTACCCTACACACACATTTCCAAATAAAGCCCAATTCTCAATATATTAATAGTTCCAGGTATTGCATGGAATCTCTGTACATTTTAGAATTTGGAGATCAGTGGCAAACATAAATGCTCATAATACACACATTTCCTTTCCTTAACATGAGCAAAGCTGAAAACTTGTTTACTCTTTCTGTCCTCTCAAAGCTATCGAACACTGGCTATTTTACGATGTGAAATGTTTAGTGTGGTTTTTTCTATTGTCATTGTAAGAGTATTTTAAATTTATACAGAAAAACAAGCAGACAGTCCAGAGATTGATTACCTTTGGAGAGTGCAAGGGAATGATAGTAGCCGCAGGCAACCTGCACTATTTGGATGTCTGACAAGCTTTTTATGTTTCTGTAGGAATAACAAGACATAATTAAATGAACAGCCTTTGCACAAAATGCTATAAAAACACAAAGCTTTATTTCCTTACAAAAAATGCAACTTAATGTTTCAACATTACAGTTCAGTGTGATGTAAATGAGCTGAAGAAGTGTTGGACTCACATGCTACCCACTCCTGCTTGAATAGCTCAAGAGTCATTTGGAAGCTTCCACTCTCACTTTTAGTAAACCCCAACTTGCCATATCATCTGCACCCAGAACTGGGATTAACATTATCTATGGCTAGTTTAAACAAACCAGATTCATAAACTACTAATAGTTTACTGTTGACTTGTTAAACTAGCCATACTAGTTTGAGCTTGAAAAATTACAAAGATGCAAAGATGAAGCAATAAGCCCTTTTTACAAAAGCAAAAGGAACAATTTTTCTAAGATGAAAGGTTTTTTTATTTGAAAAAACAACAACAAAAAAGCTTATGTTATCATTTAGTTTTACCTGGGCACTCTGGTATACTCCTCAGTTCCAGGCAAGCCAAGTTGTCCATCTGCAGCAAAACCCCAAGCATAGACTTGACCACTGTCATTTAATGCTAATGTGTGGGCTTCTCCACATGAAACAGCTACAATATTTTGAGCATCCAAGGCACTCACCTGCTCTGTAATCAAGAGAAAAAGCAGCATAATGTTACATTGCTCTTGCCCAAACATTTCCATGATGGACTGCCAGCTGAACTAGCAAAAATGTGTTCCTACAAACATGTCAGATCTCCTTTACCTGAGGTTAGAGGTGCTACAAGCCACAATTCACTGGCTTGTAGGAAACCACTTCACTATTAATCTGTGCCTAATAAGGATTGTAGTTTTTCTTCCTCTCTTAAGAACCAAACTTATGCTACCTATATATTTTCACCCTTGGGTGAAGTAACTGCTTTGGTGGGGGAGGTAATTTTAATCACTAAAGTGACACAGCGGATGCTGTCTCTCAGTGCCATGGTCCCTATCCGATTGAGGGAGCCCCAATAAAAATCGAAGATTCTATCTCCTGAATCATATGTAGTTGCACCTTAGTAGCTGTTCTAGTGAATTCTATTTTAGAACAGAGTTGAACACTACAGTGCTATCAATCAGCAGCAGCACATGAGGTAGACACAGTGGCAACTGAGGACTAGACAGTTTTGTAGACTAAAGCATTTTCAATAAAACAATTTCTAGAGACCCCACTTCATATTACCAAAAATTACTTCATGTTTAGTCCAATTAGTGTGTCATTGGCATAAATCGAAAAAAGTACCTCAGTGGTTCCAAGCACTGAAATCAAGCTGCTGCTGCTTTAAGAATTTAAAATATAACATACTTAATGATCAACTAATGTTAATACATAATTTCTCAGACAAAAATAAAAAGTCAACAATACATTTTAAATACTGCCTCTGAATGGGCTACAGTTAAAAATAATATTCAATTCAATTTCTTTATTCGACCGATAGTCAGAATTAAAACATTACACAATAATTATAAACTATAACATCATAAGTTACATAAGGTACATAAGTAAGGTAGGGCCACAGTACTAGATCTCTCACAGATAACCCACGTCAAAGCATTCAATTAAAAATAATATAAAAAACAGATCTCCAACAATTTCTTAACAAAATATCTTGTTGCGTTTTCAGTTCCATATAAATAGAGGCTTTCACGCAATAGCAGTGGTACAAAAGTCAGAAGGGGAAAAAGAGCAGGTCCTAGAAGCTCTACTAATTCTAGAAACACTTCCGTAATCTAAGCAACTGCTGCTGCAAGTATAACTGGCACCCACATACAGAACCTAAAGCAATACGATTATCTAACAGGCACTGTTTTAACTTACCTGGTCGTTTCCTGGATTTTTCATGTCCTAATTGTCCTAAATCATTACATCCACATGTATACACAGTCCCATCATCCAAGACAAACACAGTGTGTCTTAGTCCACAGCCTACATCTCGAACCTTTTTGTTTATGAAAAAGTTGCATCTTCTGGGTTCTAGGACAACTTCTTCATCAATGCCCCCCAATCCAAGCTGTCCAAAAGAGGCATTTCCCCAACATAACATGTTGCCAGCCCTCTCAATGATCTGCCAGCTTCAGCATTCAAACGTCCAGCATCACTGTAATGGAGTGGAAAATAAGTTAGTACTAGAATACAGGTGACTTGGTATTTATAATAGGATTCACAAATTTCATCTCTCAATTATTGTGATTAGCCCAAATAAAAACACTAAGAATTTCACGTCTCATTAGAATAATTCTATAGCAGAAAAATGTAAATATGACTGTTACATGTTCTCTAAAATATTAATCATCTAATTTTAAATAAGTATTTTGCTAGAGCTAGTATTTTTGGACCTCTAAATATCAAAATTGCAAACATTTCTTGCAGGCCAAATGTGGTTGCTGTGTGTTACTCCTACAAGCGAGTAAGATGCGAAAAGGCATAACCAGAACTATTTATGAAACCAGTAATGACAGCAGGATAGAAAGCACCACAACAGCAAATCTGAAAGGATTTTTTTGTGCAAGACAAATTTTTGTGCTGACTACAAATTCAGCATGGAGATTAAATTTTCTGGACATTTGAGACTTGGAAAAGAACAGTTCTCTCTTCCCCACTATTTTTACACATTTTCTCCCATGTCTTTACATTTAAGTCAACCCCTAAGATTATATTTAGCCCAATCCTAAGCATGTTTTACTTGATAAGTAGATCCCACTGAGTTCCATGAGATTTACTCCTAGCTAGGTATGCATAGGATTGCAGCTTTAGACTGAAAACCGCAAGATAATTAACAAAATCCAGCCACACTTACGAGACACTCAAGATGGTGCTGCCAAGAGCTGGAACATACTTGTAAAAAAGTGGCCTTCAGACATCCATGCCAATCACGGCAAATTCAACCTATGTTATAAGAACATAATTAGGTAAAAGTTATGGGAATTCGCATTTCTCCAAACCCAATCACATATTTTTTCCCCACTTGAATATCACTGAAAATAGAATTTAAAGAGAGTCCCTAGCTGAAAAAGCATGGTAAATCTTCGCTTCCTCCAGTATCAACCATTCAGGCCCTACAACTGGCAGGGGGGGTGCTGTTAGTGGTGGTTCCCCATATGTGGAATACCCTTCCCCAGTTAGGTATGCCTGTCTTCTTCATTATTAAAATGCAAGAGGAAGTGAAAAACATTCCTGTCCACCCAGGCATATAGTGGCTGAAAGAAACACTTCTTGGCAACCCTGAAATCATTAGATATGAGGCTATTTGACTGGCTTTAACTTTTTTTAGATCTTCTAATTGTTTTTAAATGTTTTGAAACACGTCTTTCAATTTTCATTATATTGTTTTATTGCTTGGTTAATTGCTGCCTTGAGCACCTTTCAAAGAAACAGCAGGAGTGAAATTTAATAAACAACAAAAATAATAATTAGATTAAAATGTGCTAGAAAATATATATATCACCCTTCTTCAGAAAAAATAAAAGGGCTTATTCTACTTTCAGTGCAATGAAACAGGCACACAGCAACACAAGGTTACTCAAGCAGATCCAGAGAGTTTTCTATATAGCTCTCAGCACGCTTATGCATAATTCTATGATTTATTTTTACCATTTCTTTTAAACAACTTAGATCCTAGATACCTGACAGACAGCCTCTATCCATACTCATCTTCTCAGGTGTTAAGATGTGCAGAGGGAGCTCTCTTGGTAGCTCTGCCATGCTTAGAAGTGTGAGAAGTGGCAGCTTGGGAGATGGCTTACTCTGTGGTGGCCCCTAAATTATGGACTTCCTTCCCATAGGGGTGCATCTAGGGTCTTCACTATACAGCTTTCACCATATTCTGAAGAAGACACTCCTCTTTGTACTCACCTTTGATAGTTAAGTTCTTTTGCTGAATTTATACTGTTCCATTTCATAGGATTTGGCATAAAACAATAGGAATCGACATAAAACAATAATGACGAGGCCAAACAACCAGATCAATATTTTTGAACACTAGATACAAGGAAGTCTTTAACATCCACTAGAATGAACACTATAATGGCAATATCAAGCCAATTTATTCTCTCACTAATTCAGGGGCTGTGCTGTCCTGCCATGCCATATAGTTGTATAAACATTTTTATTATTAGAAGATTAAAAAGCAAAAATTCCTGAATTAGAAAGGGTGCTGGGGGGGGGCGTAATACGACAAAGCTTTACTGTATTTCTTTCTATTTAGGTGAATAATGGTTTGTTTTAGTCATACACCCAATAACTCTGAAAAGATTTACTGTATGCACCTAGAGCTTTCCAGAAGCACCTACAGTATGAATCATTGTTGCTACATCACTTATACGAAGCACAGTAATGCTGTGGATGAACACTAGCAATATCTAAATCTCCAGATGTCTAAAGACCAGGGGCTTATCCACATCTTTTGCCCCACTCTTTCTGCACTTTGCCCAGCAGCAAATTGGCAGATCTCCAAGCACAGATATTATACGCTGACAAGGCGTCACTACTGTCAGCAATCATGCTGTAGCATTCTGTACTAACTGCGGCTTCCCGATTTCAAGCATGAGGGAAGCCCCACATAGAGCTCCATTAATATGGAGGGTAAACTTACACACAAGAGCTTTCTGTCAACTCTGGATGAAAAACAGTGCAAAGCCAAGTTCCAAAATGGTTTTTTAAAAAAGGACCACAACTTTCATTTTCAAACTATTGCACCTTCCAAAACATATCTCCTTTATGCCTACCTCCATTAAGCTCACAACTTAATGTAGCAGGGAGTTAATGTATATGTCTGCTAGAATTCCTGATCCACATGTGTAACTACTGCATCACCATAAAAGTTTAAAAATTCAAATTATTTCAAAGATGAAAATTAGTTGGTATGGTTTAAGGCACACATAGATTATTTATATTCTAAGCCATGGATGGGGCTTACCAAACTAACCCTTCAAAGGGTGTGTAACTCTGACTTGGCAGCTGCAGTTATGAAACAACTCTGACTAGTACCAAATAAATTGCAAAACACCCACTTGCAACTCAGCATACCTTAAGCATGTCTAATGGGGAGAAGGAGAAGAGAAAAGCTATTATTTGCTATCTCTGTGGTTCTAGGTTAACAGGAACTGTTGCGCTAAAAGAATTATTGGATGAGGGAGCACTGTGGCTACAATATTATGCTCACTTACTTGGAAGTAAGCCTTACAGAATATGATGAGACCCACTGAGTAACCAGTTGAGCTTATATAGTTTATCTAGGTCAACCTTTTAAGCATTGGCTGAAGGCTATGTGTTTGGACAGGTAGCATTAAAAAGTGAGCACCTTCTGACACAGGGCTCAAATCAAGTCTCCTAACAACTTTACAGTAGCTCTTTTGTCCCCCCTCCCCATTTTTGGTGAAGCTGGCAGAGTTTGACATTAGTAAACATCCAGATGTAGGAGAAGCATAGTTGCAGTCCTAGATACACTTATTTGGAAGTAAGCATCATTGAGTACTACTGGACCTATTTGAATAAAAGGCTGGGGTGCATAATTTCTGTAAGGTCAGCTCTTTCGGGCCTTGACAGAGCATTGCCCTGAACAGGGGTGAAATTGGGCCCTCAGTTTCATTTCAAGCTCCTACTCTCAAGTTTCAGCTTTCATTTCGATACAGAAGCCAGGAGTACTTCTGCAGCAAGGCTAACTATCATTCCCATCTAGATGGGTATTTTGGGAGTTTGCTGTATTATCTTCTTTTGAATTACTGTACTTTTAATGTATATTTAATTTGAACTTACTATGCAGTTCACAGCTCCGGTAACCTTTGGACTAACAGTGGCAAATAAATAAACCGTAACATTGCTATCACTTGTTTCTTACTTGTATGAGGAAAAGCGTATTGGTAGCCTTCTAACCAACTGCTCACTAAGAAGTAAAAAAGAAAAGAAAAGCTCCTGTCTTCAGATGTCCCTTCCAATGATGCAAAGGTCACTCAGTAAGAGCTGGGTACTTATTAACAAAATAAGAATATAAATATATTTAACCAAGTACTGTACTGTCTTCACTTTAGATATACCCAACTACCTGTATGTAGGCTCCAGCTATTTTAGGCTGCTGGTGTTTTAGTCACGAAAACACACCATCCTGCATTTGCTCAACACAACGGTTTTTTCATCTAAAAGGCCTGCGACTGGATTCAAAACACACATATATATTATTTAGCAGGGTTCGTTCCCCCCCCCCGAAGGTTTCGGCAGCTATGCATGTGGAGCGCCCCACTTTTTCCTCACGCACCCCTCGGGAAGAGGGGCGAGTGGCAGCTGTCAAAGCCCACCAGACCCCAAAAGGCTCGTTCCTGGCGGCGCTGCCCCTCCGCCCACCGCCGCCTCTTCGGGAGTCACGAGGAGGCTGAAGAGAAGCCCCCGACCCCCCCACCCCAACCGAGGCCCCGGGGAGCCCCAACTCTCTCCCGCAGGCAGTCGGGCTCCGCTGACCCTCCCCTTCCCCTCTTCCAGGCCCCGCGCTCTCCCGCCGGCCACCTTACCAGCCTAGAAAGCCCGCTTTCTCCTCCGCTTCTCCACCCCCGACCACAGCGTGGACCCCCTCGGGAAAACACACACACAGCAAGGCCGCCCTGCCCTGCCCGACTCACGGCAGCCTCCTGCGCGACAGCGTCCGCCCCCGCTTCTCTCCTCCGACGGAGGAAGCTGCCGGGCTGACTCGGCCCGGTGATTCCACCCCAGGCGGGCCCCGGAGTGCGGCAGCGCCGAAGCGGGAGAGCAGGCGGGCGGGCGGGCGCGCGCGCCGAGAAAACAGGCCCAGCAGCGCCGGCTCGCCTTGCTCGCTCTACCTCGCAGTGCGCAAGCGCCGGGCCCGCCTGCGTCGAGCAGCCGAGGCAGGCGGGAAGCACGCTCTGGCTCTTCTCCCCGCGGACGGAATGGGCCCGGGGCAGCTTTTCCCCTCGTGTCGCTTTCGCTGAGGGGGGAGAGATGGGGTTGCTTATTACAGTGGTACCTGAGGTTACATACGCTTCAGGTTACATACGCTTCAGGTTACAGACTCCGCTAACCCAGAAATAGTGCTTCAGGTTTAGAACTTTGCTTCAGGATGAGAACAGAAATCGGGCTCCGGCGGCGCTGCAGCAGCAGGAGGCCCCATTAGCTAAAGTGGTGCTTCAGAACAGTTTCAGGTTAAGTACGGACCTCCGGAACGAATTAAGTACTTAACCTGAGGTACCACTGTATCTCCCCCCTGCCTCGCGCACTAGAAGCTGAGGGAAATGGTAGCAGGTCCTTTCACGTCTCCACACACTTTTCAGTAACTCAGTGGGACCCACTTCACTGTGGAGTAAGTCCCCCACCTACTTCTGAGTAAATTAGGATTAGGGCCCAGCGCTATTTTAGACTGCAAGGCTCCTAGGCAAAGGATGCCGCCTTATATAAAATATTGGGGGGGGGGGTAAGCCCAGCCCCGCATAATCGATCACAAGACGGAGTGGATGAACATTATTTGAATGGCAATGCCCATTAATTTGGGGGGGAGGGAAGCCTCAATTTTTTTATTGGGGGGCCAAAGTGACCTCAGCCCCTAGGAGTTGCCTCCTATGGTCTTAGGACAGTGCAGGGACATGCCTTTTCTGCCTACTATTATGTTAATACTGTAAAACGCCCAAATATATTTGCTGAGGGATGCCCTATAATACGGCTTAAAGGCATCGTAAAAACAATTTTGTGACAGTAATTGATTCCCACAGATTTGCATACGACTAGAAGGAATAGTTCTGAAGAACAGCGCCCATGGACTTCTTTTGTTTCTTTGTTTTCCTATGATGCGCACACACATGTCACAGCAGGCACCACCAGCAGTACGAGAGAAGTTTCCTCCCGTGAGCAGGAAAAGGGAAGGTCTGTTCTAACATGCTGCCTGCCATCTGTGGTTTTGGCAATTACTTGTATGGAAAGTAGTTAACATTTTTTTTATTCACTGGTTAATTGGAGACACGTTTCAAATCCAGCAGTGAAAAGTGCTAAATTGACACTAAATGGTTAAACTGTATGATTAAAGCAATAATAAGAAAGCTCAGGTTTGCAGCCTAAGACACTTAATATACCTGTTTCTGTTAGTATAGTTGTAGCAAGTTTGAATGTGATGCAAGGCTCTTTATTAAGGATTTTTTTCTCTTTAGCTTTCTGCTGTGCCTGGTGAGGAGTCCTTAGTAATTCAAAACTTGCTTTTTAAAAAACTAAACCAAATTATCTGTTTTCCTTTTGTAACTCAGTCTAATTAACCTCCACATTATAGACGGCATTCCTTTGTTAGGCAGACTGCATGCTAATGATCCAGAATGATCCAGGTTGATAAGTGTTTCCTCAACAGGAGAAAATCATCAGGAAATAACTGGAGATCAGAACTATGAAGGTGACACATTTCATTTCTAGCAAATGCTAGATTAAGAAGTATATGTGAAGGAGCAAAAGAAGCAGGTTTTCGACCAGAGGGTGGAGAGAGAAAATTGACCTGAAAGCTACAAGCATCTTGGGGTGCAAGGTGCATCTCTTAAGGAATCTCATGTAAAGTAGCAGATCTGTTGCCTGGTTAGAAATGTATGTTGTTTGCCTTCAAAGCACATATTACAAAATTATCCTCAGTTTCCAGTGCTCTCCAAAGCAAAACAAAAGCAGTTAGCACTGCCTGCCCCTGGAACTTCTCATTATTTGGGGAAGTGGGATTTAGAATCAGGTTGTAAATATTATCAAATATTATCAATTAGTAGAGGAAAGTAATGGTTGTCTCAAAATATTCTCAGTTCTCACAAGTCTAGCAGCTAATGATCAAATTGTAAAGCTAGGATGCCACTGCTTTGGGGAATACCGTAGTTGGTTCCTACCTATTACCTCCCATACTGGTGAGTGTGAACACTTGGTTTTTTTTAATTCTGCTCATATGAATCACAATCAGTGGCAGCACATCTGAATAAAAAGAACTCAGTACATTTCTCTGTGTTGTGATTATATTGATCTGTTCAAGTAGCAATGTCTTTGCCTGCAGGCAGAGGGAAGCAGACTCTTATGCTACAAAGCAACAGCATAATTACCATCAGGACCTATGGAAACAAATGGCAATGTAGACAAGAAGTGATACTTGACTATTAAAGAATACTTAGATATTTTTGTATCTAAGCCTTCTTTTCATAATTAGTAAAGAGATTTGATAATCTGTTGCAAGTCTGCAAGGGTTAACATCTTCACATTCTACTGGGTACTAGTCTTTAGTTATCAGTACTATCAGTTATTGAATTGTCTGCGCTACAGTGTAAAAGCCAGTTCATACATAATGAATAATTGTCAAGCCCTCTTAGCTAAAGAAATTTCCCTTAAAATATTACCGCAGTTGTACTTATGCAGGTGATGTTGATGTTAGTGTGTATCACTATATCTGATGGTGGCCCAAGTGGAAGGCAGCTTACCCAGCTAATGTTTCTCTCCCCCTCCTTACCCCTATAGCCCTACGTACTTCTAAAACCTTGTCTTTAGGACTGAGGGGCCCTGAACAGTGCGGGGTGTATTATACAGAGCTGAAATGGAAGGCAGAGTCCTGTGCTGTTTCCTGTTCTCTTTTCATCTTGTTAGAGATTAGAACACATGAATAGTGCTATAGTTGTTCTTGGCCAGCTTGGTTTAAGTGAGGCATTGGGCTTTGGGAAGGAGGTGTGAGGGTCTATCACACCCAGCAGTGTGACAAATCAGTATGCAGTCTGCAGGTTCTGTGTCGAAGTACACTTGAGGCCCACTTGGTATGAAAAGTCAGAGGTGTGAATTACCAGAGAAGAATATGCATCAGTGCAATTATATATACTTAGTTTCTGCTTGCAAAGGTTAAGCTGCAATTGTGGGTTTAGATAAAAGTATTAAGGAGAGAGGTGGCAGCACATAGATACTCTAGATGCAAGTTTTAGCCAACAAATGTGAGTGCTCAGGCCAGGGTCAATCCTGTGCACACTTTCTTGGGAGCAATCCCCATTGAACTGAACAGACTAAAAGGTAAAGATAAAAAGGTAAAGGACCCCTGGATGGTTAAGTCCTGTCAAAGGTGATTGTATGGTGACGCACTCATCTCGCTTCAGGCCAAGGGAGCCAGCAATTGTCCGCAGACAGCTTTCCGGGTCATGTGGGACTGCACTGTTAATGGAGTTAATCTCTTCTCATAGGCCTTTGGTAAAACAGTTTAGATGGTCTGAGGTCTTGGATTACAGAGTGTTTTATGTCTGCTGCTGTGTTTTCTCCATATAGTACTTGAATATCTGCTTGTACTCTTTTAAATTGTTGCTTTGTTGTTTATTTTGTATTTAATTGTGCTTTTAGTAACTGACCTGTGAACCGTCCTGGGAACTTTTCAAATGGCAGGCAGTTTAGAAGTCTACTAAATAAATAAATGAATAAATTAGCAAAGCCAGGAAACAATTCTGAAGACAAATATTGGGGACAGATGTCCCCCTTCAGTCCCTTCACTGGATACATATCCATCTCCTTTAACTTCCCTTCACAAATTTCATAATTTTAGCACCCGCTGTTGTCTAAAGTTCTTGTTTTGATCTGGCAGCAGAAGCCCAATAAAGTAGAGGCTGGAAGAGGGAATTCCACAGTCAGGCAACTTACTCCTGAGAAATTTCCTTTAGTACCTTAATGTGCATTGCCACAAAGTACAAAGTGCTGCCCTACTGTAGATCAAAGTGAGACCACAATTCAGGAAAGGAGGGGAGGGAGCTCAAAGCAGTGCCACATGCTGCTGATTTTGAAATGACACCATATCTTTGCATGGCACTATGATGAAGTACCCTAAAATTAGCCTTCTTACTACTTTGTCAAGACTGCATGCAGGGAAGCAAGTAGCCTTCAGTGGGGAGAGGAAAGAGGCGCTGGAGAGGAAAGACCTGGGACTCGCTCACACACAAGCAGGTCACGCCACTTCCCTCACGGTGAGCTGAGCTGGCTTCTATTCAAATTTCCACAATGGATTATTTAAATGTGATCCATTGTGTGCAAGTGTTCTGGGATGGAGGTAGGGAGGATATTACAGTGACAGCACCAGGGAAAGAGAAGAGTTGTTTACTACTTGAGAATTGGTGGGGTGAGCAGTGGGATGAAGGCACTTTAATTTTAAAAGAAAGGGGTAGGTTTTATATTCTCACATGTTTTTGTAATGGAGTTGAGGGTGCTTGTTCAAAGCCTAGTTGCATCAAGGGCCTTTACCACATGAAAAAGGATTGAATAGAAGGAGATTATCCTTAAAACTTAGGGCAGCAAGCTTTACAACTAAATTAATAGTTTGACAGTTCTGGACATACCTTTTCTATTTGTTTAGAATATTATGGTTTTGATGTGTGACTACTGTACAATAAGGGAGACACGGGTGGCGCTGTGGGTAAAACCTCAGCGCCTAGGACTTGCCGATCGCATGGTTGGTGGTTCGAATCCCCGCGGCGGGGTGCGCTCCCGTCGTTCGGTCCCAGCGCCTGCCAACCTAGCAGTTCGAAAGCACCCCCGGGTGCAAGTAGATAAATAGGGACCGCTTACTAGCGGGAAGGTAAACGGCGTTCCGTGTGCCAGATGCAGCTTGTCACGCTGGCCACGTGACCTGGAAGTGTCTGCGGACAGCGCTGGCTCCCGGCCTATAGAGTGAGATGAGTGCACAACCCTAGAGTCTGGCAAGACTGGCCCGAACGGGCAGGGGTACCTTTACCTTTACCTATGAAGCTGGGCTCTCTCTTTTTCTTCTAACAATGAGCGGTAGCCATTTATCAACTTGGAAGTTACCTTACGTAACTAGAGGTTTAGGTAAATGCACATTTATTTAAATGTAACCAGTCTCTTCAGTTTAATTTAATGGGTTGATAGCCCTAGTAAAAATTGGATGTACAATCTGTTCTTCCTGTGCTCCCAGACTGAATTTTCCCTGATGTTTCCCTCTCCCCTCACAGAATATTTCTGAGAAGCCACAATATTCACTTGGGAATAAAGAGTGCTGTAATGATGCAGGAATAGTTGCAAGTGAGGGAAGTGGGGGCAGGGAGACATAGAAAGAATGTTAATGTGTTGTCACATGTTTTGTGGATGTGACTATAAGAAGAAATATTGAAACTGCAGAAGGGAAAGAAACCTATAGAATATTTGTTTAAGGAGGGGAGGAGGACAATAAGCAGCACAACTGCTTGGATGGTTGAATAGTGAACAAATTACAGAAATTAGGGCCACTGTCCACATGCAACAGTTCCAAAACAATGTAAGGAAAGCAGGGATAGTGTCACAGGGCTTCTCTTATTTAACTTCCTGGGATGAAGGAAGAGGTTTCCCAAAAGCATCCTTTAACCCCATTAAAAAAATATCAAACATAATAAAGCTGCTCATTATGGAAATAATTTTAACCCCTTCCTTGAACCATAATATTCTTAAGCTTCCCTGGGATACTTTTCCTACTGTAATAGAAGTTAATAGGACATTCCCCAGAAAACCAGTTTGATATTAAAAAAAAATCCTGGAAGTAAAGAAAAGAGACCTTTTCACCCATGTGAATATAAGTTATGGTCCAGGAGGCAGATCTACATATTTTAAATAACTGGCCACTCATTCTTGTGAGAGAATGGAGTAGTGAATGAAGCCATAGGTTGTGATCAAAATAATGAAATACTGTTCCCTGTTTGTACCTATTTGTGTTTCCAAAGCCAGCCAGGTCAGCACATTAGCCAGCCTACATCGTGTTCCTCATTTCATCCTGAACAGTGAAAAATTGGTGAGTGATGATACCTTCTACATTCTATCTGCAAGCTTGGTGGTACTAGCTGTACCTCTCCTAAGGCAGTTGCCAATGGTCAGCTGTTTCATGCGCACAATACTATGAAGTTTCATAGAGGCTATGATGTCTGAACTGTAAGGCGAGGCTATCTATTTGTGGATCAAAGAAAGTGCTTTCTTGTAGTTCCCTTCAGCATAGGAAGGATTCCCAAAATCCACCTACTCCCCAGCATTTAAAAATAAATAAATCATTTTAGTAGTTCTGCATACTGTATAAGGAATTTACTTAATTGTTTATGTAGGTCAAAATCCACATTTCCGTGACCTAAAAGCAAACAACATATGATGTGCCCTAAAAATAAATATTTTGAATCCTTTTTCTGGCATTCATTTCTGAACAAGTGAATGTGCATAGAGCTCTGAATCTCCATTTTCCAAGGTACCAGTTCACTCATAGAGGTGTATGCATTCATGCGTTCAGGTATGTGCAGGTAAACCCCATGCAAATGTTACCTTTAAAAGAGTGAAGGCCAGCCAAGAGGTTTGCCCTCAAACATGCATTCCGTGTTCATTTGTGCACAAATGAATGTCAATAAGAACCTCGAAATGCAGTGAGTGCATGTTCCACCATACTTTAGAATATATGTTTATCTTCACCCTAATATGAAAATGTGTCATACGGTATGCTCTAGACCAGGGGTCAGCAAACTTTTTCAGCAGGGGGCCAGTCGACTGTCCCTCAGACCTTGTGGGGGGGGCCGGACTATTTTTTTTGGGGGGGAATGAACGAATTCCTATGCCCCACAAATAACCCAGAGATGCATTTTAAATACAGTGGTGCCTCGCAAGACGAAATTAATTCGTTCCGCGAGTTTTTTCGTCTTGCGGTTTTTTTCGTCTTGCGAAGCATGGTGTCCGAAAAGCTTTGGAAAAGCTTCAAAAATCACCAAAGTCTTCAAAAACCTCAAAAAAGGCTACCACACCGTGTGCTATGAGTTGCTCCTCGAAGTCAAGTCGCAACTGTATTAACGGTTTTAAGAAAAAGGAAACAAACTTGCAAGACATTTCCGTCTTGCAAAGCAAGCCCATAGGGAAAATCGTCGTGCGAAGCAACTCAAAAAACCAAAAACCCTTTCGTTTTGCGAGTTTTCCGTCTTGCGAGGCATTCGTCTTGCGAGGTACCACTGTAAAAGCACACATTCCACTCATGTAAAAACACCAGGCAGGCCCCACAAATAACCCAGAGATGCATGTTAAATAAAAGGACACATTCTACTCATGTAAAAACATGCTGACTGTCCGCGGGCCGGATTTAGAAGGCCATTGGGCCGGATCTGGTCCCCGGGCCTTAGTTTGCCTACACATGCTCTAGACTCTTAAAAGTACATTCACAGCCTATATACAAACTTATATTATCCCCAGCCCCTAAATAACTACCCAATTGAGAATTCCTGATAGGCAGGGGAAGGAAGTTCCTAAGCCAGGGTGTGGCAAGCAAGAGTAACTTTCTAAATAACTTTTACATTTGCATGTGACACATGGAGAGTGCTATCAAGTGGCCAACCTCAGCTGACCACAGAAATTATGTGGGACATATGAATAGTAGATATTTATAGGCAACAGACTTGATACAATTTTTAACAACTATCACCTGTTTAGAACTTTTACATGTTAAAATGTGTTGACCCGCTGTCACAACCATAATTTCATAAGAGCCTTCCTTACAATTCTTACTGCCATGGTTTTCCACTTAGTAATGACTTAATATTTGACCCCAAAGCTCATATGCATCTTGGTGTGTTTGTGTAGAAGTGTAAATTGAGTGTCCACAATGCTGTGCATAGCAGAAGATACTCTTTCTTTGCTGCCCTGGGCAGGGCTGGGCCTACTGTTAGGTGGAGTGAAGCAGCTGATTTTGGACATCATGAAAGGGCAGCAAATTGATAGTTACTTACTTAATTTTGGTATTTTTTACTGTCACGGGGAAGGAACATGCACTTGTGGGATTTTCCCACCCCAGGTGCCAAATTAATTTGACGGGCTCTGAGCATTATGTATCTTGACTTGAAGCAGATGGGGAGGGCAGGGGAGATCTCTAGTGAAATTCCAAACAAAATATTTTAATGTGCCAGTAATTAGGATATTTGTGATTATACTAGTCATATCAAATGACTGATATTTAAAACCTAAGAAGGTTAGGAAATAACCTAACACAGTTATATTATTAGACTTTACAATGTTTCTCAGAAGTGAAATTCACTGATTTATTGTGGTCATTTTGGACGGTAAGATGGATGCAGCCTTACTACCCCTCCTGTTTTCTTCACTAAACAACCATGTAGTTCTATGGTCTGTCCCTTGGCTTCCACCATAGGCTTGGTCAAGGAGTGAACCCCTTTTGTACTCTTGCACCAGCTTACTAGTACTAGTGCCAGAACCTCAAAGCCTTAAAAATCCTGAATCTTTACCAGCTGCTTTCTGTCCCCTGCAAGTTGGTATCTGTCTGAATTTCCCCCTCTTAATAGTTTAGTGCACTGTGCACAAGGATTCGCCACTGGTTGGGACCCAAAAATGGCCTGAGCCCTGACCAGCCCACCATATCCCTTCTTTAGCATGTTGATCACACCAGCACTCTTTTTCTGGTGAGAAAGAGAGAGAAGCAAAGGAGAAAGAAATAGACAGTACAGAAAGGGGTTCTGTGATGCAGATTGGTGTTAAAGGTGCTAAAAAAAATGAAAGACTGCTGCAATAAAGCATAGGCTGGAAATACTTTTGTTTTGTAAAGGTCATTATTTCCTTGTCCTTCTCCATCTAAAATACTATGGGAAACTTCTATATTGTTCTTCTCACACAGCGTTTCTTCCGCTCTAGGCCTCTCCTAATAGATTTTCTATAAAGAGCAATCTGAACAAAAGACTTCAGTTACCACCACCTGGTGCCTTTACATTAGAAATCAACAGTTCACCGCCTAATATACAAAGATACAAATGCATTCAATCTGGCACTATAGGTACCTAGCAAACTAAAGCACATCTTATTTTTTGTATACAACGAACAATTGAATGAAAATCATAAAATGAATCTGTTGCGTCTTCCAGATTAAAATGACAAAACTGACAGCTTCTCATTTATTTATATTTCATATACTCTGTACATATGGCACAATTTGAAGGGTTGGTTCAAATTGTAATCTCAAAATTCATTCTAAGTATGGAGGATTTATTTCTCAGGAGTGCTTGAACTGATAGAAAACAAAGCCTAGTGAATGATAAAAGTAATGATTCAGTTTAAGTTAAAACTGAGCGGCCTACATAAATTTGTTCAGCTACCAATTCTCTTGAAGCCAAACAGTTTCTTCAACCTCTCTCATAACTCATTCATGTTAATAGACAATAAAATCTTAATTAAAAACGTTAGAACTGCAACCTGTGTTTTTTAAAAAAATACACACAATCTTTTTCTAATAATTGGAACTGGCAGCTACTGTTGTAAGCAGCTGTTAAGTAAGGTTATTGTTTTGCTTTCTCTTTAGGATTTCTAATAGCTTAATTAGAGTTTCTTAGACTTACCCAAATAATTGTTTTTTAAAAGATCATTCGTTCTAAGCTTGTGAGCCAGGTCTGCTCTTCCTTGTTGGAGAAAACAATTAAGCATATCACTGGGAAAAGAAGCTTTAATTCATAGCTAGAGAGATTTCTCCTCGGTCACACATGTACTAACTAGTCTAAAAAGGTTTATGTTCATGCATAGTCTGTCATTATCAGACTATATTTTAAATGCTATGACCTGTTCCGTTTTGCCCAGTCATAGTGACTCAGCTGATAATTTAGGCATTAGGGAACACATTGGCTCAGGAAGCAAATTAAAAAGCTCAGGAAAATATTCTTCCTTACCTTTATAGTATAGGCATTTAAGCAACTTTTCTGTGGTGGTGGGGTACATGGGATATATGTTTGTTTAATGGGAAATGGAGGGATTAGCTGGAATTATAGGTGCTTTTCATTAAATGTTACCCACCACACAACAAATGCACACCCCTTTTGGCTATCCGAGGGAGACTTTTTGCCATTCCCTTGGTGGCACTAGAAAGAAGGTCTCGCTGGCGTATAATTAGACAGCCTGCTCACCACCATATGCATTCAGTTAGCCAACCTGCTTTTGCATACCTGGCATAAAGGCAGCGCTTCACTGTGAATCCTGTTTGTCCTTAGCACCATTTTTTCTTTATAAATGCCTTCTTATTAAGAACAGTAACACCATAACATAGCAAATCAGGTTTGGCAGTACTTTAATGTTTCTGAGAGTGAACAAAGCTAATGTAGAGTGAGGTACAATGCAATGCTTCCTGAGTAGACATTGCCTACTCTCTGACGTAACTTTGTGCCCTCAGCCCATAGTCATATCTGATGGGCTGTGTGGCAACACTGCTGTTACTAAAATGAAGAAGACGTCTGTGGGGTGTGTGTGGAATGGCACCAAAGCAATAGGTGACTGGAGCTGTGAATATCACTAGTGAGTAGAGCTGCCATATATCCCACTTCACAGATGGCAATCCTCCACTTCCAGAGGCAGCATGCCTGTGAATGCCATCAGCTACTGATGGTATTGATGGTGTGGACTAGTGGTTAGTGTTAGACTAGGACCTGGGAGACCAGGGTTTAAATCCCAACTTTGTCATGAAACTCACTGGATGAACTGGGGCCACTCACTGCCTCTCAGCCTAACCTACCTCTTAAGATTGTTGTGGGGATTAAATAAGGAGGAGAAAAACCATGTATGCCACCTTGAGCTTCTTAGATAAAAAGGTGGGATATAATGCAGTAAACAAACAAACAAATCTCAAGAGGGGAGAGTCCTTCTGCACTCACATTCTGTTTGTGGGCTTTCCACTGGCAAGTGGTTGGCCACTGGGACAATAGGATACTAGACTAGGTAGCCATTGGCCTGATTCAGCAGGACTCTTGTGTTCATATGACTCCCATGTTTCATCAGCCCCAGCCAGGATGACCAATGGATGGGGATGCTGGGAGCTGTAGTTCACAACATTTGAAAGGCCACAGGTTGTTCACCCCGTTACAGTGGTGAGAATGTTGGAATAGGACAATATGACCTAGATTTAAATCCTCACTTGGCCATAACATTTGGTGGATGACCTTGAGGCAGCCATATACCTCTCAGCCTAACTTAACCTCACAGGATCATGACAGAGATGGGATTCACTGTCCATACAAACATTGTGAATTGTGCATGCAACCTTGAATGCAGGATTCGAGCATTATCTATCCATGGGATCTACAACAGCAGCACCCAATCCACTCAGGATCTTCCCTGATGGATTACGTCTTGTGACAATATATTGGCTCCTTCCCAAACAGCAAACAGTGCCACTAGGATGGCAAATTCTTTCATTTGCTATATAAATGTTTTGCAGCGTATTTTTTCATAGTATACACCAGCTGTCAACTCACTTTACATGTAAATGAATGAAATTTAAGGCTAGAGCAAAGAAGTGATTCAGTAGCAAAGGAATAGAAGAATTCCAGTCAGATAAGTGAAAAAATTAGAGGGAGGGAATTTAGGCTGATGCAGTCATATAAGTTTTCAATAGACTTGGTGAAACTCTAAACAGCATTTTCCAAAGTTAGTATTATTAACCATATTGACTGGCATGAAGAAATAACTATGCCAGATTTATGGTGAAAGGAGGAGCATGTTAAGTTTTATAGAAACTTCTGCCCCAGCTTAGTATTTTCTTTCAGTGTCAGAATATCAGTTCAGGTTAAAGGCTGAAGTATGACACTGTTTTGAATTGCACTGTTTAATTGGCTTCTTGGTTTGCTAATATCCTAGAAATATACCAATAATATCAGATTTATCTGGCAGCTCCTGACTTCTTCTTTTTTCAAATTTTCTGCCACATTAGTAATTCAGAGAACTTTAGACTAAATAGTTTTTGATATTAGGAAAATATACAAGACTGGATTTCACGGAGCCTATTCTCCCAACTCTATAACTTTAACTCTTCCCTTTCCAAATAGTATTGCCTTTTTATCAAACTATTTTCTTAAATGGGGTGGGATGCAGAATCATGACCAGGAATTCAGTAAAAAGGGGAGGGAGTATTTAGCCTTTCTTCGCAAAGAATGATAATAACCCATACAAACATCTGGTGTTGGGGGAAATGGAACTGTCTGCTTGGAAGCAGAGTTGTTATTCCATTTCCAGTTCAAAGTGGAGCAGCAATGATTGGGTGGTGTTAAATCATCCATATTCGAAAGCATCCTTAGACTGAATATTTGAAACTAATGCTTGTTTTTTTGGAGTTCTCCCTTTGAGCGATGATGTGAGGTTTCACAAAGTGTAGTACATGCTCAGGAACAGTAGAGGGAGTGTGGCAAGCAATCAGAGTGAAAAGAAACAATGGTTTGAGTTTAAAATCCAGCCACTAATCAAATGACTGCTTGCTGCTTCAACACATTTGTAATACAAAAGTACCGTATTTTTCGCACCATAGGACGCACCGGACAATAGGACGCACTTTGTTTTAGAGGGGGGAGAACAAGAAAAAAAATTTCTCCCCCTCTCTGCCCAGCGCCCCTTCAGCGAAGTGGCAGGAGGCGCTGCGCAGAGAGGGGGAGAACTTTCCCCCTCTTGTTTTCCCGCTCTAAAACAAGGTGCCGTTTAAGGTGCGTTCAGGCGGCTACCTTGGAAGCCTGGAGAGCGAGAGGGGGCGGTGTGCACTGACCCCTCTCGCTCTCCAGGCTTCAGGTTCATTTCGACCTGCTCTTTCGGGCTGGCGGGGGGAAGCCCACCACCAGCCCCAAAGAGCAGGTCAGGGAGCAGCGGAAAGGCGCAGCAGAGAGGCTCCTGCCATAGCCGCCCGTCACCTCTCCAGCCGGGAGAGCGCGCGCGGGGCTAAAGCAGCCCCCTGCGACCCTCTCCTGGCTGGAGAGGTGACGGGCGGCTATTGAGGCTCTTGCCATAGCCGCCCGTCACCTCTCCAGCCGGGAGAGCACGCGCGGGGCTAAAGCAGCCCCCCGCGACCCTCTCCCGGCTGGAGAGGTGACGGGCGGCTATGGCAGGAGCTTCTATAGCCGCCCGTCACCTCTCCAGCAGCCCTGCGACCCTCTCCCGGCTGGAGAGGTGACGGGCGGCTATGGCAAGAGCCTCAATAGCCGCCCGTCACCTCTCCAGCCGGGAGAGGGTCGCGGGGTGCCCGCGCGCGCTCTCCCGGCTGGAGAGGTGACGGGCGGCTATAGAAGCTCCTGCCATAGCCGCCCGTCACCTCTCCAGCCGGGAGAGCGCGCGCGGGGCTAAAGCAGCCCCCCGCGACCCTCTCCTGGCTGGAGAGGTGACGGGCGGCTATAGAAGCTCCTGCCATAGCCGCCCGTCACCTCTCCAGCCGGGAGAGTGCGCGCAGGGCTAAAGCAGCCCCCCGTGACCCTCTCCTGGCTGGAGAGGTGACGGGCGGCTATTGAGGCTCTTGCCATAGCCGCCCGTCACCTCTCCAGCCGGGAGAGCGTGCGCGGGGCTAAAGCAGCCCCCCACGACCCTCTCCCGGCTGGAGAGGTGACGGGTGGCTATGGCAGGAGCTTCTATAGCCGCCCGTCACCTCTCCAGCAGCCCCACGCGCGCTCTCCCGGCTGGAGAGGTGACGGGCGGCTATGGCAGGAGCTTCTATAGCCGCCCATCACCTCTCCAGCAGCCCCGCGCGCGCTCTCCCGGCTGGAGAGGTGACGGGCGGCTATGGCAGGAGCCTCAATAGCCGCCCGTCACCTCTCCAGCCGGGAGAGGGTCGCGGGGTGCCCGCGCGCGCTCTCCCGGCTGGAGAGGTGACGGGCGGCTATAGAAGCTCCTGCCATAGCCGCCCGTCACCTCTCCAGCCGGGAGAGCGCGCGCAGGGCTAAAGCAGCCCCCCGCGACCCTCTCCTGGCTGGAGAGGTGACGGGCGGCTATTGAGGCTCTTGCCATAGCCGCCCGTCACCTCTCCAGCCGGGAGAGCACGCGCGGGGCTAAAGCAGCCCCCCACAACCCTCTCCCGGCTGGAGAGGTGACGGGCGGCTATGGCAGGAGCTTCTATAGCCGCCCATCACCTCTCCAGCAGCCCTGCGACCCTCTCCCGGCTGGAGAGGTGACGGGCGGCTATGGCAAGAGCCTCAATAGCCGCCCGTCACCTCTCCAGCCGGGAGAGGGTCGCGGGGTGCCCGCGCGCGCTCTCCCGGCTGGAGAGGTGACGGGCGGCTATAGAAGCTCCTGCCATAGCCGCCCGTCACCTCTCCAGCCGGGAGAGCGCGCGCAGGGCTAAAGCAGCCCCCCGCGACCCTCTCCTGGCTGGAGAGGTGACGGGCAGCTATTGAGGCTCTTGCCATAGCCGCCCGTCACCTCTCCAGCCGGAGAGGGTCGCGGGGTGCCCGCGCGCGCTCTCCCGGCTGGAGAGGTGACGGGCGGCTATAGAAGCTCCTGCCATAGCCGCCCGTCACCTCTCCAGCCGGGAGAGCGCGCGCAGGGCTAAAGCAGCCCCCTGCGACCCTCTCCTGGCTGGAGAGGTGACGGGCGGCTATTGAGGCTCTTGCCATAGCCGCCCGTCACCTCTCCAGCCGGGAGAGCACGCGCGGGGCTAAAGCAGCCCCCCACAACCCTCTCCCGGCTGGAGAGGTGACGGGCGGCTATGGCAGGAGCTTCTATAGCCGCCCATCACCTCTCCAGCAGCCCTGCGACCCTCTCCCGGCTGGAGAGGTGACGGGCGGCTATGGCAAGAGCCTCAATAGCCGCCCGTCACCTCTCCAGCCGGGAGAGGGTCGCGGGGTGCCCGCGCGCGCTCTCCCGGCTGGAGAGGTGACGGGCGGCTATAGAAGCTCCTGCCATAGCCGCCCGTCACCTCTCCAGCCGGGAGAGCGCGCGCGGGGCTAAAGCAGCCCCCCGCGACCCTCTCCTGGCTGGAGAGGTGACGGGCGGCTATAGAAGCTCCTGCCATAGCCGCCCGTCACCTCTCCAGCCGGGAGAGTGCGCGCAGGGCTAAAGCAGCCCCCCGTGACCCTCTCCTGGCTGGAGAGGTGACGGGCGGCTATTGAGGCTCTTGCCATAGCCGCCCGTCACCTCTCCAGCCGGGAGAGCGTGCGCGGGGCTAAAGCAGCCCCCCACGACCCTCTCCCGGCTGGAGAGGTGACGGGCGGCTATGGCAGGAGCTTCTATAGCCGCCCATCACCTCTCCAGCAGCCCTGCGACCCTCTCCCGGCTGGAGAGGTGACGGGCGGCTATGGCAAGAGCCTCAATAGCCGCCCGTCACCTCTCCAGCCGGGAGAGGGTCGCGGGGTGCCCGCGCGCGCTCTCCCGGCTGGAGAGGTGACGGGCGGCTATAGAAGCTCCTGCCATAGCCGCCCGTCACCTCTCCAGCCGGGAGAGCGTGCGCGGGGCTAAAGCAGCCCCCCACGACCATCTCCCGGCTGGAGAGGTGACGGGCGGCTATTGAGGCTCTTGCCATAGCCGCCCGTCACCTCTCCAGCCGGGAGAGGGTCGCAGGGCTATGGCGTCTTCGCTCCATAGGACGCACACACATTTTCCCTTCATTTTTGAAGGGAAAAAAGTGCGTCCTATAGAGCGAAAAATACGGTACATATCAATTCCTGTCATAAAACATACTATCCAACTGTGCCTGTTTAATACCTATTGATAGGCTGCCTGCTTTTCTTGCGAGATAATTTATGCTGAACTTTGGAACTTCTGAAGGTGTGCGTACATGGAGCTGGTTGAATCTTAAAAAAATCCCCATTAGTGTGATTGTTTCTGATAATGTGTTTCCTGAGCAATGTATTTTAGAATTAATATTTTTTACTTTAAAAAAAATCCCTGGCAGGGCACTACGCCAACTCCTATGGCAATGGTGGTTTTTTTTTAAATATGCCTTGTTTAAAGTCCTACTATGAATCTGGACTGAGTAAGACAGCAATTTCTGCCTTCCTAAAGGACAGGGCATTTGTGCTGGATACAAAATGGGGTGAGAAGCCAGTGGAAGGATTTGAGGAAAGTGTGACATGTGGGCAGAACCAAGAGATGTGAGTAATTTTGGCATGCACATTTACCTTGCTGGATTAGGGCAATAGCATTTTGGTATTTTGTTTTATTTGTGTGGTGTTATAGATCAAGTTGCAGTTGCTGGAGCTGTCAGGAACGTGACCTGTTTGTTTTTCTTACCTACCCACACCCCAGTGGAAGGGATAAAACATTTGTGGATATGTATATTAACCAATTCATCCTTACAACTCTTGTTTAGATGATGAAGAAAATAGAAGTGATTTCATGTATCATTAATGGAAATACTGCATCCAATTCTAGGAATGGTGCCAGTGCATGAGGCAGACAGCATATAATTAATAACTTGAAAACCCAGAAAGTATGACGACTTGAGAACAGCCCAAGTGTGATGTTGTCTTATTTCTTTTATGATGATGACTCTTAAGGGAGTACCAAGTTGCAGTGGGTTTAGTATGTTACCGAAAAAGCAACTCATTGTCTCTTGAGACAGACAAATGCCAACAATAACAACAGTTTGGCTGTTTTCATGCTGCTAGGTGTGTACCATCAGTCTATTTTAATAGAGTATCACTTTCTTATGTTTAAGTAGGTGCACTTGCCATCATATTTTGGGACACCTTTTGCAGGCTGCACACTTGGACTTGCTTCTGTAACTGGAGTCATTTAGGGCCTCACTTTCCCAGGGCAGGGAGCAGGTCTTACAGGACTTATAGCCAATATGGTTTATTAATTACTGTTGATATTCTAATTGCTGCTGTTCAGTTTTAAAGAGGTGAATGTGGTTTTAATTGGATTGTTGTTGTTAATAATATGCTTTCTGAAATTTTGTACAGTGCCTTGAAAAATGAATTTAAAGAATTTAAAGAAAAATGAATTTAAAGATCAACTTCAAATATCGTAACAAGTTTGAGTTCACTGCTATACATTCTTCCCTCCAGACATTTAGACACAGATGTTGTCTCTCACTTAAAAACAATAGCCAAAGAAGTTAGTGGTGTGGACTTCAGAAAAAGGGATTCTGAATTGAGTCACTAGGAACTTACGTGTGGAGACTGTGTCTTCCTCTAATGTTTGACATTTTGAGGGAGATGTACACCTCTCCTCACTAGGACATGTCTGGCAAGGAAATGATATATGGATTCTTAATCCTAAAAAATGGTGGGGACATAACCTTCACATATGCTGTCGCTTGTCTTCCTCTCTTGACATTCGCCTGATCCTGCCAAGATTGCTGGTTTGGTGGGGAGGAGGAATGCAATACTACATGCATCAAATGGTGTTGCCACATCATATTTGGTCTGCAGTATATTCTCAGTTAGGATCAAAACAGTTATTTCTATTGCAGATGCAGATACAAATTATTTATATTAAACGTTGATGACAGATAATATAAAAAATTATTACTAATGAGATGGCCACCAAATAATGGGCATGTTTGCAATTTGCAGCCCTTTGCCATTTAGAGTTTGGAATATTCAAACATGCAAAGAGAGGAAGGGGCAGAGGAGTGGCTGCCTTTGTCGTAATGACCCTTAACTATATTTTGCGAGGGTCTGTTCATATACATTTAAATAGTGTCAAATACAAACATAGTGATACTTTATCTGTTTATTTGATTGCTCCACACACACCCTTACTGTGCAAGCATATAAAAATGTGAATTTTCTAAGACTGTTACAGATTCTTAGGAAACCAGACACAGGTAAGAGCTGAACCCCTGGAAGGTGTAGGCAGGATGTTACCGTATGGTACAATACAGCTAGCGGTACAATACAGCTAGCAGAACCCCTGGAAGGTGTGGGCAGGATGTTACCGTACGGCACAATACAGCTAGCAGAACAGCTAGCAGATTTTACAGCATGCATCTGGTTTATTTCTGTTAACAATAGTTTTTGTTAATTAATGTGTGTTTGTTTGTTTGTTTGTGTGTGTGTGTGTGTGAGAGAGAGAGAGAGAGAGAGAGCGTGCATAATATAAATATTAGAGTATCCAACCTAATTTCATTTGGTTACATTTCAGCCTGGATTTTTTTCAATGGAGTCCTAAAGCCTTTATTTTAAAGCAGGTTCTATTCATGTCAGTAGTGTGCTTAGGATCTCAGCCCTATTTTCTCTTACTGTGCTTTTCAAATGTTGAATAGTCAGCCTTTTTACTGATTCCATTTTTTTAGGGCCACAGTAATCATTATAGTGAAGGATTGCCATTGACTTAAATGTGACTGGGATCAATCTCTACATGACGGTAACTTTACAACTGCATAACCATAACTCTGTCTTCAAGAGTTTTCTGTTGGAAGTATTTAAATTATGTTTACAAATGGCTTGGTGACACCCTGATATACATTATTGGTTTCAAAAGTTGGAATGTATTTATTGCTATCTTTGTGGAGTGCTAATGTGGCATAATCCATATTGAGATTCCATGCAGGATTTAAAACCTCCGGAAGTGTTTGTGTAGAGTTGTGAAACTCCTCAAGAGTCTCTCCAGTACTGCAAAGCTATGTAAGAGTTTGTATGTCTTTGTGGAAGGGAGGGGTCTGCAATGATGTAACTAAACATCCAATTTCTTCACTATTCCAGTATCTAAGATATTCTTGGAGACTAGAATAGTTGCGGAATGCTATACTTTTATTTTTACAGTTGTATCTAATACCAGGAAATTAAAATATATTTAACCAGCCAGGAACTTCTCCAATCAATGTTCTGAATGCCATAATCCGCTCTCCATTCAGATTGCTCCTTAAAGACCATCCTTCCTCTGAAGCCATTGGTTTAATCCAATTGAAACAAACTAGATGCTACAAGGAACGTATGGCATTTGTGTGTCTGACCTATCTCCCCCAGTAATACACACTGAAAGTCACATATTGACACTGTGCCATAACACTCTAAGTTCCCCGTCCCAGTTTTACTTCATTGACCTCCCCATGTAAAGGGTAGGGAAACTCTAAGTATGATTATGTCATTGCATGTGCTCTCAGAGATGAGAGTTCACAGCCGCCATGTGGCCCCCTGCAATGTCTAACTTGAACTCTAGTTCTTCCCAGTTGAAGCAAAACCAAGCTATACTTTTTCTATTCATTGAAATTTGCACCCATCTGAAATTTGCAATGCAGTTCGCCAGCCAAGGTTGTTGGTTTTTTTAATGCATCTATTGGGGGAAGCGAGCATAAAAATGAGTATATTAGTGAAAACAACATACAAAAATGTCTGTGGGATGATTGCTTGCAAAAATGTGTACATTAGTAAAAACTGCATACAAAAATGTGTTTATTGGTTAGTCCTGATATTTTTCATATTTATTTCAGCTTAACTGTGACTTAATTAGCATGAATGCAACCTGATTTATTATATATAACAACAACAGCAACAAAATATTTAAAAGATCACAGCCTTAATAGTGATAAAATGTGCTGTGTTCGCTTCGTAAATCTTAGCTTAAGTCCCTGGGACATAATCCCATAAACAGTTTCTGTTTATTTCAGTGAGACAACATGTCTTCAGGCTTCATGTACTAGCAACAGATGTTTAGGATGGAGTTATTAATTAAAACATAAGTGGCACCTCACAAACCATGACCTCATGCAACCGTTGCAGGCAAGATGGTCTTATATGCCACTGCCGGTATTTAGGATTGCATTTTCAGGATGCAAGATGATAACCCACTGCAAGCTGATTTGAATGGATCAGCCAGGCACAATTAAATGTCCTTGATTTCAATGGGAGAATTAAGCACTTGCTTAATTATGTCTAACTGAAACCAATGGGACTTAAAAGGGTTTAACTTTAGCAGGATCATGCCTCCAATGTTTAATCTGTTTGATTTTTTAATGTATATACTCTTAGCCTTGAATCTAACTAGTTAAAATCTTAAGTCTTTATTAGTGGTATGTAATCTTAGGCATCTCAGATATTCTGAGCAATAAGAATAAGGAAGAGCTTAGATCCCACTATTTTCTAATTTTAAAATGAATGTGCCTTCTTTGACAACAGTTTACGTAAAACAATACAAAATCCATTTTGAATGAGTCATGCCAAGAGCGTGAGCATCCATCAAAGACATTCTGGGAGGAGATAAATTGATGACCCCCCCCCTTGCATACACACACATACCCCGTAGGTGCTGTTACAGCAATGGAATCCCTTTGCTCAATATTATCCTGTCCAATGAGGTGGAATGTTTCACAGGCACATGGTTTATGAGTCTCAAAATAACTTGGGACCTGCAAACGGACAAATGCTATTGCTTCAGTGGTGACAGGTTGTTCAGCTTCTTACAGCCATCTCCCCCCAAAACCAAGGTTAACGCCTTTCCCCCCCCGCTTCACCCGATGGACTCCAAGACGTTTTGGTTCCAAAGGACTTGAAGGAATTGCTTCAGTCATTTTAATCTCTTACTTCGGAATCTTTATCACCGTGATTGTGTTGCCAGAGTTGGATTTCAACATCTGGATAAATCAGAAAAGGTAATGTCTTTAACTTTCAAGAGTGAGTGTGTGTTTCGATGAGATTGCGCAGGTGCACGGAGGGTCCAGGAGGGAGAGAATCCATGTTATAGCTGAATGATAATTCTTGCTGATAAATCATATTAGGTGAGCAAGAAACTTTAAAAATTCTCTGTCTTAAATGTCGTAGAGGCACACAAGACTGAATGGAAATGAAATAATCTACAGAATCTACAGAGTGTGAAGGGTGGGAGGGAGTCCAATTTCCTTCTGTGCCTGTTTAGGTATTCTAAGTAGAGTCGACAGAAGGCAAAAAATGTATAAATTGCATGGATGAGAAATGTCCCTTTTGAATCCCCCTCTTAACCGTATTTTAAGCAATTGCTTTGTAATCACTAGCACTAAATCCACACCAATAATCAGCATTACCTCCTTAAAGAAAACACATACATAGTGTCTAGTTTAATATTGCCCTATATTTAAAGTCTTTTTTAAAAAATGGGGGGGGGGGGAGAGAGAGTATGTGTCATGTAAAATGATACTGCAAGCTATATTTAGGGTTTGGAGATCTGCTCTGTGGATTAATGTACACAACAGCTGCAGAAACAGTCTTGCTCGAAGGGCATTGCTCTCCCAACCCCCAACTCCCATCTCTCTCTCTCTCTGAAAAAAAATGTTTTTGATGGTCAGTGGCAAATGTTTGGCCTGATATGTTGCAACATTAAGCAGTAATTGAAAGAGCATCGTGAAATATAATAAAAGAATGAACAACATAAAAGAGAATTTAGTAAACTCTTCGGTTATCTGTTCGGAACAATTCTTACATATCAATTTACACAAGCAGAAATGTTATTATTTTAAATAAGTTTGAAAAAGAAGTTCCTGGATTTGCAAAGCAAAGCCCCATGCAGCAATGCAGCCTATAAATTTTAAACTCTTCAACTGTAAACACCACGCTAAAGTTATCTATGGTGGCAGAGGGTATGTTTGCCACCCTTTCAGAATGAAGATGTTTAAAATGTGATCCTTAAGGCCGTGAAAATGCATTTCTCAAGATACCACCCGAGATTCTACTAACAAAGTATGATTACTCCAGAGTAAATTGCTACAGGATTGTAGCTCAGTCTTTTTAGGAATAAAACTTGTAGAATTAATATGCCTTGAAATATGGTACACAACTTAATTAATTTTAAATATTATACTTTAAAGTAGTTGTCCCATAAAAGTCAATGAAATTTGATCAGATTAAACAGTAGCACTTCAGCTTAACCATGTTTGAGGATTATTAATGTAAACACTTATTCAGAATGTTCAGGCTTGTAATTATATATATATATATATATATATATATATATATATATATGATCAACATTTTGAGGTATTAAGTAAAATATTTTATATCTATTTTATATCTATGCTCTTTGAGGCTCCAAAATTTAATTAATACATTAAGATGCAGTTAATGACATTAAAAATAGCTATCAAACAGTATTAGCAATTCAGGATTGCATTAATATGTGAGTTCATAAAAAGATCAGTATACAGAAGTCCATTTTGTATCAGATCAATCCAGCTTAGAACATTACAATCCTGAAATCACTTGTTCACTAGTAGTTCACAATTGTATCAATGAATTCATTTTATTTCTGATCATTGGGCTACAAACCAGAATCCAGTTATTTGGAAGTAGGCTCCAGTGAAACCAATGGAATTTTTTGCAAATAAAGTAGCTTCAATGTAGCAGTTGTTTAGTCGTCTTAAGTCGTATTCGACTCTCCATGACCCCATGAACCAGAGCATGCCTTGGAAACTCTCACTTTCTTCTCAAAGCATCTCCTTTTTTATGTCCATGGAGATTTCTTACTGGTGTGGTTTGCCAGTTCCTTCTCCAGGTGGATCACATTTAGTCTAAACTCTTGGCTATGAACTGTCCATCTTGGGTGGCCCTGCACAGCATAGCTCATAGATTCTTGGAGTTATTCAAGCCCCTTCACCATGACAAGGCAGTGATCCATGAAGTGATCTATGTAAAAACACCACCACCACCTAATTACTGTAGAAATTATACTGTTGCACGCCACCCCAGTCTCTGATATTGCAGGGCTTCCAGGTTCTTACCCAGGGTTTGTGTTTCCTTTTGGAATGAGGCACAGTGGAGACTGAGGTGTCTTTATGATATATGGTTTATTTACACAGGTATACAAGCTGAGCCTCCTCTCTGCTAAAGAGCTGGTGGGCTGAATTTTGCCATCAGTTCTTGTCCACCAAGTTGCCCACAGATCTGTGTGGTGCATGGCTGTAATAGAAGAGAATGGAGGGGGAGGTATAAAAATAGAGGTTGTTTGGTTTTTAGCAACTGAAAACTGTTCTTCACTGTATGCACAAGACCGAACCACACACTTCAACTGCAGTGGAATTCAGGGTGGCCTATATTTGGGGGCAGTAGAATCCTGACTTTCCATTTCTTTTTACAGAAGGCAATATATAATATGAGTTGGTTCATTAGAGTTTAACCCCACAACCTTTTTTTTAGGACAAGGCTTAGCTTTGGAATAATGAAATTCATGAGACTATATTAAGTGGCGTAATAATGCATTTGCTTATGCTTGCAAGGTCACATTTACACCATACATTTAATGCATTCTTATTCCACTTGAACAGTCATGGTTGTTAGGGGTGCTGAGAGTTGTTAGAAGACCCCTCATGGAGCTACAATTCCAGCAGCACCCTTAGCAAACTACGGTCCCAAGGATTCTTTGTGGGGAAACTGCATATAAGAGTGCTTTAAATGTGGTGTGTGGATGTGACCTTTATTAGATCAATCTTCTACCCACTCTAAGCAGGTTTCTTTTTTGGGGGGGGGGGGACACTGCTATTAACCTAAAAAAGATGTATAGGTTTACTGGGCATAATTATGGTACCTATTCTAGTGATTAACCAAACAACCCAATTTTATACCTGCCATCTACATTTCATAAAATTTTAAATGAGAACTGTATCTGGTCCCATAATCTATTTGAAAAAACCGGTCACTGTGAGCTTTCTATGTTAAGCATGAGCAGCAACAGTTTGTATGCTCATGCCTGCTGGAGAATGCCACTGCACATGTGCAGAGTGCCCTTCCATGCTGCTGAGTTGAAATGACCGACTAGTGCACGTTTTACGGCTGAGCTCCCAGGGCCCAATCCCTGGCTATTCCTCTGCCTTCATTGTATAACTGCTCTGTGCTGTTAAGGAGAGATCATACATCCTTTTTAATAATTCAATATCTATATAAATGTTGTCTTATGGGCTATATATGTGAAATAGCCATCACAGGTCAAAAAATACAGACAGATATTTCATGGAAGTTCATCTAAATCACAATACTTTTCAGCAGGGGCACAGACCGGGTTGTTCATTCATTTGGGAATTGTAATGTGATGAACCAGTGAGTGACGATCAGGCATATTTGACTAATCTCTTGAGTGCACCTGATGCAGTAGTCTTTCCTCACTGTACTTTAAAAAATGCAGTTTGACTAGCAAGGCAATTATGCCCTATTCTTTTTTCTTTTCTTTTTTGCTGACATAGTGTTTTGTTCTACTATTGATCAGGTTTTGCAGGTTTTTGTAGCCCTACAAAAACCTATAAAACCTATTAACTAAAGCAGGATGAGTGAGGTGTACAATGATGGTTCTAATGTATGATTGCTGCGTTCAATATTCTGGAGGCCCGGAGGGGAGAGGAAACCCAACTGTTAGCCTAAGAGAGGGATAGCTCTGTCAGCAAGTTTAATATAATTATTTAATTTCTCTCACTTAAAAAAGTAAATGGCAATCCAGTTGACTTAATAGAAATAATACTTGTGAAGGTATATAGATCAGAACAGTGAAAAAAACAGGATTAAAAGGTATATAAAACAAATTTATTTGGCAGGGCCTCTTGTAAACCCAGTCCTACTATACTAAAGAAACTAAGATTAGAGTTGGAACTACCAGCAGTTACCTTTGAGAAGTTATGGAGGGCAAAAGAGATCACAAAGAATTGATGACAAATAAATATAGTACTTTCCCCATTAAGAAGGGGGAAAGAACCTAGGAAACTACAGAGAAATTAACTTAGACTGCTGTTCTTTACCCACATCCCTGGAAGTAAGTCCTGCTGCATACAATGGGACATTCTTCTTAGTCATGTATAGGGATTGCCCTGTTGGAGTGAAGCTGGAAGTCAATGAGAATTAAAAACATACCATAACAAGATCAATGCTGTGTTCTTTAACATGCAATTTTTTTAGTTGATACCTCTTGGAATGCAGTTGACATTTCTTGCCATATGATATTGTCCTAGATATGCTAAGGGAGGATTTAAGTAGAAGTTTCTTCAGGAGTTATCAGATGCGCTCACTGGGCACCTTGTGGTCAACTCATGACAATTCTTTCTCCATCTCTGCACTGCAGATTTGGGTAAACAACACAGCCATCATGAATAGCACAGTTTGCTCTATCACAGAAACAATGCTCACATACAGTTCCCCTGTGCTGCACTGTGCCTTATTTTTGGTAACTATTTTGAACATACAGCATGCAATTCAGTGAAATTTAAGAGTATATAAATCCCATGGATTGAAATGGGAGAGCTAAGCATTGTCCTGACTGCCTGTAGGAACACAGCTGGTTGAAGAGCTGCTTTGGAAGAGGTAGCTTTCAATTATTTGTTTACTAGTATGGGATGAGATTAGCATAGACTCTGAACTGGGTGATATTTTCAGAAAAACGGGGGGGGGACAGTAAATGCTGTGGAAGGAAGGATTAAAACAAAAACAACTTGCAAGTATAAGCATTATATCAGGTGAAGATTGAAAAAGCAAATGTATGCATATATTTTAAAAGGATGAATATAGTACTTTTCGTTAAAAGAACCCAGGGATTGTAACTGATCACAAATTATAAATATATGCCAGCAGTGTTTTGGTCTCTGCAGGGAGAGACTATTTTTGGAATGCACAAACATCACAAGTAGGATGTGACACCCTCTATTCAGCACAGATCACTCTTATGCTTGAATATTGTATCACCCATTCCACAGCTCAGCTGAGCCACAGTATTTGTACTGAAGCTTATCGAAACAAATTCTTCTACAGTGGCATTGGTTGGGTTGTTCCACGGCTTCATCATACTGGCAAGTTTTTCCTCGTGTTTAGCCAAAATCAGGTCTGCAGAACTGTAACACACACATACTCCAAGATGATCAGAGCCCACCAGTGACTTCATAAACTTCCAGCTGTCACTGTCTATCTGAAACTGCAAAAGCAGGTGGGTAGGAGGTCATGTACCTAGCAGGCTAGGATACATAGCTGGGAGTGTTTTTGGCTTTGTGTTGTGCACATGTTAGGCACACATGAGCGAAATAAAATAAAATAATAATAATACAATAAACTTACAGAAAACAACAGCATGTATAAAAACAGTTAAAATTGTATACATATAAACAAGCTAAAATTAATACATATACTGACTAGGATAAAAATCTCTAGTTAGGAGGCTTGTTGAAAGAGGATTTGCTTTCTGTTCGTTTAAACCACAGCATTGTTGTGGTTTTGTCATTTGGGTTTGAGGGTAAAGATCAATTACTGTGTGATGATGCCTGGGTGGCAAGCTAGTTAATTTCTTCCTTGCCTTCTGGTTATACAGGTGATGGAGAGGTAGCATCTTCAAATTCTGCATCTGATTATTATTATTATTATTATTATTATTATTAAAGTAATTCTGCAAATTTCATGTTTGGCAGAGCAGCTGCGCCTTTGTAAAAAGCAGAAATCAACTGGTGGAGCTTTTCTCAAATATGAAAATTCAGAAAAGGGAACTGCTTCATTTGCTGGCTATGCTTCTCTTTCAAAAGCACAGAAGCCCTACCAGATTAAAGATATAGATATATGATAACTCTAAATATGAAAGTTATAACTTGGCTGCTGCCTGCAACTCAGAACTTTAGAACAGGGTTGGGGGACCTTGGAGGGCCAAATGTGGCCCCCAGCCTGTTTATGTGGTCCTTGAGATTCTCCCTAGATCACACCCTGTGCTGGTTCTGTTTTGCCCACTGCTAGCTAGGAGGAAGAGTTTCCTATCCTCTTCTTCCTGCTTCAGCCACCTGCATTTCTGGGATGGGGCGAAGTGGGGCAGAGGAGACAGGAAACTATTCCTAGTTTCCTTAAGTTAACTTATCATAGGATCCATCCAGACATTCTGGTAATTTGTCTTTTTGCATTTAAGTGATTTCAGTCAAGAGGACTTGGTACATCCCAATCCCCATGCAGCATGTGGGTATCACTAGTTTTGAGTTTGCTGTCCTCTGAAGGCAGGTTGTTTTCTACAGGCTGTACAGTGGGCATGACTTGATTTTGTCCAGGGTTTGCGAAGCATAGGACTGTTCATTTAAAAACATGAACTGCCTATAACACTTGCCACACAAGCCGATGCACATCTACTCAAAAGTAAGTTTTGCTCAGTTTAATGGGACTTACTCCCAGGTGAGTGTATAGCATATATGTACACAGTGGGACTTACTTCTGAAGATATATGCTTAAGATTGTACCACTGATCTTTTCAAGGCAGACTATTGGCAAAACTGATTCCTTTTCTCGTTTGATTATTGCATATGTTGCAGGCAAAATTAACAAAAAGTGAGGTGGGCAAAATATGTTTCAGAGTGCTGTAGTTTGACTGCTAGCTAGATTCTCCCTTACTAAATACAGGGCAAAAGAATTTATCTTTGCCAGAATAACAAGCAAAGTTTTGATAGAATATTATGACCTAGATGATTCACAATAAAATGTTAAGATTTAGGCTTAGGGCTAACTCAGAAATTACATGCGCATGAGATGTTTCCCCCCTTAGATTGCTGTATGTATGGAGCAAATATGTTGCATGAAAGCAGTCTCTCTCTGAATCTGCTTAGCAGTGAAAATAGTAGCTTCTTTTGCTGTTGTTAAAGCATCATCCTTCCTTTTCCCATCTGGATCTACTCTTGTTTGTCTGCATAGCCCTCTTTTACACTAATTATTGAGCAAGGCCAGGCAGGGTTACTGTAGCGATGGATGTTCTTGAAGGGATTAGAGGTACTGATTACATTTATCTGTCTAGTCATACTTACATTTTACTAATCCATGTAATATATTCACAAGAACTGCAAGCTTTGAGCAGTGACATTTGTAAGTTAATCAACTGAAGTTTTAGTTGATTGATCAGTAGGGGCCAATTTTAATAAGTGAGAGCAAATTTTACTTGGTGGAGCCACAATGTACATTTGTTTATTTTTAAGGATTATTTTGGTTCTAGTATGTTACTGTAACAGGAATTTTAAAAAAATATGTTCAGGATGGCCCTTGCTTCTAAATATCTATAGCAGCTTTTGTTTGTCGCAATGTAGATTTTGCTTCTTACATTTTCTCAAAAAGGCTCCTATATTGAGGGTTTTATAATATGCAGATTCATGTACATTGAATTAGCCAATTCACAGGTTGAAATGAGGATGCTTAATCAACTCAACATTATTTAATTGGTCAAGAGTCTTAATAGTTATTCATGAAAGAGCCTGTGGGGGTGGAGGTGTTGTTGTTTTGCTGGGAATCACAGGTGGCAAAAAATGCAGTTTTGCTCATGTCCTGTTTGCAGGTGTCCCTTAGGAATCTGGCTGGCCCCTGTGAGGCCAGGATGTTGGACTAGGTGGGCCATTGGCCTGATTTAGCAGGCTCTTATGTTCTTATGTACCCCAGAAGAAGACCAGATAAATTTATTTCATGTGCAATTCATCTAAAGGGTAACCACACTTTAAGTCCTATTGATTTTACTGGGGGACTTAACCACATGGTTACCTTTTGCCCACTGAAATTGATTGGAAGTAAACATGCTTTAGCTGCATCATGATTTTTGTTCTTTGCTTCTTAGGTAATACTTAATACTTAGTTGTTGTGTAGGTCAGTTTAGTCACTAGCGGTCACAGCTTTCTAGTATCCCAGTTCCAAAATGTTTCTTCTTTTCATCCAAATTGTCAGCCGCCGCAACACCCCAAGGCGGAGATATTACACACTTAGATTACAGAACTTTGCTAAAACGTGAGCATAGCTAGTGGGTTGCTTTCTGGACAGGAGTCAGATTCTGATGCTTCTGAGTGTGGTTGTTAGGTGTGTGACCCTGGATTAGGAAATGGTAGAGTTGTTCTGGCAGACTTGCAAATGCTGCCTGGAGATAGGCAGTACTCCTTTTCAGTATGTTGAAGGGAGACACCGCGGAGAGGCATCATTGCCTCTGGCAGGTATGCTGACCACATCATTGTCTCTGGGTATAGACAAGAATAATAAAAACCCTTCTAGTTCAGTTTATGGGGGGGGGGGGGAGAGGCAAAAAAGAGAGGACACGAGCACTAAAGATTACTCTTAGCACATCACTTTCAATTATGAAAAACTATCATCTTTCTCCAGCTGTTGTCTTTAGCACCACCCACCCCAAACAGGCTGACCTATGGAATTTATTTCTGATGATCCATGTGTCAAATGTAGGACTTTGGTAAGTTTCACATGCAGCATGCAGCACATGTGTTTTTGCTGCATTAAGCCCCTCCCTCCTTTTAATGGTATACTTAACATAGCAGTGATTCTTTTATTCCTAAGACCCCAGCTGGCTGCTTTTGACTGAACTGCTCAGTTGGCTCAAGAGTTCCTCTTTAAATCAGCTGCACAGTAAAGCTGGTCAAAATTTCTCACGCAGCTCTGGGTCTTCTGCAGACCAGCTGCTGCTTCACAGGAACAAGACTGGCCATTTTGACACCCTTCAGCCAGTTGAGAGGCATTGCGTCTGAATTAGATGGATTGCTTTCACAAACCCATCTCTGACCTTTATTCAAAAATTCAAAGGGCCAAACTACTGTATACATGATGTTAAATGTATCTTTGCATTTAACATGCAGGTTTTTTAAAAAATGCAATCAGAATAAACTAAGGAAGTGTGGCTGCCAATTAATAGGTTCAGGGAAGGTATGGAAAAGGAACTCAACAATTTCCTCCCCAGCTGTGGCCCTGAGAAAATTAGTTCTTCCAGTGACATTATTTGTTTTGCAGAAAATCTCTGTTTGGCACCAGTGGAGGAATTTCCTCCCAATACAAACACTAGCTCGAGAAGATGGATTTTCCTCAGGACTGCAGCAAGGGAGGAAGTGGTTAAATTATCTCACAATACCTGCTCTGATTCTGTTAATTCCTCTCCATGCCCATCAACTGAAGCTATTTGCCTTTTTAAAACCCTGAATGTTGACTGCAAAGTCACATTTGGCCCCTTTGATCTTATATAGATAGATAAACCCCTCCCCCCAATAATAAATGTATGTAACTAATTTCTGACACCTTTAAACATCAGTTTTGGTTTTATAGGTACCACATGAATACATTCTTTCAAATATATGCATAATATATGTACTACTGTCCACCTCAAGCCACAGTACAAAATCCAAAAGCAATGGTAAGAAACAGCATGCTTTTCAGGGAAACCTAAGAATTTCAGGAGACCATGGTCTACAGTGCCATTGAGAGAACAATCTCATGTAAACAGCATTCCAAGTGGAAAGGTTTTCATATAGATTGGGGATGACCAAGTAGCAGACCTTGGGTTACTTTTAACTGGTTCCAGGCAGCCTCACCAATTTTTTAATCAAGGTACATTAAGAAGTTTGTCCACAGTTTGACTTGTAAGGCAGATAAAAAGTTTTAATGTTGTAAGAAAGAGAAATAATTCACACTGTAATTTGCATTGCATTTTGATTGGGTATCTATATGCATGCAACATGTAAAATGCATACATTTGTATGTATTGTCTGAGTGCATGCACTCTTCATTCACTTCCTGCTAAGGTGGACTTCAGCTCAGTGGAAGGAATTTCTTGATTAGGGTGGGTTAATAGCACTCAATCCCTGGTATCTCCAGTTTAAAGGATCTCAGGTTGCAGGGCTTAGAAAGACCTCTGTCTAAAAGCAGAGACACCTATTACAGTAGGCTCGAAGGATTCATGAATATAAGGCAGTTTAATAAGTTCATGGCACCAATTTTTTTAAATGGAATTGGGGGGGGGGCAGTTTTTGCTGCAAAATGCACCTTCAGCCTCTGCCGTACCATTTGGAGAATAGAGAGGCTCACAAGGATACAGAAATTGGACATCAGATGGGGTTCAAGACTTGCTATGTCCCTGGGTAATAGAGTAGACACATCCCCATTTTCCTTTTTAATTCAATACCAGGAATAGGTTTGCTATTTATGAGGTTATGGTCCTATTTGTACTCTTTGTTAACAGCATGCAAGACGATACTTCAGAATCTTCTACTTCGATAACTCAACTACTGAGAGAGAGCTATTTAGCTGAAAACAACCGCCAAGGGAATAGTGAAAGAAGCAGATCAGAACCATCTCCACATTCTTTCCACCGTGGCAGTAGTTTGGGGCCTTCAGACGAGGTGGCTAGCCAAGAGGACCTTCCTGATCTTTCAGCCTTTTTGAGCCAAGAAGAGCTGGATGAAAGTGTGAACTTGGCAAGGCAAGCCATCAATCAAGATCCACTTGAGAACAAGCAGGACGAACAGATACATGTGTTCTTTCCCTCTGAGTTGAAAAACTCTGGAAATACAGTTTCAAACAAACAGCAGTTCCCATCTAAGGCAGCTTCACCAACTTCAGACAGCAGCCTAAGGAAACAGCAATTTGGTTCTGAGACAGAGTCGAAAAAGGAATTCCTCAACAAGGCTGCAGATTTCATTGAGGAGCTTTCTTCTCTTTTCAAAGCACACAATTCAAAAAGAATCAGGCCCCGAACATGCAAAAACTACAGGAGCAAACTTGAATCTAAAAATAAGGCTGCTCAGGACAGTGGTTCTGCTTTCTCAAATCTCTCTGAAAACAGAGAAAGGCCTTGTGACCCAGTACCGCAAGATTTAGCTGTAGCTGAGCACTCACTTGAAAACCCAGATAACCCTCCACAGGCAGACTTGGAAGCTGTTAATCAGCTAGAAAGTTCAGGGTTAACAACAGAGTCACCAGCTGCATCGTTTTATTCTGAGGAGACAATAGGCCAACCACCACATTTTACTCAAAAGCTGAAGAGCAGGGAGGTCCCTGAAGGAACCAAAGTGCAGTTGGACTGCATTGTGGTAGGAATTCCAACACCTGAAATCAGGTAAACATGTCCCTGTCTTATTTCTGTAATAGCTTGCGTACACAGAGGGTGGATTACTGTATAGTAGTTAAATGTTTTCTCAATGTTTCCTCAGATTGTATTCTAAAAACCATACATTTCTCTTTTACAATGCTCCAGTAATTATTCTGTCTCTGACCTTGGAAAGGTCACTTGTGACTGGCATAAGATTGATGCCAGTCACAGGTTTTAGGCAGCTTTTGATGAAAATGCCTTCAGTGGGCCTTCCTCCCTAGCTGCCCATGCACTTGTACTCTCCTCTGGGCCCAGTCTGCATGACCATGCATGCAGTGTTGTAGTGGGGGGGGCAGGGAGGCCCTGGGTGCAAATTTCTCAGGAGGCGCAACAAGGCACCCTCATGACATGCTCCTTCATTGAGGCAGGAGCTGCAGGGAGGCAAGCCATGCCTGGGCTGGGGCTTCAGGGCTGGGGTGGCAGCAGCGCCGCCTCCTCCTCATGGCAAGGAGGAAGGGGAGGAGCAAGGACAGGAAGTTCTGAGGCTGGCACTTAGAAACTGCCCAGTGATGCAGACCCCTTGAAGCCTGTTCTGCGTAAGTGTCAAGGCATTTATTCAATAGTAAATGAAGTGTTGGTCATATACAGTGGTACCTCGGGTTAAGTACTTAATTCGTTCCGGAGGTCCGCTCTTAACCTGAAACTCTTCTTAACTTGAAGCACCACTTTAGCTAATGGAGCCTCCTGCTGCTGCCGTGCCGCCGGAGCACGATTTCTGTTCTTATCCTGAAGCAAAGTTCTAAACCCGAGGTAATATTTCTGGGTTAGCGGAGTCTGTAACCTGAAGTGTATGTAACCCAAGGTACCACTGTATTTAATAAATACCAAAATGTTACTATCTGGTATTTGCCTCCCTACATAGTAGGGGTGGATGTCACCCTCACTAAGATAGAAAGAAAATCACAGCTGCACACATGGGAAGTGCATAGCTGAAATTGAACTGAGTCAATGGAGCTGCAGGCATGCATATACTACATTTGCATTTCCTTGGGGAAGGGACTGCATATGCAGTGCTTTCCATTGCAAGGAGAAGGGCTATGGTTCATCGGTACAGCATCTGCTTTGAATGCAGATGGCCCCATGTTCAATCCCTGGCACATCTAGGTAAGGCTGGGAGAGACCCTGTCTGAAATCCTGGAGAGGCACTGCCTGACAGTTTAGAGAATACTGAGCTAGATGAACCAATAGTCTGACTCAAGGCAGCTTCCTATATTCCTGTAGGCACACATGGGAGTAGCAGTGCACCTGTCTCCATGGCAGACATTTAAGATCACTCAAGAGACAAGGAATTTCCGTCATATTTGACTGTTTATGCCTGTGTGTGTGTGTGTGTATGTGGTGGTGCACATTCAACTGCTGTTCCAACGATTGATTTTCAAGAAAAAATATATAAACATAAACATAACCAAAAGGATTAATTTCCTTCCTTCCTTCCCACTCCCACACCCCAAAACAAAAAACTACTGCATCAATTTCCCGCCCATAAGTCTATGTGCATAGTTGGTGATTGCCAGACATCAGGGTGTTCATTTGAATATTTTATAAAGGGGTACCATATTTCAACAAATTTGTCTGTATCAGATATGTCATTCAGGGTGTGTACTCTCTTAGTTAGTTTCTCAGATACAGCAATTGTCCATACATTGTTTCCATTATGCGATGTGTGATCAAGTCCTTTGTTGTTTTTTGCTACAGTATAAGTAATTGTGTTGCTACCAGGCGAAGGGTGAAAAGTTCCTTGTGTAATAGTTTCCCATTCAGCTGTTAAAGGCCCCTTTAAAAATAAAACACCAATAATTGCTTGGAAAGATTAGTTTAAGGAAAGAGACTTGAAAGGCTGTGTCATCTGAGCCATAAGACTCTTTCCCATTCCAAACATATAAAATATGTTTGCACAAGGCAAAGATGGCAAAATGCTTCTGTTCATGGAAAAAAAGCTGTATATTTGGATCCAGACATGTCATACTGTGCACTAAGGTGGGCTGTTTACAAACTATCTAAAAAGAAGAAATGCATCAACAAAAAAATAATAGCCAGAGTTGCTTATTGCTGCAAAACTAGAAATCATTGCTATAACTTAAATAGAAATAAAATGCATGTCACCATAGTGGGGAAGACTGTGATCAGGGAAACTGTGTGGTCCAGGTGCTAGTTCAAGTTCAACGCTTCTCCATTCCTTCTGGTGGTTCTTTATCTTTAAACCAGGCTTTGATTGGTCAGTCCTTTAGAGAGAAGTCACCTGCAGACAGGGGACTGTCCTTCTATAGCCCTTCAAATAAAGGACTGTCCTCTGTAAAGTTGGACACATGGCCACACTACTGTGGGCTCCTTCCATTTGCAGGAGGGATTCTGATTCAATAGCAGCATCCACAGGAAGAAGACTTTTTTGTTTGCTGATCCCTTTTTTCTCCCGGCAACCCCCACCTTTGCCATATCCCACACTGTTCCAGAGGATCCCCCCATCCTCCAGAGCAGCTCTTCAAGGAGTGATTCTTGCTGCTCCTCCTCCTGAAGTGCTATTTAAATATAATAATATGATGAGGAGCACTAAGAGATTTTCAGGAGCAGGCATTCAAACTGTCTCAGGGCTGATTCACATATGCATGGGCATCCCTTTCTAGCACATTGCTCAGTGATGCATAGATGAATGGGGGAATTTTTCCCATTGAAAAGGTTAGGGCCCAATCCAATTCCCCTTTGCATTGGGGGGGGGGGTTGATTGAGCAGAGGTGCCCTTCCACTCAGCTCTTCTAGTGTCCCTATTTCCTTGGCAGAGTCCCAACCAGCAGCAACAAAAAGCCTTGAAATGGGGCATTCTAGAGGCAGGGAGGGCTCTGCTCCAGGCTGGCACAGTGATCTGCCTGCCCAACATCTTCCGTCTTTGTCAGCATGCTCAAGAGGGCTGTAGATGTGACTGTGGCCCTATTACGCAGTGGCTGGGTGTTGAATTGCACCCATAGTGTTTAACTTCATGATTGTCTAAGGATACTAATGCTTGCTCTAAGGTGCTGGATCTGTGATGGCCATTTCACATATGAAAGTCACTCCCTGATGCAGCAGTCATCAAGTGATGGACATGCATGTGTGAACTCACTTTCAAGAATTCAATTTGCCTAACGTTTGATATCGGGTTGCTTCATAGGAGGTTTTTAAGCAGTGGTGAGATGGCCATCTGTCATGGATGCTTCAGTTGATATTCCTGCATTACAGGGGGTTGGATTAGATGACCCTCCATGTCCCTTCCAACTCTACAATTCTATGGTTCTAAATCCTTTCATAAATGTAAGGGTTGGTGAGGGACAATTCAATCTCTTGTACCTTGTAGTAAGTGGATGCATGCCAAATTGAATTGGACTTACTACAATGTGTTTTGGAATCAGTGGATTTGGGAACCTGATGTCACTATATGGTATGGATATTGTGATATAGGTTTCAGAAAATGCACACAAAATAATGACAGATGGAATTATCAGTGGTCATTATTCAATGTAATCAGATGGTATTCCTGTAGGTTCAGTCCCTAAATTCTTAACAGCATCAGGAGTGAACAGCAAGTGAATATTCTATTACTACTCTATTTTCCTCTGTTACCCTATAGCAGCCACAGGGTTGGCTCTTTGATTCCCCATTGCTGTATATGTTGCAGGGACTGTCCAAAATTCACCTTTTAAAGAGAGAGACACCAATCAAAGTTGGCAATGAACTACATGTCAGCATTCGCTTCTGGGCAATGACAATAAAGATATTATTATTATTATTATTATTATTATTATTATTATTATTATTATTATGTATGTCTGAAATGTTGGTGTATGTTCAGGGTGGCATTCACAAAATTCATTTGTCATTGTCAGCATTCATACATGCATATCATTTACCAACATTTGCTAACTTTTGGACATTCACTACAATATTAAATGTGGAAATGTTTCATTGAGACCGATAATTCATAGAATCTGCCAGTCCTATGGACTGGAACTCTTTAGCTTGGGGTCTAGTCTCAGATCACAGTAACTGGCTCTCAGCAAGTGAGATGAATGATATTCCCCGAAGCATTTTCCACAGGAAACATTCCAGGAAGCTTCCCATGAATGCCATATACTACGTCAGAGCTGGCCCACTGAGGCAGAATACAGTGCTAGATGGACCATGAGTGTAACCTAGTAAGGCCAGTCTTACGATCTTAGACATTTCCTCCATTGGTTGTAAGTGACCCATATTTGCCATCTCTACTCAGAGGTGCCTGCATTTTTTCCAAACTACTTAGCTCACCTCTGTTAGGTTAATTTTACTTTGGCTTGGCATACACAGCTAGCCTGACCCGTGTCAAAAGGATTTGAAGCCCTATAAACAGGCTATGTGTCATGCATTTTCTATGAGAGCACTCTCTGGCAAATGAACATGAATACCTGAGAGAAGCACACTCTAACCATGCTTTGTTTGAGAATTCAGATCATCTGCACTTAAGGTTCCTAACCACATTCACAGCCTGATCCTAAGAATGCTTACTTAGAAATAAGCCAAACAGAATTAAATGGGTAGTATTCTTTTACT
The DNA here is from genome assembly GCF_964106645.2 of Podarcis pityusensis. Lineage (NCBI taxonomy): Eukaryota > Metazoa > Chordata > Lepidosauria > Squamata > Lacertidae > Podarcis > Podarcis pityusensis. The sequence continues at coordinate 72,085,522 of NC_138032.1, read as the reverse complement.
TAGAGCAAACTCATTGAAATTAATGGCCCTAACTTAGTCATGTTAATTAATTTAAATGGGTCTACTGTGAGTAAAACTTAGTTGAATGACATCTAATGGGATTTACTTCCTAATAAGTATGTTTAGGATCACAGCCACAATCTCTTCCAAGATACAGCATCCTTCTTCAGTTTATTTTTGTTTTATTGAGTTCTGCTAGAATTTGTCAGCACTAAATTGGGGAACAGATGGACCATAGCTCAGAGATAGAGAAAGTTCTTTGTATGCACAAAACCAATAGCAATCCTTGCTATTGCCAGTTAAAAGAACTTAGCATGCAAGCAGAAAAAGATCTCTGCCAGAAATATTGGGAAACTGCTGCTGGTTAATGGAAGAGGCAGCATACAGTAAATTAAAAAACAACAACCTGAAAACAGAACAATGATACAAATATACACAAAAACTGAAATCAGTATGAAAAAAACAAAACATTGCTAAACATAGCTGCTTTTACACTTCAGACGTACTAAATTAACCTTGAAAAGTTAAAAGCTAAACCACCACGATCAAACATTAGAGAAAATACTAAACAATGATGATGAAATTATATTGAAATGTTGCTTATAAGATATTAAACGGACCAGCTGGGACAATTAAGAAAAAATTTGCTTGGTACCAAAAGATCATTTATGTGGGTGCCAGGTGAACCTCCTTATGGCATTTTCCACAACCAGGGGGGGCACTGCCAAAAAGGCCCTCTCCCTCAGGACAATCTCTATATTTCAGAATGAAGGAAGCTGTTGATCTTAAGGCATGGGTGGCTACATATAGGAAGAGGTACCTTCAGGTACTCCAGTCCCAAGCCATGTAGGATTTTATATGTCAGAACCACCTTCCCTTCCCTCCTTACCTTCCAATTACCTCCAAGTCCCATAAATGAATTGGAAGGTAAGGAGGGACTGCTCAGTATTCAGCACACTTACAGTGCTTTTGTTGATGTGGAATTCTGGGGAAAGACGTCAGTTAGGAATGGGAGAGAACAGAATATATGCTTGGCACATATAACATCCCAGATACAATCTCTCTAGCAGGACAGGGTCTCAGCAGGACTGGGAAAGACCTCTGCCAGAGATACTAGGGAGCCACTCCCTATTGGAAAACGTCTTTCCCAGGGCTAGATGGACCAATGATCTGACTAAGTAGAAAGCAACTTCACATGTTTATGACATCCTCTGGTAATACACAATACCACATGTCACAATGGCACAGCAATTTTTGCTAGGCAGCAGTTCAACCTGGCAGATTGTGGCCGAACACCATTTTCATAAGATGGTCATGTGTCCTACTTTGCAGAGGGCAATTCTCTGTTCAAAGGGCTGTCCAGGCCAAGAACAGTTTAATGATAAGCATAAGAAGAGAGAGTGAGGACCATGACTTTACTCACCAGCGGTGAGCCCCTGGACAGGAGACTGATCAAGCACACCAGTCGCTTGGTCACAGTCTTCCTCACTATGGTGAGTTGCATTGCATTAATACTTAAGTTATAGCAATGATTCCTAAATATGCACCTCTACCTATAAATTAGGTGTGCAAAGTTAATAAAAATCACTGTCCTTTTGTACTGTGTTTCCTTGTTTCAGGTGATATGGAAGCAGCCTGTCTGCAGCACTTAGAGTTACGTTCCCCCCCCCCCCTTTCTTTACTTTTTAAATGTCACTTTATAACCATGATTATTACAGAGGGAGATTTTCCTGTCCAGCAGCATTGCACCAATATGACTGATGGCAATGCTGACTGCATTATTTCAAAGGTGGATGTATATAGAGTAATACAAGCTATCAAAATGATGAATACATCATCTCTGATTCATCATTCATGTGCATCCATCAAGATCTCGTGGCTTATGAGAAATAACACACAAGGATAAACCCAAAACAAATGTATAGAATTCTGTCCATAACAAGAACTATTAATTTATTTTGAATGGTATTTCCATAATACAACAATCTACTGAAATTATGAATAAGTGCAACCCTGGTCATTGCAACTCAACCTGATTGTGGCATTGCTACTATGCCAACCTACAGGAATTGGTATTAAATATATTAAAACATTTGGAGATACGGATCCTGCTGGGTAGGAATATAGAAATACTAGATCATAAGTTCCTTCCTGCCCTATGTTTCTGTCATAGGTTTACAGATTTGTTCCTGAAAATTTGTCTGTCTAGAACTAAGCTATTCTGCACATGGGATGGGGAAAGCAAATTGCCAGTAGTGTCTTCTCTTATAAATGGGTAATGTTGTCTCCCATCTGATCTTAAAATATGTACATCACGTGTAAAAATGACATGAGCTGTTGACTGTGTACACATTACTGGCTTAAAATGCAGTGGTTTTGTTCTTTTGCACAGTTTGGATTACAGCTGATTGGGAGGGAAACATACCAAAACACAGTATTTCATAAGAAATTACAGTCTAGATACAGGATACATATGGATTGTGGCTAACGCTTCCCAAACCAGCTGTGGGAGTACACTAGTTACAGAGTAAATGGGAATCTGTTTGCAGCCCTCAGCTGCTGCATGCCATGCATTCCAAATCCCTTTAATAAACATGTATTATTTTCACACTTGATGGTGTGAGTGTACACTTTTTTTTTACTGCGTAGATTATCAACTCATAGATTATCAATATGAGGAAGGAAGTAATCGCTTGAGGCAATTGTGATCGCTCACTCATCTCCATGTTTGCTTTATTAGGCATAAGCTGCATTGCCCTACACTTACTCCTGCCTCCTGTACTACATAAGATCAAGTGAATTGCTGGGTCACACCAAGTGTCTGCTCCAGCTTCCTGTGCCCAACAGAGACAGGACAGATGCTTCTGGGAAGTCCACTAGCAGTTAATGAATGCAACAACCCCTCCTAGCTGTTTTCCGCCAGCCTCCGCTATACTGCCTTTGGACAAGGAGAATAATAATAATTATTATTTATTTATTTATTTATTTATTTATTTATACCCCGCCATCTGGTTGGGTTTCCCCAGCCACTCTGGGCGGCCTCCAACAAAACACTAAAATACAATAACCTATTAAACATTAAAAGCTTCCCTAAACAGGGCTGCCTTCAGATGTCTTCTAAAAGTTTGGTAGTTATTTTTCTCTTTGACATCTGGTGGGCCATTAAGCCATTACGGCCAATAGCCCCTCATAAACCTATCCTCCATGATCTTGTCCAGGGGCACCATCTGGGGGGGCAGGGGGCCAAGGCCTCCCCAAAAATTTCAAGCAGGGAGCCAAGCCCCCTCAATATTCCGCAGCCGTGGGACTTAGCTGTGGTGGGCCCCGTCAGACCTTCCATTGGCTGCAACAGGCCCCATGAGGCCGCCTCCTGCTGCATGACATCATACACATGTGCTGGGGCCCTAAATTAGGACAGAATGCAGCGCGTGTGATATTGTCCAATTCTTTTTTAAATCCAGTGGCAATTACCACGTCTCATGGCAATGAATGCAATAAGTTAAAGCCACTTCCATTTCTCTTTCTCCTGCATCTACTGTCAGTCAAGTTTCATTGAGTAGCCCTGAGTTTTAGTCTTATGAGGAAAGAGAAGCATTATCTCTGTATCTGCATCAAGCATAATTTTATAAAGATCTACCATTTAGGCCTTGCCTGTAGCTTTTTGTATATTGTTGTTTCTAATTCTTCCCCTAATAATATCTGCCTTGCTCTGTTTTAGTCTTGCCGAGTTTTAGCATTCCTTAGCGCTTCTTACATAGCCCAAGCATATGCACTGTATATTTAAAGCACACCTCCCCCAACCCCAGAATCCTGGGAACAGTGCTTTATTATTATTATTTATTAAATTTATATACTGCCCTTCTTCCGAAGATCACAGTGCATTTTACAATATAAAAACACAAAAATATATACTGTAACAACAACCAAAAACAATTCCCTCACACACCGTTTAAAAGGCCAAAGATCACCCTCTGGAAATGACCATCCAAGTAGGATCCCTCTGCATTTTCTCTTCATAACAACCCTGTAAGTTAGGTTAGGCTAAGAGATAGTGACAGGTCCAACAAGCTTCCAGTCTGAGCAGGAACCCCAGTCTCTGTAGTCTTGGTCCAGCTTTCTAACCGCTACTCTACAAAGGTTCTATCTTCTATTGTGTAACTTACTGATCAGCTAGTAGGATCCAAATACTCTCTTCAAAATGTGGCCCTGTTACTGTTAATAACTGAAGAGTCAAGGATATTCCTCTGTTTGCTTCAATGTCTTTTGTGTGAGGTATGTTGCATTGTTCTGACTGTTGCGCTTGCAGCCTGTCTCTTTGTCAAATGGATATTACAGTGACAAATAGTGCTCTTGCATTTCAGGTGGTACTGTGAAGGGAAAGAGCTTGAAAACTCACCAGATATTCACATCATCCAGTCAGGACAGCTGCATTCACTAGTAATTGTTGAAGCATTTGAAGAAGACACAGGGCGTTACTCCTGCTTTGCTTCTAACATCTATGGGACAGACTCAACCTCTGCAGAGATCTACGTAGAAGGTAAAGGCCTCTTTGGAACAGAAAGCGCTTGATAATTAACAAAAGGAAGTTGTACTGTGAACTTGGTTTTATGTGGCTTTGCTGCATAGTTGTTCCAAATGGAAATCAGTGATCCAAGAGCATGGAATGCAAACAGTTCTCTCTTTGATAGAGTAAGGTACTTGAATTTATTTCTTCAATTAAAATTATTTGATAGACAACATTTGCTTGTTTTCCACAAGCATTTGGTTGGCCAGTGTGAAACAGGATGCTGGACTAGATGGGCCATTGTCTTGATCCAGCAGACTCTTTTTATGTCCTTATGAGTGAGGAGAAAATAGCTGTGCTGAAGGGGAGATCGACTTCTTATTGGCTAGGATAGATATGGCACAGAGTAATTAGCCTATTTACAATCTTTTAGATAGATGGGTATACAGACAGATAAACATAATCTAAATTTACTGTTTTACAATCTGGTGTGAACATGGGCTGAGATGGGATGGATAACCTTGCTGCTGTACAGTACTTAAAAAAAAATATGGCTCGATATAGATTATAAGGCAGCATCTTATATCTTTATAAGTTTTGCCAGGGTGACAGACACCCATTTGACATGAAAGTGCACATCCTTTCCAATACCTCTTCCAGACTACTGTTACCAGCAGTGGTCAGTTTTTGGGTTTTTGGGTGCTCTATGAAAGGGCACGAAGGTGATATTCTGTATACTATACAGCTTCCAAATACAAAAAAATATCACAGCTGTAATTTTTTTAATATGTGATGCAACCACAAAAAAAGCAGTAATGCCTTAATAGTAGACATGTTGGCTGCAAAAAGTGGTCTTAAGCAAATCCACTTCGCTGTTGGGTGCAAGCACATTTTTTTGCTGTTAAATTAGCCCATATGTTGCTGTTTTATTATTGCTGTTGTTATGAAATTATTCTTCCTGTTGTTAGTTATGTGCTTTGTTCCCTTTGTGTTCCCCTTGTTAAAACCCACTTGAAGAATCATTTTTGTGTAGGGTAAAAGTGGCATACAAATAAAGCGGTAATGATGATTTATTACACAAAAATATTGGCAGTGCCCAAACCAAAACACATTTTATGAATGGTGCTAGGTTCCTGTCTGCTCCTGCCATGGAGGGGGAAAGTACCTAGTCATTGATTGAAGCTGAGTGGAAAGCAATGCAGAAAAATGCTCACCTCAGCCAACCAACAGTTTAAAAGTAAGTGTTTTCCAGCCCACAAAGTCACAAAATGGTATTGGGAAGTTAGTGCACCTTCATACCAAATGGGTGTCTGTCACCCTGACAAAACTATCTTAAGGATATAAGATGCTGCCTTATACCAAGTGAGAATTTTATAGCTCAGTATTGAGTGGCACCGGATTTCCAGGGTTTCAGACAGGGAATCTTTCCCAGTCCTGCACAGGAACTTTTGCATACAAAACCAAACCTTGTGCTGTCCTGCCCTTCCCCGTGACACTTGCAATAGCAATTACAGCCTTAGCTGGAAGAGAAATACTATTTTTTAGGAATATATCATATTGAAATTTGCACAATGGGTACAGCACAGTGTCCCAGGGAAAGATGCCAGGATCCATCTCTACAAGAAGTTAGTAATAATTGTACATTTATCACATAAACAAAAACCTCAGTGAGGAAGTTAAAAGGCATTATTAAATGTGGTACCATGTAGACTGACTTTTGGTTTCCCACAGGAGCCTCCTCTTCTGAATCTGAAAGTGACACAAGCACCAGCAAAGAAGAAATGGATCAGTAAGTCCATGTGTATGAGAGCTAAAATAGATTAGACATTGAAGATCCATTATTGAATTTCCCACCAATTTATATTTATTTTGAAAGCAGCTGCGGGAGTGGCAGAGAATTGGATCGTGACCATAGTACTGTGAATGGAGGTTCTCTTTCCTCCTGTGCCATTTTCCCAATCTAGATAATCTCTCCTAGGTCACTGTTTGTTCCATTAGAAGGGAAACCATACATGTACCATATGTTTTCCCTAATTAGGGGGGAAGAGCACATGCGGGGTGTGGGGGCAATCTCATTTGGAAAGATGGTGCAGGGGTGGAAGGTAAACTGTAATTCTAATTAATACACACATCTAGGAACATAGGAAGGCACACCCACAACAATCCTTTATTTTTTAAGTGAGATAAGGTGCGTGCGTTGAAGTGGACATCATCTTGCAAAAGGCATTCTCTTTTTGTGCAAGAGAAAAGGGGGAATCTGCTGTTGGGAGCTTCTTTAGTCAAATAAAGGTTTTTAAAGCAAACAAAATGACCTATCAGTGAAACTTGCTTTCTTTGTAAATATATATACCTTCTTGGATATTTTCCCAGATACCAAAACCGCACCAAGATCTCTTCAAATGTGCCTCCTCCTCCTGCTCCTCCTCCTGTTAATACCACCCATCAAGAAACACCGAAACCACAACCTTCTATGGTACATCCTGTGTCGATACCTGCCTACCATGTAAGAGAGATAAATATTTATATCATTCAAGGAAGAGAAACTGTATAAGCTGGAGATCGCTTGCATGTTTCCCTAAGAGACGAGTGGGCAATCTTTTGTCTGTCGAGAGATATATTGTGTACTTTTGGGGAAACCCTGTTTTAATTCTGCTTCTAGATGATTTTGAAAAAGCCATAGCTCAGTGGTGGAGCACATTCTTCTCATGTGGGATGTCCCAAGTTCTAGTTCTGGAAAAGGTTCTTGCCAGACATCTAGGCGAGCTGTTGCCAGTCATTGTAGACAATTGTTAGATGGACTTCAGGAATTATTCAGTGAAAGAGTGGGATAAGCAGTCAGGCTTCTAAAAAAGAGGGGGAAATGTTGTGGAAAATGAACAGTTTGTGGCTTCTCCAGAGGCTCCAGATGAAAAGCTGAGGGTAATGTGGGACAGTTTTTATGTAACACCCTTAGGAAAATGCACTGATCCTTCTCTGCAAAGTTTGCATCAAATTGTTTTCCTGTGTCATGTTTTTCACGTGGACTTCCCTCTTAATCTTGCACTGGAGGGGGTGGGAATTACATAAGTGTCAGGACTGGGGGCTTCCCTAATCTGCTGCTTGATAACAGCTCTTGTATTTTTATCTTCCTGTTTGCTTTTTAACCTCCAGAGTCAAAGCCCCACCAACTATTTACAAGGACTTGACGGAAGGCCCATAATAGCTGCTCCAGTGTTTACTAAGGTAACTTACTTATTGCTTTTCCACAATGAGAAACAAATAGATGCTATCAAGAGGGACTTTAACCTAAAATGAAACAATATTTTTTTTAAAAAAGAGGGTACCTAACCGTTCCCAGGCTGTTTCCTCTACCATAAAATATCTCTCTGAAGATCAGGGTTTTGGGGTTGGACCTCAAGTTGCATTCAGCAGAGCTCTGCTCACACTTGAGGAAGGGGGCAAGGAGGCAATGTTTATCAATTCTTCCTTCCCTCTGCAATCCCCTGAACTTCCTGAATAAGCTGCTGGGGGGGGGGGTTGTTGAGGAACCTCTGGCGGGTGAGGACAGTGCAAAGTGAAGGAAGAATTGGCACAGATCAACTTCCATTGGAAAGCCTTTGATAGATCTTGGTTTTTTCTGCAATTGCAATCACCGATCTGGATCCAACCCAGCATTGTCAAGCGTGGTATCTAGAGTCACTTTTGTAGAACAGATCAACACATTTTTATGTGCATGGCTATTTGAAAACATTACATGTCTCTGCACCGCAGAGTTAAGAAAATTTCAAGCACACATATACATTCAAAGGTATAGCTCTTCTTACTGTAACACTATTGGCACATAATTATTCAGTTTAATTAATTAATTTAAAACCATGTTATGGCCTGTCTCTGCTTTAGATGCTACAGGAAATATCTGCCTCTGAGGGCCAGCTGGTTGTGTTTGAATGCAGAGTGAAAGGAGCCCCTTCTCCAAAGGTTGAGTGGTACAGAGAAGGGACATTGATAGAAGACTCCCCGGACTTCAGGATATTACAGAAAAGTAGGCTTTCCTTTCATTGCAGACGTTTATCTGGAAAGGGTTGGCAGTACTGAGGGATGCATGGACGTAGCCAAGGGGAGGCAGGGAAGGGCAGCTGATTGATAAAAATCAATAAAAATACATAGCTAACTGAGGTTCTGCACCCCCTAACAAAAGGCTTGCCCCCCAAAACAAAAATCCTAGCTATGCCCATGGAGAGTTGTAATATTTTCTTGTATGCTAGATGTAAATGTACCTGAATAATAAAAAGCAGTGAGCCATGGTATTTCCAGAGCTTACGTTCCTCTACCACAATTTGTAAAATAGTCATTGCTGTTTCTGTAGTGCATTTCAAGGTTTCAGGGTGCTTACCATGTGTTTTCTCAGCAATCCTTACAACAACCCCTGCAAGGTTTGTCAGTGCGGTGGTTGATTTTTGTGATGTATTCTCATTGTAAGCAACTTTGAGCATAATTTTTTGTGGAAAGGCGGCACACACAGAGATGAAGTGGTGGTGGTGGTGGTGGTGATGACATTAAAGAACTTGAATAAGTTAGGCCCATTCATTTTGATCGGTCTACTCTAATAAAAAAATAAAAAAATAGTTAAGACCCCCCATCAATTACCTGGTGGGTCCTTAGAGAAAACACTGAAATAAATATTGAATGGAGTAATGTTTCTCTTACTTTCCTTTAGAACCTCGCTCTATGGCTGAGCCAGGTAAGTACACTTCTTTAACTTATATGCATAAATGTTCCATTATTTGAGCCTTACCAAATGCCACTGTGGCATACACAGACTGAAGCAAAAAGTAAAAATAAATAAATGACTGCAGTCTAGCATTCCAATTCCTCTTCCAGAAAGTGCACAGAGACAGTCATGGCTAATGTATGTTTTTATATTCTTGTACACCGCCCTCAATTTTTATGAGAGGGTGGTATATAAATACTTTTATAAGTAAATCAGTAGCTGGTATTTATTTATTTATTTATTTAGTCACGTGTTGTATTTGTATCCTGCTTGTCAGACAATTACTGTCTTCCAAAGCAGCTCACATCAAGGGTGGGTGGCGAGAGACTATCAAGCACTGCTGCCAAGTGTACAGACACACAGAAGGGAAGGGAAAGGAATCATCAGCTAGTTAAGGCCAGAACGAAGAGGTGAGCTATGTGGGCATTTATATCCAGTTGGGGCAAGGCTGATGTTCCTTTGCTGGTGTTCTTCCTTGAATAGCAGCTGGCATCTGAGCTTTGGCCAATGGATGGGGCCAGCCTGTTCTTTCCCCTCATGCCTGCAGTCCCAGGGCAACCAGCAGTTGGGGGTTAAATGTTAATTCTGCCAGAGATGGGGGAAGAAAGTCCTTGCAGCTGCTCCTTCTCTGGCTAATGGATGTGGCCAAGTTGGTCACTATGTTTTTCCTAGGAGACAAGAGCAGTCTCCAACTGGCTTCAGTCCATGGCTGATTGCAGAGGCCAGAATGTGCTGCCTTCAGCTCTGCAGTCCCTGTGTAAGAGAAACAGACACGTTTTCTGCAGCATTGTGCTACATTATCAAGCACTCTGCTCTACCAAGTGTTGGATTGCTGGCATGGTGGTGGGTCTGCTGCCTTTTATATCGTTTTCTGTTGAGAGTAACAGAGATGTTATCTGCTGTGAAGTTTACCATCAGACTCATCTAACCAGTAGGCCATGCCCTTATCTCCCCTACCCCTTATAGGCCAAATATCACAGATGGGCCGAGGCACCCACCTGTTGATCACCTGATGTTACAATGATGTCAGCTGACTTGAAAGCACCATGCAGGGCTTGCAAAGAGCCCCACACGGTGTGCTGAAGTGCTGCTGATAAGCAGACTTGAAAGGGATTCACTGCGCAGTCAGGTTCCCTACAAGAGAGCTCAGTCACACAGCCAGCCGCATCTCTACCCGCCCCACACCTGACTTCACATCTGATATCAGGTATGGGGCAAGTAGTTGTGACTTGTGGAGGCGGCTGACAGCAGGCCAAACTGGGACCCATGCTGGGTCCAAAGTTCCCCAACCTTCTGCAAAACCCAGCAGCAATCATATATCTAGTTAATGTAAGCCATATTGAACTCAACAAGGTTTACTTCTGAGTAGAGATGTATAGGATTGTGCAGTCCTGTACATTTCTACTCAGAAGCAAGCCCCGTTGAGTTCAGTGGGACTAATTCCCAGACCATTGGGTACAGGATTGCAGCCCTGAAAAGGCTGCTAAAGCGGACACTAACTACTTTCATTGGTGGGGAGATAAGGATCCTGTTCTCTCCTGTGATTGCTCTTATTTCAGAGCAGAGAACTGTTCTTTTCCCAGGCTAGATGTGAATGAAGGAGTCAGTATTAAATCCTTTCTTTTCTTCGGTGCGAAATGTGCACCAGATGATGTAGGGATGTCCTATTTTTATCCTGCTTGCCAGTTGGAGAGTATTGTGTCACACCTCAGGCCATGCCAGTTATTCTCTCTTAACCCTCAGCTCCCCACATCCCCGCCCCACTCATGAAATCTGAGAGTACCACTTCAGGCATTCCACCTCTGAAACCGGAGAATGCCACGTCGTGCATTCTACCTCTTGAGAGGTGAATCCTGACTGTTACTAGATTTTTTTTCAATGCATTCCAAACCAGCGCAGATTTTCTGCAGGCAATGCTGAATTAAAGGGCATGGAGACCCCATGCAGTGCCATTCCTCTAGATCCCATTGACATGGCACTCCTTGTGCTCTCTGAAATGCTTTTGATGGTGAAAGAAGACTCACTTGTTTGTACATGATGTGAGAAAGCACTTCATAAAAGTGGCACAGACGTGCCCTTCCTGCAGGGACTGGCAGATGGGATGCCACCTGCCAAAAGATGTTGAGAGTGTTCACCTCAGAAGCACATGTTTTCCTCTCTCCCAAAGGCTGCTATCCCAGAGCAACTGAACAGGTTTAAATCCTGTGAGAGCCAAGAAGGTTTAACTGTGTACTGATTCTAACTACATGGGCTTTGGATAGTGACATCGTAAAAACAACACAAAAACAATTAGCCGGGGGGGGGGGGGCGTGATTCGGCACTTTTCAGAACTTTAGACTTATATGATGCTTAAAGGTAGTACTGAAGGGTAAAGAAAATGCTATTCTGTCAGCCAATAGACATTTGGAGTATACACTCCAATGAAAGGTATAGACCAGCAACTAACATACAGAAAGATAGGTGAAAAATAGGTGCTAGTCTTCTTGGAATCATAGACATTTTTAGTTTGAAGCAGTCCTGGACGTCATCTTGTTCAACCCCTTGCTCAGTTCAGGAATCTTGCAGCTGTAGCAGCCCTGACAACATGCCACCCAGCCTCTGCTTAAGGAAAACCCACCACCTCCGAAGGCTGTCTGTAAGGTTTCCTTACAGTATCCACATACTCATTCTACTTCAACCATCTGGGGCAACAGAGAAGAGGTCTGCTCCATCTTCTGTGTGACAGCCCTTCAAATATTTGAAAACCACTACCAAGTCTTAACTTCCCCTTCTAAACATACTATTTCAATTGTTACTCATAGGGCTTGGTTTCCTATGAAGCAGCCTCAGAACATGCTTGCATTTATACTGTATATATAGAGGCATATATATGAAAACAGTTTCCATCTTCCATGACTCCTATACCTGAAATCTGTTTTTCTGGGACAGCATCAAAACCAGCAGCCTAAGACATTCCCCTGCCAGCTGAAAATTTAACCAGCAATCTTTTCCCAGTCCCCTGCCTCCCCCAAACTAATATAGGGACATAGGAAGCTGCTTTATGCTGAACTGGGGTATTGTTCCACCTAGCTCTGCATTGACTGGCAGCTGCTTTCCAGGATTTCAAGCAGAAATCTTTCTTAACGCTACCTGAAGATGCCAGGGATTGAACCTAGAACTTTCTGCATTTAAAGCCCTGCCACTGAGCTGTGGCCCTTCCCCTTCAAGAGCCATAATCCCTGAGCCTCATTACAACAATGCATGGAAATTTCAACACAAGTTATGGAAGCGAACATCCTGGTGGATTGTATCTCATGGGCCAGATCTGCCTGTTGTTCACTTTACTGGCTTTGATGGTGCTCAAAATTAGCCCCTTGCTTGATATTTGATAGTGTCAATTCTGGATTGAATGGCCACTTTCCTCCACATATTGTGATGGCTACCAGTATTTTGAAAAATGTCACAGTTAGCACGTGTCTACTACTTTCTGGTCATGCAACAAAGAAGCAGCAACACCATTGCCAGCTGAGTGTAATTATTAAAGTAGTCCCAAACAGGGCACACTTGGAGGGCCCCCATTTATCTGGTACCCTACCCTATAGCATGATTATTTTATTTGTGAATTCGCACCTGCTCTGTGGTAAAATTTGCCAATTCCATTGTGATGGTTTTCAGAGGAGATTTGCACGTTGGTCATTGCGGAGGTGTTTTCAGAAGATTCTGGGAGTTTTACGTGCACTGCAAGCAATAAATATGGGACAGTCTCCAGCACAGCTCGCTTAACTGTAAAGGGTAAGAGAAGACTGTAATAATCCCTTTGCAATAATCACAGACATATTGATATGTGGCCTGAACTTCAGAGAATATAGAAAAGTGTTTGGGTTCGGCAAGGAAGTAGCCTTTATCAAATACATTTCCTCCAGTGTGAAAATATTTCAGTCCAGTCTGGTGACATATCTCAGTTGAACGTGCCTAAAGACACCAATTTCATTAAAAGTTTGTATCATAATAATGGGGGGGGGGCTTATTTTTTTGTTCAAGTGTTTCAAAATTATTGATTAGTATTGTGTGCTTGTGAAGGGGTGGCTAAACTGAAACAAATAAGTAAAATGTGACAAAATTTAAAAGGCATATTAAAATATTAGTCTTGATCCACAGATCCACATGTCAGTGGGGTTCTAATGTCTTTTATTTTACCAGGCATACATTTAAAGTTCCTTTCATCCATGTTCCTACTAGTCAGGATTCACAAATTTGACTTCTATCACTCTGTTTTCACTGCTTTCTTGAGTATTTTTTATCAGGATTGTGCAGTTACACTACAGGAAGAGCAGACCATTTTAACTGCTCCTTATCTGTCACACCAACTTAAACAAGCCTTCTTTATACCAATTGCAAGAAAATCAAGTTTAGAGTATTTTAGGTCTCTCTGATTACTATGTGTATGCTATCACTGTAATCAAGTTCAGCATACAGTATTTGGGTCACAGGCACCTCCAAAGCACACATCCCCAAACAAAAATCCTAAAATATTTTGTCTTGCTTTCAGTAATCTGATATGAGTGACAAAGCTTGCACACCACTCAAAATGCATTTTGCCCCTTCTGTGCACCCCTGTTGTCACTGATTTGTGTGATGAGTTACCAAGGCCATAACTGTAATGCTTGCTATTCCAGGACCTGAGGACCAGAATAATAATGCTGCTCTCCATACTATAAGTTCTATCAGTTTAGTTGCTGCTGAGCAGCAGCCTTCTGCACCTGCCCCTTCACTTCTGCGGGTGGATCAGCCTCCAAAGCCTAAACTGGAAGGAGTTCTTGTAAACCACAATGAACCTCGGTCAAGTTCCAAGATAGGCCTTCATGTGCACTTTAAGCTTCCGGAAGATGATCAAGGAAGCGAAGCTTCATCAGAGGGTGGAGGAGCACCTACAAATCAAACCAGACCAAACTGCTTCCCGGATAAGATCAATGGGCAGATATTTAAAAACCAGGAGCTAACTTCACCTTCTAAAGAGCCACCTCCTGTGTTGGCTAAACCAAAACTGTAAGTAAGAAGGCATTTTTAAAGCTTTAGCCGTGTCTGAAATGGAATTCCATTTTAATTGTTACTTATATTCTTATTTCAAGCAGAAATTATATTATGTATAATATGTATAGTATATTATGGCCTGATTCACACGTCACAATGGTTTTCTTATGGGCCCTAATAAAGATTTCATCCATATTTGTTTTTGTATGCAGGGATCCCACCCAGTTAAAACAGCTACACACCCAGGTCTTGCTTGAGCAACAGCAAACACAGCAACCATCCCCCCCACCTCCAAGAGAGTTGCCATTCAATACTGGCACACTGAACTCTGCTACTTCATCCAACCAGCAACAGCAGCAGCCTTCATCGACTACATACAAGCAAAACAAGGGTCCCTCGACACAGACATTCACCTACACCCGTCCTAAGCAGTTCTTGCCCTCTCAGAACACCACCCCAGCCGTCAGCTCCCCTTCCAGCTCCCCCATGCCTTCATTCAGCAACATACCACAAGGATCCCAGAGGACAACCAACAAGGAGAACTTCCTAGGATCCTCACCAGCCCAGACAAGGCCTCCAGGAGGGTTGGCAAACCAAACTGAGCAGCCTCTTACAAGTCCCAAAGAACCTGTGTTGCCACCACTGTTGCTTTCTGTATCTAGCATGAATCAGTTCCAGCCCCAAAATGTGCCTCCTACTCCTCTCTCTCCAACTGGTCGAATTCAGAACCCGGTAGCCTTCCTCAGCTCTGTTCTACCTTCTCTTCCTTCTACACCCCCAACAAATGCCATGGGTCTACCTAAAAGTGCGCCAACTCCGTAAGTGATGAAAATGTTACACATTCAAGTTGGTACGAGGGAGTCATTGTGAAAGAACAGACAGGGATGGTTTGTCCATAGGAAACATCTGCCAAATAATAATTGTGGGGTAGGGTGTTTTGAGCACAGTTAACAAATTGGCCTCCATTGTTAGAACCTATACATTGATGAGCTCTTGAAAAAGGAGGAAAAGTGGTCCTTTGAAGGAAAGCTCTCCAGGAGTCTGTATACAATATCACAGGCAAGGTTATTTTTAATGTTCTGTATTTAGAATATCCCAAATCAGAAAGTGTATGGTAGGGAAGAGGAAGATCTTTTTACCATGCATGCTTATTCATTCTGTCAGACCACTATGTGCTTACTTGGGAGTTCTGAATTCCACTTAGCACTTTCTATTCTTTTGCCCGGGGGGGCAGGGGGAGCACTATTGATACAGCACTGTATGAACCTATTGGGACAGATCGTCTGGAGTTTAGTGTCACCAGTATGCCTTGTACCTTATTAGCTAAACACCCAGGTGCTGCCATTTCTGTCTTCCATTGTTTGGAAGCGATGATCAAATGAATGAGGTTGAACAGACTAAAACTTAATTCAGACAAGTTGGAGCAGGTGTTAGTATGAAATCCTTGTGCCCTGGTGGAGTTAAATATTGATATTAATTAATAAAGGTTACAAACAGTGCTTTTTTCGGGGGTGGACTCAGGGGGATGCATACCCCTAAACATTTTGTGAATCTAAGTTTGGCCTCATTGATGGGCAGTATTTCAATAGGAGTAGAAAAATGAGAGTACCCCTAAACAATTTTTTAGGGGGGGGGGAAGCACTGGTGGGAAGCAGGTTTTGTGGTCCCTAGAGCAGTTTTTTATCAACTTCAGCTATTGCACTGGCCATGCTGCTTCTTTGAGGACAGGGATCCCACCAAGCTGATGTCGACCTTTGCAACCTCCAGACCTTATTATTGCAATGAATTTCATTTGCATTTTGCTTCACTTTAACTGCATTTTTAGCTTTGGTTAATTTATTTTTAACAGAAATTTGTGGCATCTCCAGGAGATTTATACTTGAAAAGCTGGATATTGTAATAGTATCCATAATAGTTATCCAGTGGATCACAGCCGTAGTCTATTTAGAACTTGCCGTCCTCTTTCTTCATTAATGATTGGGATCATTGACTAAGACCTTGGTTCCATACAGTGTGTGTGCACTAGCAAGGGCTATACCACTCAGCCCATGAAATAAATTGCAACTGCACTGATCAGCTGTTTGGTGTAGAGGGTGAGAATTGAAGTCCCCCTCATTGCATCATACTTTACAGAGCTGGGTGTACTCAATCCACATATGGACCCTAACTGGATCTGAACAGCTTCTTTTGGTTGGCAGTGGTTTTTTGTAGAAAAAAGAAAAGAAGCATGGGTTAATGAAATGCTAAAGCAGCATTTTAACAGAAGATTTGTTTTGTAGTGGAAGCCAGGGAACGGTGAAGAAAAATCTTAGGCCTTTGCCACTGCCAACAGAAGATTCAATTAGAGATCACAAAGCTGCTGTTGTCAAGGACCTGGAGAAAAGACTGCATTTACGGGATGATGCATTTCCACATGGCCCGCAGGTAAGAGCACTGCCTACTGTTTAAACATGTGCTCTCCTTGGACCTTCAGCCCACACCTTGCTTCACGCACCCAACACACTAGGCTAGCAAAATATCACACTGCATGGCATTATGCCCGGGGATAGTGTGACATTTTACTGGCATTATAGGCACATAGACTGGCCTAATGTTTAGGATCAGAACATTAATCACTGTCAGCAGGGCTGCTGATGAGAACTCTTGTGTGTATATTCAGGTTCAGCATCAGTGTCTGGTATGGTGAGGCAAATAGCAGGACCTGCTACAAGACCTGCTACAGCTGCTGCTGCTGCTGCTGCTGCTGCTGCTGCTGCTGCTGCTGCTGCTTTCTGGCATCCTTTTTTAAAGCCATTTTCTGGGTGGCAGTGCTCATCCCAGCACAGTGAAGAGAAGTACCAGGTGAGGCTGCATCCACCCCATCTTAATTTGAGAAGAATTCTTCTGGATTGCTATGCTAGTCCAGAGGCATTCTGGGGAAATGAAGTTGGCAGTGGCTGTTGCAGCTGCTCCACCAGGCACTTCTCTTCTCACCGCCAGTCTTAGCACTGCAGCTTCTGCTCATTGCTTCCCGTTAAGCTTATTGGAGGGATGGCGGAGGTGGAGGAGAGATCTGTCAGGGAGGTGCTGTTTGATATTTTTTTTAAGGGTTCTAATCCTTAAGGAAATGGAGTTTGGCTTGAAATTGTGTGGACAATGTCTAGTGACTTCTCAGAAGGGGAGAAGACTGAGTGATCAGTAGTGAGAGCTTCTGCTGCTTACATAGTTCTTTGATTCACTTCTCAGATCAGAGATGAGCTTTCTTGAGTGCTCATAGCGTCTTTGCAAGTGACCGGAACACTGATCTCCTAGGATGCAAGAGACTTGTAAACTGGACTTGCTGATTGCCGCTAGTTCTAATGAACCAACAAACCTACCATAGAGATATCAAAATTTTCAAAAGTAGGGAGTCCATGGCTTGGCTTTTGAAAAACTGGGGGCTCCGCAGTACTTAGCCAATAGGGAACCATGGAACTAATGGATATCAGAAATACAGTTGTTGTTATTTCTGACTTTCTACAAAAAAAAAAAAAAAGAGTTTTGCCTCAAAGCGACTAAGAATTTAAATGTATTTGTAACCACACGGCAAATGTTTTATGATGCCTCTAGACATAAGTAGTACAAGAAAAGGGAAAGAAAGGAGGAAAGAGGGTGATGGAGAAGTAAACATTGTTTGATTCCTAAAAATCAGAGTTTTGGATGGGGTTTCCTCTCACCCAAGATGGAACTTTGAAAAATATGATAGCCCTGTTTGAATTGGGAGCAGTTGCAGGATAAGTGAATGTGATTGCTCCATGGTGTAGGGGAAAGTACTGTTGCACACATTAAAATATATTCTATTTTTAACTGTTGTTTCACTTGACCCAGATTTGAGCTCTGTTGCTGAAAACAGATTCAAGGGCCAAGTGTGGTGACTTGGAGTCCAGTTAAACTCTGACCTTGTTCCTGTATATATAAACGTGAAGTAGCACATAGGAATGTACTAATGACAATGCAGGGGCACTTTTTCGTCTTCAACAGGTTTGCGAGGAGCTCCCTATACAAACTTAGCTGTAGCTGCCATGCAGTGCATGTAAATCAGCTGTCCCCACCCTTGTCCAAATATTTATATTTACAAAAGGAAATCAGCCTGGAGGTAGACTGCCCACAGGCAATAACTTAGGTGATATGGTTTGTTGACTGCTCTGGGGACAGAATCACCTGCCAAACCACTTCTAGTAAGTCACAGGCACATGATGGGTCTTTGCAGATGAATCATAGGTGCTAAAGTCTGTACTTGCTGAAGCGGTGAGATGAATTTCTTAGAAGGCTACTGTGAAATACCACCCAATCCTTTATGTTAACGGCATAATAACTCCTTTAGAAACAACAGTCACTTTGTGCTGATGAGAGCATGAGCTATTTATTTATACATGATGTGATTGAACAGTGAGCCAAGAACTTTGAGGCTGTAATCCTGTGCACACTTACCTGGGAGTAAGCCCCATTGAACACACTGATATTTACTCCTGAATTGATGTGCATTGGATTGTGTGATATGAAATGTTAATTTTTAACCATCTTTAATTACCGTGGTAATAGATTGTGATTGCCATTTACTTCATTGTTGTTTCATCCAAAGCATTTTCATTCTTTCCATCTCTTCATCTTTCATTTCCCAATATTTTCAGCAATTGACCACTTGGCAGTGGTGTAGCGTGGGGGGTGCAGGGGGGGCCGGCCGCACCGGGCGCAACTTCTGGGGGTTAGGGTTAGGGGGCGCAAATCCACGGGTTAGGGGGCGCAAATTACTTGCCTTGCCCCGGGTGCTGACAACCCACGCTACGCCACTGCCACTTGGGGTGGGGTCTAAATGTACTTGCTCTAGGATATTTTTTTGTGGCGGTGGTGAGGAGTGTACCTTAGACAAGGCACCTACCCTTAACCTGGGAGAAGTGGAACATACTAACATGCCACATCTGACCCTTTTTGGACACTCCACAAGAAGTGCGAATGGCTGCACTTTTGGGGTGCTGGGCCCCTTTGCAGATCTTGGCATCACAGCAAATGCCCAACTGTACCGCATTCTGGTGCCAAACCAAGGGACCAGTGTAGTTTGTGTGAGCAATAAAAAGTTTGTTCATTAGTTTGTTGTATTACAAGTATGTTTAAAGCACTTGATGTTTTAAAAATCAGGTTTTCTATATCAGTGATAGATCTGGGTTTAATTAATAGTTTTTATAAAAGCTGAATGTAGAGTGGCAGAGAGCAGAGTTCTAAAGCCCTTCAGAATCATCAGCTTAATTTATTGGGCTGACCTTTCCCAGAAGCTCTGCTGCTCTTTTTGCCAGCATCTGCTTGTGCTGCTCACACCGTGTCGTGTGTCCTGCCTCAATTCCCACCTGTCTTCCTGAGCTGAGGTAGGGGAAGCTGCATGAAAGAAGCAGGTGTAATATGTTAACGTTGCCCCTACGTGAATCTGCCCAGTGACATCTCAACAAGTCATTCCTCCTGCACATTTTGTGCTCCAGTGGCTTAGGTTTTAAAGATATATTTTTAATTCTGTTTACTGTTTCTGATCAGTTGTACACTGCCTTGCTGGTTTAGAAACATTAACAATAAATAAATAAATACCCACTACCCTGTTTCCTCACCCCTCTCTTTTCTTCTGCCCCACCCCTAAAACCCCTGACTGCCCCTGCTCTGTGGCTACCTTTAGTCCTTTGGCTTGAGCTGCTATAATGCCTCTTGCTTGGAAACCCTCCTGCTCTCCCCTCCCCTCTGGTCTCCCAGAACTAGAAGAGGTATGAAAAGGGCAGAGCAAAGAAAGGCACGGTGACAAAGTCAGGCAGTAGTGACACTTTCAACCCTTCAGTGTCGAGTTCAGGATACACACTTGCTTTCTGTGTCCACCAAAACATTTGACAGAAATAATTGCTAAGGAGCCTCCTCCCTACTGAGCATGTGCACAGAAATCCTCCGTAGCAACTCAACAAAAGTATTTCTCTCCACTCAGCAAACTCTCCTTGATTTCCTGAAAGGGGAGAGTTCTCACAGAAAATAATGGAGCCGCAGTTTGCTAGTCATTCCAGCAGCTCCATCTTCTGACTTCAGTCCTAGTGTGCCATTGGTTTCTGTGCTGAGGTCAGGCAGAGCTGAAAGCTGAGGCCCCATCAGAGAGAAGGATGTCCTCTGCTGGGTTGCTTGCAGTGGCAGACCTTAGCATCTCAAATTTCTGTGGCGCCCTGTGCAATGCCAAAATCTGGTGTGTGTGTCCCTCCCCAACTCCCTCCTTCTGCTGGATGTCACAGTTGCAGCACCCCAGAATCTCCATGCTTGGTGTGACCGAACTGGTCAAGCTCCCCTAGATGTGCCTTTGTGCTTGGATTGGATAGCATTCGCAGGGAAGTTTCCTTGTGCTTTGCCAGCCACACAATAGCTGCTGCAATAGAAGGGGCTCTGATTGCTACCAGATGACTTGTTTATTGAGCATTTATCCAAATTTGTTTGCAGAGAGGTTAGATGACACTGTGTTGAGACACTGTGTTGTTATCCCACAATTTCCAGTGCATCTTCCCATCATTTTTTCTACCGGGGTCTGCTCATTTTTTGTTACAGGGCCCTAGCATTCTGCCTGTTTTGAAACAGAAAGAAGGCCTCAATCTGACTGTTTTTGTTCCACTGCTATCAGGAGCGAACAACTTCATTGGAGAAATTCTGGGTTTATTTGTTCAGTTTCCTGAAAATGTTGCAGAGCAGAGCGCTATAGTCTTCTTTAATGCTTTTATGCAGACAGAGTACAGAGTATACTCTGATTTATCTTCCAGTCGTATATGCCAAGAATTAATGTTAGTTTTCCCAATTAATTATAATATTTTAAGGAACACGAGAATGAACAAAACAACAAGAATGTCCCAAGCTTTATTTATGTTTCTTACTGTTTAAATCCATGCTACCACATAGTCCCCTTTAAGTTAATTCAAAATAGCCAAAAGGAAAGGACAAATTTTAACAAAAAGCAACATTTTATTGATTTTGAAAACGGTATCTCCTTGTAAGTACAAAGGAGAATTAGCCCACAGGGCTGCTGCAGCCATCCTCAGCCATACAAAGCCCTCAGTCGTTACCAAAGTACACTTAAAGCAAAGATAGGGAACCTATAGCTCACATATGTTGTTGAATTCCAGGTCCTGTCAGGCCCAGCCACCATGGCCATTGTTCAAGGATGAGAGACTTATAATCCAACAACATCTGGATAGCCACAGGTTCCCCCATCCTTGTTTTTAAGGTGTTTGTTTCAAACTTTACAAGAGGGTGGGGGGAGAAAGGAAGGTCTCTCAGTCGTCCCCACTACCTCCATGTAGTAAGAAGGAACTGAATTTTTTTTTTTTTACCTCAGAATTTGCAATTCAGCTCCTCATTTTAACCAGTGGGGACTTTTTAGTTCACATCACTGGGAGCTAAACTGTCCCTTCCAGCTTGTAAAATACTCTGTACTCTCTTAATTATTTGAAATGGTGTGTGCACTGCAGTACTGGGTGATTAATCAAACCCCACACTACATGTCACTTCTGAAACTCCCTTCTGTTGCCTGTGCTAGATTTTATTAAAATTATGCCCATATAAATCATCATAACATTTTCCTAATCCCATTACTTCCCTCTACCAGAGAGCAACCTATGATGAAAATCTGGCTCGCAAGCTTCAGGGACCAAGCAATGATACCCCAATCTTCAACTTTACAGCTCAGGATGTATCTAAGGTACAACCCTGCTAACCCTCCCATCTAGGCTCCATATGTAAATCTGATGACTAGAATTTGAAAATCTGAAATTCAGCCATTAACACAATTGGAAGTAGCAGGGAGTGTGTGTGTGTGTTTATTTCTTACAGAAAATACCTCCATGATACTTCTTGACAATTAGTTGACAGTAATTGACATTTTTTGACAATTATGAAGCTGCCAATTTGTTAAGAACAAGAAGGCTATACTTCAAGACAGATGTTCTGTAAACCCATACAGTAAAGAAGCTCTAAATTCTAGAAGGACATTAGCTCTATGTGTTATTATTTAGTTAGTTAGCTAGATAATCCTATCCTATCCCAAAGTACTTCACAGAGACACTATTATTCCCAGTTTACAGGCTAAGAATGAGTGACTTGTCAATTCACATTTTTACAGTTTTAACATGGTACGAAAAGGGCTCATTTAATGATAAAATATACATAGTGAGCATATGTGCATATTAAATGCCCAGGTTTCTATCTGCAATAGAGGCAGAAGCAATGATTAAGAGAGGTCTGGGCTCCTGTTTCTGTGCATATTGCAAGGAAACCCACACATTTAAACACATATGCTGCCTGTTGCACATCTAGTTTGCCTTTTAATTAGTTAATTAATTAATTTTATAAAATTTATGTACCGTACTACTTGATTGTAAAAAACCCTCAAAGCATTTTATAAAAGGGAAAAATTCACAACCATACTTTTAAAACATACAAAAGTTAAAATATTAAGCCAGTTTAAAATTACCTCAAGTTAAATACGTCAAGTGTGAATACTACATCTATTGACTGAGCTGAGGATATATGATTTCGGGGGTCCAGCACTTCCTTGGTTCAGACTGACCTTAGTTTTAGCAATTTTGGAGGCTTAGATCACAAAGCAATAAGCAGAATGTTTGACCTTTTTTATCTACTACCATGGAATAAGTGCTTTCAGTTGGCAACTCTTAGAACCTCATGCCTTTCTATTTTGCAAAGGCATTCTGTAACAACCATCAGAAGCAAGTAACTGAGACAGGAATTTGCTCCATTTTGTATAGCAATTTGCTGAGGCATGCTTCATGAAAGAGAAAACTAAACAAGGTGAAATTCTAGAAGGATAGGCTTTGCATGCCAGCTGGTGAAAAGCCATGAAGCACAGCCAACCCAAAGGTGATCTGACGACCCCCATCTAGTGGTGGACTCATGGCTTCATGGCTCAGTCTTTCACTGTTGGATGAACTTAGGAAAACCATTCTCCTTAAGGACATGTTTTAAGGATCAAATTCAATGTGATGTAGAAAAACCATAATTAGGATGCCCTGCACACACTGAGAGAGAAAAAGAAAAGAAAGACTCCCCATAGCACTGGGGGAAGAGGGACTTAACCATCCCCACCATATAGCATTTTCCCAATTAAAATTGTCCTGATGTTATCTGCCTTGCAGTGAAAGATTTATAGGAAGTTCGGTTTAAGAGTAGTCCATAGCCCTTCAAATTCCAAAAACAAACGTTTGATTCCATGCAAGGAGGAAAGATGGACATTAAAAAAATAACGCACACAAGAAAGCCCACTATCAACTTGTTTGTTCTCATTGTCAGATTTAAGATAGATTGGGACAAAATTAAAACAACCAATATTTATTTATTTAAAAGGAGTACAATACTAAATACAAAAATACACCATAAAAACAATAAAACAGTATCCTAAAAACAGAGATACAATGTACAAACCAGTAAAATGGTATTATATAAACAATAATTCAGTAGTAAACAGGATCTAGTCAAATGAGTCACGGAAGTACCTGTCAACAATTATCTAAGTTATTTTTAGCTTGGGATACAAATTTTTATAACTAATTCAGTTACATAACATTGTGCATCCATGACCTGGAAGGCACTAAGTACAGTATACTGCTCTCAAGACTTTCCCTGGGAAGCGAGAAATTAAAGGGGAAATGTCTGGTTATTTTATAACACAATAACAGAACACGTAGCATATGTTCAAACTCTTCATTAGCACATGGACAAGTATCATATGGTGGGTGCCTGCATGGTTTTCCCTGCTGGAAAAAACATGTTTTGGAGTGGGGGAGGCGTGCTTTTATGCAGGAAAACGTCATGAGGGAAGGGGCCGAATCCCCTCCACCAGTGCCACAGTCCTGATCAAATTTGGGGACTCCCTGCAACTGCTAATACTTTTCTTAAAAATTAAGGGGAGAGTTGTGTTTAATATCTTCCACCTTTTGCCTAGTCCTAGTCAGGTGTTAAGCTGACACTTAAGAAGCTTCAACCTGCCAGTCTCTGTGTGATGGAAGAGTAACAGTGTCCTCTCTGCTATCTATGCACTTCCATTAATGTTTAGTGCTCCTGACAAAAGCCACACACATGCAGGCAACCATTTTTGTGCAATCCTCTTTTTTGAAGGTGAAGAATCTCACAAATTGGGCACTTTCAGCTCTAATCTTCTCAAAATTACTTCAATGGGACTGGATCATGCATGTTTTTGACTGGATCGTTGCATTCAGTATCTCACATTCCAATAGTGTAGTTTTTTGAGTGAAGCCAAAATCTGGACCTCAGGATAAACAAACCAAGTATAAGAGGAAATGTACGTGATGTGTCCTTTCATGAGGCTGCTGGCCTCTAACCCTTTATAGTTTAGCCAGGTGACATCAGGAGCAAGACTCAGGATAACTCAGGGTGCCTCCAAATGAAATGTTTATTGAGCATTTATCCTATTTTGCCTGAGGCTTATATGGATATTACACTATGTCCAGTCTTTGTTCGGTTTTTGTACTGATTTGCTTATGGGGTGTTTATATATTTTCTGTTAATCGCTTGCTCATTCTACACTTTTCAGTGCATTTTCCTGTCACTTTTCTATCTGCAAAATGTCTGGGGGGGTGTTATAAGTAGATTTATTGTGTTAGGGCAACAGAACGTTTTTAATCTGCTTTAATTGCAAAAACCTAAATTTCTAGTACACACTTGAAGTCTCACACAAAATAGTGATGGTCTGAAGGCATTGTCAGTTCATTTTGGGGAGAGCAAGGGAAGGAAGCTGGAGTAGAATGGAGAAATCCAAAACCCATTTGATCTCACCCATGGAAAAATCAGAGGTTGAAGTCATGTCTCAATGCACACGTTTCATTTGGAAAGGTCCTACTGCTTGGTTCTGGGGATAGCCAGTCTCTATGAAGATGGAGGAAACAACATTGAAGTATCTGCTGTGAACTGTGATTTCAGCAATATATTGGAGTACAACTTTTGTAACTAATCATGTCCCTCCACTGGGTTATATTGCAGGAATATAAAATTTCCAGCTTTGAGCAGAGGTTGATGAACGAAATAGAGTTTCGCCTTGAACGTACCCCAGTGGATGAATCAGATGATGAAGTTGAGCATGATGAGATCCCTACGGGCAAGTGCATTGCCCCAATCTTCGACAAGAGACTCAAGCATTTCCGTGTCTTGGAAGGGTACCCTGCTACCTTCACTTGCAAAATTGTTGGAATTCCTATACCTAAGGTAGGTGGTGCACAGAAATCCAAAAGGGAAGACCATGCTGGAGATGTGTTTTAAATGTATAGTGTATATGAAGGCTTAGAGTACAATGCCTTGTGATCACCTAGTAAATTAATTTGAATGTGGTGGGGAAGGGCTTCTTGGTGGACTGTTCAATCTGAAGTAGCCCATGAGAAGAAACGAACCATTCTCCATTCAGTTGGATTTACTTTTTGGCGAGTATGTATAGGATTGTAGCTGTAGCAACTATCAGAGACAGATTTAGGAGAGCACAACCAGTTCAGCTGCACTGGGGGCAGAGCCTCGGGGGCACCGCAACAATGGTGTAGAATCTAGTCTGGTTGAGTTCAGTGAGACTTACTCTCACAGGTAAGTGTGCAGCCTAAGTCTCCTTTCTTTACAATCACGACAGGTATATTGGTTTAAGGATGGCAAGCAGATTTCAAAGAAAGATGGACATTTCAAGATGATCAGGGAGGGTGATGGGACATGCTCACTGCATATTGAAGAGACCACGAATGATGATGATGGAAACTATACATTCATG
Organism: Podarcis pityusensis; assembly: GCF_964106645.2. Classification (NCBI taxonomy): domain Eukaryota; kingdom Metazoa; phylum Chordata; class Lepidosauria; order Squamata; family Lacertidae; genus Podarcis; species Podarcis pityusensis. The sequence continues at coordinate 72,059,461 of NC_138032.1, read as the reverse complement.
GCTGCAAATCCACAGGTAAGGGTTTACTTCCCTTTAAAAATGTATTGCACCCCTTCCCCCAAGCTTTGGAAAGTCCAATTGACTAGTACCACTGTTATATCATAACCATTCATTGGTCTTAAACACCACAACAGCAGCAATGAGGAAGGAGACAATTTAATGAATTGTGTTACTTCTCTCCTATATCGTTCTGACAGGGGAGAATCAGCTGTTCTGGTCACTTACTGGTTCAAACTCCTCCAATGCGTGGTAGATTAACAACAGCAATCCAGTCACACAGGTAAAAACAACCAACAACACCTGATCCTTGGTGTGTAGATATATTGTGAGGTAAGCATGAGTGAACTGGGCAAACTGAAGCTATGGTGGGTTCACCAGCAGTGAACGGAGGGAGATGCCCAAAGATTAAGCTTGGCTGGGGAGTTCATCTTTTTCTAAGATGGCAGCCCTGCCTCCCAAGCTCATCCCATGTTTACAGGTTTTTGCATTGCAGGGGAAGATCCCGTATACCAGAAGGAGATAAGGAACCCGTCCAGGAGCGATTTTTCCGGCCTTATTTTCTGCAGGCACCTGGGGACATGGTAGCTCACGAAGGACGGCTTTGTAGACTGGATTGCAAGGTTGGCTGGCTTTCTTTGTTTGCCCTGTTGCATTAGCATTTGATCATCTCTTCAGAGAAAATCAGTGCAGGCTGGGTTCAGGCTGATCACCACAAAAAAACGACAACAACAAAACTCCAAACTATCAGTATGTGGCTTTAAAACATTTGGCTTTTGTGGAAACTTTCAACCCAGAGAAAATCACAAGCCTGGAGGGGAGCAGAGGTAATTAAAGCCACCAACTCTCTTCTTGCCCCTGTCACAGCCATACAACCCAAATGTGTAACTACAAGTAGAAATGAACAAAATGCACTCTTCGAAGGAATAAATGGCAACATAAGCAAATGGATCATAAAAAATATATTTTTGACATGGTCTGCTGCTCCCCCCGCAAAAAAAAAGAATGACAAGATGAACAGCACAGCGGCCCAGTTCAGGCATAACAGAATTTGTCGCCCTCTGTTCCTCTTTAACACTGTACTTCAGCGGGGGTGGGAGCCCTCTTCCAGCCCTGCACCACATCCTACATTAAAGCTTGTAACTTACAAAGATGGCATGAATTTCCTCACAGTTTCCTCTTGAGAATCTTTGGAGCACCAAGGAGCAAAACAGAAACGGAACAAAAAGTGATGGATGTTTTAATCTCACTCTGGACCTAATCTGTTTTACTTAAAGGCATGGATGGGGAAATTTAATAAACAACAACAACAACAATAATGTCACTGTTGGTTTTTGTTTGCTTGCTTTTTTGTCTGTCTATTAGGTGAGTGGGTTACCGCCTCCTGACCTGATGTGGCTTCTGAATGGCAAGCCAGTTTTACCAGACACCACTCATAAGATGCTGGTCAGAGAGACAGGAGTGCACTCTCTGCTTATTGATCCGCTTACACAAAACGATGCTGGAATTTACACTTGCATTGCCACTAACAAAACAGGACAAAATTCATTCAGCCTGGAGCTTAGTGTTGTAGGTAAGGCTATTTTTAGATGTTTAATGCAGAGGCTACATCATGCATTGCAGTGTCATGGTTCCGTTGGCAAAAACAGAGGCAAATGAAAATCCTCATTATTCGAATTTATTGTGTCTCTTGATACTAAGGAAACTTGCCCCATTTCATACCTGAAGGATGGAACCAACCTTTGTCATGCAGAATATTGCTGGAATTACATGAGAGTAAGAAGCACCTTGCTAGGGCACTTACACAAGGAGACCTATTTTAAAAGGCCTTCCCCCATCAGTGGACCTTTAAGGAGAAGGCAGCCAAATCCCCTTACCTTCAAGCTCCTATGCCATGGCCACTCTTACTGGACCCTGACATCACACAAATCCAGGATTATGATGTGGCACTACAGGTGCTCCTGTAGGGGGGTTGTGTGACAACAGCATAATATTTATTTGTATATTGGAAGAAAGGCAGAATGCATGTTTGTTTTTTGAAAAGCAAATCAATCAACAGTGGACTGCTATCAGTGATTCCTTTCCTCCAGAGGAAGCGCCTTTTTTTGGAGGAAGGGAACTTTAATATGTAATCTGGTATAGTGATATGAACATGGCAGGAGGAAAACAGGGCTGAAAATGATCAAGCTTCTGTCTGCCAATTCCAGCAATTTCCATTAAGAAAAATGTGTCTTTGCTGTAAGAAGGTTTGTACTCATGCCCTCTCCCTGCCAACAGACATACACAAACAGATACACACACATATTTTGGGGACTTCCAGAAACTATACTGTTGTGAATTGTATTGTTTCCGATGGTGGGCTGCAATTTGCCAAATAACCCTGGAGAATCACATGAGTAATTTTGTAGCATTATAAATTTTGTTTGCAGGTCTGAATGTGAACACTGAATTAAAATGTGGTCCAGTGGAGCTGGGGGCAGGGTGAGGGGTGAGAGAGAAACCAGATAGGAGAATCACACAAGCCTTTGGTTCCATCTTTTCCAGAAAAAGAAGTTAAGAAAGCTCCAGTGATTCTTGAGAAATTACAGAACTGTGGAGTGCCAGAAGGACATCCAGTCCGGCTAGAATGCAGAGTGATTGGAATGCCACCCCCAGTCTTTTATTGGAAGAAAGACAATGACACCATTCCTCCCCATAGAGAGAGGATGAGGTAGCTTTAAATATTTTAAAAATGGGATAATACCTGACATTCTACAAGTGGGGAGGCATTTCCTTGCTCAGGAAAGTTAATATTATCCTGCATAAGGCCTAAGAAACAGCAAGGACTAAGTTCCAAACATGAAGTCCATATTACCCATGAAGTCTATTTTATCCACCATAAGGGCTGGAGCATGTATGGCTCTGTTTATACAGGTTTTGTGTAAGAAGACTGCCCTATTAAAGAGAGGGATCCTGCAGCAGAAGTCTTTATGCCTGTAAATTGCTGCGTAAGCATGCACTGAACAACCACAACTGGCCATGGCTGCATGTACTTTGTATGCATTATGTATGTTTGCAAGTAAACAAGCATATAAACACAGAAAATGTTTGTAAGAAAAGGTATCGTTCCTTAGTGTTGTTCCATACAAGAGGAGCAATGCAACATGTCATTTCCAGGACACCTACTCTAGTCTAAGAATTTAGGTGCACTGGGAAAATTTTCTTTCTCATGGTTACTACTGTTGTAACTGGGAGAGAGGGACAGATGTGAACATTGAAAGGAAATTGCTCAGTACTGCCAGGCAGCAGCTTTCTAGGGTTTCAGACAGAAGTCTTTCCCAACCTTACCTGGAGATGCTGGGTACTAAGCCAGGCCTTACACAAAATATTTGTGTAGTTTCCTTTCCTTGTATGGTTATAACAGCCCCAGTTATATCAGCGCATAACCCAAGAACCCTTGGTATTTTTGTTTTCAGTATGCATCAAGATGCTACAGGGTATGTTTGCCTTCTGATTCAGCCCGCTAAGAAAGTAGATGCTGGCTGGTACACTTTGTCTGCAAAAAACGAGGCTGGTATCGTCTCTTGCACTGCTAGACTTGACATATACGGTAAGTAGGTATAGTTTAAGTCTGGGATGCAGAACCTGTGGCCATCTGGGTGTTGTGGGACTCAACTCCCATCAGGCCCAGCCAGCAGGGCCAATGGTTAGGGATGGTGGGAGTTTGTAGCCCACCAATATCAGGATGGGGGCTCAGCTTCCTCAGCCCTGATTTCAGTAATAAAATAATTGATCTGATATAATTCACCAATACCAATTCCATGCTGGTAGCTTGTTGCCTTTTCTCATCTTATTCCTCTGTTGGGATATTCTCTTGAATTTAGCATTGTCCTTTTAATTTAGAGATCTTTTGCTTGGTTGACATAATAAAGGGAGATAAGTTTGCTCAGGGCTATGCTGTTTCAGCTGAACTGAGACTCTTGAGATTCCAGGTAGAATATATGGATGAGCTTTGAACAGAGGGTGACTAGCAAAGACAGCAACTTAGATAATGGGGAGGCAATTTAGAAGCAGCTTGGTCCAAGTTGGATACCAAAGAGTCAGGAAGACAGGATACAAACAAATAGAATGTATTTGGTGGGATTAAGGAAGGGAAGGGACTGGCTCTGGGGGAGTAGAAAGTAAGTTATTATCTGCTTTCGCCACATCCATTTTTGTGCCTCTGCCATGCCCATTTTACCCTTGGCCACAAAAGGCATTAGCCATCCCTGTACTAGGGAGTTCTCTAATTTGAGTAGCTTGGGAACAGTTGACAACTGGAAACATCATGTTCCCACTAGTTCTTAGGTTTCAACTTGTGTGTTTGTAGGGGTAGACATTCAGTGTCTTTGTGTATGATTGAAGAGAGATGTTTGAGATTTGTGTACGGTGTTTATGATTTTTGTTGTTGCTTTTGGCTCCAGCCCAGTGGCATCAACAGATCCCTCAGCCAATAAAGATTCGCCCTGGTGGCACCCGATATGCAAATCTCTCGGGGCAAGGACTCGACATTTTTTCTGCTTTCTCGACTGTTGAGAATCCAGTGCGGTTTTCGTCACCATCCCAGCCTGTGGTAGAAAGTGAAGAACTTTAAAAACCTCCGATTCCAATCTTACCTGCAAAAAAACAACCACCACCCCATAACTAGAACTGTGAAAAAGAATGGAAGGTACAAGCCAGGAGGCTCAAGGTTTACAAGCAACTTGTATTTGTTAAGTAACTGTAGGGTTGCTGCAATTCCTGTGAGTAACATACTGTACAAGATCTTAGTTCAGCGTTGTACTGTGGGGTCACGGTAGCATTGAATGCACTGCGGCAAGTTCAGTGCTCTGTTGTTTTCCCCCTCCCAAGTATTATGAGGGGAGGCAGCTGAGTTTTAAGCTGTTAAGAGAAAAAGCTCTGCCCACTTTTTTCTGCTTGAATTAAAAAACAAACTACTGTACCTTAAATGCATAATGGTAAAGGTTTTGGATGTCCAGCTGAACACGACCAGGAGAAGTATTGACATTGTGAGACTTCTGAAAGAGGGTAAGCTGCATGACTTTGAATATAATACTTAAAAGGTGGCTGACAGTCACAAAGCACAAGTCAAATGTCAGCAAAAAAATTGAAATGAATCGTGAAAGATCTGTTCAGGAGGAGTACACAATTACATCAATAAGAGATTTGGCGAATGCAGATAGGCGTAGCATTTCAAAAAGGAACTGCTAAATACAGCAGAACATTTTAAAAAATGTTGTGGGCTTATGTTCCATGAATTTATGTACTCATGGTGTATCAAAACCTAATGGAAAAACACCATGCATATAGTTTGGATGTTAACATGTGCAATTAAACAGCTTATATCCTACAAAACACACATTATATAGACACCACAGCTACCATTGCTATGTGCATTTTGAAGTGTGCTTACTAGTTCTTTTCTCATTTTAGGAATTCCCTAATTTGAAACAAAAATAAATAGCATACAGGTTATTTTTGTTTCATTGTGATATGAATTCCTTTCTCAGCCGGAGGTTTGGATAATTGTGTGTGTACAGTGGAAGGATGCCATCCAAATACTTTGCAAATGGACCTATAACTACCCGACATTTTCAGATGGACATAAATGAGTTCCACCTGACCATCCTACTTCCTTCCCCGCCCCTCCACTTTGGACACACACTGATGAGAAAATACTTATACAGATATTCTGTACTAAACAAACTATGGCCCATTCCAATCAAATAAATTTGTTTCATTTTGGGTACTAGTAGAGCTCCCAGTTTTCAAAGAGGTAATTATGCATCTGATTCTAGGGCAAAACTTTAGCATTTTTGGTAAAATGTCCCACCTGCACCCAGAAAAAACAATTGTTATTTGCATGTGGCAGAATGAACACACACAAAAGCTATTTATGAGAGAGAGGTATTTACTAATACATCTCATTAACCAGTTTAACTGCATTTCTGTTTTATTCAGTATTTTAAACAAAATCTCAATTAAAGCTAGGGATATGTGTTAGCATTTTCTTAATGTTTAAGCTATTTCTCAGGTGTGTGATTCCAATTTTATTGCTAAGGGATTATTCTGTTGCCATCAGGTCTGCCAAAGACCCCCATAAAGCACAAAAATAAGATTGCTATAAGTATTAATAGTAGAGAATAGCCACTTGGCTGTATAATCTCCATACAGGTCGAACCCTTCCAAGTGGTGTAGTGGTTAAGAGTGGTAGTCTCGTAATCTGGGGAACCGGGTTCGCGTCTCCGCTCCTCCACATGCAGCTGCTGGGTGACCTTGGGCCAGTCACACTTCTTTGAAGTCTCTCAGCCCCACTCACCTCACAGAGCGTTTGTTGTGGGGGAGGAAGGGAAAGGAGAATGTTAGCCGCTTTGAGACTCCTGAAGGGGAGTGAAAGGCAGGATATCAAATCCAAACTCTTCTTCTTCTTAATAGTAGAGAATAGCCACTTGGCTGTATAATCTCCATACAGGTCGAACCCTTCCAAGAAATAGAATTAAATTCTAATCCAAACCAAGAGCCTGAGAATTTTCTACTATTTCCCTAGTGATAAGCACCTGCAGCCACCATACACACATGACCTGAGATCACTAGCTTTTTTCACTGAAGAATCATCAAGCTCATGGAAGTCTGCCAGAGAGTCAATGTTTACAAATATAGACAGGAGAAGGAAGATATGCTAAGACTTTTTAACATGAGCAAGTTTTAAAGGATTGATACAAATGAAAGGCAGGTGACTTAGTTTGGTATGATGTTCCTGATGGCTGTTGATAGAGTAAAACAGAATATAACAACTGTTGACTGAATTCCATCATTGCTAGTTAGCTCAAGGTCTGATTCTGATGTCAGTAAGACAGAGTACAAAAAGAAGGAAATGTCATTTGAGACCATATCCTCTGCTTTCTCATAAATGAGCAGGCCCTACCAATAATCAAAGTAGGGAACTGCTTCAGGCCACAAATGCTGGGTGCCAGTGGCAGCAGCGCTTTAGCTGTTCCTCTTAAGTCTCCTCCCCACCGCCAGCCATTATCTTTGTGAAGGACAGAGCTTTATGGCTTATCTTGGACCTCAGGCAGCACAATGTCCTGGGTTGCCTGGTAATGCTCTCTAAATTAGGCCAGAACCTGGACTATTCTAATGCACTAATATCATGAGATCAACTGCTTTTAAATGGGTGTGCTACCTTCTACAAAGAGCAGAACTTGGTGGGAGGAACTTGTCCCCAAAATATATTCTAAACTTTGATAAATTAAAATCGTACTCAGAATGTGTACATGAAATTAAGGATTACTTTTAACTGCCCACATAGAGAAAGATGGAGTCCATCTTCTTAAGTGTTAAATACAAATAATATCATTGTGTCATTTTTGCTATGAACACTTTTGTAGAGAAAGGTGCAATAAATGGGGGATTGCTGTTTCAAGAACAAAGGAATACTATGATTTATGTTAACAGCAGAGAAGTCTCTTAGGCAGTGCTTTTCTTCTAGGGGGGAAAAGGGTGCTGGTACTGCATACCCTTGTATACCCCCAGTTTCCCCTAGGAAAAAACACTGCTCTCAGGATACAAAAATGTTACAGCAATTGTCCAAAGTTTGGTTAAAGTTTAGAGGTATTCAGCTACTGTGTTCCATCAGTGCAAGAATTTCTACTTGTGTGGCAGGACTTTCTGCCCTCTCCCTTCCCTTAGATTTAGGAGTTAGACGGGGTTCCATTGTGCAAGCAGAAATCCCTGCACTGATGGAACATTCACTTAACACTATGTTGAATTCCACCCTTTCTATTCATGTGTAAATGCTTCAGACAATAGCTGTGCCCAGCCTGAAAAGTCAGGTGCAGCTAACTCCCAATTTACACAGGGGTTACGTTCTAAGCAGTGCAATTTTTCTAGAAAAAGAGGTGCCAGAACTCACCATTAACGCCTCCCTTGTTCTCTTATAATGGCAATGGTGCCCACCTGAGGTGCTGGAACGGAGTTCCAGCTGAAAATAAACCCTAGTTCTGAGGTACTGCAAGCGTCACTGAAATTGTGTATATTTGAAATACCATTGGAAAAGCCTGCAAACACCATCTAAACCACTGGAAATGCTTGAACAACTCTTTAAAAAACAGCAACACTTACCAGACACCAAATTCCACCACAATCACTCCCTTCAAACCTCCTTTCTCAAACTCCAACTCTTCACCGGCATCAGCTGTTGGTATAAGGGCTCCTGGGATTCCTAGGTGCTGTTTTCATGCCTTTTGCCTTTTCTGGGCTCTTTAAGGGCCGTTTTTGCCATTTTAAAAGTCGCTTCCAGGTTCAGCACAATGTGTGCATGTATAGTTGCGCAACAGTTCGATGTACGTAAACTGGGAGTTGCCTGTATACACCAGTGAATGTTAAAAATTACCTATATGTGATTGGCAGCATTCATTGGTTGTGTATATCTGAAAAATGCAAGGCATATAAATATTTCTGGAAATTAAAGACATTACTTAGAATTGTCATTGTTCATGTGTGAATGTCAACATTCAGTGAATTTTGTTACAACTGATTTAATTATAGTTTATTTCAATGGATTTTAGTCATGACTGACAGTTGTTGATCCCCCACCTAAACCTCCCAGACTAGTAGCTGTGTCAGGTATGTTGCAGCAAAAACAACCAAGGGGCTTGTGGCACCTTAAAGACTAAAAATATTTGTATTGTGGCATAATCTTCCATTGTCTACAGTCAACCACGGCAGATGCATGAAGCTTTATCTTGAGATATATATACACACGCACGCACACACACCTGGGGGGGGGGATTGTAAGGAGTGAGGTCAGAGGAAAATGAATTGCATAAAGAACAGAGACGGTGATAATTTACAAAACAGTTGTTGATAAGATAGGCACCCTGGAATTAGGTCAGCTAATTAACACATGAAATGTGATAATAGTAATAAATACCTTTGTCCCATTTCAAGTTGCAGTTGATAGCATTGAAGCTGTACTTTAATTTTAATTCAGTGGTTTCACATTGCAGTCTCCCTGTGAAGCTCTTTTCTTAAACAACAGCCATATTAAGGGCAGTTTTACAATATTTTATACAACAACGTTTGATTCTGTGAAATCAGTTGAGTGGATAACAAATGAAAAGATAGTTGCAATCACTTAGATAGCCAAAATGCAGTACAGATACTCTGCCAGAGTTTTCTTCTCCTGCAATATTGTTTGAGCTCTTTTCCCCCTTCATTTCATTGAACAGAAGCCAAACTGCCTTTGCACTATGAACAAATTATTTTGGCTTATGCAACAAAAGATGTACCTGCAAAAGGACAGAATTTTCATAACAACAAAATAAACATTATCTTTTAAGTACTCACTCAGGACTCGGGTGGTTCAATAAAACTTAACAACCCTAAAATGAGCAGGGGGGTTTTAATTGAGCTTTTCAAAATTCATATATTTATAAATGTATTTTGTTCCTTTCTAAGCTTGGCTAAGACACTACAAACTTTGCAAAGCTGAAAAGACAACCCCACAATCAGCACATAGTGTATGAGAACACTATTAAGCCAGAAAGCTGCTTCCTGTCCTTTGAGACTATTTAAAATATAGCTGCTCAAATCTGTGTGAGTTCCAGCAGGGAGCAGCATCAAAAGCACAACATTGAGGGTGTGCTGCAGAAATGTTAATAATGAAGGCTTTGAAGATTCACCAACTCAAATATTTAGTACTGGGAAACAAACAACCCTGTGTGGTTCTCATATGTAGGCAAAGCATGAACATACCTAGCAGCATTGATATCCTCATATTTTAGAATGACTGAAAATTCTTTTTTAAAATTATGTCAGCTGACCAATGTCTGCTTCAAAATATGTTGGAAACTTGCTTTGAGAAGTCAGAGAAATGTGATGTGTAATACAGATTGTGGATTTTCTTTTTAATAAGCTGCACCAGAAGGATTTAAACACAGTTCTCTGAGAAGTGTTCTCATACCCTCTGTAAACTGTAACTGAGTTAATATGACAAGGAAAATCTAACAAAACTTTATAGCTGTTAAATTAAATACTGCACAAGCCGGTGGCCTTATAGTCTACCAATTTGGAGTTGTTACATTTCCATTAAAATGGGTTTTTATCTTCATAATATGTGAAGGTGCATACCTTCACTAGGGGAAAAAAAGGGGGGAATAAATGTTGCAATTTTAAACAATATTTTAAATGCATATAAAAGGAAATGTCAGAATGTTCAGCAAATGTATTTTCCCTCCTCCATTAAATAAATGCTTCAGAGTTGCATTGTGTGAGTATCTCTTTGACTGGCAGCTGACTTGGAATTCCATATGAACAATCCAGGTAAGATTTGACACAAAACACTTTTTCCTCACTGAGCAAGCGAGGTCCATGCAAGAACCAGATGAATATGTTTGGATCAGTACCCAATTCCATTGCTGTATCAGCAACGATAAGTACTGTAGAGATCAGATGCACATCTGAATGAGAGGCATTCCAGTAGGCTGATTGATTCGGATCCCATTGTTCGTCTTGCTGTGTGTCACTCAGAAAAAGGGGGTTGTACTGAATGCCAGAAAAAGGGCACTTGATCATCTTTCCCGGCTGATGAACTTAATCAGTTAATGCCCAATGTGTTTCTCCCCCCCCCCCCAATAATATACAATATACAAGTTGATAAAGAGCAGCAAAACATATCAGGATTTATATTTTAAATTACCACTGCACCTTGGCTTCGCCTGCTGCATTCATATTGTAACAAAATCTGCATCAATGCTTTTCTGTAAAATCCTGGTGCCAGTAAGCAAATATTAGCTACGCTTTTAGCAGCAGCATTCAGGTCTTGTGAACAACAGCGATTAAACGATCTTTTAAATAGCTGCAAGTCTTCACATGGGGAAAGATTAAAGTTTTGGGGTTTCTCCCCCACTCATAGTGCTGAAGGCATGCCACCCATGGTGTGCATTTCTCCCACTCATGAGAAGGATCTTTTGCAAATACATATTGGGTGTTTTTGCAAGTGCTTAATGGACAGACCAAAGTCCTGGGAAAGGCTATAGAAGGGGTGTTTTCTGAGTAATGGATGCCATTATGTGGCTCTATGCATACCAAACAACATCAACAGGGCACAAGCCGTAGAGGACACAAACGCTTTGCAATTGGTGACAATAATGGAGAAACGTTTTCAACTGGTAGCAGGCAAACCAAACTTAAAATGTAATCCCTCACTAGCCTTTTGAATATTCTTAGAAGAGCTTTAGTATTTCACTAATAAGCTATTCTTTGTTGCAGTAGTATGGCCACATTTAGAGAGATTAAAATCTTCTAGTATTTTTGTAGGCAAAGGCAACTGTGTTAAATCTTGAGTTACATTTTATGTTATGTGCTGACATTTGGGCATGATCCAGCCAAAGTAAAACACTTAATGAAGTTGCACTTAATGCATGGACCTTTTAAACGTCTTCTCGTTAGAAAGATTACTCACTATCATGTTATCAGAAATGATAAAGGCACCCGATTCCTCCCCCCACCAGAGGAGCAAACAGCTTTTTGTGCGGCAGAAAAGGTTGAGGCTTGTAGCCAGCTAAGTTTTACTCAGGGTAGACCCACTGAAATTAATAGACCTAGAGTAGTCATGGCCATTCATTTCAAAGTAGAACTAACATTGACCACCACCCTAAATGCCATCAAGGTCTATGCCACTTTCCAGATCAAATCAGCAGACTCCTATTGGCTGCATATAGGCTGTGTGCACGCCTGTTTGCTCTGCATCCAGAGAACTCCCACTGCTTGGGGAAGCCTTAGTCCCAATCTATCCTGCCTTTTCTTATGAAATACTGTGTTTCATACTGTGTTCAGCTTCAATCTGAACTGAGAAAAAGAACAGTTCATCCGTGTTTTAAGCTGGTGATACTTCACAGCCTTAGAATAATAATATATTTTTAAAAACTCAGTAAAATCACCACAGACCTCCAAGCCTAATGTGCGATTAATTTTGCCCCATGGTGTCAGATGGGGAGCAACCCACTGAATCTCCCACAAAAAACTTCTACATAAATACACAGCACCCGGGATTCCAGCCACTGGGGCCCTGTGAAATATCCCACCCACTGCATAAAAACAAGTATTGGCAGTATATACAGTGGTACCTCGGATTACATACGCTTCAGGTTACATACGCTTCAGGTTACAGACTCCGTTAACCCAGAAATAGTGCTTCAGGTTAAGAACTTTGCTTCAGGATAAGAACAGAAATCGGGCTCCGGCAGTGCAGCAGCAGGAGGCCCCATTAGCTAAAGTGGTGCTTCAGGTTAAGAACAGTTTCAGGTTAAGTACGGACCTCTGGAACGAATTAAGTACTTAACCTGAGGTACCACTGTATTTTCCTGTTGTGAGCTTGATGGAAAGCAGATATCTGCCCCAAAGGTCTTGATACCCCGCTTTCTCCACACCACTTGATAAACCCCCTGCTTCCGTTACTTCAATATGTTCAGCCTACTGCTAACACCATAAATGTGTTAAATGACTGGACAATATTTCAAAAAAAATTTCAGAATATTGGTCATGATATATAATATTGGCATATCACATCCCGCTGACAAGCACTGACGGAAAGAGTTTCCCTGCTGGCTCAATGCTAAAGTACAAGGTAAGGCACAAGGCTGTTCATTCTGAGTGTGTGAAAGAGAAAGGCAAAGAAAGATAGATTTTCCACAGGCTCGCTCTTTTGCTGCTTGCTCAATTCAAACTCAATACATGCCTGGCTATAACAGTGGTATAATACAGCATATTAGAAAATGAAACCAGTTCAAAGGTTGTTTATAATGAGATGTGTTGATGTGTCCCCTGTTCCTAAGGCATGAGAAATAAAGCCAGCCTTATATTGAACATTTTGCTGTTGTTACATTAACTATCCAAATTCCAAAAGTAGTAGCCACAGCAGACCTTTACTTGGTACATATAACTCCCACTATAGGAACCTACTTCTTTTAAAATGTAAGAACATTTTGTATGAGAGAAAACCATGTTTATTTGTAGTTTAGTTTACAAAATTTCCTATGGTTTCAAGGAAACAGAACAATGTAAAAAAATACAGAATCAGCATAACCTACCAACTCTAAAGTCTCTATTATCATGCAATTATTTCATCATAATGTCATTATCACATGAACTAATCTGATTTTACAGTCAGCACAGAGGAACATCTAAGCATTCCATAAACACTATTTGAAACTAGCTCTATTTCGAGCATACGCCAGAGAAGTGGTAAGTTGTAGATGAGTTAAACCTACACAATTTGGTCTCAAAGAACCTGTTATGGCAAACTTACAAAGTTTAAGTTGCTTCTCTGAGGACTAAACAGTATAATTTCTGTTTTCTATTTTAAGATACACAAATCAGGAAACAAAAGTGCATCCTCAAAGTAGGAATTAATGAAGCATTGGAAAATGTTCCAAATCAATTTGTTCCAGGGAGCTCAGTACATTGCAGGCAAAGAACAAGGCTACAACAACCAAAGATTACCTTATGCAGCTGTTTTAAGTTCCTGTTCTCAAATACTTTTACACAAAAGACCAAGCGGGCCTTTGCAAGTCCACAGTGATTTCTTAATTGCCCATTTAGTAGTGGTCTGGCTGGAAACTGAAAAGTCTCTGCGCATAAGGGTCTGTTTCAGCTGCCACCTTCTGCCCTGTGTAAGCGTGGCAACTCTCCTGGTGGAAATGCTCACAGTGAAAGTTAATCCAGCCTTTCTCTGCACTGTATCTCTCGGCTTCAGCGAGGATCCTCGTCAGGGCCATAATGTAACTCAGGGCCATCTGAAGCGTCTCGTATTTGGACAGCTTTTTGTCTTGCCCCCACTGGGGGACCACTTTGCGTAGGCGGTCGAAGGCAGTGTTGAGCCCTTGCATTCTTCTCCTTTCCCTGGCATTGGCAGCCAGCCTGCGCTTGGCAGTGCTCTCCACGCGCTCAGAGCCACACTTTGCTGCACAGACCGTTCCGTTTCGGCACTGGAGGTCCGTTTCCAAGCTAGCATCCATGCTGCTATTCAGTTTGCAGGGTTTCATGTGGGATGTTTTGCAAATAAACAAATGAATGAACCGCAGCCAATGAATGCGTTGGTAGACAGAAAGCTTTTGCTACGATTCTCCTTTTTCGTTCTCGTTTTAAAAGGAAAAAGAAAAAACCCAGCTTCACCTGGAGTTCAAGAAGATGGACTTTTTTGGAAAAGCAACATCTCCCCACACTTGCAAAACAATACTGAGGCTTAAAATTGTTCCTTCACCCCTCAGATTAAAGACTGAAATCAGGAGTGCACATGGCAATTAATTGGATGTTTTTATTTGTCTTCATTTCATTCTGTTTGGTAATGACGGGGGAACAAATGGCATCGCTGCTCTCAAAAGTTCAGGTTTCAAATGGACCAAAAAAAGGAGGAGGAGTCCTTTTAATCCAAAAAAAAGTTTCAATGGACAGGAAAAATAAATAAAAATCTATTCCAATTGACTGCACAGTAACAGTGGGCAGAGAGGAATAAAGTCTTCGTGATTCTTCTTCAAGTGATGGTGTCTTACGCGGATGCTAAGACAGAGAGAGATAAACCCTCTTGCTACTTCCTCGGTTGCTAGTGTTGGTCAGTGAGCCTAAATTACAAGCAAGGGAAGTCTTTATAGAGGCACTGGCAAAAGCTGAACAGGTGGCAGCAGGTGGGTGGGCGGCCCTGCATTTCCATCCCAGCACCTTCCCACCCTGGGAACGACACAAAAAAACCTCCTCCAACAAAATCCTGACATTGCAGGCTTCATCTGTTGAAAAGTCTCCCAAAGCCATGTCTGTCCAGCCCTAACAACTTGCCATCTGGACTAATGTCTGGCTGGCCCCACAAGAATCACGACAGCTAAGCAAAAGGTCTTTTCAATGAATAACCTTCTGCAGCTCAGCAAAAACCTTTCCTGACACATCACAGCATTGAGTCTGAATTTGCTTGAAAGTGCTTGGTTGGGAGAAGAAGCTGCTGCTAATAAGGATATCTAAGCCCAAGAGGAAGAGAATTTGCAAACAGCTTTAAAGGAACACACAAACCTAACTGCAAAGTGAAGCATGTTGGGCAAATGGCAGAATTAGGGATTTTCCCAATTGCCACAGTGAGAAGTGTAATATTTCATAAAGCACCAATGAACCTCAGTGTGTGTGTGTGTGTGTGTGTGTGTGTGTGTGTGTGTGTGTATAGTTGCTTAAATATATTTGAACCGAAATTTAAATATTTATAATATTCAAATTATTTAAAAAATGGATTTAGAAATCCACCTTACAGTTGCCTCAGGATGCATACTACAGATTCCATATAAATATACATTCTTGACCTCCAGCAAAAATATATAGAAACACCCTCTTCACATCTATTTCAAACAGCCAGATCAACGTCAAGCAAAGTATTGACTAGTGCCTTGTAAGCCAGCTTAATACATAATAAAGAAGTCTATCAAACAAAAGACTAATGACAAGAAATACTGACAATGAAATTATTGAATTATCGTATGTTCACTTTTTAGGCTACTTATTATACGTATAGAGGTTGAAGAATATTTTTGTAGCTTATTTTAGTTTTATTGTGAGGATGTTTCCTCCCCACGCCTTTCAAATATTTTCTCCTCCAAACATGCTGTGTGTTACAAAGCAAAGCAACAATGTTTTATATATATTTTCAGACTAATTAAATTGTTACCGAGTATTTATGGACGAGTCATCTTTTCATTCAGACTTGTAACATGGCATTTTGATCTAAAACTGTAGACCAATTGTTCCCACTATGACTCCAAAACATCATGTGGTTGCAAACAGTTGATTAATCCTTCACAGTGGCAAGGACAATGAATGAAGTTGAATAATCTGAAAACAATAGGATGCAATTGAGCATTAGTGGACTCCAGCATGACAGATGTTGAACCTAGTCTGTTAGGCACCGTCACTCTGCTCCTAATATTCTGCATCCTAAATGGTGTAGTTAATATGGGCACCCGACCACCCCCATTATTTCATTAGCAAAATGTCTGGTACATTTTCAATTTTTAAAGATCTGTATTATGTTCTCGTTCCAGCAAGATCATTACTTGTTCTTTCAACTGTGCACTGATTGTTTTTCCCTCCATCATTTGCTTTCCTAACAACCATTTGTGATTTAGATATAAAAAGATGGAAAATATAATTTAAGATTGTCATGAAACTGTTTATTTCCACCCCGGAGCATCATATCTGTACTTAAATTCTAGCAAACATTCAAACTGGATATATGCACAAAATTTTCACAAATAGTTATAGCTGCACAAATGTTTGTAAACTGAGCAATCACATTATTACCATATTTGGAACTGAAACTTAAACATGGCCCCTTTCTTATGGCTAATCAAACTGCAATTGAGTCTCATTTACAACCCCGTGGTTTGCTTTATTTGGCTCATCTTTCAAAATCATTTATTTATTCACTGTGGTTTTTGTAAAAGCACATGCTAGGCTACTAGATCTAATCAGTGCTTATTGGAAACAAGAACCACTGCTCAAAAATAGGCTGTAAATCTGTTAACAACTGCTTGCTAGTACTTTATCTAGGATCATAATGGTATGTGACACTTCATAAACAAAGTTAAGCAAAGAAAGAAAGATAGGTCCTTGTCCCAAGAGTTTGGAGTCAAAATTTAAACAGTGGGGTAAACAACAAAGAGAGAAGGGTTGGGATTGTGAAATGAAAGTAACAGAGGATGGATATAAGCAAATATAGTTTCATCTTACGATTCAGCTACACAGCTACAAATAAAACATTTTAAATGTGTTGTAAAGTGCAATATACAAATGTAACACTAGATGGCAGCAGTGAACTATGCAAAATTCAATGTATTTTTAAAAACGTTTTTTTAAAAAAAGCATTTTCACAGCATTTTTTATATGT
This sequence comes from Podarcis pityusensis, assembly GCF_964106645.2. Taxonomy (NCBI): domain Eukaryota; kingdom Metazoa; phylum Chordata; class Lepidosauria; order Squamata; family Lacertidae; genus Podarcis; species Podarcis pityusensis. The sequence continues at coordinate 72,042,525 of NC_138032.1, read as the reverse complement.
GTGCAGATAGCACCTTCCTTAGGAGCATAGGAAGCTACTTTATACTGAGTCAGTTGCTTCTGGATCCCCTCTGGGATTAGGGGCCCTGAAACCTAAGATTCATTAGGTCCATAGTAGAGCTGCCCTTTGGCCTTCCACTCGTCGTTGGACTCCATCTCAACTCAGACCCAACTAAGCATGGCCAATGACCAGGGATGGTGGGAGTTGTATTCTAGCAACATCTAGAGGGCCACAGGTTCCCCCCACTTGCCTTATATTCAAGATCCAATTTATTATAATAAAACCAGTTCTATGTGCCCAATTAGCAAGGTATAGGGAAGGAGTAGTCTTTTGTGCCAGCCTGTTTCCTAGCTTGGCTGTTTGGACAAGAAACAGGGAAGGCACCAAAGATATGCCAGATGTATTATAACCAACTTAACCCAAAGTCTATATAAGTAATAATAATTAATGCAGACTGGCATCCTAAATAGGAATTCCTCTAAGATTTCCACTTACCAAGTGGTAATTCAACAGGATGGGCATGAAATCACATTTTAGCAGGCCAGGTATCTGTAACATCTGTTTTGGAATTGTTTTTAGACTTTTTTTAGATTTGTAAATTGTTTTATCATTTGTGCATTTTCTGTCCTGGCAGAGGTGGTTTTAGAGTCACGCGACCGGTTCAGCCACACTGGGCACCGTGCTGCAGGGGGCACCACAAGAATGCTGTAGAACAGAGTGAGAGAGGGGGTGCTGAAATTTAAGAGCCCCAAATCTGCCACTGCTCTTGGGCTCCTGTGGGAGCAACAGTGGGATATAAATTTATTTAAATGAATAAATAAATCCTGTTATATGACACGGAGAATTTGACCCTCCACATTCTTAATTGTTGTTGTTTAATTGTGTGCAGTACTAGCATGTCCCACTTCAGCAGGATGTTATAGACTACTGGTAGCTTATCAAGTGGCTGGATGCTCTCCGTGGTAAATTGCCGCTTGGTCAATGGTGTTCTGTATTCACCTAGCTAAGGTACGGCATCATTAGGCCAGCGGTATCCAATGTGGTGCCCGCCATATGTTGTTGGACTACAACTCCCATCAGCCCCAGCCAGCGTAGCCAATGACCAAGGATGATGGGAATTGTTTTGAAGGCACCACATTGGCTCACCTTCTCATAAGCAATGTCATAATCCATTGCTTGGTCTGTCAACCGTTCAACTGTCAGAGATGCATTACCATAACTGTATTGCGATGGTGAATGACAGAGGCCTATTATTTTTTAATTCAGGGTTATTTTCTTGTGCAAATGGGCATAAAATTACAACCTACAACCTAGAGTTTCTCATTGATTTCCAATTGGCACAGTACGCCAGATGCTGTTTGGTCTAAGTGCTGCTTTGACCTCCACTAGTGATGCGGACTGCCTTTCTGCTTTCTTGCATAGCCTTTTCTCAGCAGGGAGGCCCCCACCTTTTACCAAAGGCTTATACATTATCCATATGTTCCAGTGGAGTAGCGGGCCTGACTGGAATTAAGTTAGAAGTGGCGTCCAGTGTTGTGGATGGAACTGGCCCAGAAGAGATTATAAATGCCCCTGACCTAATTAAATATTTTGCCCCCTGCTGATAAACAAAAGAAAATGAAGGTGAAAAATAATGACGAAACATGCAATTTCGCTAGGATCTTTAAGTAGCTAGACAATGGCCGCTCTAGGGTTAGTAATGCATGCTTTAAAAGTCTCTAATGGGGCAAACCAGTGGCACAAATGAGACCTGATTATTTTGTTATCTTGTTAGTTCACAATCAACATTCAGAGCAATTCGCAGCTGAGAGAGATTCAAGCTATCATTACAAAACTTTAAAATTCCCCTGCCCCAATGCCCAAATATTCTGAGCTAATTTCTAACCTAAGTTTGGCTACATAATTGTCGGCACTCACTGCCTGAGTTTGCCATTAGAATGAGTTGATGAGTGATGATACTGTCTAGCTGAGTTCCACATACTCCAGAACCAATTGCCCATTGCACAGTCCTGAGCTTTTGGTAAGAGTTAAAAACAAGCCCAAAATCAAAATCCCTAATTAATTAGTCTTCTAGTTAGCAAACATATGAAGATTGCAGTATCCTGGAACAGAATGTTCAATGCTTTCTGAAGTATCGCTTGGTTTAAGATTGATGAAGGGCTGCTGAGGTCAGGTTTGTAAATATAAAACCATCTGCAAACTCTCCTGGGCTGGGACCTGCAGCAGAGTAATTTTAAAAGAGCAGGTGCTCATTCTGAATGTTGTTTTTTTCTGCTGAAATTGTTACTTTCTCAAGGCTGTTTCTAGCTAATTATCAAAGGTATCTTGTGGGTGCTTATCAGTGAGGATTTTAATTATGTCATTTTGTTTTTAAAATGCTAAGTATGTAGAGTCTCTTAAATGATTTTTTTTTTTTAAGTATAGATACTTCAGCAGGAGATGTAACACAGCTCAAACAGACCCAAAGTAGACATTACACATAAATGCAGGCAAGAAGGGTGGGTGGGTGGGTGTGGGTGTGTTTGCGCTTGCAAGAGGGATTCAAGCACATACCAGAATTTTTGGTTTGTGTGTTTAAAGTGGATTAAAGTTCTCTGCTGCCCTAGTGTGACAAAGCCACTTTTTGCAGTTTGGAAAGTGAGAGGAAAATCGTTTTTATATTTTAACTATATGTTGTCCGGAGGCTGCAATATTAGACCAATAAGGCATCAAGGCCTTTCTTAAATAGTTGTCTATGCATGCAAGCAACTTTACTTCCTCATTACCTAGTGAGGGAACAATACTAACCACTCAACCTCCACTTATCCCAAAGTGGATTTCTCCCAAAGTAAATTTCCTTCACAGCAAACTGGTCTACAATGAAATTGTTTAACTTTAATATAAATGTATATGTTTTTCCAAATAAAATAAAGATGGATAAGGTGACACATTTAGAAATTAATGATGGTGTAAAGCATCAGGGTACTCTAGGATTCCTCATAAACTTATCAAAGCAGAGGTCCCCAATGTAGGGTCGCCATATTTCAAACAGTGAAAATCCAGACAGAAAAGTTACTGAGCTTTTTTTGGCCAACCCTAAGATCAGTAATGGTTTGCATATCACATTAAATTACTTGTCTGCTGTCAAAACCTGAGTATGTGGTTTGCTTGTCTTTAAACGAACCATGTACAGTAGCTAAGGTCTGTTGCTGGTTTACCACTTGTGATTTGGAAAACACAGCAAGCCAAGGCTTTGAGTTTCCTTTTCCAGGAACAGCATGGACAATAAGGGGGGGGGGAGCAAAGTGGTGACTTTTAAACAGTGTGCGCTAGCATGCTACTTGTTTGTGCCCAGCCAACACTTACTGTAGTTGGTGATGTGTGAACACAGTCTATGCATCTGTGTTGCCTGCCCTATTCCATCAGAGTTTGCCCCAACAAAATGCATTGTTCTTGAACATTCTCATAGCAACAACTGCCTCTTTTTCAAAACTAGGTTCTGGGTGGGTATTTTATACTGCCTGTGGACACTTTTATATACTGCCAATTAGGCAAATAAACCAGAACTAGCTTATATTAATTAAACATATTCCTTTTTCCTTTACAAGTTTTCAAGGGCAGTGGTTCTTACATCACTGCTTTCATGCTTGTATTTATTTTTTTTAAGTCCTTGGCGATTGGTCCATACAGCATCTGCTGTGGCAAAATGATTTCATTTTTCATTTTATTGACTTCTCTAACATCAAAATGCAACAGCAACCATTTTGCTTCGTTTCTAGCTTTTTTTTTTTTTTTTTTTTTTTGCCTATTTTGGTGTCACCTTTAATTTTCATTTCTTTCTTTTCCCCTGGGAAAATTGTCTTTCTAGCATAAGTTTCCCAGTCACTAGATGGTGAGACAAAGAAATCAGTTCGTTTCTCAACAGTATTTGCCTCAGCTGTCACTAAGCGTCCCTCCTTTTTCTCCGCTACCTCACCCCCTCCCTCCTTTCTGGGTGCTCAGTCTAGCAATGACCTCTTGCTGTGTAGAGATCAGTAGTTTCTTCTTCTTGGTTTTTATTTCCAACACTGACAATCACTATTACTAATTTACTTTCCTTTGGTTGATTTCCCTCTTGACTTTCCTCAGGTCCCTCACACTTTCCTCAAGTAGACTGATTATGTAAACAGCTTCATATGGAAAATGTTGGCTTTTTCCTGATTTTGTTTTACATTCTTCCCCAGTGTTCATTTCACTTTTCCGTATCACATTATACTTCGTAAGCCAAAGATGGGCCGCTTAACTCTTTGCCTTCCCATCAATCTTCCTTTGCAGATGCCCTTCAAACCATTTTTGCCTGCTTTTTAGCCAACCATACTTTTAAGCAAATAGTAACTCTGAGGTTATCTGGAAGAGATAACTGGCAGGTGTGGGAAAGGTTAAGAACTCCCTCCTGGCTGTCAATTCTCCCCTATAAATCCCCCCTAAATCGACACATTCTTGTTGCCCAGGCCAATTTGGGCTTGGAAGCATATGTTTGCTGAGGTATAATGTGTAGTCTTATCCTTAAGGCTGTTTGTTTTACTTCTCCATTAGCATTATATTTACTGCTTATCAGGTATTTTGCTATTTCATTCCGTTCTGAGCTGTACATTACAACAATCGCAGACAGTAAAGTAACTGTGTTGCATCCTCACAATCACAAACTGTAAATTCCCTCTCCACCCTACCAGTATTCTATTACCTTTATGTAAACTTCACCCAAACACATAAAATTTCTCAAAACAGATGACTGAGGCAGGCGTGGCCACAAAGGAGATAAGATGACCGCTTAAACTCTAAGCTCTGCTTCAAGATCCAGAAAAACTGGAAAAGCCCCTGCTGTCTAACCCCCCCCCCCAAAAAAATCTTGAAGAAAGGAGAGAATGGGTTCAGAAAAGCTGAAAACAAAAGGCCTCACTCCATTCTGCCTGCCTGAAGACAGAAGGCTCACTTCTCAACAAGGACACTAATGAAGGCCGCAATCAAGATGGCATCACCCTCAATAAAGGCCTCTTCCTCACTGGAGAAAGAAATTTGGTATATCTTAAGAGAATTGGCAGCACAAGAAGCAGCTATGAACGAGCTTCTTAAAAATACTCAGAAAGCACTAATGCTTCCAATGGAAATGAAATTGACAGAACAGAAACTACAGCAACAGAAAAATTAAGCCAAATCCATGACAAAAAGATCAAAGAATTACAAAAAGAAAATGTATTCACAGCAAGCTTGAAGATGCAGAAAATCAAAATAGGAAAATTAGTTTGTGTTTATGTTGTTTTAAAGAGGGAGTGGAAGAGAGTGATCTGCACAATTTATTGCCTCATGGTTTAAATCACTGCTTTCAGACCTCATAATCTCCGCTAATGGTTTTGAGCACCTGGACCCAAACTGAGGGAGGAGCTTCCCTGCCCCGTGTGATATAGTTGTCTGCTTTGCCTATTACAGAAAGGAGCAAGTGTGGAACAAACTGAGGAACCTCATATCCATAACTTATAAAAACAGCCCAGTTATGGTGATGCAGGATCTGGTTTATGAAACACGGGCAGGGGGGAGGGCGGGGAATAAATCTATGTGCTTGTATGATTAAACTGCAAGAAGCTGGGATTAAATATCATTGGGGCTTCCCCTTCCGTCTTATTCTCATGAGAGGATTGACACAGCTCACAGCAACAAATAGACTGGGGAAAACCAGATTGTCCTGAAGTTGAACCCTTGGCCTACCTGGTAGCAAGTCCAAAGTCCGGGGGGGGGGGTCAGACCACACAAGCAAAGTCCAAAGTTCAGGAAACACAGTCCAGGGTCAATCCAAGTAGCGAAGTCTGAAGTCCCAGTCAGGATACACTCCAGAGACAATCCTAAAGCACAGTCCCAAAGTGGTCCAGGAGCATCCAAGCCAAGGGCAGTTGAACAAACACAACACCTCAGCTCAGCTTCCCTTTTACACTATGCCTGCTGATTGCAGCATCTGGGCTTGATGAGGCAGGTGACTCTCACCTGTTCTAAGCCTACTGCAGCTGAGGAATCACAACCCTCCTTCCAGAACTAGTGGCCAGCTAGAGAGCTGGGCTACGGGCCCTTGCCTGCCTCAGCCTCCTAGAGTGCCACTCCCACTGCTCCCTACACCTCACAGCCCATGTACATGGGGACAGGGCCCCTCTGGCTCTGGTGATAGGTCCTGCTGCTCTGGTTCCTGTGCATTCACCTCCATCCCCTCACCATCCTCCATCCCCTTGTACTTCCTTCTCCATTCTCTGCTTGCCCTGGTGTGTCTCAGTCCCAGCTACACCCCTCGCCAGGATCCTCTCCCTCCTTCTCGTTGTCCTGCCAGTTCATGACACAGATCTGCACAACACTGGTGGTATTGACTTACCGGTACCTCTAGAATGGTAGCAAGGAGAGGCAATGGAAGAACAACACACTGAACTTTCCAATGTAGGTTGGGAGGCTGCAAAAAGAAGCAAAAGAACCCACAAACACCTCACACATAACCAGGTATTTTATTTTTGCTGATGGAAAAAAATGTAATGTATTAAAAATGTAATGTATTAAAACAGACCTTGGCAACTAATTAGTATGGTCGGGTCAACACAGCAATATTTCATGGGGAATGAAGTTTCACTGCTCAGAAAACGAGGTCTTCTATTCTTGCCACTCTCAGCAGCCAAAGCCTCGTTCTGCACACGGTTGCATGTTTAATTAGCAGTCCTTCTGTAAGTGTCTGCAATTAGCACCACGATGATTAATAAAATAACCTCTTTAAAGCTCCATTTAGCCAGGAGAAATGCAAAATCAGGGATAATTAATTCATCATTAATAAATCATGGCTGATTAACTAATCTGTTGATTACAAACACATTTAGAGCTCAGACTCCCACCTGAGCTCTCTGCTTCTTTTTTTGTTGTTGTCTGCACTACACAGAAAAAATAAACAAAGAAAAAATAAACTGTACCAAAAAGCCCAACACCATGAATAAAGAAATCTGCGTTAAGCAGCAAGTATATTGGTCTAGTCAGGAAGATTTAGATAGGGCGTGCTTTAAAAAACTTATTAGACTTGGCTGATTATTTTATTCCCCCAGGAAAGAAAACTGCATTGTCTATTTGTTAAATCTGGACAGGTGAACAGTAATTGCCTCCTTAGTGCAGCTACAGGAGTCCTACAAGCATTTCATATAGGTAAATTATTGTCTGTGTGGCGCTCCTGGGTAGGCCAGTTGGTGTGAAGCATTCAGCCCCAAACAGTAAGACTACTCCTGTTCAACTATCCAAGACTTGGACTAGCAGCGCAGTATGGACTGGCCAGCCCAATACCAGCTGCTGGAAATCACAAGTGGGGAGAATGCTGTTGCACTCAAGGTCCTACTTACAGGTTCCATCTGGCTGGCCACTGTGAGAACAGGATGCTGGACCTTTGTTCTGATCCAGTATGGCTCTTATGTTCTTAAAACAGGGCAATAGCCAGGATTTGTATAGCAGATGCTCTTTTAGCATTTCAACTTGGTACAGCTCCCCTTCTTTGCATGTATGCAAACCCAACAATCAACATGTCTAATAGAAAACTATTCAGGGCAACCTGAGCTTAAAACCTCTAAAGAAGCCTCCCCAGAGGTTCAGGTCAGTTGCTATGGGAGGTACACACTTGTCTGGCCCCACACGGACAAATATTTGACCTTTATGCCTTAATTGGGTGAGATCTTATTCGGAGTTGTAACTCATGAAGCAGCAAATTATTTTCCAAATCACATGGCAGTTTCACATTAACAGATGGCTGGCCACCACGAAGAAATACACTCATCTATTTTCAAGTAGTTGCATGTGGCTATCTGTATTATTTAGAGATTTTAAATTTCTGTAGTTCTGTAGTCCCTCCCCCCCCGAACTAGTTTTGGGGGATCCAGAATTAGGTGGATATATGTGTATTATATATCCGGGGACGCAGGTGGCGCTGTGGGTTAAACCAGAGCCTAGGACTTGCTGATCAGAAGGTCGGCGGTTCGAATCCCCACGACGGGGTGAGCTCCCGTTGATCGGTCCCTGCTCCTGCCAACCTAGCAGTTTGAAAGCACGAAGTGCAAGTAGATAAATAGGTACCGCTCCGGCGGGAAGGTAAATGCCATTTCCGTGTGCTGCTCTGGTTCGCCAGAAGCGGCTTAGTCATGCTGGCCACATGACCTGGAAGCTGTACGCCGGCTCCCTCAGCCAATAAAGCAAGATGAGCGCTGCAACCCGAGAGTCGGTTACGACTCAACCTAATGGTCAGGGATCCCTTTACCTTTACCTATGTGTATTACATTTTTAGGTTATTGAAAGAGGGCCAACTCCAGGTGTGTGTGGCGGGTGCAGGGCAAAGTGTGGTATTGCATTATAAGGGAATTAAAATGGTGGCAACAATGAGTCAAGCTGCTTGACCTGGGGGGCGGGAAATAAAAATAAAGAGGGAACCAACCAGAACTGAGGTCATGGAATAGTTGGACACAGAGGAACGGTGGAAGGAGGAAGAAGAAGAAGAAGAAGAAGAAGAAGAAGAAGAAGAAGAAGAGGAGGAGGAGGAGGAGGAGGAGGAGGAGGAGGAGTTTGGATTTGATATCCCGCTTTATCACTACCCGAAGGAGTCTCAAAGCGGCTAACATTCTCCTTTCCCTTCCTCCCCCACAACAAACACTTTGTGAGGCGAGTGGAGCTGAGAGACTTCAGAGAAGTGTGACTAGCCCAAGGTCACCCAGCAGCTGCATGTGGAGGAGCGGAGACGCGAACCCGGTTCCCCAGATTACGAGACTACCGCTCTTAACCACTACACCACACTGGAAGCTTCTGGGAAATCCCCCAAGGGAAAAAAGCTCAGAGCTTGGGGACTGGTGGTGGGACAATGATGAGTGGTCAGAGAGAGGAGACTGGGAGGAGGAGGTGGAAGTTGGGAGTCTTTGGCAGAAATAAGTCCAGAATCAGTGGCAGAAGCTGAAACAGGAGAGGGGGATGAGAGGCCAAGAGGGAGAGATGAGTCTGGCTGATGAAGAGTCACGGGTGTCTCCCGTTCCTGCTGCAACAAGCTCCCTTCCCCTCTAGTTTCCCAGAACAAAAAGAGGCATAAAAGGGGTGAAGAAGTTAGCTTCATGCAGGCACAGTCTGATGTTGCTTTAGAAAAACCCTGGAGGGGACTTAAGGCAGCTGTGGGGAGGTGGGGGCTTTTAGTCTTGGCAACTGATCCATGGGATCAGACGTACCAGGGATGAGCTTCTGTCCTCATTAGGCCTGACACTCGGCCAAGTCTGTGCAAATCATGTTCTTGCTTATAAAGAGTTAACTTGCAGAGTGTGATTTACATGCTTCTGAGACTTGATTTCAAATATGATGGAGACTGGTGCCCGAACCTTTTTCATCCTGAAAACTACATTCCCTTCTGGACAACCTTCCGGATGCCATGTGATGCTGGAGCTTGTAGGAGCAGAGGCAAAAATGGGTGGAGCAATTAATATAAATTTTACCTGCGTACAACAGACTAGCTTCTACACACACACCATTCTCTATCCTCGATACAGGAAAGCAAGAGGCATCACCAGAGTTCAAGGGCACATTCCAGCCAGGCAAAAATACAAAAGGATGGTATGAAGTAGAGGTTTGGAGAATTGCATTAGGTCTCTAACTCTGCTTTAGAGGTCTACCAAATTCAAGCTTATATACGTAGAGCTATTTACTAGGATAGGATTAAACAGTCATGGAATGAATTGTCCCAAGCAGTTACAAAGGTGATAGACAGAAATTGCAACACATTATTAAATAAATGTGTTCCTTAATCTGTTATGATCTGGCTCAAGCAGCCAGGATAGCACGGAAGAGGATAGTAATGGAAATAAAAATATACAAACATTTTATTTTAATTTTAAAAAAATTATATACCACAATAGTCTCAGGGCAGTTTACAAATATGCAATGCAACAAATAAAAATCAGATAAAACTATAAAATCAAACTTCAGTTAAATTGCCTGTCTTCTGAATTATGTCCATTTTGCCTTTTGATTTAAGTAGTCGTTTTCTCTGTAAACTATTCATCTGCATCAGCAACGATAAGAATAAATGGAAATTTGTAATGACGAAGAGCTTTATTTTATTTTATTTTCTCTCTCTCCTTTTTTCAGCATATTTTCTTAAATGGTCAAAAAACCCTTCAACACAATGACTGTTTGGCCACTGATGTCTACTCTTCCATCAGGCCGAAGCAGAATCTTCAACTTTCCTCCACGAGCAGAACACTGAAATGCTAAACAGAGAGAGGGGGGAGGCTTGTATTTATATTTCCTATTATCTGTGTTCCCCATGAACGATGCATGCTGCAATGCTTGGTTGTCACTAATGAGCAGCAGATGGGTTAAAGAAAGGGGAAAGCTCTGTGGAACTACTGAACTCAGCAGAGCCAATCCACTGACAGGCTATGGTGAAGCCCTCACCCTAGACAGCAAATAGGGATGATGCAAACTCCACCTGTCCCCCACAAAACTCTGCTGCCTATGTGCATGTTACATGCTGCACAGTCTCTCCTCATGCTCCCTCCACCTTTGGAGGCCAGGGAAGAGCCTTCAAAGAAGGAATGTTTTTGAGTTTGGAAGAAAAGTAAGTGTCTCTTCAGAACTTACAGTTCTGTGAAGGAACTCTTAATGCACGAGCTCCTGCTCCCATGTAAGGTCTTACATATAAGAATTCCTTTACAGACAACCACATGGAACACATGTCTGGGGGAAGGATGCAGGGGATGGGGCTAAACACGTGGCCCTGCTCCTGAGTGAGCAGGAAATTACCCCACACCCGAGTAATGTGTGAACTGATCTACAGTTTCAAGTAGATATGGGGACAGCAAATCCCATACATTAACTCATCTAGAGCCAAACAGCTTAAAAATAATACTGTACATGTATTTCTTTAGATCCAGACTTGAAAGACACATTGCCATTGATTTTAAGTGACCAATATCATCTTCACTTGCCTATGGTTCTTATTTTTAGAAGGAAAGCCACAGTAATTTTACCCTGCTGCACGCAAACTGGAAAGAACAGCTTGGTTTAAATTTCTTCTTTCATCAATTTTGGCAAGGGTGGAAAAACTAATACACCTGAGATCCTTGCACAGCACTCTGCCCATATACATTCCTGAACCCTTGCTTGCCTTCAGACCCTCTGGCTAAACAGGAGGAAAAATTAATCTGTAATTAAAGTTTCTGCAGATTTTATTTTTAACAGATTACATTTATTAAATTTCTGAGCCCTAAGGTTTGTTCTTATAAATGAAGAGAGATTCTTACCACACATTTCCTTTTTCCCCAGTTGTTGTGACCAGTAACTACTTAAGACAGTATGAGCAGATCCTGGAAAGAAAATGAAAAGATGTAATAATCATAACCAAAAAAGTGTAACATGTTTAGGGTTCAAAGCACACCACATGCATTAAAAACATAAATCCTTATAATGCCACAGTAAGGTAAGGCTGAATTATTATCCTCATTTGCAAACTGGCTCTCACATGGGGAAGGGCAATATCCTGCAAAGACCTTTGGGATGTGCAGAACATCTCCGCACATTAGAATTCTCCTCCATGCCTTGTAGCCATGAGGGCTGAAGCATCCATAATTGAAGAAAGGAGGCAGATTTATCTTTAACCAGGCCTTTGGCTGATTGACATCTGATGCCCTTTTAAAATGTATTGTGGAAAGGGGGATTATTGGGTTGTCATTGCTTTTTTTGTTTTTATTATGTATTTTCTGTTTTTTACATTGTGATTTTTATATGGGATTTTACTTTTGTGAACCGTCCTGAGATCCAAGGGTATAAGGCTGTATACAAATACTATTATTATTAACCCATATCATACCTGCATGGCACCTTCCAGGACTCTGTTTCTTCAACATGGTAGAGTGGGAAGATTTGACAGATGACCATATTTTATCAAATTGGTTTTTTAAACAACAACAACCCATAAACACCAAGCTTTTGAGAGTGTGTTAAAAGCCATTATAAAGATTGATTGTGATGTATTTTATTTTTATTTGTCCTTCATTGGTACTAGATCAACCTTTCAAATTATACCAAAACTAAAACCCACTCATGTGCATGTGGTGCTCCTGAACAATATAGCATCTAGCATCCATTTTATTGTTGATTCATTTACTTTTCTATTTCAAGAATCTCTTAAGGGTTTTAAACACCAAATAGGCACATCTATATACACATGTATTTTTTTTTTAAGCTATCATGTTAATCCAATATAGTTACATATAACAAATAATGCTTGGCCATGTATAGTGCCATGGGCTTTCATACGCAAAAACCTGCCTCAACAGATGTATCTGATGAGAGTAAAAGCTCGTTTTGTTCATTTGTTAAAGGTATTGTTGGCTTTTCTTGTTTTTTGCTACAGCAGAGTAGCCCAGCAGTTCTTCTGAATTTTGTACATAGTAAAGCTTCCAACAGGAATTATTCCCCTATGCTTAATAAAAACGAGAGCAAAGCGCTGCTTAAACACACAAACACACCTGTGACAGGATCTTCTAAAACTCCAACCCATGGAGCAAAGTATCGAGAGAAAAAGTCATAGCTTTCATGTTTTCCGTGGAAATCTCCCCTAAGTGTGACTATTAATCCTTGGACTTTCCCAGTCTTCTCAGCCAGCAAAAGTTCTTGGCCATTCACTTGTATTTTCTCCAAATCAGACCTTGAGGTTAAGCATGGAATGTTAAACATTTAAATATGTTTTTCCTATGTATGCAAATTTAAAGCTAAAACATGCCAGTGAGAACAATTATGAGCTGAAACATACTGCAGTTCTGGGTATCTAAAGTAAGGATAGCGACAGTAAGAGCAAGCGCCCAGTACTGGTATAATGTCTGCAACAGCCTTCACCAACTTGGTGCCCTCCAGGGGTTTTGCAGTGCCAGTCAAATAGAATAAGGCATCAAGGAGGGGAGGTGGGGTTCACATTAATTTACATATAGCAAAGATGACGAGCCTATGGCCCTCTAGACATTGTTGGAGTCCAACTTCCATCAGCCCAAGCCAGCACAGCCAATGGTCAGCAATGAGGGGAGCTGCAATCCAGCAACCATCTGGCGTGCCAAATATTCCCCAGCCTTGCTAATACCTAATGAAATTTGTAGAAAAACACATATACCTTCCATAAGCATCACTGAGACGGACAAGGAGCTTCTTTGTGTCAGGAGAATAGCGAACATCTTGAACATTCATATCACCTACAGCTGCCTGGTAATAAAATATTACAGGATGAACCCCAAAGAACTAGAGCATCTCCTAAATTACAATCATTAAGGATGCATTACATTCTCAGTCAAATCAAAGGATGCACACATTTCAGGCACATGTGTGGGAGAACAGACAGATGACTTCCTCTTCTTAACACTTTGAGAACCCAAATTTAAACCCCTCTCCCTCTGGAATAAGTTGTGTGTGTGCTCCAGATGCAGAGAGAGCTTACTCATCTTTGCATCAGGATGACGTACAGGGCTCAAGCTTCATATGGTGCAAATAAACACAGAAAGAGAACATGCAGCCTACATGTGCTTTCTGTCTGCTCACTCAGATTCCTCCTGGTTTGTTTAGAACATTTGGAGAAGCCACACTTAAACACATGGACTGATGCCCAAGAGCTCAGAGATAATTTGGCTGAGATTTTCAAAGCCCAAAGGAGAGATACATTCACTTTTCATCTCCTCCCACAGTACCTTGACACTATTAATGCAGCTCAGTCTCTACTCCTTTAACTGGATCTGTCAAAAACCAAGCACCCATCCTCTCTAATGTAACCCCTAGTGTGCATGATTATCCCATTTTATCCTCACAACGGCCTTGCACAGTAGGCTAGACTGAAAGTTGGGGTCAGGCCCAAAGTGTACCTAATGTCCAAATGTAGATTTGAGCCCAGTTCTGTTCACCACAAACCACAGACTTTCTCTACTTTATTAACGGAACAATTTTGCAATAAGGACACAGTAGCTAACCTAATATAGTGGCACTACCTGGAATAAAATCCTTTACCACAGAGCTAGCATCCATGATTAATCAAATGTTTCATAAACATTCAAATTGCATCTGCATAATTTGAGGCACAGAGGATGTTTGCTACATGCAGGCCAATATGGCATGGAGAAAGAGACATAACGATGCATAACATGTATGGCATAGAGCGGTGGTGCCCAATTGGTGGCCCGTGGACTCCGGGGGGGGGGTTATGTAACCCACCCAGGGTGTCCGTGGCAACATTCACGTAACAAAAGCTACCACAGATATATCAAAATTTTCAAAAGTAGGGGCTTGATGGGTTGGCTTTGGAAAAATAGGAGATCTGTAGTAATTGGGAACCACCGACATAGAGGTTTACCAGCAGTCCTTTACAGGGTTAGACATGCCTCACTCTGCAAAAGTGTACAGTGCAGTAATAAGGAAGATGTTGTTGAATTGTTGGAAAACTCTGTGTTATTCACTATACATTTAATAAAATCACAATAAATAATATAAGGATCACACTAATTACCTTCACTAACTTTTCCACTTCCTGGAAATCCTGGATGAAAAGAAATAAATATGTATATAATGATTGCTCTTAACTAATCTTTTGGAAAAATGCTGGCAATTTAAGTCTATCTAACCTGTGGATAAGTAGGATAAAGGGGTAAGTCCAGGATAATACGATCACCTGCTTGTCTGGCATTTAATTCTCCACTCAGAGTTACGAAAGTGAGGGTTGAATTCACATTTTCTGTTTTTAAAATTAGAAACATATAACTGTAATATAGGTTGAAAGGTATATTTGCAAATAACTTATAGCTTAAATGTTAATTACTCTTGTTGTGGAATAACACAGCTGCTGAGGCAAGGGTAGCATGGCCACAGAGTGGGACCTCCTTAGCTGGTGTAAACCACCTCAATCCAAAATGGGAACCTAGGAAAAGAAAATTCAAGAGTCAGGTTTACAGTAAACTCTTCCTGTAGCTTTACGGCTGTATCACACCAGATTTTCAGCCATTTACTTGCCCTTTTATAGTGTTACTGCATGTGAATCCATTTCCACATAACACCTGTGGTTTTCTTTGATAAAAGAGAAAGAAAACACCCATCTATTTGTAACATGCCAATGACCGATACTAATTTTTAAAAATGGAAGTATGGGTGTGGTAGGTATTTGAGAAGATGAATCAGTAGCCTCTCTATAGGCTATTGTGTGTGTCAGCTATTTGGTGATAAAAAAGTTCCACAGATGAAAATTCCTCCAAGATGAAGAAAATGAGATGGAACTATGCCCTGGACTGCCTGTGCTACAAAATGAGATGGCACATTCCTGAGGTGGCAAGAGTTGGTCACACCACTCCAGGTTGCATGTGATAGATGCCATTCTTAATGCATCTCTGAGTTGTTGTTTTAATTCTCTGTAAGAAAGCTAGCAGATTAGGAATAAAAATTCTAATCTGTGTCACCCCTTCTGCTACTTTTCTGCTTGCAGAGAGATTTTATGCAAAGGAGCATTCAGTGGTATCTCTCTGCTTTAGTCTTAAGCAATACAGTCCACTCTGCCACATTAGAAATTGTAGAATTCCCGGGGTTCCTTGGGAAAAAGGTTTAACTGTTAAACCAGATTAGCTCTGTGGAATGTTTATACACCAAGTATTTATTGCTTCAACTTACATTATAGTCTACTAACTAAAGTATCAACCTTCCTTAATATTTTTAAGCAGGGGATATGATCTACCTTCTGCTGAAGTCAACTGAAAAATTACCGCTTATTTTAATGTAGTCTTACTTCTTGTAAAGTCATCAGTAGGATGCAGTTTTCTGATGAATGCCGTTTCTGAGAGGTTCATTTCTGTTGCGATTTTTTGGTGCCAACCTTCTTCCAGTTCCTATTTTTAAAAAATCAAATAATTGCCCGTGAATTGGTATTATTTATTTTATAGCAAAATAAAAGACGTGATAAACAAAGAGCCTAGCATTACACATGAAGCTTAAATGGGTTCATGGTATAGGGCGGGAACTGCTGGGATGTCTGGGAAAATCTGGATGTATGGTAAAAACACTTGTTGAATGATCAAAACTAAGTTTAAGTTCATCACAAACTGGATAAAAAATTAAAATTTTAGATTTAAACTTAGTTTTGATCATTCAGCAAGTGTACAAAATATTAAGAAAACTGGATGACATGAGGTGAAAAAGTTGGATCACTTGATATGGAATGACCCAGCAAAGCAAAGCAAAGCAAAACAGAAACCCACAAACTCAGACAACTAACTAGCACCATCCTGTGGTAGTTTTGAAATATAGCAATCCTGTGTTTTCTTATTTTGGCCTAACTGACCCAGGGGTTTGTGGGGTCCTTTATGGAGGACCTATTCATTCAACTAAATAAACACCATCATGCCAAAATTAGGATGTATGAGATGATATTAATAATGTTTCTGCCTTTGTGCTGTGCTCACCCCCAACAACTTGGGAACAATCCCGGCAGCAGGCTAGGTTGGAAAAAACAGTGATGATACAGTCAGACTTTGGATCCTGAACGCCTTGTGAGTCCAACGTTTTGGCTCCTGAACGCCACAAACCCGGAAGTGAGTGTTCCAGTTTATGAACGTACATCAGATGGGGCTTCCACAGCTTCTGATTTGCTGTAGGAGCTTCCTGCAGCCAATGGGAAACCACGTTTTGGTTTTTGAACGTTTTGGAAGTCGAACAGACTTCCGGAATGGATTCCGTTCGACTTCCAAGGTACGACTGTACTAATAATGATGCCATTGAAATGCCTCCCACATTTCAATTTGGGAAAAATCAGGGGAAACATGATAATAATGATGATAATAAAGATTATGATAATGACTCTGCACTCCCCCAGCCTCAAGCAACTTGGGAACAATCCAGGAAAATAAAATAATTATGATCCTTTTGCACTGGGCTCCTTCCCTCTCCCCACCTAGAAAAGCCCAAAAGCTTGGGAACAATCAGGAAAACGTGATGTTGAGATGAAAATGTCTCTGTACCCCCACTCCCCCACAAAAGACAAATCAATAAAAGATGGGAGGATGAGGAAATCTGGACTACCCTGCCCCCCACAAACAGCTTTGGAACAATCCTTCCTGTATGGCAGGCTTCCTCAACCTCGGCCCTCCAGATGTTTTTGGCCTACAACTCCCATGATCCCTAGCTAGTAGGACCAGTGGTCAGGGGTGATGGGAATTGTAGTCTCAAAACATCTGGAGGGCTGAGGTTGAGGAAGCCTGCTGTTATGGCATGGCATGGAGAAACAAGAAAAAACTATATGTAGAGGGTACATAACTCTAGAAAATTAGCCAAACGACAGTCTAAAGGTCAAGTCACATATATACACTACATCAGAGCTTTCCAAACTGTGTGTTGCTGTGTGTTAGTGTGTCAGCTGCAGTGTGTAGATGTGTCACATGAACGCTCCCCACGCTCCTTTCGGGGCTGAAAAGTGGTTAGTTTAACCTCGGGTTGGCTAGTAAAACTGAATTACTGTGTCGCGAAATAATGCATGTCTAAAAAGTGTGTCACCAACTTGAAAAGTTTGGAAAGCTCTGCACTACATGGTCCAAGATTTAATGATTCAAGATACAAGTACATATTTGCAAATGGGCATCCAGAGACTGAGAGATGGTATGCCAACTGAGCTACTGAATCCTTGGCACAGCACTCCTGAGCACAGCCAGTGTAGCTGTGTGGCCAAACATTCTTAAACACCAGCCAAAAAAGCTGCTGAGCAATGGATTCAGACAGGCACAAGAGGAATTCATTGACAGAGGTTACAGACGTATGAGAAAGTGCTGAGATTACAGGGAGACAAAGAGCACAAAGAAAGGCAGATAAGGGTGCAAGGGACAGAGAGGGGCAAAAGGCACAAATAAAATTCAGTGGGCAACACATGCACAAACAGGAAAAGAACTCGTTAGGAACAAAGTCTTATACTGAGTCAGACTACTGGTCCATCCAGTACATTATCTAAAACTGTCAACCTGAGGGAGCCATGGCACCTGTAGACACCAAGTTGATGACCTTCTTGTGTTTTTTGGAGTCAATCCATTGCCTTCTCTTATGGAGGAGCTTTTCTGAATGAGGGGATCTTGTTCTTCAAATGCCACTATCATCCACAAGTGCCTAGAAACATTCAAATATTTGTCCAAGAAGGCTAGAATGTTAGTATCTTCAGGGTCCAAGTCCAGTTTCCATAGGAGTGGCCTGATCACTGCCTGATCTATGGTTATTTTCTACTTCTTGATTGTGGCACAGCAGTACAGTGGTACCTTGTTGACCTTGGGTCAACACTCGGGTTACAGACTCCACTAACCCGGAAGTAGTACCTCGAGTTAAGGACTTTACCTCAGGATGAGAACAGAAATTGTGTGTCGGCGGTGCAATGGCAGTGGGAGGCCCCATTAGCAAAAGTGGTACCTCAGGTTAAGAACGGTTTCAGGTTAAGAATGGACCTCCGGAACGAATTAAGTTCGTAACCAGAAGTACCACTGCAGTCATGATCACAGATCATAAACAGATGATATGCTGTTGAAGGGGCTGGAACACCTTAAAAAGTAGCAACTGACATTTTTCAACCATACTTGGGTGACAAAATACCTTGGGTTGGCTTTGTTTAAATCAATATGACTAAATCAGATTAAATCTAAGCATTGTGCACAACTGTTTCATAAATAAGACTGCCAGTGCTTATGAAATAGGCTAATTTGGAATTCAATCTGTGTTCTAAAAAACTCTAGAAAACTTAGCAGGGATTTTTCAGTGAGGGAAACATTAACTGCACAAATGCTTCCTGGAAAGTCTTGACATTACTGTGAAAAGTTTCCTGAGGGCAGGAATTTTTGAAAAACACTGGGCCAGATAAACAGCACAGGAATTTTCTGTACCCACAACAAACCAATCCTTCGTCAAGAAAAGCATCACTAAAAATTGACATAAATGGCACCAGTCACACACAGCAAAGTTTTGTAATGTAGGGAGCTGCCTTACACTGAGTCAGGCCATTGGTTTATCTAGCTCATTATGTCTCCAGCTCTCCAGGGTTTCAGGCAACATCTCTCCCAGCAATACTACCTGGAGATGTTGGGGACTGAGTCTAGGAACTTCTGCATGCAATGCTGATGCTCTGCCACTGAGCCACAGCCATTCCCTAACAAACATCAGCATTCTGGTAAAGACAAGTTTCAAAAACTTACATCTTCAAGAAGACAAACAGCTGCAGGATTTCCAGAAAACGGCTGATCTGTAAAGGCATCAACTGTGAAAATAGAAATCTGCATTTTCTTCCCTTATTCTTGGCTGCTTTTAAAAATGGCGTTTTGCAAACTGCTGACTCATCTTCTCAGCTGTTGCATAAATGGCTGAGTTAATATTACACCAAGTGAAATATTACAAGCATAATGTTACACCAAGTGAGTACAAAAAACTGGTATCTTTGCCAACACTTGCTTTCCTTTTTTTCTTCCTTACATGTCCCAGCCCAGCAATCACATTTTTAACATTTTCCCTATATTTATAAGAAATTCCAACATTATTTTAATGACTGTCGCTGAAATTATAAATTCCCTTTTACATGTGTGTCAATGTGATTTACAAATATATAATAAAAACAGCTGAAATGGTTTTTAAAACTATATAAAAAATAACTGAATATACTGTAGGTTTAAAAACAATACAAAATGAACACCTGTGGCAAAGGATTTTTGAGCTGCTGAAAAACCTTGTTCACACAGAAACGTCTTCCATTGTTTTAGAAAGTACAGATAGTGCATGCCTGGTATATTTCAACAGGGTTGCTGTTCCACAGAATGGGGCAGCAACACTGAAAGCCTTGTTCCAAGCTACTGTGGAGCCAGTTTCCGATATTTTGGGGACTTTAGCAGCAGTGTAGCAACCACCAGCAGCTTATTGAGCTTTTTTTAGGAAGTTGTGAATTTTAGGGATGGGAAGTGCTCCGCCCCCTTGCAGCATCCAAAATGCCCGGCAACCACCGTTCCGCCCTCAAATTCCTCTGCTGCCCAGAATCCCAACCCCTGATGCACAGCAGCCACTGTGCCACAGTACAGACCCCCATGGTGCCCTACCCTCCCCCCCAGTGCAGACTGCCCCCCTGCCACAGGCTAGCTATGCTACTGGACTTCAGGAAGAAACATTGCAGTGACCTGTTGGATATACTGTATGGATATATAAAGGATAAGGTGGCCTCTTTAAAGGTTAAGCATCAAGAAAAGCTAATTTATGTGTGGAGTTAATTTTTATTAACTGAATTTGGAGAATTATTTCTGTTTATCTCTGTAGAAAGAAACACAATAGATGTGAAATTCTACACATTTACTCAGAAAAAAGCCTTATTGTGTGTTCAGCGGTGCCGATTCCCGTGTGTCCATAGGGTTGGGGGCCATAATTATTATTTTTTTAAACAGAGTCCTCACCTTGAAGAGTAAGAAATTGTCTTTAAGGTGCAACAAGAATTTGTTGTTTTTGCTGCAACAGATGATTACGGCTACCTTTCTGGAAACAGTTGTTTATCTAGGCAAGCAGTATTTCATGTTTTAAACATTAAGGGGCAATTATTCTGTGATGCAATAAAAGTTATGAGTTTAAGATTGTTCTTTGGAACCAGCATGCAAACTCATTGCCTATTAATCACTTTAAAATAAATAGGGCTTATGATACACCGGATTGGGAACTGTGAGGATTATTTTTCCCTTTTCCATGATATTCTTCCTAGGAGGCAGGAGGTATAACCTTCCATTGGCTCTTTGTTCTCTGGCTGAAAGATGGGGGAAGTGTGTCATTCCTCTGAGCCAGGGGTCAGCAAACTTTTTCAGCAGGGGGCCAGTCCACTGTCCTTCAGACCTTGTGGGAGGCCAGACTATGTTTGGGGGAGGGGAATGATGCAAGAGCCCCATGAGCTGCTTACCTGTGTCTTGCAAGCGGCAGGAGCTGGCAGCAGCGGAGGGACGATGAGCGGTGAGCGAAAGGGCTCCAGAGAGAGACTGCTTTAAATGGCGGCCGCTCAAGCGCTGTTGCTGCTGCTGGCACCAACAAAGCCCAGCCCCCTTCTTCCTCTAGGCAGGGCAGGGAGAAACCAGGAGGGAGGAGGTGCCGCCACTGCCATGTGAGGGAGAGGGAAAGGGAAAGAACGCATGGCTGGCGATCCACACAGCAATTTCTGGATCGTCTGCGGCCCGGATCCAGAAGGCAATTGGGCCTGATCTGGCCCAAGGGCCTTAGTTTGCCGCCCCATGCTCTGAGCACTGCAATTCCAGGACTAGTGGGGAATTTACTTTTCAAATGCAAATGAATAATAATAATAATAATAATTTATTTATATCCCGCCCTCCCTGGCCAGGGCCGGGCTCAGGGTGGCTAACACCAAATATAAATTACAATAAAACATAATGGGGGGGGGGGACAGTTAATTAAAATACAGCTTAAAATGCAGCCTCATTTTAGTAAAGGTAAAGGTAAAGGGACCCCTGACCATTAGCTCGAGTCGTGGCCGACTCTGGGGTTGCGATGCTCATCTAGCTTTATTGGCCGAGGGAGCCGGCGTACAGCTTCCAGGTCATGTGGCCAGCATGACTAAGCCGCTTCTGGCGAACCAGAGCAGCACACGGAAATGCCGTTTACCTTCCCACCAGAGCGGTACCTATTTATCTACTTGCACTTTGACGTGCTTTCGAACTGCTAGGTTGGCAGGAGCTGGGACTGAGCAATGGGAGCTCACCCCATCGCGGGGATTCGAACTGCCGCCCTTCTGATCGGCAAGTCCCAGGCTCTGTGGTTTAACGCACAGCGCCACCCGCGTCCCTCCTCATTTTAGTAGTACAGTGGTACCTCAGGTTACATACGCTTCAGGTTACACACTCCACTAAGCCAGAAATAGTGCTTCAGGTTAAGAACTTTGCTTCAGGATAAGAACAGAAATCAGGCTCCGGCGGCGTGGCAGCAGCAGGAGGTCCCATTAGCTAAAGTGGTGCTTCAGGTTAAGAACAGTTTCAGGTTAAGAACTGACCTCCGGAACGAATTAAGTACTTAACCCAAGGTACCACTGTAGCCCATAAATCAAGACCATAAAGGGAGAAAACATCAGATATGAAGTAGTAGAGCACTTACTTGCTTTCAATGCAAAAGGTCCCCAAGTCAAAGTCTTGCAGCACCAGGTACAGATCTCTGCATGAATCCCTGGAGCGTCACTGTCAGTGTGTAGGTGAATCACTGGTGCTCCTCAGCAGCTTCCCATGTTCCTGTTTATCAGACTTCATAATAATATCAAAATAAATGAGTTTGAACAGGACTGTTCCTCCCCAATGCAGAATGATACGATGTCCCGAGCCACCATGCGGCTTTAGAGCTCAGAGATCAACAAGATTCCCTCACCGCACCAGTTGTGGGATAAATGCTGGGAGCAAACATGCCCCTTGTACACTGCTATGATAGACCTGATGATGTGATAGGATGCCTAAGCTCCACAAGATGATTGTGTCTTTTCACAAGAACATATGCAGCACCGTCCAGTATGATGGTTCATCCTTGGACACCTTCCCTAGAAAGAGCGGCGTGAAACAAGGCTGTGTCCCAACTCTCTTTGACATATCCTCCTCCCTGCTGCTCTCATATGGCACACTCTTCCATTGCCTCTTGAGACAGACAGATGCCAATAGGATTTCACTGAATAATCCATTGAAGGAATATTCAAGACCCTGGCAACGCTTCTTACACTCAATGTGACACAATTGCAAACAGTGTCACTATTTATTTTCTCCTTGTTGCTATTTAAGCTCCTTAACAGGCTCTCCAGTATTCTGTCAACTGAAACTAAACGTGCTCCTTTCGTATTACAAAGACCTGTGTTTACACATAAGACAGTTTCTGAGCTATTGTGGTGAGTTGTGACTTAGTAGCTGGGCTTGTAGGGATGCCATATGTCCTTTTTTTCCACGGGTAGTGTCGTTAAATTATGGTCCCATTATTTTGAACTCACTGGCCTTATCAGCACAGCATCAGCAACAGGTACCTTGAAAACACCTGCTTATCAAGGGCGAAAGCATCAGCGAGTTGGGCTTACGCAGCGCTAAACTGCACACACGGCCTTGGAAGGCTTTCCTTCTGCGCATGCGCCACTCCATCTTGCTCCCTCGACCTAAACGGCTGTCGCCCCATTCTCCTCCGCGGCGCATGCGTCACGCTCTGCACCTAGGTGACGCGAGCGAAATTCTCGTCCCCGGCGCCGCGTGTCCTCGCGATACGTCCGCTCGCGACGCCATCCTGTCTGCCTCAGCTGCGTAGCTTGCTAGTAAGCCGCCCGTTAGGCGCGCTTCCTTGTTCTTTTGTGGGGGAGTCTCAGCCCTGCCGTTAGCGCCGACCGCCTGGGGAAGTGGGTGAGGTGTTGCCGGTGAGTGGGGTGGCGGGGGAGAGAGGTCGGGCAACTCCGTCGCCGATGCGCCGGGAAAGTACGAGCCGAGGTGGGCGGACCCGCCTTCTCGGTTCCCTGAGAAATTCAGCCTTGGGTCAGGTGGCGGGATAAACGGGGGAGGGAAGGGAAGGGTTAAGCGGTGGCTTCCGCGCGCGAGAGAGAGCGAGGGTTCTATTCTCTCCGTCCGCCATTTTGAATGTGGCGGTGATTTGGCGGGGGAGGAGGGGGGGGAAGAGCGGACGCGGCGCGCCAGGGCAGCGACTGGCTCGCCTGCCGGAGGCCGAGGTGCCCTTCAGCCTGGGGCTGGCGCTCGTGGCCCAACGGCTCGCCGCAAACGGCGACTTGGCAGCTAACAGCATTAGTGCAGCCAAGAGCGAGGGTAGGGACGACAGATCAACGGCATCCCGGGCCTGACAAAAAGAGGCACGGCGACGCCTTCCTTTGGCTGTTTTAACCGGCGGAGATTCACTCTTCCCCTCCCCCTCCCGTTTCTGAGAGCGGGCATTCTTTGATCTGCCACGCCCCCTCTGCCCAAGGTAGTTCGCGCCTGCGCGATGGGTCTGTGCGTGTCGGGCAAGGATTTGAGCGTAGTGTTGTAGCGCTGTTGATAGTTGGGGGGAGTTTCCTGTGCCGGCTCCCCCGCCTCCCCGCCTCGCCATGCTCACTCCTGACGAGATGTAAAGAGATTGACTGTTCAGCTGTTTGGGAAAGAGCCCCATTGTAGTCCTTGGGAATTACATCCGAGAAAACGCACGTAGTAGCATTTAAGCTTGGGTAAGAGGGTAAATTTCATTCATCACTTAGATTAAATCAGAAAGCGCTAGTAAAACTAAGGCTAAATCGGTGCAACGTTGCAACCATCACACTTAGTGGCAATACCGTACTGAAAGCCATTGTGATTTAAGATTCATAATAAGTGCAGGGGTGGCAGTTCTTCGTTTTGTCTAACGCAACATGTTTCTGTGTATCAGCCAAAATACACTTAGGTTGTTTGTAAATGAGCCATTTGACCTAGGTCGTTTCTACAGCTAATCTACTTTTGAAAACAGAAATAAGGTAAAGGATAGAGTAGGTAAAGTAATCGCTGTACAAGACACTTGAAATACATAGATGCTTACATGGACAGATTTTGAACATGTTCAGAAATGACAGTACTAAAGTCATTTCTGTCAAGAAATCATGTCCTTTGTGTTCATACCTACATAGGTTCTGTTACAGTTTTGGGAAACATAGCTTCTCTCACTTAGTTTGGTTACCTATAGTGAATATTAATAAATCTATAAAAGATGGTTCCAGGGCAATTAAAAAAGTAATACCTGTTTTCCCCAATGATACATATCTTTCATGCAGTGGGATTTTTTTACAATGGAAAGATTTCCAAATGTGCCACTAAATAACTTAGGCTGCAGTTGGATGCAGAGTTATATGGAAGTAAGTTCCATAGAACACAGTGGGACTTATGAGTAAACATGCACAGGATCATACTGTTAGTTTTCTCTAATTTAATTGCATTACTTTGATAAATAATATTTGGCTTAACTACTGTTAAGACTATGCAGAGGTCTTCAAGCAGAAAGTCTTATTTTTTGTTGTCTGAAGAACTTTCTCAGCTTTAAAAACTTTCATACACTAGCATGCAAATGTTGTTCCATGAGAGATTACCTTACATACTATTGTGCGGGATCGTATGGCAATATATCAGTTATCTTGTTCTGTAAATCTGGTCAAATTTCTGTGTAGTTAAGAATCCTAGAATTAAAAATGAAAAGCAGACTAATGCCAGTAGGCGCTAAAAGAGGGAAATGTTTACTAGTGTTGTTTACTAGTATCTCCATTTTGCTCCTGTTTACCATATTGCAATATGGGCCCTCTGGCTTATTGTATCCAAATTCTAAAGTCTCTCTGCATGATTCAATCACTGTTCTGTCCCTAGGATAAAAGGAAATCTGCACAATTCTGTGCACTGCAGGTTATCTTAAAGCACATAGTGGAGGCTCCAGGTTATAGTGGTGCTGTTCTTGACAGTATTACACTGTAGCAGCTTAGGTGGATTTTTAGGATTAGCCTGCAAGAGAACTTTTTGAGGGGAAAAAGACCTGGAGTTTCATACTGGATGGTTGTGGTTGTTAAAGATAAAGCTCATCTTTCATCTTTTTCAAGCAGGAAGCATAGGAAAGATGCACCCTTCTTTTCCAGAAGAGGTATAATCACTTCCAGACTACAAGATTGATGTTCTGACAGTTTAGACAGCAAGCATGACAACAACCATATGTTTGCATAGGAGTAAATTCCATTTAAAACAGTGGGATTTACACCTAAATAAACATACAAAGGATTGCACTGATGAGATCAGTAGATGTAAAACGCAAATGTACAATAGTCTGGGGGCAAAGGTATAGAATTTGGTGAACTAGAGTTATACCTTTTTCTGAAAAGGTAAGCCATGCACCAGGAAGAGAAGGAATAAACCAAACATTGTTAAGTACAGAGTGGGATTTTCATAAAATTTTGAGTTGGATAATTGGAACTTGCAACAAAATGTTGCAGTGCAGAGTGTTCCAGCCACTCTCTTCCACCCCCCAATTTTCCCTTCCCAGCAATTGGTCAGCATTCTATACACAGTTTATCTTCCCTGAGGAGGTGGTGGTGGCGGCTTTGTACTTTTACAAACCTCAGGGTTTTCCTGAGGATACTAATGCCTCCCTTGGGTAGTGCCATTCTGGCTACATAAGGACCAGCACTCATAACACTGAGAACACTTAGTTTATTTTTAATGTGATGTTAATTTTAAATGTATAAATACCTGCAAACTGATTTGAGGTGGCAAAATTACCTGAACTGAAATATTTTAGTACAGAAAAACATGCAATAAAGTGCATATCATGTAATCATAAAAATGTCTACTGAGAAGTGAGTCCCATTGAGTGTGGGAATGTTGAGGGTGGCAGGGGAGATATATTGTTTATTAATATCCTTCCTAACTTGCACTAGCAAGTTTCTTCAATTAGCAGAGTCTTCACTTAGAGTGCATTCCCTGTCTCACACAGCAGAAAGCTGGTTTCAAACTCGTGTGAGTTTCTTAAGACAATAAGCAATTCAATCTGGCTTGTCCAGATTGAGGTATGTTCTAATATTCCTGGTAAGACCCTTTTAAATCCCTCCTAAAAGAATAAAGACACCACAGTCTTATTCGTAAGTAACAAAAAGAAGTTTTACTCATGATCAGGCAGAACACAGTGTGATCCCTGAAGGCAGGCTTTAGGCTTAAAGTTACAAACACGTACAGACAAATTTACCCCATATGGGAGATAACCTGGGGAACTGCTGTGGCAGCCAGCAGTCCAGTCCAGGTGATGCAGGAAGCAGGCAGGACGAACAGGAATGTCGAAAAGAGGAATTTAGCAGCGTAACTTGGCCTTTTACCAGGTCTGGAGAGGTCATGCCCACGTACTAGTCACATGCAAGGAAGGATGCTCCAGGCCAGGAAGCTTCAACTGGCTGGACCAAACATTCCCTTGCATGTCCACTCTAGCAAAACAAGGAATGTTGTACTTGACTGCTCCCAGTAGATTACATCCCACATTGAGTTCAGTGTAGCTCCGTTAAGTAGTACATACAGGATTGCAACCTTACTGTGGTTAAGACTGCAGTCCTGTCACTGAGACATATTTTTGAGTAGACTCATAAGCTTTACTTGAAAATTGCACTCATAAGCTTTACTTGAAAATTATTTTTATTGGAATACTTCTAAATATTTTAAGATATGACAATTCAGTATTATTCAGATTTTATTTAGGCCGGGGAAAACAAATACATTGAAAACAGTTAACTTACTAATTGTAGATTGCTTGAAGAAAAACATGTGCTTCCTAGGAGTAGCAGCTGGGAAAAGTTAACCACTGTTTTGATTTTAGAATTGACTCTTTTATATGCATTTCAAATTGACTTGTGTTTTGTTCATTCATTATGTCACTAATTGTTTTGTGAAACAATGCATTTTTCAAAGTGGAAAACTTTCAACAGAAAAATTTACTAGTGGAAACCTTTTCTATTTAAAAGGGAAAAATTCCAGTTCACCTCACTAAGTACTTAAGCGTATTAGCATTGCGAGTCCTAAACAGAACAGGACAACAGAGGATTGCGGGAAAGAAAGGGTTTGTAACCTAGGAGTACCAGTTCTTTTCTTCTGCTCCTCTGTGTTTATTTTTAGAAATATTTAATCTATTATACTTCTGTTGGTTTTTATAACTGATAGGCACTTTGCAGATCACTTGTTGAAAAGCTGGGTAAGAAACACTGTAAGCAAATAATATATGACTCCAACCCCTAGGATTTGGAAACAGTAAAGTGCTCTCCCAACATAAAAAAATAAAATGTAATAGTGATAACTTATTTCTTTGAGCTGGTGCGAAAGAGCATGTTATTTTCAACTGTCCAAGAGTAGTGTCTCCAAGTCAGGGTCTTCTGTTGTTTCAGAATGTTTTTCAGCACCTTTACCAAACTGGGACTGAGGTTTTATTCCTTTTGCTGCATTTACTTTTATAATACAGTATCAGCCAATTGGCTGAAGTGAATTTGAGTACTTACACCTAAACCCACCCCCAAGGATTCCTCCGTCTGTATAATATGCCCCATTGTGAGCAATTAAAAAATCTAGGGCTCACCTTGCTCTAATGAAAGATGCGAAAAAAACTGTTAACTGGTGCTATTGCTGAAACTTGTGAAGACTGAAGGCACTACCACTAGGAATACAGTCCTGAGCAAAAGCTCATTGAAGGGGTACTTGGTCATGGGTTCAAATAAAGGTCCCATAAAAATCTGTAAAGGGTATATTTAGCTGCCATATTAGAACAATCTTGTTCGAATAGTTAAGTTGGGGGATATTCTGCTCATTTTTTTCTCCATTCAAACTGAACCATGGTTTGTAATAGAATACTGAGCCCTGAAATAGATTTATGGGGAGCCATGGAGTTGTATCTATCTGTTAGTGGAGATCTGGAGATCTATGTGCTCTGGCTATATGGGGCTTTTAGCTCTGTTCTCTCCTTGCTGCATTTTTTGATTGATTCAGCCTTTGGAAATCAGAAAACAGTGCAAGGAGAGACTCTAGGAAATAAGAGAAATGGAGGGCAGGATATGTATAGCCGTCTTCTTGGCGACTGCTTCTGCTTTGTAGAGGAGCTGGTGAATAATCTGTTGATATTGCGGGTCAGTTGAGGTGTGAAGAGGTTCAGAACCGATTGACTCTGTGTGTCCATAATTTGTTGGATAGGTGTTTCCCAAAGAACCACTCCACTTTTATAGTGACCTTGTACTTCAAGAAGAATTTTTTTAAAAGCAAGGTTCCCACTAGTTTGTGCTTTGTAGAACATATCTGTGCTGTCTTCCTGCTTCATCTGGCTATGTGAGGCTAGCCTATTTTATGCAGATCTGCTGTAGTTTCATTATCAGTTGGCCCTTGTATAGATTAAAAGTGATTTGTCCACCAGAAAAGAGAAACACCTAAATGACCAGTACAGGTCACTTCCTGACTGCTTGGTTATGGAAATTTAGCAGAAACCACTGCAGGGTTATTGCATAATTTCTGGCCAGACTTCATGTAGAATACTGTCAGGCTCGTAAGTTATGCTCTGATGGGTATGGAGAGAGGAAGACATTTACTAAAGTTACTAAAGACCCATTTGGCTGTGGTTAGGAGGCTTCCAGTATTTGTTGCGTTTTTCTTATCCTTGGTCTCTCCTAGGAAGAATGTGTTCAAATGGGTCTCTAAACAGATTTTCACCTTCCAAGTGGCTATGTCAGACTTCAGTTTCAGATTCATAGTCTCCTAATGTAGACAGAAAAGGAGACATAGTAAGTCATAGACGTGAAAAATAATTGCAGAGAGTCTAAGAAGGCCTCTGCAGTAAATTCCTTAATGAAGTGTTTGGTTATCATGGGATGGGGAGATATGAATGTAACTGCCAGCCCATTGATGCATTAGAGGTTGCTGTAACTGGGATGGCTGAGAGGGACACCTCATGGGACTTCCATGGGGCAAACTCTTCTCTGGCATTTGCTCTAGTAGGGCTGGTAAATTATCCCTCCCTAGGGTTGCTCCATTCCTTGCTCACTGATTGGTCAAAAAGGCTTGGGTTAGAAATGGGCATGCTTTCCTCTCTTGCTATGGGGAGTACATGGGATTTTTAGTTTCAGGCTTTTCTTCTTGTTCCTGCTGCTGGAGATTTTTAGAAGCTTTTACCAAAGGACTGAGGAGGAACATCCAATTTAAATAGGTGCTCCTGCCAGTACTTGATTGCAACATTCTCTTCCTCAATGATTTACTTTGTCAGATGCTGCAAAAGCTGAGCGGAGGTTGGGGCTGGATTTGAGGTGCACAGGAGCAAAAGGCTTGCTAGCTGCAGGACTTGCCCAGTTTTGAGGGGAATAGATTGTAGAAACTGTATTGCTGCTGGAACAGCTTTGGCTTCAGTAATGGCAGTTGTGACTTTGTCTGCTTTTTCACTGTCTTACCTTTGCTGAATCTTTTGCTGTGCTGCCTGTTGGGATATATCCTTAGCTAAGACCATCTTACCCATGAAAGCATGAGGTTCTGAGATGGCACTTGCAGTGTGCCATTTAGCCTCCCTGCTCTTAAAAGAAGGAATTTCTTGCATGTCGTCTGAGGCTTTCTGTGTGTGAGAGCGAGCAGACCCAATAATGCCCCTTTCCCTCTTTTTGAAAAGTTTTTTCGTCAGATGTGTACAATGGGGAATTGGGTTCTTTGTTAGGAATTTTTCTTCCTCTCAGTGCCTGTAGTCTATTTTTAGGTAGTGGGGAGGAATGGGAGAAAACTTCTTACATTGGCTTCTGTAGGACTCTAGCCTTGCATCAGAGTCCTATCTGTTCTTAGGCAGGACTTGACTAAACTGGGGAAGATGTGCCTTCCTATAGTAGTAGAGTGAGTTTCAACCTAAATTAAATGGTTATTGCCCATCAACTGGCAACTAATATAAAATTAAATTATTTTATAATCATTGCAGCTTCTTAGTGAGTTGAACTACATCATTTTTGGAGAATTTATATTACATTTGAGGTTTTCATAGTATGCATCTCCAAGTTGCATCATGAATGAGTCCCACTATAGTAGTGTCCTTTCAGAATTTCCCAAAACATAAATGCATGTAGTTCCTAATTCCTGCCCTATTTACTAGTACCCCATTTTTAAATTAATTTTATTTATTAAAATATACCTTACGTTTTCACATTGAAAAAGTATGCATGGCAGCTTTAAAGTCCTGTTAAAAATAAACCTTTGGCTTGCCTCTCTCTACTTTGCTGTCATTCTGTCTTGCTGGTCATTCTATCTTGTGTACCACCACCCCGCTCCACTTTCCCAGTTTACTGAATTTTATCCTGTGCTCATTAACCCCCATACTTCCCATTCACTGTCTCTCTTAGTTGTCAGAACTCCTGATTCTGGGAATCTCTACAGGAATATTGCCATGGCTCTTCTAGCTGGCATTGGAGGGAGATGTGGAAGTGGCTTGTGTGCTAACAGTGGAGAGAAGTGTGCATGTTAGTAGTCCATATGCATTTTAGAAAATAGTTCAATGGCTTAACCAGCCTGCAGCACTATGAATTAAAGAATAGCATCGATTGCAATGATTGGTTATATGTACTGATTGGGCCAGTGCATGGCTGAGCTAATGTGAGAGGTGTTGGGGAGTCATTTGCACTTTTCCAAGCAGTAGAATTTGTCTTCATAGATAGTGCATCTCTTTTGAGAACCTGAGGTATTGAGAGTAGATATGTGGCAGGCTGCATGAGCAGGTCATGCTAGTTGTACTGAATGAGTTCTAGACAACGGCAGTTGTAACTTACCACAGCATTATGCTTCAATCAATGTCTGAGCATGTTTCAAGATACTGCTAATGAATACAGTCC
This sequence comes from Podarcis pityusensis, assembly GCF_964106645.2. Taxonomy (NCBI): domain Eukaryota; kingdom Metazoa; phylum Chordata; class Lepidosauria; order Squamata; family Lacertidae; genus Podarcis; species Podarcis pityusensis. Next base: position 72,011,150 of record NC_138032.1, on the reverse strand, counting down.
TGCTTAGGAAGGGGTGGGGGTGAATCATGATTCTCAAATGCTAAATTTGCTGTTTATGTTTTTTATGGTGTTTGATTTTAAACAGCAAAATGGACTGGGCTGGGAAACATAATGGTCCAAATGATTCATCTAGTGATGGAACAGTACGATTGCGTGGTCTGCCATTTGGCTGCAGCAAGGAGGAGATCGTTCAGTTCTTTCAAGGTAGCTCTAGTGTTAATGTCAAGTGACTTTCAGTGTTTCTATGTCTGCAAGATTGATATTTGAAATAGTTTAATTTATATTGACTATTTCAGGGGGGAGGGGGGAATCAGTTTAACATTTAGATTGCTAATTTTTGGTATTCTGTGTTAAAATACTACTAATCAAGAGATTGCATTGGCAGTGTAGGATATAAAATTTACCCATTTAGATACCTTGCTATGAATCAGAATTTGGAGTATGTAGTTATTACATCATGCAATATAGGAGGGCCTTTGTGATGTAGCTGTTGCTGTGTAGTCTGAACAAAGAGACAGTAATAGAATGTCTAAACCCATAAAGTTTAATGAAAGATCTTTAGCGTGTGTATTTGGGTTAGGTAGGGGAGGGGGAAGCTAAGCTATGTTCTTGCATTTGTGTAGATTTGCTTTAAGTATTTTCTACAGATGGGAATGTTTCAGACTTTAACACTCTTCCCCTTGATGGGGTTATTTGTCCTTGGGTTAAAGGGTTGGAAATCGTGCCAAATGGGATAACATTGACGCTGGACTACCAGGGGAGAAGCACAGGGGAGGCCTTCGTGCAGTTTGCTTCAAAGGAGATAGCAGAAAAAGCTCTGGGGAAACACAAGGAAAGAATAGGGCACAGGTGGGGATGGAGAGTTTGGGATGGTGTTATTCGGGGGGTTGGGGGTCAGTTTTGCTTTTGGGGGGTTGGGGAGCATAAAGTAACTGGCTATTTAAAAACAACAACCTTACAATCACCCTAAGTAACTTGGGAAGTATAGTAGATTTGGTGGGAGGGGGAAATGGTAATACTATGTAGATTGCTAAAATTAGGATATTTCAATTTTTGTGGAGGGTGTTCTATGATAGCCAGACATTTTTCAAAGAATTTATTACTGGGGCAGGGGGGGAGTGTGATTCAGAAATTTGTTGTATTTAAAATGCGGTTAGAATTCTTAGACAGTAAAATATATAACTTAAAATGCTTGCTTTTGCATTTCCATTTCCTAAAATTTAAGTGACACTTGAAAAAACAGGGTACACTTTTATTGAAAGTGTATCTAGATATAGAATTCAGAGCATTTGTGCAACTTGTTACTGTATTTTTTTACCAGACATCACATATGTGTATTCTTACTTTTGTACATTGAAAATCTTTTTTTACTCAGATATATTGAGATCTTCAAAAGTAGTAAGAGTGAAATCCGAGGATTCTATGACCCACCACGAAGAATGATGGGACAGCGACCTGGACCCTATGATAGACCAATGGGAGGAAGAGGGGGTTATTATGGAGCTGGGCGTGGAAGTATGTATGACAGAATGCGTCGAGGAGGTGGTGGATATGACGGTGGTATGTGTATCTAATGACCACAGGCTCTTGTCATTTTCACGTTCCTGACGTTTTGTCAAGAAATACAGAAATGACAGTAATTATAATACATACCAAGTCTGAAATCTGGATACCTATCAGTTTTTTTACCAGCCGTGTGACTAAAGATTGAAAAGGTATGGAGAGGCATCTGAAATGAGATTTTAAATGTGGATGAAACTTGGTTTGCATGTCTTTGAGCCTGACAACTTTATAAATAGAAACTTGCTTATATATTTGATGTCAAGAGGTACTGATTATATGCACAGTGATAACAGCTGAATTTTAAAAAGACTGTTTCATGGTATGTCCACTTCTTAAATCTCACAGGATATGGTGGCTTTGATGAGTATGGTGGCTATAACAATTATGGCTATGGAAATGATGGCTATGATGACAGAATGAGAGATGGTAGAGGTAAGATTTAAAAGTTTTATAGTATTGTTCCTCAACCATCAGGCCGTCTCACTGGCTCCCAAGGCAAAGAAAAAAGAACCACTTTTTATTGTTAAGTAGGGTTTTTTTAGAGCTGAGGGGTTGTTTTGGATTCCTCAGGTTATTTTGAAGTTGGAGAAATACTGTGCACTGCTTTAAAATTGTCAGTCCCAGCATGTGAGTACAGTGGTATCTCGATTTTCGAATGTAATCCGTTCCGGGAGTCTGTTCGAGTTCCGAAACATTCGAAAACTGAAAGCAGAAGCCTCAATACGGAAGCCACGTTTCCTGTTCAACTTCTGAGGCGCATTCGAAAACCGAGGCATTTACTTCTGGGTTTTCAGCATTCGAGTTCCAAAATGTTTTGACTATGGAGGCATTCAAAACCGAGGTACCACTGTAGTTGGAAACCTACTGTTTTACATGTCAGAATGGGAGGGGGGTAATTATTTGGCATGGAAGGAACCAAAAAAGTCCTAGTGAAAGTTAAACCAGAGTAGGATATTTCTAGTGTATAACCTAGTACAATTTCAAGGGGGAGTAAACACATATTGGGAATGCATGTGCACAACTTTATTAAATCATACATTTATTGAATCTTTTGTGTTTTAGGAATGGGAGGCCACGGCTATGGTGGAGCAGGAGATGCTAGCTCAGGCTTTCATGGTGGTCACTTTGTTCACATGAGAGGACTGCCATTTCGAGCAACAGAAAACGATATTGCCAATGTAAGCATTGTAGACGAATATTCCTGGTTGAAACAAAGATCTTAAAGAGTTTAAGAACCTGGTCCGACTCTTTAACAATCAAAGTAGTTCACTGTTGCAGCAGCACAGACGGGCTCAACTTTAAAGTAGTTCCTGAAGATATAATGAAATTACTGTAATGCTCTAATGGCTATTTTTTTCAAAATAATTTATAGCAATTGAGATGCAATCAGGGTATTTATTTTTAAAAAACCTTGGGTTTAATATAAATTATAGCAGCTGCAGCTGTAAATGATCTGAAATCTTCAAATGGGGAGAAACGCAACAGCTAAGCCGAATGTGGTCAGGGTGTACTAATAGATCACTTGATGACTTGCAGTAAATCAGCAAGTATTTCTGACTGCTGTTAAACAATATCAGCTGCAGTGACTATGTAGATTAGAAAAGATGGCAAATTATTTTTTAATGATAGTAGCTCAAAACAAAGGAGTAAAAACTGAAGGTTTGCATCATTAGTATAAATGCAGGCAGAAGTGTGACATCCCTGATAAAGCATGTGAAATGGTCATTATATGCTTAAGATAACTGTTGTTTCAATATGAGAAAGTTCCTGCAAGTGGTAACTTACTATTGCTCACTTTTAGTTTTTCTCACCATTGACACCTATAAGAGTTCACATTGACATTGGAGCAGATGGAAGAGCAACAGGAGAAGCTGATGTAGAATTTGTAACACACGAAGATGCAGTGACTGCCATGTTGAAAGATAAAAATCATATGCGTAAGTTATAGCAAACATTGGAGCAGTTGAAAGCTCAGGATTGCTGCCTTTGTAGTTCATTGACTATCCAAGCTTGCTTGCATATTTTAGTTTAGTTTTAATTTCCACTTAACAGCTGATTTTTCAAAAAAGCCAAGAAAGGAAGCAATCTTTCATGTTACATGAAATGCTAACATAGACAATCCAGTATCACTTCTTTTAGGATTAGCATGCCTGAGCTTTACACGTCTTAAGAATGTTGTTTAAAAGATTTGATTACATCAGAGTTTTTAAAGGAGTCTATACTTGCAAGTATTGAACAAGTTGTTCACGAAGCCACATCTGCTGACCTTTCAACCCTTTCTTGAGTATCCATTTCTATGGAAAGGTGCTATAGTCTATTCAGTGTGCCAGGCAGAAAGCACTTTGTAAATTACTCCCTTGCTGCATGTATATAATTATGAATCCACATTAATTACCTATTCAGTTATGGGTGTTTATTTCTTTTGTTTGTTTGTTTGTTTTAAAGAACATCGATACATTGAGCTGTTCCTTAATTCAACTGCTGGAGGTGGTTCTGGAATGGGAGGTTACGGCAGAGATGGAATGGGTATGCTTGATTTTACATTTTTAATTCAAACTTAAAAGATATCTAGCCTCTGGATATTCTAACAACAGTGAGCATTGTTTTCTAGATCAAGTTGGTTATGGTTCTGTTGGAAGAATGGGAATGGGCAGCAGTTACAGCGGAGGATATGGTACTCCTGACGGCTTGGGTGGCTATGGTAAGTCTTAAGTAGGTAGGCAAACGGTTTCTTTTTATAATGCAAAGGTTCATTGTCTTATAAAGTATTTGTTAACACGGGAACAAGAATGCTGTATTGTTTGCATGCACAGAAACCATATAGAGAAAGAGTTGCATCCTAATGATGAAGTTTGTGTCTATTTCATTTTAAACAAATGTGGGGTAACTATTGTTACTTTCTAGGTCGTGGCAGTGGAAATAGCGGTGGATACTATGGACAAGGCAACATGGGAGGCGGTGGATGGCGTGGAATGTATTGAAGAGTGGCATTGTGTCTGTGAAACATATTGGAAGGAAACAGTACCTGGTCTACTAGACTTTCTTACAAAACTTAATTTCTTTTGTATTGAAAACTTTATAATGACTGAAGGAATGTGTTTTCCCATTATTTGGTAAGCAACAGATTGTGATGGGGAAATCTGTGTTCTGTAGGTTTTATTTGTTGCATACTCTGACTTTAAATAAATTTTTTATATTCAAACCACTGATGTTGATACTTTTTATACTAGCTGCTCCTAAAGGTATGTTCCATATTCCAAAACTGTTCATTTAAGATACTTGGTTCATTAAAGCAGTTATGCTGTAGGTTCTCTTATTGATGTAAAATATAACAACCATCAAACTGGTACTAGTACATTTGTTGAGATTTGAAACGAAAGCATAGGGTAACTTCTTTTAATTAATCTGATACAATCCTCTTGTCAGTGAAGACTTCCCTTGCCAGAATGTCCCAAGACATGAAGGCCATGAGTTCAGGAATGACCTAATGCACAACTGCTATATAAAAACCCAGTTGATGTATGCATGTCACAAATCTCACCCTTAAAGTATATTAGTCTTTATACTCCTCTCCTTGGCAATCACATTTTTTTGATGAGTGAACAAGAGAGTATTATTTTAGTAACATCCATAGAGAAGTAGGAAACTATTTAATTTCCTAGAAATCTTAAAAGGCTACTCCTCTGGCTGAAGGCTCCTGTTTAAGGACTAAGAAACTTGCCCAGCAGTCAGACATAGAGACCTTGGCAAATTATGAGATTACACAAATATGTAGTCCTCTTACTGTGCATTAACATGTAAGATTTTTGGATTAATTACTGTTAAGACACTTTAAAGCATTCTCTGTGTATCAGGAAAGGGTACTAAATATTCAAGTTTTCTTCATTTCAACTGCTTGTCCCCCAAATTCTTCCCAATAATTTGTCAAATGTGATTATTGAAAGTTTGTTGCCTGTTTTTGATAGTAATGTTATGTATGTAATAAATGTCTTATTGTGGGAGATAGCAAAATAGACTCCATTCTAGGAAGTGTGTGTTGTGTCAATTTATCTGAGGTGTATATAAACTAAGGAGCAAGATGATGTATTTCAAAGGCTACTTTTTCACAGCTTTGCTTGTACAGTGGTACCTCTAGATGCGAACGGGATCCGTTCTGGAGCCCCATTCGCATCTAGAAGCAAACGTAACTAGCGACGGCACGTCTGAGCACACGCGCGTAGCTTTTCGCCGCTTCTGTGCATGTGCCTGATGTCATTTTGAGCGTCTGCACATGCGCAAGCGGCGAAACCCGGAAGTAACGCGCTCCGTTACTTCCGGGTTGCCGCGGAGCGCAACTTGAACGCGCTCATCCTGAAGCATATTCAACCCGAGGTATGACTGTAAAGGCAACACAGGAAGCTTTTTAGGTTTTGACACATCTCAAAAACTCAAGTCATTGTTCACTTTAAAACATTCAAAGTTGTTTTTTACCAAGCTTGCTCTGCTACTGCAGTCTATGCTATTGCTGTGCTGGAGCAGTGCTTTACAGAAGCATGAATCAGATGTGGAGAGGCTGTTGCATTAAAAGGAGATGGGTTAATAACAAGCAACGGTTAAACAAAAGTGGGGTGGGAAAGAGAATTGTTAACTAGTTCAATCAAAATGCTTAAATGGTGTGTCAGAGCCAAGACTTTTTCTCAGTATAGATGTTCACCCTAAATCAGCTGCAGGGAACCCTTGGTAGTTCAGTAAAATCTGTGGCCTTCCAGAAGTTTGTGGACTCCCAAATACCATCAGCCGTAGCCAACACAGCCAGTGATTAATGCAAATGTATACATAGGTCCTTATGATTAACTGACAATTATTCTAGGTATACTAGCTGCCTCAGAGTAACAGTAGTTACACACAAGATAAATAATGAACTCTGTATTCATTCCAAGGCCTGCTGAAAATTTCTCAAATATTTAATTTGTCCAAACCACAAGATTACGAACATTCGTATTTAAAGTTACAAAAATGTCATGTTAAAACTTACAAAAGCTGTACTAGTCAATAAATTCTTGGCACACATGCACCATTGATATTGAAAGCTTGTTCTGAAATAGCTAAATCTCTAGTGGCAGGAATGATAGAAATTTTGTTGAAAAAAGGCAAGTCTAATCTCTGTTTCTACTAGGGTGAGTTTGTCTCATAGCCTCTTTGACCCAAACATCATGACAAAAACTGAGGATGAGCAGGTTATTAAGACGTTAAAAAAACCTGTCCATTAAGATCCCAGCAAGTAGTCAGTACATCACATCTGCCATACTAGTGCTAATTGGAATGGAAAAGTAACTTATGGTGGGTGCTGTGAGTTTGAAAATGGATTCTCAATGCCACTAAAATCTATGGGGTTTTTTGTGTGGAAGAAATAGTTCTAAGGTTAAAGCAAGAAAAGGCTATTTGATTATCTTAAATTTATGGTACTCATTCTAAGCACTAAAATTTGTCAGTTCGGCACTGTTAGTGTATTTTTAATTTACCATTAGGTAAATATGGACAGACCCTGGAAGAAAAGGAATTTCTGTCAAATAGAACAGCTTTCTAGTATCAAAAACACAGGGCATTTCTTGCCTACCTTTTTTGTGGATGCGTTCCAGTCTTGAAATACTATCAAATAGTTTGGAAATTAATAAAACTTTGGGATTAGGCACAACATATTTCTCAGAATCTTATCAAATGGCCATAGGCTTCCATCTCTGAAACAGGTTAGCTAGAAGGCTGATGGAAAAGTTGCCCTTTTGAACTAAACATGTTAAATACATTCCAAGCTAACTGCAGTTTGAGTAAGTGGCTAGTAATCAGAACTTTGTAGTGTTGTGGTTCTTTTGTTGTGCTTTCTGTACCTGATGGGAATTGAGAGTAGGTTTAGGGTCAACTTTGAGGAATACCACTAGTATAGGACTAAACAGGCTGCATAGGAATCCTGTACATTAATAACTCTTATATGGCATACAAAAATTCAGCGTACACAGTACACCTTCATGGTGAAATTGACAGCAGAGGATACTGTTTCAGCTGCTGAATTTCCCTATATACTGCTGAAGATACAGAAGCCGTTCCAAAGAAAGAAGATGAACGAGTATTTTCCTGTCAGGATACCTCTTCCCAGGTTAAAGCAAGTGAAGGCCTCCTGATGATCTTAAATTTGTGGTACTCAAGTGCTGAAGACACAAAAATGCCCCCTTTGCAGCTCAACAAGGCTGCTTGCTGTCACTGCCACCACCATTTCCTCTTTAGGCTTAGTTTTGTGCAGGGGTCTATCTTGAAGATAAAAAAATCTCAAACAAAGGGTGAATTTAATGTTTTCCCTCTATTCCAGCTGTACCAGATGTACATATCAAATCAAATGGCACAAATAATCCCATCCAGGGCTTGTATTGATGCGTTTTATTACGTTTAGCACACAGGTTTGCTATGCTTGTTAGTCTAACAAGTCATTTCCTGTCTCAAAGGTTAATGAGAATAGGTGGTTTGCTTGTAAACAGAATTAGTAATTAGGCATAAGTATATAATATGCCCTTCAAGGTACAAATTCTACCTTGTATGAAAAGCCTCTTTTAAGTTTCTGTGTGCATGTGAACTTACTAAGTACAGTCACAAATTACAGTAACATGTTCAGCTAGACTTGTTTTTAAAAGGAGTACTTAAAGCATGTTTTATTGTGTAGGTATTCTTAATTCTGCTTTAAGTTTTATACCTTTTAGAAAATCATCTAATGTATACAGTGTAGTGTTATCAACTGAACTTCAGCAATACAAATCTCTTAATTACCCCAATTTTTCTGTATATATCATTTCCTCATGCCCCAACTTAAGGCAGTCTGGTGGAAATATATAGAGAACTCTTAACTTTGCTGATTTGTATTATTTTTCAGGCCATTTAGTTAAAAAAGATCTTATTTCTGACAGAGTAAAGAAAAAAGCAAGTATCAAGTTGGCCAGTATCCTTTAACTACTCTTCCACACAGTATTTATTTAATACATTTTATAACTGCTGTTCTACAGCATTCCATGGGGATAATTAAAGAACTTCTTTCTGAAATCCCTAACAAGTTTTATCACACATGAACCTCAAAACAGAGGTTATGATGAAAGCACTACACACATTCCATGATCCCCCTCAGGATATTCTTTCCGTTCCTCACCTGGCCTGCCTTCTGCTAGTTCCTCTTCAAAAGCCCTGTGCACAATATGCAAGTCAGGTAGTTTCAGACAAAGTACTTAAAGACCTGCCTGACAAAGTTCTTTCAGGAAGTCCAGTGATGCAAAAAACCTGCTTGCCTTCTCATTCTTTTAGCTAAGCTACCACATGCATATTGAAACTGCTGCACTAACAAGGCTGGAAACTTAATCTTACATCTAGGGATAATGTCCAAGAAAGCCAATTTATGTCACCATAAATATATGAAGTAGCTGCATTTACTTATATGTAATCTTCCCAATTCTGCATTTAAATGGCTTTTGTGGGGAGGGCCATGAAACATACAAAGCTGCACAAGATGCTGAACCTCAACCCCAGCTCCTCTGACTTCTAAGCTACAGTGTCCCCTGCCAACCTGTTCCCAAACTAAGAACCTTTTAAAAATAATCTGAAACTGCAAAACTCTGCACTTGGTCCTGGAATGGTCCATCTGCATGACAAAATGGCAAATGCTGGGAATACAAAACATTCTGCCTATATCCTTTACGATGAACAATAAAGTGTGTTGCACAAGCAGATGCATTTGTAAAATCAGGCATATCAATTGCTGCATTAGCAGAACCTCACATAATATGACATGCTGCCACTGCAGGAATATCACAATGGCACAAAGATTTAAGATTGGCTGTTTAGATTTTGACAATACAAAAGCATTGGCCAGCGCTGCAGGAGTTTATACTGTTAGGTTACAGCTCTTACCACTGTAGTGAAGTAACAACATTTTAGAAATCTTTTGTAGATGACTCTTACGGCACACTGGAAGAACACCTCTGTATGAGCAGTGCATGGCAGGAATCACAAACCCTTACAGGCTTTGGCGAAGATGGCAAAGGCAGTTCGTTGTCAGAGCAGGCATTACAGAAAATTTCGCCACAGTTTCTACAGTGATGCTAAATCAAGATGGGTAGGGGTGGGGAAAAGAAACCCAAAGGAGATTTTGAAATCAACAGTTTATGAAGTAAATAAAGAGTAATCAGCTACAATTAAACATTTACATACATCTATATATTTGTTTCTCGCTCTCTCCCACACCCCCTAGAAGCTAAATTTCACGTTTTATGTGAGGAGGGATCATGTCAGCCAGTGACTTGGTCATTATGAATGGAAAATAATCAAGTTTAGTGGTTACCTGAACATTCTATTATTGGATCAGAGTTTGTGCTATTTGTTGCAATATTTGTAACAACAAAAAGGATTTAGTTTGAACCAAATGATCTGTGGGGTTAACTATGAAAATAGTATTTTTTTGTTTTTTTAACTGATAGTGATTGATGAGGTTTAGTGCACATGCATAAATAAAAATGTGAATATTAAGTATTGGTAAATAACAGAACTTGGATACAGAACTTGTTGTTAGTGGATGAAAGCCAATGAAGCTTTTCATGCATGCTCACCCTCCTTCTGGAAAGCGAAAACTCCTTTTCACATAATTTGCAGTGTGTTGCTTCTTTGTCTTTTAGCCAGACCTGTCCCTAGTGGGGAGAAAAAATGTTCTCTGAATAGAACAGGTACCATACATACAATTTATCTAATCATAAATGACAGTTGCCATTCAGGTATACAAAAGGACAACATTCCTCAGGATAGTACAAGAGGCAACTCATGTTAGTTCCAACTTCTTACCCAGCCTACCATCAAGAAATCTCTCACATCAATGCATCTGTGGCCAACGCCCTGCACATTAGAGAGGATCCTAAGGAGCACAGTAGGACACACAGATTAAGGCACTGAGCAGGATACCACAGAACATGAAATGTAGATGCACACTGTATGGAAAGATGGGTATGGATGGATAAGCCGTCTTTCAGGCAACTTGTCTGCCCTTGTAGATCCTGCTGTTGTGGAACCCCAAAGGACAGAGTTTGAAACCTACCACTCCTAACAGTGCAATCCTATACATGACTACTCAGAAATAAGTCCTACTATTTTCAGGTTAATGGGTACAGCATCATAGCCAAGCAGAAAATTAAGCACAAGTGATTATCAAGATCACAAACTAAGCGAGCGTTAGAACAAAATAAAACTAGAATTTGGGAGCCTCCCTACAATGTTCTTGAAAGATGAGTTTGTGATTCTTCCTGTCTCTTAAAACTGAAAATCACTAAAAAGTCATCTTACAGAGCACACCTTGACCATAAAAGGGGGGGTGTCTCCAAGCCTGGAGATGTCAGCATAATACAGGAATTTTGTTGTAAACGGTAGGTGTAATCTATGGTGGATAAATTCTGGCAGGTGACCTCGAGGCACTGTAGCTGTTGAACCAGTGAATGATCCACCAGTAGTTCTGCTAGGACACAGGGCCTTTATCAAGAAATTGCTTCAGTCTTGATACTCTTTAATTTGTTAGTAGTGGTGAAAATGAAAATACTGACTGCTAGAGGCTGAAAGTGGGTCTGTCTATTGGCTTGTGGCTTTTCAAAATATGTGAGAGTCTAAGGCTGTGGGTTACTGAGAAGAAAGGAGGAAGTCTGTAACTTTATAATTCTTATGGTCTCAAATTAAGACCATCTTTCAGATTCAATAGCTGATACTGATATGAGAAAATAAAAGAGAGTGGACTCCACTTAGACCGCTGGTCTTCAACTGATCAGGGTCACAGCCTGATCCAAGCTGGGTCACAACAGGCGCACTACCACCAGATTAAGAAATGGGTCCCCAAATGCATGTTTGAGTTAGAAGAGGGTCCTGGGTCTGAAGAAGTTTAAGATACCTGATTTAGACTATTAAACACTGACATGTATTTTGTTGATACATGATGTATGTGGAATGATGTAGAGTTACATTATAATTTACTGATTAAAACCACAATAATTTATAGCTAGGAAATGAAGCACACCGACAGAATAGACAGGCCCAGTGAAACTATAAATACTAATGGTTAATGGTTAAAATTTACACTATAATTTGAAAGGTTAACTACCCGTTAGCTTATAGATTGGAGTGAAGTATATAATACAGAATGTCTGAAATGAATAGAAGAATTAGTCTGGATGCCCCTCCCCACCTTCCAAATTACTAACCTGCAATGTTTTATTTGCTTCTTTTATATCTTCTATTTTAAGCTTTGATCTAAAGAGAAGATATGTGAATAATAGTGTGAATAATTAAATGCACCTGTTTTCAGGGGGGATAAACATGGCTGGATTGAAGGAAGTGTGTAGAAGTCCACACTTCCTTCAACCCAACATGTATCTGTAGACATATACTCTTTCAACACAAACACCTTGCCTTTCTCCCCATTTTCTCCAACTTCCTTCACTTCTGCCTCCATGCACCTCCCTGTAAGGAAGATGTGCTCAAGAGGGTAGGAAAAATTTGCAGAAGGCCTTCATTTACAAGACAACTTATGTTTCATTGGTTCCCAATTTTCACACCTGGACCTCAAAAAACATTTCTAGAATTGAAATCTATCGTTACTAGAAAAGTAAGTCATGTTCATTTCACATACCCCTATCCAGACACAGGACTCATGTGGGATCTATACCCGTGCTGGGCAATGAAAGACACAATCCCATATAAGCCCTGCATCTGTTTATGATTTGTAGATGAGAAAGAGAGGATACTTCCAATGAGAAGCAGAGCCTTTACAGCAATTGGCTTTGGTTTTATCTCCCTGAAAGAGTCTACAGCTGCTGTTTTTCAGTGGCTTTTCCGAGATGCAAAGAAATCCTCTCTGTAAGAAACCTTGGCACTTACTTGCTAATGAAGGTCAAAGCCTTTGCTGGATGGTAAGAACTTCTGTTAACTGGCAAGAAAGGTTTTGTTTGGTGGCTTAGCCATTGGTAAAGTCGTAATCTGGCAGCAATGTGAAACAAAGGCTTGTTTACGAGACACTGATGAAACAGAATATCCTTCCAAGTGGAAAAAGGAGAAAACCTACACTGGGGTTAAGCAACTTGTGATCCTCCAGATGTTTTTGGACTTCCAACTCCCATCACGCCCTGGCCAATATGGCCAATAGTCAGGAATGATGGAAGCTGTGGTACATCTGGAGGGCCACAGGTTTCCCAACCCTGACTTACTCCAGCACTAATCTATACGAAAAGCACAGGAAGTACATCAGCCAAATGGTTATACAGTGGTACCTTGTTTTGAGTCTGGGATCCGTTCTCGAGCCCCAGATGCTCGACGAAAGGGACACTCGACAAAGCACTGCTCTGTGCATGCGTGCGGAGCGGTTTGCGCTTCTGCGCATGCGGCAAACCCAGATGTAACCTGTTCCGGTACTTCTGGGTTTGCCATGGACATTCGCCGAAATGGACGGTAGACGGGGCGGATGTTCGTGGAGGTATTACTGTATTTGTTAGGCAGGATAGCTCAGTTGGTTAGAGCATGGTGCTGATAATGCCAAGGTTGTATTGCAGGGGGTTGGACTTGATGATCCTCAGGGTCCCTTCCAACTCTACAATTCTAAGTGTTAGCCTTCTCTTCTCAGGCAACTGACCAAGGCAAAGGAGCCACTGGATTCTGCTAGCTGAGACTTAAAATGCTTTGTAGGGTTGAAGCTGCTACGAGACTTAAAGTACTTAAATAATTTTAAAGCCTTAAGTAGCTGGGCTGGAGGAAGTTAAAGGTGAAACATATGCACATGAACCAGTCTTTGTTTTCATTAGTTGTGTGCAAGAAAAGAAAAAGACAAATTACTCGCTAAGTTTGCCAGCCAGTTCTTGGAGAGCTTCTTCTTGATCATGGCATAGATTTTTCAACTGCTTGTTCTTTTCTTGTAATTTTAGGAACTCCTGAAAGACAAAGAAAACATTAACACTGTCAATAGCTTCTCAGAAGAGTTGTAAAACATTTCTATTTGGGCTGGCTTTAAAAACTGGAATTAATTACATCAGGGATGGGCAACCTGTGGCATTTTAGTTGTTGTTGGGCTCCCAGCTCCCACCAGCTTCAACCACCATAGCCAAAAGACAGGGATTACAGTTATTTTATTTTAAGGGTGCTGACGTACAGGAAGTTGAGCTACATAGGAATCATGCTCCCATTGTCATACAAGCTTGTCCAAGATTAGGGGGAAACAGTCCTCTCAGTTAGTAGCAGAAACAGGCTGAAAACACTGTGCTGATTGTTGGTGTTTGTAACATTACAAACTCACTCATCCTACTGCCGGAGTAGTGTTGCAACGCTTTATAAACTTGGTTTTATGTAGTGGTAGGAATGCAAAAACTAATGTTTAAATTAAAAGGCTTTCATGCTGTGCTTGATGAGGGAGTAGGGGGGAGGAAAGAGTTGTCCTGAAGACTGGGAGGATCAGGGAAGAAAAAATACACTTGGAATCGGCATTTGATTTGTTGATAGGTAGATTTGTTGAAAGGATTTGCAAAGGCAGGGGAAGTTAGGCTCATACTGTGTGAGAAAAGCACCATGGTGAATCCTGTTTAAAAGTATATCTGTATACAGTGGTGCCTCGCAAGACGAAATTAATTCGTTCCGCGAGTTTTGTCGTCTTGCGATTTTTTTCGTCTTGCGAAGCACAGTGTCGGGAAAGTTTTGGAAAAGCTTCAAAAATCACCAAAGTCTTTAAAAACCTCAAAAAAGGCTACCACACCGCGTTCTATGAGTTGCTCCTCGAAGTCAAGTCGCAACTGTATTAACAGTGTTAAGAAAAAGGAAACAAACTTGCAAGACGTTTCCGTCTTGCGAAGCAAGCCCATAGGGAAAATCGTCTTGCGAAGCAGCTCAAAAAACGAAAAACCCTTTCGTCTAGCGAGTTTTTCGTCTTGCGAGGCATTCGTCTTGCGGGGCACCACTGTATACCAAGCGTTCTAATGGGTATGTCTAGCAAATGGCTTTAATCAATTTTGGTTTCCCCATTCTTGGGATGCAATAAGATTTGAATTCAATGAAATACGTTTCATATGCAAGTCTCAACTGATACAATCTTAAAACCTCTTTAGTCCACTGTATATCACAGTGGCTTTGGATTTAGCAATAGCTGAGCAAACAGGAAGTATAATTTACACTTCCTGTTCACCATGCTTCCTTGTAATCTGAGTGTATGGGATGGCTTATTTATCTCCTGTAATGATAATGATCTCTTAAGACCAACCAACAGTACTTCTACCTCGGAAGAAAGAACCTCCAGATCTCTGAGCACTTGCATACAGCTTCATGGGATAACGATGAAAGTACAGCTTACATAATCAGTAAAATTTTATGAAATTTTGCTGCACAATTTACTTTTTTAAGAGTAATGATTTGTTGGGTCTCTGTCTTCAAGGAAGATGATGTTTCTTTTTCCCTTTTAAGGTCTTCTTCCATAGTTTGTCGCCATTCTCTTTCTATTTTCAAATCTGTTTCCAGCTGGCCACTAGAAATACAGAATATAAAAAAGTAATTCAAACAATTATACGTTTTAATTGACCCACTGCAATTGCACAACTATGAAATAATTAGTACAATGTATATAATTCAACACTGTAAACATTTTACATGTGTTAATTATAATAAAGATTTACTTATTTCCTTTTAAAATGTTTTATATTATTCTGTGTAGTAGACTTCTGCAAAAATAAGTGACAGGAAAAAAATAAGCAAATTAACTATTATTTGACAAGAAGGTTATGAAGAAGGCAATCTTAAAATCTGATTCAAACTTCACCAAGATTCATCAATCCCTCCCAATCTCCCTTTGGAACCAGGTTAAAAGCATTTAACAGAATTTAACAGAATGCTTTCAGAATAAGGATAAGATGGTTCTGTTGTTCTTTATGATCTAGATATCTATCTACTATCTGACTGGTGTTGTTTTAAGGGGATGGTATATTTTATTATATTGCAAGCAGCTTTGGGTAAAAACAGCAGGATATACATTTTAAAAGTAAAATAAATACATAAATCCAGCTCAAATTACCTTAAACGGGTACTGTGATGGGAGAGCTGCATCTAGCCCTCGAGGAGTGCACACGATTGCTCAAGGGTCAAACTAGATAATATGTGAAATGTGTAACTGTGTTTCATGCATTGTTGTTGTTTTTAATAGCCATGATAAGCCCAATCCAGGTCAGGACTACTGTCTTGCTATTGTATTACAGATATGTAAAGTGCAATTGCCTATGTCATGTACTGAGCAGTTTGGCCCTAACAATGCCCAATTGTTAGGCAAGTTAGCAGATGAGGACTGCTCCCCAAATAAGAGAACACTCAGTCCTGGACGAGGCCCAGACACTCCCTCACCTTCTAGGACTTTTTATTTCTGGTTTGGAGCAAGCTATGTGAACAAAATGATGTTTTCAATAGCAGAAAAATATTAATAGGACAGCCCTTGTGAGTATGCATATCAGGGCAACATTTCCCCAAAGTTAAACTAGTTTCCTGAGCTCAAAGCAGCATGATATTAAAAGCAAACCCAAAACAGCGTTCTCCTGTGCCGTATGGCAAACTTAGGGGAATTTCAAAAGGAGATTGCAATGGGGCAACAGGTTCAGCTGTTCAAATAAAGTCCACTTGGCTTGCTCAAACACCTTGCATGAGTCTAAACAGGTATTTGAATCCCAGCACAGAAGTTCTGTATTCTATGAAACTACTAGATCAGGCAGATGAATTTACAATCAGCTTACTTAGTCTGTTCTTCCAACATGCACCATGTAGCCATTCTGTGGTGACACATGCAGCTCTAAAACTTCTGATCTGTAATTCATCTGGATTTAGCTTTCCACTTTAATGATATTCAAAAGGGGAGGGGACACACATGTTAGAATATATGCTATCTTATCCCCCACAAATACTTTACTTACACTTGCTTTTCCTTTTGAGTAATATCTTTCTGCAGACTTTCAGATTTACTCATATAGTCTTGCTTAAATTTCTTGTCTTCACTCTCTGCCTCCATTTGAGCCTTCTCTGCTTGTTGTAATCTGGTGTAATTCAAATCAACTTTGGGTAAAACTGAAGCTAGAATTTGGGTGTAAAGGGTGAAGAAGACAAATAAAAGAAAAAAAAATGGGGAAATAGAAACATTTCTAAATGAAAACAAAGCTTGGGGTAAACTCACAAACTCAAATGAGAGACCCAGACAATGCCAAGAAATCCAAATTCTTTTTCTCACTACAACAATATTAAAATAAATCCATACATTTATCCAAATTTTTTATTTAGTATTCATGATTAACAGATGCCATCAATGCAGAGCCATACAGATTTTTTTATTCATACATACAGAGCTGTGACTGTGCCTTTGTGTGTTTTTGCATGAATTATTAAAAAAAAATTTAAAAAAATCCCAAACCCTGTAAACTAACTGTTCCTTATCTACACAAATCTATCAACACTACAAAATGGGAAAACCAGTGCACTAAATGGTCTGATATAATTCAGAACACAAAGAAGAGTATTGTAATCAAGGTGGCACAAGCAGTGCCATGTTAAATCAACACAACACACACCAAATAATGTAACTGTGTGTCTACTATGGTGTGCATGGTGTAAATGAGAGCATGTAAATAATCTAAGTACTTGCTCCCAATACGGCAGATTTTGGGGTGGTGTCTGGATTGGTGATGGGTGTAATGTAATTTGTTTCTTGAGCTCCCACACCTGTTAAGGTGTGCTTTTGTTCATTTCCACAGAAGAGGATGCTACATCAGAAAGGCCAAATGTGGCTATAATTCACCAAGTACTATTTGTTGTGCACTCTCCATTTATTACAGTAGAGTTTGTGCAAATCTAAGTATACTATGGTAAGATATTCAAAATGGACAAAATATCAGGCCTTAAAAAAATAGTTCTGTGTAACTCAAAAGATTGTCACTTTATTTTGCTAGTATCTGAACCATTCTGCATCTAATCTTCAAACTTCACCAAACATAGAATAAAAAGCATGCTAGCTGAAATTAAAGTAGATTTCTATTTAACATTTCAAAAGTTGTAACATTGCAATTTCTTTAAAAAATGTTAATTCCAATTGGCATCTAACAAAATACGTTGGTGAGTTCAGTGTCGGAGATCTATGTTAAAACATTGACCAATTTGAATGCCAAAATTATTTTGCTACATTTAGAGCCTGATCCATAACCTATTTAAGCCAAAATACATGGGCAAATAGGCTTAAAAGCAAGGTTAAAAAAAATCCTACAAATTTTACTCCATTAAACTATTTCAAGACACATGGAGGATCTTTCAAAATGATATATCTTTAACAAGCTTGTACTGATGCTGCCCTTCATTGCTGGCACATTTCACTAAGGACATTGCAATAGTCCTGGTTTGCGTTAACAATTCTTTGTCACTTCAGATGTGCAATGGATAAAAAATTAAAGACAAATAAAGGTAACAAAATATTCAGAAACACAGAAGTTGGGATAAAGGAGAAAAGAAAAAGAAAAAGAGGAAGAAGGATGTCAATAAAAGAATATTCATGCCACTAACGTTTTAATACATAATTATGTTTTGTTTGTTTGTTAAGTAGACTGAAAAGAAAAACAATGGCAAGACATGTCAACAGCCACATGATGAGGCTATGAATGTTAACAACATCTGAGATTAAACATTGCTCAAACAGGTGCCTGATTGTGCAGCGGGCAGCTTCTTCCTGTCCTGCCCCCTGCAGTCCTCCGTGTGCCCCATAAATATACTCTGGAGGAGTGGAGGATCACACAAAGCAGATTTGGGGTGGGAAAGGGGGAGCTGGAGAGGGGAGAAAAGTAACTGGAAGTCCCATTGTACAAGCAGTGGATATTACCCATTAAAAAAAATAAGAGAGTAAAGCATGTAAACATGCTTCTGTATTCATAATAAATGGCCTACATGTTACATGTCATTTTTTTAGTATACATATATATATAGCCTCAGAGTTAATTTAGAACCATCCATTGTCTCATGCACCATCTACAAGACTTTTTACTTCTTTTTTATTTTAAAAAATGACAATAACACAAACTGCTTTTGAAACTCTTTTTGTTTCAAAATGTGATTTTTCCTGAGCTGGGGAAGGAGAAGATGCTGCTGAAGACATACAACACTTCTCCCCCCGCCCCCACAAAAGGTTCCCAGCTATTGAGGAAATGTAGGTAGTTTCAGGATTCTCTGGGACTCGACCCTACACACTTACACTCAGAATGGAAGAATGTTTTTAATTTAAATGGAAGAATATTTCCAAATGATTTTTCTCCAATTGAATATATGGGCCAACAAATAATTCTAAGAGTCTGCACACATCAAGTGCCTAACTTGATGAGACAAAAGAATATCTGAACCGAAAGCCTGTTTTCTTTTATGTGTGTGGTGTTAAGTTTTAAAGCAACCATGGAGGTGAAATGGCTGTGGCACTGGAGGAAGCCAATTATTCCACTACATGATTTGTCCAACTGAAATCCCCTAAAGTATATTGCAGGACATCTTTAGGAGAGGAATTTGCTAAGGAGTAAATCCTACACAAATTTGGAGTAGTCCCTAAGACAGGGGATAGAGCCTTGCATGCCTCCTTCCGGCAATTCCTGTAGCCAATCTGGTGCCAAACGTATTGCTCTGCTGTCCTTTGGACCACATTGGCGAGGCTGTCTGGCTATCCCAGGATCTCCATACACACTGCTCAGGCTTGCATCCCACAAAAGTCACTTTGGTGCTGCAAGAACACAGCAAGAACATGGGAGGTAGCAGTTACAAGTTACTGGTCTCTGCAGTCACAGCAGGTACTGCGATTCTCCAGCAGTTTGACTTCACCCCTGGAGGTGCGCTCTATTGTCTCATGAGGCAGACGGATGCCAACAAATATTTTTATTGGGGTGCAAAAACTTTTGAGAAGGTTAGATCAAGAAAACAGTGTGAAGGAAAGCTTTTTTTAAGATCTTCAAGGGCACAGCACCAAACACATTACCAGCACCACTACAGTGCTCTAATTGCAGGGGGTCAGAGGGGGCCTGCCCTTTTCCTTGCCTTTTTGTGATGGTTTCCATACTACTGTTTTTGGAAGGCTGCAGACAGCACCATTTTGCAAATCTGGAGTGAGGACATGGGATGGGGTTTGTGAATTGGCTTGGGGTCCCCTCTGCCTTTCTTATCCCTAAGCTGAGCATGGCACAGATCTCCTATTGTCTCAACTAGTTTAACATTTAGCTTCAAATGTATGAGTAAGAAATCATTTGGGACTTTGCTGGATAGATGTAATATGCAAAGGGGGGGCTGGAAATTCTGAAACAGCTAACAAGGAGTCAAATAGGATATCTCAGGCACAAAAAAATAAGGGAATCAAAATATGCATTCAAAGCACCTAAAAACAGCATAAAAAACACATTTTGATCCTTCAAAACAAAGTCATATCTCAGTGCCTACTATATGAGAATGTGGCAACTGAAGCAAAAGAAATGAGTCTGAGGGGGAGTGGAGAAGCAGAATAAAAGAAGATGCTGTACCTTTGCTCCAACTGCTTCATAGTTGCTGTAATCTGATTGGTTTTATCTTCAAGTCTGCCAATGATTTCGTTCTTTTCTTTCAGCGCATCATCTGAAACCTATGATACAAGAGTGATTATTATATTGCAACACTATATAACTTGAGTATTAACAAGTGAGCAATAATAAAATCTACAGTCTGGATGTGTAGTTTTTTTTCTTCCTTTCCTCTCCGTTCGAAATTGCTTCCTCTTGCCCAGCCTTGGACAGTAAACTCTCTAAAGTAAACTTCACCACGCTGCTAGTGCTGTATGTGCAGCAGCAGTAGTAGGAACTTACTTTCAGGTAAGCAGCCCAATCTTCAGGAGAAGGAAATTGACAATAAGTTTAACTTTCTAAATTTCCCTTTTTCTTATACCCCCCAAGGGCTACTAAAAGGAGAACAAGTGGAGCTTTAAAAGCAATTTGGTGGTGGGTGGCTTGTGGCTAAAACCACTATTGCCTTTCTTTCTAGTTTATGAGGTAGAAACAATCAGAGATGATGGAAGTCTTTCCCCTCAGTAAGGTTATTAAGTTGGCTCTGTCTCCTGGTCTGAAGCAAATGAGGATGACATGCAACAGTGCATGAGTGGGTTGCCACCGACACAATGGGATTGCCCCTTCCTCCCCATTGCAACCTCTGTTCTCCTGAGGACTCCCAAATCTCAGGAGGAGTTTGTGGGATCATGCAAGGGGCAGGAGAGTACGTTATGTTATATGAGTGAGAGTCTGCAGTTGCTGGCAGGCTGACAACAGAGGATATCAGCCAAAGCCTCCTCATCCTGATGGTCACCTTGCTCCTATGCCGAGAAAGCAGCTGTAAGAATAACTGTCATCCGTTGATATTCAAAGCTAGTTCTCAAAAGGACAGGTGGGCATCCCTAGAGGGGGAAAGAGTATTGCTTAAAAATTGTATTTCGTTTAGCTTCCAGTTGAAAACAGTATAATGTTCTTACTTGTAGCTTTTTGTACATTTCTACATTTATTCCTTTGACTTCCTCCAACTGTTGCCGCAGGCTTATAAGAGTGTCTTGTTTTTCATGTATATCCTTCTCCAACAACTTCATTGCAAGTTCTATCTCATGCTTCATACCAACTTGAACCATCAGCTCATTCTCTATATCCTACAAAATACAAAGAAGTGCACAGATATCAAATGCATTAAGGTGGGAAAATATGGCGATAGAAGACAAGCCAGCTTACATGCCTCTGGATATACAAGTTCCCACTGCCTCCATAGCATATCTGATATACACTCACTTGTCTCAACTGTGATTCTTCTCGAAGCTGCCTGTGTGCTTCATTGTACATGTCATCCAGGCTTTGTCTGGAGTGCTTGTATGTCTGAAGTTCTGCTTCAGCATCCACCTTGTTCACCTACAAGTAAGGAATTCATGCTTAGATCACTTTCCCCCAGAGCATATCTTCATGCGGGGGAAACAGACAAGGGAATTGTAGAATGATACTCTCTGACTCAGTAAAACACAGTAAGCTGTACATGTCCCATCTCATGTTGACAGAATCAGTGCTCCCTGAAATGCCACATATTACATGGAGCCAAACCCAAATTTTACAAGCTTGTGCTTCACTGGCAGCTGCAGTCAATTTTGGCTCTCTAAAGATGAAGAGTATATCTATATGACACACAAGCTTCTGAACATCTGTTAATCTCATTCTCCTTTTTACATTTTGAGGTACACACTTAAAAATAAAACATAGCCACACACCTAAAAACAGCAATGTGTTAGCCCTCATTGAGATATTTTGCAGCGTTTTTTCCCTAAATATGTTTGTATTTCTGTAAGCCTTGGAGTTCCCTCATGCCTACTGATACCTTCCTCTTGTGTGGTGGTATTGCTGTTTCAACTATATAAGCAAAGGAACTCACAGTTGGAACACCAGTAACTGAAGGAACAAATAGGATCTGAAACAAAATATCAGAGTGGAATGTTCCTGTTCAGGTTTCCAACCACTCCATTCTATCTCCTCCCACTTTTCTATTTCGCCCTGAAAGTCAACATTCTGTACTCACTAAGCATGCTCAGTTCTTATTGGAGTCCACCCCCCACCCCAACTTAAGGTTCCTCCCTCCAAAGTTTGTTCAAATCATTGGTTTCCCCTTAGCCTAGTGAGCCCATTTTGGCCACATAAGGACAGGCACTCAGACAATGAGTTTGTTATTTGTATTTATGATAGGGTCCTCTAGTATGTCAAATAGCCCAAGATAGTGCAACATGCCAGAATTTACCGGTGATTCTGCAATGGCTGTGTTGCTACCTACTCTTTGATAGGACACTCACCTATCATATTTTACTTGAGCCAGTTTAGAGAGAGCACATGCACACAAAAAAGCAAAGGCAACCTCTTTACTAATATTGCTTTGTACCGCATATTATATTTCCTTTGTAAATAGAACTCTCATACCTCTAGATGATGCTGTGTTTTCATTAAGATGAGTGTATTTTCACTTCGCAAGTGATGATTTTCTTCTTGAAGTTTAATTATATTATTTTTGGCTATTGCTAACTAAGAAAGAAGTGGAACAAAAAAAGCAAAAAGATTCAGGTGAACAATAATAGGAAAACAAAAATATTTCAACACACACAGGCAGAACAGAAAGATAGTATTGGTCATATGCATTGCTAAAAGTCCGTACCTCTTCAATTAGTTTAGTGTTTGACTTCTCTAGCGAATCAACGCGTGTATGGAGACTGCTGACTGTGCTACTGAAAATAGTAAAGAGAACCTCATTCAAAATTACACATCAAATCCTACAAGTACAAATAGTACTATGCAATTTACTTAACATTCTAGTGCCTATTTGGGTGTCCACTGATCAATGGAGTTGGAAAACACATCTTCCACCATACATCTTTCAAGAAGATAAATGCACTAGCTTTATTTTATTGCCATCATCATATTTGTGTTCCTTGAAATGACATTTGCTATCACTCTAAATGTCCATTATGTAACTGCTAACTTTCATTCTTTCTTTCATCTCTCATGAGCCAGGAAATTTATATTTTTTGCTGCTGTTCTTTAGAGAAGTCCTCAGCACCACCTCATCTCAGTGGCTCTAGCAGCCTTTTCTTATAACTTAATAACAAGCCCATGCCATTCTAAGAACAAATATTTAAAGTCTTAATAGTAAAATTTTGCCCACAGGTTAACATTGCTCTTTTGCACCGCAGTCCTAATTTTAGTTACTCAGAATTAAATCCCATGGAGATCAATGGGACAAGGGCAGTGCTATATGCTATGATTTTTGCAGAAAACATCAGTGTTATACTGGTGATTCCAAGCCAAAGACAAAAAGTATGAATGGAAAATATGCATGAACATACAACTTTAAACATCCATGTACACATACATTAAAGAGAAACGTACATGGGTGTTTGAAAAAGTATGCTTGCATATAGTTTGCCTTTGCATGTTACATCCTTCCTGTGCAAAATGCCAGTTTAACACAAATGATTCCCACAATACTTGGAAATTACAGCAATATCCTTACTCCCAAGAAAATATGTTTAGGATTGCAATCTTAGTCCCCTTCGTAAAGAACAGCAAGACTGAAAGTATCAAATTTCAGGATTTGTACCATGCTAATTTGAATAATAAACTCCTCTTACTTTGCCCACATTTAAAAGAATAGCCTATTAAACAGACAAAACACTTGAAACATTAGTCTTCCAACAGCTTCATTCATTCTAGACTCCCTTTCAGTAGCTATATGATGCAACCATTAAACTAAGCCAAATGCAACTAAAAGGATTTCAGTGCCATCTACTGTACCAGAAAAGGCATGTTTTTATTGGAATTACTTTTTAAAAAGATGATGCCTCTATATGGATTCAACAGATGCTTCTGTAAATACTTACTTCAGCTGCCTGTTTAGTTCTTCAACATAATTCTTTTGATCCAATATAGCAGCAATATGGTCATTTCTAAAGTGATGAAAACGTATTTAATTAGACATTTATCTGACACCATATATGCAGGGGTGGAGGAAGGTGGGTGCAGTGGGGGTGGGGCACCCCAGGTGTCACCACTGAGGGGGGTGACAAAATGCCGGGCAGCACTCATGGGGGGCCTGCAGTGCGCCCGAGCCACGCGTCTCTCCTGGGAGTGACGTGGTGGCTTGGGCGCCCGCAGGCTCCGCGCTGCCCCAAATGGTCTGCCCACTGTCTCCCCCTCAGCTGTAGGGCAGCTGAGTGGGAGGAGGCATCAACAATACAGAACAACAGAAACAACAAACCCCCGTGTTGCAAACTTAACACAACAAACAATACAAGCAACACGCAGGCCAGTATACTAGATAGCACTGTAATTCTTATTGCATAATATACATGATTTAGTAACAAAAACAAAATGTGTGCACTTGTAAATTCTCTAATATATTTGAAATCAGTTGAATACACGTCTGTCAATCTTTGAAAGTCCATAGAATTATAATAAGTCTATGGTTGAAACAAAGTAATAGATGCTATCCTGTGGGCTAAGCGGTAAAACTTTTTAGGTGAAATTCCAAATGAAAAATTGGGGTCACACTATAGGTGCACTCCTGATTCTTCTTTCCAGCCACTGCTTGAATTTGGCACTTTTTCCTGTCGCTCTGCACAGCAACAGAAAAAGGCACCACACTAAAGCTAGAGAAGAAGAATCCCGAGTGCGTCCCTGATGTCATAAAACATCCTTACGCACCTGTCAACATGGGCTGTGGAGGGTGGGCCAGTTCTTCATCTATCCCCTTGGCCAGATCCACTTTCCTATCTCTGACAGGAGGAGAAATGGCAAAACAAATAAGGAAAGAAAAGGGGACTCAGAAGAGCGGGGCCTTGACTTAAGAAGTCTGAAGCAGGAATTATCACGATTGTCAATCTGCATTCAGTTTGCAGAGGTTGCAGTAAAAGAGGATCAGATGTTCATATATTTGTCCTCTCATTGATCCTAGCAAAACAAAGCAAGTTGATCCACCCTGATCCTTTTACCTCACACTTCTGCTTCCTGCCCTTAGGGAGCCTGGCAGAAAAACACAAAACCCTTTTCAAAGCATTTAATGTACTTGTTTATTAGAAATGTTAAAACATACCTTTCTTTGCTTTCAATATCATCTTCATTCTTTAAATACATAGAGAAATCAATCACACCAACCTAAGAAGAAATAGATTTATTCACATTTTGTATTTTTATTTTTAAAAAGGAAAACCGGGTTTGGTCTTTACTTCACTGATGTTACTGGAAATGTGCAATGAAACCTTATACATACTGTAGGAGAGCATGAGCACAACAGGCCTGACATCATTGGTAATGACAAGCTTTCATTCAAAGCTGCATCATCTGCACTTCAGTCCCCCATCCCCCCGTTTCAACAACCCTTTTAGGGTAAAGATTACTAACCCAGATGCATTTCCTCTTTCAAGCAGTCACAGATTTATACTTCTGCAGTAATAGAGTCTGAAGGCTTTATACAGAACTATTTCCAATCTTTGGAGACTTTCTGGATAATCAGGCAAAAAGGAAAACAAGCAGCTAGGTTGCACTTTTATGGTTTTTGTAACCAAGCCAAAAAGCTTTCTAATAAAGGAACCGATTCATGTAAGCTCCATCACTATTCCTCTGCAGAAGAAACAATTCATTAATCAGGCCTTTAATTGCGTTTCAACGCAAATAAGTGTGTTTTGTTTAGGGAATAGCCAACTGCCTTTCCATTTAACTCATCAAGCTAAATAAGAAACTTTTTTTTTCTTTTAAGAAAGCACATTACAACTTTTAATACTCTGCATTCAGATCCATCAGTTTGATATTTCCCCCATCATTTCATAAAAAACACCTTTAAGACAAAAGTATGAGACCATAGCTTTATATCTACTTACTTGTGAATCCAAGTCTTCTCCTTTTACACAAAGATTTGCATCAATTACATTTAACCCAACGAGCAAGCCAACGATAACTGCTCCTTCTTCTTCCATCATCAGTGCATGATATTCATAAAATTCGCTGAAAAATGATTTTTTTAAAAACTTCGTAACTTACTTTAACATACTTTGAATCAATTTTTAACTGCTGGTCAATCAGTAATTTATTTTATTTTCAAATCTTTTAAAGATTGACTTCACCAATACTCCAAGGTGGTTAAAAGTTTAGAGCAACATACTGAATATACCAACTAAAGTGGCAACTTATACAGAATCTAAGTTTTCCCAACAAAATAAAATGACATGGGAAAGGTCCACCATAGTATGAAAGGGCATCTGCTCTGCAACAGGGCTTTCCCTTCTTCTCCAATCCCCAATCCACGCCCCCCCCCCCCCGCTCTGGAGAGTTCAGGGACCCTCTGGAACAAATTTTGGGGGTGCACAAGGGGTGGAGAGGAAATGAGAAGAGAAACTGGAAGTCAACTCAACTTCAGTTACAAAAGAAAATTAGGTGCTCAGATGTTTTGCTGTGTAAGCAACACAAATGCAAACCAAGTGAAGAAAAAATAGTTGTGAGCCTAAGTTTTAACTTTACTGTCATATTACTTAGCAATAGCTACAGTAAAATGTAACATAACTGTACAATTCTGGTAGCAATTACAGCATTGACCTTAATTTACCCTATAAAAATCTGAATGGAGACTCACCCAAGCAATTCCTTCTGAAAGATGAGACATCGTAGATAATCAGCCATCTTTTTTTGCATAAGTGCCAATCGTAACCAAGCTCGGGCACGTCCTAGTGGAGTCCTATTTTTTAAAAAAGGAATAGCTCAGAAAACAAATATCTATTGGCCAGGATTATTGTCCAAAATGGAAAAGATCTTTACTGGCAACACAACTTACTTGAGACCAGGCAAGTCTCTAACACTAGCAGCTATTTCCTCAGCTTCCGGGTACAACTTCTCCACAAGCTCCAGAGGACCCCATATTGTTTTATTGTAACTGAGAAAAGACTTTTTTACTAGAAGAAGGAAAATATAATATTTTTACATTTTAAACTTGGCTTTATACTTTAATACAGCTGTTATCTAGATGGCACTATAAAAGTTATTTCTAGGTAAGCCATATCAGAGTGCAAGGAACATTTGTAAGCATGGTTAATATTCAACACTTATACAGTATCAGCATATTTAATCTACTGCACCTAAGATTCTCTAAAACCATTGCAGCCAACCGTGAAATGAATGTTATAAGAACACCAAGGACAAAATAAGGTAAAACAAAGAAGAATCTGCGAGTTGAGGTTACATATCCCAGGAAGCCAACAAAGAAGAGAAATAGCAGGGACTTGCAGGACTCCAAAGAAGTAAAAAAATCCTGTAAAATAAATTAGAGGGTTTCTTCAGTTGCCCACATCAATATTAATGAATCCAAGTGGGGAAGCACATAGATTCCCCCTTGGATTGACTGAGGTGAGGGAAGTCTACAGTGTGCATCCTGGACCCATGAGGATGAACGCAGGCCGGCTAATACAGTAGTACCTCAGTTTAAGAACAGTCCTGTTTACGAACGATTCAGTTTATGAACACTGCAAAACCGGAAGTAGCATCCCGGTTTGCGAACTTGACGTCAGTCTAAGAACGGAATCTGAAAGGTGGAAGGGAACCAGCGGCGGAAGGCCTCATTAGGGAAAGCATGCCTCGGTTTACGGATTAAGTTCGTAAACCGAGGTACCACTGTATAGGGAATTCTATATGCCTAAACTTGCCTTAATCTAGAATGAGTAATCTAGTATTATACTCTTTTGTTACATAACAAAATAAAATGTCAATATGCTTTGGGAAAAACAAACAATCATCGCTTTTAAAACACGCATTTGGTACCTTTAAGGCCATGTTTCAGGCAGTGCTCCATAACAACGAAGAACTGTTGCAGAGGTGGATAGTCAGAATCAAGGGTTCGGCCAAAGCTCAGGGCAGATTCAATGAGTCCCTTGATACTCAGTTTGGCCATATTCAATAAATTTGTTCGCTCAACAGCTGTGGGGTCTTTCACAGCTTAAAAAGGGAAAAAAGCAAAATTATTCAATGAGAACAGAATAGTTCAATACTGCTTTACTGATAAAAACACAACAATCTTGTCCAAAACTAAACATAAAAAATGAAAGGGGGAAAGAGAATAGGATAAAAAGCATATTATGAAATATAGGGTGTGTCTGTACAGAGCTTTTCCTCTGAAGGAACAGAATATTTCCGTAGACCCGCAGCACTGGCAAGTGTCCTGTTCTAAATCAGGGCAGAGAGCACTTTAGCCTGGAAAATCTAGCACTGCTTGCCATTACCCCAGGTACATCAAGTTCTTAATATGGAAATCCATAAAAGATATGTGAAATAATAGCACTGCAACATTTTCAAATCATTTAAGATGGCCGAATATTTTGCTTTTGTTACTGCAATGTACTGATGTTTCCAGTGAACTAACCACAATGACTCTGCAAGCTAACATATGCTGACGGAAAGCTTATTTTTGCCAAATTTGTTTGCAAGCCCCACTGGGTCTAGCAGGATCAGGCCCAGTTCAAAAAGCAAGGGCGAAACTAGGCTTTATTTCATCCGGGTCAAAGACCCAGTTTGGCACACACACCCCACACACAGGTTGGGACTTGGGAGCCTCAATGGTGCCCCTCTGGAGGTTTCACCCAGGGCAAAAAACCAGGGTAGCCACCTCCCCCTCCCCCCAGCTACAGCACTGCAAAAAGCATAACCCTAGCAGGAAAAAACCCATGGTCCCCACTGCTTTTTAAAGTAATTTTTCCTCCCTTCCCTTATACGTTGGCATCATAACGGTTGCAATATTGTGCACTGTTAGCTGGAAGTAAGCCCCTCTGAAAACTGGAACTTACTTCTGAGTAGGATTGGGCTGCATCTATCAGACCCCAGAGCAGCTGCTACCTGGCCACAATATACCTACACCAAGCATCACAATCCAGGGGTGGGGTTAAAAGGACGCCTGAGAGCGAGCAACAGAGAGTTGCCCACTCTGTCAGTCCCTGCCAATCGCGATTCTGAGACAGGGTCCCACGCAAGAACCGATGCACATGCAGAGTTCCTCCACACAAGGGGGTGGGCATCCTGATTGGTCCAGGATACCCCTCCCCGGGACCTCCACGCGCCTAGCGAGGTTTGCGCGAAAGGTCCGTTCTGACGCTCAGCGGGTGCGTGACGCAGCAGGCGGGGCCGGCCGGCGGGACTCTCCTTCCCCAAGCTCAACACGCGACGGCCGTTCGTCTGCACATGATTCCCCTGGTGACGTTGCCGATGGTAAACCACTCTTACCCGCAAGAAGCTATAATGAAGCAGCCCTACCTTCTTCACCACCACGCGCCGCTCGGCGCCAGCAGTTCGCGCCCTCCCTACAGGCTCGCAGAAACTCAATGGAGAGATAATGACGATGACACGAAGCCTCCTCCCGGCAGGGCTTCTTCATTCAAAGCAGGCGCTGCTAGTTACTTAAGAGGCTACCGAAACTGCGCAAGCGAATAATGGGGAGCTACTACCAGGAACATCAACATCGTTGTGCAAAGCGAAGCCATTTCACTGCCTGCCCGATTTTCATAGGAGATCTATCGATCTATTAACTCCTATGCAACCAATAGCCCGGGGTGGGCTTCGTTCCTAAGGGAACTTAGAGAGGGGCTCCCACCCCACAAAGGCCTGGATGCGGAATGAAATTGGGGGGCGGGCAGAGGACCGCGAGAGACTTTCTCGCGGCGGCCTTAAAGACCAATGGACTTTTCAGCATCCTTTTTCCCCCCCGGAGACGTGTGCAAGGGAAACACTTGAGGGTCAGACCTGTTGTTCGCCTGACGCGGCTCGAGGGGCGGCTTCAGCCCCTCGCGGATACCCGCCCCACAGCGGGGGCAAGCGAAGGCGGCGCTTCCCCCATAACAGACGGCGGCCGAGCCCACCCAGCCTCCCTCCCCAGAGGGAGAAGAAACGCTCCGTCAGCCCTTTCCCTTCGCCGCCGCCAGCCCAAGCTCCTCCGACTCCCCTCACGCCCGGCCGCCGCCGCTTCTCCTCTGCTCCTTACCCATCGCCAGCGAGGAGCAGCAGCTGCCCGAGCAGCTCAGCGAGGTGGACCCAGCCTTTGCTCCTTTCACGGCCTTTCTCCAGCCCTCCTCCGCCTCCTCCATCTCCGCCCTCCGCCGCCGGAACCGCGCCCGCTGCGCCCCTGGCGGCGGGAGGACCCGGACGGAGGCGCGTCGCTGCGAGGGGCCGGAGCCAGATGTCGTGACAGGGCGAATTCTCCGAATTTGCTTCATATGATTTAGCCTGTCCCAAATTCCCAGGCCAGGGTGGGGGTGGGGTTCACTTTTGCCTTGAGGTGAAAAGACAGGTTCTGCACTTCTCTCCAATTCTCAATTACTCTAATTTCTTTTAAACATTATTTATCAAAATCCTATGCCGCCCTTCATCTGACAACCACAGGGGAGTTTACAACATAAAAACGCAAAAATACATACCATACCAACAAAGAAAAAATACTACCCCCCCCCCAACTTACATAGATCTTGCCATTTCACTGTTCTCCAAGAAGCTCAAATAAACTGTTACACCATGTTGGTTTTAAATCAATCCAAAATATTTTTAAAATAGAAAACCAAATCCAACCTGCATACCACTTTGTAAACTGGAGTTGGTATACTAGTGCACTCTAGATTCATATTTTAAAATCAGTTGAGTCCAAAACATCATGAGCCCATCTATCAGCCCATATATACATGCTTGTGCAAGTCAATTTTCCCACCAGCAACCTGGGAAATGACACGAAAACTCTTTAACTCTTTATCCTTCTTAGTTTAAGGTTACCAGATTTTTTTCAATGAATCCGGGGACTGTTCAACTTCAATGGATTTTGTCTGGGGACTGATTTGTAAATCCAGGGACGGTCCCTGGGAAACAGGACATCTGGTAACCTTATCTTAGTTGTCTGGAAGCAATTTTTTTACTCATTACAGATTACCATGAGTGGTCTATTCATAAACAAGATATCTATGTTGATAGCATGACAAATTATTAGCTGGGGAAATTGTGGCGGGATGGAGCAGTGGTTTCACCACTCCATCTTGCTAGCTTGGGGGGGGGGTGGGCGAGCTTCCCTCACTTTTTTTGCTACACTTCTTTCAGGCTGGCGTGAGGCACTTTGGACTCAGCAAATTCTATGTCTCCAATACACTGCTCCATTTTAGCAAGTAATAGCTTTCTGCTTGCCTTGGTACAGCAGGGACCTCCACTGCAGTGTGCAGCAGGGGGGGGGGGGTCAATGCCACATCCTAACTACCTCCAGCCATTAACATTGGGTGGCAGGGGTGCAATTGCATTCCTAGTCAAGTCAGAGATGAAACTTGTTGAAAGTAAGTTTTAGGACTTCATTTACAGGGAAGTCCTATGCAGGTATGCTCAGAACGGAGTTCAATAGGATTTAGTCAGATTTTTATTGGTTGCAGTGAATGGCCATTACAGGTCAACAGTATTGCAAGTTTAGATAAACTATTTGTAATGCAAATGTATAAACAAGTTTATTTTATTATATATACTACAAAACAGGTAAAAATTTAAGAACTTGGTACATATATCAGGTACAAACATTTATACATATTATATATAGAAATGAATTCCAGTCTTTAAATGGAACTATAATCTACAGGAGTTAATTCCAATGCAATAATATGTTCAAACCCTTTTCCAAACTTGTACATTAAAAAGAGTCAGGCCTACGTTAGCTGTTATTTCAAGTAACTTTTATGAAATATTTATAAAATATAGAAAAGTGAAACTACACTGCATTAAATTAATTAGCAGCAAGATATATAAATTCAGAATCCATCTGTAGTTCTGTCTCCCAAATAGTTGAGTTACAACGTTACAAACAAGCAGTTTCAAAAGGTGTTTCTTAGTAAAATCTACTTAACAGAGTTACTTATAATATCAACAGTTCAAGTTATGAGGAAAAATCAGTATGAAAAATGAAAGCAATCTGATTAGTAATCTCACATTCCAGGGTTTTGTTGCTGTACAGAGGAAAGAATAAAGAAAACAGAGAACATGGATTGTTGTGAAGCAAGATGGCCACATAGTTTTAAGCTCTGCTTGTTAACAAGGCCTTTTACGCTTAAATAATGTTTCTTAAGAACAGCCTCTTAAGAAAATCTTTCTAGAATTTGGCATTCACAAGTCATGTTTTAACAATAAGGATCCAGTTGTAAGACTAGATGCACACAATATTTTAATGGCTCTAAATCTGTCAACTGATGAGAGCAAGGCAGTAGTACACTACTGGTGAAAGGCACTACTCCCCTCAATTTGTAATAGCTGCTTCTAAGATTTCATACCTTATCACATACAGAGGGCTGAATCCAGCCACTTTGAAGTTGCATTGATATAAACATAATAAATAATGTTCTGAACTTCCCTCTGACACACACACACACACACACACACACACACACACACACTTACTTCAAAGTTCAAGACTGCACACACATCTGAGTTGCTCAGCAGAACTGAATAAAAGCAGCAAATTTAAAACCTGAAAATATGAGACATGTTCATGACATATGTTCGGGCATTTTTTTTGCCAGAACACAAAAAATGGTATCTGTGGACAGGGGACAGAAGCATGCACACAAGCCCCAACCCCACATCCTAGTGCACATTACCCTACCCACTCAGTCAATCAATCAATCAATCAATCAATCAATCTCAAGCCTTCACTGTACAGAGCAAAAAAAGAGAGAGGCTGCAGTGGCTTATATTTGCTTTTCATTAAAAGCAAGTTGAACACCTTGAGAGATTATAAGGTCTTTATTAAGATCTGTGATTGTGCAGAAAGTTCTACTCTTGTTCAAGAAAATCCAAGATTTTTGTTGAACTCCCCTGCTGAGCTCAGGAAAGGGACTAAATCAATGTG
Source organism: Podarcis pityusensis (assembly GCF_964106645.2). NCBI lineage: Eukaryota > Metazoa > Chordata > Lepidosauria > Squamata > Lacertidae > Podarcis > Podarcis pityusensis. Next base: position 71,978,108 of record NC_138032.1, on the reverse strand, counting down.
GCAACATAAACCAGGATACTGGGTGGGGTTGTGTTTGCAGATCGATTCAAATGCCTGAACATGCCTGGAGATGTGTGTGCAAAGTTTAATTTTTAAAATGGCTAACATTTTAAGAACTATGTCGAGACATTAACATGTAGAAAAGACAGTGGAATTAAATCTATTTGACAATATGAAACTCCCAAGCTTATAATGCAATCGATTCTTTCAGCAGCACATGAATGAGGATTTTCACCTTGATGCCTCCTTGTCACAGAAGGTTACAACGATACACACTTTCACATGCCCCTAATGGAAGACTGAAAATGTAAGTAACATTAAGGAAAATATATTTGGTAACGCGAGAGAAAAAAGCTTGAATAAATCTTTTATCTGTATAACCCAGAGATCTTCAGAGGAGGTCTTGCTGAAGGTGTCACATATTGCAAAATGCCATTTGATGGCAACACGAAAGTGGGCCTTCTCTGTAGTGATGTCTCTGGATGAGTGTCCTCCCTTCTGCCATTCAAGAGGCATCAACTGTTGTGTGCTTCCAACACTAAAAATTCATCTATTTCCATGGCCTTTCCCTGACAAGTGGCACTAATCCTGCTGCTCTATACTATTGGTGGTATCTGTAATATTATTTTAACTGAAATGCTTTAAATGTATTTTTTATTTCTATCTTTGCAAGCCATTTTGAGATTTATTTGCAATGGTAAAATCAAATAAACAAACAAATAAAGAGATGAACTACCAAAAAAAGGATATCATTACTTCAGTATCCAAATGACAAAGCAACTTCTTCAGAGGAGGATAGTGACACAGCGATGGCACACAACCCAGCATGATTAATTTGTGTTTTGCTCTTGTAATAGCAACGTTGAGACGTCTCCAGTCCTTCAGAAGTTCTCCAAGCTATCAGAAGAAAAGAGCAGTTGACCTAGCCTTAAGATTTTGCAGCTGACTGAGCTTGCCAGGTTTTATATTTCAAATATAAAACTAAGCAGAACAGAACACCATCAGAAGAAGGTAGCAATCTGCTTTCTTCATTGCACAATCCACCAACAAAAAGAAAAGCAGGGTATTTCTGATTTTTGGGATATCCATCCAAACATTTTTCATGCACTGAGAAGGGAGCTGGGTCTCGCCTTGCGGCCATGCCTCTCGCCAACCATGCATTCCACCAGTGTGTGAAGAACTATGTGCACAGAGTACCACCCTGCAACAGGAGGACCTTGGGACAATCAGAATTCCTCCCCTCACCTGGAGGCACTGTATGTACATAGGGTTGCTTCGCTTCCTGGCGGAAAGTGTGGCTGGCAAGCATGTGCAGCTGCTAGATACAATCCTCCAATCAGGGGTTGTGCACACTCACAAGGGGATGTGGACTAGATTTCTTTTGAAAAGAGAAAGGACAAAACTCCAAATTTTATAATAGACCCATGAAAGTGTGCAATTATTTAGCTAAAATAGTTGCCCTTCTTATCATTTTGGAATAAATTTGTACAGCCAGTTTTTTCTTACCACTTATTTCTGTGTTTTCCAAGCACAACTAAATAAGCCATTTTCAGATGGACAAATCTTAACTTTCCAGATTATGAACTGCTCAGTGATTCTAAAATACAGCCTACTCACATTTCCATCGGCATTATTCCTTACAAAGGACACTATGATGATACTTTTGTCTCTTCCTTGGTACTTGTCCACAGTATTTACTTCTACATTCTTGATAAATGAACTTGTCATCAAGTCTGTGATTATCTTTAACTGATGTCTGTATGGAGATATGACCCCAATATCTGAGGGCTTGCAACCAGCCTAAAAAATAAATCCCAGACATTCAATGATTAAATCTAGCAAAAGAGTTATTTTGGGGTATATGCTATCAAGAAACATTCGTGGAAAATGGAGTATAATAAACACAAAATAATTAGGCATTAACTTGAAGTCGAACAAATAAGAAACAAAAATGCAATATTAAATATAAAGTTACAAAGTGAATTGAAACTGGTTCATTTAAACTATGGTTTAAAGTTATGTGGAAACCAGGTCAACAAGTGCCCATATAAATAGTGTGGGGTTGTTGTTGTTGTTTAAATGCAGATTGTAATTGCTTCTATGTGCTCCAACAGCTAGGTGCTATATAGTGAAGAGGAAAGAAATACTGGAGAACCATTATTTTAGCTTTTTAAATAATGTGTCCCTAGTGGATACCATAGAAGCAGTTTACTCAAACAAGCATATCTCTGAACAGTGACTCAGTATACATCCAGAATCAGGAGTTTAATGGCCAAAGCATGTCAGTTTTCAGAACTGACCACACCATTTCAAAAATCCTTCACATACCTTGATAAACATGGATGTCAGGAAGAGAACCAGTCTGGCTTCTGTCATGTTACTTACACCACCTTTTTCTGTAAGTTCTGGCGCTGGAACCTATACCAAGGAAATATCCTACACATTTTAATCTGTAAAAATGAAAGTTCAATTTTGCTTGCTAGCTTTTAAAAAAAGATGTACTGGATTTCCTTATATTAAAACATCTCCATGTAGGTGGTTATGCTAAAGGGGACAAAGCCCACACAATTAAGAGGAAGGAGCCATACTGGAAGTTAGTTAGTATACTAATTCATCAAATTTACTCATCATGTCACACAACCAAAAGAAGACTTGAAGCAACTTACAAAAAAATAATAATACACAAACATACAATGTATAGAACAAATATTCATTAAAACAATACTGATATACTACAAGGGTTTAGAAACAAAAACAGCCAACAGAAGAACTAATACTAGAAAATAGTCATTAAAGCCAGAACTTCTAGTGTTGTCCAAATACAGGCAGAATAAATATGTCTTTGCCTGGCCCTGGAAAGATTACAAAGATGAACCTCCCTGGGCAAAGCATTCCATAAGCAGAGGACTACCACAATTTCACCTTCAATTTCCTAATGAATAGGGTGAACATAGAAATAACTGTTTATTAGGGCAAACAAGTAAAATTTACCTTTTCTGTGTTAAGGAAACAAACAGGGTTGTTTGGATCAAGTGTTTCCTTTAGCCAAGTTTCTGAAGAAAACTTCTGGTCCAATTTCAAGTCTTTTAAATTTGGCAAGTCAACTATGGCTTTGGACACCTTCTCAGAGCCGCATTCCAGTTTGCCATTATATACCAGGTTGTTGCTCAGTGACATAATTTTACTAAAAGGTTTCAAAAAACAAAGCAATGTCAAATTTGGACACTTATAATATGTGGCGACTAAACAATAGCTACTTGAACTACCTACCTGTTCATTCGGTACTGTACGGTCAGCTGAACAACGGCATTCTTGTTTCGTTCCAGTCTTTTGAATAAACTTTCGCCCATGCCAAGATCTCTGTTAAAAAAAAAAAAGTCAGTCCGTGGCTAACACAAAGTTTTGTTGATAATACATGACTTATTTTGTAAGCAGGATGTCCTCTTACCTTGCTTCTGCATTTTGCACAAGTGGAGGTAGCTGCTGATGGTCCCCCACTAGCACAAACCGAATTGAATAGAAGAGTGGACCCAGGCAGATCGGCTGGCTTATTTGAGAAGCCTCATCCACTATGCAGAAGTCAAATTGTTTACGAGTGAAAATTGGATGCTTTATTCCCATGCATGTTGTGGCAACCACAGGCTAGAAAGAGAGTAAAAACTATCATCATCATCATCATCATCTGCCCCTCACCCTAAGGTCTCATGGCCAGTTACAACAAAAGATTCCTGCATTGTAGAGGGGTGGACTAGACGATCCTTATGGTCCCTTCCAACGCTGTGATTCAAAATGTTAAAAGCAGTTTAAAACAATTTGCAGTCACAAAGTAAGGTAGACCCTAAAAAATACACTTCAAGTGTCTAAAGACAGGGTGAAGAGGCATGTCTTCAGCATTTGCCAAAAGCTGTATAATGAAAATGCCAGACACACCTCTATGGGGAGTTCTACCACTTAGGGGCTGCCAGAGAATGTCCGCAACCGCCCCCTGCAACTTGTTTTCAATATGTCGTTATAAACCTTGTGTTTTCTAACTGTAACTTTTGTATGAAAAAAATGTACAAATGTTTTCAGTTTAGAACAGTTATGTCTAAACAATGCAACATTGCTGACTCTATAGATCATTAAATGCACTCTATACATGTGCTGTTAAAAAGCAGTTCTTGCATTTATGGTTGTTTAACCTGAGCATTTGGGGTGGTTGATCATGGTATAGACCTTTGAGGAGTAAAATTAGAAGTGGGAGTGCAAGTTGATCACAAGCAACTCAGAAAGGTCAAGTCTTGCTGAGCACCCGTGCACCACTGCCACGTCCTTATTGTGATTTAAATAGTAAGTCAAAATAGCGGTTTGCAAACGCGGGGATAATGTGTCTGTAAATTATTTATGATGAAATCTGATGGCTGAGATTTGCTTTTCAGATTAAAGAATGTCTCTCACAGGGAAGGCCAACATCTTCACTGGGACACAGTATTCCAGGGGTCAGCAAACTTTTTCAGCAGGGGGCCAGTCCACTGTCCCTTAGACCTTGTGGGGGGCCGAACTATATTTGGGGGTGGGGGGAAATGAACGAATTCCTATGCCCCACAAATAAATCAGAGATGCATTTTAAATAAAAGCACACATTCCACTCATGTAAAAACATGCTGATTCCCGGACCGTCCACGGGCCGGATTTAGAAGGCGATTGGGCCGGATCCGGACCCTGGGCCTTAGTTTGCCTACCAATGCACTATTCCATAAAGAACAATCCAAGGCTGAAAGTGTATTTTGCCTTTGTACAACACAACCAGCCCCCTCTAGTGGTATGGGTCTCCCAGTTACAAAGCCTATATCATGAATATTTACATATTAAATACAAAATTCAAAAGATGCAACACAGCTTGAATATATTTACCTTTTTCAATGTAAGTAAAATTGGTATGGACAAACATTTTATTTGTACCTTGATTAAAATCTGCAGAGGCATCATAACCAAAGCGTTAAGTGCCGTGAAAATAAAGCACTATATGCACTACAGACAGGCAGACACCTCCAGCTAGATGTTCGTTTTCCCGGTAGTCCTTTTTGAAATACATCTCAGAGATTCTAAAACCCTGAAAGTCATTTTCCTTACTTGACTACGATACAGCTCCTCCAAGTCAGCTACAGTCTTAATGCATTTGGATCTGCAGATCTCTTCCTCTGTGAACTTCTGAATGGCCGGATGAACCTTCTGAACTCTACCCAGTCGCAGAAAGCCTACTTTGAACTTTGCCAGCTTCAGAAGGATATTGTCAACTGCAGTGTGAGTAAAGCTAGTTAAGAGAACACTGAAGCCACAAGCATAAAGAATTCGGACCTAAATGTGGGAAAGGAGACAAAGGAGGGGTGCATTAATTTGCATTTTCGTACAAGTCACACACCCCCCCCCCCTCAAATTCTAAAACCCAGCTGTCAATGTAGGAGGAAATTCCATGTATGGGGCGTGTGTGTGTTTTTCAGATCACCACCACCTACATTTAAGAAAGGCATTAGGGAAGCTGTGGGGCGATGGCCACTGGTCTTGAGACTATGGGCATTGCTCAAAGTGGGGGGGGGGGCACAATCACTACTGCCCATGCATTCAACACTCATAGGAAGGGGATTTACGTGTATCAATGTTTGTGCAGAGATGTTCTGTATGAAGGGGGATCCTGGCCCAATCAGGATTTCTCCAATACTGTGTGGTGAAGCTCTATGTCCAAAAGTAAACATGCACAAAGCCCCTTCCTATGCATGCCAAACACAGCTGGCGAGGGGTATATACAAGTGCTGGGTACACCACAGCCCATCTAACTGCCCTGACACACTTCTTAGACTCATGGGGGGTGTCATACTAATAAGCCGGTAGTTACCGTAAGTACTTTATTTACACCAGTGGAAATCCTGAGTGCAGATTTGTGGTTTTGAAACATTCGCTCTTCAGACAGCACATTTTCCTAACATGCCATATAGAATATCTACATTAAGTATATAATTGCTTGAGCAGAGTTTGTTTTTTAATGAAACTTCTTACACTTCACATTTTGGGTGTTTCAGTCATTAAAGTCCTACGGTCTGCATGCACAAAATTCATTAACATCATTTTTTCAAATGTTCCCTCTTTCTGGAATCTTACCAGAGCACATATTGTGGTGGTCTTTCCTGTCCCAGGCATCCCGACAATGAGTGTGTAATCCTTTGAAAGCAGCACTTGTTTCATTGCTTGTTTCTGGGGTTTATTAAGGCCTTTGATTTATGGGGGGAAATAAGTGAATACAATAAGTTCTCTGCCTTCATTTTAAACATAATTACCTGGACCTGGGGGACTACTGAGGTACCTATTTTACAATATCAAAACATTAGCTATATTTGCATGTACGGGGGCAGAATACACAGTTCAATCCTATGCACCTTTACCCAGCTAGTTCCACTAAGTTCAGTAAGGGTTGCTCCAGGTAAATGCGCAGAGGATTACAACCTGATTAAGAAGTGTAAGGTAGGTCATCTCATTCATGCTTTGCTTGGAAGTCCCATAACTTCCTGCTACATCAATTAATACTCTGGAGAACAAGCCTGCTACAAATTTGGTATTGGCTTCAAAATTCGTTGAGCATACATTTTAAACCTGGGCTTCTAAGCAGCAACTCAGTTTCGGCTAAAAATTGCCTGCAGGCAACCAGGCAGGGAAACTTATGGAAACAAAATAACTTCATTTCTTCTTTAAGGCAATCTATATGCCACAAATGACTAGCAAAAAGTCTCAACAGCAAAGATTATCTTTTGTTGACTAGCTTGCAAAGTTTTGAACGTGAACATTACCACAGCAGAGCACATCTTGAAAAGTCAACAGACAACTTCCATTAAGTTTGGGATAAGGCATGCCACTACAAAGAGCTGTTAAGCATGCATTGGTTGGTTGTTTGCTTTCAGGCAAAATTCAGAATGCTTCTTCAGCTTAGAAAGCTTCAGTCTCTCAATGACTTCAACAATCCTCCTCTAACCACATGGGAACCTGCCTTCCCTGACATACAGTACTCTTTAGGAAGAGAAATCACACACACCTGCATGACATTCACTGAGAGGAGAACCAAGCTTGGGTTTGGGTTCATATTCCAGCTCAGCCACAGACTCTCTAAATAACAGACAGAGCGTTTTTAATGAATTGTGTAAAGAGTTTTTAACTTTTGATTGGTTTACGTATTTTAAATATAATTAGCCCTGGGACCCTGGGACAAAAGGGAGGGATATGAATTATACAGATAAAAGTACCAATCTTATTGAGAGTCGTCACCTGTTTTTACATGCCCAGGCTTTGGGATTTGCCAGGCTACAAGACTGCAGGAACAGTATTTCATTCTTACTCCAGCAAAGTAAGTATTTATAGAGCTTCAGCAAATGAGCATTATTTTATCTTTCAATGAGCTGATTCATTGAAAATGCATGGTATCCAGTGCCTTAAATTTTCAGTCACAAGGTTTTCTACTGAATCTCTAGGCAGGAAATCCAATTTTCTAATATAACCAGACCTTAATAGGGTTTTTTAAAATAAAAAAATGCATCTACTGTACCTTTTAGAATGTTCGCAACAGTTTCCTTTGCTTCTGGAGGAAGGACAGAGCTCAAATGTTGGATGAACTGTGGTTTCTGAAAGTCTATTATTAAATTACGAAGCCTTTCACTAAAAAGAAGGATTGAGAGGGAAAGGAATAAACAAAAAATGAAAACACATTTCTAGAAATGTTAGGCATGGAAGGAAGATAAATTTGAACAGACCTTGCAGGAGAATTTCCCATCAATTTAGAAAGGTTTCCCAATGGAGCATCTGTGCCAAAAGCTCCTTCTTCATGGTCTAACCTAAATATAGTGTCTTTTGGGATACGTGACAAGTTCCTGGAAGGCAGAAAAAAAGGTATCACTCAGATTCTAAGACCCTGAGTATTAGGAAATATACTGAGAAGTCTTTCCCAAACTGGTGCCCGCCAGATGTTTCCCAAACTGGTGCCCTCCCATCACCCCTGACCATGCTGTCTAGAGCTAATGACAGCTGTAATTCAAAACACGCTGAGGGTACCAGGTTGGATAGGGAGGCAATGGTCATTTCCCAGTTGCAACTACCTGCAGCAGGGAGACAAAGGCCACTCTAACTGCATGCATTTGTATAATACATGTTTGACACAAGAACAACATGTTATTACATGTTAGTACATGAACTCTCCTGACAAGTAAAGCACTATGTTACCTATCCAATAAGCAAGAGATTTTGGAGCCGTTGATCTGTTGCACATAACCAATCGCCAAGCCAAGCAAAGTGCTGTCCGCTTCACCACTCACAACAACCCTGTCTCCTATCATCAGAATTGTTGCAGGTGCAGAACCCTTTTTACGCTGGAAACAGTGTAAATACAGTCCATCGGACACCTTCTGCACGCACTCCACCCTGATCATGTTTCCAATGCAGTCTCCGTGTTTCTCCCTACAAAAATTAAAAACAAATGAAGTTTGGGAAAGCTCACGGTACACAGTTGCTAGCCCATGCAACTCTTTGCTTTAAGGAAACTGAAAGAAGTGTCATCTACATTTTTAGCTGTCGCTACTCTGAAAAACTCGATGTCAACAGTTTTGGTAGCTAAAGTGAAGTTTGAAAGTGACCCTACAAAATCACCAATACCTTTCTGCAGCAGGTATCATCCATATGTTTCTGCAGCCCTTCTTTCCATCTTTATATTGTGACTCCAAGGTTAGCATCAGATACCAGAGATGGAAATACTCCAAGTGCGAGGGCTTCAGATGCTGGGTCTCATTTTCAACAGCAGCAAGCACCTCCGGAGAAAGAAAGCGATTTTGCTGCTGTTCCACAGCCCTAAAACAGAACACAACATGAGTCCTCCTATAATTTCAATAATGACGGCCTGTGATAATTCTGCTAAGAAACTTCATAGATGGCAACAATTTGAATTAAGTCTGTGCTATCTTCATATAAATTCTTAGGCAGACGTACACTAGTGTGCCTGCATCCTTCTACCCCCTGAAAACCTACTTCTATTGCTTTCCCTAGATTTTATCAATAGTTTCTCTCTGCTTTTAGGGTAGCTACCATTTCAGCATGCACTATCGTAGTAGAACCATTATCATATTTAGGGTCATGCCTACATTTCTGCTTGGTATAGTTCACAGCTGGAAAACTAAATCAAACGCAACATGGCGTGGTCCAAAATAATACATTTGACATTACACAGAATCTCGAACACAGAAAAGAACCAATTATTTCACACCTGGATCTAATGTAGCCTTGTCCAAAACTGTGATGTAGAGCCTTAATGAAACCACAGCATCAGCCATTTTAAACAGAGATCAGCTTGCAAAGAGCTTGCAGGCTTTAAAAAAGGAATTTACCTGCTATAAAGTGCACAGTTCTGCTTCTGAGAGCAATAGCTGCATGCCTTACTGTCATTAATCAGAGGAGGCAAAGATGCAAGCTGTGTCCGCTCCTTCCCAGTGTCAGATTTGCATACGGTGTGAAGCAAATAGAAGGCCAACTCATTTCTTAGTTTGATCAGTTCTGCAGAGGGAGAAACAAAAATGATGTCCAGGTCCGTCCGTCCCCAAGCTTCAAATATTTAGGAAAAAGGCACAAGGAAAACTACTTTGGCTCTGCGCTCACTGGCCACTCAGAGTGCCCAGGAAACACAGAGACAAGATGACACATCTCTGCCTCTCCCTCCAATCTGAAGCTGGATGGCATGGTGCTAGTGATGCGACAGAGGCTTGCTTTGCACAAATCCTAAGTTTCCTCTCAACTTTGGGGCTGGGGGTGAGTAGGGATCATTCCCATCCACAGCAGTTCCAAGACTAGGAGAAAGCTTAGAACTCATTATTTAATTTCTTTGTTTTTTGTATTTATATCCCACACTTCCTTCCAAAGGAGCCCATGCTACCCAGAGGCTGTCTTGAGCATTTGCTGAAATTTGAGGCCTTTACTTAACTGGGGCACCAGTTTTGTCTTTCCTTGGGAAGAGACGAACTTGACACAGTTTTCCATGCCCATGTAATCCCCAGCTTGAACTGCTGAAATGGGCTCTACATGGACTCCCTGTTGAAAAGGTTTCGGAAACTTCAGCTGGTTAAGAATATAAAGCCTCACTAGGTTGATAATGGGACCTTCCCATACTGAACAAATACTTCAGCTCTTACAAGATCTTCACTGGCTACCAGTTTGTTTCCAAGCACAAATCAAAGTGCTGAAATTGACTAAGTCCTAGATGAGCTAGAACCATGGCAGCTGAAGGCTTTCCTTCTCCCATAAAAACTTTCTATTTGCTGATGTTGTCACTGGATGCTCTGCTCTGAGTCCCCTTGCCAACCACAGGCAAAGCTTTTTCGGTAGCAGGGCCCACACTCTGGAATGACCTCCCCAGAAAAATTCATCTGGCATGTGCTCTTTTTCTGTGCCAAGTTAAATCAGTTTTTTACATAAGCTTTTTGTAAGAGACAGCAAATGTGGGGGTGGGAGCTCTTAAACTATTTAATTCTGCTTTATCTGATTTTCATGATTAAATTGCATTTTTTTTAAATTAAAAAAAATTCCAGCCCCCTTGAAGACTGCATTGTTGAAAAAATGAGATGGAAATATTGTAAACACAACACAGTCCAAGGATTTTTCCAAGCAGAAAATTACCTCTCCTATCCATACGATTTCCAGGTACAGGAAACATATTCCCAGTTTTAAGGTAAAGGAGGAATCCAGCTTCAGGATCAGCTCGTCTTCCTTGGCACAACAGGGAGTACAAAACCACCTGGGGGGAGAATCCAAAACTATTAAAATGGAATGTTAAATGTAGGTATCAACCAAGTTGCACCACTTTGCAGTTTCTTGCTGCAGTAATCACACACAATATGTCCCCCACCAGTGAGCATACAAATTATGTATCACTAGCAAATAAGCACGCAAGGGCTGCATCAAGACCAGTAATATGGGCGTCAGAGCTGAGGAAACTATAGTCCCACTAACAATTCCTGGGGATGGCATATTGCATCATGCGAGGGACTTAACCAGTCAAGCGAGTTATCGCAATGAATATATTCACAGAAGCCGCCCTAATTATTTAGTCCAGCACAAGAGCCAGGCCTACAGCCAGACTATCAACCAGACTTACGATTTTGCTATTTTTCCTACTCTGCTGGCTTCTCGTTTTCTACTTTTAGTGACAGAAAGAAATGCTTATCTTTGGACACCACCAAATAAATAAATAAATTCCTGCATCCAAGAAGGATAGAGCCTCTAGAAGACCTCATCGACTGAACTTAAGGAAGTAGGTGCTACTAACCAAAACACAAACTTTGAAAGACAAAACCAGAACCTTGAAATGGACCCAGTAACAAATGCAGATGCTTCAAAATAAATAGTTTGTTTCTGCCTTTCAGTATCTTCAACAGCAGCCCCACATACAATACACTACAGTAACCCAATCTCCCAATCTGGATTGTCAAAGACATGAATGACAGCAGTTTCATTTCCTTTTTCATCAGCGGGCACAGGAAACCAAACAAAAAAAAATCTGATAAACAACCACCTAGGGCACAGACCCTATCTAGGAATCCAAGTACCACCTTCCTCCAGCTACATAATTTCCCCTTAACGTACAATTTTAGTCAGTCTACTGAGCTCCTACTAGCATCAACTCTGTACTATTTATACTGGGCTTAAGTTTATTCACAATCATTCAGTCCACTTCAGACACTAACTGAGGGAAATCGCCACCAGAGCACCTGGATCTGATGATAAAAAAAGAGTTCAGTATCATCAGCACATGGGTGACAACTTCAGCCAAAGGTTTGATGTTGATGTTAAGGATCATGGGAGACCCAACTGAACTCCAATGGACCCTGCAGAGCAAATCCTATAGGAAGGAGCAACTGCCTCACAGCATCAGCTTCTGGAACCTTCTGAACCCACCACAAATGATGCTTAAAAACAATTAAGAACATATTAAAACATTTTTAAAACTTAATATTTAGTCAGCGCCTTTCATGTACCCTTTAAAACTAATTACTATAATTCCTTTTTGTACCTGACTTCTGTGTTCTATAGAGTTAGATTCCTTGCCACTTTTAAGCTCCAGAGGCATTATCTTGGACTGAGTTGTAGATCTGCGGTGAATTGTTACGCCAGCTGTAACATCAATTTTACCCTTTAAGCCAAACCTGGGGCACCAAATGTTCTCCTCAACATCCAGGATTTCTGTAACTTTGACAGTGCACCAGGAGTCATCTTTTTCATCCCCTGGCCTATCAGAAAAAAACATTAAGTGTATTAACCGGAAAGGTTTACTTTTGAAAACGAAGAGATAGCTTTCCTTAAATACGTACTTGAAGGGACAAAATCCATATTCCTTTAACAGGTTAGAACATATTACATTCTTAAGCAACTGCTTCCAAACAGATCAAAAGGCAGCGCTTCCTCTTACTATTATTTTGTTCTTACAGATGAGAAAAATGATTTCATTCTCAAGTAACAGAACAAGTGGGCTGAACTGCCTAGCAGGATCTGAGTTGTCAACAAACAAGGGATTCAAGCAACCACAGAATGTGCAGCAAAAGATATGAATAATGAAGCCTTGAAAATACAAAGTCTGGTGAATTTGAGTTGAAATGCAATAGTAGCTAGCCATGGTTTGTATGAAAGAGAGAAATTGGTGCATTCAAATGCTCTAACCTGGTTGACAGCTACTTTGCAATAGCTATAGCAAACAAGCCCAAGGAGAGAAACTTGAAATACTAAACATAGCCGTAAGAAAGTTTGTGTTTTTAATTACACTTTAACCAACAGAAGCCAAAACAGCATTACCACAGTGCACGTTACCACATTACACTTCAGCCCCCCTTTTTTTCCTAAGCAGTGCCCCTGGGCGGGACTCAGAGGGGAGAAATTATCAAAAATCTCTCCACCTTCTGCTGGTGGGGGTCTCCACTGGAAATATCCCATGAAGTCTGGGTCTAACCCAGAAATCCCCCCCCCCAACATGTTGTTTATAAGTGCCCTAGAATCTGTGCCAGGAAAGGAGGTTAACAACCCAAGTCAATTGTTAAAGAAGTTGTACAACATTATTTTTTTATTTATTTCTGGTCCTTTGCAGTCCAGATATTCTGCAGTTCTTACACAGCTAACGAACTTCACCTACAGCACTGGCAGAACAACTTTACAACAGTGTGTTAGTGTGAATAGTTCCTTACCATTTTATCTGCATGTTATGCTGGCAAACATGGTTTTCTTTGTATATGAACTCTTCTGCCCATTTAATGAAAGAGTGAAAGTACTCTTCTATCTCTTGCATTATATCATTCTCTTTCAGATTTAACTGGTACCTGCGGAAGAGAAAGGAGGAAAGCATATTAAAAGCTGCATGGCAGATAGCAGAAGAGAAAAAGGGAGGAAACGGAAAAGATCGCTACATTACAGATATCTATTTTTTCTTTGTGGTCCCTCAGAGAAAAATATCGACATGTTTAGGCATTTGTAACATTCCCAAGTTTTATCAATGTAACTACAGGGAACTATTCTTCCAAAATGTAGCACATACAACTATAAAAATGACAAGTGAATTATTTTGCTTCAAAAAGGTTACTCTATTTGCATGCTCTGAAACAATTATGGCAGTGCATTTTTGTCCACACAAGCAATCACATGGACAAAAAGGTAACAATATCAGCAATTCCCACTATCCCTGTGCAAACTGACCTTTGTTAAGCATTAAAGCTAAGAAAAAGAACAAGTTCTTAAGAGAAAGGTATACCACTCGCTTCATCTCTTACAGCTAATACTTACAGCTCTTTTAGATACTTTGGTCCATGAATTACTGAGAAGGCAATTTCTTGCAATTTCTCTTGTGTAAAATTTGTTCCTGCTTTCTGGAAAATTTCATGAAGGATTGTACCAATCAGCATTGGACGCAAACCAGGCTCACATCCCTGGGGGGAAAACGAAACCACCCCAAAATATTAGCAGAGATGTATGTGCACTACACATTAATTAATCTGTACAATACTGCATTTTTAGTGGCATTTAAGGGCGCAATCCCCTGCACACTTACTATACCTTAAGTCCCATTAAATACTTTTTGAGTAAACACTGTAAGCAAGGTATTTTAAGTTTAAAAAACCAATATCAAAGAAAGAAGAAAGGACCAACAGGACAATTTCATTATTAAACTAACTATCAAGTTAGGAGTTTAATAAAGAGCCATGTTTCCTACTTGAATATAAGCTATCAATGTAAGTCCACCAATCATTATTTACTTTATTTTTCTTTTATTACATTTATACCCCAACTTTCTCGCGTCATGAAAATAAAGGCCCACTTTTATTCCATCATAGTACCAATATGTAGTTCCCACACAGTCACTCAGCCAAACACTGAGCAGAGCCAGACCTGTTTAGCTTCAACAAGGTGGCGACCTTATGTGTCTTCAGATCGTACTCTGGGAATTTGAGGTTTGTTTTCCACCCAATCACTTAAGTTTGGGATGATATGCAAAGTTTACCATATAAAAACATGCATTTTAACACATATATAACCATATGTTCATCACTAGACAAATCCACATTAAAATTATTGTCTTTCCCAACTCCAGAAAATGCTGACTGTTCACCTATTTGCTTTTTGTCTTCATCAATTACCCCAAAGGCACTCTGGAGACTACTGGATGATCACTATAGTAAATAGGGAACATAGTATAGTGAACCAGAGCATTCTGAAACTCTTTACTGGTATAATTTTATTTATAACTTCTTATGTATTAAGTACTTATAATACTAGGTGCTTTATTTAAAACAACAGTTGACAATGCCCTTAATACAGATGTTATCAAGGCCCATGAAACAAACCATTTTAATATACAATGTTTTTCCCAACTTACTTTGAACTTTTCACTCAGTATAGCTTTCCTCATACACCGAATGCTATTTGATACAGTAGTGCCAGAGACTAATATATCTGGATACAGAATCAAATATCCTCCATCTGCATCTATTATCCAAACACCCGCGTTGCACTCTCCTTCTAGATGAATGATATCTCCAGGCTGCACTGGAACAGAAATCCTGAAAAATATGTGCCAGATTACAATGTTGATATGCACACATTTTTAAATTATCTGTGATTTTTGTACTGACCTATAGACCAAGGAAAGGAACGTGATCATGTATTCAAGAAAAACTATAACAATTTTTCAGGGACTTATTGCAACCCACACTCTCGCAATTACAAAGGCCTTCTACAGAAAGACAGTGAAAATGGGCACAGACAGGTAGAGAAGCAGAGAAGATAATCTCTGAACAATTCAGTAGTGGTCCTTTTAGGGATCAATTCTATGGTGATTGGAGTTGGGGAAGGAAATTCCATAGGGAAGCAACCACCATGATGGAAGCATTGCTAGTTAGCCAGTCACACGAGCTGAAGCAACCAGCTCTGGTGGCTTTTTGTCTATTTTTTTCCTTTGGTACTTCATTTTAAAATGTCTCTCCTATTCACTCCAACAGGAGGGAGCTATTTACCCTTAAGGGAAGGGGCATGTCAAGGGAATGAGGGTGTAGGATGCTGTGTGTGTATAACTTATCTAGCTGGGAAAGCCTGAAAGAACAAAAATGTCTTCAATTGTTTCCCGAAAGTGAAGATAGTGGGACCCTGTTGTACCTCAATAGGAATGGTATTCCACAGAACAGGAGAAGCCACACAAAGTCCTGCTCCAAGTTAGTGTGGAACTTGCAGGAAACTGGACTGGAGGTCCCCCACTACTATCAAAAAATGTTGACACCTTAAGGCTTAATGTACTAAAAAAGCGGGGAGGGGGACAGTCAAAGGCTTCCTTCCCTTTACTGACATTAATAGGAGAAACTAAGAATTAGAAATATTTTGATCCCTTGTTCCATAGAACTAATTTTTCAACTTTTTAACCACAATTAGAAACTGTACAATAACAAGCATAAAGAACATTTTGCCCATTATCCAGTATCAACAGTTACACAGCAGTTACCAGTCATGTCTTAGGATGCACAGCTCTGTATCCAAATCATCAAGCTGAGAAGAAGCTGTAATTGTCAGGTGTTTCTCCAGAGCACTATTTTCCTGGACATGTAACACGCAGTATCTGTTGTTCAGGCCCTTGCTGAGTACTGTATCCGAGAAGCCAACAATTTTCTTTGGGAATCTAAAATTACAGTTGATTGATAATACATACAGGTACAAGGCAGTAGTCAGGCACACACTCTAATAACAGATTGGCTTAGATACCACTGTGGGCTAAGATCTGTGAATCTCATTTAAGACATGGAAGCAGAAACGCCAAGCAGAAAGAAACAGCAGCACTACCTTTGTCCACTTCTAGACAAAAGACAATTGTTCTCCAAGTTCTTAGCCATCTAATATTTCTATTATTTGGACAAATTGCTTTCAAAAGTAATTTGGCCAAATAAGACAACGGAACATAAAGAGGGGAAACCATTCCAAAACCCATGTTTGCCTCTGTACACACAGAGGGAAGAGAGGGCACTTGCAGGAGAGAACTGGGGGCTAAGAGGGGACCCTTAACCCCTAACTCCAGTTTTTCCTCTGTAAGGATCCCTCCTCCAGCTGCTTTTTCACTAGGTCCTGAAAATGAAAATATACCAGGATGGGAGGAAAAAAACCTCAGAGGATCCTTTGCAGAATGGGCCGACAACGGATGGCTTAATCACCCATTGTTATTAGAGATTATATACTGTACACACACATATATATATACAGTACACACATATGTGCGTGTGTGTGTGCATATGTATACACACTCTCTCTCTCTTTTTCCTCAAAAGCTATTGTTGCATAATTGCCACACCATGATCGCTGGATTACAACCCGCATCATTTCTGACCATCGACCATGCTAGCTGGGACGGATCCGAGTTGAGCCACGCGTGGGACTCTAATCACAGGCTCCCCAATCGCCACATCCTGAAAAGAAAGGCCACCCGACCTCCAGACGCCTAAAGGGCAGGAGAAGTGGGGAGGAGGACCCACAACCAGGAGAGAGCGGGATCCTCGGGGAGAAGCGTCCCGCCGGCGCTTCGAAAGGCGCGCGCTTTTGCAGCTCAGTCCCCGCCAAGAAGCACCTCGGCGGCGGAGGCGGGTCCTCGAAGAAACTCCTCTCCATCAGCTCTTCCAGAGTCACTTCAGCCGCCTCTTCCTTCTTCTCCTGCCTCCTCGCCGCCATCTCCGAGGCGCCAAAAGCATAAGCGGGAAGGGGGAAAGAAAAAGGCAAAAAACCAGAAGCCGGGACGGGAGCTAATAAGCCCCCTCCCCCGCCCAGCCCGCGAGGGCGCAGGCGTAACGAGCTCGCTCCCCTATGAGGCGCCGGGGGTGGAGTTTGGGGCTTTTCCTGTTTGCGCGCGAGCGCCGCGTTTCTCTTCTTTTCCGCGCTGCAAGAACGGTTGAAACTCGTTTCTTTTAATCTGATGACATTCTTCCTCGTGCTTATTGAGAGCGTCTTGGAATACGAGCGGGTTGGGTGGGAAGTGTTCAATTAGGCACAAAGCATATCGGTTACATTTCACATACTTCCATTAGACCAGCAGTGTTACATGTCCAACTACATAGTCCTTTAAATACCGTCTACTGGCCTTGTGGATTTCCTGGGCGGAGAGTTGAACAGCTTCTGAGGCCACGGCCTCCTCAGTGGCTTTCTGCAGCGTGAGGTCTGGCTTGGCGAGGAGATGCCGTTGCAGACGGATGTCCCGGACCCCGCAGACGATTTGATCCATCAGGGCATCGTCTAAGTCTCGGAACTCGCAATGCATTGCGGCCTGTCGGAGGGCGGTGGTGTAGTTGTTGATTGACTCCCTCTGCCTGGTTCCGGTGGTAGAACGCATGGCGGGCAGCAATCTTGGACGGCTTTGGGGTGTAGTGGTTGTGGAGCTTCTCTTGAATCGTGTCCCAAGGTGCTGCCTGGACTGCTAGAGGCGCAACCAATGCTCAGGCCGTCGTGAACACTTCGGGGCCACAAAGGCTGAGGAGAGGCCCCGCTTCTGCTCTACAGACCCTCTTGTCAGCTCATTTGCTTGGAGGTAGCAGTCAAACAGAGCGAGGTAGGAATCCCATGATTCAGAGGCTGGGGCAAACGGCGGTAGAGGCACGAGTGAAGCCATGGTTCCGATGCCAACGTGGAGGCGATGGATGGAACACCGTGCTCTAGCCAGAACGGTCAGCTCTGAATTGGTTCTGCTCCGTGATTTCGCTCAGTGTTTCAGCTCCGTGATTCAGCTCATCTCAGAGGGTGGCCGCATCTGGCTGTGCTCTGTTGTCCATTGATCCCATCCTCGTCGCCAGTGTTGAATAGTGGGTAGACATAGCAGACAACACAGCGATTTCTCCAAAGCAGCTCTTTATTTGTAAGCTGGAACAGAACTGAACAACAAACAGCTCAGCCGGCCTGCTTTTATAGGCAGCCGGCTGTCAACATTGTAGCAACAACAACCCAGGGTTCCCCGCCTAAAATAACTGACGTGGACCTGAGTGAAAACTACATACACAATACTCCTGGTGGCCAGGGTGAGAACTTCAATACATAACAGGAAGGAATTGCTTTCTTTAAAACAAAGAGCAATGGTTGTTTGCTTGCTCCCCATTTCGTCTGCAGTGAAATCCTGCCACGCTTTTCTTTTGTGCTGGCTCTTGCACAGCCTTTCATCTTCCTTGGAGGTTTTTTAAGCCGTCTGTCATGGTTGCTTTTGTTGGGATTCCTGCTTTGCAGGGGGTTGGACTGGATGACCCTCGGGGTCCCTTCCAAGTCTACAGTTTTGCGATTCTATGCCTGCACTGTAATTCACCATGGATTGAGAGGCACACCTACTGGCCTTACGTTAATTAGGCTACTTTTATATAAAATTGCCACCAGAAGGGGTGGTGAAAAAGACCCCTCTTGTCTCCACGTAGGGCTGGGAAAGATTTCTGCTTGAAGCCTTGGAGTGCCTGCAGGGCTGACAATAGTGAGCTAGGAGGATCAAAAGTATAACTTGGCCTTAGGCAGCAGATGCAATTTTTATTCCAGAATGAGGAACATCTCAGACAAAGGTGAGGAACCTCAGGTCCGAGGGCTAAATGCAGCCTTCCAGGCTTCTCTGACCCCTGCTCTCCCCAGGCCACATACCTCATCAGGCCTGTTTCATACCCTCCCTGAATGTTTTTAACTTGCTTGAATGGGTCCTTCAGATGCCTCCAATGTCTGAAGGATGGAGAGGGATGGGTGCAGAAACTATCCTACAACAAAACAATAAAATGTTCGTTCTGTTTTTCCTTTGGCCCTGTCCACAACTGGCATGTGGCCCCCTCAGTAGGTTGCCCAGGTGCCAATGGGCTGCAGAATGGCTGAGCTCACTAAAAAAAACCCCTTTGCGCATGGACACAGATGGCAAAGCAAAAATACTGATTTATGTTTAGCCTGATGGGTGCACCGCACTGTCATGGCAGATGCAATCTGAATCGCCCCTGTGCCTACAGATTTGGAAAAAAAAATCCCCAATTCAATGGAAACTTTTTTGCAATAGAAATTTGCAGGACATATATACAGGTGTGGGATACACATGCCACCAATATTGTTAGTAGTATTTTTTTTTCATAGTCATACAACTGTAGAGTTGGAAGGGACCACAAGGGCCACCTAATTCCACCCCCTCCAATTGCAGGAATCTTTGACCCAATGTGGGGCTCAAATCCATGACCCTGAGATTAAGAGTCTCATGCTCTAACAGCTAGGCTATCCCTGCATTGAACAGCAGGGTGTTTTGTGTGCAAAGGCTTATGATATTCTGCATAATGGGGGGGGGGGGGTTCTTATCTCCTCCTTGCAGCCATTTGGAACACATTTGAGCCCAGCATGGAGGCTTATAATGCTAAAACCAAGGTTTAGCATGTCTGAATACAGTCTGTCCACTATTAAATTAGGAAAAAGGAATATGAAAAAGCCAAAAACTTTTTAATGTTTCTTACTTGCAGTAAAAATGCTAAGTATCTTTCGAAAGCATGATTGTCACATGAAATCCATTACATTTCATTGTTATAAAAAGTCTTTTAAAAAAGCGTTTGATTATAAATTTAGTGACTACAGGATCTACACACTGTTCTCCAATAGTAACTTTACTAAGCCGCTGGAAAGGGGCCAAACATTCAAGAGAAAAGCGGAT
Organism: Podarcis pityusensis; assembly: GCF_964106645.2. Lineage (NCBI taxonomy): Eukaryota > Metazoa > Chordata > Lepidosauria > Squamata > Lacertidae > Podarcis > Podarcis pityusensis. Next base: position 71,957,905 of record NC_138032.1, on the reverse strand, counting down.
TACAAGAATCAAAGAAAGCTCCACAGTCAGCCCAAGAAAAGCAAGCAATATTGTCAACTATGTTGTTGCCATTCTGAGCAGTTACTTAGAAATAAGTTCTACTGGGTAATTTGTGGCACATGAACTTTGATGCAAAGGGGTTTTTTTGTATAAAAGCCTCAATTGTCTTCTTAATGATCATACTTTTTAAAATTTTTAAGATGTTTAGAAGATACAGTACACCTTTAAGTTTTCATTTTAAAAAATCACAAATAAGGCCAGAGATTAACTGCAGTCACTTTAATATTGTTTCATCAAACATTTTAAAACCGCATAAAACAGAAAAAAATATAAAATTCCAAACACATGCTTTTATATTGGCTGGTATGCTTAGTCATATTGCTATTCAAGACATTTCAGTTTAAAATAAAATAGATACATCTCTTGGACAATAATAATATCAAATGTCAAAAGACACATATTTCAATAAAATAAAAAATGCCAAACCACAGAACTTGTTATGTCCCAGCTATGGACTATTACTAAAAGCAATTTTTACAGCTGCTGCTAGATTTGGTAACATAGCTCTTACCAGTTTCATACTCCATATACAATATTTACAAAAAATAAATTATATCGCTTTACATAAAACATTTTGAGAAGTGTTGCAAAAGCTTTAGCATTTAAGTTTGGCAAAATCAGACTCTCTTAATCAAATAAACCCATTTTTAAAAAATAACCAAGACATACAAATTGTTCCTAGCAATAGGAAGGTGAAATTGGAAGGCTGCTATTGAAAGGGAAGACACTTATCCAGGCTTCCTAAAACTGACCTATCCATAAAACCAATAGGCAAAATAGGTAGGATTTGTTGCAAAAAGTGGGCAGGTCCTCTTGAAAAAAAAGACATAGCCAAACCAACAGTGGACAGCAAAGCTGTAATCTCAGGGCCGGGCCAGCCATTAGGTGGGGTGATGCCGCCACCTCAGGGTGGAAGCCCCGCCACCTCCACCACTGGGGGAGAAGCAATGCCAGCATTGCAAAATCTTACTGGAAATCAGCATTGATGCTTCTGCACCAGCGGGGGGGGGGGGGCACAGACAGCCTCAAGCAGCAAAATAGGATATGCCACCCCCACGTCATCATGCAATGTGGCTAGAACTTTACTGAAAAGCCCAAGCTCCCACTGCTGAGTAGACTTTTTTCAACACTGAGAGATAAGTGAAGAATTAATAAAGTTGCATCCTATTACCAGAGAAGCCATAATAGAAGGCACAGAAGAAGAAAATCACTCAGTGCAGTAGAATATACAGCAGGGATGGGGAACCTATGGCCCTCCAGAACTCTGTGACTACAACTTTCATCCCGGATCACTTTTTACTGGAATTGGAGTCCATCAACATCTGGAGAAGAACAGGTTCTTCATCTTTGTAATACAGGCTGCATGGGGGAAACATAGCAAGTAGTTAAAGCTGCAAATTTCTGCTTGTTCAGGAAAGGTGGCCTTGTAGTAAAAGTATTCATTAACCTTCCAGCAGAAGTGTGCGCATCTTGGTCCGTACGTAAAATGTTTTAGATGTTCTCAATCTTACCAAAACAAAATCCATGCGAGGATAGGACCCTGCTTACTCATATAGATACAGCATTAGATGAAGTGCTATCAATCAGCCTTAACCAACCTGGTGCCAACTCCCATCAGCCCCTGCTTCGTGAAGACTGCTATAAATTGTAGGAGAATCTCAACTTTCAATAGCCTTGTGTACTTTTAATATTGGACCCATAAAGTTCATTTCTGTTTCCTCATGCCCCCTACCATTGTAGAAGTACTGAATCATATAAATCAAATCCAAATCAACAGCAGCTTAAAACAAGTTAAAGCACATTTTAAATGTGTTTCCTAATTAATCACATAGCATCTGTGCAATTGCTCATGTTTGTGAGAGGGGGGAGTAAGACTGTACCTCTTCCCCCGCATGTCCCCTCCCCCAGACTCTCCACCTTCTATGCATTGGAGGGTGAATATATGCATCAGGAAGCCGCCCCACTGTAAAAGTTCCCCCTCCAACACATGGAAAGCAGAGGGGTCAGGTGATACAGACACATCAGAGAGAAGTCAGAAATGGCATGAAAGGGTTTCAAGCAGCCTTTCTCAACCTGTGGGTCCCCAGATGTTGTTGAACTACAACTCCCATCACCCCTAGCTAGAGCTCAGGGATGATGGGAGTTGTAGTCCCACAACATCTGGGGACCCACAGGTTGAGAACCGCTGGATAGTGCTGGGTTAATGATAGGCTTCTTTAGGCTACTGCCTGTACCCGTTTACCTGAGAGCTCCACTGAATTCAGTGGGACTTGCTTCTGAGTAGGCATGACTAGAATGGGGAGGTGTGTCATATAGAAAAGTAAGATCCAGTATCCAAAAGGTCATGGAATTCCAGGAGTCCAATAAGGCTTTAGACTTACTTTCTTGGAAACAGTTCCCAGAGCTTAATGACAAAGTGTTCTAGGGGCAAAATAGAAATGAAATGGGAGAGGCATGACAAAAATCACCTATGCTTGCTTTATATCCAAGAACTCCATGTGGCTGATTTGAAGTTCAGTGATGCTGTTTCTTACTCTCCTGCATCCCATGAAGCTTGTATCAGCTTTATTGTGGGGCAAGGGGGGGGGGGATAAACTGCAGGAAATGCCTAAACACAGCCTCCTAGAGCACCACTTTCCCAATTTTAAAAGCAAGCCCCAAAACATCACATGATCTTCTATATCACATCTACTCCAACCTCTAACAGAAGTTTCTAAAGCAGCATTATGAACAGTTCAAAGACAAAAAATAAGTATTGCAAACCCCTTGGAAGAAACCGAGCACCACTTTTGAGTTCCCACTCAGGGAGATCTGTATCATGGAAATAAATTGTGAAATTATATACTTTCTAGCTACTAGAAAATCTGAAAATAAAATGAAGGGACTGTAATCCATGAATGAGATTACATTAATAAATTCTGAAGTAATTGGCATGTTAACTGCAGAAGCACAGCAGAACCTTAAACTTAATTGCATGAAAGCAAGTCAAAGTGAATTCATTAAAATGGGTTTCCAAGCGGATCTACAATTACTTTTATGTTTTAGTTAAGGTATATTGTCAACCCTTTAGAAAAGCAGATACTTAAACTCTCCAATTAAAAAAATGAAAGCAAACCTATTGAAATGGATTTTTTAAAAAATAAACAATCATTTGGAACTTCTAAAATTGGTTTACTTTTCACAGTAAATTCCCCAATTTATTTTTATTTCCATCAGTGACCTTCCACACTGTATGTATGCATAACAAAGAACTTATTCAACTTCTGTCCCATTTACATGCTATACTTCTTCTGGTAAAGAAAGCACTATAAGAACCAGTGATTCCCAAGGGAATTTTCACAGATAAATACAATACAAAAACAAGAATTGTTTTTCAGTAAAATTTAAGAGTCTTTAATTGAGGTGCAAGAACTGCTTCATAAATTCGTAGGTGGTGAAGGCGACAGCCTGTGAAGGAATACACCGAATATAATTCAGGGATAATCCTCGGTATAATCCTCTTCGTATTCCATGATTTCCATAAACATACTTCAGTGTCTGTACCATTGTACTAGAAACAGAACAGAGTAGATTTTAATATACTTAAAATGAAAGCTTTACTATTCACTTTCAAGAATGGTTTAAAAATCTAGAAACTACTACACAATATTTGAATTTTACAAACTGGTTACTAAAAATTGCTACAAAATGTTTTCACTCATGCAGCACAGGAAATTGGACGGGGGAAAAAGCAAGGTGGTTGTTAAAAGGAGGGTGCAAAACTTTGTCAAGTTGTGGATTAGGTCTCTTTGTTAACATACGGAAAGGACATAAGAAATATAGCATGCAGAAAAGGCACAAATATTTGTTGCTTTAGGTTGAAAATCCAACCGTCCCACATCTCCTACTTACGAACTAGGACACAATCCACCATAACAAGCAACACAATCCACCAGGAAGTCTCCCGGAAAAGTTACACGGAAATTAGTAAAAATTACATAGAACACTACCCAAAAATGTAAAATTTCTGGAAAATTTGGAGTCATGAGGAAAATGTTTATTCCCTTAGGAAGTCTATGCAATATTCATTTTCTTATCTGACCTGTACTGTAACAAAATGCATTATTTATAAAGTAATAAACCAGTAAGATTGTTGTATTTGGCATATTTATGAAATTTACAGAGCAATTCTATCAATGCTTCCTCAGATCCAGTTATCTTAGTGGAGCTCACTCCCAGGTAAATGCATACTGTATAGGGTTGCAACCTCAAAAAGCATAACTGCCTTAGTTTTGTAGCAGGCTGTTTCTTGTCAGCAATTTAAAGAGAGAGATGAAAACAGGATATGAGGAATAGTCTATGGGAAGTCCTGGGCCTTCACATCCAAATCAATCAATCAATCAATCGCTTTCCAAAAAACATCCTGAAGCAATTTAACAATAAAAACATATTTTAAAAATTCAAGTCCGATAACGATTAGGACAAAAATCACCAAAGGCTTGTTGAGGACTCTAGCCACAATGCATCAAGAAGTCTTCATTTCTAATTTGTGGCCTGTGGCTCAGAGCTGCTATTCTGCAACCCCAGAATGCATACTAGACCAGTCATTTGTGGCAGCCACTTCTCCTTACAGCACAGTTGAACTGCCTCTGAGGTGCACAACATAATGAACTGTTAATCATTTTGGAGGGGTGGAAATGCAATGGGAAGCCTGTTTCAGGACTGTATCACTTTAAACGGCAGATGGGATTTGATTGAAGGGACTGAATCTCAATTCTATGTGCAGGTTATATGGAAGAACCAACCAGCATTTCGGAAGGGTGACTAAGGCGAGAATTCTTGCTGACATGCCAGTTGTGTATGGAGACGCCACCAACTGTTATGTGAATGAATCCCCACCTGTAGTCTGAAGGGACACAGTCCAGAAACCAACTTAGACCTCTTTCATCTGCTGTTTTTGAAAACTTGGGTCCACTATGGTTCATATAGTGACACAGCCTATTAAAAACTGACAAAATCCCATCTCTACATCAAGGATAAGACGTGATGGAAGGAAACTGATGCATTAGGATCATACACTGAGAACAAATCTCTACCCACTTTTTTTGAATGTACCACTGTAGAAATTTGCCAAAATGCATCCTTGACTGGTATAAATTTCGTAACTTTGCAAATAATATATATCTTTTAACCAAAGGACAAGAAAAGGATGCTAAAATTGTAAAGAGCTATAGAGGGACGCGAGTGGCGCTGTGGGTAAAACCTCAGCGCCTAGGACTTGCCGATCGCATGGTTGGCGGTTTGAATCCCCGCGGCAGGGTAAGCTAAGATAAATAGGTACCGCTTTATAGCGGGAAGGTAAACGGCGTTTCCGTGTGCTGTGCTGGTGCTGGCTCGCCAGAGCAGCTTCGCCACGCTGGCCACGTGACCCAGAAGTGTCTCCGGACAGCGCTGGCCCCCAGCTTCTTAAGTGAGATGGGCGCACAACCCTAGAGTCGGACACGACTGGCCCGTATGGGCAGGGGTACCTTTACCTTTATTATAAAGTAGCAGAATAAGATATCAGTTTTCAATTTCATTTAAGGCACTAAACTAAACTTACAGGCACTTTTCGGACTCCGGAAGTATTGCTCCCAACTGCATTCGTCTACGTGTTACATCAAGAGGATATCTGGGAAGAAAAAGATGGGTTTTTTCCCCAAAACAAGCTCTTTGTGTTGAACCTACATTATTTTGTTGTTTGTTTTTCTTTGTGTGTTGTTGCTTTTTTCTTTGTGTGTATTGTCTGCTTTTTGTTGTACAATAAATTAAAAATTAAAAAAAAACCCACAGTGCTGAAAGTATTTGCACAATGAAATACAGTTAAAGGAAATTCATATGAGAAATAAGAACTGTGTGGAACATATGAAGGTGTCTTATACTAAATCAGATCATTAGTCAACCTATCCCAGTATTAACGTATTTACTCGAATGTAATGCACACCTTTTTTGGCCGAATTACATCACGAAAATTAGGATGCACATTAGATTTGATGGTGCATTTACATTTGCCAGCAAATAATTTTTTGGTTTCAAGGTTTTGAAAATTGAGATGCGCATTAGATTTGATGGCACATTAGATTCGTGTAAATACAGTATCTACTCTGACTAGAATCAGCTGTTCTAGGTCTCAGGCAAAGGTATTACCTAGTTCCAATGTCGAAGATCTCCCACACATTTTTTTTAGAAAGGAGATGCTGAGGATAGAGCCTATGATTTTTTGCATGTTAAGCACAAACTGTTTTTACAGAACTATGAACTTCTTTACATTAGGGTTTCCTTTACAAGAAGATAGGAGGTTCAAGTTTATGCTACTTAAAGTTATCAGAAAAATAAACACAAAAAATCAAACAAATATGTATTCAGTTTCATAGAAATATAATCTCTGAAGCTAAATATGGTTTGTGTAAAAACAAGGTTTAAGGCTCAATACCACATTTGCACTGGATGAAGTAAACAGAAAAAGGCCACAAACCAGCCCAAATTAAGCATTTAAATCCCTCGTATTCAGCTCTCTCAATGAAAGCACATGCTTACACCTCCTTTACTGACACCATAGTAAAAAAAAAGTAACATACCTGCCCATCACACAACTTAACATATTATATGTGAAAAGGAGATGCCAGGGGGAAAATAATGGAACTCACTGGCATGAAGTTGTGTGGAACACCTTTGCAGCTCATTTTTTTTAAAATTTCTGACTTATAATATTTAAAGCAGCATCTAAAATTCTTAACACCCTGTACTGCCAGTGTGGTTTAGCAGTTAGTGTTACATAAGAGCCAGATTCAAATCCTCACTCAGCCATGAAACTCATTGGGTGGCCTTGGGTCAGTCATTAATTCTCAGCCTAGCCTACCACACAGGGCTGTTGTGAGGATAAAATGGGGAGAGAACTTATTTATGCTACCATGTGCTCCTTGGAAAAAAAGGAATGATAGGTAAGGATACAGAGAAATGTGTTTTAATTTTCTCAGTCTAATACTTAAACTGAGAAAATTAAAATACATTTTAATGTGAATGCCAGCCTATGTAATTCATAAATACTATATTGGAAAAACATTTATTGTATGTCACAATACATATTTACTGTGCAATCCTAAACATTTCTACTCAGAAATAAGTCCCACTAAGTTCAATAGGGCTTACTCCTAGGCAAGTGGGAATAGGATTGTAGCCTTATTAAGGTTTGTTTTACTTTCTCACGTTTAAAGTTGGATTTTGAAAACCCTTCCTTGGAAAACAACATGTTCTGGGGTCTAGCTTTTTAGTTTTTTTATTATATTTGTGCACTGCTCTTACATGGGACTTTTAGTCATTGATCAAGTGCAGATAGGCTTGGCTTAGCAAATTGGTAGTATGAGGTACTCCAACCATTCTCTGATCCTCCCAGAGGTTTAATTTGACAACTATACAAGTTATTATAACTCACATTATCACTGCTGTATAAAGATTATGATTTTCCAACTTCCAGCTGGAATAGTACAGTTTTACTAAATTGACAGAGAAAGCAGTTGCCTAATGGACTGCACTCTTATCAATAAACAAACTGATCAGTTCAAATGTTTTTGAAGGAAGTCATAATGAATAAGAGTTGCAGCCTTCAAAAACTTTTGCAGAATACAATATGCTGTCAGCAGCATCTATCATCATCATGATTATCAGCAGCAACAGCAGCAGCCTAAGGTTCAGCCTAAAGTGGATTACAACAATTTAAGATACAATACAAAAAACAGTTTGAAACCTTAAAAAATGCAATCACAAAACATAGGACGAGACCTGAAAATAGATATCTCTGGTGTCAAATGCCATAATATACTGTTCTTTACTATTATAGTATGAAAGTTTCTTTTTGCCTGGCGCATTATTGCCCCATTTTAAATTGAGCAATAGGCTTTCTTCCCATACCGCAAAGGTGTGGCTGATGCCTTAGATTATGACAAAATTAAAATTTCATGATTTCCAAGGTAGGAATTTTGTTTACTTACAATACTAATGCAAGCTATCCTAACAATTCAGTGCAGTAAAATACTAGAAAAACTTACGATATTGTCTGTGCTATTGCTCCAGCTATGCCACCACACAGCAAATTTACATGAGTTTTCAAAACTAAGACATCAGGATTATCTAAGCAAGGCTTCCCAAGCAGGGTAGGCGCTTGGGCAAGTCCCACACTCTTTAAGGTACCAAAGGTAAAAAATGAGAAACCTGAAAGGGAAAAATGTAACTTTAATGGAAACCTGAAAGGGAAAAATGTAACTTTAATGGAAACAATACCACAACAAGCTACATCAACAACAAAGGCACAATCCAACCAAAGGTTAAGCACAGTTAAAACTCAAATATAAAAAGGAGTGTAGAGCTTGCACCAAGCTCTTTCCTCATGGAGGAAAAAAAATCAATGATACTTATCAAAGCTTTCCAAACTCTGTCACAACACCAGTGTGTTGGCTGTAGTGTGTAGGTATGTCACGTGAACGCTCCCCGTGCTCCTCCCGGGGCTGGAAAGGGGTGAGTTTAACCTCTGGTTTGATAGTAAAACTGTGTTACTGTGTCACGAAAAGTCTGTCACCAACATGAAAAGTCTGGAAAGCTCTGGCTTAGTCATAGCTGAGTCATATCTTCTCTGTTTGAGGATAGTCACATTGTGAAATTGTTGTCAAGTATGTATTGAAGAACCAATCTTTGTTTTTGTTTATCACTTGCATCTGACACCAACGCCGTAATCTGGCACAAAGTATCCGGGATGTGGGAATTATGTTGGGTTGTGTATTTTCAGAGTTTTAATTGGGGTGTGAGGTGCACCAGGCACCACAGTTCCTATGGTGCTTTGGAGAGACCTTGAGGAATGACTCAAAGTAGCACCTTGGGAACCGAAGCATGTACAGCGGTACCTCGGGTTACATACACTTCAGGTTACAGACGCTTCAGGTTATAGACTTCGCTAACCCAGAAATAGTACCTCGGGTTAAGTACTTTGCTTCAGGATGAGAACAGAAATTGTGCTCTGACGGCGCAGCAGCAATGGGAGGCACCATTAGCTAAAGTGGTGCTTCAGGTTAAGAACAGTTTCAGGTTAAAAACGGACCTCCGGAATGAATTAAGTACTTAACCCGAGGTACCACTGTAAATGTGTGTGTGAGGACAGAGAGAGGGGGGGGGAGGGAGAAGGAAGAAGAATGTGTGTATGGAAGAAGGAGACTATGTGCATATACGGAAGCAGGGGGCCAAATAAGGAGGAAGAAGCTTGATGGTGAATAGGAGAGGGCAAGAATGGGCAACTATGGGCTGAGAAACTTTGCAGGGAAGTAGTTGTGGTAAATGAAATAGCAAGCAGAAGGAAGGTTGGTAAGCTCTGGCTAAAGGGAACCAGTCTGAGAGAGAGTTAAGGGGGGAGGACAGGAGGTTGTCTATGGGTAATTTGCACAGTGGGAAGTCAGAAAGAGGTGCTATACTAAGCAACAGAGTAGGTAAGGTCCCTACCTGCCAGAAATTAAGAAGGGTGACAGGAACCCTGAACCAGAATAAAAAATAAATAGGTGCCTAAGGATGAGAAGAGTTCTATCTTTACTTTGGAAGAGTGAGGGGCTCAGCAGGGGGATCTAATGATAAGAACCAGGCTGGGGTTCTTGAAGGCACTTAGTACTGATAGATAGGCAGGTGAGAAAAACTTCAAACGGGTGTTATGGGGAAGAGTTAAAATGCTTCTGGAAAGGAAATGAATATGTAAACGCCATGCTACACCTTTCAGTCTATTCCAGGTGCAGTGAAACATGTATTGATATTAGAAAACTACCTTCCCCACTACAAATGAAAGATAAAAGTGATAGGAGATACTCAAAATCAACACCAGCAGTCAAGACAAAGGGCAACAGGAACCGTACAATTGGTTTCAGAATTGAGGAATATACAAGTGCAGATAGACTGGTGCAAAAACAACCCTTATAAATACTAGAATGCATAGTGGAATAGATGTCAAGAACATTGCTTAAAATTCAAAGAAAAAAGAGACTCCATGTGGCTATAAGAATGCATATTTCCATTTTTGTTGACAGTCTGTAATAGTTGTTTACTTTACCAGTGATTTTGTGCTTATGCAGATCTTTCAGACTGTTAGGACAACAAAGGACAGTCAGTAGAGCATTTTATAGATGGCTCTCAGTGTACATCTGTACTAGTTGGGGGGCACGTTCCACAAACAAGTCACTATAATTATATAATAAATTCCCGGCAACAACCTTCTCTGCTGGTATCTACGCAAATCCTAGCACCACTAAACATGTGCAATTTTTATTTTAACAGCAGCAATGTGAACAGTTTTGCGAATCAAAATTAAACACCAAGTGGTTCACTGGGAAAGACTCTCATTCAAGTTCAACTCACCTGCATATGGAGCCATTCCTACAACTGTTGGCGTAAGCCCTCGATAAAATCCTTGCAAACCACCTTCCTTTTGGAGTAAGCCAATGATGAAAAGAACAAACAAACAACAAATATTTAATTGCACTGAGTACAAAGTGCACATATACATTAGATTAGAGTGATGTTTTGCACATGTAAATGAAATCAGTCTTTTCCTTTTGGTCAGGTTTTTGTTTTTTTTTAAAAGGTGTCTCTTTATAAGCAAATTTTGTGATCTGATCCAAACTTTCAGGGACAAACCCAGTTGTGGATCTCAGAATGATGGGGGTGGAGTTGCTCCTAGAGGTACACAGGTATACATGTTTATTAAGCATGTGTGCACCTAGTTTGGTGCTCTGAGGCAGCCTCACTGCTCTGAAACTCTCTCCCAAAAAGACAAAACTGTGTCTTCTATTGTACTTCCAAAGAGTTGATGACTTAAGAGTATGCTTTTTTTTTTTACTATTGCATGCTCTTGTTCAGTTTGTTTTGCCGATTTTGCTGTTTACTAGGAATGGTTTTATTTGTTACTATGATTTAGGGTGCATTCTAGGGCACAGCCACACAAGAGGGCTGACAGATAATCATAACATTTAAAATATAAATGTTTCTATTGTTTTATGTTGTGAACCACTATCAAATCTCATGAGCAGTATCATTTTCAAAACTGTATTTTTCACTCTGCCACAAACAGCATCTCTCACAGAGTGAGAGATGTATACACAGAACAGCTGTTTCAAGATCCTTAAAAGCTTGTTTTTAAAAAAAATTATTAGCCTCAGAAACCAGCAACACAATAGCACTAAAACAAAAGAGATAAACAAGCTACCTTTGTATAAATGGTCTTGAATGCATGAATAATTCCAGTGTATGTGTGATCCCCTTTTACTTGGAATGCCAGCCGTGCTCTCACCATGTCAAGAGGGTAAGTGCAAATTACTGCAGTTATACCTTCAAAACAAAAAAAACCACAAATACAACCTGAACTGGGCAACACAGTTATGACATGCCAATATCAAGAACATCGCTAACAGAAAAACACAAAGGGTCCTTTAAATACAGGGTGATTTTTTAAACTCAACCTTGTTTTCACATTTGGAGGACTTGTACTTTCATGCTTATAAGTAACTTCTCTGAAGAGTTGGGAACACAGATAATTTTTATGCAAGTAACATGCTAAAGTCAGGGAGGCTGCACAGAGGAATGAATGACGTCATGCAGAACTTTCAGGAATCAGTTAAGTCACACTCTGGTTAAGACCTAAGCTGCTTCCTTAAAATCACTGCAACTTGGAATGACACTTTTAAAATGTGCATGTTTCATATGCTTAAACTAGCACACTATCCCCACCCCACCCCCAGGAAATGAAGCCAGCATAACCATATGTGTTTGGTACTTTTTCCTGCTTTTGCATTTGGAAGGCTTAAATCCCTTTGTTCTCAAAATGCCTGGGATGAAGGGCACTTGTGTTTTGAATAGCTGAAATCATGTTTTCCCCTCTGCTTCAGTCTAGTTGTTTTTTCCTTAAAGGAGACTAAGGCAATTATCCCCCAATGAAGAGTTACTACCAAGATTTGAATTACACAGGACTCAGGAAATCCAGGGTGGAAAGTTTTCCCCATAATGTTTATCTTTGCTACTTCGAAAAGACGCATTACAACAGACTTTTCTTGGCGCCCCCCCCCCCCATAGCCTTGATGCAAAGGAATTTCCCCCCCTAGTGCTAGAAGGATGACTATGGGGGGGGTTAATTTTATGCATCTTTGCTTCTCAATTTGTGTCTTTACTTCTCAATTTGTTTTGTGTTAATTTATGCACTGTGACTTGCTTTCATTTTTAACTGATTAGAGTTTAGAAATTAATTATTATAATTGTTAAGAGTGAATTTCTGTTTAATTATTTTTTGCTGATATATTATTTTTTTTTATTGTGTAGTATTATATTCTAATGGATTACTGAATATTACTTTATTTGATACAAGTCTATTTTAAATATGTTTAATTCTGACATTTCTGTATTGGATCAGGTTGTTAATAAGTTGCGCGATCTTTGTTGTTTCTTCAGCTTGTAAACCAACTTGTGTATAGTAATAAAGAAAGGCAGTATACAAATTAAAAGTGAAATGAAATGAAACAAGAACCATGGAAGTTTTCACAAGTTTTCTCTGCATTTCTAATGCTCAAACTACATTAGTGTTAGCACCACTAATACAAAACCTCAAATTCACATTCAGTGTGTTTTCATTCTTCCTTCCATATTAATATTATCCAGGCCACTCTTGCAGCATACCTAAAAATGTGAAGACTGTTCATGTGCTCATTTCTTATATAATACATTAGATCTCCATCTGCACTAGATGTGCCCTGCCAGCTACACCAGGAAAGGTGTTATTGCTACCCCATAATTTCTTGGCAGTGAATTTACCTTTCTATTTCCTTCTCCTTTTTATTTCTCTCTCTTACCCCTTTCTATTCCTCGGCTTACACATAAATTTCAGAGACCATAAATATGTAGTTCCTTGTGAAATTATTTCCACGTGTTGCAGTTTGGTGTACTGTTATGTAGAGGGAAAAGATGCTCTAACCAACTATTTCAATCCATGAGGATTATGACGTAGTTAAAATAGACCTCAGGAGCATTTACCTTGTTATGATGCCTAACAAACTATAATTGGGGTGGGGAGATATTTCTCCCTGTTTAATACTAGCATTCAAGGATACCCAAATGAAATTGATTAGCAATGGACTTGGGAAAGATAAAATCCAAGTATTTCATCATGCAAGACATCCTAAATGGCTTTTTTAAAAGGGGGCTATACAAATGTGGAATTATGACTGGCTAATAGCTAGGGTAAGCAAAAATGCAACCATGACCCTCTGACTATCCAAAGGTGAAGAACACATGGCTTTCTTGTGAACTTCTCAGAAGCACATAGGTGGCTACCACTGGAAAGGAATTCTGACTATATACTTGTGTATGCCCTGCTTGCTACAGCCATCAGGAAAGAGTGGGAGAGCATGTAAACCACAGCTTTCTTGTTCAGAAAGTTTTATAGCCACTTCTGATCATGCAAATGGATTTGGATGCTGTTAGGAGACTCTTAATCTCAGGGTCGCAGGTTCAAGCACCACGTGGATAAAGGGATTCCTGCACTGCAGGCGTTTGGACTCTACAATTCTATGATTCTATTACCTATTTTATTAACTTTAACTGATTAAAGACAACAGCCTTTAGCTTGGACTTTGATTACTAAATTGCAATTTAAAGATTGGCAAGCAAAACAAAAGAATAGTTAAATATACATAAGAAGGCAATACCTGCCATGGATCCAGCCATTAACCGGTGAATATGCCCAGAAATGCCAAGCTTCTGCTTTATCATCTATGAAAAGATCAAATATATAGAGTGAAAAAACAATAATCCTTCAGCACACTTTAAGTGAGCTTCACTGGTCAGCAGATTGAAAACAAACACAAATAGTTTAATGCTTCTGACTACATTTTAAATAACAGTCTCAACACTACTTTACTATATTTCTTATTTAATTTATATCCCACCCTTCCTCCCAAAGGCAACCAGGGTGGCAAAACAACACCCTTATATTTATTTTATTTTAAGGTATTTATATACAACTGATATCTTAATAAACTATTTTCATTTTGGTTTATGTTATAGCAATGCCAGTTCTTGCTGTCTGACAGTACTACAGTCTTATTTTTATTTTATTGGTTTATTCATTGGTTTCCTGTAGTGCTAGGATTTGTCATAAACTTGCTTTCTTCCCATAGATCAGAAGTTGTTTCAGGCCTGGGAGAGTCTTTTGAAATCAAAGAATCTTGCAGGCACCACAAAGTACCCATTACACAGAAAAGCTGGCAATGCTCAGACATCCCTCCCATTGTCATAACCAAACAAAGGAACCCAGGCAAAACAACTAAACCACCTCAAAAAATAAAACAAACAATAAAGCAGGCAACATCCCCAAAGCAGACAATCCTCCCATTTAAACAAACAAGGAAAAAAAGTCCCCAGACCAGTAATTAAATAATGAGAGGCGTAAAGAGACTTGGCAGTTACCAAGGAGGCATCTGATGGGCACCACTTTGGGGGCTCCAATTTCTGATTTTGATTTTTTTGCGATGTCTTACAAAAGAAAAGTTTTGATTAAAGTGAACACAGCGCATCAAATATGGGGGGGGGGTGCATCATATCCTTCGACAGCTAATTGTCTTTGTTTTTTTTCTTTTGCTACTTAGGAGGTTTTTTTGTATGTTTGAAAAATGCATTGCAATTCTGCAAACCTCATGATTCCCCTCCACCCCACCCCTCGTTCCAGTACTAAGTTCCTAAGTGCACCAATAGCAGTGATTCCATATCCCCAATAGCTGGGAAAAACCTTCATCGATCTATAGCAGAGGTTTTCAACCTTTTTGGGTCCACAGCTCCCTTGACCAACTACCGTATTTTTCGCCCCATAGGGCGCACCTAGTTTTTTCGGGGGAAATAAAGGGAAAAAAAATTATTTCCCCCCCAGGCGCGGGGCTGAGGCGGGGGAAGCCCGAGCTTCCCCCGACCCCAGCCCCCAGAACAGGCTGCTCTCTGCAAGCCGTGGGAGGGCTCCCGCGGCTTGCACAGAGCTACCCAAAGCCCGGGCGCGACTGCTCAGCGCGCCCAGGCTTCGGGATGCAGGCAGCTCTCTGCAAGCCGTGGGAGCCCGGCAGGAACTCCCGCGGGCTCCCAAGGCTTGCGGATAGCTTCCTGAAGCCTGGAGAGCGAGAGGGGTCAGTGCGCACCGACCCTTCTCGCTCTCCAGGCTTCAGTGAAAGCCTGCATTTGCCCCATAGGATGCACACACATTTCCCCTTCATTTTTGGAGGGGAAAAAGTGCATCCTATAGGGCGAAAAATACGGTACATTCTTTCTGCAGCACCCCTGAGGAGCTCAGGAGCCCAGTTATGTCACCCCTTGCCCGCAGAGATGGCAGCCCCTCACCCCTTTTCAAACACCCCTCCCTTGTGGAGTGTTCCCTCAGCCTCCTCCCCTCTCCTTGGGAGTCCTCTGGGCAGCTGCTGCTGCTGCAGTCCCTGGTCTCTGAGCTGATACCCTTCCCCTTGCCCCCGCCACCCCAAAGAGAGGTGCTTCCCAGAGGCACCATGCAGCACCCCTAACCATCATTCAAGGCACTCCAGGGTGCCACAGCACACTAGTTGAAAACCACTGATCTACGGAAAGAGAAGCAGCCTGGCAGCTCTCCAGGTGCAGAGAATTCCAAAGGTAAACACCACTAAAGAAAAGGCTGTGTTGTATCTCAAACACTACTCTTATATATGCTGTTATCCATTTTATACCATATGTAAGCATTTGGGATAAACAGTTATTTAGAAATTGGTACAGTGGTACCTTGGTTTACGAACTTAATCCGTTCTGGAAGTCAGTTTTTAAACCAAGGTGTGCTTTCCCAAAGCAGTGGGGGACTCACTTTACAAATGGAACACACTTAACAGGAAGCAAAACATGTTCTTATTCCAAGGCAAAGTTCACAAACCAAAGCACCTACTTCCGGGTTTGCAGCATTCTTAAACCAAGTTGTTCATAAACTAAGCTGTTCTTAAACCAAGGTACCACTGTACTTGCATATTCCCATTGCTCCATTTCATATCGAAGTCGGAAAGAGCCAACTTGTGCAGATTATGTGATTTACATACAAAGACATATTTGACATTTTAATGATATATAGAATGAAATGTAAAATGATTTGCTTAAATAGATAACGTATTTATAGGTCTATAAATGTCCATAATGTAGAGAGGGTAACTGGTGTTAAGAAATTCAACAAGTTTTATGCAACTCATAATATATTTCAATTTATACAAGTGATGTCCGACCACAAAATGCTGTGGTATATCCCGACGCCCCTAACAAGAGTGCTTTTTTTTGCCGCTCCTGCTTTAATTTCTCTTGCTGGGCTCAAGTTTATTTGGCCTCACTCAACCCATCATTACTGTTATACTGTTCAATTTTAGTTTTTAATTAGACTTGCAGAGGTAACAGTCTTGATGTTTACAGCATAAACATAAAAAACTGGAAGTAATTGCATTACTCAAATCACTCTTTTAGGGGGAAAGAAACAAGGCAACTGGCAGTTATACAGAATAAATATGTCAATTTATACATATTAACCAACCACAGCTGACATCAGGGAAGTTAAATGCAGCTACCTTTTTATACTGGCCAAATGCTGTAAACTGAATTGCACCATATGGAAATATTCTAATCATCATTGCTCCATTTCCTTTATAGAATCCCAGGTAGCCCTCCTTTTTGGGAACAGCACGCAATGTAGAGATCACGCCTGTGATGAATAAAGGATGAAAACAAAAAGAAAATGATCAGACCAACCAACAGAAAGTGATAGCTAAACGATCCAACAAAGTACAAGAAGATTTTATCATAAGATAAACAGCATGTTCAGGAAGCTAGGCAGGAGGAATGATAGAAACAGGCTGACAGAACCGAAAAGTGAAGAGAAATGGTGAGTGGACAAATGAGAGACTAAATCAAAATTTCTATTAACAACCCCCCAAAATAGTAACTGGAAGAAGAAATAAAAAGGGAAAGTCGGATCTCAAAACTCGGGAGGAAGGAAAAATGACATCTGATAATGGCATATAAACAGTGGAGGAGGACTTTGCTCAAACAGTCTGTGCTGATATTTACTCAGCCTCACCTAACTTCTACAAACCTTGCTGTGTTCAGGGACACATGTAGTTAGAATGTTTGCAAGCCTGCAACAAATACACCCTCAGCATGCTAGAATCAAATAAAAAGATATATTTTCATTCCACTTACCTTTCTACAGAAAACCCTCTGTTTTTAGTTTATGCACACAAGTGCTATACAGTGGTGCCTCGCAAGACGAAAAGAATCCGTTCTGTGAGTCTCTTCGTCTAGCGGTTTTTTCGTCTTGTGAAGCAAGCCCATTGACAGATTAGCGGATTAGCGGCTTATCGGATAAGCGTCTTAGCAGCTTAGAAAAAGGGGGGGGGAAGGAAAAAAAACCCGCAGGAACTCGCAAGACATTTTCGTCTTGCAAAGCAAGCCCATAGGAGATTCGTTTTGCGAAGCACCTCCAAAACGGAAAACTCTTTCATTAGCGAGTTTTCCGTCTTGCGAGGCATTCGTCTTGCGGGGCACCACTGTATCAGACTTTTTTAGCAACATTCCCCATTCTCTCACACACATTCCAAACTAAACACCTGTTAAGGGAGTATTCACTAACTGCAGTTTCTATCAGGATATGTATTTAAAAATAGGGTTTTTTTTAATCTACTGATTTAAATGGTGCACCTTTTTAGTTAATCAAAACATTTTAAAACTGATCTAAAAAATTATAATAAACACAGAAGCATTCTTTTTTTGGGGGGGCTACATTATACCATATTGGCAATTTGGACAAAGTAATATCATATTAGGACCTCTTAATATAGAGTGTCCTTAGAACTTCTTTCATCACATTGTGCTAAAACATTTACCAATTTCAGCTAAACTTGGCAATCAAGTCGAAGTGTGTGCAAACTAGGAGTTTGCCTCTCTTCTCCCAATCTTACACTTAGCTACACAGAAATACCATATTTACTTGAGTATAATGTGCCATCGAATCTAATGTGCACCACAATTTTCAGAACCTTGAAACCAAAAAAAGTATTTGCTGGCAAATGTAAATGTGCCACTGAATCTAATGCGCACTTACCGTATTTTTCGCTCTATAACACGCACCCGACCATAACACGCACGTAGTTTTTAGAGGAGGAAAATCCGTAGGCATGCCACCCGTAGGCATTCCCTCCATAACACGCACAGACATTTCCCCTTACTTTTTAGGAGGAAAAAAGTGAGTGTTATGGTGCAAAAAATACGGTAATTTTCTCAACGTGATTTGGCCAAAAAAGGTGCACATTAGATTCAAGTAAATACAGTAAGTACAACTATGTTCACTCCTTGGTGAGTAAAATAACTCAATGGGATTTTCCAACATCCATGTGAGGTCAGTGACAATGTGCAGTTGGAGAGGAGAATGAGTGAAGTCCCCACAGCTGAGGGCCTCAGACAAGGCTACTGGTAATCATACTAAGCCAATGTTGATTCTGTCATACAAAATGGGGGAACAAATGAGAGCAGCTTAACCTTAAAATATGGCATCATGAACATCTCCCCCATGCTTTTAAGAATGATCTGAGTTTTATTGGGTTTACTGGCTTCCATTCACTGTGAATCAGAATACAGGAGTCAAACTATACCTTCAATTTTTCCTGGCTATGCGCATGACTAGCATGACTAGCACCATAAAAAATATATGGAGAATCATGAAGAAGTGAGTCTCCAAATTCATGTTTAGGCTAAATGTGGGCCATTTTTATAAAGTGCTGCCAGTGACCATGTAAGGCCCAGCCAATGGATGTGTGATCACTGACACATGGGTCAGAACGGAGGAGTAAGGGAAACGGGCATAACGGGGGCGGAGTGGGGAGTAACAGGGCAGGGTGCACTTATATGTGCTACATGGCACATGGGGAGGGAGAATGGAACCCCTGCACAAAATGGTCACTGCCTGTATATCTAACCCGTGGAGAAAAAAACAGTATCAACCCTATCTTTCAAATTCAAGGTTTGCAAAATTTACCGTATTTTTCACTCTATAAGACGTACCAGACCACAAGACGCACCTAGTTTTTGGAGGAGGAAAACAAGAAGAAAAAAATTCTGAATCTTAGAAGCCAGAACAGCAAGAGGGATCACTGTGCAGTGAAAGCAGCAATCCCTCTTGCTGTTCTGGCTTCTGGGACAGCTGCGCAGCCTGCATTCGCTCCATAAGATGCACACACATTTCCCCTTACTTTTTAGGAGGGAAAAAGTGAGTCTTATAGAGCAAAAAATACGGTAACTTTGAAATCTCATTGAAACGCACAGGGATTAAACACAAATTTGCCTCCAAATGCTGTATTTGCTGACAATATTGCAGTAAATTGGAAATGAAATATACTTCCCTTACAAATACAAGAATGCAAAATACACGAAAACTGTCTTACCAAGATTTTTGTAATGACGATTATGGGCTTGTAACAAAATCTTTACTCGATCCAATGGCGCAATGGTTGTTTTGGCACAGCATCCCGCAACACCTTTCAGAGACAAAAATGAACAACTCTGTTTGCTGACTGCCAAATGTTACAGCATGTCAAACATTCAGCAAGTTATTTTTAAAGTTTTATCTTTTCAAGGTTCATCCCATACCTGAAAAGCATGGCTTCCCTCACTCAGTGGGCATTATCTCTCTGGCAAAGTAGTCATGTTATGCAATCTATGCACAAGGTTTCACATTCTGTTCCATTTTCTTTTAGCAACATAAAGCTGATTCATTGTACTATATATGCTGATGTTCATTTCCAGGAATGCCTCACCTTACAGTGGAGATTCTGTTAGGTTGTGAAAAACCTAACACTCCTGGTCATATGAAAACAATAAAGAATCTTATGAAACCTTAACAACAGTGTTTGCTACAACAGGACTACTCTTTTGAAATATGGGCATGTGATTCAGCAGACAGAGAACCCATTATAGGTAGTGTACTTATTTATTTAATTTATTGCAAGTATAGAGGTATCTTTGCCAAGTAGATCAAGGCATCAAATACTTTTTCATAAGGCTCACCAACTCCAGCCCTTCCAAATCAATCACTAAATATTGGTACAGCTCAGCAGTAATTATGGATCAGCTCTTTTATAGTATCTTCTTCTGTTAAAGGTCCACCTCCCACAAAGAAGTTGTATCAAGATGTTAACTCTCAACCATCACCATACCACCGAGCCTTATGCTGCATCTGTGCTGTATCATTCAACTTCCAAGTCAGATCAACTACAAATGATACAAAAGCTCGCAAGCAGTTTAGGATGCAATACAGTGGTACCTCCAGTTATTCTTTCCTTACCACTTTACAACTGTCATTTAAATAACCTTTGAACGTCAGATCTTTCAAGGTTAGGGGGGAAAGCAAGCTGCTGTCTTATGCTTATTGTTGATTCTGCTTACAATTAATCTGATAACAGTTATTAAGCAGGGTTCAAGATGTTTGCCTGTAGTACATTATGTCTCTTTCTTACCTAAGGAACAGATACAGGTATGCATGTCAAGTTCTTAGGAAATAGACACTATCTTTCAGAGTTTCATTAAGTCTGCCGTATCAGCTCGGTTCGATCTACTATTTATACCAAGAAAGCTCGGGGAGGAAGGAGGAGTCGGGGCAAAGCAGAGCAGAATCCGACCCCGGGACAGGTGTCGTGGCTATAAGTATAGCTTCTCCTTCAAGGAACAAGCTCCGCCTCGGTTCTCAACTCTACAGTAGGCAGCCTTGAAGAGCGACGAGAGCCTAACGGAGTCAAGGGCAACGCGGTGGGCGCGTGTAAGCAAAAACCCCAAGACGAACGTATCGTGGGAATTCCACGGATCAGAGTTAAAGGGATTCTGAGCTTCCCTCGAAAAGGGAAAACGCAGCCGGGCGTCCAAAAACATTGATTTTTCTTTTTGTTGGGGGGGGCGTCGTGCGAGCACCAAGCGACCGCCGGCCCCCTCGCCTCGCCACCCCTGCCCACCAATTAAAGAGGATTGTTCCGTGTTTACCTCCGGCGAGGAGCGAGCGGAGCCAGTAGAAGTCCCTCCGCGCGGGCGACGAAGGCAGGCGGGCGCTGGGCCCCGCCGCCGCCGCCGCCGCCTCCGTAGCCATCGGGCCGTGCTGGGTCCCTCGCAAGCGCAGCGGCAGGAGGAGGAAGGGGAAGAGGGAGACGCGGCTGGGCTCGGCCAGCACCCAGCGCCTTCAGCACATGCTGCCGGGCTGGCTCTGCCTCCGCCCAGCCCGGCTGAGAGGCGGGGCTCGGCCGCGGACGCCGAGAAAGGAGAGGAGGAGAAAGGGAAAGAGACGGGCCTCCTCGTACAGGCTCCTCTAGCGGAGGCCTTGCAAGCCGGGGAGGAGCGTCTTCTCCCGCGCCCCGGGCATGGTGCGGGGGCCACGGCCTCCGGTAGCTGCTCGGCCAGGCCCGCGGCGGCGCCCCGTGATCGCGTCAGGAGGCGGCGGGAGAAGCTCGCTCGGCAGCCGGCGGCGGCGCGTCTCCTCCCACCGGCCTCCTCGGCTCCCTTTTCCCCGCCCGCTCCAACTGAGGAGGCCGGCTGTGTGGCTTCAGAGGAAGTGGGAAGGGAGAGCCGCCAGGCGTCCCCGAATGGGCCTCAGGGGGAGGTCGAGTGGGAAAGGGACCGCGAGGGTCATCCAGTCCAGCCCACTTGCAGTGCAAGGAAGATCCGGCGGTTGAGAAGGGCGCGTAGATATGCGCCTTCTTTTCTGATGTTCCGCCGCCCCCTCTTCTCCCCCAACAGCCCCCGCCCCCCGGTCGGGCTTCTTGGCTTTTAACTACGGCAGGACGGGCGGAAATTCCACTGGCAGAGTTGATCATTGCATAGCCTTGCCGCGCGTGAGGTGGAGGGACGACACATTAAAAAAGCAATTGCCGCAGGTTTATATATATATATATATATATATATATATATATATATTATTGCAGTTATGTAATACCCTTTACTAGGCACAAAATTGTGGCAAGCCTTGGCGTTATCCAGAATTCTTTGTTGTGCTTTTCACGTTATAAAAGGTCTTTGTGCTATTCTGCTCTTTGCATGAAAAGAGTTTTCAGCTAAATCAGCACACCAAGCAGCTCGGTATCATGCCTTCCAACAGTTGGCAGATCTGGGTACAAAAAAGTGCACAGAGTACTAAAAAAAAAGGGGAAAGCCTCCCTCCCTTTGTGTAACATCTTGCCTTAATGAAGAATTTCCTGATTACATTATAGTTGTTTTTGTTTTTATTATGTATTTGTGGTTTTATAACTTGATTTTATTCTGTGAACCGCCCTGAGACCCCCTGGTATAGGCCTGTATATAAATTCAATTAATAATAATAATAATTAATAATAAAGGTATTGTCCAAAGTGGATTCTGAAGCTATATATAAGGGGTGAGGTGGAACACCCTGTAACCATCACCTTCACATTTCATTAAAGGTAAAGGGACCCCTGACCATTAGGTCCAGTCGTGGCCGACTCTGGGGTTGCGGCGCTCATCTCGCTTTCTTGGCCAAGGGAGCTGGCGTACAGCTTCCGGGTCACGTGGCCAGCATGACTAAGCCACTTCTGGCGAACCAGAGCAGCGCATGGAAACGCAGTTTACCTTCCCGCCGGAGTGGTACCTATTTATCTACTTGCACTTTGACGTGCTTTCAAACTGCTAGGTTGGCAGGAGCAGGGACCGAGGAACTGGAGCTCACCCCGTCTCAGGGATTCGAACTGCCGATCGGAAGATCGGCAAGTCCTAGGCTCTGTGGTTTAACCCACAGCGCCACCAGCGTTAAAAAAAATTCTTTAACTTTTCACTGTGATACAAAACTACTCTTTTTTTAGAATCTCTATTTATGCCCCTTCAAAAAGGCCTTATGAAAGAGGTAGAAATAAAGGCTGTCCACACATTACCATTCGTTCCAGCTCCAGTGTGCTCCCACCACTGGTATATTTAGCCACAATCCATGCGTATTTTTCTGTTTCTTTATAAATACTTGTGTTTGATGCACTTTCCCTCAAACCAGCTTCCATCCAGTTTGAAAACGTAAGCCACAAGCTGAGATGTGTACATTTGAGACAGCCATTGTGCATGGGCAGATGACAGCTCTATTGAACAGGAGGGACAGGGGACATGGAGATACAGGTCAGGTAATGTGCATCAAATGAAGATGTCCCCACTCTCTCTCTGCTGTGTACAGCAATGTTTAAAAGTACCAGTATTTGAAACGCAGTGGGGGGAAATTAGTTTGCTGCATTTTAAGCTGCTAATGTGTACATAGCCAAAGATTAGATAGCTAAAATGCAGTTTGAGCCATGCCATACAAATCTCCAAATTCAAAGTGAACAAATAAAAGATTGTGGCAATTAACACTTTAAAACATGAAAAAGCTTAATATGGAAGCTGAATGGCTAAAGTATTGGGAAATTTTGGAACAAGATGGAGATAAATTGAAGTTACAGAGTTATGAGAAATTGAAACCCAAAGTTCGAGATTGGCTCCATTATTATCAAATAATGGAGGTGTATAAACAAGACAGGAAAATTGGATTCCAGGTGGAGAAATCAAAATTAGAAATTGAACTGTTAGAACCCAATACTAAGAATTTGTCAAGAATGTATAATCTGCTGCTGAAATGGAATACACAAGATGAAACAGTTAAATCAGCTATGATTAAGTGGGCACAGGACATTGGTCATAACATTATGTTTGCTGACTGGGAATGGTTGTGGAACACCGGTATAAAATTTACGGCATGTAATGCCTTAAAGGAAAATATTATGAAAATGATCTATAGGTGGTACATGACCCCAGTCAAGCTAGCAAAAATTTATCATTTGCCTGATAATAAGTGTTGGAAGTGTAAAGAAACGGAAGGTACCTTCTATCATCTTTGGTGGACGTGCCCGAAGATTAAGGCTTTCTGGGAAATGATATATAATGAAATGAAAAAGGTACTTAAATGTACTTTCCCGAAGAAACCAGAAGCCTTTCTCTTGGGCATTGCCGGCCAATTGGTGTTAAAGAAAGATAGAGCATTTTTTATGTATGCTACGACAGCAGCAAGAATACTCATCGCAAAGTATTGGAAGACAGAAGAATTACCCACCTTGGAAGAGTGGCAGGTGAAGGTGATAGACTATATGACATTGGCTGAGATGACTGGCAGAATCCGTGAGCAGGGGAAAGAGACGGCGGAAGAAGATTGGAAGAAATTTAAAATTTATCTTAAGAACTATTATAAAATTGAGGAATGTTAAAATGTCGAGGTTTGGAGAAAGAAAAGGAGATTACAGCGACATAAGATTAAGTTGAAGAAAAGAATAAGAAAAAATATATTTGATAAATTTATTTAGAATTTGCTGAAATAATTTTGGAAATTGGGATGTAGGAAGGGGAGGTTTGGGGGAGTCTGAGAAGAGAGGGACATGAAAAAAAGGTTATGAAATTATACATGTTTGTATGTCTTCTTATTTGTTTGTATTGTTTAAAATTTTTCTGTAAAACCAATAAAAAAAAATTTAAAAAAAAATTAACACTTTAAAACAGTAAAGACATTTCAGTATTTACACTGATGTTCCTTGTAAGGGATAGATAAAACTTTTCTTTGCATCATCAACAGATATAGGAACACAGCAAAGGGGGACTTTCAGATCCAATTCTAAGGGGATACCTTGCAGTCAGTTTTGACCCTTGCTGTGTCTAACCTTTGAAGTTATGCACTAGGTAGGTAACTTATTTTGCCTTTTTACAGATGAGGATCTGAAGGTGAGGGAAAGGGATTTATCCCAGGCTGCTTAGTGCGTCCGTAGCAGACAAACCCACTCATTCAAGTCCAAGCCTAAGAAGCTGCTCACTGGACCATACCCAACTCTTAAGGATGCTGTTTCAAAACTGCAGAAACACAGCTCATTGGAGAGATCTGGTTTGCTTATGCAATTTGAAGTAGATCACCTTTTTCTGTTCTGTGGGACTGACGTGCTGAAAATTAAAGGTTTCGTGATCCTGTTTCTAGTTTCTGAATGTGACATTTCCCACATAACACTCTAGTCTCTTAAACTACAGCCTGTCCTCCTAGGAAGCCTCACAGAAGTCCCTTAACCCACTAATGGAGCATGACCCTCAACGTGGCAATTGCTGCTGTAGTACAGACATCATTTTGATGTACATGGGAGTATGTTTTATAGC
This sequence comes from Podarcis pityusensis, assembly GCF_964106645.2. NCBI lineage: Eukaryota > Metazoa > Chordata > Lepidosauria > Squamata > Lacertidae > Podarcis > Podarcis pityusensis. Next base: position 71,932,585 of record NC_138032.1, on the reverse strand, counting down.
AGGTGTCAGCAAACTTTTTCAGCAGGAGGCCAGTCCACTGTCCCTCAGACCTTGTGGGGGGGGCGGACTATATTTTGAAGGGGGGGGGTGAACAAATTCTTATGCCCCACAAATAACCCAGAGATGCATTTTAAATAAAAGGACACATTCTACTCATGTAAAAACACACTGATTCCTGGACCATCGGAGGGCTGGATTTAGAAGGCAATTGGGCCGGATCCAACCCCCGGGCCTTAGTTTGCCTACCCATGTTTTATAGGAAGGAAGTGTTGCAAGAAGAGAAAATATACACTGTTGAAAATTTAAGCAGGGCCTATGGGAAGTTCTTGCTTTATATTTCACTCAGGGTGAGGCACTTTCTTAGAATTTCCATCACCTTTAATTCTTCCATCAATGCTTTTCTCACACTCATACTTTTGACTTTATAAAAGGTCTTTGCGCTATTCTGCTCTTGCCATAAAAAAGAGTTTCCGGCTAAATCAATAGCACACCATGTCTTCCAACTTTTGGCAGATCTGGTAGAATTGCATAGAGTACTAAAAAAAAGAAAAGGACATGTCATTTGAACTGCGGCCCCACATTTATGAAACTTGCCCACTCATCATGGAGAGGTGTGTCAAGCCCACTCTCTGCTTGCATTTAGGTGGGTTTTAAATACGTTTCTTTTTCAATCTGTTCTTTATTTAAATGGTGAGTTGGACTTTAAACTGTCATTCATTTCTGTTTTTAAAAAGGCTATGGCTTTTTACTGGTTTAATTGGAAACAGTTGTAGCCTGCTGTTGACACTGGTTTAGACACTAGTTTCAAGTGTTATTACATTAACTGTATTAGCCTATAAATTATTTTATTGATAAATAAATAAGTAGATGTAAAATAGCCTTGGGAAATTTTCATTTCAAAAGGTTATTCCTCAATAACATAAATAAATAAATGCACTCAATTCCTGCACATTTCTGAAAACATAAGGCTTAGTGAAAAGCGAAAAGTGCTATTATTCTGCCCATCATAGTTTTCTATATAATTTGTATATACTTATTTCATTCAGTCATCACTGCCTCCAGTGAAATGGTAATCCTTGTCTGCAAGGTGATGTCAGTGGTTAATTGTTTTCTGCTGGATGCTTTTGTGGGCATAAACTGGTACCCATTCAAATGTTGTGTGTATGGATCAGATCCATTAATGCACATTTACTGACGTATGTGATAGGGATAAAACCATGCATACAAATAAGCATCAAGGTTGTAAAATGGGTTATAAATGGAATAAGAAACAAGGTGTCAAGGTACTGTAATCTCAGTATTAATTCCCATAACTGACAAACTATACTTACTTGTCCTATAAATAATATTTGGCTCTACAGTTCTCTTTATATCTGAATGTGATGTAAGCTGGTGTCATGCTTCATTAGTAGTTCATACTAGTATAGATGTTTGGGGGGGTTGTTTTGTTTTAACTAACTATTCTTCAAATGAAGGGTGGTATATAAATTTTAACAAAACAACCACCACCTTCTGATCTATGGTTACACCTCCCATCCCCTTTTGCAAATACTTTAGTTAGGGTGCCCTCTTAACAGGCAAAATATTTGGTCATACCCAGCGCAGATAAACATGTAGCAACTACTTTACAGAACAAAGAGAACAGTAATTAAATCTGAGGGCAACAGCAATGTAATGCTTTACGACTGAAGTCAAAGTGAGAGCAAAGTACTCCCATATGGAAATATGAATGTGGTTATGAATATTCTAAGGTGTGGTGCCTTCTCACAGCTCACTTGAATACTTTCTACTATGATGGGAAACAATGGTTAGATATATACTGAGTTATATTATTTGTCCTAAATTACTTTATAGCTGCCAGCTACCCGGGGGGGGGGGAGGAGAAGCCTAGCCTGTTGAATTTGTCTGTTTTTAACCACAATTTGGTATGGATAAATCACCAGGGGAAGTTTCTAAATGCTTATCACCTGACTAATATATGGAAATCGAGCTGCTGTCAAAAGCATGGGGTAAAACAAAAATTGGTAACGGGCACTGGTGATGTTAAATTACCTTAAGTATCTAGCGCTGTTTGTCTTTTGCAAATGGACAACAGAAAACCAGTAGAAAGCTTCTAATAAGCATATTTGTGTTTTAATTGGCGGGATTGGATGCAATTATGTAGTACAGGCAATCCTTGTTGTTTATGTGCATGAGTAGCTTCATCTAGGTTGGTTTCAACAGCTGCAGGAGGCTATGTATATAAATTGTGGTGGTTTGAGCATTGGGTTTAGGCTAGGAAGACCAGGGTTCAAATCTAATTAGGTGAACTTTGGCAACTCCTCCTTTCAGCCTAACAGGATTGCTGTGATGATAAAAGCAGAGAGAACTGAACTGTATGATCAGGCATTGATTGTGTGGTCTTTGTGACTGGCTTTTTACTTCTACCTCAGAAGAGGCATGTACTGTAAGTTTTTTGTTGTTTTGATGGTGGTCATATCAACCACAATGTTGCAGAATGCAAAGTGCTTGGTTTTTTTCTTAAATTTGTAGCTCAGCTACTTTCTTCCAATAAGCTCTAAATGATGTGTTCAGTTTTACACGAAATCTTTAACCTGAGTATGCATGTTGGTGTGCAGAGATGGATGGGATCAGAATACTATTTTGCACTGTTGGGGCAGATACTTTTCAGCTTGTTTTACCCGAGGATGTGGTTAAATAGCTTGGAGTAGTGAGGCCTTTAACTTCCCCCTTGATCCTCCCCTTCATGGTTTTGAAATCAAGGACCTAGGAGGTAGTGAGTGCCTCCCTAAGATAAGGAGCGGTTCCTATCTCAAGGATGCAAAGTGAGACTTCTCCTATAATTGACTTTAAATTATTTGGCAATTAACAAATACCATTCTGTCTAACTTGCATTTTTTACAAAGCAAGGTGATAGAGCACATTGTGGCTTTTCAACTCTAGGCAGTTTTGTATTATTACTTGGATCCAGTCCAATCTGGGCTCAGGGTTATTTATAGGATGGAAGGAACCTTAATCACCCTGGTGGATGATTCAAGATAGAGTGGACAGGGGTAGGATGCTACCTCAATCCTCCTGGACCTCAGAGGCTTTCAGTATGTACTATCAACTATAACATCCTGGGTCAATTATTGGGATTTAGGAGGCTCTGTATTACAATAGTTCAGGTTGTTTTTGAATAGTCATTCCCAGAAAATGGTGTTGGGGGACTTTTGCTCTGTCTGGTGGCCATTGGCTTGTAGAGTCCATTTTTAGCTGCAAGCTGTACAACATGAATTTTCCAGGAAAGCCATCTGAAGGTTTATACTGCATCTCTTCTAGAGGGAAGATACAATAAAATACCGATCGAACAAAGATTATGTCCCTGTAACAGCAATGAAATCGAAACCATTGGGCATGTCATCTTATACTGCCCATTATATCGAGACTCAAGAAAAGAGCTGATCGAACCGATTCTGAGGAAAATACCTCGTAGTACAGACGACACCTATATCAGACACCTCTTAGCTGACAAAGAGCCCGAAATTATCAGGTCCGTGGCAAAGTACTGTTACATTGCAACAAGAATAAGACGAGCAATGATGTCTACAAAGGAGTACAAACTGTAAACACTGAAGGAACGATAATAAACAGTAGCGACTCCTGAATTGAATTTTAAAAACTTAAAACTCGAAACCTGGTCATAAATATAAGCACCAATTCTGTGAATTGGCCATATTTTTACTGTTACTTGTAGCACAATACTACTCTTAATGTCATATTTTATAAATTGCTTCCTGGTCATTGACCGTATTAAAGATATTTGATTTGGTTTATACTGCATTGTTATCAGTCAACCTTTCCTTTGCACCCTCTGATCTCAGGGAGGCTGTCGGAATCCTAAACCAGGGCTTGGCAGTAGTTCTGGAATGGGTGTGAGCAAATGAGCTGAGGTTTAATCTAAGCAAGACAGGTGTTGTGGTTAGGGAGATTCCGAGTTCTGGAAGGTGGCTTACAGCTGATATTGGATTGGGTTGGCGATCTTAGAATAGGAATGCTCCTGGCTTAAACTATATACAGAAGGCCGACTTTTCCACAGTGATCCATGCTCTTACTATGTGCGCATTATTGAAGATATTGTAGGAACTTCAGCTGGTTCAGAATGTGGCGGCCAGAGTCCTATTGGGGACAAGGTGAGCAGCATCTTTATAATATCAGCTGCAGTGGTTGCCAGTTGTCAGGAGTGGGTCAGCAATAAATCACACAGACTAAGTTAACACTTTATTAGAAGAACCAGGCTGCTCAGTAGTGCCATGCTTAGTGAGCACAGCAACTCTTTCCCATAGGTTTTTCCCCTTTGAGGCAGTTGTGGGGACTGAGGGTCCCTGCCTTCCCACAGCTGTCTAAAGCCTCCTCCTCTCCCGGGTCGCTCCAAGATTCTGCCAGCACACCTGTCTGCTCTTTCTCCTCCATACCTCTTCTAGTTCTGGGAGACCGGGGTGAGGGGAGGTGATTGCAGCAAGAGTGGGAGACACCTTAGCTTCTTCTCCAGACTAACGTATCTCTGCCTCTTGGCCCTCCCTCTTCCTCAGATTCTCCTTCTGGACTTCTTTCTGCCACAGGCTCCTCCTACTCACTAAACCCTGTTGCCTCTTCAGCTTCCAACACCACCTCTTCCCAATCTTTTCCCTCTGACCACTCATTGCCATCCCACCACCAGTCCCTGAGCTCTGAGTCTTTGTCCCTTGAGTGTTCCCCAGCTGATGTCTCCCACTACTCCTCTGCATCCAGCCAGTCTAAGACACCAGTGCATTTTAGGCCAATTTAAAAGTGCTGGTTTTAACCCTTTAAGCCATAAATGGTTTAGGCCCAAGCTATTTATTTGAACACCTGTACCTGTGGGTTAAACCACAGAGCCTAGGACTTGCCAATCAAAAGGTCAGCGGTTCGAATCCCCGCGACGGGGTGAGCTCCCGTTGCTCGGTCCCTGCTCCTGCTAAGCTAGCAGTTCGAAAGCACATCAAAGTGCAAGTAGATAAATAAGTACCGCTCCGGCGGGAAGGTAAACGGCGTTTCCGTGTGCTGCTCTGGTTCGCCAGAAGCGGCTTAGTCGTGCTGGCCACATGACCTGGAAGCTGTACGCCGGCTCCCTCAGCCAATAAAGCGAGATGAGCGCCGCAACCCCAGAGTCGGCCACAACTGGACCTAATGGTCAGGGGTCCCTTTACCTTTACCTACCTGTACTATCCTGCCTATACCTTAGGATCTGCTTTGGATACTCTGCTGGTATGCCTATGTCAAGAAGGGTGGCTACAGGGAGAGGTCCTTAACTCCCAATGCACCTGTATCAAATCTCTGTTGTAGGCAATAATAATTTGAGCACTGACAGCACCTAATTCTTCTACGGTCTGATCTTAAGAAGTATTAGGCATGCCTAAATCAGTTTAAATAAATAGGAATAATCATTCCCAACAATGCGTAAGATCAAACTTTTGAGTGAATATTGTGTGCATACATTAATTTTTAAATAAAAGGCCATTAAAAACTTTCTGCTGGAGGATGGCTTTGAGTATTTGTAGAAATGGCATGTGCTTTTTGTGACTGTTCTTTCTGTAGTGTATTTTTACTCGTGCTTATGTTTTTAAATATGTTGCTAGTTTTGTGTGCAACAAGCAAGTAAATATTATCACCGTTATTAATAAGAATTGATATATTTGGAGTTTGCGGAATGCTAGAGGCCATTTAGCACTAGGGAATATTTGTCCCACATGTGAACAGTGTTAAACTGCAGGAAATAAGCCAAATGTATATTCTAGCCAATTTTTTTGCATCATTAGATGCATTTGAATCATAGAACAGTTTTATGCTTGATTCTTCAAATCAGTTTTATGCTTGCTTCTTTCCTCTTTCCTCCCACCTTTGTTGACCTAAGCACTATACTGTTCAGGGGCGTCTTGAGTGAAACTTTTGAAGTTGCGCTAGTCAGTGGCCCCAAGAGTCCGGGGTCGAGAGGTAAGCAATCCGACTCCGGAGTGGCGATCCAGCTCGCATCTTACTTTTCACTAGGAGGGCTCCGTCCAGCTCCGGAGCAAAGCGCAGCCGAGCCTCCCTCTCGGAGGGTCTGTCCGGGGAAGATACTAACCTTCCGGGAAGAGCACGCTTTATTCCCCCATTGCTGGGTGCGGGGGGTCTCCATGTTCCACATAGGTGCTTATTTTCCTTCCTTCATGGATGAGCCATGAAAGTTTCCTTGCTTTTTTGCAGCTGTGGATTGCAAAGTCATGCACGGAGCGCCTTTTCCTGTTAGTACTGTATCTTATTGACAACGCAACGAGCCTGGTACGTATTAAGGGATCTGTTCCCAGAGAAGCTGGTCGGGGTGGGGAGGGGATGGTTGGAGAAGCAGCCTCGCTTAGTACGCGAACCTTCCTTGTCTGCCCAGCGGGCTGGCGAGAAGAGCCCATTCCGAAAAGTTGGCTGCACTTTCCTCCAGGATAGACGTGGAGAAGCGGAATGCAATTAAAAGTTGGTGGAACCCTGAGAAAAGTCCCAGGGAAGTTTCTGCTGCTGGCTGCGGGAGGTAAAGGATAGGAAAAAAACAAAATTCCCACATTTATATTTTTTTAATTAAAAAAAACACCAAAAATCCTCCATAAGGTCCGACCTGTGACCGCCTTAGTGCAAGTTTGCCTTGAAGTCTGCCCGGAAAAACCCGCCAGGCAAGCAAAACTGCCTCAGATCTGCATACAAAGGGGTTGGGGGCGAGACAGTTTTAACGAAACTGGCTTTCTTTCTCAAGCGTTTGCTTTTTGGGGAAAAGGAAAGGACAAACAGCAACTTCTCGAGCTGGCCTTTTTTAAACCACCACCCCCTTGTTTGCTTAAACTGCATTACTACTGCTTTTTAAATGCAAAAAAAAAACCCCACGCAACGGGTTAATGTCTGCTGTATATCTCGGTTTCCCAGCAGTGCATCTTGGCTGATCTCAGTAGAGTTAATTAATCATCGCACTGTCGTCAATTTAAAATCGAATTTAACCCATTGTTTGGTTCCTCGGCAGCCCTTGTGAGAGCAGTTGTACAATGAGAGCTGCAGGCCACCGCTGGCTTCTACCTCATGCAGAAATAAATCCCACTCCAGGAAGCCATCTGCTTGAAACAAGAGCAGAGGCAGCGGCTTGGTCCTCCCCCTTCCCCCTCTCTCTGCTGATATCTCGCTTTGGGGGGGGGGGCATGAGTTTCTCTATATGTCAGTAGTATTGCTCAACAGGGCAGCTTGTTTAAAAGCCAGTTTGGAGGAGAAGCGGGCAGGAGGCTTGCCTCTGCATACTTGCCTCCGGAGTCACCATTTGAGCGCAGGAGGCTGTCCATTTGCATACGAACCCTCTTGCAAATGCAACTGCCCCTGGAGTACGTGCAGATGCAAAAAGTCAGGAGGGAAGCCAGTCTTCTTGTCACACTGCATAAGCCTGAGTCATGAGCGAGCAGTTCTCTGTTCTGCTTCCCTAAAAAACCAGATCTGCAGGGGGCTGCAGAATCTCCTCAGTCTGAAGGGTCCTGACAGCAAGAGAGGCTTTTAGCAAGACACACTGGTTCTTGTATTTTTCGGGGGTGGGGGGGGGACTGTTGCATTTCTCCTTGCAGAAAGGCGTGGGCCTTTCTGTTGTTTGAAAAACGGGCAGATGTGCATCCGATCCCTGCCGTCCGCACGGTGTCTGTAAATGCACACACACTGACTTATCTGACACATCACAGACAGCGGCAATTGCAAGAAGTGCGCAGTGTCTGGAATTGCGCTTTTGAGCCCACCAGGGAAAATCCCTGCTGCTTTCAAGGTATACACTTCCTGGTTTTAATACCCAAGTGTTGCATTTATTGCAGAGGAAACTGCCGTTTGAACTTGTCCATATTACTCCAGTATGAATTGTGACAGGGAGACACGTGTCCTCAAGCGCTTGGGGAAATGGGTAGGGGAGCTGTGATTGGCTGCCGTTCCCTTTTGCGCACCGCATGTTCGGAGGCGTGTGTATTTCCTTCCCACTTTATATGCTTCTCAGTGGACACCGCTGGAATGCTGGTATAAAGCAGCTCTTACTGGCAGATCACATAATGTTATATTTGCAATAGCTTGTTAATTGTGATATAAGCAGGGATATAAGCGTTTGGAGCAGCTCTATCCTGCAGCTGCTTGGATTTTTGATATGTTGCACTCTGTGCAGGATGAATAACATTTCTGAACATTTTCTTCTCGGCACGTTTGAATAGGGTGAACACCCAAAGGTGTCTCTCTCTTACATGCTTACGGTGTTTATTCCTGGACGGTCCCATAAAATGCAAAGTGGTTCTAAAATCTTGTGGGAACAAATGGATTGATTGGAGTTGCATTGACAAGCACTTGTTTGCCAAAGCCAAATGAAAATGTTCCATTTCTAAAAACACAGATATGTAATAAGCAAGTTGTGAAACTCGAGAGATTCAGTCATTGTGGCTTAAAATAAAAATGTAGATCTGAAAATGACGGAACTCATTAAAAAAGTTGTCAGTGTAGTCCACAGCCCATTGTCAAGTAATTTATGTGTAATGGCTTTGTGCATAGATCGCTTGGATGTAGTGACAAAAGAGATGTTGGTACTGAAGGATTGCTTAGTGAGAAGAGTAATTGTATTAAATCTTGAAGCAGTGCGTAGATTTACTGGAAGTTTTGTATTCCGATGAAACTAGGGTTGTATTTGGCCACAGAGAGAGCATAAGGCAAAGGAAAACATCTCTCTTAGGCTTGATCTGGTCTAGGATTTTCCTTGTGAGAGTCGATGTCAGTTTGAAACACACTTGTGCCTGTAAGTTGTTCGCTTTATGCAAGCAGATGTATTGAGCTTCAGCGAACCCACAGCAAAATGCCTTCTGGTGCCTCCACTGGCAGCAACAATAGCGGTCAGCAGCAATGAGTCTAAATAAACCCTTGACACCATTGCCTGGACCTTAGAGTGCTGAGTGCTGGATTTTTTATTTTATTTTTTAAAAGGGGATCCCACAGCAGATATCACTGGTGGGCCCCGGCAGCTGCTCAGATATGTTTTGTGATGAAGCCAGCTTGAGGGAGAAGCTCACTAGCTTCTAGTTCAGGGTTCATCAGTCTTTATGGGCCCATGGACACATTTTGGAATTTTGAGAAAGTGACACGAGTTTCCACTCCCTCCTCACTTCCAACAGATAGAAACAGAAAATGCGCCTAGCCACACATGCTTTTTGCTTTTCCACAGGGTCTGAGTAAAAATTGGTTCCAGTAGAATTAAATGTTACCTTCTTGAATCAGCATGATTTGATATGTTTTTCCTAAAAATACATCATCAGCTTTACACTGGTACATAGTAAAAAATTGCAGTTCTACTGCAAAAACACTGATTCAGGGTCTCCATGGGTTTTCATGACTTTTGCACAGGGGACCAACAAAACCACGAAGAAATCACAGGACACATATGCAGACACAGATGAATGAATCAATTTATTTATTGGGGGGAGACCGTGTAAAAAACTATGAGGAGCCGTAAGGATCTGTGAATTGGCTCCATGCTTTTGCACTATGGCAGCACTAGGAATGGTGTTTTTTGTTTTTGTTTTACTGTGAAATTCATAGTTGCTAAAGTCTGCTTAAAATGGATGGTGATTAATGGGGGGCCCAGTTACCCCAACCTGCCTACCTGGCTCCAGAAGAATGGAGAAGGTCTAGGTGGCCTTCCTTGTCTTGACCTCACATCAGCCACAAATTCTCATGTTTACCTGAGGGGAGCCAGTCTTCTCTCAGCCTTGGTGGTTCTTGTTGGCATCCATCTGTCTCGAGAGACAATGGAGTGCACTTCCAGGGGTGAAGTCAAACCGCTGCATTAGCAGTACCAAAGTCGCAAGTCTGGGCAGTGTGTATGGAGATCCTAGTCTGTCCAGCCTTGCTGATGTGGTCCAAAGGAAAGCCGAGTAATACATTTGGCACCAGCTTGGCTGCAAGAGTTGCCGGAAGGAGGTTATGAGGCACCATCCAACTGCCTTAGGGACTGTACAGTGGTACCTCGGGTTAAGAACTTAATTCGTTCTGGAGGTCTGTTCTTAACCTGAAACTGTTTTTAACCTGAAGCACCACTTTAGCTAATGGGGCCTCCTGCTGCTGCCGCGCTGCCGGAGCATGATTTCTGTTCTCATCCTGAAGCAAAGTTCTTAACCCGAGGTAATATTTCTGGGTTAGCGGAGTTTGTAACCTGAAGCGTATGTAACCCGAGGTACCACTGTACTCTGTATTTGTGTAGGGTTTACTCCTTACCATTTTGATCTCACGAAGATATCCTGCAAGGTTTATGGTCAGAATTTGGGCTACCTTTCCAGGTTGACAAGCCCCATCTGCTCCTCACCTCCCTCTACAACATGTGCAGAAACTGCCTTCTTGACCACTGGTCCCACTATGGGTCTCATCCGCTCAATTCACCAGAGGCTGTCTTCGCATGCAGGGAAAGTTCCGGACTCACTGAATGATCTATTGGCTACCCTTACCTGGCTTAGCTGGCCAGTCAAAGCCGTTTCCGGGGGTATGGCTGCTGTCACACGCTGACAGCTTCTAGGAGCCACGGGTGAGTGCAGGTTGGGGACCAAAGGTAGACAAACTACCCCAGGAGGACCATGACATGTTCCCCCCACCAGAGGTACTACCCTTCCCCTAACCCCCCCCCCCAATCCCACTCAGCCTTGGTAATCCAGAGTTACTTCTGGGCAAGAATGCAGAGGATTGCACGGTTAGCAAACTAATATCCTGGCTGTCCACTTCCTCTCCCTCCCCAACTCATTTTTTAAGGCTAGTATATATCTCTGGTACCAGATAGTGAAGCCTGTATGTGCTGAGGAAATGACAGAGTGTGAAGTGACAACTTGCACAGGTTGTGCATAACATTACAATTTCTGCAATTCACTGCCTGATACTTTTCCCCTCCTTTCAAAGTCAGTGTTGTTTTTAATTTGGTTAGCTACATTTGGGGAATATATGATGCCTTTTTCCTTAAGCCCCATAGGAAGCTCTGTTCTCTTTTACTCTCCTTTTCTATTTCCCCCCTCCCCCAACTCCAAATACAACTCTCTTTCTAAAAAAAAATTCCCCCTCTCTTAAGCCTAGCCTGTCCTTTTCTTAGGCATTTGGTCATGTGACTTTGGCTTAAGCATAGCCCTGTGCCTCTGATAGTTACTATCAGTGGCATCTTCTCTTGGCAGTAGCTTAACCCTTTCCTGGTCAGACTTGGGAAACTCTTGACTTCTCCACAATTATGTTAGAAGTTCTGCATCTAGGAATCTAATACATATACACTTTCAACTCAGTTGAACACAGTGGGATTTACTTATGTATAAACACGTGTGAGATCGCACTGCCTAAGTACTCTTATTAGAGACTAAAGCTGCAGTCCTAACCTCATTTACCTGGGAGCAAGTCCCATTGAATTCAGTTGGACTTTCTTCTGAGTAGACATGAGGATTGCATTGTTAATGCCCATGGGACTTCAAAGTACACACATGCTTAGGATTTTACTGTAAGACTATGTATGGCTACTTAAACAAGACATCCATCCCCACAGAATCTGGGGTAGAGCAGCATCCTTGATAGCATCTCAGTATGCATGCATAAGATTCCGCTGAATCTATGATACACTGAATTGGGGCCAGCGTATTGAGGTCAGGGCATAGGACAGTGTAGGTGCATTGCTCAAAGCAGTTAGTCTGGTGCAAGGAAGGAGCAATAAATGTTTTCATATCTGGATATTCCGGATTATGCATGCCTACCTATAAACAGTTGCTAAGCAGCATTGAAATATTACACTTGCGAGAAAGTTCCTCAAGAATAGGGAGGATTCTAGTTTTGATCTTGATGAGATAAGCATTTGCCAGGATTATACTGCCTCCACCAAACTCTGGGAAGTATTACATTAAATTCCTAGCCACCTTAATGCTGTATACAACTGGAAATCATTCTGGGTGTGCATATGAAATACGTACAAAAAGGCAACATATGAGAAAGAGTTATCCATTTGTTGGAAGGGGACAAAAGCTTGCTTCCTACTTCAGTAGACTTGGAGCTAGAGATTTCTTATCTTTGCAGTTCCTGACCAATATTCTTACAGGAAGGGGATTTCTCAACCCCCTTGTGTCTTGCTTCATTGTTCAAGTGCTCTTCTATTTAAGGGGGAGAAATTGTATTCCTCCCCCTCACTTAATTAAATAAATGTTTGCAGCATTAAATTCTTGTTAAATTTTGTCATATTGCAGACCAGTGTTCTGGTTCTCTTGTTCTTTGGACTGCCACAATTTCTCGACACTTGAAGGGCTTCTGAATTTTGGCACTGGAATGCATGGGCGATGTGTCTGAGGCTGAGCCAAAAGCACATATGCAGCATGGAGGGTTGTGGAAGTGGTCTTCGTCTTCATCATACTTCTGTAATATTTGTGTCAAGCTGCAATGGATTGTGATCCTGTAAATTGTACTGTTTGAAAGTGGTCATTGCAAGACCATGAGGAAGGGCCATAGCTTATTGTTGGAGCATCTCTTTTATATGCAGAAGAACCCAGATTAAGTCCCTGGCATCTCCAGGTACAGCTGAGAATGTCTGCTGCCTGAAATATTGTAGAACCACAGCCGGTCATTGTAGACAATGTTGAGTTAGATGGACCGATGGTCTGACGCAGTATAAGACAGTTTCCTATATTAGTAAGATGCAAGAATAATTGTCATAACGACACAAAGCAATTGCAGAAGATGTGTTCAAGTTGGGAAAGCTATCAAAAACGGTGTCAGTCCTCAACAGTTCACAGCATTGATTGCAACGCTTTTGAGTAAATCTAATGAGTACCTTGTTCAAATATGGATGATTAATAGGGCTTTTAAGAATAGTATTTTAGGTGACAAATACTGTATATTAGTGATGGGGGCATTTGTGAATCTATAGCACCTACTGGCTACATAGCAATTCTTCCTCTTCTTCATCCTGCTCAGTCTGGAAAAGCTGCATTTGACAGCTTTAAACTCCATTAAACTCAGTGGGACTTCCCTTCCTACGTAAGATTGTGCTATGTATCCTTTTATATTTGTTTCTTTCGGAGTCAGCTGCAGCTGGATTCTTGTGCTCAACATCTTTAGGTGGAAATGGAACGGTTTTGTTCAACATAAAGTTGCTGCATATATATGTCTGTACATCGTTAAGGCATGGGATGAGCGTTTGTGAATTCCACGTGGAAGGGTTCAGCTACTGAAGAGAGAACTGTGCAAGAAAAAGTGTCTTGCAGAAAGCAATATGAAAAATAAGGGGAAATGTGCAATTCCTTGGCACATCCAAAAGAAGCTCTGCACACCCGATGGTTGGAGCAAGCATAATGATTACCACATTGCAGCTACTATAAATTACTCTCAAATGAGGACTCTTGATGTGGCAGCTCCTCACATGGAGTGATTTTTATTAATGCAAATGTTGCTGCACAAGAGGCTTGTAATGGTATTTAATGTCATTGGCTATGCATGGTGAGCCATCAAAAGCTCAACACCAGATGAATTGTTAGCACACAAATCAATGGGTAGATGTGACTATGTGGTAGTTGTAACCTGTATACCCAGTCATCCTGTTCAGATAAGTTGGATTTACAATGCACTCCCATATATGTCTACTCAGAAGCAAGTTTCACTGAGGATATGAGACTTTCTGATAAGTTTTCATAGGATTGCACTGTTGGACTCTAGAATACATTTAACTTAGCTGGATAGGACGATACATTACATTTCTCCCTCCTCCCTTTAATCTTTCTTGTTGGCATTATTTAAATGTACTCATACTTTTCCAAACTCCTCCGAGTCTTGCTTCCCATCACAATAAATCACTGCAGCACATATTTTAGAGTGGGTTTAAACAAAACCAAACAAAAGAGCATGCCTAAAATACAACAGGGATATCCCTAGCTTTCTTCAAAGTGTGCAGGGATTTTTATCACTGTTGGTGAGGTCGCAGGGAAGTTAATAAGTTCTGGAAACAAATCCTGGGGGAATGAACAAGATTTTAGGTCTACAATCCTTTGCATGCTTAGTTGCTAGCAATTCCACTGAGTTCAAGTGGCATTTACTTATGAGTAAACATGCATAAGCTCAAACTTGTTTTAGATCTGAAAATGTAATGACCATGCCAAAAGGAAAAGTTGCTAAGATCAAAGAGACACATTTGGGAAATGAAATACAGTGAGCCAGCAACTTAAAACACATTTAACTTGTACACATTCAGCTTTACATGCATGGCAATTTAAAAATAAATAAAAGGGGGTGGGAATCCAGGAAAAAGCTGTGCCAAGCCCATCCATCATTATACCCAATGTATTTTGAGTATGCAATATTTTGGCTTTAGGCACAATCTCTAGAACGTAACCTGCATATTAATTGCAAGCTTACTGTAGATCCCCAGACTGAGGGACTAGTCTGTCAAATTTTGGATGTGGCTATTTTGAATAAATTAGTATTGGTAGTATGAGGAAATCAATATAATACCGAATGCAAACAGGATCAAAGTTCAAGGACAACTCAAAATGTTCTAAGCAGTTTTGGAATACTACACAGAATGTGGCAACTGTTTTACAAGTGTACTGTGTTTTAGTTGAGCATTTGAATAAACTTGTTTAAACATAAGGTGCTGCCTTGTATCATCTAATTCTATATTGTCCACAGACTAGCAGAAGAGGTCCAGGGTTTTGGACAGGAATCTTTCCAGAAATACCTGGAAATGCCAAGGATTGAAGCTGGCACTTTTTGATTACATAACAATAACATGTGCTCTACCACTGAGTTACGGCCCTTTCCACTCACAATGCTAACTTGTTAGTGACTTTTAGACACTATGCCACTGTAGCATAGTGGCCAAACAGACTGAGCTCTGGACCAGGAAGCCCCTGGCTAACGTATTTTCTGTGCCATGAACTCTCTAGGCAGCATTAGGCAAGATATGTCACTCAGCTTCCCTCTTCCAAATCTGTAAGAATGCAGAGAAATAATGCAAAGATAGTGCTTTTCAGGGTTCTGTGTAACAACAACAACAACAACAACAACAACAACAACAACAACAACAACAACAACGTAAATATTATAATCATCCATAATAATCTTAAACTCCTATCTTCTATTTCAGCTCTGTGCTCTACAAGGACAACGCAGGTGAATATGCCGGCTTCTGCTGAACCGAAGAACATTTGCAAGACTCCATGATCTTTAAGTCCACTCCTAGTTGCACATCTGCTGCTTGACAGAGATGGCTCGTGATGCCAGATCTTCACGATCAGTTAAAAAGGAAGAAATAAGCAAAAAGAAATCAAGCCCAGTCAAAAAGAAATCTTGCCAAGTAACAAAAGATGCCAAGAAAACTTCTCCAAAAGCAGAAAGCTCAGCAAACTGCAAAAAGCACCTGGAAGAAAAGAATGACGGCAAGAAAAAAACACAGGAAGAGAAACCACCTCTGAATGCAACATGCCGATTTCTCAGGAGCAGCGTCACCAAAGCCTTGTCTGGAACACCTTGGATGGATCTGGGGTTAACTGATAATGTTCTGTTGCGTAACCAGCCTCCTTTGAGCTACAATGGCTTTACCATGACTCTCCGCAGGAAACCGTTTCCCCATAGACTGTTCCAGACGCCAACAATCATGCGAGCAACTAAAGCTGGCCCAGAGAAAAGTGTGGGGAGAAGAGAGAAGCCTGAATCAAGAACCTCCTGTGTATTAGAAAGGAAAGAAGCAGAAGAGGCTGGAAGGGATTTAAACCAGGTTGGTGCATTATCTTCTCCCAAGGAGGAGAAGGAGGAGGAGGATCTGTGTGATCCAGAAGGAGGCCACTGCTCTGAATGTGATAGTCAAGCCAAAAAGGGAGAGACACCTCCTGAAGAAGGTATTTCTGCTTCTAATGGTGATGTACCAGGTACCCAAAATCCAGAGATATTAAAGGAGGCATGCCAGTGTACAGAACTTGTGCCAACAGATCAGGATCTGAAATATTTGCCTCCGAGTACCTGTGAAGAAAATTTCACTCAACTTGCCCCTGCACATTTTCATCTTGACTCTGCTATTCCTATAAAGGTACATGAAGAGAATGACTCGGGAGCATTTGTGAAATCACATTCTGAGAGTTGTTTGGATGTGTCTCCTGCTCCCAAACAGTATACCTGTTCACATTCCGATTCCACATTAAGCCTTTCCTCGGAAACAAACTCAAAGGAACTTGTAGAAAGGTCAGAGTTTTCCACAGACGCTCACTCCAAAACTACCTGTGATTTGGTGCTAACTGATGGTGATCCTGATGCTGCCATTTTGATTACCTCAGAATTGATCTCAAAATTGCATTTAGATGACCCATGTCTGTTACAAGGGTCTCAGCTCAATCAGGATCCTGAGCCTACCATTCAAGAAGTAGAACCTGCCTCATGCTGCATCTCTGAATCAGAAGGCTGTTTAAAAGATCCAGGCCTTTGTGTGGAATCTCATTTACCAAAGGACTTGGAACTGGAGCTAAGCAGTAAAGCACTTGATTCTTATTTCAACTCCAGACAACTTTATTTAGAATGTGACCAAACAAATGGCACGTTGGCATGTGAACAGGTTTCTAATACCTCTTTGACTAGTTTTATATTGGGAGATCTTGAGCAGACACTTGAAAAGATTGCCGTAGAAACTTTCACTTTAGATTCAGGTGCTGTGCCTGTTGCACCCCTCAACCTAGAAAGTACAGCAGATTCCGTTCTGGTAAGCAGCGACACATTTAAGGAAAGTTTTCCAAACTTGTCTGAAAATGCTAATTCAGGGCCTCCATCAGCTGCTGCAGAGGATACAGATACCAAGACAGTTGTGCTAGATGAATCCATTCCAAAACCTCAGGATCCATTGTTGCAGTTGGAAAGTGGTGGGACTGTTGCGAACTCTGTTCAGGACATCGGGAAATGTGGTGCTAATCTAGTTGCAGTTTCAGAGACTGCCTCCTGTGGGAACCCAACTGGCAGCCTTCCTGTCTCGCTTGCATCTTTGCAACCTGTGCTAGAAAAGAAGAAGCGAAGGCGATGTGGGGTGTGCGAGCCATGTTTGCGGAAAACTAACTGTGAAGAATGCAGCTGTTGCAGGAAACGCAAAACTAGTCACAGGATATGTAAAAAGAGAAAATGTGAAGAACTGAAGAAGCCTCCACTGCCACTGCCGCCTTTAATGCTGCCCTTTGTACCATCAGAGGTAAGGAAAAAGACGATTCATTAAATGTGCATGACGCAGCCTTATTCAGCCTGGTGCTCTCCCGCTGTATTTGGGCTTCACCTCCCATCATTCCCAGCCAGCATGGCCAGTGGGCAATAAATTATGGGAATTATAGACCAATGACATCTGAAGGGCACCATAAAGTCATTAAATACAAAATAAAAATTACTATGTAACTTAGTTTAAATGTTACTAAATCCTGGCACTGTTAAAGATGCAGACCTCAGTCCAGGATTGTGTTAAGTGCATTTATGCCCACTGAAATCAATCCAGTGGAACTTATTTTTATATAAACACCATACATATGCATGGGAACCAGAGGTCCAGAAAACAAGTATGACTTTGGGCATCTTTTTTTCCTTGTTAGTGCATCTCCATTTTTTATACATATATAAAAGGAAACCTCAAGCATTGTGTTGTTTTTTTTAAGTGACTGGTTTAATACTAAGTTCTAAGTAGTGCTGAAGGTAGATACATACTTGTTAGATTTTTGCAGTTCTAATAACAGAGTTCATTCAGAAATACAGTGTTTATGACCAGTAAATTTCATGATGTTTTTTTCCTATTTCCACTGTAATTGCATAGAGTTTGTTTCTTTGTGGGCATTGTGTGTGTAACATTTCCGGGTAGAAAATCACAGCCAGACTTAGAGATCAGAGGGATCATGAGACATCAACATCCTGGTGGAATTAAGGGATGATTTTTTCTCCTCTTGCTGCCTTGGTCTGAATTTTCCCCTGTGAATAGAACTGCTGCATTTTTAAAGCTTTGATCTCTCCAAATGCAAACAGCCTCAGCTGTGGTTTCTAATCCCTTTTCTTACAAGGAAGTGTAGGACATGCTTCTGGTAGCACAGCAGTGAAAATAGCTATATTCAAATGGAAAGAGTTAAACCCATTTTGCTACTGTGGCAGATCACTTGTTGAGTCTGCAGTGAGTTGTGAACTTCTGGTGTCAAACAAGGAATTTTGCCTGTGTGTTGCCTCTCAGGTTTAGCCAGAGGATGGAGCTACAGGAAAGCCAACAGGCCAGCAAAGAAGCGCTTCAGTTGCTCTAAAGCTATTCCGCTCAGATCATGATGATTTAGAAGTAGATTATGGTTTGCTTCCCTTTAATGCATATCTTATCTTTCTTTATGCTGCCAGACTCCACTGGATGATAGATAGCATTCCTTGGAAGTTTTCTTCTCAGCAGGGGATATTCCTTTACGTTGGGGAGGGTGTTTTAGAACAACAACAATGTAACAGCCAATGTAGGGATCCTGGATCCACTTTAAGACCCTATAAGCCTGGGAGTATATTTTGCATTAATTGTGTATGTTGTTAGAATTCAGTTTTCAATATGCTGTGGAAGAAAGCTGGGGGAAATATCAATTACTCCTTACATTCAAGAACATGGATAATTGAATAAGGTTTGGCAGCAGCATACTGACTTGCTGATTGTGAATGCTTATCATGACTCACATAAAGGTGCAATTAAAATACCAAATTTGTGAGTCTTGTGCAGCATTAAGAGAAGCCGGACAATAATGTGGGACAAAGGTTTAACTCATCATTAACTTCAAAGGTACATATAGAAGATAAAAGAGCAGCCATCCCTAGAAAAAAGTGTGTGCTTGGGCGGGGAGAGGTCCAGATTCAGATGTAATTCAAAGCCATTCTACAGCTTCATTTCTGGCTGCATAGCAGCAGCAGGAATGGGGGTGGAGTACCAGGATGCTTGCTCCTTCACAATAGGCATTATGTGTGAACAGGCTGTTGAATTAGTACACTTAACTTCCCAAAAAAATATTTAAAATTGAAGTGCCAGAGGGGAAAACATAGTGACCTCTACTTTTTTTTGAGCAGCATCATTGCTATCCTAAATTACATACTGATTCCTCAAAATGGTTTCTGTGATCTATAAACATTACCTTGTTTGAGTCTGGTCTCATCTGGTATCTAGTGTCTAACACAAACAAAAATTATGGCAGATAACCGTTGACAAGACTACATTGGCTTGCAGCACAAGAGAGTCTCAGTCGACAGTTGAATCAAGTTCAGTGCTAAGGCTGGGAATTAAATGGCATGCTTTTCCAGACAAATTAGGGAAAACATGGCACCCTACAATTTTGGGCAAGTCTTTTGAACTTGAGCTGGAAGAAAATTTCTTCGTCGCTTTTTAGTGAATTGATAATGTACTTTTTACAGGCTGCAAAACACAACAATAATTGCCCAGCATTTTCTGCTTGATACAGTTGAACAAAGGCAAAACAAGGCAAGGGCTGATTTAGGTATAGTGTGTGTTATATTCCTCTTTTACACCATGTTGCCCTGTATTCATTTTGTCTTATATTAAATAGATAGTATACATAGTAGCACTAGATCATTTCTTTAGAAAAGTAGGTTTGCAAGTAGAAATTGCTAGGACCATGCTGCAAAATACTTGACACCTTCAAACAATGGCTTCCCAGATGCAACCTCAAGGGTAGTTTGGCGTAGCTGCTAAGTTACAGGGACCGAACAGGAAGAAAAGAGGTGGAGCAAAGAGTCAGGAAGGGCATGACAGCAACAAGAGCAGAAGCTGACAGCAGCAGGGCAGAAGTGAGCAGTGCGGCAGAACTACTGATGGGGAGTTGACCCTCTGGAGTTGTAAGGGCAAAGAGGAAAGCTCTGGATAGGGTGAACCACTGATGAGAAGGGCCGCACCATGTACAGTATATTAGCTGCCATGCCTGTGGTCATCAACAAAGGCCACTTTGAAAGCCCCTGCTTTCTATGGCTATATTTGAAGGATAAGACAATAGCCTAAATCTGTCCTGCTCCATTACACTCACACTTACAGGGTATCTTGCTGAATGTTAAATAGCTTGGCTTATTATTTTAGTTAGCCTGTGGAGGAGCTAAGTTCTTGCAAAGCGTTGTGCTTTGATCTTGTGGCCAAGCTGTTCCAGCAGTTTATCTTCCTTGTCCTATTTGGCAATAACATTATTTAGGCAGATAACCCTTGGGGGGGGGGGATAAACACCTTTTGAAGCAAAACTGGTTGGAGAGAAAGCAAGCAACACAGGGCTGCTGTTGAGTTTGTGTAGAGCAGGGGTCAGCAAACATTTTCAGCAGGGGACCAGTCCACTGTCCCTCAGACCTTGTGGGGGGCCAGACTATATGGGGGGGGGGGAATGAACGAATTCCTATGCCCCACAAATAAACCAGAGAAGCATTTTAAATAAAAGCACACATTCTACTCATGTAAAAATATGCTGATTCCCGGACTGTTTGTGGGCTGGATTTAGAAGGCGATTAGGCCGGATCTGGCCCCCATGGTGTAGAGGCTTGATGGCTCCTTTTTCCTGCTAATCTGGTGGAGGAGGAAGGGAGGGCAGTGTTAGAAACTGGGATAGAAATGCTAGGAGCCAAATGGCTCTTGGGGCCAGGATTGTGGGTGCCAAAACAGAATATCTAGTCTCCATTTGTGGGGGGTTGGCAACACTTTTTATTTATTATTTTGATGAGTATGAACTAGTACACAAATCACATAAGTGACACATGGCTAATACCACATTTTAAACAGAAATTGCTATTATGTGTTTAATTTGATATATACAATAAAAATATCGATACCATACTTCTGTTTTCAAAACACACTACTCCAGGCTTCCTCAACCTCGGCCCTCCAGATGTTTTGAGACTACAATTCCCATCATCCCTGACCACTGGTCCTGCTAGCTAGGGATCATGGGAGTTGTAGGTCAAAAACATCTGGAGGGCTGAGGTTGAGGAAGCCTGCACTACTCTTTATTGTTAAACTCCTTAACATATTGTCTATCCGTAACGTATACTTCGAGGCTTCAAGGCACATATATTTCCATAATCCTTGAGTAACAGCCAAGTGCAAATAACGGCAGCCAGACCTTTTGAGGTGTTTGCAAATGGAGAATTTTTAGGCGCAAAATGTGCCTGGTGCCCCGCTAATTTTGAGCTCTGAGAGAGGGGACGTCCCCCACACAAATTAGATCTGGAGAATGAGGCTGCATACACCATACATTTAAAGCACATTCACCCCTCCAAGAATTCTGGGAACTGTGGTTTAAGGGTGCTGGGAATTGTAGCTCTGTGAGGGGGTAAACTACAGTTTTAAGGATTATTTTTTGTGGTTGGAGAGGGGTTGTTTTAAATTTATGATGTGTATGCAGCCAGAGGCTCTGTGCTGCCAGCTTGTGGACATAGTAGTCTTCCATGCTCTCCACTGTTGCTTGGCCTACACTGCTGCTTTAAAGGGAAGCATTGCCCAGAGAGCAGTGAAGCTGTGTCTGCTGGGTCCCATCTGCACTAGACATTTAAAGCGGTATCACACCATTTTAAACAGCCTTAGCTTCTCCTAAAGAATCTTGGGAACTGTAGTTTGTTAAGCATGCTGAGAGTTGTTAGTTCTCTCACAGAGCTGAAGTTCCCTTGTAAGATAGATGGATTGTTAAACTACTCTGAGAATTGTAGCTTTCTGAGGAGAACAGGGGATCTCCTAACAACTTTCAGCATCCTTAACAAACTGCAGTTCGGAGGATTCTTTGGGGGGAAGCAAAAGTAGTATTAAACTTATTTAAATGTATAATGCAGATGGGCCTCAGACAGCACCTTGAAGCATACGCTGAGCCCACTGGAGTTGAGTGAGAGAACTGGGCCCTCTGGCTGTATTGGGGCCAAAGTAGTAGGTTCAGGACCAGATTATGTCCTTTCAGGCTGGCAAATAACATACTTTTGGATAGTTGGGTGAGGATCCCTGCCAAAACTATGTGAATGAAGAAAGGCTAAAAACCAGTAAAGGCAGGTGGGTTTTTAATCCAAAGATCAAAAGCAGGCACAGTATTGTAATTGAGTACATAAGCAAGTTCCCTCTTCACAGGAGCATTGTAGTTGCAATATTATGGGTACTTATGTATTTTTAATTATTGAGCAAAGCAGACATCTGCTAAGGTCACCAGAAAAGAATGGCGGGAGCTAAGACAGGAAGCGATTAAGGCAAGGAGCAAAAAAGGTTTTAGCAGAGGCCAGTTCAAGCAAAGGATGAATTCTAGCTCTTCTGTCAAACTTTCCCCCAGACTAAACATGCCTCCCTTTGATTTCTTCTGACCTCCTCATTGTATAGCAGCTTTGCTTCTTCACCCTTTTCTTTAAGTCTTCTCTCTGCTTTTTTAATGAGCTACCCCCTATTCTTTAACTTCTTTTTCGCTGTCAGTTTCATTTTCTTGGGCACTTCTAGTGTGTGTGTGCGCGCACACACACAATTTGTATGTTGAACATAATGCTCTCAGTTTGTATGGCAACAAGTACTTTTCATCTTGAGAATTCTAGGCAATTGTATCGGTAAACTCTGTGTCTGGCCAGTACAATGGACAAACAGGCAGAGAAGTATATTGTATCATCTTAGCAGAGGTAGAATATTCTAAGCAAAATAGTCTTCAAAGATACGTTCCTGCTGCAACATGGAAAGTGAGAAATTGAGTATCTTTTCTGCAGTGCTGATATGATCAGCTCCTGGAATGTAGCATAGATAGACAGAGAAATCTTGGCTGATACTCTACACTTAGACTGAATTATGTGTGTCTAAACCTCAAGACTTCCTACTGTTACCTAATTATCTTTCATCTGACAAGCCAACTAGTAGATGCAATGCCAGAAAATGGGTGAAAGTTTTTCAGATGCACTTTATGTTCTGTTAGATGCAATTTTGTTGAGTCTGTGCATAAATGCAAAAAGATAACTTATGCAATTGTTGCATGTGTCAGTGTATACATACGTTTCACATCTGCTTGTTTCTTTTTAAGAAAAACATAGCTTGTGAAGTAGCTCTCTGGGGGGGTGGGGGGAAGTTTAAGTAACTCCCAATATGCACTAATTCCCACCCCAGATTCAGAAGCAGCCTGGGTTTAAGACACCTGCTACTTCTCTTTTCCCAAGAGCAAGATAATCTTGCATCATGTACAAAAGATCATGTGTTCATACTGCCTTGCAGTCATGTACTATTGCAATTACAATTCTTACTCCAGAAGCCTGCATTGAAAGTATATGAAATTGACCTTTTACCAGTATTTAACCACACTGGACTGTTGATGCAGTCACTTTGCATCTAGGGGTAACTAATCTCCTCCTATGCTACAAGTGACATCTTTGTTTCTAGGTGGGATGGAAGTCATCACTCATTTCTGAAGAATGGGAAATGGCAAATGCTTCCCTTTCGCTCTTGTAATAATAGAGCCCATGTGGTATAGTGGTTAGAGCAGTGCTTCTCAAACTTGGGTCTCGAGCTGCTGTTGGACTACAACTCCCATCATCTCTGACCACTGTTCCTATGAGCTAAGGATTATGGGAGTAGTAGTCCAACATCAGCTGGAGACCCAAGTTTGAGAAACACTTGGTCATGAAGCTCACTGGGTGACCTTGAACTAGTTATTGCCTCTCAGCTGAATTTACCACACAGGGGTGTTGTGGGGATTAAGTGAGAAGATGGAGAACCATGTACACCACCTTAGGCCCCTTGCTGAAAAGGTGGGATACAAATGCAATGAATGAATGACTAAACTGGAGTTGGTAGCCAGTGTGTGTTTGCTGCTCAGAGTACTCTGCCTAGGCTTGGAAAGGTCAGTGTGAGTTTAGCATGCCCTGAAGCATCTAGGACAAGAAGAATATAAATACATGGATATTTGTTGTGAACTGAGTGAGCTAGATGATATGTGTTCATAAAGTAGCTGGGAGAGTTCTATAGTACTTCTATATTCTCTATTGTACTTTCAAGTGTTTTGAGCACTCCACATGCAGTATTTAGCTGATCCTCGTAGCCCAGTGATATCTGGAGAGCCACAGGCTCCAACGCCCATCATCCCTGACCACTGAAGATGCTGGTTGATGGGAGTTGGAGCCACAGGTTCACCACACTTGTTTTACAGTGGCCCTGTAAGTTACATCACTATTATTATTGTCCATGTTGTAGATGGATGAGCTGAGACTGCTGAGAGAGGCTTGTGGAAGGCCACTTAGCCTGTGTACACACCATACATTTAAAGCACATGACTTCCCCCAAAGAATCCTGGGAACTGTCATTTGTTAAAATAGCAACCTTTCCCAGGATTCTGTGGGGGAAGCCATGTACTTTAAAGCTGTTGTGTGTACCCTAGTGAGTTTCCTGTGGAGGCAAAACTGGCTGATTTGTAGTCTCTTAGTCACTGTGCTATACAAGCCATACAAGCAAGGGGTTTTGCTTACATTGATGGTTTTTAAACTCTTTGCCTTCAAGGAACTTTGTCGACTACAAGTCATCTGTTCAGAAACCCCACTGTGTATCTGTCATGGGACTTTGCAAATTCAGAGGGGATTCCGAGAGGGCATGGTCAGGTGTGCAGCCTGCTCACAGTGAGCCAACTGGCCTGGCCTACAGAGCCTCATTATTTCTCACATGAAGTGCCCCCCCCCACTCCCCTGAGGCTGAGCATTGCATAGGAGGGCTGGTAATGGAGGGCAGCATGTCTGCCTTAACTGATCTTCACATTGAGGAACCTCCAATAAGCTTCTCTGGAACACAGTCTAAAGCCCCTTGACTCTCATGATTAGTCACTCCAGGGCAGCAGTACCATCCGATGACAGGTGGCATTTCCAGAACAGAGAAGATTGAATGGAGGTAAAAGTGGAGGCGGCATTTCACTAACTCCCAAAGCCATTTGAGCTGGTTAAACCGCTTCCTCACCCCCTCTCTGTGTAGTTTTCATTTAATGTGAAATATTTGCTCATCAGTAACTCGATTACAAGCTCTAGGTTGGTGGGTTGTTGTTGTTTTTGCAGACAGCTTACTCCGTCCTTTAATCTGATTACTGTTGTGAATAAGGACTGACTTCTCACACATTTGTGTGTCTCTATCTATCTATATCTATGTGTGCATAGATATATAAACGCGTGCGCGCACACACACACACACACACACATCAGTAGAAAATGGAGACCCCTGCCAGAATGGTGCCATGACCTTGCCCCCCCTCCCCAGTCTTTTGGGATTCAACAAACAAACAAACCTTAGACAAGCTAAAGAAAGGATAAAGAAATTAGCACCTTTCTGAGCATACAAGAGGAAGCAATATTCTCTCTCAGTGGCAGTAGGTGGAGGATGACAGCCAGAGCCTCGTCTCTCTCCGCTTTCCTTATCATTAGCTATTAATTGCCGCCGAGGCGTGGCCAAGGGGGGTTGCCGAGGCATTAGCCGCCTCGGAGTCGGTGTCCTCGCATAACCTCCTTCTTAACCAAAAAAAACAAAATAGCACTAATATGTAGCCCTCGCCTTATAAAGTCAAAATGCACAATACCTTCCTGGTGAGTGCGTGTGTGCGCAGCGTCCGCAGGCTCTCTCCCCCCCCCCCAGGAGTTCAATTGATCCCTCCTCCTCCTCCCTTGCTCTGGATCTCTCCTCTCTGTCTTCTCTTTCGCGTTCAGCTTTAAACCAATCAGTCAGGCAAACCAGGAGTTGGGCGGGGGGCGTTTGGTGGCTTTGCTTTTCCAGTCATTTAAAAATATATATAAATAAATAACACACCTCGCTTCCGCCTACCCCCCACCCCAACCCTCCAGCTTTCCAACCTCTATTTCTACCCCACCCCACCCCACCCCTCGGCCGGATCCACGGTCGCAGGGAGTCCATGTCGCAGCTTGCGCCCGCCCCTTGTGTCCTCTTGCTCCGAGTAAAAACCCCACATAGGAGACCCTTTGTTTGGGAAGGGCTAGGCAAGGGAAGAAGCGCTTTGGAAGCTCCTGGCCTCGCTTTGCTATTGGCTAGTCCTTTTCTAGAGCCTGGTGGTTGATATTTTTTTTGTGGTGGATTTTTGTGTGTGTGTGTGTGTCTGTGTAATAATATTCGAGAGGCATGCCCAGCACGTCCCCAGTGTTGGCAGGCAGGGCTTGCTGTGCTGCTTTTTGCTGCTGCCGCCGCTGCTGTTCCTTTTAAAAACACCATGATAATAATACTCAAAAAGCAGCGTGAAGTAGTGCTGTACTGTGGAAGGTTCTTCAGCAGAAGGAAGCAAGATGGCTACCTTGTGGGTTTTGCTGTGAAGAATGCAGAGCCTAATTAAACCCGACTCTGAAGGGGGGGAAGGTTACTACTATTTTCCCCCCTCCTTCCTCGCTAACCCGCTTTCCCCCCGTTTTCTTTTTGTTTTGATTCCGGTGACTTCAACGCCTAAAGTCTACTCATCAGTTCCTTCTTAAGTTCTGCAGCGAGAGAGAGAGAGAGAGAGAAGCCCGTATGGTTCTGCTTTAAAGTCTTCTAATGTTACAAGGCGGGTGCGGTGGGGGAATGCTTAAAAATAAATATTTGCTTTATTCACAAAGGCTTACTTTGCAATTTGATATCTTTCTTTAGGTGCTAACTGAAAACAAAAGGCCTCAGAGGAGAAAGCAAAGAGTTCAAAAGGTAATAACGGATCATTTAATTTATTAATAATTACAGAAAAGCAAACCCCAACCTGTCTTACACACTTTTTTTTTTTGGCCATGAAATAGGCGGTAGAAGAGTGGAAATTCTAGAAGGTATTAGTTTCCTGATTTTTATATTTAGGGTGAATATTAAAAGCTCATAACATTTTTGTCTTTCCCTCAGTATGATGAAGTGTGTTTTGTAGAGATTTAACTCTTTGTGCACAGAGTTGCAGGATAGAATTTTAAATTACTTGTGATGCACTGAAAATGACTTGTATCATCCTTGATTCTTAAAGGCTGCGGTCCTAAACATGCTTATTATGATGGAGTCGGTCCTACTGAAGTCAATAAGAGTTATTTACGAGTAAATGTGTTTAGAAATTGTGCTGAAAGCAACCCTTTGGTTCTTAGAGGAGGGCTGTCTTCATACAGATATCAGGCTGTGTGTATGTTAACCGTGGAATGATAATATCTGAGTATTAAATGTTTGGTGTTCTTGCATTCCCCCCCTCCCAAATGAATTGCTTATTGTTTTGTAAAATTGACACATTCAGGTAAATGTGGCCTGCAAGTGGTAATTAAAAAATACTACAGGTATGCATTTTCTTCAATAAGTGTGTGTTGATCTGAAAATGGTTTTTAAATCGGGCGGCGTTCCATAAGTGATTTGGTGTGGTGTGGAGCTGCTGAAGCAAAAATCGGGAGGGGAAAAAACCCTAGTGCATATTCGGTGTTTCTTGTGCATATATAAATGGCAACCCTGTTCTCTTCAGTGAGTCAGGGAATTCCTGTACACGTGCAGAGGAAATCCCTGTTTACGATGGGGAATCCCCATCCCATAGTAGAGAATTAGGGCCCCTCCCACACAAGCAGAGTGCTGAATGTCATTGGAGCTTTCCAGAATTCTGGATCATGGCGGATGTGTTTACTCTCAGGATTCGAAAGTGAAAATGTATTGCGCGTTTATGTTGCCATATTTGTACTGGGGTGTTTGCCTCCAACTCTGACATAGCGGCATGTTCTGTAGAGTGACTGAAGTCCTGGCAAACTTACTAACTTGCTGGTACACCATGCGTTAGCTCCTGTGACCAGGCTGGAAGGTCTGTGGATGTTGTTCTTTTGTGGTAAGAATACTTGGTATGAGTGTAGTAATAGTTAACATGTATTTTGCTGTGTGTGATAGCTTGCAGTTTATTTAGAAACTATTCATATGGTCCTTAAACAAAGCAGTTGTGTTATAAAGATAATTATTTTTTAAAAATAAAAACCTATAGACACTTAAAGTAGATTTTAGGAGAAAATTAAGTATCCTTAAAATCTCCACTTTGATAGACTAGGCTGCAATCCTGTGCACACTTATCCAGGAGCACCCAGTGAACCTAGTGGGGTTTGTTCCTGAGCAAATGTGCATGGGATTGTGCTATTTATTTGAATGTGCTATAGTTGGATTTGTGTTTAGGATGCTAAAGTATACTTGAATTATGTGTGTGGACACACTTGAATTTGAAAAAAAAGTATTCATAATTTTATTTGCACTGTGCTTAACATATTATCTTCCAAGTGCGAGCATTTTATGTCTTTTTTTATTTGGATCTGAAATACATGGTTGATTTCTCTGCCATTAGAAATAATGTCATGTTTACAATGCTGTGTGCTTGCAAATTAAATAATCACTTTGTTGGCATTTTTAATTGACAACCCAAAAATTTAGGCTGCAGTCTGGTTTGGACATCAGTTCCATCAAAATCAATGGGTTGTAAATTCAAGTAAATAATTTTCTTTTTGGATACTGGTTCCAATATGTAAGAAGCAATTGTACTATTATTTTTTACAATGGAGCCAACCAGTCAATCTATTGAGCATAGTCTACTGGGATGTTCTTTTGCCATTCATTTAGCTCCATTGTACTCTTGTGTGGCTCTCATTCATTTCTAGCATCATTTATTTATTTATGTTTTTATTTTCAGCTGCTGTGGGAAGGCAGCCTTAACAGCAAATAAATAAAGAAAAGCTTCCTAGTGGATTGTCTCAGTTTTACTACATTGAGGATAGTGGCACTTAGCTGACTTTGCTGAAAGGGTGCAATCTAGACTTCACAGGTGTCATTGTGGAGGCCCTCGGGGCACTTGCTGGATTAGAAATTGCACCCAGTTAGTTGTTGATGCTGCCTCTAACCTGGCAGGCACCCAGTGCAAAATTAAAGGACCCAAGACCTCTGGAGCACATTTATTGCTTTTTGTGGACACTTGCCAAGTTGAAAACAGTATGTTGTGCACATCACTTCCAACATGATGAGCATCCCATGTTAGACGACAGGGATTCAGGTAGGCACTTGTCTCCAACCTGGGTTGAGGTAGGGAGCTGCAAACTGGCAGGATTAAGTTTTGCTGCAGCCTATGTGCCACCAGTTGGCTTTCCCAGGGCTTCTGTTCCACTGTGCTGTTGATCATTAGTGCTTTCCAGAAGCTGATTGCTTATTGTATTGGTCTTTCCTTAAATGGGTCGGAAGGTTTAACAGTGGCATTAAGTTTAGATCAATGAATGTGGTGCCCTCCTGTTGTTTTGGAGAGCAACTTCCATCTATCCCAGCCAGCATGGTCAGTGCTCAGGGCAATTGCAGTTCAGCAGCATTGAGAGGGTACCACATCAGCTTCCCCTAATCTAGATAGTTTGATTTGCATCTGTTAATTTTAGAGCAAGCTTAAATCAGACCAAGTAGCACTGGGTTCTTTATATTTCATGTCATTAGATTCTTCTTGTATGAGGGCATGTTACTGTATGTTGCAATTACTCCTAATATTCTGTTTCCCTCCTCCACGTACCTTGGCTTCTCAGCTCTATGTGACATCTTTCTTGCCCCAAAAGATAATTTAATTTTGTTTCCTTACTGTTTTGAGATAAGAACATTCCCTGCTCTAATCTGGTGTCGTAGCATGCCTCCTGTATTTCTCTCTCATTTGGAAACAGTGTTCGAAACTCCCATTGTTCTAGGTGCATTTTGCGACAGGGAATTTCATTAGCGCAAGCAGCTTCTGAGCTCTGGGCACAGTGCTGCACCTAAGATTTCAAATTAAAAATGCAGACTGGAAGGGAAGGAGGACCTTTTTCTGCCTCCCCACTTCCAGCTACTCTCTGAAGGCTGGAGAAGAGACCCTCTTAAGAATATTAGGGGGGTGGGCAGGGAAAGGACTAGACCATGTGAATAATGAACATAATATTTTAGTTGCAGTTCGTTCATTTTCAACTTTGTATTCTAGTTTTTTTTTAAAAAAAACATGCCTAGACACTCATTGCAGCACCCATAACCTAGGTTCAAGGTTCTATTTAGCTCCTAGCTTTCATATCAGTTTTTAACACTGTTTTGAAATCCATAAGCCCTTGCATGTATTTAATAATACGTTTTAAATGTCTGTGTTACCCACCAGGCATTAGTATTTTGTTATATAGTGTATTCTTCTAGACTGTGCCTTTTTTGCCAGACATACTTAACAATCCAATCCTTTGCACACTTTCTTGGGATTTACCGTCATAATACCCAGCTGTCCTTTTCATCCACTTCTGCAGTCATGGTCTGGATATGGTGAGGAGTTGGGATGCATATAATCCTTTATAGTTGTTCAAAGAGGACTAGAGATAGTAGTCATTAAGCATTTTGAACTTTAAAGGCTGCCATTTCCAGCATGGTCATGAGGGAGTAAATCACTTTAAACTCTGAGGGACATACTTCTGAGGAAACATGTATAGGATTATGCTGCCTGAGTATTTATACATTTATCTGGACTGATAAACATAGACAAAGACAGATTGACTTCGTGTTCAATCTGGAGAAAGCTGGGCATATTGAACTGTCATATAAATCTTATCAATTTTAGCCTATAATTCTCAAATTCTTTTAATACCACTGGGATTTAGGCGGACAGGAAGATAGACCTAACTTCCTCTGGATTGATTCTGTGCAATACATTAGTGGGGATTTTAAAAATGTTATTCAATGGGATATATGTGGTTGGGTGTTTCTGTTGTGCACGCATATTGTAGGGCAGGTGTAGGCAACCTAAGGCCCGTGAGCCGGATGCAGCCCAATCGCCTTCTCAATCCAGCCCATGGACAGTCTGGGAATCGGCGTGTTTTTACATGAGTAGAATGTGTGCTTTTATTTAAAATGCATCTCTGGGTTATTTGTGGGGCGTAGGAATTGGTTCACCCCCCCCCCCCAAAAATATAGTCCTGCCCACCACATGGTCTGAGGGATGGTGGACAGGCCCACGGTTGAAAAAGGTTGCTGACCCCTGTTGTAGGGCATCTTAACTTTTCTAAAAAAGGAAAGTCTGATTTTAAAACTACATATTGTATTATCTATCTCACAAACATGCTGTTCAATTTGTGTTATTTTAGAGGTGGTCATAGCATGCCACTAGTCATGTTAATGATCTGTGCTGATTATTAGGTGTACCCTGTTTCAGGGTGGGGTTTTTAGGTATTTTTTAAAAAACCACTTAAAAAAATCCAAACGAATATGTAATGCTTTCACACGCAAATGCTTTTTCCTAAATACTCAAAGATAATCGGTTAGCTTGCTTTTGGCAGGTTTCAGACTTTGAGGTATACAGTACAGATAGCTGTGGAATTTTCCCTTCCAAATTTCAAGGGTTATTACCGATTTACACTTTAATGGACTTCACAAATTCTCAATAGTTTATTGGCCACCCTATGCAATGCTTCAAATGTAAATTAATAAACCACTAATATATCTCACAAACATGTAGAAAACGTCTGCTCCTAACAAACCAGTTTGTGGCATTAAGTTGCCATATGTAAAATAGTAAAAGTGATTTTTAAGAAACTTTACTGTTGGCGACAGTAGTCCCCCATAGCACTTAGCAGCAGGTCCGTAGCTGAGCTAATGGTGCTCATTGGGCCGTGACACTTGTGTCTGCAAAGGTCCTCTGTTACATTGGGGAACATAGAAGCAAGAAGGTGGAGCAGACAGAGAGGGAACTCAAGAGGTTGGAGGAATGAAGGGGAATTTTGTATTGGAAAGAAAATACCATCCATCGTACTGACTAGCCCTTGGCAAGTTTAGAATTAAATCAGTGTGTTGGCAGTGGATAATAGATGTGTGAGGATTGGAGATTCCTCTTAATATGAAAGGAATATTAACAAGATCACACCTGTCGAGCAGTGGCAGGTATGGAAGAGATGAGAACAAGCTGTGAGGTCAGAAAGACAATGTAACTAGGAACAGAATCATCATGAAGCTAGGTGAAGGTATCATTCTACAATTGCTTATGGGATATAGGTGTCCATGGAGGCAGCACTTCATTTATTGATATACACTGTATAAGAATGCTACCCAGGAGTTGGATTTAGCTTATGCCCTCTAGATAATCTCAAACGATGATTAAACTTCTCCAAGAGGGCTAAGTGAATTGGAGATTCTAAGGAGCAAAGCAGAGGTTTCGGTGTCACACAGTGAATTGGAGGGACGTGGGGTCAAGTGTAGAGATGGTATCTGATTTATGCTGCAGTAAATTAGTGGTTCAAATGAGCTTACAATGTGAATCGCTAAAAGCTGTTGCTCTCTGCCCTCCCCCTCCATCCTTGAAAGAGTTTTCTATGTTATGTTGCCAGAAGCATACAGAAAAGTTAAACATACATGTTTTGAAAAATATAAAATAGTTCCCTTAAGCCCTACAACTGACATTTCCTTCCTACCTTCAAGAACAGTTGAGAAAGTTATCCATCAAATAACCAGTTCACAAAGCGCTACTAGTGCATTGCTTCTTAATATAATTGTGTAACTTAAAATAGGCAGATGGTTATAGAAAGAAAAAGGCATATCTAATAAAGGTTATTGGTAAATTAATAATTATTATTATTATATTTATATGCTGCCCATCTTGCTGGGTTACTAATTCAATATCTGTATGAAATCCACCAAAAGTAACATTTACTTCAATACAATGATATGAGATGTGTGGCTTATTGCAAAAGCAGCTAATGGCAGAGGCAGTGTATCATCCACCAGTTTTTAAGAGGCACAACAGATGCATAGAAATATGCAATAAAGTACACTTTGATGTTTGCTTTCCGCATGCTAAGCCATGCTTAGCATTTGGTGTGAAGTCAAGAACCTGCAGTTGGGCAACACTTTTATTAGGGCCAATTGAAGCATCCTAAAATAATGACCAAGCCTTTTCTCAGACCAATATGGCTTCCTTTGCTTAGAATAAGACTAACTTGTGTTGTGCATCTGATTCATTGATCTAAGTACTTAGCAGGCAGGATTTAAAAACTCAGTTTCTGCCTGGGACAAATTTGCTAAACCCTTGTAGAATGGTGTATTACAGTTCCCTCCTTCAACAAATTGAATGAAAATGTTTGGGATATAACCTGGTATCACTGGTCTTGGGATTCACTCATATTTTGATATCTGAGCTGATGAAGTCATTGCATTATTTTAACTTCCCTTAACTTGTGTAATTTCCATATTGGAGTGTTTTCTTTAGCAATGGCTCCATGTGGGAGAAAATGGGTAGTAATGCTGCTGGGTGGATACCTCAGCCTTAAATGTGTGAGTTGGCCCTACATGACGTACAATGTTTCTGTAACTTAAATGAACTGGATGGTCAAATGCAGGCATAGGCAAACTCGGCCCTCCAGATATTTTGGGACTACAACTCCCATCATCCCTAGCTAACAGGACCAGTGGTCAGGGATGATGGGCGTTGTATCCCAAAACATCTGGAGGGCCGAGTTTGCCTATGCCTGGTGAAATGTAACAAGTCAAATATGGTGGCATACTGGGATAGGATGAGAGTTATATTTATTAGTACAGAGGGCGCTCAAATCAGAAAATGATCAGATAAACAAGATAATAGCTGATGAAGTGGCACAGTCCCGTGTCATTTCAGTAAGTTCTAAAAGTGCCAAATCTACTTTTGGAAAAGAGGTTGTTGAGGCCAACTGCACAGCGGGAGTTAAAAAGCAGGAACAGTAAGCGAGATCTAGAATCCATAATAGCAGGCGCAGTTCTAATGGAGTACTACGACGGCATACGTTTGCTTTAAAATTCAGTTGATTCTCATAAGCACATAAGACAAGCCTGCTGGATCAGGCCAGTGGCCCATCTACTCCAGCATCCTGTTCTGACAGTGCCCAACCATATGTCTGGGAAGCCTTGAAAGCAGGACCTGAGTGCAACAGCAGTCTGCCCACCTGCAGATCCCAGCAGCTGGTATTCAGAGGCATATTACCTTTGACAGTGGAGGTAGAAAGGTAGGCATCATAACTAGTAGCTGTTTCTAGTCTTGTCCTCCATGAATTTGTCTCATCTTTTAAAGCCTCACAGATATTCCATTGGATGTGCTCACAGTTGTTTGTTCATAATTCATTATTTCGTGTGTCAGATGAAGCAGAGCCAGTATTGTTAGGTTCTATAAACACAAGTGGGTCTATTCTAAGCAAAAGCAGGAAATGTCTAAAATAAATACTGGGTTCTATTCCTGCTTTATTTGTTTCTTGTATGAGTGGCATTTTAAAGTGCAAGTTAGCAAAATGTTTTGTTTCCCATGTGGAATGACTGTATATTTATATAATGCCATCCATCCTTGCACTGGGCGCAAGAGGATAGGTCCCTACCCCA
Organism: Podarcis pityusensis; assembly: GCF_964106645.2. NCBI lineage: Eukaryota > Metazoa > Chordata > Lepidosauria > Squamata > Lacertidae > Podarcis > Podarcis pityusensis. Next base: position 71,898,252 of record NC_138032.1, on the reverse strand, counting down.
AGGAGCTTACAACCTAAAATCTTACATGGAAGAAACAACTGAGAAATGAAAGGGGGAGAGAAGGGGAGGCAGATAGGGAAGCAGTGTGCTTTTGTTTCAGCTTTGTGTACTTCGGCTTGTTTAGAGGCTTAGTTGCAGTAGGGTATGGGAAAGTGGGGTGTTGAGCTAGAGGCTTCTCTAGCTCAACTTAGGTTTTAAGGAGGCATTTGAATAGAATAAGAGGTGGCATCACTGCGGTCATCTTAGTGGTAATTCCAAGCAGAGGGGCAGAAAGAGCAGTCTTTTGAGGGGGCAACAGACCTGTGAAGGGTCCTAAAACTGTAGGAGCAAGGGCTGCATGCAGAGATAGAGCACACACATTCTTGTTGCTTTTCCTGGCATTTTCTCGATATTTGAGTCTGTTTTCCTGAGCAAACAAGAAGTTGTGTATTACTTGTCCCTGCTTTGTGCTGCACAGGTGCTTGTGGACTTATGGCATTGGACATGATATCTTGATTTTTTAGACAACTATGATCTTTGGAAGAACCGGGCTCAAAATGTCCTTCATGCTTTTGATTTGATTTTTACATTTATGTCTGAAGGTGGCATATATGGCTCTGCATCTCAAAGCAGAGCCTCCATGAAGTTCAGCTTCTCCAACCTGCTGTAACCTGTTCTGGATTTTTTTGGGACTGGAACTCTCATCATCCCCAGCCTACACCAGCTGCTGTAGGGGCACTAAGTTGCCCTGCTTGGTTATTTTCCCTGTGGCATCTTGTTGTAGGGAAAAATATATAAAGCTGAGCTGCTGATTGGTCTTTCCCCATCCAACAGTTGCAACAAACTTTGGACACATCTGCTGACTAAAACCTTCCAGTGTCTCTCCTCTTTCAGCACTGCAATATTGCCAAACTTTTCCAATTAATATTGCAGTCTTTCCAGATGCCATCATAAGAAGGAAGAAATAACTGATTTCATTTTTGGTTGTTGTTTTTTTAAAAAAGCTTTTCTATATTTATTGATATTGTAGTTGCCCTCTTCTCACACACTTTTGGAAAAAAAATTCCTCCTTGAAACAAAAAATGACATTGGGTGTTTGGGATGCTGATCTGCAAAAATAGCTATGCAATTATTGTGAGGATAGTATTATCCAAATTATTGTTCTGCCTGGTAGTTTTGATTCTATCACTGCTGGACATTTGTTGCCCATTTAAACACAGAGATAGCAATGAGCTGGATACAAGTACAGACTGCCGTTTAAGGCTAGAAGAGGCAGGAAGAGCCCAAGCTGTGAGTAGAGGTGACCCAGTCCTACCTTACAAAGCAACAGTGTGCTCACATTTATTTTATGTATTTTTATACCTTTATCCTACCTTTCCTCCAAGGAGCCTGAGGTGGCATGCACACTTTTAGCCTCACAACAACCCTGTGAGGTTAGGTTAGGCAAAGAGAGAGTGACTGGCCCAAGGTCACCTCTACTCACAGCTTGGGCTCTTCCTGCCTCTTCTAGCCTTAAACTGCAGTCTGTGCTTGTATCCAACTCATACAAGCTTTGAATTTGAACTCTGCTGTGGGGATTTGAACTCTGCTCTCCCAGGTTCTAGTCTGACACTCTAACCACTACACCACACTGGTGGAGGCATCTTGGAATAATCCTGTAATATTAAAGAGCTGATAGACCTTTTTGTTAGGAAGCTGTGGGGGGAGGCAAGCTTTGCCTTTCTTCTCTTGGGCTACCAGCCACTCCTTCACTTCCCTTTACCTGCCAGTCAGCTTGGTAAGCTATGTTTGCTTCCTTTTTTCCCTTGGTTAAGGGAACCAAGCCTCCCTACCGACTCTCTCTGTTTTAGGACTTTGGCAAGCCTTTCAGAGCTCTCTTCCCCAAACACCTTACAGGTGTCTACTGTAGGTAGTATTAGCAGCCTTGTGGAACTATGTTCCCTCTGGTTCCTAGGGCTGCTGGTTCTGCTATGTGTGTTGCCACCGTAATGTGATACTGTACTGTGGAAGCTGTATGTGTAGCCTTTTCTGGCAAGTGCCCCACATTGGGCAGGTGCAGTTTATTATTTGGTTATCTGCTCAGGGCAATGGCTACTTGTCACAGGCAAGTAGGCAAATTGCAAGTATAATTGACTGTGGTTGAGATTCCTGCTTTGCGGGGGTTGGACTAGATGACTCTCGGGGTCCCCTCCAACTCTACAGTTCTGTGATTCTGTAATGCGGGAGAAGTGTGTAACCTCTGTTCAAACAACTATTTTCTCAACACTCCTTGCCCCTCCACCTGCCTCCTGCCCTTTTGGGCTATAACATTCTTATGTAAAAGAGGACCTGCTGTTAAAAGTTAACTGATCCTTGCCTTTGCCATAAAGGTGCCAGTTCTTGCAGCAGCTTGCTGCCTTGTTGAGGTGAATGGTGCTCTGACTCCACAGTGTTGATTTTTGACAGTGAAGAGCACTTTCCTTATTGCTTCTCTTTTTAAGCAACTTTGCATCCATAGTAGGTACATTAGCAGGTGCTCAAAATAGGCTGGGTCAGGGTAGATGGCAGAGGCAGGTGTCATGAGTCCTGTGGCATCAGCTGTGACAGCGTGGCAATGGCAGGATCTGTCAGAGGATGAGAACTCTGCGGTTGAGGTAGAGATGCTTTTGTAAGGGACAGGGGGGAGTTGTTAGCTGGACGAGTTCCTACTCCATCTCCTGAGTACAGAGTAGCGAAAGAGGCAGCTGGTAATTTGGCAGAGGCAGCTGAGTTGGAGACATAGGGAGAGTTTGAGGGTTGGGCTCAGGTCCTGTTGCCAAGGATGCACCAGCAGACCCAGCAGCTGCCGCCGCCGCCACCAGGAGCAGTCGCTTGTGACTGTGTGGTCCTTCTCTTTAAAAGCAGAGCAGGAGAGGTGTGTCAAGTGTAGGGACAACATCTTTGGTTATGCCTAGACAGGTATCCCAGAACTCTGTTTATAAACCGTTAATAGCAGTGTTAGAAACTGAGATAGGAGCCAAATGGCTCCTAGGACCTGGGTTGTGGGCACCAAAACAGAATGTCTAGTCACCATTTGGGAGAGGTGGCAACACTTTTTATTTATTATTTTGATGAGCATGAACTAATACACAATTCACATAATAATGTTCAGGGAAGTTTTTAATATGTAACGCTGTACTGTTTTTAACACTTGATTGGCTGGGGAAACTCAGCCAGATGGGCGGGGTATAAATAATAAATTATATTATTATTATTATTATTATTATTATTATTAAGTTACACATTGTTAACATCACATTTTAAACATAAATTGTTAATACATGTTTAATTTGGTGTTTACATTAAAATTTTTGATACCATACTTCAGTTTTCAAAACACACTACTCTTTACTGTTAAACTCCTTAACGTATTGCCTATCCTTAACATATACTTTGAGGCTTCAAAGCCCATACATTTCCATAAGCCTTGAGTGTCAGCCAGGTGCAAAAAATGGCACCCAGACTTTTTGAGGTGTTTGCAAATGGAGAATCTTTAGGTACAAAATGTGCCTGGTGCCCTGCTAATTTCAAAGTCTGGTTAGTAGATCTGATGATGAGGCCATGGTTTTATCAGTAAAGTTTTTGGGATTTCCCTATCTAAGATATTTCATCCAAGGGTGGGAACCAGGACATCCACACTGCTCTAAACTCTCACTGTGTTCCCTGTGTTAGATGTTAAAACACCTGGGTGGTAGTTTTCGAGGTAGAGCTGAAGGAAGAGGAAGGAACGCCTTCATTTGACTTTGTTCTTTTAATAGCTCACCATAATAACATGCTGTTTATAAACTTGAATTTCTGCACTAAAGATCCTATGTGGCTGCACAGTTTTGATAAGCTTCCACTGGATCTACAAAATACTTTGTGTATTTGTAGCAAGACCTGAATGATTAGCCCTAATTTAATTAAAAATTCTTTTGCAAAGGATCGTCATTCTGTTATTTGCTATTCTTAACATTTTGCTGATTACTGCGAAACAGCATCCTTTGTGGATCTGAGGTTATTCTAGGCGTTGCTGATGTGGTACCCTCCAGATATTGCTGGATTACAACTCCCATCAGCTCCACCCAACATGGCCAGTAGTCGGAGATTATCTTCTCATGTACCTGTAAATGGCTAAGGAATAGGAAGCAGAGAGGGAAGGATGCAGTAGGTGACCCATGCTTTTTAAGTTGTGTTTGCGTCTGATACCAAACTGGCAGAAGTTTTCATAATGCATTCCTGGTGTAAGGCAAACTAAATATGCTTTGGTACATAAAGGGTATCTTTGGGTAAAGGAACCCTTGCTGGAGGTGTATGTGACCAGATCTACCACTAGTTTCCTCTACAAAGCTTCTAGTTCCCTCTGGGTAAAAGTTCTGACTACTATTAATGGTTTTCTGATGTGCCTGAAGCTGCTGGGCAGCCCACTCAACAGCCTTTTTCCATAAAGGAAAAAGCTGGAAGCAGAGCAGTCAATGAGCAGCATTGTGTCTTCATGTTTGTTTAGCAGGGTACAAATAGGTATAGCTTTGAGACCATCTGGCATTCTGCTTTCCCTGAGCAGTGCATTGGTAATACCAGCTAATAAGGAACACAGCATTGCCCTGTTGGCTTTCATCTGTTAGGATGGGCATGGATCCAAATTGTGTTTTGTAGCTCATGGGCCCACTCCAATGTATGCCCTCTGCATCTGTAAATGAGACTAATTGAAACTGATCCAAATAAAACAAGCAAGACTGAGTTTGACATCTCAAATGCAGTTTAGTTTGGAGTCCCAGGCTGAACCAAATGCAAGTGACTTGTTCTTGCCAAATAGATGGGGAAACCCATCCCAACTGTCATAGATGGCTTAATCTCTGTAAGGTGAAATCCTGGATTCACAGGCCCTCTCATAATTCTGAGCTGGTTAGCAGGATGGCATTGCACTGGTAAGAGGCAAGGAAGATTTCAGTATAGCTTTCAAAATGCCATTTTGAAAATAAAACCAAATAACAGATTTGGCTGAAATATCCCCTTTTGTTTCTGGGTTTCAAGGCAAGGAGATATGCCGTAATAAAAAAATGGAAAATGATTCCTGCATGCCACTGGCCATGTTTACACATAATGATAAGCCAAGGTTCTTGGTTTATCTTTAACAAATGATACTTTGCACAAGCAGAGTGCCTGTGTACTGTTTACAGAGTTGTGTACTTTTTGCTCCTTTCTTTGAATGAGCAGGTAAACAAACCAGGAAGGGCATAACATCACATTATATCTGAATCTGGAATTGTGGTTTGTTTTTCCCTAGCAATACACAGTTTATAAACCAATGACAAACCTTGCTTTAAGGCTAGCTAGTGATTTTGGCTTGTTAGAGAGAGATAAACAATTATCATAGGTTCAGATAATGGTATCCCTTTTGTGGTTTTTACCATCTCTTGTGAAGGGATCATCAAAGTGGGAATTATCAGGTTGTGTGCACTGTGTGGTTTGTTAAGCCAAGGCTGTTGACTATTGGTACCCACAAACATTGCCAATGCGTTGTAGTCCAATTTGTTGTGTGATAGCTTGGTCAGGCCATTGGAAAGTTAACCATAAGGATCAATGTATTTATCCTCTTGAGAGTTCTAGAATCCAGTTGGCTTCATACCTCTTGAGGGGCAGGTCAGCCTTGCCTACGACTCTGACCAAGATTTTTGGGAGAGCGTCTCGGTTTTCAGCAGGTAATTAATTGTATGATAGCTCTAGAATTTACAGATCCCTCGCTTTTCTTCCGTACCTGCAATTCTAGACAGACACTTTCTTGCAGCATCTGGATAACTGTATGTCCTGATACCTGATACCGAGACCTGGCTGTATGACTGGTAGGGTTTGGCCAGAATCCAATACAGTGGTACCTCGGGTTACATACGCTTCAGGTTACATACGCTTCAGCCTACAGACTCCGCTAACCCAGAAATATTACCTCGGGTTAAGAACTTTGCTTCAGGATGAGAACAGAAATCGTGCTCTGGCGGTGCGGCGGCAGCAGGAGGCCCCATTAGCTAAAGTGGTGCTTCAGGTTAAAAACAGTTTCATGTTAAGAACGGACCTCCGGAACGAATTAAGTACTTAACCCCAGGTACCACAGGTAATGGATAACTGACCATTCATTTGCTGCTTCCCCTGTGCATTAACAAAAGCTATAAATCGTTGGTATAATACTGCTTGGTAACTTTCATTTCATTTGTTTGTTTATTAAATTATATACCACCTTTTATCCGAGGATTGTGGGGTGGTTTACAATATAAATATACTTAACAATCCGCTGAAGCTCTCTCCCAGCAGGAGACTAGTTGCCTCTTTATCATTTGGACTCTTCAGTTTGATCAAGATTGTTTTAGTTGTTGTTTTAAGAAAAGTATTACTTTGTTGAGTTTTCATTATGGGTGGCACCAAGAACAGTAAGCAGACGTCCCCTCTCTCTATTTGCAGATAACAAAATAATTGCAATTACCCTCCCAGTCTCTGGTTGTTCACTTCTTGGGGTGGGAGGGGGTTCACTTAAAGTTTATTTAGAGAGAAAGAGGGATCTGATAAAGCAATACTGTTTTCTGTTTGAGCCTATCCCGTTTAAATAAGGTCTAGAGTAGCATAGAGCAACATGGTGCCCTCCAGATGTTGTGGAACTAACTCTCATCAGCCCCAGCTAGTGTTGCCAAGAGTCAGGAATGTTGAGAGTCCAACAACATCTGGAGAGAACACCATGTTGGATACCCCTGGTCTGCAGTGGGAAGAATGGAGGGACAAATATTCAAATATGATAGTTTGAGGAAGCATAGAGTGAACAGTGTGTTTTGAGTTTAAGAAAAAGGACATTTTAGCTTTAATCTTGAAACAAATGTAATGTGTTGGCCAGAAGTCACAAGCACTCTCCTGCTCCCACCCTAACAGAGCCATAACTGGGACAGATAAGATAGGGCAGGAATAGCCCAGGAACACTCAGGACTGAGGTTGTTGCTGTTATTTATTAGACTTGCCAGTTGGTTGTTACCCAGACGTCTCCAAGTGACTTACAACACATTTAAAACATACAGTACACCATAAAAACAACAAAGCAACTCCCATGATAGCTGCAGGAGACCTTGGCATTCAAGTTGAACTTAAATGACTATTTCAAACAGTACTAATACCTTCCATGGTGTGTACCATGTGTGAGGCAGGTAGTGGAAGCAATGCTTTGTGGATGGTTGAACTCAGTTGCCTTCTTTTCAATTAAGATTTGTGGGGTGGCAGGGCAGACTGAGGTCTGAAGCCAGGGATATAGCTCAGGGTTAGTGGGTAGGGGGTGGGTACCAATGGGAAACTGCCATTCAAAACAAGGATTTATTAGACCTTAAAGGCTGGGCTCTTTCTCAGGTGACACTGTAGCATAGCTTGTTCCTGCACCCTTTGAGCTGTGCCACGCTGGAGCTATTTCACATGTCATTCTTGTTTCCTATCAGAGTAGAGAGGAGCAGTGGTTCCTCCATGGGACCCAGAGGAGCTTCACATATTACCTGAGCAGTATACATCACACTAAAGGGGGGCAGAGGCCAAGAGGGGCCTGCGCTTTCTGAGACAAGTAGCTTGCATTCCCCCTCTGCCAATTTCTGGCACCTTGAGCATATTTGAAAGAAAGGCACTTTTTGCATGCAAAATGTACCAGAGTAATAAACGACACATTTTAAAAAGAAGGCTGCAATCCTTTTTCTTACGGCGCTGCCACTGCTGATTTGTGCAGAATGGAACTGTATTGCAGCGACTCGTAGCTCTAGTGAGAATGTCGCTTCAGATGAAGTCTAGACTGCAGCATGAGCATGTGGCCAATTTGAATGAAGTTTGGGTCAAAGAGGAGAACTTTCTTCAATCTACCCTTTCGTGCTTTGATACCCCTGGTTCAAATGCACTTGTAACCATTGCTTGAATAGCTTGCTTTGGACTTAATGCACCTCTTGTGAGCCAGCCCGCTCCATTTTTGGATGCAGAGAATTAGGCGATAAGCTCAGCTTGTTGCAAAACATAACATGTTTTTTTCTTGACTTGATTTCCCTTCCATCTTTTTTAGGGTACTCTGATGTGCTGGGACTTTCTGCATGTGAACCTGCAGATTAGCATCTGTTTCAGTTTGATATAGAAGTTGAGGTGCAGGGGAAGTGGGTGATTGACAAGGAGCAGACTTGAATAGTTTTATACGCAACATTGTTTTGCAAACTGGCTGCATTTGACTTTACAGCTGTTTTAATACATAGCAAGACTTTCCGCCTGCCTGCCTCTGTACTGGAGGCAGCTTTTCTTTGTTCATTCTGCCTCCCTGTACTTGTATCTGGCCTGCAAGGAGTTAACTCCAGCTCAGTGAGTGCTGGGCTCCTGGCTGCTGTTACGCTACAGTGGAGGACCAGCCCAGACACTGGCTGCTGGTGTTGCTGGGGGGAACGGAATCAGTGACGGCAGTAGTCGCAGCATCAGCCGGCTGTTTGTGCACATCATCAGCCAGCGGCTGAGGGGAAATAAAACTGAAAGCCCTTGGATGCAACAGTGTTGCTTGAAAGAAGCACCAGCACCCATGGACCAGGTTGGCATCCTGGCAGCAGGCAAGCTGAACTGGGTTCATACCCTTTTGACCTTCTCCCACTTTGAGTCGGATGGAGTGATGAAGTAGCAGGGAGCAATGCAGAGTTGGGCTTGGAGCCTAAAACAGTGAGTTGGGGTTGGGAAGAGGTTGGCTGTGGGGGCATAAAGGGTATTCCTGGAGCTCCTTGCTTTTCAGGCACAATCTTCAGGGAAGCTGATTCTTTGTTTCTACAGCAACAGCGCAGGCTGGAGCAAGTGTTGAAACTGCTGTTTTACTTCGGCTTTCGGGCTCAGTTTCATCCTGTTCCTGGGTCAAAGCTAGAGATGACATACAAAAATGAATAAAAATTGGGGGTGGGGGATCTGTAGTACAGAGCTTCTGCCTTTTCAGGAAACACTTTTAAGGAATGCGAACCTTCGGGAATATCACCACTGAAAGCTTTACGGCACTTGGAAACATAGCGTTTTTGGTCCTAGACAACTGTCCCCAGCAGTAAGTCTGTCTTCTATGTTCCTGCTGCATAAATATACTTCAAGTGTTTATGTGTTGCAACTTAGGTAGCTGCCCTATACCTGATTGGACCATTGGTTCATCTAACTCAGCATTGTTCTGTACACTAACAGGCAGTGGCTTTCCAGGGTTTCAGGCAGGTATTTCTCCCAGCCTTACCTGGTGATGCTGGAGGTTTAATGTGGGATCTTATGCATGCACATCTCTGCCACTGAGCTTTGGCCTTTGCCCTTTGTGTGCCACATTTCCATACTATCATTCTTATCACCCTGATAATATCCCATTCATAGAAAGCACCCCCAGCTAAGCACTATGTCACCTGCACAGCAGCAAACCAGTGTCCCCCAAATTTTAACTACTTTACTTCTATTTTTCTTTCTGTACACTTAAAGAGCCTGGGACAAAAAGGAATTGATTGATTTTTGCCACTGGTGTGCTTATTTGTCCTAGGTAACGTTAACATATTGGGATAAAAGAACGTTCCGTGGGGTTTTTCAAACAAAAACTGATTTGGGGAAAACAGACCTACCCAGATATTTCACCCTTGGTTAGGGGCATTTTACTACTCCAAGATAAATTGGAATTTAGGCTGTGGTATGAAAACCATTTATGTTAATTTTTTTAATAGGTGAAGGTAAATCTCTGTGTGACTCAGTATACTGGTGTTTTACCTCTTCACGTTTTATATAGCAGAAGTCAACCCCCTTTCCTTCCCTTTGCAAATAATGCAGTTCCATACCTGTGACAATATGCAGTGTGGTCCCAAAGTTGATTTGGTCTTTGTTGCAAGTCTGAAATCCAGACTTCTCTTTCCATCTCCAGAAAAAAGCACCAAAGCTTCAGAATGTACAGTATTAGCTGACCTGTCCAATTTAAAGGACTCTGGTTGATGATCTTTGTTTCCAGTAAAATTTCTACCCCATTATATGTGGCCGATGAAGAATTTACAATAGTGTAATAAAACTTTAAAATGGCAAAAGGCAGATTATTGTTCATTATAGAAAAATGTGGATGAGTTTGTACTCCAATATTCATAATAAGATGTTTGGTAAAGGCAATATATCTGATGTTTGAATAGCTCTCAAATGTAGGATTGATAAGGTGGAATATTCCTCAACATACCTTGTAGTCCACCTCTTCCCTTTTCCTGATAATATGTATACACTGTTTCCTCAGTCACAGACCACTGAACCAACTCCAAGACACACATTCAGTTAGGCAAAAGTTAGGCTTCAGGGTGCAAGTGTTACCTACAGTTACTGTATACTCTCTCTATATTGGGAAAAACCAAAACTTTATATAACCTGCTCCTAAACTTTTTTTCTCACACACATAATTTTTATTTCAGTGGAAATCACTGAATTGGTACCTCCATCCTTGAAAAATCTCCTTTATTTGGAAGCAAGCACCTTCCTTTGGGCTGCATTCTCACACTACCGCTGCTACAGTGTTGCACTGCTGATGCTTAAATACTTTTGCCCATAAAAAGGTTAATTAGGGTAGTTCCGATGCATCTGTATATTCAGGAATAACAGTATTGGCTAAAACTATTTTTGTGTTGTTTTTCAGGGAGACTTAGAAAACAAACCAGTCAATGGCTGCAGACCAGAGCTCATGGACTGTGTTGCCCACGGCCATGGCGAAAAACCCAAGGTGAAACCAAGCCATTTGCTGCCTTGGGAAAATGTACAGGCAGATGAAAAGGGAAGTATGACTGGCTTAGAAACGGAGAAGTGGGCACAGAATGAGAAGCCATCACTTAGCGTCCATGTGAACGGTGACCTCTGTAGAGCTAGAGCAAGGAATGAGAACTCGAAACATTTTGAAAAGGATCCAAAAGCTGTTCATTCTTCCAACGTGTTAGATGACCCCCAAAAGTTGCTTGCACAAACTGTTAGAAATGGCATTAAAAGCATTCCTTATTCACCAGCAGAATGTGACTTGTTGCTGAAAAAAACAGGTGCTGATCCGGCAAACAGCTGCCCAGAAAGCAACTTGGATGCCTCTTTGGGTTGCGCTGCTCAACTGAACAATATCAGCACTTTGACAACTGGAACATGTGGTGCTCTTCCAGAAAAGAAGGATCGCGTTCTAGCGCAGCAGACAGAAAACTCTAATGCCATTCAGGAATCTGAGAACTCACTTTTACAAACTATTTCACTTTTAGATCTTCAGGACAAGCCATCTTGCACTCCCGTGCATGACAAAGATGGCTGCCTTGATGATGGTGCTTCAAATGGTGCTCCAAGCAAAGATTTGCAACCTGAAGATTTGTCACTTCAGTCAACTTTTTTATCTTTGATTAAAAACCGAAATTTAACTGTAGAACAGGTTGTAGCTATTGAGGCATTGACACGCTTGTCGGAAGTCCCTCCAGGAGCTCCCTTACCAGCTAAACCAGAAAGAGTTCAGTGCATAGAAGAGCAAAGTTCACATTCACTTAACAATTACAAAAAGGATAATTCATGTTTCTTGACATCATCTGCATTGAAAGTAATCAAAGGAAGTTGTCCACAGAAGGACCAGCAGCTCTTTCCTCATGCTCCTTTGCAGAGAAGAACCCTTCCTAAAAGTCCCTTGACATCATCTGCATTGATAGCAATCAAAGGGGCTTGTCCACAGAAAGACCAGCAGCTCTTTTCTCATGGTGCTTCACAGAGAAGAATCTTTCCTAAGAGTTTGCTTTACAATGGTCAAGGTGCTATTTCTGAATTCCCCAGTAAAACCACTGGTCCATCTAGCTTATTGCGTAGGCTACATTTCTCCCCACGAGATACCAAGTCTTTATCTGCGTTAGTGTCTGGTGGAACTTCAGGTCATACTACCAAGAAACACCCTCTTTATCATAAAGCTGCCATTGGGCCATGCTCCAAAATCTCAAGTGTTGTCAAACAGCGGAGGAGCAGAGTAGACATGCTTGGAAAGTGGGAGGGGAAGGCTGTCCATGGCTCAAATTCAAAAAGTAATTCTGCATTTAGGGGAAATATTCATAGCCAGGATGAGGAAGAGGTAGCCACCCAATTAACTCAACTTGCAGCAATAATTGAATCAAGCAAAGCAAGCCCAGACCAGAAGACATCGCTTCTCAGTCGAATACCACCCGATATGCAACCAAAACATAAACAGGACCAGTGCCTATTGCAGAAGAAACAATCTGTATTTGTAAGGAACAATTATAGTCCATTGTTAGTCAAGCAAAGGCAACCAACACGGAAAAATGAAAAACCAGTACCAAGGGCAAAAAGATTAAAAAAGAAGCCTCAAGTAATGCCTGACCAACAAAATCAGCTACAACAAGATTGCCATCTTAGTGAATTACAGGACATACCGAAAAAGCCTTCTAAACTACGCAAGGTTGGTCGTAACGCGTCACAGGATTCGAAACTAACTGCTTTGGGGAAAAGATCTTCTAAAGCCAAAGTACAGAAGGCATGGAATCGGAATACTTTGTCAACACAACAAAAAGCAGCTGCATTATTTCTTCCCAAAACTCAAATAATATACCACAGGCCTTTGCCTGCTTCAACACAAGACAAAGTGAAAGACAATTTGTTTGGCTTTGAAATGGTGCCTGAGCACATAAAAACTATGGGCTCCAATGAGGCACGGGGCACTAATCCTCAAGGTGCTGCCCCAGATGCTCTGCACCATAGTGGCCTACTCTCCAATAGTCTTCTGACTGTCCCTCACTTCGAAGCAAAATCCTGTTTGAACCAAGGAAGTGAAAATGTACAGATGTTTACAGAAAAAGACAAGAATTCTCAGGTACAGCAAACAATGAACATGGCTCAAATGCATCCTTTGCCTCAGATCTTTGGTCAAAGAGCAGATGAAATGTGCAAGGAAAACCAAGCAAAACTTGAGTGCGGTGCTATGGAACAACAAATGGGCCAGAAATTGCAAACCATGTCCATTAACTGTAGCTTAGCCTCCCCAGGGGAAACCTTGCAGGCTCTCAGGAAAGCAGAGTGTGCAAGTGAAGTTACAGTTCCAACATCAAGAAGCTTGGAGACTGAGAACACACAGAGAACAGGGATCTTAGGGTGTTCTCCAACAAAGAATACACTCAGTAGTTTTCTTGAATCGCCTATGAAGTTCTTGGACACCCCTACAAAGAACCTAATCGATACACCTACAAAGAAAGGACAGACTGATTTTCCAAGCTGTGATTGTGTTGGTAAGTGTAATTTGGTTCATTTTGCATAGAGTTCTGAAAGTTTTCTCACTGAGGATTCCTTTAGAATTTTTATCTTGCAAATGTTGCCTCTTGCCTGCTCTGATGAAGTGAGTCTCCAAGTCTCCACCACATAAGTGAAAAGATGACTCTATATCACTCCATATACTAATCAAGTAACTGCTTGATTACCTGAATTTACCATCTGGCTGTGACTTCCAACAGTAGTGGAAGAATTTCCAGTTACCTAAAGAGTTGATGTTATCAGTTGAAAATACTCATTCAGCCCTGCACTTCAGGGAATTGCTGACTTCCTGTTTCTCTGCAACAGACAGGGAGGAAAATTGTTTTGTTGGTTTGTTGAGAATTAGGGAATAACAACCTTTATAAATAATACAGGGGGGATATCTTTATCACTGCTCTCTTTGGTTGTCTCATTGAATTCCAATGTGTCCTTGGTAAAAGCAGTATGTTATTTACCGTATTTTTCCGTCTATAAGACGCCCTCATGTATAAGACACCCCCCCCCCCCGGTATTTTTGGAGAGTCAATTTTAGGAAAATGAGGGGAGATGGCCCATAGTTGTTGAACCTCTCCCCCCACGCAGCTGCGGGCAGGAAACACTCCCTAGATCATTTCCCGTGTGCAGCGGCATTGGGGGAAGTTGCACTCCTGCCAGCCATCCAGTTGGGAGCGCAACCTCCCCTGATGCCGCCGTGCACAGGAAACGACCCAGGGACCGCCCGCTGTGCACCGCGGCATTGGGGGAATTTGTGCTCCCGTGCAGGTGGCTGGTGGCACACAGCTTCTCTCCACCCCACCCCCCCGCCCATAGGCAGGAAACACCCTCCAGATTGCTCCCCTCTCGCTGCACCATCGGGGGAAGCCGCGCTCCCACCAACGAGCTGGCTGGCGGCGCAGCGCTCCCCCCCCATGCCACTATCCGTGTATTGGACGCCCCCAGTTTTTTGATGTGTATATATGCATTTGGCTCCTGTTCTTCAGTATCTGAAAGGGAATGAAGTATTATATTAATGATAAGCCAGTTAACAATAATAAACTTGACTCTAGTTCAAAATGTGAACATTTTCAAAAGATTCCATAGCATTTCTGTTTTGATAAAGGCCCCACTGTTAATCCCATCAATATTCCTCAGCCTTCTCAGACTTGGAGATCCACCAAGTCTTTTAACTCCAGCCTGGAGTGTATGACATGCCTAATAAATATTTTACTGTATATGTTTATCTTTCTCCTCTTTAAAAAAAAACCCCACAACTGTATGTGTGTACTCGGTACATGAAATAATGTTAACAGCTATTTTTCATTATTTCTGTAGAGCAAATTATAGAGAAGGATGAAGGGCCATATTATACACACCTTGGAACGGGACCAAGTGTTGCTGCAGTCAGGGAAATAATGGAAGACAGGTGAGAAAATACATATCAGTGAGTAAAGGTTGATTAAATATAGGCACAGCGCTATACACCCCACCCCCCAAAATAAATCAAATATATATGATGATAGTATAAGTGGTTTATAACTTATTTTTTTTCTTGCGGTACTTACCTAAGGTCTCCCTGCCTGATTATACTAGGTCGGAACTACACTATCTGTATTTGAGCTGCAGTAACTAGAATGCTGCTGCTTTTTGAGTGCTGACTCTGTCTTCAGGAAAGGGGTTGAGACTCTCATAAGACAGTTGGTGTTGGGAGTTGGACAGGAAGTGGGTATGTGACATGGTGTGCTGAGGTCTGGAAGAGTCATCTCTTCCGTGTTGGTTTCTTAGGACTGTATCCAAGGCAGATGGTCAGTCACAGGAGGTAAATAAAGGACAACATGGCCAATTGTAGTACTGGGCTGGAAGCCAGCTAGAGCTTGAGGGAAGTTCAGATACCATCTTGACAGAGGAGAGAGGCCAAATGATTTCCTGAACAAGAGTTGCAAGGTGCATGCTTTCCTTTTCAGAGCCAAGTCACATTGGCAGTTGCTTATCATCAGCTACAATCCAGAGTTCTCTTAGGTGTGCCTAAGGAATTGTACGCGGGTGGCACTGTGGGTTAAACCACAGAGCCTAGGACTTGCTGATCAGAAGGTAGGCGGTTCGAATCCCCACGATGGGGTGAGCTCCTGTTGCTCGGTCCCAGCTCCTGCCAATCTAGCAGTTCGAAAACACGTCAAAGTGCTAGTAGATAAATAGGTACCGCTCCGGCGGGAAGGTAAACGGCGTTTCCGTGCACTGCTCTGGTTCGCCAGAAGTGGCTTAGTCATGCTGGCCACATGACTCAGAAGCTGTCTGCGGACAAACGCCGGCTCCCTCGGCCCATAGAGCGAGATGAGCGCCGCAACCCCAGAGTCAGTCACGACTGGACCTAATGGTCAGGCGCACCTTTACCTTTACCTGAGGAATTGTGGATGCCCGTCAGGACTTCTGATTGCTTTCTTTGAATAAGTTTCTTTGAAGTACAGCATCCCATGCTGCATCATGATATGCTTTCCACATACTCCAGATACTGAGGTCACCTTAACATGCTTACACATTTAGTACGGCCCAAGCTTTCATGGACACTTTGTCAGATGAATCTAGTACTATAGTCCTAGGGTGGATTGCATCATCATGCTATTCCAGACATTCTGAATGCTGCTTGCCAGATGGAATGACACCCCCCTTCCACCCGGCATGCTGTTCTGTTTTCCTGAGCCCATTTCAGGGGGCATATGGGAAGAGGAGGGAAGCCCCATTGCACAAGCAGAAGTCATTGCACAGCACTTCTGGTGAGAGGGCACATGACGTAGGTTAATCCCATTCTTATTTTGTTGGAGTTCTCCGTGTGGTTACATTGAAGATCTGGTGTGTTTGTAAAGTGTAGATGTTTTACTTTGGGCTCCCACATTTAGTAAATTTATTGGTTGGATTAACAGAATGTATTAAATTGGCTGGAAAGGTGCCACAATTACATGGAAAGCAGATCTTAAATGTTTAAAAGGGCATTTTTCATTCAGTTGCAAATGGGGAAGAAACGTTCTCTTTCTCGGTCTCTCTCCCTGGAGGGAATGCTTCTTTTTAAAGGTTCCTGCTATAACATTTATTTGATAAAACCATTGTTATATTAATGTGCAAACATATGCAGATTTAATTGGTTGAATTACAGTTCATATGATCATCTAAGATAATTGATGACAGCCCTAGTTTTTAGTAGCAGTTATTGGGTGGGATAGAAAGAACTGGGAATAAGAGGACAAGATAGGAATGATTCTCTAAAGTACTATAGTCAGAGTAGTGTATGCTAGCAATGAAAATGGGATCTCTTGGACAACATGTGAAAAAGGAGCATGGGGAAAGTGGTTTTTTATTTCAGTGCTACAGAAGGGGTAGTAATAATAATAATTTTATTATTTATACCCTGCCCATCTGGCTGGGTTTTCCCCGCCACTCTGGGCGACTCCCAGCAGAATAGTAGCCTGTTGCTTCTCTACTTGTTAACGGAATTAATTACTAGGACGTTTCATAATCCTTACTAGTTTTTCCTTTCTACAGATATGGAGCAAAAGGAAGTGCTGTAAGAATTGAGGTAGTTGTGT
Organism: Podarcis pityusensis; assembly: GCF_964106645.2. NCBI lineage: Eukaryota > Metazoa > Chordata > Lepidosauria > Squamata > Lacertidae > Podarcis > Podarcis pityusensis. The sequence continues at coordinate 71,881,441 of NC_138032.1, read as the reverse complement.
ATACAGGCAGAGAAGGAAAAAGCTCCCAAGGGTGTCCAATTGCCAAGTGGGTAAGTTTTTGTTTTATAGTAATATATCTTTATTTGTATTCTTGAAATTCATTTTTTTATTGCAGCTATGGTGCTTAAGGCCCATGAAGTGTTTTTTTCTTAGTGATCAAAGCGCTATTTATTTATACTTTAAAATAATTTTGTTACCCCCTTTGAATCAAAAAGGTTGCACAATGTGACCAGTGATCAAATCTAAGCCAGTCAACCAAGAATGAATGAATGAATTGAATTAAAAATCAGCAACAGTAAACAAAACAAAAACCAGCAGGAAAAAGCTTACAAGCTGCTTAGTAAATCATCCAAAGACAGAAATTACTTCAGTGGTGGCTGGTACTATTGGGACTGAAGTTTTGCTTGGGTTTTTAGCCTTATCCAATCCCACACTGAGGACTCCTATTGCCTCCCTAGACAATGCAGGGTGGCATGGGTATTATCAGCATACTGGTGTCACTGCACACCGAACCTCTGGATTTAATCTTGGTAAGTTTTACAGCTGTTCTATGACAGGGCAGTATTACTGTCACGATACAAACAAGAGGCCTGAGGCTGAAGGTGATTGGTTTGCCAAAGGCCAAATGGATAAATTCATGACTGAGCTGGGATATGAGCTGTAGACTTCTCAGATCACAGCTTATGTTACTAACCATTATGTTACACCAGCCACCTGTAAGCCACACCTTGTTCACAGAGGCATATTGGGTTTATTTTAATAGTTAGTCCAGTTTTTATTAAATGGCTTTGTTCTGAAGATTATGGATATCAGCAAATTAATCCCTAGGATGGGTTGTAGCATCTACTATACCAGCTTGGGGTCCTAAACTATGATACTATGCTTCCTTCCTCACAAGTGTATGTGTGGGTGTTAGGTACTGTCTTTGTGTGTGAACTCTGCATTTTAAAACAATGCAAGAACCAGGTGTTCCCGTTTGCTATGTGCCTTAAATCTGGTGTCTGATTTTGAACATGGAATATCAATTTGTTATTCCTTACCAATAAACCATTTAATGTGACAGCTGTTGGAATGAGTCATTCTGCAGTGCTTTTTTTGCCCTTGTTTGTACCTGAACTGATAATGAAGCATTCTAAAGTAAATGCCACTGCTCCCATTATCTTATTCCTTCTCACATTACACCACTCAAATAAAATTAATTTCTGAGTAAACTAACCCCTGTTTCTCTTCTTGGAAAATTAAGAGCAAATTAAGGTTTGTTCGGTGTCAGTTTCTTATATAACTATGCACATAGGTTAAGATCTATTTTGCTCTGAGCTTTGTATTGTGGTTTCAGTATTGAAAGTGAGTGCCTGTGTTGATTCTCTGAATTTTAATTCAGCAGCAATACCTAAGCTGCGCAGTTAGGATAGCACAATGAAATAGCTTATTTGGAGCAGAGTTGTCTGTGGACTGGTAAACTCTATGCCATTTTCTGTGTTAGTAGGAAAACTTATGTCATTCACAGAGATTCACTGGCTTAAGTGTGGGCTTCAAATTTGTGCTAAGAACTAATTTAAGGTGAAACAATAATGGCAATATGTTGTGCTTTGTTCTTATAGAACAAACACTGGAGAACCAACATTGGCCATTGTGCTCAATATAAGGGTAGACAACACTGAAGAAAACTAAATTTTAAAGATTTTTTCCTGCATTTTTAAAAATGTTTAAAGTATTTATATATGAATGAATTACTAAAGTTTCCAAGCTGTGTACATAAAAATTAAAAAGCATACAATGGAGAAGATGGATTGAAACAATTGTATTCTGTTATTATAGACTGTGGTCATCTATAACGCCAAACTTAATATTTGACATTTATATAGTTTATATTTTTGCTGAATTGGTGTTAAATATGTGCTCTTTGTGGGGTTTCCCTTGAGATTAGTTTGGAAGCTGCAGCTAGTGCAGAATGCTGTGCCCCGGTTATTGTGTGAAATACCTGGATAGGCATGTGTTACATTGTGCTGAGGAAACCGCGCTGGCTGCCCATCAGGTACTGGGCCATGTTGAAGGTCTTGTTGTTAACATATAAATAAACAACTCAGACCAGGATACCTGAAAGACTGCCTGCCCTTGTATATAGGTCTGTAGGATCAATCAGATAATCTGAGGAAATTCTTGTAGTACTGTACCCTACAGAATGTCATAGGGTAATGATATGAAAATGGGCATCTTCTGTTATTGCCCTGCATTAAGAAATACCCTTTGCTGTAAGTGAAGCAGCAACCATCAGTTGTTTCAGATGTTTTGTGAAGTCAGATATTTTCGCCCAGGCTTTCCCTGACCCATAAGAATCTCATCCTGCTTTTCTTTATATTAATTCCTGGTTTGGGGTTGTAGCCAACAAAGTCATCCATGATGCTTTTATACTACTGCTTTATTTTTGTTGTAATTATATTGTTTTTATGCTTTACACCAGTTAAAGAATATTAAGTGGCATATATTGATATATCGGGAGGGATGCGGGTAGCACTGTGGGTTAAACTACAGAGCATAGGGATTGCCAATCAGAAGGTTGGCGGTTCAAATCCCCATGACAGGGTGAGCCCCCATTGCTCGGTCCCTGCTCCTGCCAACATAGCAGTTCGAAAGCACGAAGTGCAAGTAGATAAATAGGTACCGCTCCAGCGGGAAGTTAACCAGGGTTTCTGTGCATTGCTCTGGTTCGCCAGAAGCGGCTTAGTCATGCTGGCCACATGACCCGGAAGCTGTATGCCAGCTCCCTTGGCCAGTAAAGCGAGATGAGCGCCGCAACCCCAGAGTCGTCCTTGACTAGACCTAATGGTCAGGAGTCCCTTTACCTTTATATATCAGGAGTGAGAGAGAGAATAAATTACAATGATTTAGGATGCATTTAGACTATTGGGGACATTTCTCCTCAACTTTTAAGCACTTATATTGATTTTGTAATTAAAAACAATGCAAATCATTTGAAAACAATCAGATATCCTTGTACCTAAATAATTTCAAGGTTGCCAGGAAGCAGTATATTTCAGCCATCAAATGCCTGGGTGAATATGCAGGCTTTTAAATTCCTTCTGAATGTTAATAATGAGGAAGGGAGATGTACCTCACCAGGGAAAGCATTCCATAAATGGGGAACTATCAAGATGGCGGACACCACCAACAGGGCCTCCCCCACTGACTGTAAGACTTGAGGTGGATGATATTGGAGGAGGTGCTCTTTTAGGTACTTGGGTCCCAAGCTATAAAAGACAGAAATGAAAAGTCTCAAGAATAGATAACATTAGTGAGAATGGGGAAAAGTGTAATATATACAGTTTGGAAATTATCTGTAATGATCTACTAAAGCAGGGAGATGAACCTCAGTACAGTGGTACCTTGGGTTACATACGCTTCAGGTTACAGACTCCGCTAACCCAGAAATAGTGCTTCAGGTTAAGAACTTTGCTTCAGGATGAGAACAGAAATCGCGCGGTGGTGGCGGTGCAGCAGCAGCAGGAGGCCCCATTAGCTAAAGTGGTGCTTCAGGTTAAGAAAAGTTTCAGGTTAAGTACGGACCTCCGGAATGAATTAAGTACTTAACCCGAGGTACCACTGTACAGTGGTGCCCCGCAAGACGAATGCCTCGCAAGACGAAAAACTCGCTAGACGAAAGAGTTTTCCGTTTTTTGAGTCGTTCCGCAAGACGAATTTCCCTATGGGCTTGCTTCGCAAGTCGAAACGTCTTGCGAGTTCTTGCGAGTTTGTTTCCTTTTTCTTAAAGCCGCTAAGCCATTAATAGCCGCTAAGCCGCTAATAGCCGTGCTTCGCAAGACGAAAAAACCGCAAGATGAAGAGACTCGCGGAACGGATTAATTTCGTCTTGCGAGGCACCACTGTAGTCTTTATTTGACCATCTTCTAAAAGCTTCATCCTGTTTTTCTGTCATGTGGCTTTGAGCTGTTCCTATAGTTTGTCTCCAATTTCAAATTCTCATAGAATTGTAGAGTTGGGAGGTACCCTGAGGGTCATCTAATCCAACCCCTGTAATGCAGAAATCTCAACTAAAGCGTTCATGACAGATGACCATCCTATCTCTGCTTAAACACCTCCAATGAAGGAGAGTCCACCACCTTCCGAGGAAGTCTGTTCCACTGTCGAAATTTTAAATTATAAAATTTAACGCTGTAAAGAAAGTGTGGAAGATCAGTGTTTTTGTTCAATAGACCCTTGTTCAATAGAACCACAAGGTCTTTTCTGTAGTCTATATCTGACTGGTCTCTTAAATGTCATCTTGGTGTGATAAGGATTATAATGCATTGAAGAAGCTACAGGGTACAATTAAAAGAGAAAACAAAGCTGCAGTTAGGATCTTTTTTAAAAGCTGAAGTGCTCAGCACTTTCCTGCATTCTAGACAGTGGTCTCATTTTCACATCCTTTAAACCATAGTTAAACTAAACTATGGTTTCAAGAGTAACACGCAGGATGCGGCTGCACCTTACTGAAACCATGGGCAGTTTGCTTGTTTTCCACCCCTGTTGGGAGCTAAGCTTGTTTGGAGGAAATGAATCACAAGCGCAAGTTCAGAGGTAACACATGGCCGCCTAGCTCCTGGCAGCAATAAGAGCAGGGTAGAAGAGACATGTATGCTTCATGTTTACCTTAAAACCACAGTTTAGTGTAATTGTGGTTTAAAGTGTTGTGCATATCAGACCAGTAGAGACTTGACTTTGCATATCTACACTGTGCCATTTCATTTAGAGCTTACTGTTCTCACCTGTGTTATATCTTCATGTCACAATCTTTCAGTAGTGATTGGACCAGACATCCAGAAAATTTAAATCCATGGTTGTATCTTTGGTGATGGAAGAATAATAGGTTAGAGATCTTGCTACATGAAGGTTTGAGCAATGTGTCAGAGTTCAAAAAAATTGCCAAAATTTACATTCTTCCCCTGGGGCTGGTTAATGCATACCTCAATTCCTATTTAGTTTTTGCCGCATTGTTGCTTTTTATACTGGCGGAAGTGACACACTTGGTGTATTTGCACATAATGCTAAGCCATGGCTTGTTTCTCCCAACCTTGGTTTGCTTCCTCTTGCCTTGTCCCTTTGAGTATCTGGGTTGGGGTGCCAAGCATTCCATGGTTGTGTTCAAGCACAATGCTAAAACCAGACATGATTTCTAAGCCAATAACAAGCCACAGCTTCATATTGTGGTTTGCTGGCCGAAAGCAAACCATGGTTAGACTGCTGGGCTGAGTCCAGATATTCAAACAAACCATGGCTTAATGTTTTGTGCGAACCAGGCTGTTATAAACTGATATGTTTTCAAGTGTTTTCTTGATTGGAGTCTTTTTTTCTGGGTTCCATTTGTCTTGCACACATTGTAAGCCACTGCTCTGCAGTCTTTCTTAGAGTTGCTGTCTGTAACTGCAGGCAGATGGAATCTTGTCTGCAGGATGTTCCATTTTGGAATTAACTGCCCTAATCTATACTGCCATAGAGAGAAGCTATTTTACCTTATGTCTGGATTTCACATTAGTGTAATTCATTCTATCATTTATATGTGTGTGAACCCATGCACGTTCATATTAGTTAGTTGGCTGATGTTGAAGGGACAGTCTACATCAAGTAATATTTATTCACAGAGAACTTATTCCTTATTCCAGAGCTCCTGCCAAGGGTTGAGACAGTTGCTTCAGCAATCTTAAAGAGATATTTCAAGTAAGTAGAACCCAAGCAGTTAAAACTGCTGCAGGAAGTATGCTTGCCCATGGCATTAACTTTTATAAGTGCATTCTAGACATTGGGGTATGTGGTTTTGTAAAAACGGATATTTTTAATAATTTATTTAAGGAATAGTCTTTTACATATACAAGTCAATAACATAGGAAGATTTAAGTATCTCTAGAATATTTGATCATGCAAGATCCTAAAAGTACTCCTGCATAATGACTGCTGATTATATGCCATTATGAAACACCAACATAGTGGGAAGGTATTTCAAGTTTGAAGTATGTTGAAATGCCATCTATTACCTGCTCATTTCATATTCAGGAGTCCCCAGTGTGTAGGAAAAGTGGAAAAGGAGAACATCCTTGAGATAAATTCAGGCTACAGCAGGTTCTCTCGCATGTAATTTAGCAGAAAAGCAGACAAATCTAAAAAGCCAATTTTTAAAAATGCAGAAGTAGCACATGGTTTAGTCCTTCCTGTACTGTACCATTTCAAACTTTAGTTGAGGGGGACATCGTATACTTTCATGATCCTCTGCATTTGATGTTTTTAATAATGAGAAAGATAGTGCTTTGAATGTGTTCAGTTATTCTGTTGTTTGTGGTTCCAAATAAAAATTCTCATTTGCTTGAAGATGTTGAAGATGTAAGTGGATTTGTTCAACATCATGATTTGAAACAATTAAGTTACCAAGAATGATTCCTAAGAATGGAACGTACGTTTAACTTTTTGCATGAGTTTGTGAGTAACTGTATGTCTGTAAAGGTGAGCAGTATAGGCATATTGCATATAGAGACAGTCTGAAGCTAAACTGATCTCAGTTTGGCTGGTGCTTGGATGGGACACTGCTTGGGAATTTTGTAGGTAACCTTGAGTACCATGGAAGAAAGGCAGGATATAAACTTTTTTAAAGAAAGGATGAATAACCTAAGTTTGAACATTGTTGATATACAGTAGGGTGAAATTCAAAAATAAAAACCTTATGTCAATACAGCTCCACAACTGTTCTACCCAGGAAGTTTGCAGAACATTGTGGTTACTGGGATAGTGCCTACTCCTGTTCTGTAGGCAGCACTGTGAATTCCAGTATACAGTGGTACCTCAGTTTACGAACTTAATCCATTCCGGAAGTCCATTCTTAAACCAAAACCGTTATTAAACCAAGGCGCGCTTTCCCTAATGAGGTCTCCCGCCGCTGGTGCCCTTCCTCCGTTCGGATTCCATTCTTAAACCGAGGTAAAGTTCTCAAACTGGGACACTATTTCTGGTTTTGCGGAGTTCGTTAACCAAATCGTTCTTAAACAGGACTGTTCTTAAACCGAGGTACCACTGTAATTTGATGGTGATAATAGAAATTCTGAGAAATTCGTTTAATTTCACTGCACACAGGTGGTGTAGTGACAATAAAGGTTTATTATTATTATAGAAATTTGCAAGAATAATCAATCATACCACTATTTTTATAGACTTAGTGTTATTATGAAAATCAGCACTGGTTTCATTTTAAGTATTGAGGGATGTGTAATAGTGAGAGACCGTTTGGAGAGAACTTTGGGGCTAAATTCATTTTGATTTCATTACTGAAGATGTGAAGTTACAATTCTGGCATGCCTTCTGTAAAACTCAGTAAAAAAAAAAGAGTAGTAGACTTGGTAGACCTGTTTTAATACTTTTTCATTCCCAATCATAGCATCAAGCAAAAAATAAAATTGTAAATAAATGCACTTATAACTCATAGTTCTACTAACAGCTAAGCTACAGATGGCTCAATCCTACATTTAAAGCAATTAAAAGGTACAGCCCTACAAGTAAGCAATCCACAGTGAATTATAGTTGTTGAAAAACTGTTTGTTTGTTTTCCAATAGGCCTTAGATTTTCACTCTGTCTAGAAAGGAACATAAGTGTCTTTAAAAGTGTGATTCAGAATTGCCCCAGGTGGTTTGGGAATCTTGGGTATTTGGAAATGTCAAATGTTTTAACAAAAATACTTTAAGTAGAATGATATGTATTTGGAGGAGACATGTTGAATTTAGGGGTGCCTCCTTCCCCGACAGAACCTACAACAGTTGCATGGCATGCAGAAATTTCAGTGCTATGCCTTTTTGCTGTCAAGTATGTGCAACCATTTGAAAACCTGCTCACATTGAATTTCTGCAGCTATTAAAAGTACAGAGTCCGTGTTGGTAAAAAAAAATGGCATTGTGGAATACAACTCAGTGAGAGACTGGATCGTAAGGCTTCTGGTGTATTTTAGCAGTTTAAATCTGATATCTTACATTGAATAATCACTACGTAACTTGCTGCTAGTAGAGTTGAATACAGAACCTGCTACTTTGCTAAAATTGGTTGTGAATCTATTTGTGCTGACCATCTCTGTTTAGTACTTCAACGTTGTACTTTTACAAAGGAATAAATAGCATAGGAGGTTGTTTCTAAGACAAATGAGCTGGTGATGGCTTTGTTCCAGGGTCATAAGTAACTGCTAAAATGTGTGGGTGTAGATCACATTTGGGAAATCAGTGAGCCACTTTGGGCCCATAGCTGACTTTCATGTGTGGCCTGTAGGCCCACTGCCCAGCTGATTAGCGCTAGAAACAATTAGGAGCCTACTACTGGGCATGCCCCACAGCTGTTCTCAATGGCACTCAGCTGGGTGGGAGGGGAGGTATATGCAGCAGAAGCCCTCTTTTGACATCCTTCTGTCTCATCTGCTTCATTTCATTCACATTTGTGACATAATGTGCCTGTGAGTAGGTATCTCTGTGTTTTATGGTCTGTAACTTCCTAAGATCCAGACTTGCATATGCCTTGTGTGCTCTTCCATTACTGGTACTGTTATCAAAGAAGGATTGAGTAAGTGTGTAAATTGAATGTTACCATCAAGCATTTTTTTTATAGGCCAAAGTGCCAATGTTACATGTCCAATCACTGAACAAGGAATGGGTTTCTGTGCTCTTTTCTCCCCTTTCTCGCAAATTCTGCCTTGTCTTTCCCGCTTTAGTGGTGGCTCAGCATTAACTGCTGTACTGACACTAACTATAATAATAATAATAATAATAAATTTTATTTATATCCCGCCCTCCCCAGCCAAAGCCGGGCTCAGGGCGGCTAACAACAATAAAACAGTACAAAAGTACAGCATAAACAACAGTCTAAAATCATTCGTTATAAAATTAATTAATTCAAGCCACTGGCAACCATTGGGCCAGAGCTCCGCGAAGATTGCCGAGGGAGGGAGTCAGGCTGTGCCCTGGCCAAAGGCCTGGTGGAACAGCTCTGTCTTGCAGGCCCTGCGGAAAGATGTCAAGTCCCGCAGGGCCCTGGTCTCTTGTGACAGAGTGTTCCACCAGATCGGAGCCACAGCCGAAAAAGCCCTAGCTCTAGTTGAGGCCAGCCTAACTTCTCTGGGGCCTGGGACCTTCAAGATGTTTTTATTCGAAGACCGTAAGTTTCTCTGTGGGGCATACCAGGAGAGGCGGTCCCGTAGGTACGAGGGTCCTAGGCCGTATAGGGCTTTAAAGGTTAAAACCAGCACCTTAAACCTGATCCTGTACTCCACCGGGAGCCAGTGCAGCTGGTATAGCACCGGGTGAATGTGATCTCGCAGCGAAGACCTCGTAAGGAGTCTCGCTGCAGCATTCTGCAACCGCTGGAGTTTCTGGGTCAGTCTCAGGGGCAGCCCCACGTAGAGCGAGTTACAATAATCCAGTCTGGAGGTGACCGTCGCATGGATCACAGTGGCTAGGTCAGGGCGAGAGAGGTAAGGAGCCAACTGCTTAGCTTGGCGGAGATGGAAAAATGCCGCCTTTGTTATAGCTGCAATCTGCGCCTCCATGGAAAGGGAGGTGTCGAAGATTACACCCAAACTCTTAACGGACGGTGCTGGCACTAATTGCGCCCCCGCAAGAGATGGGAGTTGCCCCCCCAATCCCATATCGCCCCGTCCCAGCCACAGGACCTCTGTCTTCGAAGGATTTAGCTTCAACCGGCTCCCACGAAACCATCCAGCCACAGCTTCCAAACATCTAGTCAGTGTGTCTGGGGCCGAGTCAGGATGGCCATTCATCAACAGATAGAGTTGGGTGTCATCGGCATACTGATGGCAACCCAGCCCAAAACTCCAAACAAGCTGGGCGAGGGGGCGCATAAAGATGTTGAAAAGCATCGGGGAGAGTATCGCACCCTGAGGTACTCCACACACCAAGGAGTGGCGCGATGACAATTCCCCCCCAAGCGCCACCCTCTGTCCCCGACCAGAGAGAAACGAGCGCAGCCATTGAAGGACTGTGCCCTGGATCCCCACGTTGGCAAGGCGGTGGTCTAGAAGTTCGTGATCGACCATGTCGAAAGCTGCTGACAGATCTAGAAGAATCAGCAGCCCCGACCCGCCTCGATCCAGCTGTCTATGGAGTTTGTTAATCCATCTCCAACTGTGGTTTTGTAACCTGGTTAGAGTTGATGCATTGGGACGACAACACTGGTGGGTTTAGATTAGTAATAATTATTTTACTGTTTTGCCTACCAATTTAAAAGAATCTACAAGCTTTCAAACATGTAACACAGTGCAAACCAGTTAATCCCATTATCCATCATCTCTGCAAAATGAACACTGAATTTGGGGCACAATCCTTTTTCCTGTCTGATGCTGTGCTCATGATTGGAGGAAGCTCTGTAGGACCTGACTTTACCCTCTTCACTTTAGCACATATGTATCTCTGTACATGAGCCATGAAGAGGAGAAGGAAATGGAGTTCTGATGTGCCTTGAGGCAGGGATGGGTAACAAATAACCCTCCAGATGTGGCTAACTTAGAGAGAGTGGTGAAGACACTAATAAAACAAAATTCTGGTAAATAAGGGTTGGTAGCAATATGCAATCATTAGAAGAAATCCAACACGACAGCAGGGTCTCTGCAAACAAATAACTGGCATCAGTGCCTTAGATCATTTCTGTTTGATATACAAACAACTCAACCTGTTTTTCAGGTGATACGAAGAAGTAGTGATGAAGAAAAACTGCTCTGCTTGGTTCGACAGCGTGCAGGACATCACTGCCAAAATGCCGTCATTGTGATACTTATTTTGGCTTGGGAGGGGATTCCTCATCTTCTGGCTGACACTCTATACAAGGAACTGACCCAGAGCCTCAGAAAATATGGCTGTCCAACTAGCCGAAGATGTGCACTAAATGAAGAGTGAGTGCACTCCAGAACACTGATATTTTGATGCATGAAAGTTTTAATTCTCCCACATAATTTGCTTCTGTGACTCGTAATTAGTTTTTTTTAAGATTTCAGATTATAGCCCTAGTACATAAAACTTGAAAAAGTGTTATTTTGTAGTTGAGTAGGATGTAGCCAACTTTTAATTGCCAATTTGAGTATAGTGTGGGATGACCAAAATGAGCTTTCTGCGCCTCCTGTTTCCATCTCTGGCAAAAAAAGAAATTACATGAAGACAGGTGTTTCCCTTCATTTTAATTTACTTGAGCCACATCTTGTTGTGCTGCTTCTGATGCTGTGAAGGAATCACAACCAAACCTATCAAGCATGATCTCTTTCTCTAAATAGCTTAAATTATAAACTTAGTATATCCCATTAGAAGGTCAATTGACCAGGAAATCTCTTATACACAGTAATGGAAAAGTAACATTTATACCCAAATTGGTCATTATCAAAAACAGCTGATGAACTATGACACGTGTGTTTTTCCATTGTTCTGTTCAGAGATGTTTGGGGTTTTGCATTTATAGAAGCTTGCTGCACCGCTGGCTGATTGCCACTTGTTTAAATCTTCCACAGTCGTACCTGCGCCTGTCAAGGCCTTGATCCAGAGACATGTGGAGCATCCTTCTCATTTGGCTGTTCATGGAGTATGTATTATAATGGCTGTAAGTTTGCCAGAAGCAAAGCCCCCAGGAAATTTAGACTTCTCACTGATGATCACAAACAAGTAAGTGTCCTTCCTGCCTTTCTCAAAATAATTTCTAATTTTACTTTTTAGGGACTAAAAGCAAAAAGGGTGCAGGGTTTTTTTGCTAATTGGATCACTTGGGCGTATACATTTATAAGCATTCAAGGCAGCATGATACCTAATGTAATCTCCTCATTTCTCCCTCTCTATCCCTACTACATAGATTCTGTGTGAAAACTGAGCACCACGACAGTGCTGTTTGTGCCAAAGCACTCATACATTATTGGCTTACAGTACACCAAAGTCTTTCTTGACGTTTTATTTACCCTTTTGTTTGCAGTTAACTTGCTGGCTCCTTCACCAATGCCATCCTTTCATGCCTCCAATAGCCCATAGCTGACTGTATGTGCCCTCCCAGATAGAAACTGAACATCCTCAAACATCTTCAAGGTGTCAGTTTAAATAACAGTTATTTCAGCCACTGATTAGTTTTTATTTCCCATAGTCCCAATTTTTAAAAAAGTTGTAATACTTCATGCTTGCATAGGGGGCATGCTGATAGTGGTTTTGGTTTATTTTAAATTTTTCCAGTATTTTCCTGTATCTGAGTGCCCCAGAGTGGCACACAGTAAACACTGAAAGCATTCAACATTAAAAAACTATTAAAGCCATATTTAGCTATAAACAAACTGAAACCCATTGTAAAATACAATAATGACAGGAAAAAGTTGAAAGTACAGTGAAAACCTTCTCCTTGTGCTAGTTATTCATCTCTTCCAAAATCATGGGTCTGCAGGTGTGTTTTTGCCAGTCATCTAAATGAAATGTAGGGGAATAATGCACCTCAGAGAAGAGACCATTACAATTTTGGGGCTATCACAGAGAAAACCCTCCCCTGTGTCTCTGCACTGTGAATCGCCTTTAGCAAGAGGGCCATAATAGGGACTCCTGTGCAATTCTTAATGAACAAGCAGGCTGGTATGGGATGAGGCATTTTCATATACTTATGTGCTGCTGAAGCAAGTGCTAAATCATATAGTTCTTATGTTAAGGATGAAAAAGATGGATCACTTATCTGTTTTCTGTTTCTGTCACTGTTTTTATTAGGTGTTATTTTAGCTAAATACTGAATATTGATCATTTTGCAGATGACATAAATCTAGGAAGTATAGCAATGCAAAAGCAGAAGAAGATAGATTCAAAGTACAGACAGATATGGATCATTTGAGCAACTGGACGGAGTGAGATGAGGTTTAATGTAAAGAAGTGTAAGATTGTTCTTTTAGGTAAGAATAGCACGTAGCATAGATTTATAAAGCCAGATATCTCTGTCGGCTAGAATGCAGTCAAAGAGAAATATTGGGTAGATAGCAACATTTTTGTGTGTGGGAGTTCAATGTATTGTGCACGCGTGTAAGAGCGACCAGATTTCTTCAGTCTGTTTTTTGCTGTAACAACAACAAAAACAGCAAAGAGTCTTGAAGCATTTTTAAACATTAACACCCTTATTATGGCTTGACCTTTCCTGGATTAGTCTTATGTCATCAGATGCCGTCTTAATGCTTGTGCAACATGGGCAGATCAGGGAGGGTGTCATGTGCACAAGGAGTGTCATCTGGGAATAATCCACGGATGCAAAGAGGAATCCCTTGGGGTATATGTGTGGTTTCCCCCATCTCACAGAAGAAAGTGAGATTGCCATCGCACTGGATCACAGTGTCGTGCTGAGTGCCTTGCAAAATGAGTATGTTGCTTCAACAACTGAGCCACTACAAGACTAGCAAAACCTAAATAAAGTCGCAAAAGTATATCAGCTTGGGAAAATGCAACTGCAATGAGCATTCTGTACTGTTTGGTTAAGACAGAGAAGGCACTCGCCATTCATGATCATGCCATCTGTTTTCAGTGTCCAGGCCATAGATTAATGTAGCCAGAATGGCACAACAAGGTTTTGGAGAAGTCTGCAAGTTGAGATTTGCCGAAGTATAAAAAATTATAGGGAGGATAAAAAACTAGGGAAGGAACGAGGGAGACTCCAGTGAGAGCTAAGCATGCTCAGTGTTCATGGATTGCTGAATGACTGATGACAGTAGACAAAAAACTTTTGGGGGATGGGGAAGGAGAAACGAAAGGATATCCACTATGTCCTCAGAGAAATGTAACAATAGTTGTTTGGTCAAACCAATGTGCTTGCCATATTAGCATAGGTCTAAGTGAATTTTCTTTAAGCAAATGTAATGTTTTAATTTAAAACAAAATGGTTTCTTATTTTGTGTGTTTGCTTTTTCACTTCTCTTCTTTCCCTCTCCCCCCATAGCCTTGGCTGTGATCCAGAGGGCAGGATTCAGCTAAGTTGTTGCATTAATGGAAAGCAGCACAAGTCCCACTAGCACAAGAGGACTGTCTCTTTGTCTCCTTCCCCATGCACTCCCCACGCCCTCTCCAAATCTGCTTGGGAGTGCTGGGCAAACCCTGAGAACAGGGCGCAGGGAGAAGAGAGGGGAGATCCTTCCCTCTGGCAAGCATTTCTGCCGCAATGATTGCAATGATTGTGTTAAAGCATCACCAAAATCCACCCAGAGAGTTCTCATAATTACCTCCCCTATTAACTCAGTAGGCGGCTTTATGTATGTTGCTGCTCTCTTAATTTGAATCACTTTGCTCCCATCTGCAACATTAGGATGATTATAATTATGACCTACTTTACAGGACAGTTGTAAGTATTACTGAAATAATAGTCTGGTTTGCAAAGCCAGACCATGGCTTAGAGTGAAGTCACGGGCAGCTTTGCTCTTCTCAGGTTATTTTGCTTCTGTGCTGTGTTGAGCTATGTCATTGTTTGGCTTAGCATGAACCTGGGAACATGGTTTACAAATCGTAAACCAGACAACAAATCTTGGTTACAGCTTGTTATTAGTCTGGAGAGAGCTAAACAGTGAAGCTGGTTTAGACAACACCCAAAGCCACACTGTGGCTTAGGTCAGTATGGTGCAGCAGCAAAATAACTAGGGAGGAATGTAGCCATGGTTTGGCATAATTTGACATGTGAACTAGTCTATTGTGTGTGAAATGCTTGGAACACTCTAAAGCATCATACAAACACTTTCATTATTATGTAGCAGGTTTCCAAACATGGTACTTGCTTTGAAGAAGAAATATATGTTTGTATTTTAATGCCAATGTGAACTCCCATCCAACACCCCCATTATAGCTTTCTCTTGGAAATGGAAAGTGAACTTGGGATCTTTTGTGAACTTCTTTTAGTGCCAAGCAATTAATTTGCTGACTGCTTTTCCCTTCCTTTGAGCAACTCTCAAGAATGTTGCTATGTTTTGCCATTATGATAGCAAACTTACATGTGGGTTAGTAACCAAAACCACAGGAAGCTGACTAAATAGCATACTGAATCTACGTTTGATGTTGCTTTCACAGTTTTACTAGTCTGCTTCTCAAGCTATAAAATGATATGATGACTCCTTTCCCTGTCTAGGAAGAACATCTCGAAAACAATTTGCAAACTTTAGCCACTGATGTTGCTCCACTGTATCAGAAACTAGCCCCTGATGCTTTTCAAAACCAGGTAAAATCAAAGAAACTCCATTATCTCTATTATGACACATCATCGTTTTAATACTGGTGATGCAGAAAGAAAAGCTGCACAAGTTAGTTGAAGGCCTTTCGTTACCTTAACTGGCCTAGCTGAAAGAACAGCTAGGCTGCGATCCTATGCACACTTAACTGGGAGTATGTCTCATTAAACACTGTAGGACTTCTAGAAAGAAATGCACTGCTGGTGTTACAGCTTTCAAATTCCTGCTGTTGTGTCCCCTGCTTACTAACAGGGTCAAAAAACTAATTGTTGTATTCTTCATCCTCATTGCCGATCAGTGTATTGCATGAAGTTGGTAGATCAATAAATCCTGACAGATGTTGTTTTAATTAGCTTGTAGATCTAAGGATTTTTAGCACAATTCTCATCAAATAAGTCAAGCATTTACTTTCATATTTAGCAATGCATAACAATGACAGTGTTGGCATGTCATGGTAAACCACTAACAAGTTAGCCATGGTTAATGGTTTACCATGAGTGTGCAAATGGTTCTTACTGTAGTCCTCTCCTCTAGTGGGTTAGAGCAACAAACCATAATCCTTGGGAGTTATGGTTTGTTCTGCTCCAATCAAACCATGTTGTGAACACAAGGTTCGTTCTTGGAGTGTGCAAGTTTTGTTTTGTTGGAGCAAAACAAACCACAACCCCTAGTTTGGAAGTAATGCTAAGCCAGGAATTGTGGTTTTTAGTTCCTGATGGCTAAAGAAAGGGGCAAAAAAGGAGTGATCTCATGCTTATGTGACCTTTGGTATTCCATGGCATGTAAATTGGGTTTATGTGTTCTCAGTCCAGTTGTTCACTTCAAATGAAAAATTGTCCCTGAAGCTGGTGGTGTTTGGTGAGATACAATGTTATCTCCATATAAGATTTATTTGTATTTGTAGGAGGGCAGTTATTAATTTGTTTTTCTTTTATTATATATTTTGTGTTTTCATTTTGTATTTTTATGTTGTGAACCTCCCTGTGATCTTCGGATGAAGGGTGGTATACAAAATTAATGAATGAATAAATAAATAATTTTATTTTTTTAAGGTGGAAAATGAGCACCTGGGTCCTGACTGTCGACTTGGGATTAAGGATGGCCGACCTTTTTCTGGTGTCACAGCTTGCATCGATTTTTGTGCTCATGCCCATAAGGATACACACAACATGCACAATGGAAGCACTGTGGTATGCAACATTGTTGGGATTCAGTTTCCCAAGTGCTTGTTCATTTACAATTTATCTACTTGGCTTCTTTAGGTTGCTAACCTGTAGCTGTGAATGCACCCTTATTTCTAGACTTGCTTTTGTTCTTAATTGTTTATGCTCTTCTTTACAAAGTCTTCTTGCAAAGTTTATCCAAAAAAGCCACGTTTATAAAATAAAATAAAAAGCAATTCAGAACTGCAACAAATGCAAGACAAAACAAATAATCGGCTTCCTGCCCTAAGTAGACCTCTAGTTCTTGGATATGTTGCAATCCCCTTTATAAAGCTGAAGTAATTTGCAAGGGACGCTTCAAGTTGCCGTGGTTGAAAGTTAAAAGTTTTTATGGATTGATAGAGGTAAGGGAACCAAATCATTGCATGTGGAGAACAACTTCCGCAAGTGCAACAAAACTTCTCTCCTCTGTGCTGCCCAAAATCTGCTCCAGGGGTTCCCCACTTGTGAAAGTCATTAGACAGAAGAACTTTTTAAAGGTGCAAAGCAGCTGTGAATGATTGTGCTGTTAGTGTTTCTAAAATTGTGCAATGTTATTCAAACCATGACATGTGGGCTTGATGTTTGAAGGAGAGGGGAATTTCCTTATTTTTCACACAAGCACCCTAAGTAGAATAATATTCTGCATGCTAAAACATAAATATCACCTTTGCTAAAGTTGCTTCACTAACAAATAAGTGATGATTTATTATTCTCCCCCCCCCCCCCGTTTTTCTGGCTAGGTTTGTACATTAACAAAAGAAGATAACCGCATGGTTGGGGTGATACCCAATGATGAGCAGCTGCATGTGCTGCCGCTTTACAAAATCTCACAAACAGATGAATTTGGCACAGAGGAGGGTCTGGAAGCCAAGATAAAAGCTGGGGCAATCCAGGTGCTTACTGCTTTCCCACGAGAAGTAAGAATGCTAGCAGAGCCACGTAGAGCGACGAAAAAGAAGAAAGCAGACTCAAAGAAGCAAACCTTAGCAGAGAAGAAGCTGTCTGCTCCTGCAAAGGGAAAAAACAGAGTGCAGGAAAATACCAATAAAGCTTCAAAAAGTTTAGGTAGGTACAATAAACCTTGTTTCAAAAGTTACCTGATACTGGCAGAAATCTGTTTATCAAAGGTAGGGCTGACTCTCAGAATCTGAAATCAACAATCAAGCTCTCAGTGTGTCTAATAAGTTAGGTATTGAGGGTGGGATGAAGCAAAACGTTAGCGCAATCAGAATCTCAAGAGTACATTTAATAAACGGACTGAATCATGGCAAGGTGGAGGTCCTATGTGGGTAAGTTGTTCTCAGATCCAGGAATTAGGGAGACGACCTGTTCTGGGTGGAGGAACAGGTGTCTAAAGGAACAGGTATGCAGCTTGAGCAGTTCTTCTCGATTCAAAGCTGTTGTTAGAGGCCCAAGTAGCTTGAGTGGTGAGGAGTGCCTGTGCCCAGCTATGGCTGGTTTGCCAGCCATGGATGTTCCTGGATCAGTGACAGCCTGACATCAGTAATTCGTATTCTGACAATCTCACAATTCTAAAGTTGCAACACCCTCTGCATGGGCTACCTTTGAAGATGGTCCAAAAGCTACAGCTGGTGCAGAATGCAGCTGGTAGATTGTTAAGTGCGGCACCAAGGTAGGATCACATGTAATTGATCCTTAAAGCACTGCCCAGCTTGCCTGTGAGCTCCTGGACCCAATTCAAGGTGCTGGTACTGACATACAAAACCCTGAATGGCTTCGAGAGCCAGTGTGGTGTAGTGGTTAAGAGCGGTAGTCTCGTAATCTGGGGAACCGGGTTCGCATCTCCGCTCCTCCACATGCAGTTGCTGGGTGACCTTGGGCCAGTCACACTTCTCTGAAGTCTCTCAGCCCCACTCACCTCACAGAGTGTTTGTTGTGGGGGAGGAAGGGAAAGGAGAATGTTAGCCGCTTTGAGACTCCTTCGGGTAGTGATAAAGCGGGATATCAAATCCAAACTCTTCTTCTTCTTCTTCTTCTTCTTCTTCTTCTTCTTCTTCTTCTTCTTCTTCTTCGAGGCCCCGTATTTAAAGGAGATCTTCTCCCAATACCTTGCAGACCCATGATTTGAGACAGTTGAGGGAGGCCATGCTCACTGTCCTGCCAACAATATGGCATCTTGTGAGGTAACACTAGGCAGGGGCTTCTTGATACTGCAATTGTACATTTCCCTGCCTGGAAAAGTGTGTCTGACCCCTGCATTGGCAACTTTAGGTGTCAACCGAAGACACCTTCATCTGAACTTTGGGGACACAAATGGAATCTGGAGTCCAACAGTTTCAGTATAACCTGTTGTGCTACATTTTTTTTAGTATTAAAATGTAATTTTAGAAGCTTTGTTTTTTGTGGTGGTTGATTTTAAAATTTGTGAATCACCTTGGACTCCTACAGGAGGAAGGTTTATATTAATATTTTTATTTTTATTTCTATATTTGTAAGTTGCTGAAGGCACTCAGCGGAAGGTGACCAGTGTTGACTCTGTTAATTTCTCATCCTGAAAAAGTACTGCATTTAGGTTGGGTAGAGCTACTAATAGTAAATTTTCACATGATATTTAGAGAATGTATACCTGTTGTGCATGTGAGCTGTGTCTGCTGGAGTTTGCAAGCCACTTCATCAGCTGAAATTTTAAAATTTCAGCCACTTCAGAAGGAAGTCCTTTTTAGTCAAAGGCAGGGTACTTTAGCACATTTTGGATTCCCATATCCAGCCAGTCTTCACATTTCCCCCACCCCTCCCAAAGACACACATGTGCTATTTCCAGCTCAGCACTCACTGCTAAAACTCTTACCCAAGATACAGCTGCCTCTTCTCTGCTGGAAACGATAAGCCTCCATTGAAGGGAAATTCATATTCTCACAATTAAGTTTGCTTTTTTTTATTGACCAGCTACAGAAAAATGTAGAAATATTTAAAAACAATTCATTCCTTCCATTACTTGACCTTCATTTGCTTAGTTCCAGGACCTCCTCACACCTCCCTTTTCTTTTTCTTTTTTTGGGTGATTTGAAATATCTTGAAAACTTCAATAAATATCTCATATCAAGAAAAATGTAGAGCTTTATATTTAAAACATTTTGTTCTTTTCTCCTTAGGGAGCAAAGCTAATTCATTGCAACCTGGGACAAAAATGGAGAGTGGTGATCACCTTTCTACAATAAAACACAATTCAGACACTACTAAAAATTGCTCTGTACTAAAGCAATATGCTCCTTCCTCCCCTTTAAAGCTGGATAGTTTACATTCTTGCTCTCCATTAACTCACAAAGCTGGTGGTATAATGCCAGTGAGTAATAATCAACAAGATTTTTCAACTCCCTACGGGTATTTGCAATGCAGTAGTAACAAACCTCATGTGACACCCAAAGGTAAGATCTTTGATGTGTCCATCAGCAATCATACTGGAATTTTGCTGGATGAGAAGAGGAATGGGGTGCCCCCATTTCTTCAAGACCTTACTGTTTCAGAATCCACAGCCTTCAGAGATACCTTGCCCCACACACTTGAACAAGGAGTAGTCAGCAAGCAAAATTGTGAAATAAAGTTAGAAAACTCTCCTGCCTCACAGTTGGCTAGCTCTTGTGATTCCTCAGTGCCGTTAAATTCTCCAGAAGATATAGTCAGAAATGAAATTGGTTCTTCCCAGGAGTGTCCAATGCAAAAAGGTGGTTTCAAGAACCCAAATTGCGATTCTGCCACTGCGGATAAACACCCAAGTTGCGAGCTCTTAAAGCGCACAGAGTCCGAAGAAAAAGCAGAGGAAATGTGGTCTGACAGTGAGCATAATTTTTTGGATAATGACATAGGTGGGGTAGCTGTAGCGCCATCACACGGCTCCATCTTAATTGAATGTGCACGCCGTGAGCTACACGCCACAACTCCGATTAAAAAGCCGAACCGGAATCATCCCACACGGATATCGTTAGTCTTCTACCAACACAAAAACTTAAATGAGCCAAAACATGGGATAGCGCTGTGGGAGGCAAAGATGGCCGAGAGAGCAAAGGAGAAAGCAGCGGAAAAATCAAGCACTGAAAATACCAATGTACAACCCAATGACAGGAATGTGCACCAGGCCAGTGCCACGAGAGAGATTTTCTATGAAGA
The DNA here is from genome assembly GCF_964106645.2 of Podarcis pityusensis. Taxonomy (NCBI): domain Eukaryota; kingdom Metazoa; phylum Chordata; class Lepidosauria; order Squamata; family Lacertidae; genus Podarcis; species Podarcis pityusensis. The sequence continues at coordinate 71,860,884 of NC_138032.1, read as the reverse complement.
CAATGAATTCAACCAAATTCCATCGCGCCGAGCATTAACAGTAACTCATGATAACATCATAACGGTGTCTACTTATGCCCTCACTCGAGTTGCCGGGCCATATAACCACTGGGCATAAGTTTTTATAGCAACTGTACAACCTTGCCTTGGGAGCAGTGTTACACAATAATCCCTAAAGGTGCTGTTAAAGAACAAAGTCTTGTATGGTTTACTCTTTGTTCATCTCAACCATTTTGAAGGCTGAGGTAAAAAATATATATGATTTTTTCCCCTTAAACTGTGACTTTATATATTTTAACATCTGGTGATTTTCAAGCACATTTTAAGCAAAAAAAAAATATGTATAGTTAAATGATTTTGGCTAGGTTATTAATCCTGATTGAATTATTCAGTTTATTACCTTTTGGAATTTATACTTTGGTGCTTTGAATTGTCTGTTTACTACAAATGGGCTTTTTATAAAGATTTTAACATACTTCAACTTTTATGATGTAAAATCAATTTAGACAGTATTAGCTATACACAGCTCTTGGTGCTCAATCACAAGAAACAGTTAAAGATAAGCTGATTTTTTTTTCCTTCATGGTGCCATTGCTCCGACAGCTTCCAGTCGTTGCTGTGAAGCCCAAGTTAAGGATAACAAACCAATGATGATTTATCTTTGTACAGATCTTTCATGTCTGTATAGGTTTGTGTGTGCACGTGTATGGTTCACACACATCCACACACAAACAGTATCACTAGTGATGGTTGGAGGTTGTAACCTGTAAATATATATATTTAAAAGCACTTTCTATTTTTAAAGTTAACTTGAAATAGTATAAGGATCACATTTGTCTAAGGTTTCTACATTCTCTACCAAGAAATCGTTATTTTTCTTACTGTGTAGAGTTCCATACTGCTACAACAACATACACATATACACATATACTAAGAATATTTGGTTTTTAGACTTTCCCCCACCCCACCTTTTTCCCTTGAAATTTTTGGTTTGTTTCAGTTAATAAAACAGAGAGTTCGGATTTGCAAATATGAGCTTAAGGATCATTTTGTCTATACCTGTATTGCTACGGTGTTTTGTTGTCAGAATTTATTTGCTGTAGTTTGTTTCAGCAATAAGTGCATGTGTGTCTTTCATGCAGAGCATTGCAAGCTACACGTGACAACCAAATGTTCCTAGAGTCTTGGGGGTAGAACTGTTAATTGCATCAGCAACTGCCCTCCTAAAGTTGCCTTATTAACATTCTGGAAAGTAGGACTCTAAAATATTTACAAGAGAAATTTGCGGTATTGGCTGTTTTATAGTATATTTGAGTTCATTAAATCTTCCAGAATGTTCACCAGCTGTTAGCTGTCAACACATGAAGGGTTTTATAAACATGCAGTCCAACCCAGTGTGTGATTACTGAGAACTTAAGTCTACTTTGTCATTGGGTTTTTCTCCCAGGTAGGAAATTGTAGGATCACTGGCTCATTCTAATTTCCATACAGACGTTGCACAAAAGAGGGACCCATAGCGTGCCAAAAGTCGCACGTTCAATCCCTGGCATCTCCAGCCAAAAACAAGGTAGGCAGAAGTCTGTATTGTGCTATGTCTCCATTTTGGGGCCCAGCTGCATTATAACTTTTGTTGAGACGCAATTGCAGCGACACAAAACAGAAATATGATCTTGCCTCAACCAAAAACAAAACTAGAGAAAAGTGCACAGAAATAATTTTAAATCTCAGTTAACTTGATGTGCAAACTAAAACAAAATATTATTGATAGTCAACAGACAGTAGATAACACTGATAAATCTGACAACATGGTGTGGGGAGAAGAGAGGGTATCCAAGACCTAAATGTGTGACAGTCTCAAAAAGTTTTCCTTCTGTAAGAAATTGTGCAAAATATAAAAGCAAAGCCACACCAGCAGAATGTAAAAAACCCCAAACTAGTTATGGCTGTCACAACTCAAACAGCAGCTGTAAGAGGGCAACTCCTTTATGAGGGAAGGTTACAACACTTCCAAGTTTTTGAGTTAAGGGAAAAGGTGATAAAGAGGACAATATGATAGAGGTGCATATAAATTCACACCTCTGTCATGCCCCCCTCCCCTCTTATACACAGTGCATAGTTAAATTATGGGATCTGCTGTCATAAGATGTAATGATGGCCACCAGCTTGGATGGCCTTGAAAGGAGATTGGACAAGTTCACAGTGCATAAGGCTCTCAATGGCTGCTAGGCTTGATGGTTGTGTACTCCCTTTGCTGCCAGAGGAAGGATGTCTCTGAATTCTGTTACTGGAGAGCACAAGTGGGGAGAGTGTTTTTGAACTCTAGCCCTGCTTGGGGGCCGATCACTGTGAGAACAGGATGCTGGACTAGATACCTTTGGTCTAACCCAGCAGGGCTCCTCTTAAATTATTGCATTGTTTGTGTTACCAGTTGTTCAGGAGGAGCCATCGTGATACATGCATGGATGCCAGCTCATTCTATCCATGTATTGAAAATATTAGTAAAAAAGAGAATAATCACATATACAACCTGTTCTGTATACACCACATTTAAATTGGTTCTCATGTGCTATAGGGCAGGGGTGGTTAAGCACCATCACCCCAGTTCAAGGGCCTGATTCAGTCCACCATGCAAGCTTTCGTTGACTCTTAAGTTCCCACCTATTTTGGCAGCAGGAAAAGAAAAGACAGTGTTGACGTGCCCAGGAGGTGGACTGTCTGCCTCTATGTATGCATGCACACACACCTGCATTTATGCATGCAAGCAAGTAGGGGGGGTGACACTCGTGGCTGGCTTGTGGATTCAAAGGGATGGCTGAAGTGAATGTAACCCTTAATTAAATTAAATTAAATTAAATTCAGCCACCCCTGCTAAAGTGTATATAATACCCAAATAAGGTCCAGAAAAGTAAATCCAAATACACTGCCAGGCAAACACGTAACAAATCCCTTCCAGGTTGGGCTGGAACTCCCTGGATAAGGACAGTTTTCATGTGTATGCATGTGGTTCCTCCTTAGCAACAACTGGTACCACAAACATTGGAAGAATTCAAACCCTTTAGATTCTGGTTTTATAATAGTCTGCTGGTATAGCTTTGTTTTTATATTGTTGTACAATGTCCTGCTAAAAAATCTTCTGAAGTTAAAATGCACTTTGGTCTTTAACGCATGAACACACTCTCACTCTCACTCGTTACATTATGAGGTTATCAGTGCTATCTACAGTCTCTTGACTTGATAAGTTTTTTTGGTTTAGGTTGCATATTTAGTTCAAACTACACATTAGGTCTGTACACTCCCCCCCCCTTTCACTTTCTTATTCATCTAGCACGATTGCCGTGTGACAAATAAAGTCTGCTTCATATGCTCTCTTAAGGCCACGTACGTTCCCAAACATTACAGATGCAGGTACAATTTCAGCCACACACAGGAACTGTGGACGCTTGGTCCTACAGGGCAACTTCCCATTTGTAAAGCTTATGCCAGAGCTTACTGATTTTATCATTGAAGCATGGTTGCTGAACTGATTGGTTTGCTTAAGAGCCTTGAATAGGCATAAACCTACAAAGCAATCTTGAAGCAATCTTGGCAAATATCTGAAATCTCTTAGATAGTAATGGCCCACACTGCTCTTCTAGTAGCTCTGACAAGAAGCAAAGCTGGAAAAAAACCTTCACATTTCTAGCAACTAGTTTCAGATTTCTAGGTGACCAGATTTTTAGTCCAGGAAGAAGGACATTCAGATTCCTAGGCAGCAGCATCTAATTTCTGGTGACTAGATGCCAGGGATTTCATTAACTGTTGGGAATGCCCAGACAAAGGGGTTACTAACAGATCAAATAGATGGGTGCCACAGGGCACTGAATGTTCTCAGAACAACTGATGGTGCAGTACTGATGAAGGAATGCAGATGGGACTGATCACACCTACTCAGTGGCGTAGCGTGGGGGGTGCAGGGGGTGCCGGCCGCACCGGGCGCAACATCTAGGGGGGGCGCTCGCACTCGCAGCTCTCTGCCCCTACCTGGCTCACTCTCTCTCTCTCAGTTAGGGGGCGCAAATTACTTGCCTTGCCCCGGGTGCTGACAACCCACGCTACGCCACTGCACCTACTTGAATAGTAGACCTACGTAAAAACAGGTTACAACCCATACATAGATTGTGTGAATTGAACCTTAGAAATGATTTACCTTTTCATGACAATGCATCGTAAATTAAACATTAGGTGTGGTAGACACTCCAGATCTGGAACACTATAGCATCCAACTCGTTTTCTCTATTCCCCCCTTTAATTTTAGTTCAATTGACTAAGCCAACCACAATCAAAATATCAGCCTTGATAAGGATCATGCTTATCAAGGATCAGCAGTTTACATTTTAGAGATGGGGAATTCTTTTGGTATGGCCCTGTCAGCTCAAATCAGTGGGCTCTGAATTATCATGTTTTGTATGAGCAATGGTTGCAGGCCATAAGGGTAAGCTTTTTGGTTACACTTGTGAATCTCCACCGTGTACATAAATTCCACAGGTCTAACCAGAGCTTGAAGTTTTACTGATAACATACTTGATATTGTAGTGGTGCTGTAACAAATAATGTCTAGATCATCTAGACATGGTGCTTTTGTTTTTTTAAAAATGTCTACCATGGTTGTGTGTACAATCTGAAAATCTTTTTGGTTTGGAAAAAATTACATATATGTGAATTCTTCAGTTTACCCTTAGTTGCCTATGATTCTGGTTGTACAGAAATGTAAACGTGGAATTCATCCCAATTATATCACTGCAGCTACTTTTTAAAATGTTAGATGTGTATGCCAATCCAGGGATTAAAGAGCATTGGAAGAGAACTGAAATTCCCTCTCCTGCACTCATGGGGCTCCTCCATTTCTCCATCTTTCAGATTATCATCATTCTCAATAGTACAGAGAACTTGTTAGGCAAAGTGGGGAGCAAGAACAGGGTGTTTGGACAACATCTGGCTTCTGCTTCTCACACATACACCAATGTGATTGGTGTTATATTAGTGATTAAAACTGTTGTCAAGTTATCCAGATCTGGTACAGCAGCACTATGTATAAAATGGGTGCTAGATGCAGGGGCCCCTTTCTCCTCTGCCCGGGTTAACAACTGGTGTCCTTAAAATCAGTGGTAATTTAGCAAACAGCAAGTCCCATTGATTTCTGTGGGGCCCAAGTAAGCCAAACTTGTTCAGAGTTGTGGCTCTAATCTATGATCCTGCAAACCCTGGAGGGGTTTTATGAACATCTCTGAGACTGTGCCAGCATGATTGCATTTTAGATTATACCCCCATACCTACCACTCAGCAATGTTGGTCACATGGCAATGCCATTCAGACCATTTCCCCAATCTTTACCCCCATTGAATCAGCTGGAATTATAACATTCTTATAAAGTGTATAAGAAGAGCGAGATTTCAACCCAGTCATTCTATTTTTAAAGCAAACAAACTTTGTAAAAAGAAAAAAAAAACACCCATATGCTGCATTTTTGTTAGTTCAAAGATTATGATTAGTTCAAACAGAAGATATGTAGGGATTGTGAATAATATAAAGTCAATATTATACCATCATTTTGTACCAGCAGTTTTCTGCTTCTTGAATATCTATAAACATTAAATTGTTATGGTATTTTTGTGTGCCTTAGATTTGCATTTTGAAATCTGTATATTTTTTGTGAGCCTAAAAGTTATTAAAAATAACAGCTGTTTATACAGTAAATAGGGTTGTGAATTCCTCCAGCTACTCATCTGTGCAAGGCTGGGTTGTTTTTTAGTATTGCTGTCTATACAATCTTTCTGCAAAAAGGACTTTCCTGAAAGGGTTACCAGCTGCTTATATAGTCATACCTCATGTGTGACTTTCGGGTTTCGCCGCTCACGCATGTGCAGACACACAAAATGACGTCACGCGCATGCGTAGACGTGGCGAATCGTGGCATGTGCAGACGCGGATTGCGTTCTGCTCATGTTGCGAACGGAACTCCGGAACAGATCCCGTTCACAACCAGAGGTACCACTGTATAGGGAACTTTAATGTCACTCTGCCACCGTTTTACCCTGTTCAGAAATTTAAAGAAAACCCAGCTTACAATGCTACTATAGCAAGAACATCTTACAGCTTACAATGCTACTATAGCAAGAACATCTTTGTTCTTGTAAATTTTGCTGTGTAAAATTTGCAGTGTACACATTACTACAGATACAACATTGATGAATGAATTTCCCTGTGATTCTTGGTAAACACTGTACCACACACACGCTTTATGTAAAGTTAGATGGTTTAACTAATAAACATCACCAAAAGCTTAAGATCAGGATAAAAGGTAAAGGTAAAGGACCCCTGACAGTTAAGTCCAGTCGCAAACAACTGGGGTTGTGGCGCTCATCTCGCTTTACTGGCTGAGGGAGCTGACGTTTGTCCGCAGACAGTTTTTCCAGGTCATGTGGCCAGCATGACTAAGCCGCTTCTGGTGAAACCAGAGCGGCACACGGAAATGCCATTTACCTTCCCGCCGGAGCGGTACCTATTTATCTATTTGCACTTTGATGTGCTTTTGAACTGCTAGGTTGGCAGGAGCTGGGACCAAGCAATGGGAGCTCACTCCGTCGCACCGACCTTCCGATCAGCAAGCCCTAGGCTCAGTGGTTTTAGACCACAGTGCCACCTGCGTTCCTAAGAGCAGGATAGACCCATCCAATTAGGATATCTCTTAACATCTCTGGTGAGCTGCATAGTTTTGACATGGCTACTAGTGGAAAATGTATTGTTCTATTTGGAGAAGAAAGCAGGTCTTAAAATGACAATGCTAAATAGGAAAACCATATGTATTTAAAATGTAACTTATCAACCTGATGCTAAATCCATTACTTGGAAGTCCCACTGATTTTAATTAGTCCTGTTAATTTCATTGGGCTGTCCTTCCATATAATGAGTTTAAGATGGAAGTGCATGATCCTTTTTAGCAGCTAATAAAACTTCGTTAGATTCATCAGGTTACCAAAACATTTAAAATATATCATTGAAATTAAGAAATAAAAGTGTTTAATCTGATTTCAGTGGTATATTTTAATTATTTTTGAATAAATTTATGAAATACTCTTGCTTATTACTGTTACACATAGAATACAATGTAGCCAACTACATTTTTATAATACCTGATTTAACTGCAGTTTTAATAGCAGATGGTATCAACCATGCATGCGGTGTGCAAATTGGCAACTACTTACTGTATATACAGCTGTGTGCTATTTATTGTAGCATTTCAGAATATTTATCATTTTTACATAGAAATTGATGTAATTTTGTGAATGAGCTTATAGCTACAAAGGTTTGTAATACTATTGTCTTGTAATAGTGATTCTTTGGGGCTGTAACAAGCAGCAAAATCTTCAGACTGCTGTAGCAACACAAATCCCTTTTTAAAGCAGTTTAGTCTAAGATTCTCCCTATTGCTTTCATTGGTGACCTTCCATGCTAGCTAGTTCAGGAGCCTAGAGACAAGGAAATGAAAGGAATGGAATGGTAAAAGATGCATGTTTTCCTTGATTTGCTATAACTCCTATTGATCAAATTATCAGTGGCTTTGGCTCTGCAAAGTGCTTGAGATACATAGATCACATTTTGGTCCTGTGAATTGTGGTATTTTGTTCTATTAAATTCCTAGCTCATCCAACCGATTTCTCAGAAAAAAAATGTTATTGGCAGTAAAGTGAGGTTTGTACATGGTGTATAGTTGGCTGATTTGTTAATATGGGGAGGGTCTCAGGTGCATAAATTCTGTGTGTTCTCCTTTACTAGTTCAGACTAGGAAGCTTAGAGCCTAGCTTTACCATGCTCTACAAAAACTCTGCTTGTATTATCAAGTCTCTCCATTGAATTTTTTTGCTTTTACTGCTATCTTGCTTAAGGTTCCACAAACTGTTCTTGCTACCTTGGTGCACCCTTAAACTTCCTACTTGAAAGCATCCCTGCATCAGCAACACTCTGAATTAAAAACAGGATGCTATCTAGAACAGGATTTCTTAAAACATGAAATTCGGGACTTGCAGTTGGGTCACCTAAATGTGTAAAAAAGAGACCCACTTTCCCACATAATCATTCTTCTTTGATTTGCTACAGACAGTTACTATGAAAAGTGTTCTATGTTCCTGGAATGTTGAAGGTCAGTGCTTAGAGATCTTCTTAGCCTCCTCCCCCAAGGAAGCAGCTAACAAGGATCTTAACAGAAGCACTATATGGTGACTGATGATCGGGCAACTGTTGGTGGTTTTCACTAGCTGCTGTTACTTTGTGGTGTCTGGTTTTTCTACAAATTATACTGAGCTTGTGCTTGCAAAAATTAGTGTTTAAATCCCTTGAAAGTTAATGGGGTTAAGTTGCTCATGAAATTGATTTCAGTGGGATTTAAGTGCAATCATCATTCCCTTGATTGGAGTCCATATATGTTAACTTTTCTGTATCTGAGTGGCTCCTTGAATACCCCCGTTTTTCTGTGTTACCCTCTGTATAGATCAGTACATAAATCTGTGTCTTAGCATAATATTGTAATAGCAGTAACCTCTATATTATTAATGATTACAGGAAGCTAATTATGATGGGTAACTCACTGGCTAAGTTGAGCTTGTTAACGTGGTCCTCCTACTTTTAAGGCATAGAGACTTCTGTTACAATTTTATTTGAGTCCACATCAAAAATGTAAGACCAGAGAGTGCCACTAGCCTGGTTTGTACATCACACTAAGCCCAACCCATAGCTTAAACCAAACTCATGGGTACTAGGATAGGAGACTGTGTTTGCTGCGCCGTGCTAAGCTAAATGGTGATTTGGCTTAGCAGGTTACCCAAAACTGGGCTCATGCTTTAGTTTTCTCCAGACATCTGGTCTGGCTTAGTGTGATGCACAAACTAGGCTCACTTGGCCAAGAACAATGTTCCCCATCCCTGCCCCAAGTTAGTGGCTATGCAACTAGATCCTTTATGAAATAATCAAAAGCTGCCAATCTTGCAACAACATGCCACCAGTGTAGACAAGCTCCCTTTATAGAAAACTTAGGCTAGCTCAGGTCCAGGCCCGATGAACAGGGAGTAAGCTTAACTGGATCAGAGTTCTACCAGGAGCAGAGCACACCCTGGGATCCCTTCCCTTGAGTTCTGCCAAAGCAGTCCAGCTCTGCTTTCCCTAGAGGGGTTGGCAGAGGACTACCATATCTCTTTGTTAGAGAAAGATATGGAAGCTCACTGTTGTTGCACACAAAGTCCAACATAATGCCAGGCACTATTTAAAAAGAGGTTGCTATAACTCACTTAGCCCTACAGTTACCTGTATGTTACCATAAGGCTGTATCATCCCAGTAACTAGACAACTCCCTGACTTCAGAATTGTACAGCTAACTGTGGTCCTGACCATGCCAGGAGAGTATTGCTAGCAGCCAAGGCAAACATGACTTTTGCCGGGAGAGTTACTGGCAATGCGCTCCATCGACATGGCAGACATTACTGCTGTACCCAATCCCTGAGCCACAGAGTCATAGTTAAGTGGCTCTTGAGTTGTCCCTTTCAAAGTCAGGTAATTGAAGAACATCTCTTAAGAGGTATGGGAGCCTTCTTGTCTACCCAAAAGCTTACCACAATAAATCAGTTTTCACCCTATAAACAGATGTATTCTCCTATAATCCACATCTTCATCTTACTCCCCTTTTAAGTGTAATTAACCAAGTGTTGTATATTGATAGAATTGAATTAAACCTTCAGAAATACACATCACACACACAAAATGGTGCTGTTGCAGCTTTACGTAGGACTCCATGACTACCACAAGTACTGTTGCAGCATGAAAAAGTGTTCTCTAATGTAATGAGCTTCAATTTAATGAACATAAGCCTCTTCTCAAAAGCTGAAAATAAAGACAGATTTTCATTTATAAACACCAGTTCTTTATGTCCATCTTGCAGGGTGAAATGGGCATTTGGAGTATAAATGAAAAGCATTCCTCCAAGGGAATAAAAATAAAATAAATCAGTTCTGCAATCAATCAAGGATTCTTTCTTTGAAGTTTTTCTTTCTTTCACTACAGGCCAAGTAACAACCATTATGTGTTGGTTTCAGTTTTGAAAATTTGAGGCTGAAGCTAAGCAGATCTGAGCCTGGTCAGTGCTTGGGTGGGTGACTCCCTAGGAAGCATATTCAGTATCTTGAGTTCCGTAACAGAAGAAAAATATGATATTAAAATAAACATATTTTTATTATCCAGAACATAGGTTTGCAGCTGTAGACATACCTTACCCAATTCCTTCTGTAAGAAAAAACAGGGTGACTGACTGATTTGTTCCATGGGATGGTAGGAGTCATAATACTAGCAGAATGTGGTAAGACTGAATCATTTCAGCATTTGACACATGTTTAATTGAACAGCTATGTTACATACTCCTTGACCTGCTGAGATAGCTTTAATAGCATTTTACCCAACTTCATTCCCTGTTGCAAATCAAACAGCATTTGTAGAAGGTAATTTTCAGTTAATTCTAATAACAGTGGTAGTTAACACGTGTTCACAATTAACTATAGGATTGACACCTTAACATGGTGATGCTAGAAAACAAAATAAATTGCCCAAACCTGTAGTTGCGATATGTAAAAGTTCACAAATGAAGGATTTATAGCCAATTACGTGATTGGAACTCTAGGAAGTGGCTATTTCGTTTGTCTATAAGTAAACTAGCAATTTGCTCAACTGTTTCTATGTGCAGGCCATTGCAGCCATCATTTCAGAACCTCAAAATGTAATCATGAAATTGAGCAAAAATCTACTAGTTGTCTAAAAATAGTTTCATTTAGCAAACAGCACTATGAATGAGAATTAAAAGTTGTAGTGGCGTAGGCTGCAAATACAAGCTGGCTTGAGAGGCACCTGAAATGTTAGGGTAATCAAAGATCATTTAAAAAGAAGCCTAGTGTTACAACGCTATGTAGCTACACAGACACGCTTTAATTAAGCAATTATGATAGTTGGGTTTCTGCTATATAGTATATCAATATTTAATAAATGTTTGCAGTTTAGCAAGACTATACAATGTTCTTGCATTTGTGAATGCCATTTTAGAGTTAGAGCAAAACATGGCAGCTTTGAGATTCTGTCTGTTGTGTCCTTCAATGCTGAATGTAGCTAGTGCCCAAGATGTTGAAGCCAGATAGGCTGGTAATGCTTTGTAAAATATTACAAATCTAATGTTCATTGTAGTTGCAACAAAACATTTTGATGTTAGACATTTTAAGACCTTATAGTTCCAGTTTTTGAAGTGCTGTCTTTTTTTTTCTTTTTTAATAAATCTTCACATTGCAAAAATATGTCAGAAGTACAACTGTGATCTAGAGGACCTTCTTGCCTCAAGTTTCAAAAGTAGCTTGATCAGGAGAGTAGGGGAGTTGGAGGAATGCTGTTTAGAAAAGCAGAAATGCTGCTGTGTGAATAAAGGGGTTTACTATATTATGGCTATGGTAATCAGAAACCAAGGGTGCAATCTAGTAAAAGCTGCAGTCTTAGGCATATTTATTCAGAAATGTACCACTGAATTAAATTAAGTAAATTTAAGAATGCAGTTATGCAATCTAATCCAGTAAATGTTTACTCATAACTAAATTCTACTGAGTTCAGTGAGGATTACACGGGAGTAAATTGTGCACAGGACTACAGCCTTGGTGTCAATAAAATCAGTGAGGTTATAGAATAACTTTATGCATATCTACTCAGAAGCTAGCCCCATTGAGTTAAAAGGTGCTTTCTTCCAGCTAAATGTGCGTAGGCTTAAGCATATTTGTTTGGAAGTGAATTAGATTGTGTTCAGTGGGACTTCCTTTCTAGTATGCTTCTGACTAAAAATGCATAATCAGGTTGCATGTCCCATTGATTTCATTAAGAATTAGTTGTGACTAATCTCACCGGATTGTAGCCAAAATGTAATACATAAAATAATCACAGCAGACATGTTCAAAAATTCAGTTTCAGTAGCCTAAAAACAAAAATAGGAAAATGCATTATGCTCAAGCAGAAGAAACTTGAGCTGTTGTTGACTAATATTCCCTGTATTGTATTGTTTCTTGTGTGTAGTGTGTTGTTGTTTTTTTAAACTGGGGTGCATACAATATTTATTTTTCAACAGATATAACTTTGATTTTGGTGGATTTTCCCTCTAACATTCTACTGTATTTAGATGATCTAGTGGTTGAAAAATGAAAAGGCAAATACATTTTTATCATTTACCATTATTTTAAGTTACTAATAAATGGGAGGAAAGCACTTCACTATTTCACAATACTTACAGGAAAAAGGATTAAAGCTACTTCATTTCATTGGGTGGGGGAAAATATATTTGAATATTCTCTGCAGACAAGGGAACGCTTACCAGCAGTACTTGAAGACGTAAGTTTTGACTGCATGTTACTTGAAAGATCTTACTAAGCTACTCTTTTTGGTGCACAGCAGTTGTTGTACATTATTTCATGTTTATGTAGCAAGATGCATTTAAATTGTATTGAAACATATGTGTAAAAATTATTGTTGTGGAGATGGTCTGTTCTGGTTTTTTGTTTTTGTTTTTCTTGGTTTTTTTCTTGTATGTGTTATATCTGTTTAAACTTTTAAATGTTCCTTTAAAAATGTCCTAAAAAGGCAAGATAAATTGCTGTCATTGAAAATATATTTTAAATTTTTGTCATGATTTTTTTTCCAAAAAAAAAATATTATTACAAAGTGTATCATTTCTGATAACACAGAACATTGTGGATGGTTTCAAATAAATTTTATACTTCTATTTTGCACTTGATTGTCTTAATTTTTTATTTTCTATATTTCTTGGGCATGTTCTCTTCTGAAGGATAGTACACACAGCAAAGGAGCACTTTATCCATTCATACAAATGCATCTTAGTAATAGCTTGAAGCTACAGGTAAGATTGCCCTTTCCCCACTTTTATCTGCTCCTGTGCTTTTAACAGCAGTTTCATCTGCAGGCATTAGCAGATGCAACTAAATTCCATCTCAGTGTCTGGAGTGGATGCTACTCCTAGTGATTTCTGCATCTGAAGCTCCTGTTAAAGGCACAATTACTTTAGGAACTTAAAAACAAAGAATTAAAACATAAGACATAAGAAATAAAGCAAACACAAAATTAGCCTAAAAACAATTTGCAGACTATTTAAAACCTTGGGAAAATTAAAAGGGCTTCATCTGGTGCTGAAATGACACACCAGGCAAGTTCTCCTGGGGAAAGCATGCTGCAGTTAAGGTGCCACCACTAAGTAGGCCTTTACCGCTGTAGTTACCCACCACACCTCAGTTGAGTATCTTGGTATACATGCAGACAAATGTGAAAACAAGCAGTGTTAAAGTATCCTGGAACCAAGCTTTTGAAAATCAAAACCAGCACTTATGCTTTCCAGGTATAATGTATTATAGCCTAATTGCAGTTTCCAAAGAGTCTTCAAAGGGAGCCCAATATATTATAGCACATTAATCTGTTATTAGCAGGTAATCAAGTTACTAGGGCATGGATTGCTGAGGTCAGGGTATCTCTGTCCATGTAAGCGGCTACAATAGAGGTGTCCTGATATTGTTATCGTTCCAAACTGTGCCACAGAGGCAGTGTGTACCTCCAAAAACACAGATGGGTCAAGGAGCACCCCAGACTCTAGCTTGTTTCTTTGAGGGAGTGAAGCCCAGTCTAGGGAAGTATTACTAGTATTAGTAAAATATTACTCATCCAGGCAGTTTTCTACATTTCTAAATAGAGATGAGTGTCATCTGTATTTGAAGTCACCTCAAAACATGTTGGGAGACATGGCAGAACAGTGCAAGGTCCCATAGCAATAGATGGCAATAAGTGGAACTGTAGCTCTCTAGCACCATCTTCTTTCCAATCTCTGACCCATCCAGCCTGTCCAGAAGGACGTCAAAAGCCAATGCAAAGTTAAGGAGAATCAACAGGATTATTGCGTAGTACGCCACTCTTTAAATATTTTAATTTAAATTGCTTTTTAGCTTTGGAAAGATAAGACAGGGTATGGTTTCACTGTTGGAAGTTTGTGATTAACAATGTTCTCTTCTGTCTTAATTGCTTAATTAATTTTCACACTTGCACTATTCCATTGCACAGAAGCTAAACACAATTGATCAGTTATTTTGGATTATTTTAGGGGAGGAAACCACAAATTGAAGCCTTGTTGATTCCCTAAGGGTGACTTCTGTGACAGATGAAACAGCTGCTTGTCTTGATAAGCTGTACAGTCGTACCTCAGGTTACATACGCTTCAGGTTACAGACTCCGCTAACCCAGAAATAGTGCTTCAGGTTAAGAACTTTGCTTCAGGATGAGAACAGAAATCGTGCTCCGGCGGCAAAGTGGCAGCAGGAGGCCCCATTAACCAAAATTTGTGCTTCAGGTTAAGAACAGTTTCAGGTTAAGTACGGACCTCCGGAACGAATTAAGTACTTAAACCGAGGTACCACTGTACTACTATTATGCTTTGTGGCATTTATATTGCTGAGATTTTTTCTTCATCTGGTACAGCTCCTCTGCCGTTAAAGAGTTAAATAGCTGGCAAAAATAAGCACGTTTCGCAACTAATGCTTGTTTTGGGAAAAGCATATGTGCCTCTTGTAGCTAAGTGCTTTCAAAATAAAAAAATAAAACCGTATTCCTGTTGCTGATACAGTAATATTGTGGCAGTAATCAGTGTGGTTTGTTCTTTTGTCGTCTTGTGGCATTTAGTTCTGCTTATTTAGTCCACGGAACGCTCAACACTGGATAACCCACCAGCTTTCATTTAAAGTGACATTTCTAACTGTACCTGAAATAATTAAACAACAGTATTGACGGTTGGAGAGAAAATGTGAAGTATTCCTTTGGCGTGACACTGCGCATTTGAGCACTGGAAATTTATAAGGTTAGTCCAAACATATAAATATTAAAGCAGTAACATTTCGTTTTCTATTTTGGGCTCGTGATTTTTCAACGCTTGGGGTGCATTCTGAGCTTCAGGTAGGCAGCGGGCGTCAGGAAGCGTTTCTGTTTGCCTTATAGCAGCGCAGAATCTGAGGCGCTTCTTTAGGCCCGGACCTTTCAACCTCGACATTCCCTCTACAGTAAGATGGCGCTGCTGTTATGACCCGCCAAGCAAAGTGGCGACGGAATACGACGTAATGCAAATAAATGACGGCTTTCCTCATAGGATTCTTCGCTTCTCGTTCGTTAGGGGAGGGGGGGGTGCTTCCCTTGACGCATGCGCGCCGTTACTTCCCTTCCTTGTTTTGGAGACGGCGACCCCATCCTCGCGGAGCACGTGTGCGAGGGAGGGGCGGAGAAATCTCACTTCGAGACGTCACCGAGGTGCGCGGCGCCCGAGTGAATCGCCCCCTCCGACCCGTCCGCGCTCGCGCTCCACTTCGACGCATGCGCCGTGCCTCGATTATCCGTGTGCGCGGGGTGTCGGAGGGGGTGGGGAATGTGCCGGAGGAGTTTGAAATGGCCCCTGTGAGTCCCTATTCGGCCCGCGCCAGGTAAAGGGTCGTCGGGGTTGAGGCGCGTCAAAGGCGCCGAGGCCGGGTTGGCCGTTTCAGAAGTGACGAGCCTTGAGGTTTCCGACAGCGGCCCTTGGGCGGGCTGGGCAATGCGAGAGAGGGAGGCTCTTCTCTCGGGCGGCAGGCAGGCCTCTGCCCCTCATTGTTGTTGCGGGAGAGGAGGAGGAGGAGGCGCGTCTTCCGCTCTGCTTTCTCCTCAGGCCCCTGTCCCTCCACCTGAGGAGGAGGAAGAGCGAGCGAGCTGGCTGGCAGTTTCGCCCTCAAAGGCCTCTTGTCTGTGTCCCCGCCCGCCCTCCATCCACCTCTTCTCAACCCCCACCCCGCGTGCCTCGCATGCATGGGGAGCGCGAGAGCCACGCAATAGTTACTTCTTTGTTTCCCTCCGTGAATTTCCTCCACTCGCATTCTCTCGTTCCTCATTCGTAGGCCTTGTTTGTGTCTCCCCCCCCCCCCCACGTATCCCATTAAATACAATATATCTTCCATCCTGCCGGTGAGGTTTTCTTTGCAAGTGGTTCACGCAGGACAACTGGACGTGTGAAAGAAGCGAGTCGGACTGAGCTCAGTTAAGCTGGCTGTCAGGTGCTCGCGACCTCGGTCTGCCTACGTGCAGGTTTCTAGTGGACATTGCTTTTTCTCTCGCCCGCGCTAACTTCTCGGGAAACTTCCGTTTTCAAGAGATTGCTTTTCATCTTTATTCTCCGAATACATATTGCTTTGGAATGCAGTCTCCGTTTCTGTCTCAGGCTAAGTGTTTCAGTATACCTGGTATTTCCCCTGCTCTTTCGCGCAGCAGCTCCAGTCGTTGGACTCCCCTAGGTTCACAGTCGCTGATATTTACAGTGCAAAGACCTGTTCTTTAACTGCGGTGCCATTTTAAAGTCTGCAAGTCAGTTAAACTTCTGTGAACAAAGCGATAGCGCTGCTCTTGGTAAGGTGCCATATTATGTTGCAGATGCATCCACACCTTGAAAGATGAGCTTCTAGAAGTCTTGGTTACAGCTGCGTATTGAACTTTTGTCACAAACCAGGTTTCTTTATGCATTTACTTAGAACATCCAGGTGTTTATTTGCCTGTGACTTTTGTGCAATCCTCCCCAACCAAAGGTTAGTTTAATAATTGTACTATTGTTAATTTACTTTAAGACGTTATTTGCCACATCACGCATTGAAAACCAGTCTGTCTAATTTGGAATAGACTTGCATTAAAATATTTTAAGTGTAGGGGTGGCTTTCATAAAGTTATTTATTTTGATAGGTCACAGTTGTAGAAGACTAAAACAGCAAAAGAATTTTGTCGCTCGCCATGGCTCAGTTTGGAGGACAGAAGAATCCCCCTTGGGCTACCCAGTTTACAGCCACTGCAGTATCTCAGCCAGGTCAGCGTTTATATTTCTTTTTAACCAGTAACTTCTGCCTTAGCTTCAATCTGACATTCTGCAAGGTTTCATACTTTTTGTCAGAGGAAACCAAAATAAAATGAATAGTTCAAAAGGTTTTAATGGATAAATTGGATTGATTAAAATGCTTTTTCCAGCCAACAAGGTGATCCTGTTTAATTAGCAGAACTACTTTTTTAAAAAATATTTTTTAATAAGTTCATTAAAAATGCATTCCATCAAACACCTTAAATGAATAATTTATTCTGATGTGACAGATGAGGAAAGCTTCTTCTAAGATTTTGCCACACACATATGCATTATCATAAAGATGGTGTGCTTTTTTCTTTAGTAGTATTTATTTTTCATATGCCTATATATGTGGATTTAATAATTTTATCTAGGTGACATCCCTAAAACTCAGCAGTTCTTAAATGTAGCATTGTGTTTATATGAAAAGGGCAAGAAATTTGCTTTGAATACATCATGTATTAACATATTGGTGCCCCTGTTATACAGAGACTGGATTTAGCTTGAATAGTAAGTAGCATATTTTGTTAGTTGTTGAGCCAACTATGCTTTGCAGTAAACCACATTCAAGCAATTTAGTAAAACAGGAATGCTACATTTCTTCAGAAGCATGGTTTTCTTCCTTGTTCCTATGGTGGTTTTTTGCTGCTTCAAAGGGAAGAACCTGATAATTTTTACAGACTTGGGCCTTCAGCTGGTATTTTTCCAACTCTGTTTTCAAAGTTTCTATAAGTGTTAAGAGTTTGGAGCATGAAGTTCAAGGCTAAGAATGCTTAGCTGAACACATCAGAGTTGGTCTAATATATGGTCACTTTACAAATGATACGTTGCTTTCTGTTGGTACCCTTAGGTAAGATGGAAATAAAATTGAATGAGATCTAAATTACAGAAGCTTGAAGGACCAGTAAAATTTGAGAATGAGCAGTTTTAACTGTGAGGCCTGAAATGAAATGAAATTGTTAATTGCATAATTATTTCTGGGCTTTCCCCTCTAAGCTTTTGCAGCTTCTCTTCCATGATCATGATGAGGCCTAGATGCTGATACTAAGCCCAATTAATATACCATGTTATTTACCATGTTATAGTTTCTCTTCTTCCCTCCCCTGCTGCATCTATCAGCTGGCAATAGCAGGTGCTTGCATACTCTTATGGTGCATCAGTTTTCAGCTCCATTTTTATTCTACATATATTTTGTAACAATCGTTTGAATAAATGCAGAATGATTTATATCATATACTGTTTTGTTAATTGTTAAGTAGCACATTATATCTTTAAATGGTTAAGTTACAGTTTGATACATCAGCCAGTATTGCATTTATTTTCCTCAAAATTTTCTTCCATGGCTTCAAAAGATCCAGAATTCATCTATATTTAGCATCAGATCATTAAGTCTGCAATGTGGTTTGAAAATGGCCTGTGATCTGGCACACCAAGAAGTCTTGGCATAAAGCATACTCCATCCTTAATTTCCTATAACTGAATATACCTATTAGTTTTAAGGCTAGGTTTTTATTATTGCTCTCAGTTTTATGTTCCAAGTGAAGAGTTGCTGAAGACTCCATTGCGTTGTTGCTTTGGATCTATCCTGCCAACTGTGTGTGTTCAGCCACATGTAGTAAACATGAGCTATAATATTCTTTGGCTGTAAACTAAAGTAAAGTTGAACCTTTTCTGCATTTGAACAGTAGCTCCTATATAAAAAGTGCATGTGCTGTATATTGGGGTGCAAGGAAGAGCCATTTCCCCACAAGCTCTGACTTACAGAAGGAAATCCTTAGTGCTGTTAAACCCCATGTTTGACCATGATAAGACTGTACTACCCACCCACCCCAAACTAAGATGTCCTAATGCTTAAATCCTACATTTTCAGCTGCTCTTGGTGTTCAGCAACCATCCTTACTTGGAGCATCTCCTACAATATATACACAACAAACTGCATTAGCAGCAGCAGGCCTCAGTACTCAGACACCAACAAACTATCAACTCAGTCAAACAGCTGCTTTACAACAGCAAGCTGCAGCCGCAGCAGCCGCATTACAGCAGGTAAATGGAACTGCATCTGCTGACTCCTATTTTTGTGCAGCCAGTGAGTGGCAACTTCAGTAAAACAAGCCGAGGTTCAGATAAACTTTATAATCTGCTTTGATATTTTTATTTGTGAAATGACTTTACTATTGTTTAGATACTGAATGTTATATAGTTTTTATGTAGTCTGTCGTGTCTAGGGCTTTCTTGTAGTCATTACACTTGAGCCTCTCTTTGGTGTTCTCAAAATATCACATACCCTCAGAAATAGGGAAATCTGTTTAGTAGGGACAAATGTTATTTGTTAGTGTCTTTCTCTAACAATGGGTACCCAAAAAGACGTTGGAAAAGCTAATAAAACACTAAATCACAATTCTGTAAACTAGAGTAAAAACTAGTGATGCGTCAAATTTTAATGCTTAAAACATTTTTGGAGAAAGGTAGGTTTTCAAGGGATTTGGCAAGTACCTGAAAACATTCACATACCCCTTAGTGGCTTTCCCTAGTTCTTAAGTATGTTTATGGTTGTTATTATTATTATTTGTTAGTCGCTTTATACAAAACTCTCAAACATGAAATGCTGCTGCTATAGCATAATTTCGTTCCTCACAGTATGATCTTCACTATAGCAACATGATTGGATTTGGCTACGTGATGATGTCACTGAAAGTACCACAGCCCTCACATTGCTTTTATTCTTGAGGAAAAGAAGAAACATTTGCCTGTTGCAAAAGCAATTAGTCTGATGTTCCCAGCCAAACGATGCTGGTGATTTCTTGATGCATAGTACTGGCAAGCAATGATTTGTGTCCTGATCCAGTTCTATTTATATATTAAATTTGTACTCCACCTTTCATAGTTATGTGTGACCAGTTGCAACAGAATATAGATGAGATGAGAATGTGCATCATATTGCTAATGTAGTGTAGATCAGCTGCAGCTGTATGCAGATGTTGTCCTTGCCACTGTTTTCAATGGGATATATTTCCAAATGTGTGGACATTCTTTTATAACTAGCAAACTGCAACTAGATTTGAGTGAAAGAGTGTTGGCCTAATTCACCTTCACATATTTGCAAAATGGTGTGAAAAATGGCAGAAAAGTAGGGGGCACTCTTCACAGGGGGTGAAAAGGTTCATGCAGGGCTCCTTTTGCTTGCCACTAGTAAAATAATTACAGCATATCTGTCCCCTGTGGTTTAACACAAATTAGGTCAAACTAGTATGTGTTGATGAACTAGAATATTTAGTCTGCAGCTGGCATAACTGGGTGTTGTGATCTTGCGAAGCTCCTGTTCATTTCATTAAGGCTTGCTTATGGATATTTCATAGCAGATTGTACTCGGCATATGTTAAATTAGTTCATGTTGTAATATCTAGACTGATTTTTAAAAAACAATAAATGCTTTTCAGAGAAGATACAATACTGTTTTGTTCAGCTGATGAAATAATAGAAATGCAAGTATCATCTTTTTTGTCTTAAACTTTATTTCTGCAGTTTGGTTTTGCCATATATTTCTCTGAGATTGTAGTATACAGAAATATCTTTTTGGAGTACTGTCTAGTTATCAATTCTGATTCTGTTTTTCAGCAATATTCACAACCACAGCAGACCCTCTATAGTGTACAACAGCAGGTTTGTTCACCTCTTTGTGTGCATATTGTCAGTCTCTTATTTGCTCTGTCTGAATTGGTCCATAGACTTCCAGTTCTGCATGATAGCCCAAAAATGTATTTTAGTTTTATGTCGTTAAATACAGAAATGATTGAAATGTTCACATTAAATGACATGTAAAACCGTTTGTCCCCCAATATACCTCCCTACTTAACGTAGCCTCACTTTAACATATCCTCCAACACTCATAACGTGGTGGGGGATTCAACAATGAAGTCTTACATTCCTCCCCCCAGTGTCACATCAGACTGAGCAATTTCAATATATGCTAACAAATTGTAAGACCATGTACCTTTTTAAAAACTCTCTCTCTCTCTCTCTCTCTCTCTCTCTCTCTCTCTCTCTCCAGTGTATGTTCCCCACCCAAATAGCTACCTTCTCATGGTGGGTTGTATTCAACACTGCTGTTCTGCGGGCACAGCAGACTTCTGCTTGCTCAATGGAACTTTCCCCTCTTATCTCTTTCAGCCTCCCCAGCCCACAACCTCAGAATCTGCTCCAGAGGGTTGGAAGACAATTCAGAGCAGATTCTGAGGACATGTGGGGAGAGGAAGAGGAAGGGAAAGTCTCACTGTGTGAGCAGATCTCTGCAAATGCAGTGTGATATGCAACCCTGTGTGTGCAAATTGCTGTGCCCTTACATTTGAATCTCTACAGAACCGTAGTGACTTAACTAAGGAATCTTGGAAACTGTTTTTCTGCTGTGATGAAACTGATCTATATTGTTGTCAAAAAAAGCTTCATTTGCTGGGTTCTTTGAGAAGAGTAATGAAGAGACAGAAGTTGGTCTGAGTATGGCAATGAGGGAAGTGGATGTACCCCAACTCTCATATATTGTCCTGGATACTAAGAAGGGGGAGGATTGGTCTTGCCTTATCCTTTGTATCACATCTTCCCCCTGAACCTCAGCCACTGGGGCAATTCACAATGGGCCACAAAATAGAGGCACATTATAATCTAGAATTTGTGGATGGGATAACTATATTGGTAGTGTTGGAAAATGTGCTTTCAAGGACTCATCTTTGGACAATAGACATCTGCTGTTGATACATGGCAATCTTGCCCGGCCACTGCCATTTTTAGTCTTGATTCATCCCGTATTACATAAAAGGGAAAATCCCAAACTCCAGCAACTGTTCTGTGTGGTTTTATGGAGTTGTGGAGCCACTGCTGTATCCACAGCCCTACCATTCCAGGGCAAAAGTTGTGGGGATAGGGTGATAGCTGCAGGAGCCTGAACTTGATGCAGCCTGATGCCATCACACAATGGTAATGATATCTGCTCAGGATCCAACATACCCTGGGCCAGCTCAGCCCACCCCACCTCCAGAATACTCCATTTTGGAACCTTCGGCTGTCTCCTGCTGGTGGGGGTCATGCTAGTAAAAGGTAAAGGTACCCCTAACCGCTAGGTCCAGTCGCGGACGACTCTCGGGTTGTGCACTCGTCTTGCTCTATAGGCCGAGGGAGCTGGCCTTAGTCCGCAGGCAGCTTCCGGGTCATGTGGCCAGCATGACTAAGCTGCTTCTGGTGAACCAGAGCAGCGCACGGAAACGCCGTTCCTTCCATACACCCATTCTGGCAGCAAAGTGATGCTTCTGTCCTCCTGGTGGTGGCAGCTGGTGGAAGACCAGTATTGCTGAGCCGAGGGACACCACCTAATTCATCCCCTCTGAGCCTAGCACAAGGGGAGTTTGGGCTACTCTGCAAGAGAGGAAAGCTAAGTGTTGGCCAAAACTACATAAAGAGCAGCTATTGTATGGATAAATAATATGCTAGAATGCAGGTATAGGCAATCATGAAAACATTTTGCAGCTGTTTCTCAAAGCTAAATATGGCTAAAGAGAAAGCTGGACTTGCACAAAGCATTATAACTAATTCATGGTCTTGTATTTTTTAAGTTGCAGCAACCTCAGCAAACTCTTCTAACCCAGGTTAGTTTTATTAAAGCTTTCATCACTGTATAATAAATTTGCCTGTGCACTTGTCAGCTCTGCTTTTGTTTAAAGTTTTAAACAATAATGGTGCCTTTATTACGTCTCATGTAATACAGACAACTGGTAGTTCAGTCCAATGTGTTCTTTATCCCTTTGATTACCTCCCCTTCCCAAACCAAAATATAAGTGCCCTTGTAGTTCTACTGTTATAGAGAGATATTAATTTCATGTCATTAGAAGGGGTATTTCTAATGCATATTTTCTCTTAGACTTCTGTTGATGCTTTTAAGTTTTTAGATATTTACACCAATGGTTAAGACTAGAAACTTAGGCTGCCATTCTGTGCACACACTTACTAGGAAGTAATCTCTGTTGAATATGATGAAATTTACTTCTAAGTAAACCTGCATAGGATTGTGCTGTAAGTAATATACAGATATTTGAAGAGACTTTCCTTAGGACAGGAAAGTAATTATTTTATGTTCATAAAAAGTAGTGGACAAAAGGTACATACAGTCCCCGCCCCGGCAAGGCAGCCTATATTGCACTTGAAAATTCTGAAACATTTTGCAGCAATGTAAGATATTCATTCATATTTTTGTCTGTGTGCTAGTCTTTCAGAAAACATTTTAAACATACGTTTCAATGTGCATAACCACTTTAGGGAGGTCAAAATATAGCATAGGAAAGAATAGGTTGCCGAAAAGATCATTGACACAAATTAAATAATAGAAGCAAAATTCAAAATCTGGAAATGTTCTTGGGAAACATCGATTACGTAGCAACTGAAAAACAATCTCTGCTTCCAGATCATGGTTGGTGCTAGTCTGAAGGCATTTCTGTGTTCTGATGTGCATTTACAGTTTTCATGTTTGAGGTTATTTTTATAGAAATACAAATAAGCCTACAGTTTGAGGAAATGATTTGGAAGAAATGGCTACCATAATAAGCAGGTGGGGTTTTGATATATTGGTTGAACCAGCTTGTGCAACTGCAGTTTGATAGGAGAAAAATCAAGGTTTATCTGTTTTTTTCCTCCCCCAATGTAAAAAGGCATAGTTTTTTGCACTTCATACAATGCAACTTTAGTTCAAAATAATTTTTCAGAGTGTGTGGCCTTTGACACCTGAGACATGTTTTCAGAACCCACCCTATTCCTATGGATGTAATTTTAAAAAAACATTTTAAATATTGAATTTTAAATTGTTGGGACCTGATGGTGAAGAATGGGTAATAAATTGAATAAATACAAATTATTATTATCATTATTTCAGCTATACTATTTAGAAGATTGTCAATG
Organism: Podarcis pityusensis; assembly: GCF_964106645.2. Taxonomy (NCBI): domain Eukaryota; kingdom Metazoa; phylum Chordata; class Lepidosauria; order Squamata; family Lacertidae; genus Podarcis; species Podarcis pityusensis. The sequence goes on along the minus strand of NC_138032.1, from coordinate 71,836,955 downwards.
CTTACATAATTTCATGTTTAATTTTGCACGCAGCCAGCTGTGGCACTGCCAACAAGCCTTAGCCTGTCTACTCCTCAGCCAGCAGCACAGATAACTGTTTCTTATCCTGCACCTCGGTCAAGTCAGCAGCAGAGCCAGCCACAGAAGCAGCGTGTCTTCACTGGAGTAGTTACCAAGCTACATGACACGTTTGGTTTTGTGGATGAAGATGTATTCTTCCAGCTCAGGTAACTTAATTCTACCATACGTGCACAAGTGGTGATACTAATAAAATGCATGAGAAATAATATAGAGAAATAAGTTTATCGAGAATTATGGTAGTGTGATGTCTAATCATGTGACTCTTTTCATTTTGCAGTGCTGTGAAAGGGAAGAGTCCTCAAGTAGGAGACAGAGTTTTGGTAGAAGCAACATATAACCCTAATATGCCTTTCAAATGGAATGCGCAGAGAATTCAGACTCTACCAAATCAGGTATATACAGCCACTCAGTCTGACTCTTGTTGGCGCCTTTAGTGTAAAGCTGATTCACAAGTTGTTCCCTTTTTCCTCCTCATTAGAACCAGACTCAAACCCAGCCTTTACTCAAGACTCCTCCACCTGTACTTCAGCCTATTGCACAGCAGACTGCATTCAGTGTGCAGCCACAGCCGCAGCCACAGTCGCTGTTACAGGCACAGATATCAGCGGCTTCTATTACACCTTTGCTTCAGACACAACCACAGCCTTTGTTACAACAGCCACAGCAGAAAGGTATTTCTTCAGAACTTGACATATATTGGATGTTTTCCTTTTCAAAAAAAAATGTAGAAGAATATAACTGACTGAATAGTATCAAGACTATATGGTCTTCAGTTTACCTTGTAGCTGTAGTGCAATAGAGATGCTGCATTCTGAAGTCAGAACAAACCATGATTTGTTGTGATGGGAACTTCAGGCTTACATATTCCCACACACACAGGGTATAGACGTTAAAGGTTCCAATTGCTGTTTGTAACCACAATTTCCAATTTTATCCCAGTATGGAAAACTGCTTATACAAACCATGGTTATTTAACCAAGTTCAATTCTCATTTAACTAGCTGTGATATGTATAAACCACACATTCCCATATTCAGATGAAATGGGAAACTGCCTTGTTGCAAACTGCAACAGGAAGCCTTGTGTGCAAAAGGTGGGAATGTAGCTCATAAACCTGACATTCACCATAGCACATTCTCATAATGTTAAACTGGTTTATTATAGCATTGGAATGTAGAACCCAGCCACACATTTTGTAATCCAGGTTCTCTGTGGATATGCTATTTGTTTATAACCATGGTCTAAACTTTGTGTTGCCTGTTAGTATCCATAATATATATGCATTTTAACATCAGCTGTAGAATACCATGCTTCATCCTTCTAAAGAATAAAAGTGAGCCCCTCCACGGGCCTCCATTAAGAACAAGGTACCTCTAAAAAACGTTGTAGCACCAGAATTCTTAATCACTTTGCAGTTACTTCTAGCATAAAATAGGTTGGCAGTAGGGCTGGTAAATTGACTAGTTCTGTGGTTTCTGAAGAGGTAAATAAAAAAGATGGGTGTCATTCATATAGAGCCTTAACCTTCAAGAGAACCTGTTTAGTGTCTACATAGAAACTGTTGATGTTTTGGACTTTACTTGAGCAATCTGAACTAAGGAGAAGTTACCTTGTTTGGTTTGGTTTTAAATCTGCTTTGCCCTCATGTTCTTTCTTAGGCCTCCTTCTGCTCTGTGGACTTTGTATTTGCTTGCACTATTTCTGAGGTTCATCCTGTTGTGTGACATCTGGCACAATTGCATGCTGTTATATGCTCTGGTAGACATTTTCTTGAGTACTGTTGCTCAGTCTTCTTTCCTACAGCTTGAGTCTAATCTAGACCTCTTTTCCTTTGCTGCAGAGAACTGTGGATTGCCCAGTTGATGAGAGTAACCGCTATCTGTTGTACATGTTGTAGTTTATGGCATTGCCCTCTCACAGTGCTTAATGAGGCAATCATTGCGGAGTTATAGCAACAGAAATGATAGATTGTTGATGATTTGAGGGCCAGTTCAGACTACTTGGCAATTATTTGTGACCCTTTCCCCCCATCTTGTGTGTTCTTGTGAACAACTGTCATGCTTGAGGGCAAGCTGCATGTCTCTGGATGCTTACTGATTAGCAGTGACTCTCCAGCATGTAGTCACTGCCTGATTACGTGCACTTGCTTCCCTATCAGATATTGAGAAGTGTTAAGCAGGGGGGATGTGATGAACAAACAGCCTCAGAGTGAGGAGTGGTCTTCAGAATAAACAGCAAGAGTAGTATTTTGTTGAAATGGACACTGATTTACACCCCACATTGCTGGAAACTGAATGGTTGAGTCAAAATCTTCTAGCATGTTAATATTTTCTGAGTAATGTAGGTTTAAAGCATTCAATCAATATAATGTTCTCTTGAACCATTTTGTTCAGAGTTGTGTCCCTCCCCTTGAATTCTGTTAAAGTGAAACTAGCTGCAGTATGATGAGGCTTGCATTGAGGAAGAAAAATTCATCATCTTGCCTAAATAATTTGAAGAGTTAAATGAATGCATCCCATTGGATTAAATATGAGAAACCTTATGTTGCTTATACCTATTGTTATTAGCTGATTGTTGGATTGCTGCCACATTCATTTCTGCAAAACAAATAAGCAAATGTTCTATGCTATTAAAAAAGCATGAAAACGGATAGTCCAACAAATAAGCTACATTTTTTTGTTATAATTTGCTTACTGATATGAAATTCTTAAGAACTTGTGGGATTTTCCCCCCCTCCTAGCTGGTTTGCTGCAGCCCCCTGTTCGAATAGTTTCACAGCCTCAGCCAGCACGGAGATTAGATCCACCACCCAGATTTTCGGGGCGAAATGACAGAGGAGACCCCATGGCTAACAGAAAAGATGACAGAAGGTGTGATACAAAAATTCCTCTCAATTTTCTGTACATATTACAGACAGCAAATAATTTAAGTATTTGAAGTTTGAATGTAAGTACTGTTCAGTTTTGTTAATGATGATTTGAGAATGGAAGTTCTGTATGTTTTGATGTTTGTTGCTGTTGGTTCTAGAGTTATAGGCATGTGAGCTCTGCGTTCATAATGGTAGACGCTAAAACAAGACATTTATATTTCACACATGGTTAAGTCGTGAAAGGGAGCGTGAGAGACGTAGGTCACGGGAAAGATCACCCCAGAGAAAACGCTCTAGAGAAAGATCACCTCGGCGAGAGAGGGAACGATCACCCCGAAGACCCCGACGTGTTGTACCCCGTTACACGGTCCAGTTTTCCAAGTTCTCATTAGACTGGTATGTTATCTTGGTGTCAAATTGCGATTTCATATTTTTCTGTGGAAGGTATCTTACTGCCATAAAATAAGGATGCATTAAATAAACCCAAGAAATTGAAACATAGCTTCATTTTTGTTGACTTTAAAGTTACTTAATGTAACTCAGTTTTACTTGAATGTTGTTCTTTCTCCACCCACCTCCATCCACTGTAGACAGAATATTTTGTGCAAATTAAGGAGATGTGCTTTTTAAACTTTCAGCTGCACAATGACCCTCTTTGTATTACACATTTTTACAAGCGTGTGGGGTGGCTGTGGACATTGTACAGGAATTTTGGAGCCAGATATGTTGCAAAGTGGAGAGCTGAAACAGTTTACCTGGCAATAAAGCATTAGCTAATATGTAAGATGTTGCAAGTTGGGTGCAGAATTCAGTGCTTTCAGAATCTCAACTTTAATTTGAAAGAACGTGTTTCTAACTCTTAAAGGGGTGAACAAAGGCTTGAAAATGTGAAGGGAATGCAATATTTTCATGACTGGTATAGGCTATAGAATTTTGAGAAATCTATGGTACCTTATTATATGATACATTAAGGGTATACACCTTAATAGTGTACTTTCAGATTATCATGATAAAACAGGGAGTTTCTGCCCAACCTGTCTGTACCTTGGCTAAAGCCTGATCAGGGCTGGACTGTAGAGATTTCCATTTACTCTGACAGTTGCCTAACTGTTCAACAGCTTCTGGAGAAGCAACTTACCCTAAAAACAAAAAATGGTGTTGGTTGGGTTTATTTGTTTGTTTGTTGACTGATTAAAACATTTTTTTATATTTCTGATACTTGATAAAAGTTTAATGGCTATGACAAAAAGTACCTTAGCTTCCACAAAGGGCTGAACCAAACTTTTGTGAGTCTTGATTTTTGTTTCAAAATTTGCATGTTCTGTTTCAGAGAACGTTTCAACAAGCAAATTTTTTTTTAAAAAAAATTACCCAAAATAAAGTTACTGTATTTTTCTTCCAAGATGTGGACACTAATGGCTCTGAGCTGCTTTTCAGTAATGTCAAAAGTAGAAGCAAAACTATAAAAAGAGTGTTTGAGCTCAGTTCTCATTCTGCATCTTGCTACAAATTTGCTTTTAAGCCCCAGCTCTTTTTATTGTTGTAAAATATATTTTCTTACTGCTTAAAGCCTTAGCTGTGATATGATGGAACTGAGACGGCGATATCAGAACTTGTACATCCCAAGTGACTTCTTTGATGCTCAGTTTACATGGGTGGATGCATTTCCTATGTCAAGACCATTTCAGCTAGGAAACTACTGCAATTTCTATGTAATGCATAGAGAGGTAGATCCTTTGGATAAGAACACTTCTGTACTGGATCCACCAGATGCTGATCATCTTTACAGTGCAAAGGTATGTCTAACAACCTAAATCATTCCTGCTTGCATAGAAATGTTTGGAAATGCTTCTTTGAAGGGATTCCCATTGTCTTCTGTGCATAGGTTTTCAGTGATGTTGCCTTTGTTGCAACCTTTGTTGACTGAACAGTAAGCTCAGTTGGACCAGATTCGGTTTCAACTATTTTTTTCCAGAGTGGGTGACATCTTCCCAGGGATTCTTTAGTTGGGCCCTTGATTCATGTTGTTTGTGCATAAAATCTTGGCAAGATTGCAACGAACTGTATGTGGCAATTCAAGAAGCTTTGGATTTGCAGGCTACTTGCTAATTTACACAAGTCTTATTTTGTGCTTTGGACATGTTAGATGCTGTTAGGAATTTAAAATCAAGTGATGATTTCATTGATATTTTTGGATATTTAACCCTTCAAGATAGGTGTATCTTTTTTTGACTTTATGCATTATTCTAGTCCTATTGAGTTTAGCAGTTAAGTGTAAGATACCAAGCTTTGAATCATAGCTTCATTACGTTGTCTTGTCTTGTCTTTTTTTTTTTTTTTTTTTTTGGTCATATTACTTTAACAGGTGATGCTCATGGCCAGTCCTAGCATGGAAGATCTCTATCACAAATCATGTGCTCTTGCTGAAGATCCACAAGAGCTCCGGGATGGTTTTCAACATCCCGCTAGACTCATAAAGGTAAAAATATGCGTTTCTAGCAAACAAACATAAACTTAAAAATTTTGCTGGAAAATTGATGCAAGTACAAGCTTTCCACATAGTTTTCTTTAGGTTGGGGACATAGAATTCCTTTATGGACACAAATAATTACTTTTGAAATGTGTTTTATATATTATTCTTACAGGAGGCCCCCTGTAGTCTCCCATCCAAATTATTAACATGGTTTGTATGTTTTTTGCTTTCAGCACTGCTGAAGCATGTGGTCTTCCAAACCATTCACAGGACTAGTTTCATTTTTAAAAATGAACTTAGATCTGTTGCATTTGAGAAAGCTCTTTCCTTGTGCGTGAGCAGGAGGAGAGAAGGTTATTGCCAATTCCCCCTGCTCCCAAACTGCTCTGGATCTTCCGTGAGACTTTGTTCACACAACAGAATCTTTAGATCCAAGCTAGTAAGGTGTTTTTTGTGTCTTGAAAGCAAATAACATCACCTTGAGAGAAATGGGAGGGGGGTTTCCCATAGACACCGTGAAACCATCAGTATAATCCTATGCATATTTACTGTGAAGCAAGTTCTCCTTTTCTCCATTGGAACCTACTTTCAAGAAAATACCTTCTTATGTTTCTGGCTAAAATACTTTTAAACTCTCAAGGTTATGTCAGTGAACAATTCTATAAGCCCCTGATTTTACAGTACAGAATATTATTTTAATCTGTTGTTTATAGCATTTTTATATGATGACAAACTGTTCCGAAGTCTTGCAGAATGAATGAGTAATGATGTTTAAACCTATTCCATTACTGAAATGCAATGTGGAAAAACAAAACTGAACTCATTCTTGAGCAAGACTTAGGCTGCAAAACTGTATTCACTTACCTGGGATTATGCCCATGGTAGTCATGTATAGAATTGTGCTGTCATTCTTGCAGATTAGGGATAACTGCTTGTGATGACATGTAAACTGACAAACAGGTATGTGTAATTTTAATGGGTTGTATCCAATGCAGAGTGGACTTCATCACTCTTCAGGGTTTTGGGAGACTGTAGGGCAGGCTTCTTTAACTTCGGCCCTCCAGATGTTTTGAGACTACAGTTCCCATCATCCCTGACCGCTGGTCCTTCTAGCTAGGGATCATGGGAGTTGTAGGCCAAAAACATCTGGAGGGCCGAGGTTGAAGAAGCCTGCTGTAGGGCATTCAGAAGAAGAAAGTGGAGTCCAGTTGAACAGTCGGAAATCATTGCAGCATAGGATTCTACCCTTTTTTTTGCAGTTTGGATAATCTTTTTTTTCTTGGAAGGGAAGTGCTAAGTAGCCTTTTCTTCTCTAGTTTTTAGTGGGTATGAAAGGTAAAGATGAAGCCATGGCTATTGGTGGACACTGGTCTCCCTCACTGGATGGACCTGAGCCAGAGAAGGACCCATCTGTGCTGATTAAAACTGCCATCCGTTGTTGCAGGGCTCTAACAGGGATTGATTTAAGTGTATGCACACAATGGTAAGTACTACATTCTTAAAAACATTTTGATGAAATAGCAGCATGCTTAAAATCCTCATGGAAATGATTTGGGCAAAATCAACCACTTCTTTATCAGCAGCTGGTAGTAGCTGTGCAAGCAAACTACTCAAAGTGATATCCTAGTTGACAACGCAAATGTGATTTTGGTGCCAAAAGGTTTGAAGAACAATGAACTTTAAATAATGTGTTTGTATTTGTTGTTTGAACTTTGCAATGCTTGTATGTTAAAATATTCTTTCATTTCACGCATAGCTGGAGGAGATCGCCAAGGAAACTTCATTTCATTATTCTCGTGTTTATAAATAATTAGATGTTTGGGGCAGCCATATTTTCTCTTGGTCGATTTACTACTTGTGTTAATCAGTTGTCGATCGCTTTGTGAATAAGTACCTTCCAACAATAAATACAAAAAAAAAGAGTTCAACTTTTATCTTTTATTTCCTCCCAAGTCAGATGAAATGGCACATTTTAGTGCCAAGTGCAAAAACAATTGCCTCCAGCTTTTTAAAATTTATTCCCTAGCAGATGTCTTATAATGCATTGTACACAAGTTTTTCAAAGAGAACATATGGCTTTCATATTTTTTTTCTTTAGAAAAAATTCAGGTTGTCGCAGCAAAGTTGCTTTACTTGATGTGCTACAGTGATCTAGGCTCTGTAAAATGTATTGTAGAATTTTTTTTCCAACATGCTTCTTCCCTTGCAACAGGTACCGTTTTGCAGAGATTCGCTACCATCGCCCTGAGGAGACCCACAAGGGGCGTACGGTTCCAGCTCATGTGGAGACAGTGGTTTTATTTTTCCCGGATGTTTGGCATTGCCTTCCCACCCGCTCAGAGTGGGAAACCCTCTCCCGAGGATACAAGCAGCAGCTGGTCGAGAAGCTTCAGGGTGAACGCAAGGAGGCTGATGGAGAACAGGCACTGAACGCTAATCCCTTTTTCTATTTCTGCTTCTCACAGGCGCAGGAACACAGGCACAAAATGCACACCACATGCTACACCGCAAACATACCTAGGAGGAACATAATTGGTAACAATGACTGGTAAACCAGCTTTCAGCAGTGTAGAACTTACTTGTGTTTAATTACAGCTAGTGTACCAACTTAAGTGTATACTGATGCAACAAGTGGAATTTAAGCTGTGCACTCCATGCACAAATCTTTGTAATCTTAGAACTAGTTGCTGGAATCTGGGACCAGTTATTGAGTTAAGATTTCAGTTTTAAAAGTTGTGTTAAGCATTTTGCCGTTCTACCAAAAAACAAAAAACTTTTATTTTTTCTCCCATGTGTTAGCCTTTTAAAAAATAATATTAATAATGGTACTTTGAAATAGGCAAGACATTGAAATAACATAGCCTAAAAGAATCTTATCTGGCTGATTGGCAACTTGGTAAATGTAAAAAGGTCTAACAAAATGAGGAGTATTTTGGGTGGTTTGAAAATTGGGGGATATCATACACTGTGTGGTTGGTGGTGACCAGCAGTGTCTGTGTGTCCCCGGTGATTTTTGTGTTGTTGTTCTTTATCACCCTTTTGTGTTTCACAGAGATGGCTCTTATTGGCTGATGAGAGAGGCACTGTTATAAACTAGTAGAATGTGTGTATGTGGCTTTGTTGAAATGGTAACTTTAGGAGAAGACTGTCTGATGAAACAGTTGTGGCCTTGCCCAGGTCAGCTGCAGAATTTAAGAAAGAATCATATTCATTTTGAAGCTTTCTGAAGGATGATGACTTTATTTCATTTTTTAGGATGAAGAGGAGAAGGATGATGGGGAAGCAAAAGAGATTTCTACTCCTACTCATTGGTCCAAACTTGACCCAAAGGCAATGAAGGTAACCATAGCTGAAGACTTCAGCGTTACATTACATTACAAAGTCTAGTAAATATTGCAGTATTGTTTCTTTTCTGAAGGTAGTACAGTTATTGAGAATTTGTGTTGCTTTGATCTTTTTAAATGAGTGAAATCTATTAAAATTACTGATACAAATCACTGGGGAAAATCTATCATGAATTTATAAAAAATGAAGCTTTGTGATTTTTGCCAAGTTTTGCTTGCCTTATATTTCAGTAATTTGAGATGTGCTTGTCTCTGAATAGGTTTGATTATATAAATACTAAATTGTGAATTGAATGCTCACTGTAATATTTATCAACTAGGTTAATGACTTACGCAAAGAATTAGAAAGCCGAACTCTTAGCTCAAAGGGCTTGAAATCCCAGCTGATAGCCCGACTAACAAAGCAACTCAAAGTGGAAGAGCAGAAGGAAGAACAGAAAGAATTGGAGAAGTCTGAAAAGGAAGATGAAGAGGAGGAAGAGAGGAAGTCTGAAGATGACAAAGAGGTAGAAGTCTAGTGGATTTACTTAGGTAGAAAATGTTCATTAGTAAACGTTTAGTTCATTATTAAGCTGAACTTCAGGTGTGTTTGTGTGTGATAGGAAGATCTTCATAATAAGAGTAAGGACTGATCTTACGCATGCATATTGTAGTTGTTGGGGGCTGCTTTCTCATAACTTACTGCCATACCAATCCAAAAGCTACAGGGTCTTGTCCCCAGTGTTACCTAGCCCCTGAGGAAAGGTGGCAGTAGCATGGGAAGGAGCTGCTAAGCCATTTATGTCTACATCTCTATTTGTATGTGCATCTTCCTTGTTGCAATAAACATTGCTAGTGCTAAGAACACTAAATAACAGGGCTTGTTAAGTTACATTAGAGTTAAATAAATTTCCAGCACAACGTAGTGCTGGTTAGGCCTTCGCTTTGTAGAGAAGAAATATGCTCTCCTTTTCCTCAAATGCAGAATACATCATCTCTCATCTCCTTAATCTTAGGTGTCTTAGGGTAAGAGAAATTGACCCGAGGATCTTGATCACTGAGTGAAAATTTGAACCTGGGTCTCGCCAGTCACTCCCACGCTAGGCTGACTCTCCAGGTTCTGTCATGGAGTGTCCTCGCTAGCATGCATATAACATTCACATAGGGGAAGGGAATAGAAGTGTCCAGTAAACAACTGAGTATGTGGCTCTCCCACTCCCCCTGCCTTTTCACCCTCCTCAAGAAGTAAATATTTGAAGTTCATACTCTGACGTCTCCACTCCAAATTCCTTTTTTCAAATCTTTAGGAAGAAGAAAGGAAACGCTTAGAGGAAGTGGAACGCCAACGTCGAGAGAGGCGATACATCTTGCCTGATGAGCCAGCAATCATTGTGCATCCTAACTGGGCAGCCAAAAGCGGAAAGTTTGACTGCAGTATTATGTCACTTAGTGTTCTTCTGGATTACAGGCTGGAGGATAACAAAGAGCATTCTTTTGAGGTCATCTCTTCACCTAACTTTCTCCCCTCACTATTTCTGAATAACTGCTTGCGTGATCACCCTTCTGATCACACGACATTGGATACAATTAATAAAGGTTCCCCTGTTCTCTTAAGAGTGCAGCCTCTCTGGCTTCAAGCTTTTGATTTTATGCCCTCATCTTGGTTCTGTGATGAGACAGGGCCAGCTCAATTACTTACGTCAGATTAAGAAAAAAGGACACTGTTTACCAGCAGTACAGCTGTGAAGCCTCCATTCATTTGAATTGGATTTGCACGAAGCTAGACTTCTGTGCTCCTGTTACAGTAAATAAATTATGACAATTATATCCCTCTCTTCTACTGTAGCATGGCACCATACATGTGGTGGCTTAGTGATCTTCAAGTGGGGCCTACTTTATAAGAAAATTGAACTTTGCCATGGAATCAGGGGATATAGTTGGGCAACTCCATATTTTGTAACTTCAGCCTGCCTTTCTGTAAAATGAGGATATGGTGAATTTCCTCACTAGAATTTTGTTTAAGCAAAACTGCAGAATTTCAAGTGCAAGGTTAATTTTTTATTTCTGCATTCTTTTAACGAACAGGGATTTTGATATTATTGCTTGTATTGAAGTTGAATATTGTGTAACTTTTCTCAGGTGTTAATCACTTCTAGCAAAACCAGCAAAAAGTCTTGTGGCATGTTAAAAACTAATTTATTATGGCATGAGGTTTCATGGACCGTAGTCCATTTTTTCAGATGTATAAAGTGTTATCCTGAGTTGTAGGTATATTGAGGGTGGGGCATAGTACACAGTGAGGTAGAAGGAAATGAAATGCACGAAAGTACAAACAGAGTGTACTGTTAATTACATTTTAACAAGATTATGCGAGTGTACTGTTTGTAATTCTGTTTCGGTGCTTTGTTAATTCTAGTTTGTTGCTTCCTGTGCAGGTTTCATTATTTGCTGAACTTTTCAATGAAATGCTTCAAAGGGACTTTGGTGTCCGAATATACAGATCCCTCTTGTCGCTTCCAGATAAGGAAGATAAAAAAGATAAAAAGAACAAAAAAGATGAGAAGAAAGAGAAAAAGGAAGAACGAGATGATGAAAATGATGACCCAAAGCCTAAAAGAAGAAAATCTGGAGATGAGAGAGAAAGAAAAGATGAGAGGGATGACAGGAAGGTTAGTGGCCATTAGAAGAAAGAACTAATCAGCTGATGGATTAAGAACGGTTTGTGGAGGAAGGGCTTGTTACTACATTTCATCAGTTTTAATTTTATTTCTCATGCTGCTTAATTTTATCAGATCTTGCCTGATAGGAATTCTATAACTGATTTCTTCCCCTTACAAGGAGTCCAAATTGTTACATGAAAAAAATAAATCCTCCCCTACCCCAGACAATGACAACAACTGGAGCACTGCTTCAGCTTCATAATTTTCTGATATTGTTGGTTCACTCTTCAGGGCAAATAGGAAATACAGAAACGTAAGCAATATCATCATCCGTTTTCACATCCTCTTGCTAGGGGAATGGGATTGAATCCCAGATCTCTGTGATTTGTTTTAGAAACTTTTGCACCAAGGGTGAGATCCAGTGTTTTATGAATGGACTCCCCCTTCCTCTCCTCTCTGTGAACTCCAGAATCTGCTCCAGAGGGCTAAGGGTTCTTCTAGAGTGGATTTAGAGATATACAAAGGAGAACAGGGTAGAGGAGAAGAAGGGACATTACACAAGCAGAAACGGATTACTCAGTCGGGCAGACACAGTTGGATATCACCCCCAATTTGTGTGGTTGAAGGTTTTTTAATTACTGCTGCCAATAGTTGGATTGTGTTAATATTTGTGAACTAATTACAGAGAGAAGATAAGAGGAAGGATGATGCTAAAGATGAAGATGAAATGGAAGATGACAATAACCAGGAAGAATACGATCCAATGGAAGCAGAGGATGCTGAAGATGAAGATGATGGTATATGGGGATGATTACTCTAATTAAAAGGTGGCAGGTGCAGACAAAGGCAAAACTGTAGAGCCCTCAGTTATGTGTGTTGATTTACACTAGTGAATTTGCAGTGAGTAACAGACTGTGTACAATACTTCTATACCTTTTGATGTGAAGATCCAATCTATAAAACTACAATTATTACTTAAGATTATTGAACCAAAGTGGTCCAGAAGAGAAATAATATCTTTGGCACATGCGTGTTAACAGAACTTCTGCTGTTTCTTTCTATGTTGTAAGATGCCCTTAGCATCACGTGAGCTATGTGCATCTTCATTCTAAGATACAGTGGTGCCTCGCAAGACGAAATTAATCCGTTCCACGAGTCTCTTCGTCTTGCGGTTTTTTCGTCTTGCGAAGCACGGCTATTAGCGGCTTAGCGGCTATTAACGGCTTAGCGGCTTTAAGAAAAAGGAAACAAACTCGCAAGAACTCGCAAGACGTTTCGTCTTGCAAAGCAAGCCCATAGGGAAATTCGTCTTGCAGAACGACTCAAAAAACGGAAAACTCTTTCGTCTAGCGAGTTTTTCGTCTTGCGAGGCATTCGTCTTGCGGGGCACCACTGTATGTATAATAGCAGTATAAAGCGCTAATGTAATATGAATATGCTGAAGGTAATGTTTGTTTCCATAGATAGGGATGATGAGGAAATGAACAGACGAGATGACAGAAGAGAGGGAAACCGGCATTGCAAAGAGAGAGCTTCTAAAGATAAGGTATTTAGTGCTGTGAGTTTCTAACTGTGAATCGATGAAGATGCTAGAGAACTGGGAAGGAATAGCCTATCTGCCAAAACTGTCTTCATCAGTCTTAAGTTCTGTTTCCTGAAGGGTTTGTTTACTGGAGATAGTGTCAAAAACCAATTGAGGTGAAAACTCTCTCCATATTATGTAATATACTAGTAGCTCTGACCTGTAATCAGTGTGGGAACTAACTTCTGGAAACAACTTCTGTCAGATCCTGCTGCTCCTATCTCTTGTCCTCATAAATTGTATAACCATCTATGAAAGTACTTAGTGTTGTAGCGCTTTAGAAAATTTATATATATGCACATGCCTTTAAGGAAGCTGTACTGTACATATTTTCTAATACTGAAATAACTAATGGATAATAAAAAAGGGGGGAAAGCCTTATTGTTATAAAATGTGTTTTTTAGGAAAGAGACAAAACACAGATGATAACTGTTAACCGCGATCTTCTGATGGCTTTCGTTTATTTTGATCAATGCCATTGTGGATACCTTCTAGAAAAGGATTTGGAAGAGATACTGTACACACTTGGACTGCATCTCTCACGAGCTCAGGTTTGTTGCTAAAGCTGTATGGGAATGAAGAAAAGGGAAGGCCTTGCAGCGCTCAGTCTGCATCACTCTGGGTTTTTTCCCTCTGATTAACCGCAGTATAATAAAGAGAAATAAGACTTGTCCAGTCACTTTTTATACATCTGTATTTTCTTTGCTAGAGAAAAGGGAGGAAACAAGGGGGTGTTCATGACGAAAAAAATGATAAATGATTGAAGTCCACATGCATACAGAAGAATTTTATTGTCAATAATTTACGTAAAATTACTCTCTTGCTGTAAAATATTTCAAGCTTTGAGATTTGATTTTTTTTTGCCTTTTTAAGGTATTGTAAAAATGTATTGCTTATATTATGCATGAGAATCATGCCTTTGTTGAGCAAACCATTAATGTGAATTTGGTCTCCTGCTATCTTAGGTTAAGAAGCTGCTTAATAAGGTGGTGCTTCGTGAATCTTGCTTTTATAGAAAACTGACGGATACTTCTAAAGATGAAGAAAATCAAGAAGAAATTGAAACTCCACAGGAAGAAATGCTAGGTGACACAATTTTGTTAGCTATGAAGACATGTCTACTATTATGTATGGTGAAATATCTTCTACCTGTGTCACTTTAATAGCATGTACTCTTTCTTCAATGTGGTAGGTAGTAAAGACTGCAGCAGTGAAATTCAGAATGGGGACCATTTTGAATGAGCAGAAGTCTGTGTGTGCTTGCACACGGCACATTTGGATCCCATCCTGTTTTTTCCATATTTTGCCAACATGACGATCTCAACACTATGGACAATCTGAAAGTTTTTTGAGTGGGAATTTTGCTCCTTATGTTGGGACTGAGGATGTGGGGGAGGGAAACATTTGTTTCACTCTTGGAATATGCGAGTACACTGGAATTCTTGAGAAAACGTGGGACTTTGCTAATTTTCTACTGTAGGAGTCTTGAAACTCACCAGACATGTCTGGTGGTGACGTTGATTTTAATGATATTTCTTAACCCCCTATAGGAAACAGGCTGCTGCTACCATCACCTGCTATTAAACAAGAACCAAGAAGCTCAGAAGAAAACGTTGGCCTCATTGTTTACAATGGAGCTATGGTGGATGTAGGGAGTCTCTTGCAGAAACTAGAGAAGAGTGAAAAAGCCCGAGCTGAGATGGAACAAAAGCTTCAGTCACTAGAAGAAAAGACAGGTGAGAGAGTGAGATTTGAATTATTGCTTCACACATTCAGAAAGGTTTATTATTAAAACAGAAAAATACTTTAAAGCCGAACAATTACAATTCCTATGAATTGGGTGGAGTGTATGAATACTCAGGTCTTCTGGCCTGAATAAAGAGGACACATCTTACCAAATCACATTACTAGCTCTGCTAGGTGATACAGCTGAATAAGGTACATGGCATCTTTAACGCTGCTTGTTCTGTAATGATTGAAGGAATATAGAAAAACTGAAAGTAAAAGATTAAGTGTTTTAAAATCTTTTTTGGGGTTTTCAGATGAAGATGAAAAGACTATATTGAATTTGGAGAATCTGAATAAAGGTCTGTCTGCAGAACTTAAAGAAGTCAAAAAAGATGCTGGCCAGCTACAAGAGAATTTGAAGGCATCAGAAGATACAAATTTGCAGTTTGAGGGGCAGCTGAATAAGACAATCAAAAGTTTGGCTACAGTTATGGATGAAATACACAGCGTTCTTAAAAAGGTAAAGGTTTTTCTAATTCTGGTCGGGATTCAACTAATCTGTTGTGTGGGCAAAGCGAGGCCTGCTTGTGCAACCAGACAAACTGCACTTTATTAAACTTTGCCTAACCATGGAGGTGCTGTGGCCTGGAGGGTGTTATGAAGGCCACACAGAGGCCTGTATTTGGATCCTGGGCCTGAGGTTCCCCATCCCTGTGAAAGAGGTGTATAAGATTAGGCATTGCATGGAGAAACTGGGTTGGGAGAAGTTTTTTCTTCCCCTGTTGTAATATTAGAACTCTTGGGTTCTAATGAAGCCGAATGTTGGAAGATTCAGGACAAACACAAAGAAAGTACTTCACACAGTGCATGGAACTCTCTTCCCCCAAGAGGTAGTGATGGCCACCAACTCAGATGACTTTAAACAAGATTAGAAAAATACATGAAAAATAGAGCTGTTGATGGCTTATGTTCCCCTCCACTATTAAGAGGCAGCATGCCTCCCAATTCCAACTGCTGGGAATCAGAAGCGGAGAGAGTGCTGTTGTACTCAGATCTTGGTTGGTCACTGTGCAAATAAGATGCTGGACTGTGGCCTGATCCAGCAGGGCTCTTCATATGTTTATATGATGAATACCCACTTCCATCAAAAAACAAGCCTTAAAGAGACACCGACTGTTTACTTGGAGACCCCACTTTGGTTCTTTAGTCAAGCCACATTGCAAGAGGAACAATATAATCAATATCCTTTGGAGCCAATGGATACTGTCACACATTTGGAAGATAACACCCAAAAGAACTTCAAGAAATTGAAATATTGCTTCAGTTATATTATTTTCTTGCCAGCCCTGGCATTGAAAGTGTGTATGTGGGAGGGAGAGGGGAGGGGAGGGAGAGGGAAAGAAGAGGGAGAAAGAGTAGTAGGTTTGGTTTTTGTCTCCTAGCATATTAAAAATGTGCAAATATCTGTGATTTCACATTATGTAAAAGAGTAGTATTTGAAATTGTACTAGTATTTGCAACTATTGAAATCTGGTTTTCCTAGGTATTCAGGTATTCATTTTAAGTGTATAGTGTCATAGTTTGGCACTTCAAGCACAAGACACAAAGATCCATGCTTATTAATCACTAAGTGGCTGATGACAGGTGATTAAAAAATAGTACCTGCTGTTAGCATGGGAATAATGCTGTATATGCATTTATACGTTACTTAGGGCTTCATTTGATATAACCCTTCATTAGTGTATTTCCTCCTTTTCTACAGGATATTGTGAAGATTGAAGATCAGAAATCCAAAGAAAATGGAGCAAATGTATGACAAACTTGCTGCTGCTGTGGGGAATATGGTGTCACATAATGTAATATAAATCATGAAACTGGAGTGTATGAAAGTGGTGCATGTTTGATTTGAGTAGTATAAATACCTTAGTCCAAGCAAAGGATGTAAAAAGTTTTATAAATGTGCGAGCCTGCTTCAAAGCATTGCTTGTAATTCATAGCTCTCAATTTATTAGACACTCCTTGAGTGAAAATAATTTTGCATTGCAAATATGTTTTAGGGCAAACTTCGTTATAGTTTGAATGCTAATAAAGTTCATCAATTTAATGGAAAGTAGCAAGTATTTAATTACCAAATGTTTTCCTTTTAAAGTCTAGTGGAGACTTTCCCCCCATTATTTATAGAAATGCCATTCTTAGGTTTTTATTTTAGTCTAATTAGCCTTTTTAAGTTCAGGTATAAATCATAGCATGCTGCTTAATTTTGCAAGTAAAGATTTTTAAAGAAAATTTTGAATTTCTTGTCACAGTTTCTTCCCTTTAAATCAAACCTTCTCACTTGGAAGTTGTTCTTATTACTGTTTTGGTGCCCAGTGATTAAGAAAAATAGTAAGGAACTTAGCAGAATGGTAAATTGGGATTTATATGAAAATACAGATTTGTTTTGTTATACATTTTTTATTATTACTGCGTTAATATACCAAACACTTAAGTATGAAAATGTACAATTGCATAACTGGCCAGTAGATGTCACTATAATTCTTTATGGGGGTGGGCGTGGGGATTGCTACTACTTTTTTATTGGCTCTCATTAAACTGGTTGTTTATTTTCCAGTGTTAATTCATTAAGATTTCAAAAAGTCCACAGGAAGTGAGTAAAGTATTACGTGCCTTTCACACAACTTCTTAAAAGATCTAAATTTAAGAAGTGACATAGCATTTTTATTTAAGAGAGAGAGTATTTAAGAGAGAGAGTGTAGGTACATGAGCTTTACTCAAGTTAAGCAGGAACATGACCTTGGGGTTGTAATGGGCTACTCAGTGAAGATGTTGACCCAAGTGTGTGGCAGCTGTGGAGAAAAAGGCAAATTCTGCGCTAGGGAACCTTGGGGAAAGCACTGAAAATAAAGCTGCACCTGAAATAATAGGTATAGTTCTGGTTGCTGCACCTCACAAAGGATACAGTACCATAGAGCTGGAAAAGGTTCAGGAAATGGCAACCAAAATGTTAAAGCAGGTGGAGCAACTCCCCGATGAGGAAAAGGTTGCAGCAGTTGGGCTTTCTACCAGTGCAGTAGCAAGGTCTACACACTGATCGTTACATGGTGTACCGTCACTGCTTTCCTAAGCTATGATCAAACCAAGTTAGGTGTGTAGAATTTAATGGTAATTTAATGCCTTGGATTTTGATTTGTAGAATATGGGAGTTTTTCTTTATGTGCCCGGTATTTTGAAAGCTGAGCACCATGCAGTTAAAACATACACAGAATGGAGAAAACTGGGGCACCGCAATGCTCAAAGCTTTTGTTGGTCGTTTGTTTAAATACAAGTCTTGTTGCTTAGTTGCTACCTATTTAGTTTCATGGTTCATGAAGACCTGTTGCAACCCATGAAGAGGAAAACATAAAAAGCAGTCCGCTTAGAGCACTCCCCTTTATTATTCATCCCTTTAACTGTACAGAATTAACTGTATTCGTTGGCCTAATTTCTTACCCATAACTCTATCTCAGTACTGTAGTAACGTTGGCAGCTTTTGTGATTGACCTAAATAAAAGGTCTGGTACATCTGCAGCAAACAATATGTGATTGGGGGTGGGGGTGGAAGTAAGGAGTCTATAGTCCGCAACCTTGCATAATTATTTTGCTGCCTCTGGTCCTCCTTGTTTTTCCTCGGGATTAACATTTTTTACATGCAGTTTTAATGTCTGGCTTCTGTAAGCCTGAGCCTATGAAATGTAAATGTCTTTTAGTGAGATTTGGGTTGTTGCTTCCCTCCTTTTACTCACGTGTTTGCATATTTGCCTTCCTGTTTCCTGTGACATTTAAAAATGGGAAAGCCCCCTTTGTAGGTTGACATTCTGAATTTTAAAGGATTATCCGGAGGACAGGGGAGAGAGACTACTGTCAAAGCCTTGAATGCTCCTTCACATGGACATATGTGATGATTTGTAAGTGTGAAATATCCGCTGCAGATCAAACACCACAAAGTTTGCGCATTTCCTTTAAAAAAAACCCACACACACTACAGTGAAGACTATTCACATCTTGGAGGTGTTGCGTGCTCTGTTCTTAATGTGGTATTTAATTTGCTTTGATTGCATGCTTTCATTTCAGATTTACTTTGGGTGACATCTAATGGTATTGGGTGACATCTAATGGTATTTCAGCTTGCACAGTAGAACTTTCCCTTCTTCCCCTTGTAGTCCCCCAAGGTGGGGAGAGCCTTTGAAGCAAATTTGGGGGGTTGTGTGAGAGGCTTGGGGGAGGGAAGTATTGTCATGTTCATTTGCACAACACTGGATATCATGCATTGCTTTTTACTGTACATGGCCCAGAGATCTTTGTTTTATAGGGTGGCATATAAATGCCAAAAACAATGCATTTGATGCTTATGCTATAGCAGTGCTCCAAATTAGTTGGCTCTGTCATGGAATTCATATCAGAATTGCAAATCCAGGGCTATAGCAAGGTGCATACCTGTCTTGTAGCGTGTACCTTCTTTTCCAAGATGCTGCAGCTAACTGCTTCCCCCCTTCTTGTAACAGCTGCTGCAGTTAGTGTCTTTTTCAGTATTATAAGTTTATTATGCTAAATTTGTTTTCTAAACAGATGGAAAACCCAGTTCATTTTGCTTGTCCTTAAGTTGTGTTTCTATTGCACATGCAAGGAGGTACATCATATCTTCATATAAAGAAGTTACCTGTTTTGATAGAGGAAGTTTGTTTTAGGCTTGCTAGCCCGCCCGCCCACTCTTAGCAATCTCTGTTGAGGATAGGACTGTTAAATTATTAAATCTATTCTGATTATTATTAAATTCACAGACCAATAATAGTTGGTGCAAATAGCCTCAGTGGCGAGAAGTGCCTTTTACCAGCTGCACCTGCTATGATCATTCCTGGACCCAGAGAATTTGACCACCGTGGTTCAGGCGACTTCAATATTGTATTACTGTGGGGTTTCTCTTGTGCTTGGCCTGGAAACTGTAGTTAGTGCAAAATGCTGCAGCACAGTTGCTGACAGGAAAGGCACCTTTGCTCACAGATCTGCACTGGTTGCAGATTTGTTACCAAGCCAAGTCCAAGGTATAAAAAGACCTTAACTGGTGCTGTTACTGGTGCCACAAAATACTTGCTCAGCAATTGTAAATATTCAGTCTTTTAGTGTGGCAGCACCTACACTTTGGAATGCTCGACATCAGGTAGAAACCTTCGCTCTACTCTTTGTTTTTGCAGGACTATCCAGACATGTAGATGCTGACATACTTTTAATTTTTTTTGGTTAATTTTAATTATTTTAAAATGCTTCATTGTTTCAGCTGTTTATTGATACTTTGTGTATTTCTTATAAAGAGTTTAGAAGTTTTCCTACAACAAAGTGTATATAAATTTTATTTTAAAAATTACACAATGAAAATAATGATCGTCACAGAGGAGCCAAAGAGTTCCTTACCATCTGCTTCCTAATTTGTGTTCAAAGTTTAAAATTGAATTTTTCGGTGGCATAGGAGGGTGATCCCTTAAACAGAAAGATGGTTTTGTAGGTATTCCAGGCTGTGTTCTTAATAAAAGGAAAAGTCAGCTTCTAAGGCCTCCTTTATACAATTTACAATATAAAAGGACATAACCCATGGATTCTACCTTTCTAGTTCCGCATTGACATTCATTAGGTGCAATTGTATTAAATCAGCCGGATAGAAAAACAGAGGGCAGACCATTAAGATGAATAAGCGTAAATGCCTCTCGTAAATTGCATTAAGAATGAAAGGAAAGAAAGGCACATACTGATGTCCCAACTTTGAAACTGAATCCAGATTACAAGAAAAAGAAAAGTCTTAAAAGGATCACTACTTACTCAATCACTACAAATAGTGTAGAGAGAGAGAAGTCTGGATTTCAGGGAGGAATTGTTTGCTGCATATTCTTGTTCTGAGTGCTTTGCTATCATACATAAATAGCAATGTGAGAGACTTCTACTTTAAATTAAAATTAGTCCCCTCTTCGCCTTTCTTTTTTTATTAACTTGACTCCTTTAAGGGGCAGCCAAACACAGAAAAACTACTTTCTAAGAACCTGGTTAGAATAAGTATTAATTTGCAAAATTTTGCCACTTTTCTTTGATAATGAGTGTTTTGATGTGTTGGGTCCTTCGTGTGAAAGGGAGTCCTTTTGGTTTAGCAATATTTACTGGCAGTTAACATTTCAGATGGGACGCGGGTGGCCCTGTGGGTTAAACCATAGAGCCTAGGACTTGCCGATCAGAAGGTCGGCGGTTCGAATCCCCACAACGGGGTGAGCTCCCGTTGCTCAGTCCCTGCTCCTGCCAACCGAGCAGTTCGAAAGCATGTCAAAAGTGCAAGTAGATAAATAGGTACCGCTCTGGCGGGAAGGTAAACGGCGTTTCCGTGTGCTGCTCTGGTTCGCCAGAAGCGGCTTAGTCATGCTGGCCACATGACCCAGAAGCTCCTTCGGCCTATAGAGTGAGATGAGCGCACAACCCCAGAGTCGGTCACGACTGGACCTAATGGTCAGGGGTACCTTTACCTTTTAACATTTCAGAATTATCTTATTTTGCTTTTGGATAAGGAAAACTGGCTGGTTTATCATACTTTACACATTAGTTTTTCGATTAACTATTTTATTTGATCCAAGCACCATAAAATTATATAAAAAACACGTAAGCGTATATTCAGATTGTGTTCCATATGGCTGGGGTGAAACTTCTGGATTAAAATTAAAGGAAAGAAGTAGAGAACCGCTGGAGCATGATTTCTGTTCTCATCCTGTAGCAAAATTCTTAACCCGAGGTACTATTTCTGGGTTAGCCGAATCTGTAACCTGAAGCGTATGTAACCCGAGGCACCACTGTATTTGGATCCACCTGTATATCCAATTTACCTTCAGATTCTTTAAAGTGCGAGAAGGCATTCAGGGTACAGAACTGATGGTCCTTCAGATGTTGCTGGACTGTAACTTCCATTATCTCTGACCATTGGCCATAGGGCTGATGAAAGTTAGAGGACAAAAACATACGCAAGACCACAGATTCCCGACCTGTGAAGGAACAGCCCCCTTACCAGTTAAAGGGTGGCTGGAAGAGGGAAAGTTGGACTATGAACTCAATTGCTCCTTCATGAGACTCTGGGTGGCATCACTAATATGCGTTCATGCTTCTGCACTACTCTGTCGTAAGTGTTCCCCACAATCCTAGAGCAGTGTGTGTGTGTGTGTGTGTGCCCTTGATCTCTGCCAGGTGGAGGCATCTTTGGGTAGTCGGGGCTCTTCCTCCTGTGCCCCTTTCATCCCTCAGGTATTTGTATGCATATTCACCGCTTCACATTTTGGCACCTAGTACAGTGTTTCCCGGGTGGCGCTGTGGGTTAAACCACAGAGCCTAGGACTTGCCGATCAGAAGGTTGGCGGTTTGAATCCCCGTGACGGTGAGCTCCTGTTGTTCGGTCCCAGCTCCTGCCAACCTAGCAGTTCAAAAGCACGTCAAAGTGCAAGTAGATAAATAGGTACCACTCCGGCGGGAAGGTAAACTGCGTTTCCGTGCGCTGCTCTGGTTTGCCAGAAGCGGCTTAGTCATGCTGGCCACATGACCCGGAAGCTGTACGCCAGCTCCCTAGGCCAATAAAGCGAGATGAGCGCCGCAACCCCAGAGTCGCCCACGACTGGACCTAATGGTCAGGGGTCCCTTTACCTTAACCTTTTACAGTGTTTCCCAAACTTGGGTCATAATCTGTTTTTGGACTACAACTTCCATCATTCCTAGTTAACAGGAACAGTGGTCAGGGATGATGGGAATTGTAGTCCAAAAAAAAACAACAACAGATGGAGACCTAAGTTTGGGAAGCACTGATCTAGTGCATTTGCATGTAGGACACACCAGTAGAAGGAGTGATTTGAATAGGCTTTCTTGTCATCTGAAGAACAGAAAAGCCTACAGAATAATTATCCCATTTTCTCAGCTACACTTGAGAAGGAATTGGCTAACAGCCAGCCATATTTGCATAAAAAAGCCAAATGTGTTGCCACAAATTCAACTTCTATATCATTGGAGACCAAAGTGCCAGATAGTGCAGGCTTAGATTATTAAAATTATTTTTTAATTAAAGGATTGGAAGATGGGAGGTGGCTTGATTGCTATGTTTCAAAAGAAGTATCATCATTGTATTTAACTATAAGAGGAAAAGAACCAAACACGTGTATAAAAAAATTACATTTCTACCGTTTTGTGCTAAGTCCTGATTAGAACAGAAATACTTGGGTTGGTCCTTTTTCTTATTCTTCCAATTGTAATACTTGGCAAGTATCATTAAATATAGGGACATATCTGACCCATATAAGCATCTATCCATAACAAATGTGGAGTGTGCCATAATTGGAAAGCCTCCCCGTTCCCTTTGTTGGAAGCTAAAATGTATCTGGATACTTTTACTGAATAGATAAGCTTAGGGCTGAGACTTCAGCTTTTTAGGAGGACATATGACCACCCTCTTGACAAATGGGGCACAAACACAAGATACTGGCTCAGCGCCCAATGCTGAGTCTTTAACCCTTCAGCAGCAGTATTTATGCCAACTGCTTTGTTAGCACAATGTGCCATAGGATTGGCCTTTTCTCAGTTTAAAATCCTGTTTAGATGTAATAATACAGCTTTACAAATAAGTTACTTCATTTCACAAAATTTATACACTGCCTGATTGTAAAAAAAAAAAGCCCTCAAGGTGGTTTGCAAAAAGAATAAAACATCTGAACAACTTCCAGCACAATCTAACCACAGCACCATCTTATTACATCTAACTTTACAGCATTCTTCTAACTATGTCTATTCAGAAGTGAGTCCTATTGAATCCACTGGTGCTTACTCCTGAGTAAGCAGGTTTAAGATTGTGGTTTTCACAGTGGGATCATTATCTCTTAACATTTTGATCCTAAGCATATTTTTGTCTTAGTAACGGCTACTGACAGCCACAGAGCTTGTTTGAAACTATGGGTTGTACCCAATGCTAGTCCTACTCAGAGTAGATCCATTGAAATTAATGAACATGAGTACATAACTGACTTAGGCCCATTGGTTTGCTTTGAGTAAACCTAGTTGGATATCACCATAAGTTCATTTAGGACTGGAACATGTAAGGACCAATTCATTTTATGTGCAGGCAGTTGTATTTGCTACTTAAGACACTGGTGCTTGTGGTGACACCTTACATTATGCAGTGGACATGTGCTAGGATGTACAAGGTGGTGTACAATATATACAATAAAAACAAAAATCCTCAAAACCAATACAACTATTAACATTTTTGGATAATCAAGAAAATATTTAAACAGCTGTATTAAAAGCTTGCTTCCAGAGCTCACGGTGGTGAAAGCCCCAAAAACCTTCAGTTGCCAAACCTGGAAATAAATCCTACTGAGTTTAATGGCGCTTACTCCCTAGAAAATCTGGTTAAGATTACAGCCCAATTCTATACAGTACATGTTTACTCAGAAATAAATCTCACTTCACAGTTCACTGGGATTTATTCCCATAGGACTATAGTTTTAATTAACTGTCAACTTAGGCAAAGATGCCCTGCTTCTCCCCCACCCCCCAAGTGTTAACTGGGTCTGTTCTGCTTGAGTTGCATTATTATTTTAAAATCGGGGGGGGGGGGAGGGACAGGGACAAATAACAATGCACCCATTCTAACACTTCTCCCAGCATATTATATATAGTTTTGATGTTAAAAGTAGGTAGAAAAATAATAAATGAAGTAGGAATGGTTGAGTAACACATCACTACTTACCCTTATGCCACTAAGTATATCCTGCAACTAAACAGCTGTTAAAGCTTCTTATTGTGTAAGAAAATGTGAGCAATTTCATATAAAGATCCTTTTAAAATCCTAATGTACTATGTCAATAGCTTCCTAAATGGACGGGATTAATTTAATGTAAGTGCAGATGTAATAAAGTACAAAAGCTTTGGAGCGTAAGATGTGCATGCTGGTTTTTCAAGAATGTAATCTTCCAGCTGGATATAAAAATATGAATGACAGCAACACAAAGTTTCTATTATGGTCATCATCACAAAACACTTCTTTCTCAATCTCAACTGTAAAAATCTCAACTAAATATATATATACACTTTAAAAAACCAACATGGTGGAAGGACGCTCACAGAACCCAAACAACTAAATTGAAGTTCAGCTCAGAATGCTGAAGTATTCTGCAAATCAGCCGAACACTTTAAAAACAATTCCCAGTTCCAAAAATCACACAGAAATAAAAAAGGAGCCAATAGCATGCAATTATCTCGTCATGACGAAGGTACATAAACATTTCTGTTCTCAGCATTAGCCCATTCTGCATCACTTGTGTTTTGTGCATGTCTGATGTGTCAAAGTATTGTGACGAGGACACTTTCTACTCTAGCAGTACCTTTGGTCTTTGAACAGCTAAAAATTGGCTGATGGTGCTGCATGTTTTTAAAGCATGATATATATACTGGCGCACAAGGTCCTGGATGGTTTTGGGTCCCAAGTGCTGAGAACCTCCCTCAAGAAGCCCTAGCAACCCGACCCTGGTGAGGACCTGCCCTTTGGCAGCCTGGCAAGAAAACGTCCGCGCGACCTCATTTGCCTACGGCCCTTCGAGGATGTTCAACGCAACTTAACGAGCCATGTTCCCGCCGCGGCTTCGGCGGCGTTTGTTCCCAGGCAGGCGCGCGCGCGCGCTCATAGGGTCGGAGCCTGACTGAAGGGGAGCAGGACCTGCCATTTCCAGAGGCGGGCAGGGGGGTCGGGCCGCAGCAGCGGCTCTCCGGCAGGCCCTGCCCACCGTGTGGAGACAGGCCCGCTCTTTCCCCGCCCCCTGCCAGCAAGGGCTCGGTTCGCTTGGTAGCGACCGCAGTAGCGGCGGGAATAACGGGCAGAGCCTGAGGCACCTCCAGGATGTCGCGGCCGCCTCGGCGCGCCGTGCAGCTGGCGCCGAGCTCTCTGGCCCTGGTGTTGCGCCGCCTGCAGCAGCACCAGCACCACGAGGAGGAGGGAGAAGAGGCGGCGGCGGCTGCTGCTGCCCCGGGCGAGCCCGAGGCGGAGAGCTGCAGCGACGAGGCGAGCGGCGCGGCCGTCTTCCAGGCGTTCCGGCGCGCCAACGCCGCCTGCTACTGGAACGGCGGTCTGGCGCGCGCCGTGTCGCGGGTGTGGCTGCAGGGCTGGCTACGGGGCGGCGTGCTCTTGCTGCAGGGCCCCGCCGCCCCGCTGCAGCTCCTCCGCGACGCCTGGCTTCGCAGGGCGCTGCGCCCGCCCAAGGGCTTCCTCATCAGGGCTGTGGGTAAGCGAGCGAGCGAGCGCGCAAAGCAAGCCGGTTGGCCAAGCCAGGGGCGCAGCTTCACCAGATCACCTGCGCAGCTGGGGCTCCGAAAAGAAGCCAGCGCGCGTGCCCAGCTCCGTCAGATTCTCTCTTGGTTCCTCCCTTTACCTTGCGGGTCCGATCCTGGCTCCGTTCCTTTCTCTGCCGGATTCAACTAGAACCGACTCCTGGACTCTTTATATGCCAGGTTTTGCTTTAAGCTGATTCTGGGCCCTTCAGGATTTTTGTTTGTTTAAGGATGCTCTGAGTCCTAAAGCACGTGTGATAGTAAGGAAGTGCGTCTTGAGCACATGCTGAGTGTTTTTCTCCAGCTCCAGACTCATGTACAGCCAGTTTTCTCGTCTCAGGGCTTCTGAGGCTAGACCAACATACCCGAGCTAAGGAGTTTGGATCTGCCCAGGGCTTGGTTGAGAGACTACTTATGTTCCAGCTACATGTGGGGTTGTATACCTCACTGCTGTTTTGCTTGTGCAGAAGGCTTCCACTTCTGTGATGGAATGTTCCTCTCCCTAGAGGACCCTCTGGAGCAGATTCTGAGGGTGTGCATGCAGAGAAAAGGGAAGTCCCATTGCAAGAGTGGGACCCCGTGCACAGTGTTGGTGATAAGCATTAGGGGTTGTTTTAAAAAGCCTGGTAGTGCCTTCTGCATGTGTAATGAACAGTTAATGTGTGAAGGGTGAACACAGACCTTAAATAACATTTGGGAATGCAACATCAAGGGACGCTGGCTGGAACTGATGAACCTGATACAGCTACCAGGTGGAATTTGCTCTACATGGGGACTATCCCTATGTGATGCATTGTGGTGTGGAATACTTTCTCTGGTACTAAAAACTCGCTCTCTTGTGTATGTTTGTGGTAGTGTAGACTGAATGGCCCTAATGAGGCACTGCATGTTAACGGTTCACTATGTAAATTCTTTTAAAGCAGCCTCCAAGCATAATCTGGGGTCTGCATGCATTCAGAAAAGGTTGCTTCCTTTCTCTCTCTTTCAACCCCTTCGTTCCATAATTCCAAACTCCTGTCCTTCTGTGTGGTGGGAAGCCCTTGACTACAGTAACTCTGGCAAAGAAACATAGGGCAAGAAGTAAGCTGTTATCCCTTAGAGGACCAAGGTTTTATTAAATAAAGAAACCAGTGGAAAGGAGCACCTGGACTAGGCATTTCTTCTTAGGCTTAAGTGATCTGAAGCAAAAAAAACCCAAACCAAACAAAAATCCTCCAATGTTTCCTGTCAGCTGGGGATGCCATTTTGACTGTAATCTCTTCATTGCCTAATACCTAATGGGTTCCTTAGCTCACAGAAAGAACCTTGCGGTCATGCTATTGTATGTAGGGTGGGGAGAGGGTAAACAAGGATTTGTCACACAATGTAGGCGCTCCGAAGGTTAATCTGTTCTTTTCTTGCTGTCTCTGTGGAGCTAGGGAGAGCATACTGCTTTTTAATTGAAAAAGAGGAAGGGTCTTTTATTTCAGAGAGAAATATGCTCCTCCGGGGGCACTCATGTGCCCTCTTGAGAAACAGCTAACTTTTTTAAAGAAAAGAAAAAAAAGGCATTCAAGCAGGATGAAAATATTCTTGTTTTAACCACTGAGATGTTAGCAATCTTTTGCCTCGCCTCAGTAAAAGAATTTTTTTAAGACTTCCTACATAAACCTAGACACTTAAATATTTATATTTGTGTGGTTTCGCTTTGGTGAATATTAATCTCCCTTGGCCCTGCAAAATGTGGAGCTTGTATGAGTTTGGTGACACCTGTGTGCATAGTAAACCCAGTATTGTAGAGAAAACATTGCTGTTGTCATAAATGTAGCAATATTCTGCCATACCCTCTGGTGTGGTACTCTTGGTGCCATATTAAGTAAAGGCAACATATAAAGGAAATGGTTACAAATGCAGAATTCTATAAACATTGTTTTAAGTTTTCACTTAACAGCTATCTCCTTGATCCTGCAATTGGATCCATATGGGAGACTCTGGTGCCCATACAGAGTCCTGCTGAAGTTAACCGCCAAGTAATACAATTCCTTCAGTGTTAGCTGTTCAGGAATTTCTTGCAAGTGGTCTCATATTCAAGTGCTGAAAATCCATTGAGAAGACGACTGCACAGCATCCTTTGTTTTAAAAAAACTTTCCCAATTAAAGTAGCTGAAAGTTAGTATTTCCAGGTTTCTTGCCTAATTCTACAACTCTGTTTATCTTAGTTTATTAATGTAGAATGAATGAGTTTCAAGAACTGTACTCGTGATGCTCTTATGTGACTTCTTATGTCCAGATGAAACAGGATGAGGCAAAAGTGCCTGATTATTTGGGAGTTATTCTCCTTCTTACTTCCTTGCTTCAGCCTCTGATTACCATCTTAATAAGGCTGAGATTGATATTGGTAGAATCTCTGGCTAATCATATCT
The DNA here is from genome assembly GCF_964106645.2 of Podarcis pityusensis. Taxonomy (NCBI): domain Eukaryota; kingdom Metazoa; phylum Chordata; class Lepidosauria; order Squamata; family Lacertidae; genus Podarcis; species Podarcis pityusensis. The sequence goes on along the minus strand of NC_138032.1, from coordinate 71,808,477 downwards.
GTAGGGGTTTCCTAATATTGTACTAACATCACGAACACTCTTAAGAAAAATGCCAAATATTAAGTGCTTCACATTTATCATTCTATGCAACAAGTATGTAAGAATGGCCAGTTCTTGAGTCAGACTAGAAGGTGGCAAGGTCAGTGGGCATAATTTAGTTTGTTGTTGAACCCCTATATATAAAATGATGAGGTGAGACAACTTAAAGCACAACAGAGGCACCTATACTTTTCCACTACAAGGTTTCATTTTTAAATGAACAATCTCCTTAAGAGTTACACTGATTTCTTCCCCGTGTCACTTGAGAAAGATTTACCTATCTTCTTGCCTGTGTGCTGGAATATTTTCTCTTTTTCTTTATCTGTTATATGCAAGAAACAGCTACCCTTTTACCCTTTGTGGTGTTTGTCATTAGTCGATAGGTATTTTATTGCAAGGGACGTGGGTGGCGCTGTAGGTTAAACCACAGAGCCTAGGACTTGCCGATCAGAAGGTCAGCGGTTCGAATCCCCGCGACGGGGTCAGCTCCCGTTGCTTGGTCCCTGCTCCTGCCAACCTAGCAGTTTGAAAGCACGTCAAAGTGCAAGTAGATAAATAGGTACCGCTCCGGCGAGAAGGTAAACGGCGTTTCCGTGCGCTGCTCTGGTTCGCCAGAAGCGGCTTAGTCATGCTGGCCACATGACCCGGAAGCTGTACGCCAGCTCCCTCGGCCAATAAAGTGAGATGAGCACTGCAACCCCAGAGTCGGTCATGACTGGACCTAATGGTCAGGGGTCCCTTTACCTTTTATTTTATTGCAACATCAGTATTTTCACACATGCATGTCCATAACAAATTACAGTTGGATTATAGCAGGTGTAGGCAACCTAAGGCCCATGGGCCGGAAGTGGCCCATGGAGGCTGTTTAACCGGCTCACGAGCCACTCCCAAACTGAGCCGCCTGCTCAGCAAGTCCCCGCGCGCTGCCCTAAACCAGTGCAATGTGGGGACTCTCTTCCATGGCTCCAGATTTTCGGCATCTGGGTATGCATAGAAGCGATTTCTGGCGCCATGGACATGCGCAGATGTGATTTCTGGCATCACGCTGCACCGGTCTGGTCCATGGAGTATCTCCGCGGGAGTGATCCGGCCCATGTCCAGTAAGCCTTGCCGACCCCTAGATTACATTACTATACTGAGGCTTCCCTTAACAAAGCACAGAGAAGGGTGCTTTGGAGTTTGGATTACTGATTATCTTGGATCACTTTTGACATGGTAATGTGGCAGTCCGTAGAGTGGTCTTAGAAAAAGGTAACAGATGTGTTATGCACAGCAGTTAATCATTAAGCAATATCCTAGTTTTATGTCAATTTACAGGCTTGTTTGAGCCTGTGGATCTGAGGTGTATACATATTACAACAAACTACCTCAGCTTATAAAGTGGTAATTATTAACACTCGCACAGGAAAAATCGGAACAATAACTTTCTACAGAAGTGAAAGCTGAGAGCTGTTTATCCAGTGAGAGTCCTTTCAGGGCCCTTCCAGACGATAGTGTGCCCCCCTCCCTGTTTTATTCTTCATAGCCCCATCTTGGTCCAGTGCCAGTGGCACGATAGCCAGCACCTGCGTGATGTACTGGGAGTGTAGCTTTGCACAGAAGGATAATATTTCTACTTCTCCCTCCCTTTTAAAAGGGGAAGATATGAAGTTCTGCACTAGAAAGGCAGAGTGCATAGCTTCCAGAAAGTTAAGGAAAAAGAAACCACAAGGACCTCAAAATTGCAGAGCCCTACTGGCAATACCTTTGTTTCAGTGTTAGAAACTCAGATAGTAAGCTAATTGCCAAATTGCACCTTAAACCTGGGTTATTGTTTAGGCACCATTTCCCCAATGCTGCTGCTGCTGCTGCTGCTGCTGCTGCTGCTGCTGCTGCTGCTGCTGCTTCTTCTTCTTCTTCTTCTTCTTCTTCTTCTTCTTCTTCTTCTTCTTCTTCTATTAACAATGATGATAATAATAAATTTCTATATCACTTTGTAATTTAAAGACAAAATCTCAAAGTGGTTTACAGCACATTAAAACATCAAATAAAACAATACAGAATAAAACAAATTCAAGCTTCAAGGAAAATATTTCAGACCCTTCTCTAAGTGACATGTTGCTTTCCCCATGTTTATTTACTACATAATTTATATAGCTGCCCCATAGCAGAAGTACCCTAGGAAGCAAGTGTGGTGTAGTGGTTAGAGTGCCGGACTAGGACCTGGGAGATCAGGGTTCAAATCCCCACTCAGTCATTAAGCTCTCTGAGTGACCTTGGGCCAATCACAGCCTATTAAGATACAACACAGGGTCGTTGTAGGGATTAACTGAGAAGAGGGGGTGAGCCATGTACTCTTTGGAGGAAAAGCGGGATATAAATGCAATAAATAAGCTCTTCTGCTAACCTGCTTAAGAAAGCTGGAGGAGCCAGCCAGATGGAGATGTCAACCTGGCATCCAGAGATCTCCATATGGTTGCAATTGGACCCGCACCAGTCGCAAAACGTGCCTGGCACCTGGTGCCTGGCTTATTTCTAATACTGCTTTGTTTTTTATGTTTTGTGGGCCATGGCGATATCCACAGAGTTCTCCTGTGCAAGCCTCATTACGATGCTCTTGTGGCATTCCTGTCTACAAGAATAGGATTTGTGCAGGACATTCCACCGCTGTCCAGGCAAGCCAAGCCAAGGTGCTTTTCCCACACTTTTAATTTTACAACAGTTGAAAATATTGTGCTTTCAAAGCTCAGGACTAACATTAGAGCTACATACCAAGCTACACAGGACAGACTCCTTTGGCCCAGTAAGCCATCTCCTCCTCTTACATCTGTTCCTTTGTGTTTTCCCGCTCCCTGTGATGTCTTTCATTCCTGCCTCATTCCATAAAAACATCCAGTTGCCTGTTGAACACGTTCCTGTGACTTGCCCCTGTGGCTTTTACCTTATAACGTGTTCCATATGTTTGCTGGGCTTTGAGTGAAATGGTTTCAATTTAAACCTGTGGTTCCTTTCACTAACCACCCCCACCCCAAATATATCCTTAAGGGCAAGAACAAGGCCTATGTTATATAGGAGCTTCAGGAACACAATCGTTTGCCGCTGACTTTTGTGCCTCATATTTTGATTGCTGAGCCCAAATAATCCTTCCTTCCTTCCTCGTTTTAGCTATTGCTTGGTATCGTGTTCTAGGTATTCCTGCGTATCCTCTGGAGTATTTTGGTTTTAGGTTTCTTCAAAAATCAATGGCCCCTTTCTGTTGCTGACACAGTAATTTAAAAGATATCAGTCCTGTGAGATGGCTTGTGCTTCATTTTCCTATTCTGCTACGCTTTCTTAGTCCTATTCAGAATTAGGACTGGTTCATATGATCACTAACCACACACACAGTTCCTTTGCCTTGCCCAGGACAATTTACTTGTGCCAAACTGAGGACTCCAGCAGAGCCACAGAACAATGTGCCTAAGCATACTTTGTGTGTGTGTGGTGGAGCTCTCTTAAAATATTTGACATGGAACAATAGAAGTAGGGGTCCCCACAGAAAAGCAACCAGTAATGTGCTTAGTGGTTACATAAGCCAGCCATCTTTTGATACAACCTTAGTGGCACCAGATAACCTTTTTTGAGTTGAGGGGAAAACAGTGAGTTATGTAGCATGGCCTCTCATTCTCCTTTGTTTTCTTGGAATGAAAGTACAGCAGTAATTAGGGAGGCCCAAGTGCAACTCTCCACTTGGCCATGAAGCTCACCAGGTGACCATGGGCCATTCATCACCTCTCAGGGTAGCCTTTCTTACAGGACTGCTATGAGGATAAAATGGTAATGGGGAGGAGGAAACCGTGTGTGCCATTTCCAGCTTCTTGGAGGAGAGGAATATAAATTAAAACAAGAAATTGATTAGCCTAAAAAGAGAGAAAGATTGTGCAACACACTGTTTCCTTCAGTACAGGCATCCCCCCCACTTATGTGGGGGTTATGTTCTGGGCCCCTGCATGCAAAAGTGAAAATTGTGTAAGTGGGGGAGCATCCTCTAAACATAATTTAAATGCCCTCTCTGCATTTAAATCCAGCTTCCCTTTTTGACTGCAGCCCATTGTGTTGCACTGAACTTTTGAGGGTCCCCCAACTTTCAGTTTGTTTTGGGGGAGCACGAGAACCAAGGTTGGAAGGAGTGCCAGAAGATACCCTATCCCATAACACTTTAGATCCTAGCCACTATTTGTGGGGAATATTTATATGTTCATGAACCAGTTCTTTGCCCTTCTGTTAAAGGAACTGAGAAAATTTTCACCTGGTTAAGAATTAACCACCTTTTAATTGTCTGGTCTTGAAATTAAACCTTTATCTACAGAGGATAATAATTAAAAGGCAGAAAATTAACAGATGTCAACTAGTGACCCTGTAATTAGTACTGGATTTAGGTTATTGATGATAGATGATGTTTGTGGTATGTTATGCTTAATAGTGAAATTGGTGCTATATGCCACAAAGGCTTGTTGTTAGTAAACAACTGTAATGCTGTCTTGGTTTGGTTTCAAAGTTGGGAACAGGTTTAGAAACGGCCCCCTCCCTGGTCCAAGTAGCACTGGCAGTGATTGATTCAATTTCAGTGCCAGTTTTTTAATATTCATCTTTCATAATTTCTGTTTGAAATAAGATTTTGCCAGTGGCCACCTTTTAAATTTTATGGCATTTTCTGCAATAGTTAAAAAAACCACCATAAAACAAGTAATGGGGGGTAACGAGGGGGGGTAAGAAAGAAGTAATTGATAATGAGGGAAAGCGACAGCTTTGGTAATGGGAAATTAAAAAGTGTATCATCATTTTGAATATTTGGGCAGCATGTGCAGTCAGGAGCATTACAATGGGATGTTAAAATGCAAGGGAAACGTGTGTTTTGTTAGCAGCACACCTGAGCTTTGCTTAAATGCCGAAATATTCATGAAACTTGTTCTAGCCACTTGTTCTGTGGGACGTGTCGTCTACCAATACTGCATGAGCTTAATGAGGGATGGCAAATGAGCAGACGGTTGTGTGTTTTTGTGCTGCTTGGATTCCTTCCATGACTGCCTGCCTTTCATCCGTGTTTTGAACCCACCTGGCAAACGAGCATAGGTTTGAAAACTCATGGCCCATTAATGCTGGACTTAAGAAGTCCTGTTTTGTTTTGAAAATCATTCATAATCATTTCATGCATTCGTACGTTTTAATGATACTCTTATGAAAAACATCATCTGAAATCCACAGAATATCCTTGTAATGGATCAAATAGTTGCTGAAACACTCTTTCAAATACTTTTGCTAATGCTGGTTGCTTCTGCCTCATTAAAAGGCTAGCCAGGGAAGGCCTGCAAGCAGGTCAAAATGGAAACAACCAACCCTGTTTGTTCGCACCATGTGGAACTTAAGAGGTATACTACATCGTAACATACTGTCTAAGCTCCTGAATTGATCTGAGCCTTCTCTTTATGCTGTTGGCAAGAACAACATCCTGTGACAATTAACAGAGTAGGGAGTTTGTTTTAAATCTGTGCTTCTTGGTTTGAAATAAAACAAAACTAACCAGTTTTGGCCACAGGGAGAGGTGGCAGGGGGGGGAGGATGGGGATGAAAGCCATGGTCTTTAAAAAGTAGGTGGGGGTTGGTTGGTTGGAAATTAACTTTGAGCATCAGTCATTATTCACCTATTTAAATCCTGAGTTAATCCTATACTCCTGTTAATGGAGGATAAGGATTTATTTGATCCATTTGACTGGTGAGGCAAGAGAAAGCCAGTCACCTAATAAATCGCCTATCACTGCCAGACAGATCTGTGAATACTCTCATTGCACCTTTTCTCTCTCTCCCTTTTAATTAGCAGATGAGTTAATAAAGGACTAAGTGTGTGTTGCAATCTGCAGCACGATGCCATGCCATCATATGTTGATGTAATCTAAAAATGTGGAATTAAGCATAAATACATTCAAGCAAGCAATTGAACAATGGTCAAGGTAGTTGTTTAACAGAGCAGAGATGCCCAAGTAGAGTCATACCTCGGGATGAATACACTTCAGCTTAAATATTTTCGGGTTGCGCTCTGCGGCGACCCGGAAGTAACGAAGCGCGTTACTTCTGGGTTTCGCCACTCACGCATGCACAAACGCTCAAAATTATGTCACGCGCATGCGCGGAAGCGGCAAAACGCGGCACGCGCAGATGCACAGTCCCGTCCTATGCTCGCTTCAGGATGCAAATGGGGCTCTGGAATGGATCCCATTCGCATCCAGCGGTACCACTGTAATCGATTAGGCTTTGTTCTCATACTTCTTTTATCACAACTTTAATAACTGAAATGATTGCAAAAGCATCCTTATCTAATACATGGTGCTTTATAAGTCATCAAATCCAGTTACATCATGGTACAGTAGAAAGTTTTGGTTATTTTAATTTACTTGGATGATCTGGTGCCAATTAAAAAAAAAATTAATTAACAAGCTTTATATACCACTTAATCATGAAAACTAAGCGGTTTACATGAAACTGAAGTCAAACCTAACTTATGTAGCAGCTAACCAAACACTGCAGCATTGAAGAGAATATAGTGGGAAGGAAGCTCATAAGCAGGAATTTTGGGGTTTGCCATTTATCCTAAGCAAATGGACTCTACAAAGTTGAAGTCCAAGGCAGCAGTTAAGCAGTAGAATAAGGGACAGGCAGAGCAGGAAGGAGGGCAAGGTTGCAGTGAATCGGTCCAGCAAGTTGCTGCAGAAAAGTCCTAACAGTGATCACCAATGGTCCGAAACTGGCCTGGAAGAATTTACAGCTTCATTTAAAACTCCTAGCCAATTGGGAGACTTGGAGCTTCTATTTAATATGATTCCTCATTCATGAAGCTCTTTGAGTTACAAATTCAAATGAAGACTTGCTACATTATTAAAATACTAATTAAATGTGGCCCAAATCCAAAGAAAGCTTAATATACAATTGAAATCAGGAGGACCTGTTACTTGCTGCTATTAAATGTCCCATTAAGTTCAATGGGACCTCATAGTGTGAGTTTCTTTGGATCTGAGTTCAATGCAAAACATTGTGTTAGAAGAACTGGGGCAGTGGAAGTACTAGAGGCAAAAGGGCAGAGGTCTTATGTAGAATGGAGCATTTTTAGAAGAAAGGAGGACATTGTCAAGTTTGTGCTCCATCCTGATCTTCAGTTGTAACCCCCCACCCCAGGAAGCTGGTCCTGTAAGGAATAAATTATTAATTCAGATGTCCAGATATAAATAAATAGAAGCACCAGCTCCTCAAAAGATACAATGCACAAAACGCAATTTCACAAAGTTATACAAATGTCTACAGCCAATCTAAAAACAAGAAAGAGGAAGCTACACTTTACAGAGCCATCCTTTCCCTAAGATTCAAAGATTGCTGGAGAGTGTTAGGATAAGGCAGAAATGCCTCTCCACTGGTGGAAAGGAGTTTTGCCCAGGAGGGCAAGGGACATCTACTACACCCACGAAAAGCTCCTCTGGCATTGCCTGCAGTAGCTAACATGAGGGCCTGAAATGACATTCTGTGGGCTGGAATCAAAGGAGTCTCTTCATTCCTCCAAGAGGCTTCAGGATTGGGTTCATCAACTACACCACATTGATGCTGTCATAGTCAATTCTCCCTCACTGCTTTCAGTGGGGTAGACGGCTTTACAAAATATGGATTATCTGGGCCAAAAAAAGAAAGACACCCCCTCGCAACATGTCTTGCTTTGTAATTGGTTGACAATCTACCACTTCACTCCCACCACCACCACATATTTATTATATATTTATTTTATTTGCCACTTTCTACCCAAGTCCGAGTGATTTGCAGCAGTAAAATTAACACAAATACGGTTCATGCAAGTACAAAAGTTAAGATCAATAGCGGCACACTAAAAGTGACCATTCACTAAAATCATCCTGCCCTTTTAACAGGGAGTGCTCCACCTTTCAGCTTATAATGTCAAGTTGCCACTGATGCTTCCAGTTACCATCTGGCAGGAGCTTATATTTCTCTAAGCATTTATTGTTTTGCAGTGGTCCAAATGACATAATTAGCAACCCGTTGTGTTATGTGACTTGGAAATCTCACCACCACATTTCAAAACCTGTTAGAATTCGCCTTTAATTTCTAACGGCTAGGGCTATATTTATTCCTCACACATACAATCTAGCTGTGGCTCTCTGGTAGTGTCAGCTTGCTTCCTTTTCTTTTTCGAGAAAAGTTGCTTGTCCTCATTACCACTCAGTGCATAAGGGAGGTGCTCCAAAAGGATCTCTTAAAATTGGGTAAATGGGTATTAAAATGGAAAATATGATTCAATTAAAAGTGATGTACCTGGGACAAGAAATCCTAACTTCACTTATGCATTAATAGAGTCTGGACTGGTAGTTCCTGGCCAGGAAAGAGATGTTGGAGTCATGATAGCTCAGGCTTCCTCAACTTCGGCCCTCCAGATGTTTTTGGCCTACAACTCCCATGATCCCTAGCTAGCAGGACCAGTGGTCAGGGATGATCGGAATTGTAGTCTCAAAACGTCTGGAGGGCTGAAGTTGAGGAAGCCTGTGATAGCTGAATGAAAATGACCTATTTATCTTTGTGCTGCTGATGAAAACTGATTTAGACTGCACACTTACCTGGAAGTAAGCCTTATTTAAAACAATGGTACTTACTTCTGAGAAGACGTGTATACTGTTGCTGGGCGCAAACACAGCAGCTGCTTTTTTGGAGGAGGATAATTTAGTGCAAGGGAAGCGAACAAACAAAAACCTTTATAAATAAATAAATAAATTCACACACACCACCTCTGTGGCTGCTATAAAGTAAAAAACAAACTGTTGTGAGATGCAGTTTTAGATCTTCCAAGTCTCCTGTAATTTACTCCTAAGCATAATCAGTATTGTGAACTACCAAGTATGTTCAGCTTTAATAACCTTAAGTTAAAGTTGAGCTCTAGTGTACAGCAGATCTGTTGACCATAACAGATATGCGCCGACTCGCTCTACATCTGAATCGGAATGTTGAAGGGAAGACAGAAATGTGCTACCTGCCCAGTGAAGGCACCATTAATCCAGCAACACTCAAGTTACAAGGACAGAACAAAACATCTTTTTATGTTGGTGAAGCGTATCTGGAGACTTTTTGTTCCCTATGTTTTGTTATCTGACTCTTGTATTGCAGATGACTTTCCCACATTGAGTTTTGGTATATGCTCTGAAAATGCGTTCTCGGATTTCGCATGTGTAAACAATTATCTGTGTTTGAGTAGACTGGTAAAATCATTTGAGGGTCAATAATACATGAATTTTTGGCAGGTTGCCTAGGCTGGAGTTTGTGAAGTTCTTTTTTTTTTTAAAGTTACTTTGCTCACTGTAGAAGTTGAGCTGTATTTTTGCAATCAGTGGGGCTTGCATTTGCTGTACCTGATGGGTGCCAGGTTCCTTTGTTCTGGGCCAAAACAAATATTTTTGTTAAGCTTTAAATATATTGTTATGAGGAGGGCCATGCCAGGAGGTGTGTTTCATTTCTGCCACCACAGAATGGTAAGCACTATATTCCTGTTGGTAACCAACCAATAATTGCTAGGTGCATGGGTTTCTGGTGCCAGGTCAGCATATTTATAGGATTGTTGAAGCAGAGATATGACTTTATGTTCACATTTGTACAGACACCAAACTAGATGTGTGGATACACCAGTGAGTGGAATACTTTCTAAGTAAAGATGGTACTTCTGAAAGCTGATGGTACAGACTTGTGCAAGCAGAAGTCCTCATGCAGGGCTTCTGCTGATGGGACTTGTTAGGTGCATCCTGCTCAAAGTGTTTGCAATCTAAAATAGCTATGGATATGAACAATGACCCCAACTGTTGTGATGTGTGTGTTTATCCCCTATACAATTCATTTGTGTAGATTAACCTTTATAAACAGATAATCTTGATCTTTCAAGATGCCCTTTCATGATGGGTCCTGCTGTGTTTGTTAAGCTGAAAAAAAGAGGGCTTGTGCAATGTGTTAACAATAGCCCGAGAAGTGTCATTGGGAAGAAATTATGCCACCACACATGCTGATGCTGGTCTACCTTTTGTCTGGAACCTTGGCTTTTCCTGGAAAACTAACTTTGTAATACTGTCAAAGATAGAAAATAGCCATTTTAAGGTGTGCTTTGCAATAAACTGTGAAACCAGCTTTTCCATTTACAGTAACTAGCACCAATGTTATACTATTCACAGTGTTTTTTTCTTGAATTCCCATTCCACACAAAGCAAGCTGACACTGATTTATACACCTGCTGGTAGTAGCTTAGCAACGTCATAGAGGACATTCTTAGGAACTTCTCTAAACACATTCTGTTAAACAGAACCATTGCCAGTTGTAAAACAGAGGTCAAGAAGTGTTTAACAACTTCTTCAAAAGGGACTGTTGTTTATTTTGTTGACTTAAAGAGAAAATAATCCTAAAGAGACCTTTTCTTGCCCTAGCTGTAACACAAGACAGCTGTTTCGAGTAGGCTACATTTAATTTAAACCTCAATTATATTGCATTACTCACTGAATCGCATAAATGTCTTGGGAAGAGTCCTGTAACACCTTCTAAAATGTTTAAACAGACTGAGTGTTTCACATAGTTCCAAGGAAAACTTAGTGTTTTCACTTCATATGGTATGTATTTGGGGAGAAACCAGAGAACTTAAGTGATGGTCTAAGCATCCGAAGACACATATCTGCCTGCAGTATCTGCTTAACATGCTTCAAGATGTTTGTTTTTGAGCTAATAATTGCTAAAATGGCTTTTATTTCTTTAGAACTATGATCATTTATCCATCATGCTGAAGCTAAAAGAAGCCAACGGTTTGAAAGGGCAATGGGGGGGGGGGGAGAAATACTGTATTCCAGAGTACAAAGGAAGTTCATTTCTTTCCCCCCCCCCACCCCTCTCTATTCCTTTTAGGAGATGTATCTCCAGTGCACATGAATCCCATTTCACAGTCCCAGTTCGTTCCTTTGGCAGAAGTCTTGTGTTGTGCTATATCTGATATGAATGCAGCTCAAATTACCGTTACACAGGAAACCTTACTGGATCAGCTGGGGAAACATTACCCAGGTAATCTGTTAAATCATGGGTTGTTGACACTTCACATAAACATTGGACTCAAGGGGGTTTGCAGCTAGCAGAGTGAAAGAATGCATGTTGTCTGGGACCAGGAAAGCAATTAGAATTCCCTTTGTAAATCAGCAGATGAAAAACAAAACACAGGATCTAAGTGTTCTAACTCACACTGCATTACAAATCCGGGCTGCCAGCTTGCAGTCATCAAAATTCATGGGGGTTGGGGGGAATTAAATATCAGGAGCATAAAGATGGTTGTGTGAAAAGAATGTGGGCAAAGAATATACCAGATGAGCAAACCTACATGATACATGTGTTTGTCACAGTAACACTTTCCATTTTCAGTATATTATATTTACATCCAAAAACTTTTAAGTAGTCTTTAGTGGGTGTATTATTTTTTTTAAAAGATCCCTCATTAGGCAGCACCCAGGTGCCTAATAATATCATATCCAACTTTCCTTCACACTTGAGCACAGGAATGAGAAGCCTGCGTCCCTCCATACTTTGTTGGATTTCATCTCCTATCAGCTGCAGCCAGCACAGCCAATGGTCAGAGATGGGAGCTGTAGTTTAACAACATCTGGGGGGCCACAGGTTGTGTTCCCCTACCCCAGCTTTAGCATGAGTGAGAAACAGAACCCAGGATGAAGCAGTGCAGATATGAGATGGGTTGATTCTCAGCGGCTGAAACCACTAGAGATGGAGCAGATCCATACACCTCTTTTTACTTCCCCATCATCAGAATGAATGGCAGCCATTCTGTGTGGCAAAAGTAGCATGCTGGAGACAGCTGTAAATACTGGCACTGAATGGCCTGGCCCTTGTACACTTTGTGTCTGCAGCATGGAGAGCATGCAGGAACCTCCCCGCAAGAGACTCCTGTGTCAGTCTTCCTTCCATGTATGTCCCACACATCATAACTGCAGGCAGTTTGCTGATTTACAAATAAATGGATGTTATGAGGCTTCACCTTTACAAATCACCCTTTGCTGAACTGGAGCGGTAAACTTGCCTTTTGCTTAGTCTAATTGAGGGAAATGAAGTTGTGGGAGGTGGCTCAATGAGTTTAGCTACATCTGTGCAGAATGTGCCTTTCCCTCCTGGACTGTGGCAGAAATCAGAACCTGACTGCACTTCCACTTTTGGGTCCAAGCACTTTTCTTGGCTGCAAATATATTGGCAAACTGCCAATTCTGCACTTTGCTTTGCTTTGCTTTGCTTTGCTTTGCTGTACTGCAATGTACTGCTCACACTCTTGAGTCAAAATTTGCTACTAATCTGAAGGGAATTGTAGGATGTCAATGCTGAGTAAGCCTCCTTTGCCCTACTAAGTGTGTTTGCTTCTTAATCCTAAAAATGGCTCAGTAATTTGTGTGGGAGGGGTTTCACTAGCCATGCTGGGGACTCGAATGAGCCTGTAAGGATTGATGAAGGATTTTGTCTGCAGGTCACGCATTTGAAAACCCTTCTGTTTGGAAGCATTCTAAATGAGTATTTTATTGTTCATGTTTTAAAGCAACCCCTTTAGTGTGTATTTGCTGCCCCCTCTTGTCCAACCGGGAGAAGGCATATTGCCTTTAGCATTAAAGGAAGACAATTGTTCCATATAAAAATCTATGGTGCATCCATATGAATAAGTTAAAGTCAGAAATCAGTTAGCTGTAAGCAATCCTCCCCCCCTTTTCCATTTGGAAAAACATTGGGGCTGCAGTTGTATGTGCACTTACTCAGGAACAATTCCCATGAAACACAACAGTAATTTATTCTGAGAAAGCACACACAGGAGCAGGCTATAACAGTGGTTTACAGCATAAATTTGTTCTGACCCAGAAATGTGGTAAGAGTTATAAACTATTTTTCATATTGACTATGCCACAGAAATGACTAATATTATACTATCATCCCTTTTATTCTAGGTATTGCAACTCCCACACATGATATTCTATATAGTACACTTGGGATGCTAATTAAAGAACGGAAGATATATCACACTGGGGAAGGATATTTCATAGTGACCCCAAATACCTATTTTATCTGTAATAATGCTATGAAAAACAACAAGAGGGTCCTTTTGGAAGATAATTGCCCTCAAGAGCCTTCTGTTACATACCTTGTAAGCGTGGAAGATGCTGCAGAACTTCTACAAAATAATTTCCCTATTGCATCCCATTGCAGATCCTGCCATTGTTTCCCTGGGCAGACTGCAGTCAGTGAGCAACATGTCAGCCCTCAGCCTAATGGGAAAAGTCAAAAAGGGTCTTGTGAATCCAGATTTTCAGTTCAGAATCAGGCCACCAATACACTTGTTGAGAACCGTTCCTGTGAAGCTGCTCACTATATGCAGTCAGGGAAAGAGAAGGAGAAGATTAAGAAGTTTGGTCTTAGCCTTTTCTGGCGCAACACTTCCAAGAAAGAAAAACCAAAAAAAGTGCACACTTCATTTTCCGCCCAGTTTCCTCCTGAAGAATGGCCAGTCAGGGATGAAGATAATTTGGATAATATCCCACGTGATGTTGAACATGAAATTATCAAACGCATTAACCCTGTGCTGACTGTGGACAACTTAACCAAGCACACTGCACTGATGCAGAAAATAGAGGAGCAGAAAAAATATATCAGTAAAGGAACCTCTACAGAAGTGTTGACAATGAAGCACAAACATCTTCCCAAAGGGTTCACTCAGAAAAAACAAAATAAAGCTGCAAAGCATCGCAGGAAACTGCAGTCCAACAAAGAAAAGCACGTTAATAAGTCAACAAGGGAGTTTAAAAGTGATGACCAAATACCAGCTAATAGCAAACTGGAAAACTGTATTGAACATCCATCATCTTGTATTACAAATGAAACTATAGTTTGCAATCAGCAGTTGTGTGAGGATGCAATGAATGTTGAATCTCACTTTATATACAAAAAAGAAGTTACTAATCCATTTAAAGATATTTCTTGTAAAGGGAATAAGTCAGCGAAAGGACATAGGAGTCAGAAAAACTATGATGTAAAGTTCGGAGCTCCAAGATCAGAGAAGAATTTCCCACAGTCCTGGTCTCTGGATTCCTCAAGAACTGTGGACTGTAAAGCTAAGCAGTCAGCCAGCATCAAATGTGATGCTGAAGACGACAAAATGAAACAGTTAAATTACCTACAATGCAAGGTTTTACAAAAAGAAGTCAAATATAGTTGTCTGGAGGAAAGTGCAGCTTGCAAAGGTAATTTGCATAGAAGGGCAACCCCAAACAGTATGGAGATGCAGGCAGTGTCTAACACCTCTGCTTCATTTGTGGATGAAGTAGTAGTGGAGAAAACGCATCCTCAGAACTCCAGTCAAACTCACCAGTGTGATCAAACTGGCTTGCTGGGTCAAACAGCACACCAACTAACTGATACCCATCTTCCCAGTGAGGCAGATGCTCAACAATTTAAACAATCTGAAAATATTGTTGCTCACAGACAAAATGACAATTTAAAGAGTGAGTGTACTAACATGAACAAATGGCTTGAGTCTGTTAACCCACAAAATGAAAGATTCACTTATGATAAACCGACTCCGTATCAAGAATTGGATGATGCTAACACTTGTAGTTCTCTATATCATGGTGATGAAGAGCAACATGATGTGGATTTGTCCAAGCTGCAGTCCAGCCAACTCCCATATAATTCTTCAGATACAGGGAAGTGGAACAGCATAGAACAAGATCTGGGCTCAACTGTGTTGGGAAATGGAAGTGTTAATTCTCACTTCTCAAGGTACAGAATTGATACAGATGGCGTTGGTCCCTGTGAGTGTGAAGAAAACGAATTCCTTGGTTTTTCTAGATCTAAGGATAGCTTAAAAGAGTATCAGAAGATGAGCCTAGAAGGAGGAAGTTGTGTGTGCCACCAGCTATCTCAGTTTGCCTACAAAAGCAATGAAGAGCGAGAGGATGTTTATGAACATGGGCAGACACCTGATACTGCTGAACCCTGTTTGTTTGATTTCTATGATGTGCATGAGGCAGAGACCAGAGTTTGGCAGAAGTCAGTAAATGAAGTGGGTGGAAAATTAGCATCCTTGATGCTGCCACCAAAAGGCTGGGAAATTAAGACAAATGATACGAGAAAGCAACAGTTGTTGGATAAAACTGATGCTGCAGTTCTAGATCAGTGTGTCCAGTATGAGCAAAACCACTTGGAAGGGATGGGAAACCACAGCATAACAGGAGACAGCGGAATAGATTCTCCAAGGTAAGAACAACTGTTACAAGTGACTTTCTTAAACACAAAGAATGTTAATGGTATTTCTTGTACACATATGTGAATCGTACTTTAAGGGGTTTTTTAACAGGGCCTTCAGCTCTGCACTGGAAAAATGCAGATTGCCTATTGGCATAGATAACTCTCAACTCTGTTCACATGGGCCTTTCAGGACCTTGCAAGGCTGGGAAAGCACAGTCCTATAATGAAACATGGCATTTTCCTTGTCCTTGAAGGCAAGGAGTCCTCATGAATGCTTGGATAACTTTGCCCACTTAAACAACCTTTTAAATACAATGCTATAATTGTCACGTGTGTATGAATGGTCAAATCATGTATACCACTACCAAATTCTGAATGGCAAAGGTAGGCCATTGTATTCAGTCAATTCTGATGTAAGGGACCTTAAGAAATGCCCAAGTGTCTGCAGGGGATGGCAGGTGGTAGTACAGAGTACTCTTACTGCAGCACAGCAGGTGGAAGAAGTCCTCTTCTCAGTACTGTCACTGTACACTTGCTTCTGTTGCTCAGGAACAGCACTGATAAAGAAAAGCGGGAAAAGGCAAGAAAAGGCCAGGCAAGATATCTCAGTAAGTGGGTCTGGGTAAACTGTCGAGTTAAATGATGTATACTATCCTTCACCAACCTGGTGCCCTCCAGATGTTTTTGGCTGTGGCTGATGGGAGTTGTAGTCCAAAACATCAGGAGGGCATCAGGTTGGTGAAGGATGATGTATAAGGAACACTTGCTGGCTGCATCATATTATGACTCCATATTCCTTACCCTTCAATTGAAATAAATACTATAATTTCCATAATATTCTTGAGCTGATTCAAAATAAAGATGACTTTTTTGTACTTGTGTGCCACCCAGTATTTCTTTTAGTAATTTATGGAGAAATAAGTGACTCTGAATGTTTGAATATGGAAAAATAGGTTTCTTATTTAATCTTCTGTTTTACAAAATAATAATTTTTAGAACACAAAGTCTGGCATCTGCGAATTCTGCCATCTTAGATGGACTGAAGAAAAGACGAAGTTTTCTCATGAACTTGGAAGGCATAGAGAAGACTATACATAATGGAAAGACTCTGACACGAAGCTCCTTGCTTCAGTTAACTCCAGTCATGAACGTTTAATTTTTCTTATCAGGTTTTGATAATTCCTTTGTAAATATGTTAATATATTTACTGTAAATTCTTTGAACTGTCATATACATTAAAGTAGGTAAGATCATTATATTCTCGTAATAAGATGTATTAAAACTTTGTAATAAGCATTTTCCCCCAGTGACTTTTTCTAATGTTTTATTTCTAGTAATAAATTATATTGCAGAATTGATGATCTCAAGTTGCACTTCATTCCGATTGTCTCCACAAACCATTTAGGATGCCAACTTGTTCCAAGAGTCCCATGACTGTGCTAGATCAGTCCAAGCAATGATCCTAAGGGTATTTACTGATGCACCTCAAACCAGGAGTTAGTGCGCACACACATACGCATTCACACAAACACACACCCTTAGCTGTGCAGTGATTCCAGTGAATTTGGTGGTCAGGATAGTAGTCCCATCTTCACATAACACAAGTTTATTTCAATTTGCTGCTACAAGGTGAGATGATGGCCACTGGCTCAGATGCGTTTTAAAGGGAATTAGGCAAATTCACAGAGTACAAGTCTAGCTGATTTTAGCCATAACAGTTAACTAGAATATGTGTGTTCTGAGGCAGTGTGTCTGAATACCAGCTGCTGAGGACATACAATATAGAAGAGAGCTGTTGCCTGGTTGGTTACTGTGGGAAGCACTGGAATGCTGGGTTAGATGTGTCTGAGAAATTCTTGGAAACTTAAGGTATCATTAGAATCAAGTCAGCTTAGGAAATACATGATCCTAAAAAAGGAAGCTGCCTCTCTGCCATAGGAGCCAACTCCAAGGGGCGGAGGGGTCTTTGCTCCCCAAATAGAATATTTGAGAGGACCAGGCCCCCTCCAAAGTCGATGGGCATTGCCATTCAAACTGTATGTGTGTGTGTGCCTCATCCTGTGATTCAATTATGCGGGGAAGGCTTACCTGGGCCCTCTCCATATTTTATTCAAGTTGCCCCCCCCGCTCTGGGCATATGCAGAGTGCAAATTCTTCAGCGAAGGGCGGGGGCGTTTCCTTACCAAAACCCTACTCATTTTAAAGTTTTGACTTTCGGCTACTTTAAAGGGTGGGAAGTGGGGTGGCGGCTGCAGCACATAATCAAGAAGTGGGGGGGGGGTGCCAGCCCAGTTTGATTCAGCCAAGTTGCCACATATCTCTGCAAATTCTTTTCACCGCTGGGATTTACTGCTCGGCCTCCGGCGGCAGCGACAGAACTCGGGCCAGAGGGAAACGGTGCGGAACGGTACGGAAACCCTTCGGCTTCACCCCCGAGGCCGCCCTCTTGCCTGCCACCTAGTGCGGCGGCGACAGCAGAGCCAACGCGGAGAAAGACGGCGATGACTCACCGAGGGGGGGAGTGTCCGTTTACCGCGCTTCACCTCAGGGGAGGCGGAGCAGCGGGAGCTGCTAGCCGGGGACAGCCGCACTCGCCGCCTGGGAATGGGCTGCCTCGGCCGCTGCCTCACGCAGCACTGCGCCCGCTCGCCGGCCCTGCAGGTTTTGGGCCTCGTCCGCTCCCGGGCTTTGCCCTCCTCCCGCGCCACCAGCGACCGCTCGGCTTCCTCAGCCCCGGGCCTCCCCACGTTTCGCTCCCCCTGTTGGGGCTGGGCCTGGCCAAGAGCCGCCTCCCGCAGCCAAGCGCCGCCTCGCTTCCTCGTCAGCAGCGCCGCCGGGGCGGGGCTCTTTCCTTTTACCCCGGCGTCGGCCTTGAGCAGCCGCTTGTGCCACCACCTCAGCGGAGAAGAGTCCCAGGAAATGCCCGCAGCCCCCCGGCCAGACTACGAGAGCGAGGACGAGATGGAGCCCCGCACCCCGATGGACGCCGAGGCCGCCCTGGAGGGCAGCGGCAAGAAGCGCAAGGTATCCGGGGAGAGGGAGAAGGGGAGAAGACGCCGGGCCGGCTGGGCCTCGTGGCCGCGAGTGGAGAGGCGAGCCGGGAGGAGGAGGAGCCAAAGGCGGCTTCTCTTCCTCAGCCGCGGCCTTCGGCGGCCGCGTAGTCGAATTCTCCCTTCTCGGAAGCGCTAGAGCGCGTGGGGCGAGCCGCTGCCACGAGGCTGCCTTTAACAACGTGGGCCTCGCCAGTCTTGCTTCGCTCCTCCAACTCCCCCCCCCCACCGCCGAAATTATTTATTTTTTAAAAAACCAAGCACTCCTAATCTTATTTATTTATTTTTTTAAAAGGCGAAGTGCTTCTTCACGCAGCGCATAGTTTGTAACTGCGGGGCTCGCGCTCTCAGGAGGCAGTGAGGATGGCCGCCAACTTGGATGGCTTTCTGAGAGGATTATGCAACGGGAGGATAAAGCTATCCATGGCTACTGGGCACGGTGGCCAATCTCGGTCTCCCCAGTTGGAGGCAGCGGCGTTTCTGAAGGCCGGTTGCTGGAAACCACGGGAGGAGAGAGCGCCCTTCTTGTGCTCCTGCTCTGTTCCCTGGTTTCCCGGGGGTGTTTCCTTGGCCACTGTGTGAGCAGGATCCTGGACTAGATGGGCCATTGGCCTGATCCAGCAGGCTCTTTATGCTCTTAGTTACTTGCGTGTAATTCGAAAGATGCATGGTTGAGCTGCATTTTAGTGTAAGCAGTACGTTATTATTATTGTTCATTAAGTTTGTTATTCACTTTATCTTGCCAAACAAGCAAACAAACCCCCCACGTAGATACATTAAAGCCAGGGTGAGGGTTACATAATAGAAAATCCCATCTACTTCTAAAAGGCAACAGAAGTATGCCTCACTGAGGTCAGTGGGGCTTTACATAAGGATGTAATGCATACAAACACAATGAACCGCATGGCTTCGAATAATATTTGGGGAAATGTGTTTTCCATGTTTCCATGCTGGGGAGGGGTAGTTATGCCTGTGCATATTAATTTGAGGTTGCTTGTTTATTGTAGAAGGATAAAAAAGATAAATCTAAAAAGCATAAAATGAAAATTAAAGAAACACCAACAGAGGAGAATGAACTGTCTGATACGGAATTGGAACCACCCAAACCAAAGAAAAGTAAGAAAAAGAAAGAAGTTTTTGATGACATTGAAGTCATAATTGCGGAACACAATACAACATCCTCCGCTACTAATGGGGTTGGCAAGTCAAAAAAGCAGGGTAATGCTGAAGAATCAAATACGGAATGTGAGAGTGACCAAGATCAGGTGAGATGATACCTTCAGACATACCTTTCATTTTGTATACTTAATTTCAATGGAATTTCAGTGCAGAAGTTGGGAAAGGTAAGTGTATTAACCCATGTACTGAGACAAGGTGTAGTCATAATTCCTTTTTCAAGCACAATTCAAAGTGTTCATACTTAATTTTTGAATCCTTAACATGGTTTGGGACTTGAATACATGAAGGAATTCCTTTCTGTGTTTCCATGCCCGGGGGCTTAGGTTATCTGTTATCACTGTGCCATCACCTGAAATGTAGATTGCATTGAGAAAAAGTACCTCCTTGGTGTGACAGAACTTTATAATCATTTTGTCACCAAATGAAGACTTTTTAAACTTCTCCCAGACTCTTTAGGTTCCAGGTTTCAACTGTTTCAATTACTTATATCAATTGCTGGTTTTAATTGTCATGTTTCATTTTTTGTTATTGTAAAGACTTTATGGTGGTGTTTTGTTGTGGGTCACCTTGGGAAACAGCATTTATTTAAGATATTGCCTGAAGGGAAGTATAGATGAAATAATAATAATTAAAAGTAGAATGCTTCCCAGTCTAGTCCACACATCTGTTTTCCAGCATTGGAAAGTTCTGTCCAAATATTCCATACATGCAAGGGCATTTTGTTAACCTTGGGACTTCCAAGTGCACAGACCCAAGGATTTGGGTAAACAGGCTGAAGGTGTCCATTTTCTGGGTTCAGTTTGAGGATAAAGGGCCTTGTTCTTGTAGATGCTATGGCAAAAAATACTCTAACGTAGGGGTGGCTAACTCCTAAATTGACTGAAATTACAGTAAAACACCACAGTAGGAAAAATAGTAACATCAAGATGAGTAGCACCAGACTCATTTAAAAAGAGCTCATCTGATGTTTAAAAGGTTGACAATGAAAAGACATAAGAGTAAATGTTTGGGGAGCATCCCTAGCAAAAGTCACACAATTGAGGTGATGCAGTCAAAATGTCTGTGGTTGCTTTAGAAGGTGAGGTACCCAGAAGAATGTCTCTAACACAGAACGCTGCTGTCAATCCATGTAAATACTGAGATAGATGGACCAGTGGTCTGATTCGCAATGATGTAGCTTCTGATGTTCATAACATACATCAAGTTTGGAGGCTACCAGACTTTGTATGAGGAACTTAAAATAATTTCCTTTCACTTGGTTCCCATTCAAGTATGTAATGCAGTCTCTGAGCCACATCATCAGTGTTTTGCCCTTGTTTAGCTGTTCTGCTGATAAATTATGTCTGTTGACAATGTACTTTCAAGTATAATAGGCTTGCTGTAAGTGTTTTGTACTGAGGTTTCTGTTCTTTTCTTGTTTATCTATACTACAAGTTTATGAGAGCCTTATGTAGAGGATATCTTTGTCCTTATTTCCCCCCAAGATGTTTGAATCTGTGAAAACATTTACCAGATATATTAAACATTTTTCCTTCCGGCACTTCTGTCACTTTTTGGAATATTTTAAATTGATTTTCTATAACTAATCTTTTGCATTAAAAAAATCCCAACAGGAATTGACTGAAGAGCAAAAGGAAGGAGACTTTGCCAACTTTAATCTCTCTAAAGCAACAATTGACCTTCTCAAAGGTATGTTCTTTAAATGTTTACAGTCTGAAGTAGAACACTCCTCTTCCCCCCCTCCCTGCCCATTTTCATCTTGCTCTCACCAGGACTGGTTATTTCATTATGTCTTAGAACAGTGGCTGAGCAATAGTAGATGAGATTCCATGTAAGTACAGAATGATGCACATTGGAACAATAGTCAAAATTTACAAATACCCTGATGCATTCTAATTTGGCTGTGAACACCAAGGAGAGAGATCTCAGAATAATAGCTGAAAACAGCTTGGTATACAGTGACAATGAAAAAAAAAGCATATTTGATACTGAGACTAGAAAATAAAATGGGAATGAATATCCAAACCGTTTGTCTAAAATGCCAGTTCTAGTAATTCTATGTGTTTTTCTTAAAAAAGAAGTTGACTTAATGCATACAAACCTTTCACACCTTTTATGGTGGCTATGCAGTGGTAAAGCCTCACAAAATCTAACATAAATAAATTATATATATACAACTGTAATGTCATTTAATTATGGAAACCTTAACACACCTGATGAAAACGACAAATCAGACAGCTTCTAAACATTTTAGACCCATTTTTAGATCATAATTATTCTCTCCAAACTACAGCTCCACCTGAGAATTACCAAACTCTTCTAAATTAGGTGATTAGATTACAGTTTTGTAATATTTCTTGTATACTTCTCTGTGTGGTTCTTCCCCACCCTGATCATTCTTGTTTCTATCTTTAAGTATTTGAAAATATTTTAAAATTCTGTTTGGAATTCTTTACATGATTAAATTTTTTGTATGAGAATTTCTCAGTGTTAATTCTTGAGCATCCAGTGCAAGTTGACTGACTATATTCAATTAAGAGAAAAAGAGAAAATTTCTTACATGACTCAAAATGCATGACATTCATTGCTTAAATTACTAATTTAGATAACTTTGAAGAGAGGTTAGACAAATTCATAGGTGGCCATCAGCTACAATAATTAAATGCAGCCTCCATTTTAAAGAGGCAATAAACCCCTGATTACTAAATAATAAAGATAAACAAAGCAGTCATCACATTTGCGTATAGCAAAAGCTTCTGGCTAGGGAAGTGCTATTAGACAAAATGCTTGACTAGTAGTACCTTGATCTACATTGGAAATGTAATTAGCAACATATTCAATGAAGCTTCACATCTGTTTCCTCCAATTTTTAAATAAAAACACTTGAATTACTTTCATGCTATGAATTGGGTTATTTTCATATAAGCAATTGTCAGCTGTTGAATAATGATGATTTTACATCTTTCTATATAAAAGCCTTAACTGTATTCTTCCATAGCCCGTGGAGTTACCTACCTGTTTCCAGTTCAAGTAAAGACTTACAAGCATATTTCTGATGGCAAAGATGTGATAGCCCAAGCTCGGACTGGAACTGGGAAAACCTTCTCTTTTGCCATTCCTTTAATTGAAAAACTTCAGGGAGATCCCCAGGAAAGAAAAAGAGGCCGCACACCAAAGGTGAGTGAAACTGACTTATGCTTCTTCCCCCTTCCCTTCTGCCACCCTCACATGCCCCCAGATGTGCTCCACAAAGTTGGGAGACCCTCCAGAGCAGATTGGGCAGGTAGGAGGAGGAGATTTTCACCTATGCAGCTCTGAATATCTCCCACCATGTATAATAGTGTATGTTCAAGTAAAAATAAACTTGCAAAAATTCTGAAGATTTAAATAAAAGGATATTTCAGCCCATACTTTTACAACACTCAAATAACACTAACTGCATTTCAACAAAATGTTTAGGTTTTGGTCCTCACTCCAACCAGAGAGTTGGCAATGCAAGTAGCCAGAGACTTCAAAGATGTCACAAGAAAACTCACTGTGGCTTGCTTCTATGGAGGAACAGCATACAATGGACAACGTAAGAAATCACAACAGTTTTTTTTTGCGGTAGTAGCACTTTAAAAAAAGAAAGAAAGAAGGTTATCTGTGTGATTGAGGAGAAAACAATTAAAATGTGAAGAAATAGTGTTACCTTTAGATTAGGCTCTATTATTGCTTGTTACATAAATGTTAGCATTGGTGGTGTGTTATTAGGTGCTAAAGACACATTCACTCTATATCCCTGCTTTTAAAAAGTACTTTTTTAAAAAAACTAAGTGGTACTGGTCCCCCTTTCAAACAAAACAGAACACAACAGTCTGAAGTAAAGTCAAACCTCGGCTCCCGAATGCCTCCGTTACCATACATTTCGGCTCCCGAACACTGAAAACCTGGAAGTAAGTGTTCTGGTTTTCAGACGTCTTTTGGAAGCTGAATGTCCAATGCCAATCAGAAGCTGTGCCTTGGTTTTCGGATGGTTTCGAGAGTCGAACGGGCTGCCGAAACTGATTACGTTCGACAGTCGAGGTTTGACTGTACTTCACTGTTTCACTTTTCTTGTGTTCAGAGGTGTGTGGTGAAACTTGAAAGTTACCTATAGGAAATCAGTGTTGCTTAATAGCTATGAAGGGATATAAAAAACTGAAGAAAATACAGTGGTGCCCTGCAAGACGAATGCCTCGCAAGACGAAAAACTCGCTAGACGAAAGGGTTTTTCGTTTTTTGAGCTGCTTCGCAAGACGATTTTCCCTATGGGCTTGCTTCGCAAGACGGAAACGTCTTGCAAGTTTGTTTCCTTTTTCTTAACACCGTTAATACAGTTGCGACTTGACTTGGAGGAGCAACTCATAGAACGCGGTGTGGTAGCCTTTTTTGAGGTTTTTAAAGACTTTGGTGATTTTTTGAAGCTTTTCCAAAACTTTCCTGACACCGTGCTTCGCAAGACGACAAAACTCGCGGAACAAATTAATTTCGTCTTGCGAGGCACCACTGTACAGTGGTACCCCGCAAGACGAATGCCTCGCAAGACGGAAAACCCGCAAGACGAAAGGGTTTTCTGTTTTGGAGGCGCTTCACAAGACAAATTTCCCTATGGGCTTGCTTCGCAAGACGAAAGCCCATAGGGAAATCTCCGGGGACCTCTTTTAAATGCTGTGGTGGGGAGCAAAGCCTTTCCCCCCCTCCGGCCTTCAGAAGAGGTCCAGGAAGGCCGGCGGGGGCCGAAAGGCTTTGCTCCCCACCGCCAGCATTTTAAAAGCAGTCCGGCATAGCAGGGAAGAGCTTCCTGCTATCGCGGACGGTTTTTGAAGGCAGGCGGGGGGGGGGGAAAGACTTTCGCCCCCCGCCGGCCTTCAGAAGAGGTCCAGGACCTCTTCTGAAGGCCGGCGGGGGGCGAAAGTCTTTCCCCCCCCCCGCCTGCCTTCCCGGGAGAGCGGAGAAAGGCAGCGCCTTTCTCCGCTGTTCCCGACGGCTTTTGAAGGCAGGCGGGGGGGGAGACTTTCGCCCCCCGCCCGCCTTCAGAAGAGGTCCTGGACCTCTTCTGAAGGCCGGCGGGGGGCAAAAGTCTTTGCTCCCCCCGCCTGCCTTCCCGGGGCAGCGGAGACTTCTCTGCTGTCCCGGGCGATCTTAAAATGCTGGCGGGCGGCAGCGAAGCTTTCGCTGCCACCCACCAGCATTTTAAAATCGCCCCGGGACAGCGGGGGCTTTTAAAATGCTGGCGGGCGGCAGCAAAGCCCTCCTGTCCCCGGAGCTTGCGGGGCGGGAGGTGGGGAGAAGGGCTTTTCTTCCCACCCCCAGCCTTCAGAACAGCCTTCTGAAGGCTGGGGGTGGGAAGAAAAGCCCTTCTCCCCACCCCCCAGCCTTCAGAAGAGGTCGGGGGACAGACTGTCCCCGGACCTGGTCTGAAGGCGGTTTCCCTAGGAACGCATTAATTGATTTTCAATGCATTCCTATGGGAAACCGTGCATCGCAAGACGAAAAACTCGCAAGAAGAAAAAACTTGCGGAACGAATTAATTTCGTCTTGCGAGGCACCACTGTAATTACAGCTCCATCCTATGTATTTTTACTTAGGTGGAACTAACTTCCACTGTATTCAGTACAGCTCATTCTAAGGTTAAGTAAGCATAGGATGGCTGCCTTAGATTATATCTTAAAGCAAAGGGATTAATGGAAGCACTGCCAAATGTATATTAAAGTTACACATTTTGGAGAGTAGCATGCATGAAGATTTGGGGCGCTACCAAAGTAGTTCCTGCAAACTTTAGAACATTGTCGTAGATATGATCATGTGTCACAGGAAACTGTTTTTGTAGAAATGTGCTGCAGAGCTGTTTCATCTTCACATGGCACTTTTGTCACAATTCGTGAAACTAATTCTTCAGCAATTTAATACATAATCAACATTAACTTTCCTTCTCAGTTGATCTTATGCGTAATGGCATTGACATCCTGGTTGGGACTCCAGGTCGAATTAAAGACCATCTTCAAAATAACAAATTGGACATTTCCAATCTAAAGCATGTTGTCCTGGATGAAGTTGACCAGATGCTGGACATGGGATTTGCGGAACAAGTAGAGGAAATTTTAGCATATGCGTATAAAAAAGGTAACTACTTCATCTGTTCACCTGTAATGGCAAGCCATAGAGCTCTTTTGTATCTGGATCTGTTTGCTCAGCAGACACTGTGCTGTCCACATTAGTCTCTCACCTGAATTGAAAGTACTGTGGAGGATTGGTCAATCTGTAGTGGAGGATTAAATTTGAAAGCAATTTAGTCTTACTCTCTTTCAGTGTCAGAGGACTTTAAATATAATTTGAGCCCAGTGCATAATATAGCATATAAATGAAAAAAATGAGCTATATGTACATTGGGTTAAAATTATTATGATACTATAGTTTTAGATTTAAAAGTTATTTTTAAGTATTTTGAAATACCCAGTGTCACACATTGCTTCTAAAAGGAAATGATGCTCTAAAAAGGTTTGGTATGGGGTTGTGTTCCTAATGGCATTTCAATAATTTTTTTAATTGGAGCTTATTAAAACTAGAACAGGAAAATGCTCACAAGTAAAGCATGAGACACTGGATATACAAGAGATGTGCATTCATTTGGGTTTCTATTTTATACTCTACATCTGCTTCTGTTGAATAGTAATACCTTGAGTGCACATGTTGAGAATTATCAGGAAGTAAGAGTGCACAAATGTTAATGTAATTTCTTCTCTTATTCTGAGTGGCGTTTTGCCTCTATTATGGATACGATGATTATAGATTTTCCTGTATTTTTAATCATGGAATTTAGTTTAATTGCTTTAACTTTGTATGACACAATATTTGTTTTGTGTTAAAGATTCTGAAGACAATCCACAGACGTTACTCTTTTCTGCAACTTGCCCACATTGGGTTTATGATGTAGCAAAGAAATACATGAAATCTAGATATGAGCAAATTGATCTTATTGGAAAGAAGACTCAAAAGACTGCAATGAATGTAGAAGTAAGTAATTTCTTCCAGTGAAACAAGATTAAATTTGTGTGTACCAAGTGTAATTCTTTTCTTTAAAAAGCAAGCAAACCCACAGTAAAGATAATTGGGTTGGATCCAAAGTTGGTTATACTTCGGTCATACTGAAATCAATTTCATTTAAGTCATAACTTACGGCCCACTCCTAGGCATGTCAACTTAGAAGCAAGTCCTATTGAATTCACTGGGGCTTACTCCCAGGTAAACAGGGCTATAATTCCAGCCTAACTTGTACCATTGATTTCAGTGGGATGAATGTTCAACTAATTTAGCCTTTAGTCATAGCTTCTTTTATTGCTAACCAGCATTAATTTCATTTTCTGACAGCATTTGGCTATTGAATGTCATTGGTCCCAGAGAGCTGCAGTCATTGGAGACGTTATTCAAGTCTACAGTGGTAGTCATGGACGTACCATCATATTTTGTGAGACCAAAAAAGAAGCAACTGAACTGGCCCTGAATGCCTCAATAAAACAGGTGCAATGACCCTCATTTCTGTAAAGGATTGCTACAAATTCAACTTAGCTTGAGCTGACTGTGGGAAAGGGTGTCTTGCTTAAGTGGATGCCATTTTGGCAGTCTCACAGTGCAAGTATCCTGTTTTCTGCATGAATGTATTCAGGCAGCTATGGATATTTTGGACATCACACTTTTCATGTAAAGGGGGGGAAAAATAGAAAATGGGTATGTCAGAATTCAGGGAAAATATTCTCTTGCATCCAAGATCTGTCAGAGCTCATTTAAATTGCTTTTGGGGTGGGAAGGAAACTGATCCTTGTCATTTGTCACTTCTGCCAATAATCTCCCATTAACTCTGTTTTATGTACTTAGGATGCACAGTCTTTACATGGTGATATTCCACAAAAGCAGAGAGAAGTTACACTGAAAGGCTTTCGCAATGGATCATTTGGAGTTCTGGTTGCAACCAATGTAGCTGCCCGAGGTTTAGATATCCCAGAGGTTGATCTGGTAATACAAAGTTCACCACCAAAGGTAAATTGCTAGTTCCTAGTGGAAAGGAGAGAACCCCCTTTAATTGTATGTTCATGTTGCAGGCCAGAGGTAGCTTACTTAAAGTGACAGACAACATTGGATGCCACATGTAGTGTTTTGTGCAATCTGTCTTTCATTTTGCATAACTAAACGCTCTTGCATGTCAGTAAATGTGAATGTTTGGCTTCTCTGTAGCTTTTTCATAAGATTAATATAAGCATTTCCCACAACTTTTCATTTGTGAAGGATGTAGAGTCCTATATTCATCGTTCTGGGCGCACAGGTCGAGCTGGCCGAACTGGGATGTGCATCTGTTTCTATCAGCGCAAGGAAGATTATCAGCTGAGACAAGTAGAACAAAAAGCGGTAATTATCTTCTTCCAACATTTTTGTGTCATTTATATGTTGGATATCTAAGCCGTTGGCATGTGTCTCCAAGGGTGGCTTTTCACTTGAATAATATACATATTCTTATTCTTAATTTCAGGGGATTACATTTAAACGCGTGGGTGTTCCTACAGCAACGGATATTATTAAGGCTTCCAGTAAAGATGCTCTCAGGTACTTCATTCTTTGTTTATATTTTGAACTTAATGCAGTGTCCAGCGCATGTCACGAGTTTCCATTAACCATATCTGTCCAAGATCAGATCAGGATATTGACTTAATGAAGACAGATTACAGATTCTGCTTCACAGCCTTCTATTTTAGCTCACAAGAACAGTAGCACTGTTGCACATTTTTGTTTCTTTGCAGCATGATAATCAGCATTTTTGTCAGCTGTGGAGAGTATGTATGTGGGTGTGTACTGATTTGATCTGTCAGGAAAAACCAAGAAACAAATTACTGGAGGCATACGGGGAAGTTTGGGTGATAATCTAGGGGTTGCATCCAGCTGGTCTTCCCCCTCTGTGTTCTCCATGCTCCTCAAAAGACTGACGCAGAGTTTTGGGGAGTGAGGGGACTCGCCTGAACAACATGGGGAGAGGAAAATGATTTATCCACCCACTTCTGTTGTAGTCCAGCATATACTGTTGAATGGAGCTCCCTAAACCTCTGGAGAATCTTTTTGTAGAAGGCAAAGTGGGAAGAGGAGAAGATTATGCAAGTCACCTTCTGTCAGCCATTGGATACAACCCTAGAATTCCAAAGCTGCAGTCCTGTACATGTTCTGAAGTAAGCCCCAAAATAGTGGGGTTTGCTCTCCAGTGTGTATTCAGGATTGCAGCCTTGTTTAAGCTTCAGTATCTCCTGTGTTATAAAATGTACACTTCTCATTTCAGCAGTTTACATGACACTGACTAATCTTTTGCTCAGATCTTTGGATTCCGTTCCTCCATCTGCCATTGACCATTTCAGACAGGCAGCTGAACGGCTGATAGAGGAAAAGGGGGCAGTGGAAGCTCTGGCTGCCGCACTGGCTCATATTTCTGGAGCTACTTCCATTGAACAGCGTTCTTTGCTCAACTCGGATGCGGTAAATATGGCATGCAGTTGCATAACATTTATATAGTCTAAATAAGATCTATTTTAAGGATAATCCTAGTCAAACTTTCCTGAAAGGACTTTCTTTCCATTATTTGGGTGAGAACACAGCGATACTGCCACACCCAAAAGGTCACACACACACACACACACACACACACCTGACATACTGAATGTACCAATACATTTTCTTTTTGACAAAGGACTAGCTAGGGTGGTATAATGGTTAGAGTGTTGGACTGGGACCTGGGAGGGTTCAAGTCCCCACTCAGCCTAGCCTACCTCACAGGGTTGTTGTGGGGATTAAATGGGAGAGGACCACATACGCCACCTTGAATTGGAGAAAAAGGTGGGATATAAATGCAACAAACTTAAGTAAATGAACAAATAATATTTGAGCCATAATTAAGTGATTGTGCATGGGCCCTGTAATTCCTTCTTTGGCAGGGAATCTTTTCCTCCCACCACCAAGGATAAATTGTATAACTGGCCTCCCAATGAGGATGTATTAAGGATATTAAATATAGATTGGTTTTATAAAAGCTAAACAGTCTATTTGGTAGTTTCACTGAATTATTGTGGAACCCTTTTTGTACCCTATGTTGTTGTTTTTATTATTAATAATAATAATCAAATTCTTATACAGTGGTGCCTCGCAAGACGAAATTAATCCGTTCCGCGAGTTTCTTCGTCTTGCGGTTTTTTCGTCTTGCGAAGCACGGCTATTAGCGGCTTAGCGGCTATTAACAGCTTAGCGGCTATTAACGGCTTAGCGGCTTTAAGAAAAAGGAAACAAACTCGCAAGACGTTTCGTCTTGCGAAGCAAGCCCATAGGGAAATTCGTCTTGCAGAACGACTCAAAAAACGGAAAACTCTTTCGCCTAGCGAGTTTTTCGTCTTGCGAGGCATTCGTCTTGCGGGGCACCACTGTACCTCACCCTTTATCTGTGGATATTAGGGTGGTTCACAGCATAAAAATACAAGATAAAAACACATAATAAAAACAAGAAACAAAACAATAACCCCAACCCCTCTCAAAAACACAATATATAGGATGTCAGTCAGCCAAAAGCCTGGTTGAATGGGAATGTTTTCACTTGGTGCCTAAAGTTGTATAATGAAGGTGCCAGGAGAATCTTCTCAGGGAAAGCATTCCACAAACAGAGATTCGACAAATCTTCCCAGTATAAAGGCCCTGTCATGCATCACCCCCTACCAAATAGCCCCCGTTGACAACACCAACAAGGCCTTGCCTGATTGTAAGGTCCAAATATGGTTGATATTGGGGAAGGCACTCTTAGATACTTGGGCCCCAAGCCACTTAGGGCTTTATATAGCCTAGTACTCTACTAACACCTTGAATTTGGCCTGGTAGTTCACTGACAGCCAGTGTGATGCTTTCAGGATTGGTAGCACATGTTCTTATCAGGCTGCCCCACTTACAACCTAGCAGCCATTAGTTGTAATGTAAAGACCTTTATCAAAAGCTCTTAACAATTAACCGGTTATATCCCTCTGGTGTTACTGTAAATGTCTATTGCTGCTTGCTTTTTAAAAGGGTTTTGTGACCATGACACTTCAGTGTTCAGTAGAAATGCACACCATTGGCTATGCTTGGCGAGGTCTGAAAGAACAGCTGGGTGAGGACATTGACAGCAAAGTGTCCCGAATGCGCTTTCTTAAGGGGAAGACGGTAAGAAATATTGACCTAGACATTTTGTAGGTATTTGCTAGTTGAGCATTTTATAGTATTTGTTTTTCCTCATCTGTTCTGATAACATGCAAAGCACAGGTTTTGCACTTGAAAACCAAAATGGTATTGGTTAAATGATATGAGGATGAATTTTATAATTAGAGTTAGTGTTGTCGTAGGATAGAACATATTATGTTGGAAATATGCAGAGTTGAATCATCACTTTTATGTGGCTGTGAATAAGGATTACAGAGCATGTTCTAACATTCATAAAATGTTAGGTAGTAAGGGTTATTTGATCTGTTTTGTAAGTGATGGAATAAAATACAATCACTTCTTTGTGTAGACTTCATATTTTTGCAGGGAATTTTTCAAGTACTGTACAGTTATTACTTCTGGTTAATGTTAATGGCTGACAAATCCTTTTCTCCTTCTTCATTTGACTTGTGTTTAGTTATTAAAAAACCAGCCATCTGTGTTTATCCTCATCAAACTAGTAGCCTTTTCTGGTTCTTAATGCTGGTCTGTAAAATACTTGGCCTTCGCCGGTACCTGAACTATTCACTTAGACGCTGCTCTATAATTTTTTTGTACAAATCAAATGCCGGCACTTTGTCAGGCACTTACTGTTGCATCTTAATATGTGAACTAGTAAGTTTGCCTTCTTCAAAGTGTTGCAGATTTCTTTGTTTAATGCCTGACGGTCAGTGTCTCTCTCTTGTATTCAGGGTGTGTGCTTTGATATTCCTGTTGCTGAACTAAATAAAGTACAGGTGAGAAATTGCTACTTAATGGATTTTTAAGTTTTTTCCACTTTATTATTAATACATAAATGAAGAAATACGATCTGCTATCACTATAAACACATTAAATTGGAAATGTTGCATTTTAGGAAGGAAGAAATTGGTTTTAAGAAATTTAATCAAGGGGTGAAACGGAACCTGATAGTTTCTACTCTTTTTTATCATTAAATACTTGTCTGAGATTCCATTCCATTCAGAGCAACACCATCATGCGGTTAAAACATGTATTTTATCAGATTATTTCCAATAACTAGAGGCAGTGGCTGAATAACATTTATAAAGTGTTATCTAAACCATTGTTTCCCAAACTTGTGTTTCCAGCTGTTTTTGATCTAAAGTTCCCATCATCCCTGGCCACTGGTCTTGCTTGCTAGGGATGATGGGAGTTGTAGTTCAAAAGCAGCTGGAAACACAAGTTTGGGAAACTGATCTAAACACTAGTTAAAGTAAGAAACATGGCTTCTTTTTTTACAGAAATGCTCGCTTTTGGAAGTTTTGAAACTTTCCTTTTATCAATTTTTGTTGGTCATTGTATGGAAGAAACATAAAAGAGGAAATAACAGGTTACCTTGAGGTGTCAAGAGGCAATATAACAATACTTTTCTTAACTTACTTTGATGCCTGGGGGGGGGTGTGGAATCTTCCATGTAGCTCAGAAAACTTCTATCCCTTTATTTTATGTGATGTTTGCAAATACTGGTTTGTAAATTCAGTGCCGATTGTAGAGATAACAAAAAAATTGTTTTTTATTAGCAAACATGGCAGGATACAAGACGCTGGCAACTTTCTGTGGCAACGGAATTGCCCGAGCTTGAAGAATCACGTGACAGCGGCCGAAGTGGTGGCTCGGATTTCAGGAATGGAAGGCGAGGTGGCGGCTCCAACAGGCATGACCGATTCAGAAACAGGGGCCAAAAAAGAAGCCATAGCCGGGCTTTTTGATCATTTGTTAATATGTCATACACAACTGGGACTAAATCACTTGTTTTATCAGAAGTAAAGTTGGTTACACTTTCCTATGTGCTTTTTATTGCTTTCTTAGATTTGTCTCATTCATACAATTCTGGCCGCATAACTCACTTGTTGGGGTAGGGAAACGGGAGTTTTGAATGTTACTAGGTAATTTTGCAATAAGGACTTGGGTCCAGAGTTTGCTTAATTCCCCCTGAAAAAAATTGCTGGGGGACGGGCGGGTTAGAGGATCCTCTAGAACAATATGTGGCTCTAGGGGACTGCACAGAGAGTGGGGAATTTGACAAATGTTGCCTCCTTCTCTCCTCTCCCCCATTCCACTAGCAGGATTTCATCACTCAATAAAAAAGCTGTGGACAGAAGGAGCTGTTGTTTGCAGAATGCAAAGTCCGGATCCAACCCAAGGGCTGCTATGCCATCCCTTTGTGCTGGTTAGTGTGAGTGGATGGTGGTGTAGGATCAGGAGCCAGCTGTACTAAATGCAGTGGTGCTCAACCCCAATCTTCTACATTTTTCTTAAGGCCATAATCATGATCGCTTTGCTTGGCTGCTGACAGATGGCACCACAACCTACAGCTTTCTGAGAGCTGTCAGTCCATTGTAGTAGCCTTGGAGGGAGGTGGCAGTGGGTGGTCCAGGCAAGCTTTGGATAAAGTTACAACTAGTCAGGGCAGCTGCTCATCAGCTGTCCTGCTCCGCTGCCCACTTCACCCACTATGTTGTTTCAGCTTTGGTGGCAGAAGGCAAAGAGGTGGGAAGTGACAGGAGAGCAGTACAGTTGCTAGGGAGCTATCCTATCATGAGTGTCCTTCGACATCTCACCTGAGCCGTTGTCTTCTGCTTGCAAAAGGTATCAGCTCAGCGGTGTGGGAGACTTGGTGAGGCCTGGAGGGAAGCGGGAGCTTTGTGGGGAAGAGGTGGGGTTGGTGCACCTTGGCACTGTTTTGTACCTCTTGACATGGGGTGGGGAGCAGGAGGATGGACTGAAGAACATTGAAGCTATCAGCCTGGGGCAGGCTTGGGAATCTCCGTTTGATATTTCAGATCAAGATGTGTTAGTGGGACAATCACATTTCAGTTATGGACATTGCAATTATGTCATGTGATGGGTTGCCCTGCCCATACGTCAAAGTAGGCCCACAGGGTTGGAGCCAAACAGGTTCCTCACTCCTGGTCTAATGGATAAGTGTGTGGGGTTGGTGAGGGGAAGAGTTGTTGTGGGTCACGGTTGTAGGTGGGTTTGGCAAGCAGCACAAGCTGTGGTGGACACCTAGTGTTGAGAGTGGGAGAGGTAGGCCGCAATGCAACCCACCCACCCCACCCCACCCACTCAGAGCCAATCACATTATCACAACCCTGTGAATCTGAAATAGCATTGAAAATGGTAGCCTTGGTTCACCCAACAGCCCACAAAGGGCAGGTTTATATCACTAAACTCCAGAACAAGCTATTAGCTGCACATATTTTTTAATAATATAATAATTTATTATTTATACCCTGCCCATCTGGCTGGGTTTCCCCAGCCACACTGGGTGTGGGTGGCTTTTAATGTTTTGATGTTTGGTTTTAGACTGTTGTAACCCATTTTGGGACCTGCTGGTGAAGGGTAGGTAATAAAATAACAACAATGCACATTAATAATACACTATTATTATTATTATTATTATTATTACTACTACGTACTGGTTTTTTGCCCAAAGCCCTCTAAAAGCATGAAAATGCATCATACAGAGGAGTATAAGAACGGAAGTGCCATTAATCAGTAAATAAAGCAACACAAGATTGCAAAATCACAACATTCGAGTGTGGGGGGGAAATCCTTCCCAAGTTAATTGGCCAGTCTGGTAAATATTTTATATTTAAATATTAAACCATGGGGATTCTCCTGGGTTTGCTCCCTCTTTTGGGGGGTTTTGTGTTCCACGTTAGGAAGCACTGTAAATCTCGGCTATGAAAAATCATTTTTAGAGCCAGTACTCAACCAAAGAGGAGAATGTCGTGACACCCTTAAGGACACTTTAAACAACAGTCGTGGCTCCCCCCCCCCCCGCAAATTATCCTTCCAAAGCGATAGCTTGTAGGGTGCTAAGAGTTACTGGGAGACCCCTATTCCGCCTCACGGAGATAATCTCAAAACTACGCTTCAGCCCAGTTTCCTCTGCGGCTTTGTTCTTTTCGCGCGCGTGGCCCTTGGCGCCCACCGCGGCCTCTGCTCGCTGCTTCTCCGTCCCTCGTTCGCCTGTGACGTCACCCGCTCCCCGCGACTCCATTTTAACTGAGGGAACGAGGTTGACGCGCATGCGGACTACCCTTCGGGAGGGTTCTGGGCGGGCATAAAGCCAACTGATCGGCAGAGAGAGAGAGAGCGAGTGGAGGAGGCGAGAGACGAGCGAGGAAAGCGCAGCAGCCCGTTCAGTGGGAAGATGGCGACCCCCGCCGAGTGGGCCTCGCTGTGCGAGAAGTTCCGCAGCGCCGTCAACCTCTCCTACGTAGAGTCCAAGAAAGACCCGGAGACGGAGCCGTACCGCTCCAAGTACAGCGCCCGGGAGCTGCTGGAAGGCATCAAGCAGCAGCTGGGCTCCGAGGAGGCGGAAGGCAGCCCGGGAGGCGCCGGCGGAGGCGCGGCCGGGGCCGACGAGCGGGAGCGGCAGCGCGCCGTGGCGCTGGCCGCCGTGGAGTACGAGCTCGGGGTGAACCACACCGACACGCAGGAGTACTCGGCCGGCGAGGAGCACCTGGTGAAGTGCGCGCAGCTGCTGGAGCCTCACCGCCTCTCCCGGGAGTGCGTCTCCCTCTACATCCAGGCCCAGGTGGGGCAAGGAAGGAGGGGTCGTCGGTCGCTCCCCCCCCCCCCCGCCGCAATAGCTCACCCCAAAAGGGGGCTCAGACCCACAACTGCGAGGAGCGGTGGATAAGAAACAGGGTGCACGAACGTGTGCCCTCCCCCCCCCCCCGCACACGCGCGTCAAACCTCTCTGCGTCGCTCGCGCTGTTTGGGATAATGCAGGTTCCTAAACCTCAGAGTGCCGCATACTTGCCGGGGCTTTTAAACATCAACTGGTGCACGTGGCGCAATGTGTACATTCATCGCCCACCCGTCTTAACAGCAAAGGTTTTCTTGGGCCTGGGCAGTCACCGTTTGTCCTGGGGGATGGCATGATTTGGAAGTCAGAAATCAACTGGGGAGAAGGAGCTTTCCTGACCTGTGCAATTTTCCTTATGGAAATGGCTGAGTTTTTAGTTTTGTTAGCCTAATCGATTCTGCGGCATCTCTCCTCATTATGAAATCTAGTCGATGCATAATAGGCATCTAAGACGAATAATATGTTGGCTTGGATCCAGAGTCGGATCTAATGGCTCGCGGAAGAGAGCAGGCAACGTTTGCTGATTCTCTCATCCTCCTGCACCTCTTCCCACACTTCCGGTGTTCCTCCATATTGGGGGGGGGGAGGAAAGGGGAAATCAGCAAAAAATATTCTTTCCTTTTATTTGAGCAGAGATTTTTGTCAGTAACTTAACTCACAGGATCTCAAGATCCAAGTTATTTGATTTGGCACTTTGGAACTCTTGTTGAAGTATTGGATGATGCCCCCAAAAGATGTGTGAAATGTTACATAACAAGCATTAACTGTCCACACTTTTTTAATCCATCAATGAATGAAGTTGTTTCCTCCCCACTCTTCTCATTGTTTTGCCTTTTTGTAAGAATAACCTTTGAACTGTTACCCATTCTATAGAAGTATTGTTGAAACTGCATATCAGAGTTGGAAATCCAGAAGGCTTTGTGTTCTGTTGCTGCTGCAGCCATGTGTCTATTCTTCTTGTTTTAGTGCAAGGGGGTGGCATGTGTCAAATTGGAGAAATGCAGTGCTGTGGTGCAAAGTATTAAGGAAGGGTTGAGCTGGTGGTGATGGCAGACCATCCTCTGGAATATTGGTTTGCAAGGCAGTAACGCAGTTACTTCAAGAAATGAAAAACAAATTTGCAGTTCATGTGCTTACAGTGATTATTTACTATTGCAGTTTGAGAGCTGAGTAGCTCCACTCAAGAGAGTTTGTGGATCAAAATAATTTGTGTGTCAGTAGCAGGCTGTGTGTACACAACATGTTTAAGGCTTCCCCCAAAAATTCTTCCAACAGTAATTTGTTAAGGGTGCTAGGAATGGTAGTTCTGTGAGAGGTAAACTACAATTCCCAGAATTATTTGGGGAAAGGCATGTGGTTTAAATGTATGGGGTGTACATGGCTGCAGTAGCAAGGAAGGAATGATGACATTTAGTCCAGATGGCTTTTGTTCGCAAACTACAGTGGTGTTAGAACTAGACCACTGTGGCTCCCAGTGACCAATAATAACATGATTTGAGTTTTAGAATTGTAACCTTTTGGACTAGCTTGAAGCTTCTTCTGTTTCTTGCATGTTCATACTAATTGTTTTATTGCTTGCATGTTTCCCATCCTGGGCTCCTTTAGGAGGAATGTCAGGATACAAAATTCAAGAAATAAATATTAGGCACTGGAAAGGATAGCTTATATTGAGGTAATGTGCTGCACATTCCTGGCCTGGCTCCCCAATATGTGTCTTTAAGGTGGAATAAGTATAGTATAAGTCTGGTTCTTGTATAATATGTAAGGGGGTGACCCCTCTTCCCTATTCATTGATGGTGGATTTGTGCCATTCATAGCTTTACAAAAAAATGTTTCAATTTCCCTCTTCTTTTGTAGAATAACCTGGGCATCCTGTGGTCAGAAAGAGATAACATTAAAACAGCTCAGACTTACTTGGAATCTGCAGAGGCTTTATATAATCAGTACATGAAAGAGGTAATGTGTTGTATGAGCACGTCTTATGTTTCTGTAATGTGGTGGCACCTCAAGGCGTAATCAAAATTGCAAGTTCTAATATCAATGAGTTGCAATCATTAATAATAAACAGGCTTTCTGGATTAATTGTTACTGAGCTTTGCAAGTTGAGAGGCCTGTTTTCTCATGTTATAAAATGAGACATTTTGATACAATATATGTGTTGTCAGGAGTTTTGATGCCTGAATTCTGAAAAATGATTATAGTACTAAGTGAAAAATATACCTACTGTTCAGATAACATTTTTAGATAGCTTCGAAATGGTTGGCATTTATGCAGAGTGTTCTGTGCAAACAGCTGAGTAGAAAATCAGTGTCAACTCACAATTGCAGCTGTGCTTTCATCCCTCTGTAACCACATAAAGCATCTATAAAACAGCTTAGGGATACTTCCATTATTAGTTATAATAACTGGAAAATTCTAAAAACACTTTGACTTATTGCTGTATGGCTAAAATGCAGTGCAGAATTAGTTTTCTAAAAAAGAGCTTTTCTGTATATCAGGAGGACTTATAACAAGCTAAACTCCCTATGCATAACAAGCAGCCTTCTAAGTTGTTGACTCTGCTGTGCCATAGCATTAGCACAATGGAGCCTTTGTTATACCCTCGGGGGCGCTATTTCTGCACTGCCTTTCTGCATTTCCAGTGTTTGTTCATTCTCTGACATGGCTTCTATGAAACCAGTGGAGTGCTGCACTTTGGCAAATTCTAAAAAGTGATGCTGAAAATATTTCACTTGTTTCATATCTACGCTCTTGTCTTATTTTGCTGAATTTACTTTTGACTAGAGATGATGATGCTTTGGAGAAAGGCCTGAGAAGAACAAGCCTGCCTTCTTGTTTAATCCAGTGCAGTTCCTCTGTTTCTTAACAACCTACCTGTCACATTTAGAGTATTCTTCCTGGATTGTTGAATCTAGGTACCAGTGGCTCAACTTCCTGTGTGCTGGTTTATGTTCATGCTAAACCTGTCATCTCCCTAGTGTCAAAACCCTGCCTTGGGAGGTGTGTCCAGTCCCACTTGATCATCCTTGATTTGAGGTTAAATGTCCCACGCCCT
The DNA here is from genome assembly GCF_964106645.2 of Podarcis pityusensis. Taxonomy (NCBI): domain Eukaryota; kingdom Metazoa; phylum Chordata; class Lepidosauria; order Squamata; family Lacertidae; genus Podarcis; species Podarcis pityusensis. The sequence continues at coordinate 71,769,974 of NC_138032.1, read as the reverse complement.
GTCAACTCATTTCCCTTAGTTTTACTTGGTTGAAAATAAGAATTATTGCCTTCTTCCAAATATGATGGGTGACCTTTCCCCCTTGCAAGTGCATTTAAGATACCATTGTGATATTGTATGTCATAGGTTATTTAGAGAGGAAGCTGCTTTTATTTCTTTATGAAACTGTCTCTCTCCTCCCCCTTTTTTCTCTGTCCCTGATCTTAATAAAGCTTCTTAATTCCAAACCTGTTATTTAACCAGATACTTTGACAGTGCAAGGAGCAGCTGTCCCTCTGTGCTTGGCCAGTGGTTTATGCCACACATGCAGACATAGGGCAACAAAATGATTGATGAATTGACAGGTTGAATGCTGCAACTCAGTGACAGGGAGATAGATAAAGGTGACTGTAGGCAGCTGCCCTGGTCTGAGTTTCACTTGAAAGCGCTTCCAGTTCTCCCTGCCGAAGAGGTGAGGTAGTAGTCAGGTAGTGGTGGCAAAAGAAATCTGGGAGTCCAGACTTGTTAATCACACCTATAACGATGGAAGGGTTTGCAGCTCCAGAAAGTCCTAAAATGAAATGGAGCTAGAGGAACCAGATTTGTATTCAGAACTGTCAGGGAACTCCCATTGGAAGGAAGGGAGGTGAAAGGGCTCACACAGGTTGGGAGAGACTCAGCAGCTGAAGAGGGAACCAGTAGGGGGAGAGGAGGTGAGCTGAGGGAAAGTGAGCTGGAGGGATGGCTCAGAGACACTTCCAGCGAAAACAGTGGGGAGGTTTCAGGACCTCCTGTAGGGACACCCACTCCTCGCCGGAAACTGTCACGCAGAGAGTCCAGAAGACGTGTTTCCGTTAAGGAGCTTTTATGTTGGAAGCGATTCCGAAAGCAACCACTGTCGGAATCTGCCAGCGACTGACGGAGCCATGTTTAAGGGGCTCCATTACAGACAGAGGTTTGCAAACTTGACCAAACTCTGAGGGACTTGGATTTTACACACAAGCAGCTCATCGTCCCATCACAAGAACATATTTCCAGAAACCATTTGTTGGATTTGTTAACTATACATATGGGTCTTATTTATTGTTATTAAAAAAATTATCTTGCTTTTCAGTAATTATGCTCTCAAAGTGACTTATTAAAGGTAGAAATGTGGTGAAACATTTAAAGGGGTATGTGGGGGCCAGTTGCTGCCCTCTCCCTGATTTTGCAGACTCCTGCAAAGCTGGGGCTAACTCAAAATGGCATCTGCCACTATCCCACCAGTTCCCAAGCAGAAAAAAGAAGAAGCCTTAGTGATTTGCAAAGAGAATAAAAGCAGCTACAAATTAAGCTTGAGAAATAAATTTATAACAGGACATGTGACTACTTTGTGCTCTAGAGTTGTTCAAGAGCTTGAACTAATAACTGGATCTCAATATTAAATATGCTGTTCATTCAGGGATATATTTCTCTTGTGTTGTTTTTACCTCTGTGTGATGTCTTGTATCTAGTTGCAACCACTTTTGTCTTGAGTGCATTGAGTAGCACATAAAGCAAAAATTTCTGAAAGCATATTCTTCCAGAGTTTCTGGTTTGTTCATTGAGGTAAACATTCTTTTTTTCTATATTGTTACATTTACTGAAACTCTTGTTTAAAAGCATCACATTATTTCTGTCAGTGCTGCAGAGCTCAGGAGAAGTAACTGTTCAAGAGAATAGAACAGGTTTTTAGAAGAATGTGCAGTTAGAGATGCATGATTACAGGTTCTACAACACAATAGGGAAGAACGGATTTTTAAGAAAGAGATATGTCTTCTGGTTGGATGTCTTGATACTTAGATGTTTTGTGCAATAAGAACATATTTCTGGATGCATCTTAACTTAATATTCTCTGCAGTACCAAAGTGCAGCCTGTAGAGAGCACAAATCCACTGAATGTATTTATTAAGTTCGTATATGTTATGTTTTGCAGAATGGGAATCCCCCGCTTGATTCCAGTGAACATTTTATGGATGAAGAAGAGAAACTTACTGACCAAGAAAGATCAAAAAGGTATATGTTGAATTGTAAAGTCAGAGATTGGGAGGGGTGTTTCTGTCTTAAAATTAAATCTAAACCCTCTGTTTCCCCAGATTTGAGAAAGTCTATACTCATACGTTATATTATCTGGCCCAAGTCTACCAGCACCTGGAGATGATTGAGAAGGCTGCACAGTATTGCCATACCACCCTTAAACGGCAGCTTGAATATAGTGGCTACTATCCAGTAGAATGGGCTCTCAATGCAGCTACTTTGTCTCAGTATTATCTCACAAAGGTAGTCACTTCAATGTTTTCTTCAGTGTACCTAATTTGTTAAGGTGCTACCAATGTCAGAGGTGCTATTTGACCAGCTTTCAAAAAGCTATTGTTATCTGTGGTATGAGTCTTATTGGCAGGCATTGGGTTGCATCATCTTCCACACTAAGTTAATTGCACTTAAGTTCCCTTTGAAATCCATGGGACTGAAAGTCACGACTAGCTTGCCTCATTCATTTTGTAAGTCAATGTTCTTTCTAGCTTTGTTGGCATTTACAGATGTCAAACTCACAGCCAAAAACATGAATAACAAAAAGGTCATGTTTCAGGAGAAGTGCATTAGAGAAATTTATTCCTCAAATTTGTTATGATATGAGTGTGTATGTAAGGGTGGGGAGACTCCATAGAAGACCTTTACCTGTTTGTCCTCAGCTTTCTTACTATACAGCGTTGCCAGATTATATCCCCAGATCCTTCAAAGATCACGCATTTGGGCAAACAATTGGGCAACTGAATTATTTCATTCTTAAATATTAAGAGAAAAATATCTTACTGTGTACCAGGAACAAACGCCACCATGTCTTCTCTTTACAGCAATGTTTCATGGAGTCCAGGCATTGTTTAGCAGCTGCCAGTGTCATCTTTGGCCAAGCTGGACAGGTGCCATCTGCAGAGGACAGTAAGTCATCTCATTTTAATCCTCACTGTAGTGGCTTTGAGTTATATGGGTTAGCAAAAATGTTGAATTCTCTGCTTGCTGTCAGTTTCAGTGCTGCATTGATTTTGTGGGACTGGAGGAAGAGGTTGCAATGTGAGAGGGTGAAGAGGTGCCCTTCAGCAAGGCTACACTTCTCTATTGGGCTTGTACAGCTTTGAAACTAACGGTGCAGACTTGGGGCATAGTGGTGGTGCCGAGGAAATAGCTTTCGATATTTCAACTTTAGAGAGGGAGAGAAGATGTATAGTTTTCCTCTGTTCATAGAATTGTTGAAAGGGACCCCGACTCACCTAGTCCAACCTCCTGCAATGCAAGAATCTTAACTAGATCATGCATGACAGATGGCCATCCATCCTGTGCTTAAAAACCTATAAGGAAGCAGAGTCCACCACCTCTTGTGGGAGTCCGTTCCACTGTCAAACAGCTCTGACTCTCAGAAAGTCCTTCCTGATGTTTAGTCAGAATCTTCTTTCTTGTGACTTGAATCCATGGGTTCGGGTCCTGCCCTCTACAGCAGAAGAAAACAAGCTTGCTCCATCTTCCATGTTACAGCCCTTTTAGATATTTGAAGATGGCTATCATATATCTAAATCTCTTCTTTACATGGTTAAACATACCCAATTCCCTCAACCATTCCTCATAAAGCTTGGTTTCCAGAACCTTGATCATCTTGGCTGCCTTCCTCCAGATGTTCCAGCTTGTCAATATCCTTCTTAAATTGTGGTGCCCAGACGTGGACACAGTACCCCAGGTGTGGTTTGACCAGGGAAGAACAGAGTGGTACTATGACTTCCCTTGAAAGGAACACTAGACTTCTATTGATTCAGCCTAGAATAGCATTAGCTTTTTTTACTGCTGCATCATACTGTTGACTCCTGTTAAGCTTGTCTACTAAGACCCTTAGATCCTTTTCACATGTATTATTGGCAGTCCAGGTGTCCCACTTCTTATATTTTTGCAGCTGCCTATAACCTGCTATAAGTTGTATTGGTAGTATACCTCGCTGTTTCATTTTTTACTTTTTAGGACTGTTAATGCTAGAAATGCTTAAACTATTTTAACGATGTTATGAAAACTGTTTTCTAAGATGTTCTTTACACCCTGTTTTCCTGAATAGAAATTAAATGTCTCCCTCCATTTCCAGTAGAAGTATCTTGAAGCTGTTTGATCCCCGTTACATTATGGAAAAGCTTCAGGATTAGAAAATATTAGGACCAAAAGTTAAACCTTCCTCCTTATAACCATTTAATAGATTCCAGTAGTATTAGTTACTTGAATTCTGTGTAGTCCTTCAGGTAATTTTAAGTGGCTAACTTATCCTCCCCCCCCCCCCCCGAGATGGCTTTTCAAAATCTAACTGTCAACTAGCTTAATGAATATTGTAATATTTTAAATCAGATGAAACAGAACAAGATCAGCAAGACCTTCGACAGAGAAGAGCTGAAATTGCAAGGTGTTGGATTAAGTACTGCTTGAACTTGTTGCAGGGAGCCAGGAAATTGCTTGAGGTAATCAAGAAACGGAGTGCAAATAACCTTTTTAACATTTGCAGGAGTAACTAAACACAGTAGTCGCAACAGCTGCTAGTGGTGCTGAGACTCGAGGGTATAGTAAATGTAAGTCACAAGGTTGCTGTGTATACAGAGATAGGAACCAAAATCAGTTGAGTGCTGGAATCTCTGCTTAATTTTTAAACCTTCAAGCAATATTCTGCTTGGGCAGTAGAACACTTAATCTTGTGTTTGCCAGTTTTGACCATATCACCTTGATTTCATCATGGGCCTTGATGCTTTACTGATAGTATCCAAATGGGTTCAGTAGGAGCTAGATACATTACCTAACCAAGAAAGCAGAGTTTTCTTTGTTAAAGCTAGTCTGCAATTGGTGCATACTCTGTGTTTACACAGTTTTACACTTCAACTTCTTCGGTAATTTTCTACTTGCCTATTATTGTCCTGTCAGAGTGGATATTTAGCAGCTGAGATAGGCAAGCAGGCAGGTATTCCCATATGTCCCAGTGGCCGTGAAGATGTCAGCATCTCATCTATTAAAAAATCAGCTGTGTAATTTCCACTGCCTTGTTAGGTTTTCCTTAAATTGTTGTGGTGCTTATATACTGCTTTTGTCCCAAGTGACCCCAAAGCAATTAAAAAAATAAATAAGAAAATATCATTATGAATCACAAAACACCATTGAGATAACAGTAAAATATTAGCAGCATACGTAAGCTGTTAAGATTTTCAATTCGGGAAAGCAGTTCCTACTGTCTGATAACACAGTACAGTCATACCTCATGTTACAGCTGCTTCAGATTACGTGCTTTCAGGTTGAGGACCACGGGAAACCCAGAAGTACTGGAATGGGTTACTTCCAGGTTTCACTGCTCGCGCATGTGGAGAAGCGCCAAATCGCACCGGCACAGACACAGTGCTTCAGGATGCGAAAGCTGTGGGTTGCAGATGTGCCTCCGTTACGGATTACGTCCGCTACCCGAGGTTCCACTGTAGTACTAACAATGGATAGGAAAGGAAAAAGAGAACCCTACAAGATGTCAGATATATTGGGAGTGGTTTAACGAAAATTTCAAGTATGACAACCACTTGCTGTGAAATAAGTCAAGGAAAATATCTCAAGAGTTACTGCTTGGAGAATTGTTGAAAACTCTTTAATATGCCTCCTCCACTAAGTTGCTGCTATAAGCTCAGCTTGTGTTTCCATTGAATTATCAAAATAAATAAGAATCATATATGGAAGTACTAAATAATTTCTAGAAATCCAAAACATGTATTTTTCTGTCATGCAAACATAGGAGTAACAGACGTTGCTACTGTGAACGTGATTAATTTATCAAATTGGTGGTATCTAGTTTTTTGACATCTCGTGGCGAAGTATTTCACACTCTGCGTTCTTGTTTTAGGACAACATTGGGGAGCTGGATCCAGACAGGCAGTCGGAGCTTAAAGCCCAGCAGAAGAAAGAGGAGGATGAGAAGGAAGAGGACAGGAAGAAAGCTGTTCTGTTTGGAACTAGTGATCTGTGTGACTCTATTTTGGCCATGGAAGAAAAAGTGAGCTGTGTGTTTCCACTAGACTTCAAAGAAGCCAGAGAAGTCTTCTTAGTGGGTCAGAATTATGTCAATGAAGCAAAAGATTTCTTTCAGGTAGATGGGTATGTCACTGACCACATTGAAATTCTTCAGGATCACAGTGCCTTGTTCAAGGTGCTGGCATTCTTTGAAGAAGATTATGAGAGGCGTTGCAAGATGCACAAGCGTAGGATAGATATGCTGGAGCCCATATATGCTGGCTTAAACCCTCAGTATTACCTTCTGCTCAGTAGGCAGCTTCAGTTTGAATTAGCTGACACCTATTACGAGATGATGGATTTAAAAGTGGCCATTGGAAATAAGCTAGAGGAACTTGACTCCCACACAATAAAGAAAATAAATTCTCTTGCTCAGATGGCCATGAAATACTATGAACTCTTTTTGGATTCATTGAGGAACCCTGATAAGATTTTCCCCGAGACCCTAGAGGAGGATGTCCTGCGCCCTGCCATGGTGGCTAAGTTCCATATTGCCCGCCTTTATGGCAAGCTTATTACTTCGGATGGCAAGAAACAGTTGGAGAACATGCAGACCTCGTTGGAATATTACTCGTTTTTGGTAGACTACTGCGAGAAGCACACAGATGCCGTCCAGGCCATTGAAACTGAGCTCGAGCTCAGTAGAGAGATGGTTGGGCTTCTCCCAACAAGAATGGAAAGGCTAAGAGCCAAGCTTTCTACTTTCACTTAAACTCCTTCCTCCCGTGGAAATGTGCAATATTAACACAATCGCTGTCCAAAGAGGCAGTTTCCCTTATGGCAGTTGCCTTGTAGTCATCCGACATCTGTTGTGTGCTCCCACTGTGACAGGCAGCATAGAACCCGTATAAAATGGAAAACTTGTCAAGTGTAGTAATTCTCCCACACTTCAATATTAAGTATACAGTGAATGGTCAACTGGTGCTCTGTATTGCTTGCTCCGTACTGACATGCACACCTTCCTGCCTTATTTTTCTCCTTCCACTACGTGGTCCAGTTTCCAACTGTAGTGCTGCTCTCCAACTGTTTCTTCCAAAAGGGAACTTTTTGAGTACGTTGTATTTACAGCCCAATCCATCCCCACAAAATAGAGACTTAGGTAGGTGGAATTTATTTTCCTCATTAACAGTCCCTGAAAAAAACCTTAACATATCTCTAATTTAATGGCGTCATATTTATTTTTGTATATGTTAGCTGTCCTCCTTTTGAATCCTGTTAAATAGGATCAATAAACAAACATGCCTGATTGCACATTCTCTTGCCGTCATTTTGTGTGTGTGTGTTGTGACCTGTTTGGCAGTAGAAACCTGTTCCAGTTTTTCTCCACAAGTTACAGCCTGAGTCTTAAATACATTCCAGCTATTACCAAATCATAGGCCAGGACTCTTGTTAGTCCCGTCCTATAACTGAAGTTCATATTCCCATCTGTAAGGACCAGAGTTGAACGTTTAAAGACAATAAAAGCAAAGATTATCTGGCAGCTTGCATCTATGTTCAATGGCATATTCTCTTATTAATAGTGGTTTTTGAAAGGGGGAGGTGAAAATTAAGAAATGCCCACCATCCTATTCTCATAGTGGCCAGTCAGATATCTATGGGAAACTAGCATGTAAGACATGAATACAACAGCATTCTTCCGCTTGTGACCCCCAGAAACTGGTATTCAGAGGCATACTGCCTCCAGCAGTGAAGTTAGAATCTAAGCATCATGGCTAGCAGCCACTCCTCCATGAATTTGCCTATGCCTCTTATGTGAAGGAGTACTTTATTTTGTCTGTCCTGAATCTTCCAACATGGAGCTCCATTGGATGCCCATGAATTCTAGTGTTATGAGAGAGAGAGAAAAACTTTTTCTTACCCACTTTCTCCAAACCATACATACTTTTAAACACTTCTGTCATGTTCTCCCCCACCCACATACTTGCCATTTTCCGGACTAAAAAGCCCCAAATGTAATCTTTCCTCATTGGAGAATTGCTGCAGTCCCTTGATCATTTCTGGTTCTTTCCTGAATATTTTCCAGCTCTACAATGTCTCTTTTGAAGTGTGACCAGAACTGTACATAATATTCCCAGTGTGGTCACACCATAGATTTGTCTAGCGGCCTAATGACATTGGCAGTTACATTTTCAACCTCTTTCCTAATGCTGCCTTATATGGACTTTGCCATTTTCACAGCTGCTGCACATGCGAGTCAACATCTCCATCAAGCTGTCTTCTGCAACCCCAAGGTCTTGTTCCTGGTCAGTCAACAGCAGCTGAGACTCCCATTAGCTTATATATGAAGTTGGGGGTTGGTTTGTTGGTTTGTTTTTGCCCCAGTGTGCATCACTTAAACTAAAATGCACCTGCTATTTTACTATCATTCACCCAGTTTACTATCATTCACTCCCTTTGGAGAACTTTTCAATCACTTTTTGTTTTAAACATCCAAAGCAATTTGGCCACCTCACTGCTTACCTTGACTTCTAGATAATTAAATAAAAAGCACAGGTCCCACCCAATACTAATCATTTAGGGACTCCACTTTCCCCATCCCCTGCATTAGGAGAAAAGTCCCATTTATTCCTGCTCTCTGCTTCCTGTTTCTTAACCGGCCATTGATCCTCAAGAGGGCCCTGTCCTCTTACTTCATGACTGTTAAGCTTACTCAGGAGTCTTTGGTGAGGTACTTCATCAGCAGCTTTTTGACAATCTTTAAGTACACAATATCTGATGGATCAACTTGTGTCAATATGATTGTTGGCACTCAAGGAACAAGGTTTACTCTTGCGGAAGCCATGCTGGTTCTGCTTCGGTAAGACCTGTTCTATACCCTTAGTAATTCTGCCTTTACAGTCTTTCCTTTAGCTTCCCAGCACATATGCTAAGGTAAGTTGCCTGTAACTTCCTGGATCCCATCTGGGTTCCTGGTTAGGAGCTGAATCCTGGCTTGTTCAGCTATTTGCACAAGAGGAGCAAAGCAGCTGCAAAGGGGCTCCATTCACCTGCATGCAAGTCACCACAAGCCCACCACAAGACAAGAATGAGCAACATGTTTGCTGCAGCTTGGGCTGGATGTTTTTGATTTCGCAGTTCTGCCAGCAACTCATTTTTTGTGTTACTAAATACAGTACCCTTAGGGAAATAGAATGGGGGGAGGCAAGGGCTGCCATCTTCAGTGTTCCTTGCATCTTGTTGAGGGTGGGAGAGCTATGGGTAGATTTGAAGATCACATTACACTTCCATTCATCTGTCCATCTTGAACGCAGTACATTAACCATTTGAAAAAAGTAACTATTCAAGAGAAACACCATAGCAGCAGGATGCTAAAACTGTAAGTTAATTGCAAGCTCACCGTGGGTAAATATTGGTTGTAACAAGGCAGTGAGGTATAATTGGGAAAACTATATATTTGATTTAGCTTGCCTACAAACCCCCTCTCCCCTCTGTGCTCCTGCTGGTGCTGCTACAATGACTGATGCACTGTGGAATTCTTCAATGATAGGTCAAGTACCATAAGCAGTTACTCTGGAATTAGAAGGGTCTGTTATTTGTTTGATGCAGTCTGGAATACTTTTTCATGAACTAGGCAAATTTATGTTTTGCCATTTTTAGCTCTTATCAGAAAGAGGGAAGAGTTGCCAGGCACGGCCCACAGAGCAACCGTTGCTGAGAGCTTACGCCGCCTCCTCTTGCCCTAGTGAGAGACTGATCACATCACAAAGGCCAGCTGGGTTGCTGTGGGCAGCTGCTTAAGGGTCTGGCTATTCGGGACATTCTGTGGAACATCGAGAGAGGTTGCTCATTGTTCTCTTCCGTTGTACAATTGCAAATTGTTTTGAAAGCCACTGAGAGCCCTAAGCAAAGGACAAGATATGTAATCTGCAGGGCGCTGCCTTTGTAGATGGTCTGAAGACTGCAGCTTGTTCAGAGTGCTGTGTTCAGGCTAGTGTCAGTGACTAACTGTTTGGAGCGTATTCCTTTATTGCTCAGTCTTAGGAAGCTGCCTTATGCCTGGGCACATTATTTGTACATCTAGGCCACTATTGCTTGTTCTGAGTGGCAGCAGTTCAGCTGCACATAATCTAAATTGTCTTGGTCAATGTTGGCACACAAGAACATTGCTTAGTGAATGTAATTACCTCCTCTTCCAATCACAAATTATCCTGTATTAATATTTATTTAATATTTTTGTTGTGGGGAGGGGAAAAGAAGCTACTGTGCTCACTGAGGGCCCCATCCCCAAGCAGCAGAGATCTTATTCAATAACACCTCTGGCTATTGAGGACTAGAAACTATTATTACTACTGATTTTCAGAAAGCTGAATTCTGTACTTTTCCTATGTGCTTACAAAAGAACAGGATCACTTTGGCTGTAAAGAGAAGCTGGACTCAAGGCATAGCAGCCCCTCAGCCTGGGTTTTTTTTTGTTTTTTGCAACATTGTGTGGACTTCTGAAACCATAACTGCTATGTGAACATCCAGTGGGCTAACCTGTGTTGAAAAGTTATGGAGCAACTTTCCCAATTTCTTGTTGCACTGTAACAGTGTAACAGCGCAGATGCATGCATGTAATTTTCTTAGAAGCAAGCCTCACCAGTGGTCAATGGGACTTACTCTCTAGTGAGCATTTTTAGGTTTGGAGTCTAATAAGACCGTTGTCAGTTGAGCTGACTGCAAAAGTTAGGCATGGATGGCTGTAACGCTCCATAGCTTCCCAGGCAACCTGTTCGTTGAAAAACTTTGTGAGCACTTGAGTGGTAGGTGTGTTTGTTTATGTAAAATCTATCAATGAAGATAACGGTTTTATGTCCTTGGTCTGTTGTTCGGAGAATATTAGCAACAACAGCTGCACATCCCAACCGCACAATTTCCTCTCCCAACTGGTAGCGATGTCAGTAAATGTTAGGTTTTGGTATGGAAATGCAATGCTGATAATCAAGTTTAATCTATTCACCGTGACCGCTGGCATACACATAGTTTTGCTGCTCTGAAGGAAAGGCTTTGTTTAATCAGGGCAGAAGTCAGCCAAAGGTTATTTACCAATTAGTTGTATCAATTTCAATGAGAGACTTATGGGGAAGAGGCTTTCTCAGTGACAAAGCACAAGGTCCCAGGTGTTCATCCCTGAAATCTTTAGGTAGGACTATGAAAGTTTTTCATTTGAAACCATGGTGAGATACTGCCAGTCAGTGTAGAGAATACACTGGTTTAACTTGGTATGGCAGCCTCCAACATTTCTAGTATGCACATTTTTAGTATGCACCATTGAAATATAAAAAAGGATGCTTAGCTTTGGGTGGATGGTGTCGTAGATCTAATTATCTTATCAGAAAATAAGGCAAGGTTTCCTGGAGCATACCTCATCACATATCACCAAAAAACACCCACTGCAAGTTACATGTAAGTTACAGCAAGAAGGTGGGGTTGGGGAGAGATAAGCGTGTTTGTTGATTAATGATCCCCGCTCTCCTTAATTGCCCCATTCTCCTAAATATGATGCAGTAATTTATAGGATCATGGTGTCTCCCCAACACAGCAGGAGTCATTGCTATGCTGGCATGTTCTATGTACAATTGCTGACGAGTAAGAGTGGGCTGCAAGTAGTTAAATTTGGTAGGGGTTCATATTGCATGGCTTTGCAACATACCTGCTCAACGTCTGTTGTAGCCTCAACATGAAGCAATTGCTGTGAGAAACCAGTAACTTGCACAAAAATCTCCCTCTAAGCCACAAAGCGACAAGAAGCATAGCCTATAACTACGGCCTTGTTCTTGGAAACAGCAGATGAGGTGATAACAGTTATCATGCCAGAACTGCAAATGGGGCTCACATGACTAAATGATACTGCATACGATAAAAATCGGGGTCAGGCCAAGATGTTTTGTGACCTGAGGCATAGGAGAAGCTGGCATCCTCCAACATGCAGAAGTTGGCCAGATTGGCAGTTGACTCTTTCTTCAACACTGACAATGAGACGGCAACATCCACCACCGCAGCCTGGATTGGTACACACAATTCTGTCATCAAACACTTGGGCAACACTCCCCACCTCCAGCTGCTGCCACCAGAGGCACCTGCCTCACCCTGCCTAGCAGAAGGACCCTGGAAGACATTATTCCTGCACACAGAAAACTTGATATTGAGGGGAGAGCTTGGCCTTCTCCCTATCACAACCAGCTTTTTCCATGCAGAATTGTGTTTGCAGGAAAGAGCATTCCTTCACATAGTCAGGTGGGTGGACTGGGGGAAGAGCGAGTTCCTTACACAATATGTGTTATGTTCACTATGCATAGGATTGCCAGGACTTTAAACGGAAAAAAAGCTGGTAGCATGACGGGAGAGTACTACTCAGGATGTAAGGCCCAGAACAGGCCCAGTGCTGGAGTCTAGTGCAAATTTCTTGTCACAGGACAGAGCTCAGTGTTTAGGGGTGGGTCTGAGGGAGCCAGAGTCTCTCTCTCTCCCCCCCATCCCATTTATTTTGTTATTCCATTCATTTTTGCTATTAAAGACCACTGGTGGATGCCTTTTTGCCACCATGACTATATGCACACAGCGCCTTGGAAACAATGCAAAGTCCCTTGGCAGTCTGGGTAAATAAAATGAAGGCCACCCTGTAACAGTTGTTGAGAGAAGAAGCTCTGCCACTGCTGGAGAAAGATGATCCCTCCTGCCCGCAAATGGTCAATAATAAAAAGTCAGTGTGGTGTGGTGTCATGCAAAGTGTTAAGACTAGGACTCAGGAGACTCAGGTTCAAATTGGCTAAAAAGCTCATTGGGTGACTTGGGCCTGTCCCTGCCTCTCAGCCTGACCTACATCACAGGATTGTTGTGGGGGATAAAAAGGGGAGGGGAGAACAATGCACATCTCCTTGAGGAACGTGGAAGAAAGGTGGAGTATTAATGTAATAATAAATAATAAAAGTATTGACTTTGCTAGAGGGGCATGGGGTTGTTGGTTTGTGTTGTTTTTCTTCTTGTTTTTCGTGTTTTTATTTTGTATTTTTATACTGTGCACCACCCTGAGATCTACAGATGAAAGGCAGTGTAAGAATTTAATATTAATAAATTTGAGTAATAATAATAATAATTGATGTGTATGTTTTAAAATGGTCCCATTGTTGACGACAGATTTTCATTCATTTTGAAATGAATACTGACTGCACCCCTAGGATTTTTGGTTGTGTGGGTAGAATCTAGTAGTAGAGAGCAGAGGAAAAAGTTGTCTGTTCACCTAAATACTTTTGTTTGAACCATTAGAAGGCTTTTCTTTTTTTAACTGCTGCTGCTGCTGTTGGTGAAATGTGAACTTTGTCTTTTCTTTTCTTGGCAGCTGGGCAGAAAACTGAAATGTTACGGCTTGGTAAATTGATTGACTGAATGATTGCTGGGTAGTTAGTTAGGCTTCTATAATGTGAATAAATTCTTAGAGGGAAAAATCTATCTGTCAATATATTAATGCTGGAGGAAGCAGGTGGGAATATGTTGACAACTTTTGGTATCTCCCATGACAGTTAAACAGTTATACAGTCAAGACATGCAACTGAGGTAGCCTGTGTCCTCTGTCAGAAGGACATCTGTTCTATGATGTTTCATAGATTGGAACTGTGTGGAACATCTGTTTGCTGTTGATTTTACAAATGTTTCCTAATTCATCTTACTTGTGGTTTTTACATTTGCAGCTTTTTGAACTTTCTGCTTAAAGCAATGTTGAGCTCCCCCCACCCCCAGTCATAGAGGATCATATGCTAAATTTCTGTTTAATATCTATAAGATAAGAGGGTAACAGTATGTATAGGCAGAATGGACGAATCTGTCTATTTCATTTTGTCTCTGTTTTTCATTCTTGCAATTATAAATTCAGTTTCCCACATTTCCACAGCAGCTTAATTCCCCCCCCCCCCCCCAGTAAGTGCAAAGGACCACTCTGCAACCAGTTTGCACGAAAGATCGCAAGAATCTGGCATCATGTATATGGAACTTTTTCTTCAAGACCCAAGTGTAGTGCAGGTAATTTTTTCTACATTTTTATTCCTCTGTGACCTCGTTCTCTGACCACCCGCAAGACTCCAACACAACAAGAAGCGTGCGTGCCCACCCACCCACTCAATAATGAGCATTTGGTTCAAACCTTTTTTTGCTTGGGTTTGCTAGGGGTGATATTGTAAGGGGCCACCAGTTTGTGTCTTTGCCTTGGGTCAGGCTTAGCAGGATTGTAATGGGACACAGGACACACTGTTGTGCTGTGTTGGAACTGCAGTAGTTGACCTGCTTTTGGCTGCAGATCAATAACACTGATTCTAGCAAGGGAAGGGCCTCAATCTGCTGTTCATCCCTGCTTGTTCTAAATAACTTCAGCCTTTCCTTCTATTATCTGACAGACATTTCTGTGCTACACTGTAAGAATCATTGATCCGGATAATTTTGATGAACTTAGTCCGGAAGCAGGGGGAGTGTTGGATTTTATAAATCTCAGATGCTACCGCGACATTATCTATGGCTTTATGAAATACATAATACCCTTTGGCAACTCTTTACCCCCACCGTGCATGCAGTGACTACAGAATGCCTTTGTGTTATATCTGGCATATTTAACCATCTGTATATAAATCATGGCAAACAAAATAAACCAAATAATTTTGTAAGCAGGGACCTGGATATTATTTCATAGGCAGGCAAACATTTTGAATCCGCAAATGCTTATTTGCTCATTATCAGCTACTTGCGAAATAACCCCAAGTATGCAACAATAAGCCACATGTGCCTGCTTGGATAGGCAGACTCAAAAGTATTCACAGGAAAGAAATCTCTCCCCCAATTTTAATGCCTTGGAAGAATGCAAAGCTCTTAATCTACTTTCCATGTGGCTTGAAAATAGTGTATGCATGTTGGTCCAAAGTGTAAGAAAAAGTTACAGAAAAAAGTAGTATATTGGGCTAACCCAAATGTTGTGTTTCTCCTAGTAGGATACTGTATACTACTAGATGATAATGACGGTGGTAATTTAGGAAAGATTATGAATATCTGGTTAGTTCCAATGCAACTTTAAGAAAAACAAAACAGCCAGTAGACGCATGTGCTCATAGTTTGTAGACAGTATAATTTGAATTTGATATGACTGTTGATATTTAATAAGAATAAGAATAGATAAAGCCATTTGATTAGGTGTGCCTTCCCCCAATGGGGAATGAAGTTAGTATGTAAATGACTTTGTCACTGAATAGTTGTGATTTGGGCCTCATTCTGTTCCAGGGATTTCCAGCCTCACACCCACAGGTGCCATGGAGCCTCATGCAGATGTCCCATACACTGAACGTTTCTTCTTCTTTTTCTTTAAAAAAGGTAAGCCTCTAGCCATCCTAGAAAGAAAGTCACCCTTCTAAGCAATTTATGTGAAATGCGCAAGTCTGCCTTTTTTTTTTAGCCAATGCGGGAAGTCAACACTGTGACTGATGAGTTGTTTGGACCCCAGTCAATAGGAACTCCTAGAGACCTAAAGAGTTGCTGTTTCCCCTTCCACTTTAATGTTCTTTTTTCCTGATTCCGCCTTATTTTCTATGCAGAAATTGAACATGTTAAGCCTTTTACTGGATGGCAATACAACTGAGTGAGACAATAAAGACAACCAGTTTATACCAAGTGGTTGAATATATACATCATGGTAATAATGAGTTAAAATTGCAAATGACCAAGCCATGTTTTGTTCTACAGATGAAACAGACCTTCTTTTCTTTTGGTCATCATAATTATGACCTACATACATGATATAATGTGATAGCTCAGTTGGAAGAGCATGAGACTTTTAATCTCAGGGTCATGGGTTTGAGTCCCATATTGGGCAAAATATGACCCTCGTGGTCCCTTCTGACTCTATGAATATACGTGTGCTTACGTTTTGGTCTCTGAAGAAAGAGTTAAAGACAGGGAGGCAGTTTATCCTTATGAAAAGATTACTGCTGTAGTGCAAGATAAGTTGTGAGGGATTTATCAACATCTTTGAGAAGAAGGCACCACTTTGAGGGAAGTGTTAAGATTAGATTTTGTTTGAATGGCTATTTTGAACACACCTCCACCAATCTTTCACTAAACGAACCAGGAGCCTACTGTAGTACAGTGGTACCTCAGGTTACATACGCTTCAGGTTAAAGACTCCGCTAACCCAGAAATAGTGCTTCAGGTTAAGAACTTTGCTTCAGGATCGGGCTTCGGCAGCGCAGCAGCAGCAGGAGGCCCCATTAGCTAAAGTGGTCTTCAGGTTAAGAACAGTTTCAGGTTAAGTACAGTTTCAGGTTAAGTACGGACCTCTAGAACGAATTAAGTACTTAACCTGAGGTACCACTGTATACATTTACAACTCATTTTTAAACTCTCTTTCTCCAAATTTAGGACTATCTCATACATGACAGTTATGACTCTGGCTTAAATTAGTATTCAGGAAAAATGTGCAACTTACATTGGCAATCGTGCATATTAAATCTCTCTCCCACATCCTGGCCTGCTTGAACGACTTTTGCATTTGACCAAAGCAAAGCACAAGACATCTGGAAGCCCTTTTTAGGGCCAAATGACAAGATACTACTCGAATGTTTAGGACTGAAGTCTTGTGCCATAAAAGCTTTGAAACTAATGCTGTGTGTGTGTGTGTGTGTGTGTGAGAGAGAGAGAGAGAGAGAGAGAGAGAGAGAGAGAGAGAATTTGGGGTAACAAAAGAATGAGTGGGAAAGCCCCCTGCCACTTCTCTTTTCCCACTCACCTCCTCCTGAGGTGGCTTTTCCTGTGAAGTAAGAGCTACTTATTACACAAGTTTATGCCTAACGTACAGTTGGCGCTTAGTGTCTCATGTGAAAATGACCGTAGATTGGTCAGCAACCTTCTCTAACCTTGCTAGACCCTTTATTGAGAATAGGTCCATCAATGGCTACTATCCATGATTGATGTTCTCCTTTCACTGTCAGACAGTATATGGTTGCTGGGGGGTCACAAGTGGGGAGAGTGCAGTTGTGCTCATGTCATGCTTCTGTTCTGTTCTGATGTACTTGCAGCTCTGCCTCCTTATGAACAGTCTCTCTAATGGCTTCTTAATCATTTTCTCTCTCATTTGCCTTTCTGTCAAGATTATGTTCATCTACCCTTTGTACATGGGCATACAAACCCATGCTGCACTTTTGCATCCTATCAGTGAGAGCACCTACGTAAGTGTAATTCCTGATGCATTTCCTGGTGACATGAAATTTATTGAAGACATTGTCATAACTTTATCGCTGCCCGCAAACATGTCATTCTGGTTGTTGTCGTCATCATCATCATCATCATCATCATTATTTTAAAAGCCTTGTTTTGTTTCCCTCATTTGACTACTTATATCTATGTTGAGAATTAATGGCTAAATAGAAAAAGGGGGCCAAGTTTTTAAACAATGGGACTTAGGTTGTGTGCACACTGTACATTTAAAGCACATTTGAAGCATATTTCTCCCCTCAAAGCAATCTGGGCACTGTAGATGGGTGACTGAGGGAAGGAATGAAAGGCAAACAAAGCACAACCCAGTCTGTCATACTCTGCTCACTATTGTGAATGACCGCCAGAAGCAGAATAGCAATGAATATCCACTATGACTGAAAAAAACAGGAAAGTGTGCAAGCTAAAGTGTCGAATGTACAGAGACAGAAAAACCAGATCTTTATGACCCATTCACAATATAAAGCCTCCATATGGAAGCACCTTAAGAGTAGGTAATAGGGCTTCATAGTCATACACAGGATAAGGCAGCTTCCTATGTGGTCATGATTTTGTGCCATTCTGTCTGACCAACCGGGACGTCCACAGCATGCCCACTCCATTTTGAACCTTGGCTTCCTCTATTTTCAGCATTGCTTCTCCATTTGTTGGTTCCTATTCAGCCAATGCTTTAAGGTCTTCAGTACCTCACGGGGGAAGATTTCTGGCACCCACTTATTTGTATTAGGTGTAAGTGGGATAGAATATATGAGATGGAATATGGAGGTAGCTGTGAATTTGTTGTGTGACCTCATACTGGCCCAGAATATCACTCACATTTCCATATGCTGTAATGGAACACAGAGGATTTCAACTCTTCCCATCTCCTTGGGAATGTTCCTGTCCTCAGAATCAATGTGAAAGACTGTCAGTCTTGTCTACACTGGCAGACAGTGGCTCTTGAGGGTTTGAGGCAGCGGACATTGTTTGGATGGAGTGACCAGCTTATTATTGTTGGGAAAGTTCTGTGTGGATTTTATTTCTTCAGTCATTTCAAAAGCTTCCATGGAAAGTTTGATAGTGATACAGTTAAAACACTTTCTGTGACATAAAGGAAGTTGCAGTAGATTGTGTCCTAAGTGCTCAGCCACAAAGTGATTCCATCAAACTAGTTACCCACTTAGGCTGATTAGTGTGTTGTAACACGAAAGAACACCGTAAAAATAGGAAACAGCAGGCCTGCCATTTCCTTGAGGTGTATCTGCTTGGTATTAATGCCACTTGTTAGAGGTTTTGACCATGATGCATGTTAAAATGTTTAGGAATCCAGATAAATGTGAAATTGCTTGGTGTGCAAAAGCATAATAGAATCATAGAGTTGGAAGGGACCACAAGGGTCATGTAGTCCAATGCCCTACAATGCACGAATCTTTCACCCAGCATGGGGATTGAACCCATGACCCTGAGATTAAGAGTCTCATGTTCTACCAACTGAGCTATCCAGCTATCCCTTCACTCTCCTTAGAGTTTAATCTCTTAATCTTTACTGGAAAAGTTTGAAAAGAAGGAGGGGAGGTGGGAAGGTATTGATCACAGAGAAAACTCTTGAAATAAATGGTTGCTCCCATTCACATGTTCCTTGTGGCTTGCCAAAGAGTTCCTACGGTTTCTAATAATGGCTCGGTCTGGCTTTAACCTCCACCCTACAAAAAGAATGTTCCAGTTCATCTTATCAGCTATCCGGCAAGAGGTTTGTGCAGATCATTTGATTTGCTGCAGAAAGAATGACTGAAATTACTATGTGCTTCTGATGCTCTCTAAAAAGCTAAAAGTATCTGTGAGGGAACAAATAGCTTTATACACCACTTTGAGGGTTTTTTTTCTACAACCAAGCAGCATATAAATTTTATGAAATAAATAAATGCAACCAAAGATGGGTATTGTCAGACTTAATGAACAGTTTCCCTGCGCAATCATTGGATTCCCCACTCCCGCAAGCAGTGTTAGTACTGCATTCTGTTTTCCCAGTGTTTCCTTACCTAATAATTTTCCCGTCTTATGTGATCTTTTACACAATGTAAACACCACTTCTATAAATGTGGGATCTAGTGCATGTCTAATGCTCATATCTGTTTTAATTGCTTCCAGACAAAACTCCATTGGCAACCCCGATAACCCCAGAAAATTGTGGGATGGAATTGGGGGACGTATCCTGGTTTTCTGCTCTTTCCCACTGTTTTTGTTGGTGAATAATGGGGAAACAAAACATATGTACATGTGCTTAAAGGGTGGGGAGTGGTGTATGATGATGTCACACCATGTCCACCAGTATGAATGAAATTTAGTGTCATATCTAATTTAGTGAGGGGACGCGGGTGGCCCTGTGGGTTAAACCACAGAGCCTAGGACTTGCCGATCAGAAGGTCGGCGGTTCGAATCCCCGCAGCGGGGTGAGCTCCCGTTGCTCGGTCCCTGCTCATTGCCAACCTAGCAGTTTGAAAGCATGTCAAAGTGAAAGTAGATAAATAGCTACCGCTCTGGCGGGAAGGTAAACAGCGTTTCCATGCGCTGCTCTGGTTCGCCAGAAGCGGCTTAGTCATGCTGGTCACATGACCCCAGAAGCTGTACACTGGCTCCCTTGGCCAATAAAGCGAGATGAGCGCCGCAACCCCAGAGTCGGCCACGACTGGACCTAATGGTCAGGGGTCCCTTTACCTTTACCTTATAATTTAGTGACATGGTCATATATCCATCAAAAAGCCACAGTTTCATAATGTGACAGGAACATTTGAAAGTGGGACAGATGAGCTGGCATTACAACTGTGCTAGCTCCCACCCTTAGATACAGTACTTGGACTCTCAGCTCAGGGAAACCAGAGAGCTTTATTCAAGAAATCAGTATATGGTATCAGCATTAGTTCAAAGCGCAGGACACATGATTCACAAGTCTATAAGCTTCTAAGATTCATGGCTAGGCAGCAGCTAAAATATTATCTCAACATTTGACATGTTCCTCCTGCTCAACTTTTGAAGTGGGGCAGGACGAGTAATTTGCATGGTTTTTGTCCCAGGCAAAAAAGACTACACTTGGAAGCATGCACTCCTGTGGGTGTGCTGGGTCTGTTCACACCAACACAGTCATTGGCACATCTTTGACAATGGGGCCTGAGTTGGTTTCTCCAACTCAACCACTGCCTCTGATTTAGCTGGCCCTATTCATTGGCCAGCAGCCTCCTTGGTTACCATGGGAACTTCACTCTTAAGGGGTTGGTTAAGATTGACTTAGACAGTTTCCACTCCCCATCTCTGATGTCCAGTAACAAAGGGGTCAATCAATCAACTCACTGCTTGGCCTCTCCCCATCTCTGAACTCTGTATCCTTCTAATTCTCTGCTACATCCTGCCCCAGTTAATGCCACAGGACCCATGACACTAACCTGGAAAACTAAAGTAATAAGATCCGTATGGTGCCAATATGGCCTGAGCTGCTTCTTGGAGCTTTGGTTAGGTGTGTCTGCCCTATGGACAGTGCAGTAAATAGTGCAATACTATATATTTCTGTTCAGAAGCAGGCTCTATTGACTTTAATGGGACTTACTCTCAGGTAAGTGTTTATTGGATTGCAGATTAAATTACTGAAAAGATACACTCTCCCCTGTGATGGAAACCAACCCTAGGAAGTTTTAGTAAGAAATACTGGTAACTACTGCTCAGAAAAAAAGAGAGAAGGATTTTAAAATATTTCTTTCTTTCTTTAAACCACCCATCATCTGAAACTCTTGTAGCCGCTTACAATATTTAAAACAAGCAACAAGATACTAATATTTAGTATTATTTATTATAGCTATATTATAGTATAGTTATGGTATATAGTCATTTAAAACAATATTATTATTTGGTATTATTTAAATATAATACTATAATTATTTTTAATTATTTTAAAAAGCATTTGGGTTGGTAGAAAACTGGTTGGTAGATACCCTTATCATTATAAAACTGCACCCTTAACTACTCTATATTGTATTGACTTGCTGTGTGCATAGATTCTGAGAATTATTTTTTTAAGGCTGCAATCCTTAATGCTAAAAACCCCCTGTAAGTTTTCTAAGAATGAAGCCTGCAATCTAGCAACTCCCGCTGAATTTGGTGGGACTTTACTTCTGGGTAGCCATGCACTGGATTGCGCTGTAACCTGTCAGTCTTGTTTGGGCAACTTCCTTCTTGTGCTGAGTGGTTTGAGAGCTGTAGAATTAGGGCTCCAGGTTTTGATGTTAGATGCGTCACTTTTCTGTGCTCAGGAAGTTGTGACGCAAGTCATGGGTTGGGTTTGAGGTTTTGGAAACCTTTTGTAAAGGCAAATCACTCTCCTTGCCCTGTTGCATTTGCAAAGTAGCAGTGACAGTTGGAGGATAACGGAGGCATGCAGGCCAAAATGCAGATGCTTGTCAGACATAACGGGAGGATTTTCGTGGCGCTTTGTGTAATCCTCTTTATGGGATGCACAGTACAAGGTAAAACCGCAAGTGGCTGTTTTCTCTTTCTTCTTTTTCTGTAATCTTCTTGTTGTGCTACGCAGCCTGATATAGGAAAAACAAGGCTAGTTAGTTGTGCAATCCTACACCTGTCTACTCGGAAACAAGTCCTACTGAATTCAGTGGGACTTAACTCCCAAGTAACTGTGCAGAGGATTGCTGTCTAAAACAGAGCTGCTCCATGTCCTTCTCATGTGGATTTTAAGATTAGCATTATATACAACACCAGTCATGTGTTACTCCAACCCCACATATGAATGTGGAGGTAGCCTTGCTACAGCAGAGCAATCTCTTTGCATGGGTGGCTACCCTGATGTGTTGCTTTTATTCTTTTGAAAAAGGAGAGGTGTCTGCTCCTGCTCCACAAACACAGGAGTACACTGCCTCTAAAGACTTAAATTAGAAAGGGCAGGGGGAAGGAAAATAAAAGTGACCTAAAGAAGGCTGACTGAGTTACTGGGCATTGCTAAAAAAAAGGGAAAAGGTTGTCTTCTTAATGCTCAATACTCCTTGTTTTGTTTTCAGTAGGCATGATGTGCTCTCCTATGCGTGAGTAGTGCAGTTGAGGCGCACGTATATATGGGGAGGGGGGGAATATGGTCACTGAATGACATTGGTATGGTCTGTGGGGGGAAGTGTGTAACTTGTTTCCAGTGATATCACAGATGCTAAAAAGTTCAACTATCCTCTACCCAGCACCTTACAGTTGCAACAGCTATATGAGCTGTGTGCCTATGTGCATGAGTCAGTGAAGGGAATTCCATTTTTCACAACAATATATTATGGTTCGAGCACCTGGAAAATGCATTTGGTGTACTAGCTGGGAAAGCTGCTGTACTTGCACTTTTGTTATGCAGCAGCTGGTCATTAGGAACGTGGAACCTATTATAATTCGGCTATAAAGTAATCATAAGAAATACTTTCAACATCAACAAGTTCCAGTCTCTGTAATGGTAGCAGAATAAGACACATATATTTGGAAATAAGTTTCATAAGTAAAGCTTAATAGTTTCCACCCTTACTTTAAAATGCTATTATAATTTTCAAATGATTGATGGTACAGTGGTACCTTGGTAGTTCAACGCCTTAGTTGTTGAACAAATCAGCTCCCAAACCCGGAAGTGAGTGTTCCGATTTGAGAACGTTTTTTGGAAGCCGAATGTCTGACGCTGCTTACGCGGCTTGCCTTTGTTTTCGAACCGTTTCTGGAGTTGAATGGAATAAATTTGAGAACCAAGGTACAAGTGTAATTTAAAGCAACGTTTCCCAGGCTGTGGGTTGTGAGGCCTGTGCAAGTGGGCTTTAGAATCCTAAATGAGTATGATGAATGCCACTTACAACTTGTAACCAATCATGGGAAAGCCTCAAGTCTTACATTTGAACACTTGGGAAATGTTCTCTACTGGTTGGCGACAGTTGTGGTGACGGTTCACCACAAAGTGGTCATACAGGGAGTTGTTTTGAGTGACTATTACAGTTCCCCTCTGATGTGCAGGAAGATTCCCCCAATTAGGTGATATTGCAGTTAAAATACATGAAACTGACAGCTGCCAAATACCTAAGACCCAAAATTCATGTGACAGTAAATGGATGAGTCACCATACCAAGTACGTTTGGACTTATGGGTTTAAAATTTGCTGTATTTGGTAAGTTATAGAAAATAATAATTAAAAATGATATCTTATTATTACTTTATTAATCAAATATTACCTTAGGTGTGTTTCACCTATGTTCTCTATATTATAATAACCAAATATGCACCAGGGAACCCAATTCTATCCAGGTCTATTCAGAAAAAAAGTCCCTCTGAGTTTAATGGGGCTTACTCTCAACCCTAAGGCTGCAACCATAAAGGGACTTAACCCAAGCAAACTTATTAAGGATTAAACTGTCAGTTCCACATACTCATTTTTTAAGTCCTCTGAGCTGTTTCTAGTAACCTATTGTTATAGAGTTAGGGTGGAATCCAACCCTGTGTTTGGCCCATCAGCACAAGGATTTCTGCTTGTGTAATAGAATATTCTCCCTTCTGATCCCCCATGTACCCTCTAAAATCTGTTTGAGGAGTCCCACTAACCACCTGCACCAGATTTGGGGGGCACCATTGGGAGGAACGAGAGAAGGGGAAATTCTATTGTAGAAATGGAAAGTTTCTGCTGACAGGATGAGTTAGTATACTACCCTCGGCTGGAAAATGTAGACACTGTTTTTCTCTCAGCCAATTTCTAGACGCCTTGTTGATTTTGTTTGATTGGTGTGTGGTATGAAAGAAAAAAAACAAGCTGTTTGAAAAGGCATTCAGCTTCCTCTGTCAGGGCTTCAGGTTGTCTTCTGGTACAAGAGGAAATTTGTGTAAGTGTGAAGAAATTGAGGGCTCTGTACCTCAGGAGTTACCACACAGGATACATGAACAGCTAAAAAGAAATGCAATTCACAGCCCAACGATCTGGATGTATTTATCCTCCCCCCACACCATACATTTAAAGCACATGGCCTCCCCCAAAGATCCTTGGGAACTGTAGTTCTCAGGGTGCTGGGAATTGTAGCTCAGTGGGGGGGGGGTAAACTCTAGTTTCCAGGATTCTTTGGGAGAAGCCATGTGCCTTAAGTGTAGATTGTAGATGTATAGCAAACTCATTCTATGAGTGATGGTGCTTATGTAGCCAACGGGGCACCATCCACACACAAGAGGGGAGGTATCAGCACTTAGGGGCACCTTAAGGTTGGCAGAAATAAAAAAAAAACCCAAATCTTCAGATTAAAAATCCCTAAGGGTGGATCCCTCACAAATGACTGACTGATGACTGAGCATGCTCTGTAGGCACAGAACACCGGCTGACTAGCTGACTTTTGGCAGGGAGAGGAAATGGAAATGGTGCAGAATGGAATAGAGTATTGCAAAGTACCATGTTCTGGAAGATGTCCTGAACAATGAGCACTTTACACTGCATCATTATGCTGAAGGTCTGACTTGTGAGACCTCTCATTTTCAAGTTTCCTTGGGATAATAACATAGTGCCACATGTCGAACTGTTAAAGAAATTGGAGTTCTTGTTGAAACTACACTGAAAAGGATATATCAAGAACTCTGGCCAAAAGTTTCAATATAAGGAATAATTCCTACTCAAGAGTTGAAATGAAAAACGTGTGTATTCTGCTAAGAATAACAGTTTGAAGCTAGTAGTAGATTTAAACACAACGTATAAGTATGATAGTTTTAAAGTAATGGTAAGTTTGGATACAACGTTTAAGTGCAGAAATAATGTCGTTTCAAATATACAATGATATAGTACAAAGGTACATGAAATACCAGTGCACAACAATTGTTTTATACAAGTCTCAATAGCAGTCAAAACGAGTCCACATTATATAAAATTAGAATAAAGAATAAAGAATGAAGGATCAAATGGGGCCAAAAAGGAGTATCCGGAGTGTGAATCAGATGTACGGTTCAGTGGTGGTAACCAGGACAGGGCCCTGTTTCGGAGTACACGCCTTCTTCAGCTCGGTTTTTTGACGACTATAAATCTGTTGGAAGTCTGTATCATTTAGTTCTTTTATGTTTCTATTTCGACATGCGTCTTAGATAATTGCATCCAAGTTTTCTTGCGCTTCTCTGTGCGTTTTTACTGGTTTGAGGACTGGTTGTCCTGGTTACCACCACTGAACCGTACATCTGATTCACACTCCGGATACTCCTTTTTGGCCCCATTTGATCCTTCATTCTTTATTCTTTATTCTAATTTTATATAACATGTCGAACTGTGGCTCATCTTTTGGCGTTTCACAGTAAGCATAGATGGCAATATGCCCTCTTTGTATTCAAACCGTTAAGCTCTCCATAGAAATGGCTAAATCTGTCAAATTCAGTTTATTCTCTGTTTCTCATTTCCCTCATCATGAATTCAATTCTCCACATTTCCACATCCATTTGTGGGAGAAATTGTCCTACTGAAAATTCACCAGCATTTTAGTGTGAATTTCTCCTAATTGACACCATTGTGCATGCAATTTTGCATAATATACACCTTTTTGAAAAGCATTTCTCTCTATATATTATTGTATGATATTTTCATCAATATATACTTTTTAATGCACACTTTACATGACTAAACGACTAAACAACAACAAACCCCAGTCCAGTCCAGTATATGTCTTTTTTCTTTTCAACACATTGCTTGATTGGAGAATCAATTCAGGAAAGTGTGATCTTTGAAGGATGACTGTGTTTTCAGTTCATGTATTGTTTCGGAAAGGTTGAATTAGGTAGATTTGCCTTTAATGTGAATTTCTTCCACATTCCTAGCTCTGGCATCCAAAGAACTGATTTGGTTTACATAAGGACACTAGCCCAGCGGATGTTTTGATTCCTCCCTTCCCTTTGAATGGCAGGCAGCATGCCATACACACAAGCCGCTTTTGTAACACTCCTAGATTTAAAAACTGGCTGCTGTTTGAGCAAAAGAAGTGTGGAATCCCGCTTGGGCTGATGAAAAACAGTTTTCACGATTTTTTTATCTCCTTGTTAAACTGCTGCCTATGGCAGTTTTTTTAAAAATAGCTCAATAAAATGCTGTTTGAAACTACTATACACAGGCTAAAGATAGCAATCCAAAAGTGTCAACAGGAAACAACTTCCAATAGCTACCCCCCCCAAAAAAATCCTTAATTAAAACCAGTCTGTGCTTTTCAGAAGGCTAGGAAAATAACTTAGGCAAATTTTAAAGCAAGTATAACAGGAAAGACACTGCCATAACTTTAACTTAAGTTAAAAAGCAACAAAGGATGGACACAACTATAAAGCTTGCTATGTAATCAGTTAATACTATTAAAGAACAGGATGAAAGTTTAATTCCGCAAATTGAAATGCTTATTTCTGCTTCTTTGATCTTTGGGTTGTGGGGAGGCCTGCACTGGAATGTGGTTAAGCTAAAAAGGAAGGAGTTAAAGTCAGAAAGTATCTAGGAAACATCTGCAGTAACTATTTATCACAAGTGGTAAACAGGCCTTTATGAGGATTTACCGTAATCTATCCTTATTGCCTTTATCCAAACCACTTTCCTATCCTTTGTATTAATATACCTGTTCCATTTTGGAACATTTTGGCTTCCAAACACCGAAAACCCAGAAGTAAATGCTTCGGTTTTCAAATGTTTTTCGGAAGCCAAATGTCCGAAGCGGCTTCTGCTTGAGTGCAGGAGGCTCTTGCAGCCAATCGGACGCCACACCTCGGTTGTCGGACATTTTGGAAATCGAATGGGCTTCCGGAATGGATTATGTTCGACAACCGAGGTTTGACTGTATTCTGTATTCAGGCCCAGCTTACTAAGATTATTTTCAAACTGGTAAGTATGAGATTGTACCTGCCAATTCAAATATACTGAGGAAGAGGCTATGGAATTTTAAGGCTGATCTCTCTGTGTCTTCCATCAGCCACCAACTCTGCTTTGGTTACTCCCTGACTCGGAGCCTCCATATTTTTAAATGTTACTGTGCATATATGTTCAGAGGTGCCCATTTTAAAATGAAGTTACTTATGGTTTTCCCATGAAGTGATATTTGTGAGAAGCTACTCATCCAGAGCAGGTTGCTAACCTTCAGACCTTGGCAAAAGACAACCCTGTTTGGAACTTGAATATTGAATTTTCTGTTCTGTTTTCCATAAAGTACAGTGGTTGCATTAAATGTGAGGAGTCTGTATTAGTATTTAATGCAGGGTTATCTGTTGATATTTAATTGTGAAGGGTTATGAATACACCTGATTCTAACAAATGTACATTTTCACCAGGGGCTCCTGTTCAGTCCGGCCACTATGCGTGGGTCAGGTGCAGACCTGGTGCCAGTTCTGCAAATTGCATTGAAGAGCGAGGGCTAAGCTTTGTGATTCCTGATGGAAGTGCTAACATGATCCTCCCTCCCATGGCTGATCCAATGCTGTAAGGAAGAAAAAAAACTTTTGTCTTTAGTACTTATTATGAGTTTTCACTAAGCAATGTTTACTAAGCAGTGTTTACAGGATGATGATGCAAAACGCAATAGATTTTAGGCAGCTTTACTGATGCCATGAAATATTTTTCATTTAACCACTATACATCTGCATCCCCATTACCTGGATTCCAGAAAAAACAGGCAAATAGAATTGCTGCTGCTTTTTTTTCTAGCAAGGTTCCTGTGCATTTTACAGCAGCCTGACAGGTTACCCTCTGCTTTCTTTTCCAAGCTCCTTTCACAGAGGTGTGTGTGGAGTGGGGACCTATTCTTTGCTAGTGAAGCTCTGCAAAACACCATCTATTTTATTTCTTTATATCCTGCCTTTCTCCCATTATAGGAGCAAAGGTGACTCACAACATGAACGAAAACAGCTATAGCTAAAAATATACAATCAATATAAATATTTTAAGAAAATAAATAAAAACAAGGAGCCATATTAAGAACAGCACTGAAAATACTATAGCTATTTTAAAGCAAACATGAACAAAAAAAGAATATTCAACACCCACCCTGCCTAACCACAGCCAGTTAGTGGCCAAAGGTTTGTCTGAACATAAAACCCTTTGCCTACCAGTGAAAGGAAAGCAGAGAGGGTGCCAACTTAGCCACCTGTGAGAGTTCCACAATCTGGAAGCAGCCACTGAGAAGGCCCTCTCTTGTTTTCACCAAACGTGCCTGGGAAGGGACTAAGAGAAAGTCTTTCTCAAGATCTCAAAGCCTGGGAAGGCTCATATAGGGAGATACATCATATCTACTAGGGATGGGCAGGCATTAGACTTGTAGGATCTGCTTAATCTGCTTAATTTTAGAAGCCTGAGGTCAACTAAATAGAGGTGCAGCACAGTGTATTGGATGTTATATGCAAGGAATAAAGGTTGCCTCTGGGTGTATGCTCTGCCTAGGACAAAAAACCCTAGTTTCCCCCAGCTTTGTTCCAACAGCCCAACTTAGAGTATGGAGGGGGAAAGTTGCTTTTAGTTGTTGCTATGTTTGGACTACTGGAAGTCAAACTCTAGCTGATATACTGCAAACCACCCAGCAATCTTTCAGTAGATCCCGATCTACATTCTGCTCATACTTTATCTGCGTATTGGCGGGGCTGTAAAGACCCCTGACCATTAGGTCTAGTCATGGCCGACTCTGGGGCCGACTCGCTTTATTGGCCGAGGGAGCAGACATACAGCTTCCAGGTCATGTGGCCAGCGTGACTAAGCCGCTTCTGGCGAACCAGAGCAGCGCACGGAAACGGCGTTTACCTTCCCGCCGGAGCGGTACCTATTTATCTACTTGCACTTAGACGTGCTTTCGAACTGCTAGGTTGGCAGGAGCAGGGACCGAGCAATGGGAGCTCACCCTGTCACGGGAATTCGAACCGCCAACCTTCTGATCGGCAAGCCCTAGGCTCTGTGGTTTAACCCACAGCGCCACCCGCATCCCTTGGCGGGGCTGTATATGTAAACAATGAAGCAACCATGCCTCTCATTTATTACACCAACCCTGTCAAGTTGCTTGGACTCTGCCCTTAAGATTTTAACTCAAATCCTCCAAAGTCTATGTTTCATCAATTCCATTTTCACATTTACTCCACCTTTCTATCAGAATCGACAACACCTTGGAGTCCACCTCTCAGTTTCTTGGAAGAATACGACTCTCATCAGACTCTCCCTGATGTCTGGCTGTAAAAGGACACTCATCCCTAGATACACAGCATATATTTCTGATGTAAATGGTCCAGTCTCAGGGTTGGCCCACCCATGAGGCTAGGCCAGATGACTGCCTCAGATGGCAGGATGCGCTGGGGCAACAGATCCAGATGTAGATCTTTATTCTCCCCTTGTTGCCGATTTAGATCTTCACTCACCACTTCTTTCCTACTGGGGAGGGAGCACATCATTTTGTGCTTTGCCTCAGGTGCCAGAATGGCTTGGGCCAGCCCTGTCCTATCCTTCATTTCAACATAATTAAATTGGTTCAGTTCATTCCCAAGCTTAGTTCGGAGAATGAGGATTTCAAAGTTATATCCAAGGTTTAGAATAACTTTTTAAAATTAATATTATTTTTTGGCTATTTTTCAGAATGAAGAAATTTCAAGACCACCCTGAACACTTTCTAGTTTCTGGAGATGAGTATGGATCAGGAAATGAAATTGAAGAAGAATATGGGTCAGGCATCGAATTTGACACAGATGATGCCACTATTTCTGACCAGATCACACCTGATCCAAATCTGAAGTTTAAACTAAAAGATGAAGCTTTGTTTTTCCAAGATAACAGACTGTAATCTGTTATGGAAATTGCAATCTAATTTCTTGCATGCTTTTGTGTTTTATGATTAAGTGAAATGACACCCATTCAAAAGTGTTATAAAAACTATCAAACAAACTATAAATGCCTTAATTTTTTAGTGCTTCTCTTTGGTATAAAATGTGCTGAATGCAAGTGTTCTCTTTTTAAAAGATGTAAACTCGCCTTCCAAAATTTGGAATTTCTTTTTAGTTGTCAGAAAATAGAATCTGAACATATCAGCCATTTGTTCAAATAGCACTTGAGTTAGGGGGAAATACAATTTTTAAAAAGCAGCAACTTTGGTTACATCCACAACATATGTTTAAAGCACATGACTATTCCCCAAAGATTCTTGGGACCTATAGTTTTGTGAAGAGTGTTGAGAATTGGTGCTCTGTAAGGGGTAAACTACAGTTACCAGGATTCTTTGGGAAGCCTTGTGCTCTAAATGTCTGGTATGAATGTGAAACTGAATTAGGTAATGGAATGTGAGGTAAATTTCTTCCGAATGCCTCACTTCCTTTTACTTGGCTCTTGACTTAGGGATGGCTCACTCTTTTTAGCAGCCCAAGGCAAGCCAGCAAGAGTGTGCCCCATAGCCCTTGTGTGATTCTCAATGATCTGGAGACACGTTCTACATTTAGCCATGGAGTTGGCCATGTAAGAAGCAGTGAAAGTACCCAGACGTTTCCACTGCTTCGGGTTTGGTGGACATCCTTTGAATTATACCATGCTATACAGTTTCCTAGTCTGTATAACACTTTTCAAAAGTTTCATTAATTTGCTATTCTTTAAAAAAAATTGACATTCCGGATAGTGATGGAGAAATCTGTCAGTTTCTCATTCTTCCCATCTTAAATTCAGACCACCAAAATTCTGCATCAGTTTGCATTAAAAAAGGGAAAAAACACTGTTACAAAAATTGTATGCATTTGCCCTAATGTGGTGTAAACGCTTTTTCTAATATACACATTTTTGCAAGCAATTTCACCTAATATAATGCATTTTGTATGCTATTTTCACTAATAAAATGTATATATTTTGGGGTACACCTTCCCTGGATATACACATTTTAAACATATTTTCGAGTTGGAGAACTGCATTGAAACATTTGGAGAAGTGGATAGGAAGTGAAGGATAGCTGTGTCTTTGCGTATTGTTTCAGGAAATACAAATTAGGTCGGTTCACATTCAAATGCAAACCAAACCAGATTTCTTCCCCATCCCTAATGCCAGACCACAAAATAGATATACTTATGTTCTATCCCTTCTGGAATTTGTTATTTGCAGTCTGAGAAACTATACTGCTCTAATCACCCAAGTGTTCTTGTCCTGTTTCAGTTATATCATCATAATGTGGCCTTGTGTTTGCAAATCAGCACATCCTGAATCTTTTATTCATCTTAAAAGCAGCTACAGAACTTTTTATAGTATACTTTAAACTGCTTTCTAACTTTGCCCTGATACTTGCATTTATTCAACTATTATTCTATTAAAATCTAGATGCAATGAAAGACTATTTTATTTCTTCAGTAATAATCTAAATATTCTTGGTTATACTGCCATAAATATGGTGCTAATGTTATCTAAGCTACAAGACTTGTGAAAATGTTAGTGTAAAAGACACAAGAAAATCCACAAGTTGGAGAATATACATATAAAATGCATATTTCAGCAATGCTTTACACGAGAGAGGGGAAGGTTAGATTGTTAGATTATTATATGATATAATGTTCTCTGGACAGTGTTACCACCCACCACTGCCCATTGCTCTGATTACCATTTGCTCTGTTTACCATAGGCGTATGGAGAACCTAAAAGCTTGCACACCATTTTTTGATGTTCTGGTTGGCCTAATAAATATGGCTGCTGCAGAAGTGAAGAGTGATACTGGCTTAGTTTGAATATTTTTGCTATCCAAGACCTCTCTGATCTGGTCTGCCTCCCCCTTCAATGGTAGTGGCAGAAAAGCACTAACACTTGTGCTAACCTAGAACTGTTCTAAGGAGCTGCAGCATGTACATACAATCTAGTGCCAATTTAGTGACTGTGGGTCCCTCCTCCAGCCACTTGACTGTAAGTAGGGCAGTATATTTTGGAACCTTGTTTTGTTGCAGAAGTGCTGCCTACTATTTTGGGGGAACCCATGTGTTTTAAATTTTCTTCATATGTTCTGTGTGGATATTGCAGCCAGGCCTCATCTGCTGCATCCTTCTGATCAAGAACAAGAAACACAAGTTTCCCAAGCATAGTAAGTAATATTTTTCAGTGCCCTCCTTTTGGCTACACCATCTTGAGTTCACGGTTAGGAGGAGCAATAACATGGATGGGGTAGAGATTAGGTTTCTGGCCCAAGGTCACCCAGACGTCCAGAACTCCTCTGTATTGTTATGTAATGTGGATAGCAAGCTCTTCTTCCCCTTCCCCTCCAAATCAGTGTGTTCCCACACTTTACCTTCTCCCAATCCAGATTTTTTCATACCCTTTCCTTTTTGAAATATACCCAGCATGCCCCCCAACGTTTCTCTGATGAAAATAGGGATGCCCCATTCCATAATGATAATTTTATTCTTTATACCCCACACATCTGACTGGGTTGCCCCAGCCACTCTGGGCGGCATCCAACATATATAAAAACATAAGAAAACATGAAACATTTAAAGCAACCCTTTACTGTACAGGATTGCCTTCGGACGGCTCGGGAGTCGGATAACTCCATACCCCCCAACATTTCTCCACTGAAAATAGGGAGACCCTACGGAAAAGAGATTGACAGTCATCCTTCTGGTTGGTTGCTTGGTTTGGCTAGGAGTTGGCTAATTGGTTAATTGGTGAGCTATGAGATGAAGGGGAGGGGTAGATGCCTTGTCAATCAAAGAATGCCTTGTCAACCAATCAGAGGCAGCTTTGTCAATCCCAGAATGCCTTGTCAACCAATCAGAGGCAGCTTAGTCAATCCCAGCAGCAGGTATAAAAAAGGACGACCAGGCCATAGGCCTGCCCAGGCCTTCTCCCCCCACACCTATTCTCAGGATATATATATATATATATATATATATATATTATTGTGCAAAGTGTCCTCTTTCCTTCCAGCTCCTTTTGTCTCATGCTTTTACAATTGTGAGCCCAAAAGGAGAAGGAGGATTTCTATATGGTAAGTGCTTCAAAGTGGGGACTTCATCTGTGGTAAATCACAAATGGGACCTGCAGCCAAATGTTGCAGTGCATTCTACTGCTTCTGTTTAGGGTTCCAGCCAGCTATTCCCTCCAAGTGCATTACAGTGGTACCTCGCAAGACAAATGCCTTGCAAGACAAAAAACTCGCTAGACGAAAGGGTTTTTTGTTTTTTGAGCTGCTTCGCAAGACGATTTTCTCTATGGGCTTGCTTCGTAAGACGGAAACGTCTTGCAAGTTTGTTTCCTTTTTCTTAACACCGTTAATACAGTTGCAACTTGACTTCGAGGAGCAACTCATAGAACGCGGTGTGGTAGCCTTTTTTGAGGTTTTTAAAGACTTTGGTGATTTTTGAAGCTTTTCCAAAACTTTCCCGACACCGTGCTTCGCAAGACGAAAAAAATCGCAAGATGACAAAACTCGCGGAACGAATTAATTTTGTCATGCGAGGCACCACTGTACACACAAACACACACACACATCAAGTACCAATCTATATTCCATGGTTTATTTAGCATTCTCAGTTGAATCATTATAGCTCTTGTCCCAGTTTCTCCCCGCCCCAAACATTTCTCTATGGAGGGCCTCAGCAGAGAGGAGAAAGGAAAAATGGAGGGGAGGCAGGGCAGAGGCAGGGACTCATGGCTTCCTTGAAATAATCTTGGGAACTGTAGTTTGTTAAGCATAGTAAGTAATATTTCTCAGTGCCCTCCTTTTGGCTACATGTTTTTGACATGTGCCATAATATTGTTTCCACCTACCAAAATATATTTAATGGTATACATATTTTATTTATGTTGTTAAACTGTCTACAACGGGTGCCAGCCAAAAAAGCAGGCAACGGGGAAGACGCTCGCGCCTACAACCCTTTATAAAAGTAGTTGGGCCTTTCACTCCCAAATAAAGATGCCTCGGATTGGGCGGCATGGTTAGCTCATTTGCAGAACGGAAGACGTCAGGAGGGGGCGGGCCCAAACTTTCTGCTTCCGTGTGTGTTTTCAGCCTCGTTGCGAGAAGTAGCGCCCCCTAGCGACCACTGCCTCCCTGCCTGCCGGCGCCGTTCGCCTAGCCCGGCTTTCTCCGTCGCCGCCCGAGGGAGGGCTGGTCACGTGCTGGGGGCGTGGATCCGAACGGCGGCCTCTAAGGGTCACATGACAGGGGCGCGGGCCGCGGTTGCTACTGTTGCTTGGGGAGGGGGGCCGGAGTCCGACTGACCATGGTAAGTGAGCGGCTGCCGGGCTTCAGGCGGCGGCGGCGGCGGCGGGGTGCGGGGAGGAGAGAAGCGGGGCTGTTCATGGCGGTGCGTCGCCTCGCCTGTCCGAGGCCTGCAGGACCGTTGTAGTATGAGCGGCGGCGCCGGCGCCGCCTTCCTCCTCCTTGTGAGGCGGGTTGGGCCTTGGGGGGCTTTTGAGGCGAGGGAGGCCGGGCGAGCCGTTGGCCGTTCCCATGGATATGGCACTCTCGGCGCGAGGGGCTTCCATTTGATGCCGCCGCCCCGCTTCCACCACGCGCTCCACCCCGCCTTTCTGGGTGACGCGGGCGGCGTGTGTTCCGCTGCTTCTTGAGGAGAAGGCGAAGTACGCGGGGAGGGGCGCTCTTGCCGCCGGTGCCCCGGGAAGACGGGTCTAGGTTTCTTACGGCGGGCTAAGCGAGCAAGGCGGGGTGGAGGGAGGGAGGGAAGTGGCTGGGATTTTCGTGGAGTGCGGGACACGTCAGAGTCACCTGGGCTGTCTCTGGTGGCAGTCCCGGGTTTGGCTTCTAAGAGGAGGAAATGTGGGGTGGGGGCGTAAACGTGTCTGCGGGTTTATATTCTCGGGGGATTTATGCACCTCTTCGCGTAGGGAGAGGAGACCCTCACCACACAGTTACTTACAGTGCGCTGTTACTTCACGTGTTGCCCAGCAGCACTGGCATGCAAAACCTAACCAGCCTAATTGGGTTGTTGTAGTTGTAAGGTTTAATTTGAAGAATGCTGTTAGTAATTACCAGTAGGGATGAAAGGTGTATAGGGAACCCAAGAAGGAGAACTGGGAGCAGGTTGTAAGGACTGGACTGTGAATGCTTCTTTGCTGATTGTTTTTTTATTGGCTTTATGTCCTGCATTTCTGCCAAGACACTTGAAGTGGTTTACAAATTTAAAATACTATAATATAAAATGAAGAGTTGATAGAGCCCTTTCAGGCCGACTGGGAGTTGGTGGCGCAAACTCCCTGACCACCTACTCTCCCTCAGGGCACACAGGTATTCCTGAAGCAACCCTAGGAAAGGTGTAGCAGACGCTATCCCAAATCTCTCAGGCCGCTGATGGTTCTGTGAAGAACTGGGTGGTATGAAGACTTTGTCTGCACAACTGGTTGCAAGTGGTCAGGCTGAACCTGGAGTCTGCAGTACTCTAGGCATCACACTTTGAAGAAGGGCACTGACAAATGAGCATGTCCAGAGGAGGAGGGCATCTGAGATGGTGAGAGCTGTTGAAACAAAGTTCTCTGAGGAATAGTTGAATGAAAAGGTAAAGGACCCCCGGACGGTTCAGTCCAGTAAAAGGCGACTATGGGGTTGCAGTGCTCATCTTGCTTTCAGTTCGGGGGAGCCTGTATTTGTCCTCAGACAGGTTTCCAGGTCATGTGACCAGCATGACTAAACAGCTTCTGGTGCAGTGGAGCACCGTGACAGAAGCCAGAACGCATGGAAACTCTGTTTACCTTCCTGCCACAGCAGTACCTATTTATCTACTTGCACTGGCGTGCTTTTGAACTGCTAGGTTGACAGGAGCTGGGACAGAGCAACGGGAGCTCACTCCGTCGTGAGGATTCGAACCTTCCGATCGCCAAGACCAAGAGGCTCAGTGGTTTAGACCACAGCGAGCCTATGTTTGGCTCGCCAAAAGATTAAAGGGAGACATGAGAGTGGTCTTCAGATTTCTGACAGGTTTAATGAAGAAGATGGAGCAGGCTTGTTTTTTGTTTCTCCAAAGGGCAGGACTAGAACCAGTAGGTGGAAAGTGTAGGGAAGCAGATTTCAGCTAGGTTTAAGGAGAACATTCCTAATGCCAAGTACCATTTGACAGTGGAATAGACCACCTGAGGAGGTGATGATGGGCCCTCCTTTGTCAGAGGTAGAAATCCTGTAGTTACTCCTTTCACTGGGCAGAGAGGGGGTTGGATTAGATTACCTCAAGGGTACTTTCCAAATTGCTAGTCATTTCATTCTAGCTAGTCATTTCATTCTAACATTTTTTAAAATCTTGGCAGGGTGCACTTTGTTCAGTGATTCCATCCAGGTGTGTACTGATAGATAAGTAGCTTAATGGAACAGGTTGGGTATACTATATAGAATCCTTAGGAATTCTAGAACTGGTTTAAGACCTTCTTTATTACATATCCATCCATAACAATGCCTCAAAGAATCTGCATGTGGTCTTACACTCATGTAATAAAATGTAAATTGTTCAGGCAATATACTCTTGAGTCACTAGCAAAATAATATTTATATGAATCCTTAAGGTCAATTGATTAGAAGTGACTTATGTCTGTAAAAAGCCTATGGCGGTATTAGTGAGCTTTCAGGCAGTGGCTTAATATTGCAAATGGATCATTCAGATCTGGTTTTTCTGTGAGCATGATTGGTATGAGTGTTGACACATATTTTCATAGGCATTATGTTTTTCCCCATCAGTACTAGTGGGTGTTGGTGCCAGAATATTTCCCTGCTGTGTTTTCTTGTTCCTCCGCTGTATTAGTACTGCTTTGCTCTTCTACCTTTTCCAGTTTTAAATAGGTGCACAAGTATTTCTGTACCTGGGTACACACCTTTAATCCCCCTACTTGTAAATTCACAAAAGCAAACTTAAAAACCCTTAGTTATCATGTTTTATGACCTGTAAAATGGAGACTTTTGATTCTACAGGGTGACTCATTTCCATATTTTTTTTAAAATATAATAAGTCTTGTGCAAGACCACAGAGGAAAGTGGGAAGGTCTTGTGCAAGAAAGGTATTGCATCAGACCTTTATTTTTTAAAAGTCTCAATGCATGTACTACAGTTTGTCTCTGAGATATACCCTACATATAATGTGTGAAGATGTCTACCTTCTCTGAAGTGGTTGGCTGAAATTTGAAGGTGTTCAGTGTATGGCAGTTGGTGGAAATAGGTAAATAGGCTGAGATTGTTTGGGTCACCAGAAACAAAGTGACTAGGCTGTGTGCAGTTGAGGAAAAAATGGAAGTAGGGGTGGCAGTAGAGACCACTCATCAAAACGTCACAACACATATGACAAACTGCTTACCAAAAACAACAACATGGTAATAAGCGTCTGCACCAGGTGTGCCTGTAGCTGTATAATAGGTTGTTTTTACTTTCTTTTCTTTGCATAGTAAGGTGAAATTCAGATTAAACAGATTAAAAAGTCTTGTATTATGATACAGATGTCTTGTGGATGCTGTCAAATCTTGCATCCATGAACAACACCTACTCCAGTCTGGAAGCACCCTGAGTCATTTACTTTGATATTTTAAGGTGGTGTGACAGTGCCTACAAGAATTATATACAGGGATTTCCTCAGTCTTCATAAGCTGTAGAAATCTTTGGTGTCGTTTGTAGGTCATAAAATAACTTTCAGGCATGGCTGGCTACCATTAGTAACACTTGGTCTGGACGAGCTGCTGTGAATTTAAACCCCATGACATGCCAAACCAACTCCCTCCCTCCCGGCCCCACATACTGAACTTCTGCTTTTCATGCGGCTGTTAAAGGCAAATGAAGTCTGTCAGACCCAAAGGTTGACAATGCTAATTTGCCTTTGCTTTACTAGCCTACTTATATTAATAAATTAATTCTTGGATGGGTGGCAGATACTACCAGTACCTCTAGATGTTGAAATACTGAGGAGACATTTGCCATATATGCTCATCACTTGATGTCTGCAACATCAATAATGTGTTGTGCACTCTTACGAGTGTGCCAAGAGCCCATACAGATAGATGTCTGAATAACTCTTCAAATACAGCCTTTACTCTGGGGGCCTTGCGCATATTCAGCTGACAGTCATTGAGATGGCTCAGCTTTAATGCTGAGGTTTTCTATTAACGGGAATGAGCCTCCTAGGACCCTTGGGCTTACATGTTTCTTCCTCCCAGCACATGCTGTGATCCCCTTCCTCTTGGTA
This sequence comes from Podarcis pityusensis, assembly GCF_964106645.2. Classification (NCBI taxonomy): domain Eukaryota; kingdom Metazoa; phylum Chordata; class Lepidosauria; order Squamata; family Lacertidae; genus Podarcis; species Podarcis pityusensis. The sequence continues at coordinate 71,731,565 of NC_138032.1, read as the reverse complement.
TATGACAAATTTGCCATCTTGTCTAAAGTGACAAACTATGCTTTGTGATTGACCGCATCATGTTCAGTGCCTGGCTAATTTTGAACACTGCTGTACAAGCTGAATGGCCTCTGCGTTCCAAAGCAAGACAGGATAAACAAATTGTAGTTAGACTTAAAGTATGCGTGTGTGTGCAAACATAACAACAGTGTGTTGCAAACACACTCATTTTAGGATTTGAAGGTCCCCCCCCCAAATTAATTCCTTTTATTGTAGATTAGTTATGTAGTGTGTTAAGGCACTCAACAATGTTTTCCAATTCAGTCAGAAAGTTCAGTTTGTTTTGCCTTTAATGGTGGCTTATTAAATTCTTGTAGGGCTCCTTTGAAGTCTGGACTTCCATTGTGCATATTGTTTGGATAGCTTGGTGTTTGCTTATTAGCAAGAATTGAATGCCATCTAGGTTTTCTTTTTTTACAATGCTTTGAGGCACTGAGGCAGGATACAGGTGGTCTGTTTTGCTTCTGTTCCTCCACAAGTCTCCTGGCCCACTCTCCTTCCCTGTTTGCTTTGGGGCCAAATTAAAGAGTCCTGCTGATTCCTGAAAGAAGGAAATAGGACAAAAGGGATCAGTTAAGGAATGGGACAGAGGGCTTTCAGCTGAATCAGGCCTTTTAAGTACTTCAAGTATAGCCCAGGTGTGGGGACTGGGAACCTTTTGCCCTTGCTGTACTTAAGTTCCCATCAGATTCAACAAGCATGTTGATGGCTAGGGATGTTGGGAGTTGTAGTTCAGCAACGTCTGACAGGCCGAAGGTTTCCTGCACCTGGTAGGCAGAAAGTAGCTAACGTCTACTTGGAGTAGGCCCATTGAAGTTAAGAAATATGTGATCCATTAATTTCAGTGGGTCTGCTCTGAGTAAAACTTGGTTGAACGCCCCCCATAGCCTCCGGACAATTCATTAGCAACTGAAATGCATCAAGCACTTTTTAAATGTTCTTTGGATACCCGAAACCACTATTTCTAATAGTCTAATCCAGGCATGTCCAACTGGTCGCTTGCGGGGTGGGCGATCATGGTCGATCATGGGTTCCTGATCGATGGAAGTTGGATGTGCTTGGTCTAATCTTTCCCTGAGTAGTGGTGCTTTTCTTAGATGAGGCACAAAAGATAGATGAGCAGCATCTGGAGCAATGGGACTAGGCTGCAAACTATTTGGGGGTTTAGGGCATGGGGCCTTAGCCTGTCATTTCCCCATTTTGTTCAAGTGGCCCTCAGACAAAACTAGTTGCTGATTAGATTTCTGTAATGTAGTTTTAATGTATTTTGTAGTATTTTTCCCTTCCATCAATGCAGAAACATATATGTAAGAATTGTTTTAAGTTGCTTAAATTAGTTATCTGTCACTTCACCCTTAAAATGTTTTGATTTATAATTGTTATGGGGTAGCATGTGTGGTGGTGGGGGGGGCTACACTGGCACATAAGACATGGTGAACCTGTATTTCTGTTCTAGCATGATGCTTGCTTTTCCACAAATGCGACAATTCATAACAGTGTTCTGTTGCTATCTCACACCAGTTCAGTTTCTACAGCTGAAATTTTTGGTAGAATTAATTTTTTTATATATGTTTAAAGGAGCAATTAAAACAAGAGCCATAGAACTTTTTCTTCATTATTTAGCTACACTTTGTGGCTGCTATATTGAACTTGATAAAGTTGCTGTTTATTTTATCTAAGACTAAGTGAATTTGCTTTTTATTGCAGAGTTTTCTGGGAGGCTTGTTTGGTCCCATTTGTGAGATTGATGTTGTTCTTAATGACGCAGAATCACGAAAAACAGCTGAAATAAAAACAGAAGATGGTAAAATAGAAAAACATTATCTTTTCTATGATGGAGAATCGGTTTCAGGAAAGGTAATTTTTTTTTTAAAAAAGAAGTTTGCACTTTATGTATGATATAGGGCAGAAATTGTATTAATGATATAGCTGTTCCAGATAATCTCATAATAGAATCTAGGTTCTAGTGTATATGTCATATTGAGGTTTGGTAGTAAACAAATTGTTAATCAAGTCAATATGTATATGTCAAGGAAGGACCAACTCATTTATTTTGTTTTGGAGGAACTTCTTTCAGTGTTGGCACAGGAGATAATACAGTCATCCTATTAATTTTTATTACACAAATGTTTGATAATGTCATATTAATGATCTATGGTGTTAAGTGATAATTTGTGGGTTTTATGCAAATTTTAAAAATGTTAGATTAATTATCCAAATATTTAAGTTGTTGACATTCTTATTTTTATAAGTGGTTTCTCTTCATACAGATTCCCCCCCCCCCCCGCCTAAAACTACTCTATATCTACATCTTCTAGTTCACAAGCTTGTCTTCTGTGGAGCTTGGTTTCAACACTACTTTTTTGCTTCTCAATTTGATATTGAAAGAGTGGAAGAAAATAATATATTCTAATGGTTCAAGTAATAATACAAGCAAATGTTGCTGCACTTGGGTCATAGTTAAGGTGTTCTGTTTTCACAAATGTTATACAGGGGAACTGATAGTTCTCCAGATGTTGTTGGACTACAACTCCTGTTATCTCTGCCTAATGTTCTAAGAAGAGCCTTCTAGGATTAGGCCAAAGGCCTGTCTAGTCCAGCATTCTGTGGCACGGTTGTACTGAACTGTTTTATTCAGAGTAGACTCACTGAAATTAATGGACATAAGTTGGTTTTGTCTAGTCTAACACTGGATACAACCCAAAGTCTCTTATGCTAGAGGTCATATATAACCATCACATAAAGTTGCCAAGGATGGGACGCAGGTGGTGCTGTAGTCTAAACCACAGAGCCTAGGGCCTGCCGATCAGAAGGTCAGCGGTTTGAATCCCTGCGATAGGGTGAGCTGCCACTGCTCGGTCTCTGCTCCTGCCAACCTAGCAGTTCGAAAGCACGTCAAGTGCAAGTAGATAAATAGGTACCGCTCTGGCAGGAAGGTAAATGGCGTTTCCGTGTGCTGCTCTGGTTTGCCAGAAGCGGCTTAGTCATGCTGGCTACATAACCTGGAAGCTATCTGTGGACAAACGCCGGCTCCCTTGGCCGGTAAAGCGAGATGAGCGCTGCAACCCCAGAGTTGTCCACAACGGGACCTAACTGTCGGGTCCCTTTACCTTTAAAGTTGCCAAGGATAGTTTTATCTTCTACAATTTTTCTTAAACCCTTTATAACAATATATTGAGTCCAAAAATACTACCCCTGTTGTGATGGTTTTGAATTTGCCTTTAACACAATGCCTTCAATTCTGGCAAATGATTAGAAGGGAGTTCTGGTGCAATCCAGACCCACAGTAGGGGTTCTGATGTGCAGAAGAAGTATTTGTAAAGCCTGAACCTGCCCCATCTTCTACATAGAATATTCTGTTGGAATTCTCTTACTTATAAAATGGAAAAGGGCTGTGTCTGTGCACATTGCACTTGTCTGTGCACTTTAGAATGCTGGAATGCTTCCATATTTATCTCCATTCTTTGCTTTAAAACTTGTCTTTTCCTGCTTCTGTCATTTAATGAACTACTTTCACCCATTGCTAAACAGCTGCTTCGCCAGTTTCTCTTCCCACAGTCCCATTTTTTTTAGTGTTGTAAATAATTGCATAAGGAGGAACTGGCAGGGCGCAGGGAGTGCTGGTGGCATCTAGCAAGTTTTAACCATTTTTGCTGTGAAAATTCAGTAAATAAGAGTTGGAAGAAGGAATGAAAATGCCATGTAGTCCAGCATTGTAACACAGGGCTGGAAAAGGGGCAATGAACCAGAACCACACTTCCTTTCGAAAAATACTGGTATTATCAATTGCACCTATCTGTTTTTAACCATTGTTTTATTTTGTTACTGAATATTTTTTCTTGTTCTACATTGCATTAGTGCTGCAAATGCAGTGGAAAGGTGGAATATATATATATATATATATATATATATATATATATATATATAGTTTAAATGATCTAAAATAAGTTTTTGTACAAACGGATCATTACACTTACACCTTTTCATTGGTGTTTTGACTTTTTCAGGTAAACATAGTCTTTAAACAACTTGGAAAGAGGCTAGAGCATCAAGGAATTAGAATTGAATTTGTAGGACAAATTGGTGAGTCTCTTAGAATTACCGTTTGGTGTGGATAACTTTGAGTGCTCATAACCCTGATATAGGAATCGTAATCTGGACTGGTCTCTAGGTATTTGAATACAGTGTTCAAAATTAGCCAGGCTCATTTTGCACCAGGCTTTTGACCTGGGCCCCAGGATGTCACCTGACATCTCCACCATCTAGAGGCACATTCATGGGGATCATTGTATCTGAACTGTTTTCACACACTATTACCACATCCTGTAGAATTCTATCAGTTAATTTTTATCTGCAGAACCAGGAGCCAAAATTTTATTTCTATGCAGTCTGAGCAGGAGTGGTGAACAACATTATAGTGAGTTGTTGCTTGTCTTCATTTACCCCATCCCACTGCCCTGCTCACAGTTGTGAAGAATATGGTTACGATATGAATGGTCCATGTCACTATTAAGAAAAAGAGCTCAGAATAGGCCAGTATATATATGTGGACTGTCCCTGGATCAAGTGACTTTTCTTCTTTAAGTTCTCAAAGCTCTTAACCTAGCTCAAGGCTGTCATCTGAACTAGGCAGATGTTTAACTGAGAATCAAACACAGTCAGTCCATCATTTGAAGAATAAGACTTAAGAGCCATCTTGCCCCAAAATGGCAACCATTCTGTTTTGGCGACTATAACATTGGTTAAGGAGCCATTTGGTGCCTAGCTTATACATCTGAGTTTCCAACACTGGTTGTATAACAAGTATCCCAAAGATGTTTGTTTTGAAGTAAATAATGTTTGCTGTCTGTGATTCAAATAAATTGTATCTGTGATATGTTGCCAAGCAGCAGTTACACAAACAGCATGCATCTTAAAAATAGTAACTATATTCTAGCTAGATCATATGTGGATCTTGAAGATTAAGATGCAACAAGTAAAGATGATGTAATTTATTGAGGCCACATCTTTGTATGTTCTGCTTTTGTTTTTTCTTGAAGAGCTTTTTCTTAAAGTTTGTATATTCTGTTTCATAAACCAAAATTTGTTCAGTAAATTCTCTCTCTGCTTACAATATGAGAATATAAAATAAAATGACACATTTTGGAAAACATTCTACTAGCCTACCTTTTAAATTATTGAATTTACTCCATAAAGTCATTTGCTTGTTTATATAGCTGACTGCTGATATTAAACAATGGTGGACTGTTCTGCAGTATAATTAACAAAACAGTTGTATTTTGTACTTGAATGGAGGATCTTTGCAATACAACTGACATACTGAAGGAGTTCTGAATTAGACCACACTGTAAAATAAAAATAAAAAAATTAATTCACATGATTAAATGGAGATAGAAAGATATTAAAATATTGGCATTATTTCTATTTATTTTCTTCTTTTCTTCTTTGACACTTGCAGCAGTCCCAAGTGTCAAGCTATTGTATACTCCTTAAGGAGAGCTTCTGTTACATTTCCTCTCTGATTCTATTCATTACTTTCTTAGAGCTTTTCAGTGACAAGAGCAATACTCATGAATTTGTAAACCTAGTGAAAGAACTGGCCTTACCTGGTGAATTAACACAAAGTAGAAGTTATGACTTTGAGTTTATGCAAGTTGAGAAGCCATATGAATCCTACATCGGTGCCAATGTCAGATTGAGGTATGGAAACTGAAAAGTACTATTTCTGCAGTTATGGTTATAATAGTTTCTAACTTATAGCATTATATAGGTATGGGTAAAAATATATTATAAATTGGTTGCATCAAAAGGGCCCATCTGTTTGTGGAAGGAATTTTGATCTAGCAGAGACATCCCACAAAGAGGGAAGGGGTTCTTTTGCCAAATCCCCCCTGCAGCCTCTCTCAACCCCTTAAATTGAAGGAAGGTGGTATGAGGGTTATAAGGGGAAAATGGTATCTGAGAAAGTCACCTCCCTTCGTTTCCATGCATAGGAACCTTTGCTGAATTGAAAGCTGTTACATTGCTGAAAGAACTGTTTCCATTAATGGAAGCGTACTTTTGAATCTAACCCGTATGGATCCTTTTTCTCTCTGATCTGATAGCTTTGATGGAATTTTTTTCTTTTCTGGCCTTCAGAATCTAGATAAAATATCTTATGAATCAAACTCCCTATATGCCCCTGCAGGCTGGTAGGCTATTCATCTGAGTAGTCTCCAAAGCTGAGATTTTATGCAACCTGTGCTCCAAAGACAAAGTGAGCAGTCTTGTCTATCAAACGTCACTCTATACTAAGAAACTTGTATCACTTGCTTAGAATAATTTCTTCTAACAAAATCATTTTGCTCAAATCATTTTAAGTTGTTTAGAGTAATATCTGATTGTGGCAGGCCACTTTTACAACAGCTGTTTTGCTAGCCAGAGCCTTGTTTTGAGTGTAGCACAGCAGCTGAATCCAGTGAGAGAATTGTGCTTGTGAAACAAGTTGCAGAACTTCTCAGTGACAACTAAGCTTTTGCACCACTGCTTTCAGAACAATGTTAATTCTCAAACTTATTCCACTAATGTTATGTCGGATGTTGCCCTTAGTTACATAGATTAATATGCAGCTTTTGAGAGATAATTGGAAGGTATTTGAGCCAAAAGGCATGCAGTGATGGAAGACTCTGAATTTCTGTTCTTTAGTCATTATTAAAATACTTGATTACAGCATTGTTAATTTTAAGAAATACAAAAATGAAAACAAGTTGCAATAAAATGAAAGAAATAAAAATTTCTACATAGAAAAAGTAATTAGCCATATAATAAATATGATTATAATAATGATAACAGGAAACTATATGGAAACGGTAAAAAAAGCTTTAGCAAGCAATCTGAAACACGAAAGGCGTGAATTTGGATGTGCCTGCCTTAAAAATAATATGTAAACCTTAAATTTAAATGTAAGTGGGTCCTCAAAATACATTCCATCCTGTTTATAGAGATGTAAAGAAATACTGGATTGAATCCTTTCAGTTTGGAGAAGGGATTCTGGTTCAGCAGAGACTCATGCTAGATTGAAGGAATAGATTTCCTCTGCAGCATCCCACCACATCTCCCATGCTGTACCAGAAGGACCTTCAATCCTCTCAAGCCAATCTTCATGGAGAGCTGCAGGGGAGTGGGAATGAACTGCCTTTTCTCTTCTACCTTCTGAAGCTTTACAGTTCTGCTGCAGGCATCTCTGGTTCCAACCCATTGTGCTAATAAAAGTTGGAATCACCTTCTCTCTTGCTTTAGGGAACGCTCTTATTAAATTCTCATTTTGGCCTTGAAACAAAAGGAATTAGAATTGTGAGCAGATTGGTTTAATTCAGATTTAACTGCTAATGCAGTTTATGAATCTCAATATAGTCTATTTCTGATGTTAGCTAATTTGATAAAGTTGGCCACTTCATGTATGTAAAATATTGTGTGTATGCAATCTGTGCTAATTTCCTGTTTTGTAGGTATTTCCTTAAAGTTACGATAGTAAGAAGATTGTCAGACTTGGTAAAAGAGTATGACCTTATCGTTCACCAGCTTGCGACATACCCAGATGTTAACAACTCTATTAAAATGGAAGTCGGCATTGAAGATTGTCTGCATATAGAATTTGAATACAACAAATCCAAGTATGTATTATGAATAAGGGAATGTGTGACCTTGAAATGGGTAACCAGGGAAACTGCTTCAGGTTAAAAGTGTGGAACACATAGCAGTAATTAACTGATTGCTAATGGACCATGTATAGGTATAGGTGGGTGAAAGCTGACCTTCCAAAGTTGTTATAATTCAAGAGTATTATATTACTCTGTTCTTGAACCAACTGTCCACATGGAAACTTCATCTGATACAAAATGCTGCAGCTAGAATTATGATTACTATACCAGCTAATGGTACTGTACTGTTATTTTGATTACTGTACTATATTGGCTCCACTGACACCCAGTCTGTTTGTGAGCTCAGGTAGTTGGAGGAGACGCTGCTCTTATGTCCCATCAGTGTTTAAGATTGAGTTGCTGGGTATACATAAAAGGTCCTTTTTGAGAACTCTACCCAAACTTTGGAACTCCTTTCTCTGGGAGTCCAACTGGTGCCTCCTTGATGACATTTAGAAAGCAGGTGAAAACTATTCTGCTTTGGTGGCTTATGACGATTTCTTAGTCTTGCCTCCTTTAAAACTGTTTTGCTGGTGGCTGTTTTTCTGTGTTTCTTTTAATTTTGCTATTTTTTAAAAAATGTGCTCATTGTATGCCAATTGAGTGTTCTGTTACTATGAGTGGGATTCAAACTAAGTTAGTTGTACTTATCTAAAAGTTAGACATTACTGACTTTTCACATTGATTGCAGTGGACCTAAGTGCAAATAGCTTAGTCTGGATCCAATTCTACATGATGCAAAAGTAGGATACAATTTTTTAAAATGCTTAGACCAGACCTATGTATTCTGTTAGCATGGGGCTCTTTAGCACTAACTGCCTAAGCAACAGAGAAGAGATCATTATTGCAATCTGATTTGTTATGGCATCAACATTTTGAAATCTCAACTTACCTTCAGTGCATATTGTGATAACTTGTAACAGTCTCTACTACTACTACTAGCACTTTCTGTTCATTGAGCTTTAAAGTGGCTTCTGAAAACATACTGCCTGATTGAGGAATAAAACTGGGTAGCAGCTACAAACTTGAGTGTGGGTCTGCTCTTTGGTAAAATGAGTAACCCTGTTCAATATAGACAGTTCTGTTTTCTTATCCTTTTTCAGCAATATGAATACACAAAAGCATTGTAAAATGCTGTAAACTAGTTTAAAAATGTTAAATTCTGCAGTTTACAAGCCCCCTTCCTTTGTTTCTGTAAGGTATCATCTAAAGGATGTGATTGTTGGAAAAATTTACTTTCTCTTAGTAAGAATAAAAATTCAGCATATGGAATTACAGCTGATCAAAAAAGAGATTACTGGAATTGGTAAGATGAATTTTGAAACTCATGAATATTTTTACTTTTAATTTGATGTGTTCTAGAACTATCTTTTCTGATATTTCCAATTTATAATAGGCTGTTCTATTTTGCATATGTATGTGTAGCTAGTTAGCTTCTTTTAGCTGTACATAGTTACCAATACTGGTTTGCAGGTGACTAGTTTATGCTTCACAGTGAATGGGTTCCTGAAACCTCTGCCTTCAACTGTGTTTAGCAATATACATGGCAATTAGGCATTCTGTTCAGCTACTTTTCAACTTGAAAGACCTTCTTGTACAATTGCTTTGCACTTCTAAATGTAGTAATATTTCAGAATTGGCATGGTGGTTAGGCTTCAAGTGGCAGATATGATTCACATTAAACTGGGGTAACCTGTTCAGATATGAGACTTGGGTGACAGTTGTTTACTTTGACTAATTGGTATACAGAACTACTAATTATGTTGTTGGTCCTGATTAACAGCTGTAATCAGGGCTCAGAATTCCTCTGAGGTTCTGTTGTATTGGACTGAGCTGGGGAAGTACAAATATTGGATATTACTAAGAGGAGCTGTGTCTTGAAGAGCTGGGAAGTAGTGATATTTTCTGATTACCCGTGTAATTCAATACCTATTCATGATCTGATAAGGTATAACTGCTAAGGGGCTTTAGTCCATAGAAATAAATAAATGTATTCAACTAAATATGCAAAATTGAATTAAAGGACTTTAAAATAAATATAATTGTTTAACCAGGACCCAGTACCACAACAGAAACAGAGACCATTGCAAAGTATGAAATAATGGATGGTGCACCAGTTAAAGGTGAGTTGGTGTTTGTTAACATTGTCAAAGCATTTTTATGTTAAAATATAGGTTGTTTCTCTAAATTGAGTGTTAATCCTATTATGGAGTACATAAAAATTATCTTGAAGCCTAGACTGGTACAAAAAGAAAATCTAAAGCACTAAATACCAGCTTTGCCTTATGCATCATTTAAGTGCCTTAAATGAATAATGGGCTCCTAATCTGGGGCCTTCACTCCTTAATACCAGTTGGATAGTATTAGTTGCTTTCATAAATTAGAAAACTGATTTCTGGTTTGTGGCAGGTCTATCATTACTTTTTCTTGTGTTCTTAAGAGTCAAGAAAAAGAGTAGGGAAAACATGGACAAATGTGCTACCCCTGAACATAAGAAGAGCTCTATTGGATTGGACTAGTTTAGTGTAGCATCCTCTCTCCCACAGTAGTCAACCAGATGCTTACCTTCTGCTGCTGTTCCCCAGCAATTGGTATTCAATAGCAATTGGCTTGTCCCTTTAAAGCCATCTATTAATCACCCTGCATGTTGTGATAACAAATTCATATTTCAGCTTTGCGCTTTGTCTCTCCTGAATTGTGCTCCCCAGCTTGATTGGATGACAGAAATGGATGCAGAGCCATGCTCACATTTAAATATACAGCTGTTTTCCTTTTTAGAGGCTACTCCCGCCCAGATTAAAAGGCATGTTGAGATTTGGTGTGACTTGCTTAAGAAGAAATTCCCAGCCCCCTTCTTTTAAAATTGATGTCATGCCATTCCCTGTGACCCCAGATTATTCACTGTCAGGAACTATTCTAATCCTTTAAATGTTGAGGAAAGAAGCAAAACTAATCACAACTTCTTTTTATCTAAGGTGAATCTATTCCTATAAGACTCTTCTTGGCGGGCTATGATCCTACTCCTACAATGAGGGATGTGAATAAAAAGTTTTCAGTAAGATACTTCTTGAACCTAGTATTAGTTGATGAAGAGGACAGAAGGTACTTCAAGCAACAGGTATGACATTGTGCACTGAAGTATTGTAATGAGGTGGATTATTATTTATTTGTGTTGCCTTTTCTGTTAGAAAATATTCAGGGCAACTTTCAAAGTACTAAAGCCAGCACCCAATAAAACAATAATTGGGATACTTAAGCAGAAAAAATGCAGTCCATTAAAACATCAGTAATAAAAGCATAACAATGCTAATAAAAATCTTATCTCCCATTACCTGCTTAAAGGAAGGCTTTATGAAACAATGTTTTTATGTGCTGCCAAACTGTCTAGAGTGGGAGCAAAGGAGACCTCATGAAGAGAGCTGCACAACATGGGCACCACTCCATGCTTCAGCATAACTTTCTGAAAAGGATTGTGGCTTTCAGTATCTAGGTTTTTTCAGAAGTTTATATGGAAATGCTAGGGGGGGGGCACGCGAGTATTCTAGGAGAGATGCTTCTATCTGCGACATCAATATGTTTAAAATTTGAAGCCTCTAAACTGTACATTTTCTTCCACCTTAAACAGGAGATCATTCTTTGGAGAAAAGCTCCTGAGAAACTGAGGAAACAACGAACCAACTTCCACCAGCGGTTCGAAAGTCCAGAACCACAGGCATCAGCAGAGCAGCCTGAAATGTGAACTGGGTGTTGGGAGTGAAAGAACTGTTGATAGATCAGCAGGTTAAAGGTGGCAACAGCCTGTAGGGAAGAAGGCCACAACACCCATTTCAACAGTCTTCCTCATCTTACAGTGCTGCATTTCCCACACTACTAAAACATTCTTTAAGTAAACATTCAAGTGTGTACATACATTTAAAATAAGCGCTTTCTCAAACACTGGAACTTTCTTAAGCTATTTTATACTGCACATTTTACTTTTTGTCTGGTGTGATGCACTCAGATATATGCATAAAGCTTAAAAAAGTTACGTTTTCCCATGCATGTAGGCTGGTGCATTTAAGTTTTGCTTATCATCGATGGTAGACTAAAGCATTTCCTCTTCCTATACCACAGTCATATCATACATCCTTCCTCATCGTCTACTGTCTGTATCCTTCGAAACTAATAAATATATTGTTCTAAAATGACAAATTCAGGGTTTATAATGGGATTTTGTCCATACACTTGGAATAGTTCTCATGCCAGAGTTTTCAGACTTTGTCTCTTTCTGAGGAATGTATATAATAAAGCAAGCTTCTCTCTCATACTAGCTTTATAAGAGGGGTGATGACTCTTCTAATTCTTTTCTTGGCACCTCCATCTTAATGATTCTATTATCAAATTGCAAAGCCCTTGAAGGCTTATATGCCCTAAGCGAAAATACAGAATTATCCAATTGAGCTGTGTTTCAGTGGCAAAGGTGTGTGAAAATGTAGCTTTTACTGATTACACTTTTGGAATTCGGGTCATAGGCACAAAATTCAGATCACTTTGCATTAAAATGCACACTTCATCTTACCACCTCAAACATTGGCTTGTAGGAAGGTCTGTGTATGTAAACCAAATTGAATTCTAAGTAGGCTTTGGAATTCTGTCTAGCAAAACACCCATTTTTAACTTTAGTGAATTTAGTCTTTGGACAACCCTTGTTAGCCTCCATCTATCCACAATTAAGCATGTAGTTTTCAGAAACGGAGTTTAACTATGGTCACAAAATGGAACCTGCTGAATTAGATGGCTACTCATATTTGTAGTTCACTTGGCCTATCTACCAAGAATGTTTCTAAACTTCACTGCAAGTGTTATTGGTTACCTTACTTTATGAGTAAGTGAAATTCTCAAATTATACTTCTGTAAGAACTGTTTTACTACCATGGCACTTTGATAAAGCAGTCAAAGATGCTGCGTGCTGGGATATTTCTCTTTAGCATGGATGCCTATGACTGAGAGAACTTAACTCCCTCATGTAAGTGCCTATTCAGAATTTCAAACAAAAAATGCCAAATATTTTCATGGACACTTGCATGTTGTAATCTGGAAACTATTCCAATAAATTTTTGAAAACTGATTGTATTTAACCAGCCTCAAATTGTGCAACTATGTATAATAGACATAATAAACTGCTCTTTGAATTATTAAAAATAGCTGTATTCTCACTAAAATATCTAGATTGTGTCTTCAATTTTACATTGTGCTGTAGTGAGTTTCACTTATAGAATTATTGAATATCTTAAAGTTAGACTTGGGATGTTCTTAAATAGCATTTAATGCATTGTTGGGGTGGAAGAAATTCTAGTTCATCTCAAGTTTTAGTGATCACGGACTACCAAAACAAAACTGGGATTCTCAATGGGTGGCATACTTTCCCTTTGAACCTGTTCATTTAGATATATTTCTTACACTGGCACAACAAATTTGGTTGAAGTGAATTGAACAGATCAGAGCGTTGTAGGCAGCTAAGTGGTACTCTGGGTAGAAGTACTGAAATTAAGGGACCTCGGTTAGTCATGCCTATTAATTTCAGCATAGGACCAATCCGTTTCTTTCAGTTAGACATGTATTTTTGGAGATCAGCATTTAGTGCCATGGTGACTAATTATCTAGATAGAGACAATTTTCATATCTAAAACCAAGCCATTATCATTTACAACTTTATAAAGGAATATGTTGCCATAGGATGTGGTTGATGCATTAAAAATAAGTGGCAGAATTTTTTAATGTGGTTTTTAATCTAATTTGACTACACTTAAGAATATGTTTGCAGTCCTGCTTTCTAACACCATTTTTTTGTTTGTTTCAGCTTCTTGAAATTGATAAGGGCTTTTCTTTTGTATATGGATTTATAAAGTGTTTTGAAGTGCAAAGCCCAGTCTCCTTCATTTTGTTGTTATCTTAAGGCTAGTTTAAGGTAGTACTTGGTCCCACCCACTCCTTAAAATTAGAATATGGCATACTAATTTAAGAAATAAATGAAAACCTGGCCTTTTCTGAAAATATACTTTAAAAACACCTCAAATGCATCTACTCTGAGGACTGGATGACAGTGCCAATATACAATAATAACCTAATTACTGCAGCTTTATTCATTTGCAGATTTCTTTATGACCGGTATCTATTTATGCAGACAGCTTTGATTATAAATGCTGGTGATCTGGGGTTTCCCAAGGTTGCGGGCACGTTTATCCAACGGAGAGGGCTCAAAAGGCAGCGTCTGCCCTTAAGCGAAGGTCTGGAAAAACTTCTAATTCTTGAGGTGGAGCTTAACAATGGGATGGGGTGGAGACTAGAGAGCGGGACAGGCATTATACAGAGCGGCTGATAAAATTTTGAGCTTGGCGTGGCGAGGTTCGAGCATAAGGCGCTACTCGCATTGGCGGAGCGTTATCACCACCATCCCCTCACGTGCTTACTGCACTTGCATTCTCGCGTAACGTCAATTCGCCCACGATCCTAGCAACCCAAGCCAATGCGCCTCACAGACACACCTCCGCCTAAACGCACGTGGCCGCCAGGGTGCTCGCTTGGCTGTCGACCGTACTGCCTGCGAGGCTTCTCTTAGGGCCCATGGCGTTGCGAGGAATGTGGCGGTGCGGACGGAACTCCGAGTCTTTCCGCCTTCTAATACTACCCCTCCTAAATTCACCTAGCCAACCACCGCCGTCTTTAGGCAGCTTTCCGCCACACTAATTTTCAGGCACTACGCCGGACTTCCCTGAAGACCTGGGCCGCTGTCGCGATGACGAAACAGGCGCGCGCCGGCGAGCTCAAGGCTCCCTCTTGCTCCGATGTCCGTGAGCCGGTGCGCGAGGCTGCTCTGTCGGCTGCCGGCTGCCCCGCTCCGCTATGGCGGCCTCTTTGCTCTCCGGAGCCGGCGCGGTGGGCCGAGCCGGGCAGCCCCAGCAGCGGGTTTCTTCTCCGACGGGGGAGGCAACGGCGCGGGCGCCAAAGCCCCGGACACTTCCTTGTTCGTGCCTCTGCCCGTGTCGCCTTCGTCGCCTGGCCCCGAGGGGGACGTGGGAGCCGAGCTCACGCGCCCGCTCAACAAGAGTAAGTGGCGGCGCCGGGGGTGGGGCGGAAGGACAGGCGGGCCCTGTGGGTTTAGAAAGCCAACCGTGCGCGTTCGGTTAGGGGGCAACGGGAGTGCCCTTTCCTGGCCCGTTTCTTGGATTTTTCTGTCATCCAAACAGGGGTGGGCAGCGGGCAACTTGCGAGTCGCACCTGTCCCACAAGGGCCATTTTACCTGTCCTTTAGTAGCCCTTCCAAATATACATTGAGGTAGTGCGTGAGGGGGAAGCTTCAACTTGCATAGTAAGCCCGTGAGAGTTGGTAAATAAGAATCTGTAGGAGTAGGTGTTAATGTGTGAAAGCCGAAGCAGGGAAGGAAGGAAGTTTGAGCGCGACAAAGCGCAGTGTAAATAAGAAAACACTAAGATGCTGGATGCAAGAGTTTATGTTTAAGTGGACTTTGTTTTTGGAAATTTGACTTAGGTTCTTCTTTGAGTTTGCTTTTGAAAACTTAATAAAAAGTAGTAAAAAAGAAAAAAGTAAGCCCGTGAGAGTTGCGTTCCAAGGATAGTGCCTAAAGCCAAAATTGCATATACAGTGGTACCTTGGGTTACAGACGCTTCAGGTTACAGACGCTTCAGGTTACAGACTCTGCTAACCCAGAAATAATACCTCAGGTTAAGAACTTTGCTTCAGGATGAGAACAGAAATCGTGCTCCAGCGGCAGCAGGAGGCCCCATTAGCTAAAGTGTTGCTTCAGGATAAGAACAGTTTCAGGTTAAGAACGGACCTCCAGAATGAGTTAAGTACTTAACCCGAGGTACCACTGTACAGTAGTCCAAACAGATTGGGGTGCACTTGTGGTGTTGGTCGGGGATTGCCAAAGGTTCCCCCCCAACACCCGTCATTAATTTTTTAATTTTTTTTGCCAAGCATGTAAAGCTGAGTGTGCACAAGTTAAATGGGCATATGTTGTGGGTGTACTGTGTAGAAAAGAAGCAATATTGGAGACCCCATGTTCATTTTGTCATATGGCCTCCGCAAGTTTCTGGGAAGTGAATGGGCCACAGATCTCTTGAGGGGATCGTTCAAGACACACGTTTATTCCACCCCTTTGTCTGCGAACGACCTCTTATAATCTGTGATGCACTTTAGATCATGCAGAATTTATTGTACAACCTGACCATCCATGAGGTATCAGGCCCTCCCCTCACTCGCCCATCACTGTTTGGAGAACAGAAATTGACCATCCCTGATCAGATGGCAATTGTAAAGTTACCCTAAAGGTAACTGTTGTTAAGATTGTTAGTCTCCATAGCAGATTTATAGAAGGTGGATTTCACAATATGTTTTTGGTGACTACTTTTTCTTTTGGTGTATAACCCTTTCTTGATTAAATGCTTGAAGTGTATAAAGTATTTTTTTGCACAAGTAATTTGCCATTCCAGTTAGCATGACAGTATCTGTATTTTGTCTTCTAGGTGAAGTCCTGAAAGTATTAAATAAATTTTACAAGAGAAAAGAAGTACAAAGACTGGGTGCAGAAAATGGACTAGATGGTATGCAATATGTGGTTCTAGGGATAATAAAATATTGTTGAATGTTTCTACATGCTTTACGAGAAGCTCATATCTGGACTTAATCTTTTTTTGACTCTTAGGTTTTTCTAATTCTACTTCTAAAACTGACTGCTTAGGTCAGTGCTTAATAAAATAGTGTGGTGTTATTATGATTTTTTATTGAATTTATAACCTCTCAAAAGAGCTCGGGCAGCAAACACATTCCCTTGGCACCGGGATATTTCCAGGGGAACTGAAGGAGGCAGTGGTGCGCCCGCTCTTAAAGAAAACATCATTAGATCCTTTAGATCTATCCAATTACCGCCCGGTTTCGAATCTTCCATTCCTGGGTAAGGTGATTGAGAGAGCGGTTGCTGAACAGCTTGGTAGGTTTCTGGATGAAACATCGGCTCTGGATCCATTCCAGTCCGGCTTCCGCGCTGGTCATGGGACCGAGACGGCTCTGGCCGCCCTAACAGACTATCTCCGTAGGCAGCTGGATCGAGGCGGGTCGGGGCTGCTGATTCTTCTAGACCTGTCAGCAGCCTTTGACATGGTCGATTACGAACTCCTGGACCACCGCCTTGCCGACGTGGGGATCCAGGGCACAGTCCTTCAATGGCTGCGCTCGTTTCTCTCTGGTCGGGGACAGAGGGTGGCGCTTGGGGGAGAATTGTCATCGCGCCACTCCTTGGTGTGTGGAGTGCCTCAGGGTGCGATTCTCTCCCCGATGCTTTTTAACATCTTTATGCGCCCCCTCGCCCAGCTTGTCCGGAGTTTTGGGCTGGGTTGCCATCAGTATGCCGATGACACCCAACTCTATCTGTTGATGGATGGCCATCCTGACTCGGCCCCAGACACACTGACCAGATGTTTGGAAGCTGTGGCTGGATGATTACGTGGAAGCCGGTTGAAGTTAAATCCTTCGAAGACAGAGGTCCTCTGGCTGGGACGGGACGATATGGGATTGGGGGGGCAACTCCCATCTCTTGCGGGGGTGCAATTAGTGCCAGCACCTTCCGTTAAGAGTTTGGGTGTAATCTTCGATACCTCCCTCTCTATGGAGGCGCAGATTACAACTATAACAAAGGCGGCATTTTTTCATCTCCGCCAAGCTAAGCAGTTGGCCCCTTATCTCTCTCGCCCTGACCTAGCCACTGTGATCCACGCGACGGTCACCTCCAGACTGGATTATTGTAACTCACTCTACGTGGGGCTGCCCTTGAGACTGACCCAGAAACTCCAGCGGGTGCAGAATGCCGCGGCGAGACTCCTTATGGGGTCTTCGCTGCGAGATCACATTCATCCGGTACTATACCAGCTGCACTGGCTCCCGGTGGAGTACAGGATCAGGTTTAAGGTGCTGGTTTTAACCTTTAAAGCCCTATACGGCCTAGGACCCTTGTACCTACGGGACCGCCTCTCCTGGTATGCCCCACAGAGGAACCTACGGTCTGCAAATAAAAACATCCTGAAGGTCCCAGGCCTCAGAGAGGTTAGGCTGGCCTCAACTAGAGCCAGGGCTTTCTCGGCTGCGGCTCCAATCTGGTGGAACGCTCTGTCACAAGAGACTAGGGCCCTGCGGGACCTGACATCTTTCCGCAAGGCCTGCAAGACAGAGTTGTTCCACCAGGCCTTTGGTCAGGGCCCAGCCTGACTCCCTCCTCTGGCAACCTGCACAGAACTTTGCTTAACGGTTGCCATTAATTTGATTTTAATTAATTTTTATAATGAAATGTTTTAGAATGTTGGATTATTTGATTGTTTGATTATTTGATTGTTGTTAGCCGCCCTGAGCCCGGCTTTGGCTGGGGAGGGCGGGATATAAATAAAATTTATTATTATTATTATTATTATTATTTTTGTAAAGCACTCCAAAACAGGTTTATAAATACAGTTACAATTAAAGCATTTTAGAAACAGTTACAATTAAAAACTTTAGTTCATCCAGGAGTTCATGGAAGTAGAATAGGCAGATTTTAGCTGATCACCCCTTTTCCTTGTCCCATTGAACAGCTTCTGAAAGTTGGAGACATTCTAGAATAGTGTGGGAAGCATTGCAGGGTTACATGGGGATTGTCAGGTATCTTAACATGATTTGAAATGTCTTGAGTGTTTCAGTGACCACATGCATGGGTATAATCCTACTGAAAACAAAGCACTCTTTAGTTTTCAAGCTAAAAATCTTGTTTTGTCATTAGATCTCTGGTCCAGTTTGTAGGAAGTGGAGTTTTGTGTGCAATACTGAACTTGCTTGTGTGTATTTTCCCCTCCCCTTTATAGCTCGTCTGTTTCATCAAGCATTTATAAGCTTTAGGAAATACATAATGGAATCAAGTTTCTTGGGTCCTGATGTGCACATTCTCCTAAATGATATATGCTGTGGTGCTGGTAAGTATATTCAACATTATTTCCCCTCCCCAATCATTCTTCTTAAAAAAGACACTTGCTTAAATGTTACGGGTGATAAACTTATGGGTAAATGAAATTTGCTTTACCCTTATAAATAAGGAACTTAGTGGGTTAGATTATAATATTTGCCCGTGTATCATAATGGCTAGGAGTGAGAGATGGGAGTGAGTGCTGTAAACCAGTAAATGGCCTTAGGCAACCCTTTGTTGAATATGTGACAGAGGTGTTAAGTGCTGTTGTTTAAACATCAGATACTGGTACATTGCCAAGACAGAAGTGTGACTGCATTACTGTGTAGAACACAGATACAAACAAGTGAAAGATCCAAGAGTGGGTGTACCCAGTTCCCAGGTAATGATGAATGAACAAAGCAAAATAAAGAGTATGTGTTAAATCTTCAAATAAATTCCAACTGAGCAACTTCATGCTGAAGCCTCATTTTGAACCCTTTTCCTTGAAGTATGTCACCTTAGACTCCTTGCTGGCTTCTGACTGTTGACATTTTAACATCTGGTTTGTATCCATTTATTCAGCTTGTTTCTGTTTTAGAGCTTATATCTCTACTTAAATGAATGGGCACAAGTGTGTACTTGTGTCTGCTGTATTAACCTTAATAAGTTAATACTGTAATGAGAATGTTAGAAGATTATAGTAGGGACAACAAAGAGTGAAAATTATACTTTGTATTTGCTCTTATTTCTGGTACCAGTTCACTACACTGAGTTCATTAGAGTTGACCCTAATACAGCAAATGGAAATGCCAAGAGTATAATCCTCCCCTTTACACAGAGGGCAAGGTGTGGATGCTCCTGATTAGCCGGCATTCAGCTGTTTCACAGGCCATGGCAAAGCAACCCAGGGGCCCTTTAGGACATTCAGATTTGCAGGTCCTGTACAAGGAACAGAGTGCAACATGCTAATGGGAGCACCTTGGAGTCTCCCTGCTTCTTGCAAAGGAACAGAGACTAAGAAACTGGGCACCCAGAGAGCACTGAGAAGGGAGGCAGAGAGTCCTGCTCCAGGCTGCTCCTTCCTTCTGCTTCCCTCCTGGCTCTCTTCCATGTCCACATGGGACATGGAATCCCTCTGCATGGGGAGAGCAGGACTCCAACCCAAATCTCATGGAAACCTTTTGATGGGGCTTCTTAATTTAAAACAAGGCATATGAGCTTTTGATTCTTGAGGCCATGATTGAAGTTGTTTGTTTAGTGCGGTACTAGAGAAGAGCTGCTGCAAATGGGCCTGTAATACAGAAAAGTATGTGTAAATTCTCAAAGTATATTAGAAATTATTTAGTCCCCAAAAGACAATTAAAAAATTATATTGTGAAATGATGCCAAATGTCTTAAGTTTAATTCTGAGTACTTGGGTTTTCTTGTAATTTAGAAGTTATTCACAGTTAATAGGGTTCTTAGAATTGTCCACTGACATTATTTATATCACCAGACTTACTTAGCAATATTATAATTATTCTGAATACTGTACATCACTGGGTGATGGTTTACTACTTGTTGGTTTTAATATACCTTTCTCCTTCCTTCTAGGGCACGTTGATGATCTGTTTCCATTTTTCATGAGACATGCTAAGCAGATTTTTCCTATGCTGGAGTGTATGGATGATCTGCGTAAAATCAGTGATTTGAGATTGCCACCCAACTGGTTAGCTTTTTAAAATCACTTATATGTCTTCCTTATGATAATAACAATGTCAGTGCTGCGACAATGTGCATTTTATGTCCCTATCATGGCAGTTATTCTCACTGAAGTTGTCATCAGCGTCTTATGTTACTTTTGAGTGTTTTTCTTTAATTGAAAAAATGTTATCAAAAATCACAGAAATTGAGGTGTGAGATTACATGGTTTGAAATCAACATATCTAAAGGTGTATTTAGTTTTTAGTTTATGTATATACTACAAAGTGAGGTGGTGTTTAAACATACAGACTGCCAGGCTCAACTATGCATTTCTCTATGTGTTGTTCTAGGTATCAGGACGCCAGAGCTATCCAAAGAAAAATTGTATTTCATGCTGGTCCTACAAACAGTGGAAAAACCTACCATGCAATCCAGAGATACTTAGCAGCAAAATCAGGAATATACTGTGGCCCTTTGAAGCTTCTGGCACATGAGATCTTCCAGAAGAGTAACGATGCTGTCAGTATGTTAAATGTGTTTCCATGCTTCTGTGACTGTTACAGTCTGTGATGATGATTCATGATATAATATTGTCAGTGTACACAATATTTTTCACAGTCGCATAAGCAAAAAACAAAACAAGTACACCAATAAGCGCATAATTATATTTTGACAGTGGGTGTGCATAGTAGTGGAAGGGGAGAGAAGAAAGGAAGAGGTAAAAGAAAGAATAAGTGCAAGTACAGCTATATTAGTACCCTTTAGTATTGACTACCCTTTTTTGCTTGAGGCATTAGTAACTTCTGGAGTTCTGTAGCTGTCAAATGAGTAAACAATATCTGTAGCCGAGACAGCAGAATCCAGATCTTGCGGCTGCTGAATGAGTACCTCTGTCATATTTGAGTATGTGCTTTCTGCAACAATCTCAGTTAAAGGAAGCCAAAACAGTTATGAGCTGTTCAAAGCCTGTATTGTAAGGCTCAGCACACCCTAAACCAAATGCATTGAAGGCAGCAGCATTCAGTCACACTGCCGCACCAGTTAACATTACAGGCTCACGATCATTGCAATCTTCTCCACCCATATAGATTTATTTGCCATCATATTTATGTCTTTATCCATGATGGCTAGATAGGAAACTTTTTTTTTTTGTATTGTAGTTGTTTCTGAGACTGAAAGGGCTATAGCTCTTTGGTCAAGCACAAGGCTTGCTTGCAGAATACCCCAGGTTTGACCCCTGGCATCTCAAGGGAGGGCTGGGGAAGGCTGCCGTCTGCCACCCTCGTGACTTGCTGCCAATTGCTGTAGGCAGTTCTGAGCTTCTAGAACTTAAACAAATTAAATGCGTCTGCTAAAGCCACAGGGACTATCTCTTAGAATATACTCTCTTGAAAAGTATGTCTATTCCAAGCTGCCTGTGGAGAGTTTGAAGCAAACCTGGGAATGTTAAGCTGGCGGGGCACTGGCTGGCGAGTGACAATGTGGGAGGGGTGGTTAACTCTGGCTGCTAGAGCCCCCCTTCAAGAACTTCTGCTTGGTTCCTCCTTCCTTGCTTTGGAGGGACGCTCTTCCCATCTACCCTCTTCCTCTATTTGCATCCATTTTTTTAGTAGCTCTTGTTTAAAACAAAAATGGGGGTGCTCGGGATTTGTTTTCTAAGATTTTGATTTCTGCGCAAGACGTTTTATTGGGCTGTATGTTGTCTGTTCTCATATTTCAGTGTAGTATCCTTTGGGAACTTAGGTTGGATTTCTCTTCCTAGAAAAACCACCTGTATCTTCTCTCTCTTTAAACCTTATAGAACGTGCCATGTGACTTGGTAACCGGAGAAGAACGTGTTTGTGTTGATCCTGAAGGCAGGCAGGCTGCCCATGTTGCTTGCACTATTGAGATGTGCAGTGTCACTACACCCTGTATGTAAACTTCTTTCTTTTTTTGTGTATTCTTCAAGGGTATTGAAGCATATCATGTTCTAGTTTTATAAATTTGCCTCTGTAGTGTTCTGATATATTTCAATTTAGAATTTTTTCTCTGTTATAACAGATTAACAGGCCAGATAAATGACAATGTAGAAACCGTTCTTAAAACTGTTTGTAAAAACTGTTTAAAGAATTCATAATTGAAATTATTATTTTTCTTCTGTCTTTTACCTTTTGAAGTTTGTTTTTCTGGTCCCTTTTACCACATACCACCATTTTTTGTATTTTTAAGATGAAGTAGCTGTGATTGATGAAATCCAGATGATTAAAGATCCTTCCAGAGGTTGGGCCTGGACGCGAGCGCTCTTGGGTATGTTTTCTGCAGGTTTCATGTTAGTAAAACAAATTACCTTTAGCTACTGATATGCGACTTCTCTTTCATATGGACAGTGTAGTGCAGGGCTCCAGAACAGCCTTCCTTCCCCAAGCTGGTGCCCTCCAGTTCTGAACTGTTTCTCTGACCATTTGCCATGTTGGCTGGAGCTAGTGGAAGTTGTACTCCAATAATATATCCAGAGTACTTGGTGAGGAAGTCTGCTCAGGAATGTTAGTTGAACCTGTCCTATGTATGAGTATGGTGTACTGACACATTGAACTGTATCCAATTTTATTTAGATTTAAAATAAAAATAGCCAGTCTACTAAATTTGTAACGTGCATTTTGAATAGCTTTATTTCCATCCTGCGTGGTGGGATAGTGATGGCCGGGATCCAAAGAACCACTTAAGGCACACCCTTAGCAGACCATCATACAAAGCCAAGTCCCCTCTGTTTCAAAGTCAGTTCACTATGTGACTTGAGGGGTTGAAAAAAAGGGTGTGCAGAACCAGTTGCAATTGTTTTGATCCTAGCACTTGCTTCCATCTTGGGTAGTTGTCGGACAATGAAATACTGTCCAAATTTTGGCATGGTTTACTCAGAAGTAAATTCCACTGCCTTCCCAGCAAAGTGTGTAACTTGAGATGGATATTAGGGTGGGGTCAGTTATTCTCCTTGATATTATAGTTTTGAACAAGTGGCTCCACAGAACCTGCATAACAATTGAATGAGGTGGTTATTCAGATTCATGAACTGGGCAAGTCTTACTGGGCTTTGCTAGCTACAAACATCTGCAAGCAAAACATTTGATTGTGATAGCCTTATAGTAGCAATGCAAACCGTATGTCTGTTTTCAGTATTACAATAACAACAACAACAAATTTTATTTATACCCCGGCCAGAGCCAGGCTCAGGGCGGCTAACACCAATAAAATCACAGTAAAAACATAATGGGGGGGGGCAATTTAAAATACAGGTTAAAATGCAATTTAAAATGCAGCCTCATTTTAAAAGTAGCCGATAGATCAAGACCATGTGTGATCCATGTAACCTGCTTTTACAGTCCTCCTTTCTTTTGTGCACTTTTTATTTAGGACTCTGTGCAGAAGAAATCCATGTTTGTGGTGAGGCTGCTGCTATTAACTTGGTGACAGAGCTCATGTATACTACAGGGGAGGAAGTTGAGGTAGGAATTGTCAATATATAACTATAGCTACATACTCCGGTTTATAAAGCTCCCTTTCTTAAAAATACTAGAGCCTGTGCATTAAAATCAGTGCATCAGTTGTGAAGCTGTTAATATGTTTCTGGCGTTAGCAAGATTATCCACCAGGCCTCTTTTCCCTTAACTGTCTCAGTGGGAGAAATGAGAATCAGGGCTCATTCCATCAGCTTTGCCAAAAAACCCACCTCCATCAGACACCTCCTACTGATGAACTGCTTCTATGCCAGCTGGTCGTTATATATTATACTTCCACTGCAACCAACCCCTTGTGTGTACCAGTGTAGTTTACCTGATTGCTACCCGTGTCTCTTATTGACTGCAATTCTGTGATGGTTGCAAGGGTAAATGATGCTTTTTCTCTCCAGGTGAGAAACTACAAGAGACTCACCCCTCTAAAAGTCCTGGATCAGGCCCTTGAATCTCTAGATAACCTTCGCCCTGGAGACTGTATTGTCTGTTTCAGTAAGAATGATATTTATTCAGTGAGCCGGCAAATTGAAACCCGGGGCCTAGAATGTGCTGTCATATATGGAAGTCTGCCACCTGGTAATTACTCTTTGATATATGTTGGGGGAGTTGGGAGGCATGAATGCTATGTGACTAATTAGGAAATTTCTGTTTAATATTTGAATATTGAAGTACTTGCAACATCATACCCAAGAATTCTGAGAAACCCCAAGAAACAGTGCAGTTTTGGAATCAGTAGTTAAAATCAGTGCAGGTTCAGTCCTCTTACCTTGATTCAACATGGCATCCAATTGTATCCAAACAAAGGAAAAAACTGTTCCTTGATCTTGGGAACCATCATGCAAAATTTGGTTATGATGTTTTAAGAGGGGTCCAAATGCATAGTGAACAAGCAGCTGTCCAGAATTTATAGTATGCTGTGTTTTTAAATGTGCATTTCTTTCTTTGGCACCTTGTCTTGGAAAATGTTAACTTGTTCATCTAGTACTTGTCTGGTTCACATATTCTTAGCAGGGATGGCTACCATAAACTATACAGGGGATAGATCTGCCCATACGTCTTTAATAATACGCAGCTCAATCTAGTTTTTAGTTCTGTACTGACTGCATTTCCATGTATGGTTTGCATTTCCTGAAGTCTCCCTTCTTCTCCATGGCCACTTATTATTTATTTATTTCAAGAATTTCTAAACAGCCCTTTATCCTGACAGATTCCTAGCAGTGTACAGACACTTCACATTGGGTGTGGGCAGCATAAGTGAAAACTTGCAAGTTGCCTGACACACAGGAAGAGGGGAAAGCAGTGATGGTACTGTATTAGGAGCTTGTTCAGTCATGTCAGAGGGGCCTACACAGTCATCTTGGAAGTAGGCAGAGTTGCCAGGGTGGGATGGAATGTGCATGGCACCAGAAGCTTGGGCAATACTGGCAACTTAAGGTTCCGATGTCACCAGAAGCATATATGGCCACATATACGCTGCTCCACATGGAGATACCAGCTCATGCAAATAGTGCTTTCATGTGAGCCCATGCCTGCTTCCAAGGTAATCTCAGTGGGCCACTGACATATCTGAACTGCCGCTAAGTAGTTCAGAATATTAACATTTTTCACTGTCACCTGCAAAACACCATTGTGGAATGGTAACTTTAAAGTATTTACAATATTTGGTTTATTTCAAACCAAACTGAAAACCATAAATGTAAATTGCAACATAGTCTACACTTGTCATTGTTTCAGGGACAAAACTTACACAGGCAAGGAAATTCAACGATCCCGATGATCCGTGTAAAATCATGGTTGCTACGGATGCAATTGGAATGGGACTCAATTTGTAAGTATCCTGGGTGGATTGCAGATTCTATCAGAATGAGTTAAATATGTTGGTGGTAGTTCTTGGCTTTTTCCAAAACCATATCTCAGTGTTACATATCCCCTGTGACTCTTGTGTATAGGCAAGTACTGGTTTCTTAAATTAATCCGACTGGAGCAGGATTTCTAACCAGTTTTGTCCCATTACTCAATAGAGTGCTGCTTCCAGTGCAGAGACATTAGATGATGATCTAGATAACTAAGCTGTTCATAAGAGCCTGTCTGTGTGGCATTGAGCCTCATCATATCTCTTGTACCTTTCCAGCAATGTGGAAGATGGAACGCCATCAAAAGTTGGATAGGGTTGGAGCATTCACTGGGAGTTGCATTGCACTGGGCCTAGTGAGCTTAGATGTATAGGGGTAGAATGTTTGTTCCAGAATGGACATTGGACATCTAGCAGTCACCCACTACTATGTGGCAAACCTGAGACTGGAGATATCTGTGTTCGGAGTCATCTGTCAGACACCGTTATCTGACAAACCTTTGGGTTTGTGGTGAAATTCTGCATTGTATTGATAAGGTTCATGTTTTGAGAATTACAAATTATAGCTCTTTGTTCTGACTTCAGTATTAATCCACTATCTATGCTTTTGTTCTAGGAGCATAAAAAGAATCATTTTTAACTCCCTCATTAAGCCTACTATCAATGAGAAGGGTGAGAAGGAAATGGATACAATTACAACATCTCAAGCTCTACAAATCTCAGGCAGAGCGGGAAGATTTAGCACTGTATTTGGAGAAGGGGAAGTCACCACCATGCATCGAGATGACCTTCCTTTGTTAAAGGAAATCTTGAATAAATCAGTGGATCCCATAGTGGTAGGATATTGTTATCAACAACATCATCATATTGTTGGTGCATTTTTCAGCTGTCTGATAGTAGAGCAGCATTGGAGCATCTTAAAACGAGTTGATCAGTCATAGGAAGCTTCTACCGGGTCAAAATGTTTTGTTTTTCTAGCTCAGTATCATATTAATCTGACTTGCAGCTATTCTCCAGAACCTCTGAGAGGGATCTTCCCATCATGTGTTGCATACAGCTTTTAACTGGGGAGTGAATCGGGGGCCTTTTACCACTGAGCCATCTCCCCCCACACCCTGCCAACTTATTTGTGCAAGTAGCAATTCAAGCAATTGACATGACCTGGAATATAAGTACTTGTATGAGCATTAGCAACATTTTTTTAAAATTAAATTTTATTGTTACCATTCACATTAACACACCATACAGAAAAAGAAAATAAATTTCCATCACTTTTGGTGGTGATCATTAGTAACATTTACTAGCAGAACACTTTCAGCCAGTGTGGTGTAGTGGTTAAGAGCAGTAGACTCATAATCTGGTGAACCGGGTTTGTGTCTCTGCTCTTCCACATGCAGCTGCTGGGTGACATTGGGCTAGTCACACTTCTTTGAAGTCTCTCAGCCCCACTCACCTCATAGAGTGTTTGTTGTAGGGGAGGAAGGGAAAGGAGAATGTTAGCTGCTTTGAGAGACTCCTTCGGGTAGTGATAAAGCGGGATATCAAATCCAAACTCCTCTTCTTCTTCTTCTTTGGAAATGAGGAAATCCCTGCTCATGGGACTTACTGCTGCTTAATCAAATGAAGATGATAATGTATGAGCTGGTTCTCTGGAACTTTTTAGCTAAGTAGCTCAGTTACATTAATATTAGTGCAGTAAATGTTGCATAGGGCATAAGCTGACTGGGCCACCTTGTTGTTTAGATGCTTGTTCTGATAGTCAGATAAATTTAGGAAAGTTTAATTCTTGTAATAATGAGACCCTTTTCTCCTCACCTCTTTTTTTCCACCCAGACTGCTGGCTTGCATCCTACCGCTGACCAGATTGAGATGTTTGCATATCATCTTCCAGATGCCACTCTATCAAATCTACTTGTAAGAATCAGGAAACCTGTTAAGTTTTAACATTTCTGTGTACAGCAGTTTAAGCTTCATTATCCTAGCTAGAGAATGCTAGTTAGGATTTTGAGGAGCTGTTTACCAGCGTCTAATCTGCACAGCCAGGCTATCTTTGCAGTGTTTGCTTCTGCAGTTGATAGGTTTCCCTTTTCCTTTTCAAGTCTTAAGAAGGACTTACCTCATTGGCTGCAGAGATGCTGCAGGAAATTGCTAGTTTTCTTGTGTGAATATTGATAGATTTCCATGGGGATAGTCAGGGCTTCGTTTAACTAAGAGCATGTTTATCTTTATTTAAAACAGGATATTTTTGTGAGCCTCTCTCAAGTTGATGGCCTCTACTTTGTGTGCAATGTTGATGACTTCAAATTTCTAGCTGACATGATTCAGCACATTCCACTGAACTTGAGAGCCAGATACGTGTTCTGCACAGCACCCATCAACAAGAAGCAGCCTTACGTCTGCACTTCGCTGTTGAAGGTAAGTGACTTGCCTCTCCTGTGTGTGTGCATCAGCGTGCATTTTTGTGGGAGTAGTCCGTGTTGTACTAAGTTGGTGTCAGTCTCTTCATCCATTTGTGGGCATGATCAAAATTAGGTGACCCAAATGACAAGTTGAGATGGTGGTGATCAGAATGCTGTATGGATATTTGTCTGGTCTCCCAGCAGTGGTGCCACAGTTACATCCTGGGACAGTGAGGGGTTGGAGCAAGATGCTGGTAAATTTGGGTTGGCTTGGGCTCAGTGGTGGGTGCACCCGATTGCTTCTGCTGGTGTACCTGAACTGCCCCAGCCTTTACTTATGTTCCATAAAGCATGAGGAGTTACTGGACATTTCACAGGCCAGCAAAACTGTATCTTATTCATGATTACAGAAGCAGTACAACCTTCAACCTCTCCTTTTCCAGTGCCTGCTCTGAGACACATGGGGGGAAATTCGGGGGGGGGGGTTGCATCCAAAGCATTGTAGAAAGTTTATATCATAAACTACTGTCATGGCTGGGTTTGGCTGCTGCAAAGGGCATTTGGCAGTGTGAGAGATTTATGGCGGTATTATTCTTGGGGAAATATTCATTGCTTAATGCTTCTTCTTTTTCCTTTTCTAGTTTGCACGGCAGTTTAGCAGAAATGAACCTCTGACATTTGACTGGCTGTGCAGGCATATTAATTGGCCTCTAGTCCCACCCCAGAATATAAAGGACCTTGTGCACCTTGAAGCTGTTCATGATGTCCTCGATCTGTATCTGTGGCTGAGGTACTGGAGGCTTGGTTCCTTCTTCCTCCTCTTCCTTAATGTGGGCAGTTTGGGGGCATAAGGAGTCCTCCGCTTTGGGTAAAAGCATGGTTCAGTCCTCATGTGAGATGACACCAACGCAGAATGTTGGTGGGGAGCTATTGGTCTTAAAGCTCCTCCTTGTCAAAATTTCTCTGCACGTGGAAAACACACAACAGGGAGATGGTGTCTAATGCAGCCTCTTCCAAGATGGGTTTGCTTTCCATGTTCAGGGAGATTTTGAAATAGAGGCACTTTGAAACAAGCTATTTCCTGCATGGGTCTGGGGAAGGAGCAGTCCTGGGAGAGAACTGTACCATATCAGAAACTGCATATTTGAAGTGTCATTAAGTTGGGACCGGAGAGGAGTTTTTTACTGTCAGCTCTGCTAAGACAGAGGCTGAACAACCAGTTCTTTCGAACTGTTCAGTTAATGCAGAAGAGAAACAAGATCTTTTTTGGAGGTGGAGAACAGATGAGGGACAGGTGAGGGGTGGGGGTGGGGTGTAGAGCTCTGGACATAGATTAGGGATACTTGGATTTAAATCCATGCTCAGCCTAAGCTGTTGCACATGACTGATGCAAGTATAAAATGGGTAACCCACTGCGTGCTGCTGCCACGAACTTCTTGGAGAACTGTGGAATAAAACACAGCTATTTTATAGATGGTTTCAAACCAGAGTGGCTAACGGGTTGCTCTCCAAATGCTTCTGAACTGCAACTCCCATCATCCTTGGGGTAAACTGGCTAAGGCTGATGGGATTTGTAGTTCAGTGACACTTGGAGAGCCAGACACTGCCCTCCTTTCATTTAAAATATTCTATCTTGTCTACTAGGCTATGCATAAACTGTGTGTGATACTAGCTTTTTATTGTAAGCCTTTTGGCTTAATGGTATTGCATATTACACTTAAACACCCCCCCCACACACCCCAGATTACGTGTTTTTGAGGTATAACAACTTGATCAGCGGTTTGCTCTAAATTGCTACATAGTTTCATTTGTATCTTAACCCCAGAAACTTGAAGTGCTGATCACTTAATGCCCAGGATTACAGATGTCCAAAGTCGTTTGGGTTGAATCTAGCCAAGTTATTGCATGAGTGGAACGACTTCTACTTGCATAACAGAACTTTCTTTTTTTTCTTCACCCTCTTCGCCAGCACCCCAAAATGGGGTAGGGGGGAGCTCCAGAGCAGATCCAGAGAGCATGTAGGTGATGGGAGAAAAAGGAGAGGAAGTTCTATTGCATGTGCAGAAGTTCTGCTCACACAAGTAGCTGGATTCAGCATTTTACAGTGGTGCCCTGCAAGACGAATGCCTCGCAAGACGGAAAACCCGCTAGACGAAAGGGTTTTCCGTTTTGGAGGTGCTTCGCAAAACGAATTTCCTATGTGCTTGCTTCGCAAGACGAAAATGTCTTGCGAGTTCCTGCAGGTTTTTTTTCCTTTTTCCCTTTTTCCCAAGCCGCTAAACCGCTTATCAGCTGATGGCTAAGCCGCTTAACAGCTGATGCTAAGCCGCTTATCAGCTGATCGTTAAGCCGCTTATCAGCTTATCGTTAAGCCGCTTATCAGCTGATCCTTAAGCCGCTTATCAGTTTATCATTAAGCCGCTTATCAGCTGATCCACTAAGCCTGCTAAGCCCTGTAGCACTAATCCGCTAAACTGCTAATGGGCTTGCTTCGCAAGACGAAAAAACCCGCAAGACGAAGAGACTCGTGGAACGGATTCTTTTCGTCTTGCGAGGCACCACTGTATTGAAGAGGTCCCAAAGTGCCTGTTGAAACAGTCCCTGCTGGGGGCTGTTAACCTTTCAAGAATTCTTGGTCTGAACTTATCATACATGCATGTTTCCTTGTAGCTACCGGTTTATGGACATGTTCCCGGATGCTGCTCTCGTCAGGGACATACAGAAGGAGCTGGATGACATTATACAAGTCGGGGTGCTTAACATTACGAGGCTGATCCGAGTATCGCAGGCCGCTTCTGGGTCTGTCACTTTACCAGACGACTTTCCTCTCCAGAGGGCTAGCATTGGCAATGGGATGTTGAATGCGGAAGACCTCCTAGAGGCTAACGGAGAGCTTTCCCCAAGGGACGTGAAGACCCAAGGGCACCGACGAGCAAGGGGATCCAAAGCGATGAACTACAGGCCTGCTGAAGCTCAGGGCGCTCTGGCTGCCAGACTAATACAGCAGGGACTCCTCACCCAAGATATGCTGAAACAGTTGGAACATGAGTGGCTGGCTCGTCGCAAGGGCGGTGCCACAGATGAAAACACAGGCCCAAACAAAGGGAAGAAGAGGAAATAGAATGTTGTGTCTTTGCAAAATAAAAATTATATTTAATAAGCTTTGGTCTTTTGATGGTATAGGTTAGGAAGTGGGGAACTTGTTGCCCTGCAGATGTTTTTGGACTACAGTGGTGCCTCACAAGACGAAATTAATCCGTTCCGCGAGACTCTTCGTCTTGCGGTTTTTTCGTCTTGCGAAGCACGGCTATTAGCGGCTTAGCGGCTATTAGCGGCTTAGTGGCTGTTAACGGCTTAGCGGCTATTAACGGCTTAGCGGCTTTAAGAAAAAGGAAACAAACTCGCAAGAACTCGCAAGATGTTTCGTCTTGCGAAGCAAGCCCATAGGGAAATTCGTCTTGCGGAACGACTCAAAAAACGCAAAACCCTTTCGTCTAGCGAGTTTTTCGTCTTGCGAGGCATTCGTCTTGCGGGGCACCACTGTACAGTCAGCCCCAGCCAGCATGGCCAGTGGTTAGAGAGAACAGAAGTTGTAGTCTTAACAGTATCTTGAGTGGCACATGTTTTCCATCCTGATGTAGGTATAGATTTTTTAAAATTCCGTATTATAAACAGTAAAAGAATTTTCCATTTGTACATTGCCTTAAACGGTGCTTCACACCAGAAGCAAGAAACCAAATGGGGCACTTAGAGTCTTGGCTTCCAGTGATTGTGAACTGCATCTCCCATCAGCCTCAGTGAAGTTAATGGTCATGGACTGAGAGAACTGCAGTACAGCACACCATTCCTGATTGGGGCAGGTGGGTGAGAACAGGAGGAGAGGAAAACATAATACCACAAGAGATGAATGTGAGTAAATGCAGCTACATGAACTTTATTGGGCTTGGAGCTGAAGTTGTAGGCGTCATTATAAGTGTAAAGTTTGCAGCAAGCATATTCTGTGAATGTCGTGCTACCCCAAACCATAACGTTGATCCAAAGGGACCACACATCTTTGTTTAAACACTGAACCTCAGATAGCTCAATGCCAATGAGTCACATCACAAAGTTCATGCGTATTTTTCTAATAACGCAACCTACTTCTGCAGTTGGTCATCCATCTCATTCGACGAGGTACATAGTTCAGCAGATAAACAGATTAGTAGAAAGGTCTTTTGACTCGTAACACCCTCAGATAGGACACCCAACCCACACTTTTTAATTGTCCTTCACAGGAAGGAAATAGGTTGCATTCTTTGGAAGAGTGCTTTGGAGGAAAGGTCATGATTCTATCTCACGGTGTCTCTTTTTGAAAGTAATTTTCAGTACAGTGGTACCTCGGGTTACATACGCTTCAGGTTACAGATTCCGCTAACCCAGAAATAGTACCTCAGGTTAAGAACTTTGCTTAAGGATGAGAACAGAAATCGTGCTCCAGCAGCGCGGTGGCAGCAGGAGGCCCCATTAGCTAAAGTGGTGCTTCAGGTTAAGAACGGACCTCCAGAACGAATTACCAGTAAGTACTTAACCCGAGGTACCACTGTAATCTCGAATAAAGTACGAAGAAAATTTATACAATATTTCTCTGTGAAAGGGCAAAATATATTTAGTGGAAAGTGCCCTTAGAATTGAGCCTTTCATTCTCTGAACACTCGCACCCTAGCAGTTAAGAGGGGTTGATGCTGCCCATGTAATACTTGCACAGAAGCAGACTTGGGAAGGGAGAACTTTGCTCTATGGAAGGGCACTGTGGCTACCTGAAGCTGATACCGTAGGCTTATCATTTATTGCTGTAGTATATATTTCAAGAATGAACTTTGTTGATTGCGGCAGTCAGAGTTGGCTGTGGCTCCCTTCCATGTGACCTTGAGATTATGGCTGTGTGACATTTGAATGACTCAGAACATCCCGTAGACAAGAAAGCGCTGGAGCTGTGCGCTTGCAAGTACAAAACGAAATCTTGGGTTTTGAGTAGTGAGCCTTTAAGGAGCAAAGCACTAACTGGGACATTCTTTTGAATTTTGCTGAGATTAGCACTTCCTTTAATTTGCTGCGTGTTCCCATAGTGTCTCCATAGTAACTGTTATAATCACTCTGAAGTTTGCTCAAGCGTTTCTAAGGCTGATTTGGACGAAAGTTTACTTCCACGCTAATGATGTGGATACAATTAGACTCGAAGAGTTAACTGGGTTCACATGATCTTCTAAATGAATAGGGTGTACTACTGCACTAATCCTCTGCTAACAAGTTCTGGAGCTAGCTAGCTCGGGACAGAATTCTCCACATGTTATTAACCTGAATGGCATTTTAGGATTTAATAGAATTGGGGTGTGTAGACTAGCACAGTAGGCAAATTTTGGAACCTTGATTTTGCTGTGGGGGAGATGAATGACTGCCAAGTATTTTGTGGAAAGGAGACTAGTAGTAAAGACTAAGCTCCTCTCCAAGATTGACTGTGTAAGAAACAACAGCTCCCTCCTGAAATGATCTCCTGTTTTTAGTGCTAATACAGAAGGCTTGCATTTAACTAGTCTGATCCCCTGTGGTGAGTAAGAATTGCCACCAGGTGACCATATGAATCACCATCCTCTCTTTTTGCTTTAAAGCACTCCTGTGGCCTCTTTGAGGTTATATAGGAGGTAAATGGGAGTGTCATACACAGTCTCCTTATTATGTTCCTGTGGTCTGGAGGCTGTGTTTAGGATAGTTTATTAGCATGCTGCTGAGTGTTATTGTTGGCTTCCCATCCAAGTTCTCCCTGTCTTCAAAAGACTTTGGGACCACAGAATAAGAGATTGGGTGATTGGAGAAGTGGCAAGAGAAGTACCAAGGAACCTGCCTGGTGCAGTGGAAAGAGAGGAGCAGGGCCTGAACTTTTATGTGCAAAGCTGCGATAGATTCGTAAAGTGGTGTGTCAGGTGGGAAAGCAGCAACCTTGAGATGGTGGCAAGCTACGAAAGAAAACTCTGGAGAAACATATTTTTTGCAGTCTTAACTTTTACAGACTGAGAATTCTCCTTTAATGTAAATATGCATTAGGGGACCCAGGTCTTAATTTTTGACTGCTGTCATATCCACCTTCGGTCAGGCAGTAGTGGGTGCCGACTCGTCCGTTGAAGACCAGCATGTGTGGGAAACTTTTCTTGCATTCGTCTCCCCCACTGCCGTTTCCCCATCAGCCATTTTCCAGGAGGTCATCCGAATAACGATGACATCGCTGTGCTGCCATTGTTCAGCACTCTGTAGCTGCTGGCCTTTTAATTGAGGGTACAGGGGAATGGAGGATAATGATGCCACTGATGGACAATGAATCCATTGTTCTTTCTTTCTGTGTGCAATTGTGAAGAGGCTGAGAGCGGTTGCAGTGGAGTCTCTGGGTGTCAGTTGCTGGAAATCACAAGTGCAGAAAGTGCTGTGCTCCGCTTGCAGGCTTCCCAGAGGTATCTGGTAGGCTACTGTGAGAACCACCTTGGTAGCTCAGTCAGTAGAGCATAAGACTCTTAATCTCAGGGTTGTGGGTTCAAGCTCCACACTGG
Organism: Podarcis pityusensis; assembly: GCF_964106645.2. Classification (NCBI taxonomy): domain Eukaryota; kingdom Metazoa; phylum Chordata; class Lepidosauria; order Squamata; family Lacertidae; genus Podarcis; species Podarcis pityusensis. Next base: position 71,696,880 of record NC_138032.1, on the reverse strand, counting down.
ACAAAAAGATTCCTCCATTGCAGGGGGTTGGACTAGATGACCCTTGTGGTCCCTTCCAACTCTATGATTGTATGAACAGGATTCTGCGTTAGCTGGACCGCTGCTCTCTTCTTATGTTATAATGTTCTATACCATTGCATATGCTAAGCATCAGCCTGAGGGGATGGCGTTTCACTTACTAAGCAGAGCTAATCTCTTGGATACACCTTGTCTAGCAGCCACCTGCTAGAGACAGATCTAGTTCAGCTAGCAGCAAATTCCGGTAAACAAAACTCGCAAGCTGTACTGGCGCCATGCTTTTGGGGCTCTTCAATTTGTTGTGAAGTTATTTCAGCTTTGGAAACTTCACCAGCTATAGGAGGCTGGGGATCACTCATGTTGGAAGATGCAACTGAGGCTGCCACTCTCTGGATAGATCAACTTCCTTGGTTATGAACATTCAGCATTATAAGCCACAGGATAGGTTGGACCTAAAGTCGAGTGCCTGTGATGTTCATTATGCCTCTGTCAAAGTGCTACACAGCTCAGCTCTTTGTGTTTAGTGGACGATTTCCAGCAATAAGCAAGGCTCCTTTTGCATCTGTTGCTGTCCAAGATCTTAACAGCCATGTTACTTCACTCTGCTATGGCAGCTCCTAAGCATCAGTGCATGGTTGAAAAATACATATATATATATATTGCACAGCTCTTCCTTTCTCAAACTCTTTGAGATCTCGGGGTTGTGTGGCAGACGACTGGCACTTGAGAGTCCACAGGCAAATTATTGCGAAGACTTGCCTAGATGAGACGAAAATGTAGCAGACTGGGAAAATGCACTTTGCAGTGCTGCAGAGAGCCAAGCGGCTGGGTGGCTGGGAAGGAAAGTGTCCTCTATTCCCATGCCGTTCCCAGCAATGTTTCTGAGCGATACAATGCCCATTGAAGTGGCTTGTTTTTACTATTTTTCCTCTACTGGAAGTGTGCCATGCTGTGGAAGATCGTGCTGGGTTTCAGTTAAGCAAAGAAGCACCCATAGCAACTGGTTTGTTCAGGGGTAAAACATTTCCAAATTGGGCCAGTAGCTAATTGTTTCCTTTTCTCTGCTCTTGGCAGTTAGCCACCTGTTCAGTATTAGACTATACCAAGTGGTGGGAGGGACTCTGTGTGTGTGAGGCGGGGGCGCGAGAGGGGAAGGAGGAGAGAGCAAGAGGCTGGAGATTAATCATTGAACCAACTAAACTGAATGGACTTGTTTAGGACTGGCTGCTCTGGGGTTTCTTATTAACATCTCTGCTGGCAAATGGCCCTGGCAAGTGAGTTTTGCTGGCCTCATAGTATATGAATGAGATCTGGAGTTAGTTGCTCACAGCCGTTCCATCAATACTGAGGCATTAGAGAGAAATGTTTGCTGTACACTTAGTGTCGTTTTATTTCACAAAACTAAAAGAGGACCAGATCAAAAAGGTAAGAGTTGGCTGGGCTCACTGTTTTGACATCAGCTACTTTAAATAAGAGAATTGTTTTTTGACTTGTGGGTTGTCATTAAAAAAAGAAGAAAGTTTTGTGTATGTAGTTACAACATACACTTAGCAAAAATTGGCAGAAGATGAGTTTTTTTGGCTATTTTTAATTTAATTGCACTCTCATAGCTGGAAAAAATATCTAAGGAAAGGAATCTTGGTGCAAGCAAAGTTCAGAATCTGTGACAAGTACACCTAAGCTAGAATGATAATTTTTAGATTTAACAACAACGGACTGTCCCTATGACTGTGCAAGGCTAGAGCTGCTAATCGGGATTTGCAGTCACATTTTAATACTAACATTTTATATGAGGACAAAGCTGCAGTTTTCTTCCCATGGCTAAACAGGCAGCAATAAATAAATAGATCTTCTTTTTAGAAAACACACCCAGGAAAATTACTGCTACTACAATAATTCTTTTAATAATCAAATGGGCTATAACTTAAACCCAGAGGTTTAGTTAAACATAGCATTAGTTATCAATCTGGGAAAGGCTTTTAGATCTAGTTTCGCGATGTGTCTTTCTAAGGTCGTGTTATTAGCCTTCCATCATTTTCTGAGACCTCTGCTCTTCTCTCCTGTGCACCTTCCCCCCATGGTGGAAGAATGCCTTTTAGTCATTCTTCCACCATTGTAAAAGAATTCCTAGAATTGCGTGTAGGTTGTCACACAACATGTGCCCTAATCTCTTCAGACGATGGATAAGTGAAGTAATTTCCCTATCTTGTAAATATGAGTCAACGGATTTGTTAAGAGAAAATGTGTACCTTAACATAAAATACGCTTTTTAAAAAACAAGATGCGGCCTTGATCAGTCCTGAATTTATTTTTTTATCATTGATGGTTTATTTTATTACATTTCTATTACACACATCGACTGCCTGTGTCCCCTGCCCTGCGGAGGAGGCTGTCCCATCACTGGTGTCAAAAAAGTTTCAACAACTAGTCTAAGCAGCTTTTGCATTGAAATGGAGGAAGCTTCACTTTGTCCTTTGCCTCAGACAGCAAAATGTATTGGGGTGGGCCTTTGTATCCCCTTTTCCAGCCAGAAAGCTACCTGAAAGACTTAAAAAAATGTAATCGATAAAGGCAGCCCCTTGCTCTCAGACCTGCAATCTTAAAAGAAACGACACAAACGGAAAAAGGAGGAGGGAAAAAAGCGAATCTAGGCATTTGGTCTAAATTTGTAATGACCAGCTAGAATGGAAATATTTCAAGGAGAGGAGGAGCCAAAAATTGTGGGTCTGTCAGCAGAGCTGATGGAGAGGCTCTGTGGTCCCATCTTTCTCCTTGGCATTGTCTTATCACCTAATGGGACAGCTGCTGTAGATGACATTTAGGTCTGCCCCAATTGCACATAATGTGCGGTCTGGATATAATTTATAGAAAAAATGTGTATCTGCTATACCTCCCCTGCTTGACCACAGTCTACTCTTTCAGCTGCTTTTTCTCCTCAGCTGAACTCTGATCCTTGGCTCGGCAGAAAGATAATAATCTTGCGGGGAAGAGGCAGTGAGGAGGGTGCAGCCCCTGCAACCTTCATACCCTCTTCATGTGGTAAACATTAGACATTTCCCCCTGCTTGATATGCACTTCGGGGAAGGCCCAGTTTTCAACAAACAGCTCTGTTGCTGCCATGTGTTGTTTGGTCTTTAGGAGCAGTTGCTTGCTAAACTTACAGCACCACACTGGAGATTAGTGCTACCTTCAAGAACACACATCCCAACTTTTCCTTCTAGATAGCACAACAAAATAGTTAATGGGAACATGGCTAATTTGTAATCCCAGATATATCTTGTAATATATTAATTATTACCAGCTTTGGGCCTGCCGCCATCAATAAATGAAGGCTGCTGAGGAGAAACCCCAGTCTGTTGGTGGGGTAGGCCTTAAACATTTCCTAAGCTTAAAGGTTGTCAAGTAACACTGCAAAAATGTTCTATATTTTTTTTCTTTCTTTCACTTTCTGTGGTGCATTAGCTCAGACCAACTTAAAAGATCTTGTGGGATTTTTATATTTAGAGACCATTGGTCTAGAGTAGCAAAAACAGCAGTGCAGTCCTACACATATTTACACAGAAGCCCTGTTGAGTTCAGTGGGGCTTACTAAATGGATATAGAAAACCCCCAGTTTGATGATGATGGTGATGGTGATAATAATATTATTATTAGTGCTGCCATCCACTCTGGGCAGCTTCCAACAAACTATGAAACCACAGTAAACCATCAAATATTAAAAATCTTGCTTCGTCCATAAACTCACTATGTAGCTTTAAGCAAACCACCTGACCTCAGTCGCTCCATCTGCAGTATGTGGTAAACGTGCTGACTTTTACAGCTACACAATGCATGTGAGTTACATTGAACACAAAATACTTTACAAAGGTTAAGTGTGACTATGATTAAATCTTCCATTTCCATGTAATATCTTCTGAATTATACCCAAACTCATGCCTAGCACAGAATATCAATTTTGGTTTCTCTTGGTTTCACCCAGTTTCTCATTTTTCTAGTTGTAAGTTCAGTTTGCCCCCCCCCCCCCCCGTTTGTTAACAATGTGTTAAAACTCATCAGCATTTTATTGTAAATTTCTGCCAATTTACACATTTTTGTATGTAATCTATGTCCACACTATTTAGTTGGAGAAGCACTAAATTCAAAGAATAACCGTGTTTAGGTTCACATGTGGTTTTGGAAAGGGTCAATTAGAAAGGTTCATGTTAAAATCCTAGCTGAACCAAATTCCTTTCCCATCCCTACATAGTGAATAAACTGTGGGATCTGGATACAGACCACTTTCAGGCATCTCAAACAGAGCTCTGAAGTATAACACAGAAAGTGACCCCCATTGAGATGGCCCCCTTCTGGGCTCATCAATGCCATTTTTGGGTGGGATTCATACCAGCAATCTGAGGTTGCGGAATTGCACTTGTTTGGGAGACCTTGTGCAACAAACCCCCTTCCCCAAAATATCAGACTTTTTGCAAGAAGGAAAGTGATTGGGAAATGTACCGGAAAGTGCGCAACAATACTTGCCTTGACACAACATCATCTAATTGCCTCACAAACAAATAAAAACCCACTCGTTAGATAGCCAATGCTGTCAAATCAGGATTAATGCTCAAGAAACAGCTTATCTGGAAGCTCCCATAGCATGCAGCTGTGCACAGAGACAATATATCTCTTCTCACCAATACTTCAGTGACAACATCACTGCCTTATCCAGGGTCCTCCCGACTCTTGGCAGTGTCAGATAGGTTTCCTGTGTTGACATGGAAGCCCGGGCAATCATTTCTGCTCATTTGGTTTCCAAAGGGAACGAGGAAGGGGCAATATGTCCTCAAATGTGCCCTAGCAGTAGTCACTGGCTGGCTGAGTACGGAACAGACCTATTTGTTCAACACCCTTGTAAATAGAATTCCCTTCCCATTAGGTCACTCACATGGCTAGTTTTACTCATGCACCAGACTACCGTCTCTCACATCCATTCTACCTCAATGGTACTTGTAGCCGTTAAAATATAATTTAATTTAGAATAGATTGTTGATAAGGATTATAAAGCTATCTTTTCGCTCTGACATGGTATGTTGGATGCTACACATTCCTAGTGCAAAGGAATTCACAAAATGGGCCTCTTTCAAGTCCTAACAAAGCAGCTGTGCTTACCTTTAGACCAAAGGAAACCCACAAGTCTGTGCCAACCTCTCTTGAATCAGACAGCATCAACAACGTCCTTAAATTTGGCTAAATCATGTCTCAGTGGCTTATTTTCACTTTGCTACCATAGCACCTCACCATCCCTGTTGTGTAGACAGTCCCACAGTCTTCTAGGTTTATCACGTGTTCCCATTTTAATTCCCCATGGGCAGGACTTTTTCCCCAGCTGGAACTGTCCAGAACTCAGTTCCTGCGCTTCTCAGGAGGGCGCCATTGCCATTATAAGAGAACAAGGGAGAAGTTCATGGTGGGTTCTGGCACATCTTTTTTTAGAGGTGCAACCTTCCAACAGTTTGACTTCACTCCCAAAGGTACACTTCTCCATTGTCTCCTGAGACAGACGGATGCCAGCAACGGTCTCTGTAATTTCCATGGTTAGCATAGCCATTTTGTCAGTGCTAATCCTCTGCTGCTAAGAGGAAAATGTTTCTAAGATCCTTCATTGGATCTCCCTCCCCACTGCCATGCCTACCAATAAGAACTGGATTTTCTGAATAAATATTTGGAAATGAATTTGGGAGGTTGGTTGAAGGGGGGAAGGGAAGACAAAGCATTCTCCCTGATCTGACCTCTGTTCATTGGATTGGCCTGGTTATTTACCCAAGGGTTCGGATGTCAACAACTCAGTAAAGTGAGAAGCAGGATTATTGTTGACACAGATAAAAGTGACAAGATAGCTCAGTCAATCCATGAATGGGGGGAACAACATGAGGGCAATAACCTCCAATAGGACCAACTGAACGGTCATGAAGAAGTAAGTTTCCAAGATAAAAAAAATGTGATGCATAACAAAAATAAGAGGGAGGAATAGAGAAAGAAAAATATATTGTCAAGGAGGTGCAGGGCCAATGCCAAACTTCAGTGTGATCCCACCTTGGGCCCCTGAAGCCAATAAGTGCTCCTGCTGCTGCTGTTTGCCACTGCTACCAAGCCTCCCCTCTCCCTGCTTAGCCCCCAGACATGCTTTAGTGATGGCACTTTTAAATAGTTGCTAAGCTGCTGCTTGGCTCTTTGGAAGGAAAATGTGTTTGAAATCTAGGGTTTCTTTGCAGCCCTACATGGGTGGTGGGTGGGTTAAAAGCAGGCGGTGGGAGAATATATATGAAAAACAGCTTATAAGCATCACTGCTACAGTGCGGGATGGTAGCAAAGTCAGGGAACGTGGACTTTGAAGAATGTCTAGTAACACTATATTGAACAAAAATATTGCAGGGTTTACACAGCTTGCTTGGTTCATGCTTTTTCTTTTCCAAAGCAAGGGCAGCTAGCATGAGGAATTTCTTGCCCTTTCTGTTCCTAGTAGCAATTTGCATTTGGAAGTTTCTTTGGGCATATATGGGTTGTTGATGGAGTGTACACCAATGAGATTGCAAGTTCAGGACTGTGTACATAGGATGTGTGCATATATTCTTGCATGTGTGTCGCTGCTAGTCAGTGCAAAAAAAAGAGAGGCCACCCTTCTGCAAGGGAAAACTGCTTTAAGGTGTTGTTGTTTCTTTAAAAAAAATACACAACCAAGCTGTGTATAAATTTTATGAAATAAACACATATTTATTCATAATAACAATTAGTAAAAAATATCTTGAACCTCTTGCCCCAGGTTGATCGGTACTTGTACCACATGCGTCTCTCTGATGACGTTCTCCTTGATTTGATGGCCCGTTTCCAGGCAGAGATGGTGAAAGGCCTGGCAAGAGACACCAATCCAACAGCCACACTAAAAATGCTGCCAACTTTTGTGCGGTCCATTCCTGATGGCACAGGTAAGCAGCTGTTCTGCATTCCTCCTGCCATTATCAATGATAGCAATGAGGCTATCGATGGCTACTAGCCACAATGGCTATGATTTGTCTCCAGCGTCAGAAGGCAGAACGCCTCTGGATGCCCGTTGCTGTTAATCACAAGTGGGGAGACTCATGTCCTGCTTGAAGGCATCTCATGGGCATCTGGTTGGAGGATGTTGGACCAGATGGACCTTGGGCCTGATCCAGCAGGGCTCTTCTTATTTTGTTAATTTTAAGAGGATGGTTCACGATAGCGGCGCTGAGATTCCCCAAGCCAAAAGCAGAGAGCAAGGAGGCAGTGTGAGGGGAGAATGAAGCTGCCTATCTTCCCCATCTCCCCTCAAAGAGATGAAATGAATTCCAGGATTCTATAAGTAGGCAGTTAAAGCACAATGAAGGAAAACCAAGATCCTGTGTCCTCTAAGTTTGGGCAGAAATTGCAATGCAGAAATTGCAATGTTGGAACAGGTACTTGCCTTCGGTTGCTGCATGCCAACCTGGAGATGGGAGTCCAGCAACATCTGAAGGGTCACTGATTCCCCATCTCTGCTCTAATATCAACCATATAGTACAAATACATTAGACAATTTGTAGGAACCAGACAACACACAATTGTTTTCTACATTGAAATTCCTGCATTGCAGGGGGTTTGGACTAGATGACCCCCACGGTCCCTTCCAACTCTACAATTCTATGATTCTATGTCTCTGATAATATTTTGCTGTGTGCATTTTGGACTGTCAGAGGCAGTATGTCTCTGAATGCCAGTCTTAGAGAACTGGGATTTTGGGGGAATCATTTTGCTACTGCGACACATGGTATGCTACGTAGCATAATGCTAGATGCCTGGTGGAGATGCTTCTGGAGAAATCTTTTAAGAAGCATATATGCCTCATATGTACAACTGAGCTTCTAGAATATTTGGCTTTTAAACAATATAGTAAGAATGGCACCAATGCCCATGTCTGATCTCTCTACTGAGACCCCGCTTGGGCTCTGATGCAGAGTTACCTGAAATTTGGAAGACCCAATCATTTCTACCTGTTGTTTGTGTTACAGAAAAGGGCGAATTTCTTGCTTTAGACCTTGGGGGCTCCCGATTCAGAGTCCTAAAGGTCAAAGTGTCTGAAAATGGGAAGCAAAATGTTCAAATGGAGAGTCAATTCTATCCAACACCTAAAGAAATCATCCATGGGAGTGGGACAGATGTAAGTAGCGTATCTTCCTCTGAAACAGGCTCTCTGTGAAGAATGTATCCTAAGACATAAAAAGATCATATTAGCCAATTTTAGTTTTAATATATGCAAGCTCCCAAGGCATACAAATTCTTCGGGAATAGTTATTCAGAGCACCTCAACAGCTGCATCTGGAAATGAGCATGGCTTACTAAAAGTCAGCCAAACCATGGCTGCCACATGCTGAGAATATGCATTAATCTTTAGCAAACCAGTGACAATTTTGGGATGATAGATGCATAGGATACTGGGGGATAATAGATATAGGATACAGAGGCTATGGCTGCATTCAGACACATTATTGTGTTGGTTTTATGAGTTATAGCGCTAGCACTTCTGCCCCAAATTCTAACATTCCTTTCACACCACAATAGCCTGTTGTGTTTTGATCACTATACTGCCATGATGTACTAAATTTTAAATGGCAGGAAATAACAGTATGCCAGGATACTGTCCCAAATTTCATCACATGGGTTTCAGTGAAAACAACAGGGACGCTACAGAGCACAAATTTCCCGAGGTTCTCCTAGTTAATATGCAAACAGATTTTATTTTTCTGGAGAAAATTAAGAGGGAATTGAGTGCTAAACTTCTGTTAGATTCCACTAGATTTCCAAAAGTGGGTTTTACATTGTGTGAAAGATTACACAAAACAGGAAAACTGACAGGTAAGGAACTGTTGGGAAGATGAGATAAAGTACCCTCTGAATTAGGGTTGCCGTATTTCAATAAGAGAAAATCTGGAAGCAAAGGTTGTTGAGCTTTTTGGGGCAAAATTGGAACAACAACAAAAATGGATGTTTTTGAGCCTTTCCCCCCAGTAAAATTGCCAAAAACGGCACTGCTGACATGCGGTGCCCTATGACATTTCTGCTGATTTCAGCCCAGACACTGCTTCCAAGAGCAATATTCCAAGAAATTCTGGACATATGACAACCCTACTCTGAATGCAGCCTCGTTTATGCTGACCTTGTGATAATGTATCTTAGGCTTTTTTGTTATCATATTGCATAGAAAATATAACTATTGTTAATTATAGGCATTGCTTTTTATCTCCTATTCCATTTGAGCCGTACAGAGCCTGCATTGTATTCTAGTAGGTAATATATAATAACTCACACTTCCCCCCTATTTTGATGCAGCTGTTTCAGTATGTAGCTGACTGTCTTGCAGACTTCATGGAGACAAAGAATATAAAGCATAAGAAATTTCCTCTTGGCTTTACCCTATCTTTTCCTTATATACAGAGAAAATTAGAGGAGGTAAGACCAATATTCTTTATGGCTTTGTAACCAGGGTGAATCTTCTCCCAAATTATTAACTAAGAGCTCCAGAGCAGAGAGGCTGCCATTAGCAAGCAGCAGGGGCTCTCGTGAAATGCCACTTTGCCCATGCTTGGAAGGTATAGAATTCGTTATGCAGAGAATATAGCTTTGCAAAAGTGTGCATTATATCTGCTGGTTGTGAAACTAAGTATATAAAATAGGTGTACAATTTTTGCTTCTAAAACTCAGGGGCTGAGAGTGTGATGGGATGGGAATAGCAGATGTGAAGAGACAAGAATACTTGGACAAGGCACTGCATTGGACTCGGAAAGCAGGAAATATGAGTCCTGCTGCCTTGGGAAAACCTGAAAGTGCATAGGGATAGACAAATTTGGCAATTTCAGTTTCCTTCAGCTTTTTGCTTTCCGAGTCAGTTCTCCTCATTTCCATTTTTTAAATCCTTTTGAAAATTCATCAGCATTATATATCTCCCGATGTACAAATTTTTGTATGCAGTTTTGATTAATGTTTTGATGAAGGGAGGCTTGCCTGGTGCCTTCATTATACATCTTTAGGTGCCAGGCAAAAGCATTCCTCTTCAACTAGGCCTTTGGCTGATTAACACCCTATATCCTTCTTCAATGTGTTCCAGTTTTTATTGTGTATTTTGTGCTTCTATATTGTATTTTTATGCTGTGGGCCACCCTGAGATCTTTGGATGAAGGGCTGTTTACAAATTAATAATAATAATAATAATAATAATAGACATATTTTTCAAGTGATTTCTCCAAAGATAATCAATTTCTGTATTTCCCCCAAAATATATGGATTTTATACTACTTCTGCCTCTTGGCATATCTGTCCAATCAAATATTTGATGCTTAAAAAATGTTTTAAGGTTTTATACACTGTTAATTTTTTATTAATATTTAAAATTAGAGCAAAACAATGCATTAGATCATGAACTACTGGTAAATTATAGTAAATATGTTACACCAGCCCATGCATAAACTAGAGAAAGAAAAAATAACAATCACACACACACACACACACACACACACACCATAGGCTCTCTCTCTCTCTCTCTCTCTCTCCTTTATATGCCACTCTTTAAGCCATGCAGCACACATTGTTGATGAATAATTGCTTCTTCTTTTATTTCAAGGGTATACTGATTTCTTGGACAAAGCATTTTAAAGCCAGAGGAGTGCAGCAGACAGATGTGGTGAAATCTCTCCAGAAAGCCCTCAGAAAACACCAGGCAAGTTGAGATTTAAGATTTGTTTTTAATAATCTGATTGCATTAAAAAAAACATTTCCTAGCAGTTCTGGTGTACAAGCTGGGACATTGGCACATACCGTATATAACGCTCTGCAGAAAAAGAAACTGCCCCATTCAAACCTACAAAATTGTTATGTCAGAGCTTTTTCCTTCCTTGAAGTAAATGAAAGGACTTGGATCAACTTGTGCATTTCATCAGAGTATAATGGTCTGTCTGTCTGAAACTCCTAGGTGGTGGTGATATGCACCACCACTTTGAAATTCCCATCCCTAGGTATTAAGCTGATTTTGTTTTTGAAAACACTGTGGTTCTTATTGATTGTAAGAATCTGAATATGTATTGCTTTGACTTTACTGGTATGTTGCATTTGCCTCATTAGGACATTGATGTAGATATCTTGGCTTTGGTAAATGACACAGTTGGAACGATGATGACCTGTGGATATGATGATCAGCGATGTGAAGTTGGTGTCATTATTGGTAATTCTATATCTTTTTTTTACCAGAGGCAGGGCCAATCTGGCTTAAGATAAAGTGAGTGTTCTGGCAGTGTAGAACAGTTGAGCCCATGTGGCATTGCACAAGGCACAAAAATTATTTTTTCTTAGAAAAATTCAATTCAATTTTTTTTATTATTATGAAGTCTACACATCTCCATGTGTTTCTTCCCCCCTTCCCTTCCCCCAACAACCTCCAAAATGAATCCGCTGGACTCAGGAACAGGCACAAATGCTTGCTACATGGAGGAAATGAGCAATATTGACTTAGTGGAAGGTGATGAAGGAAGGATGTGCATCAATACCGAATGGGGAGCCTTTGGAGATGACGCATCACTGGATGACATCAGGACAGAGTTTGACAAGGAGATTGATTTGGGCTCTTTCAATCCTGGAAAACAATTGTAAGTTTAGTCATCAGCTTGGGATAAGGCGTCTTTCTAGTAATGTAGCTATTTAGGCATGTGCACCATCTCAAAACAACCATGAAATAACATTGGGACAGAAGTAGCCTTGAATATATTAAGTGGCAGGCAAGTACTGTGAAGCGCCATTGATACTATTTAGGAGGAGTGTTTTGGCCAAGAATCTGGTTAAATCCTAAATCCCCAGGGGTTTAGTATCCTTCCAGTGATTGTTTGGGGTAGGCGGGGGGACAGTGCCCTTCTCTCTGACCCCAAATACATTCCTAACTGTACTTTCACAGAAGGGTGCTGAATGGCCCACGTTAAATAAATTGTGTGTGGTGCAGTGTGTGTGTTCTGAGTTGGGAGTTTTTTCTGAGTCCTTCCCCCATTCCAGCAGTAACTTAACTGCAAAGAGGAGGAAGGGCGGTGTAAAAGAATAAAGAGTCCTTTGCTGCCATCTTTCTTTCCACAATCCTTTGTGGGTCTCCGTGTGCTGTGCTGGCTCACCAGATGCAGCTTGTCACGCTGGCCACGTGACCCGGAAGTGTCTGCGGACAGCGCTGGCTCCCGGCCTCTAGTGTGAGATGAGCACACAACCCTAGAGTCTGGCAAGACTGGCCCGAACGGGCAGGGGTACCTTTACCTTTACCTTTTAGTAGCAGTAGTAGCAATAGGTAATCATGATAACAATAATGATTTTAATAGGGAGCGCTTCCAGACAGAGGATTAATATTACAAATGAGTCATTGGGAACAGTTTTTTCTCCTTTTTTGGGGGGAAATTACTGGCTTTCTTCCAAGAAATGTAAATGTAATTCTTTATTAGAAAGCATGAAATGCCCTTGATGCTTTCTGACAACAGCTTTCTGTTGAATTGCAGGTTTGAGAAGATGATTAGTGGTTTGTATTTAGGAGAACTCGTAAGAATTATCCTTCTGAAAATGACAAGGGAAGGTTTGCTTTTCAACGGGAAGTTGTCAACAGCTCTCTGCACCAAGGGCAAGATTGAGACAAAACACATTGCTGCCATGGAAAAGTAAGAGGCTTTAATCTGTCCATCAGAGAGTTTTCTGTAAGTGCAGCTTCCGTTCTACAATTTGTGCAAGCATTGATTTTGGGCAGCTACTCTGCCTTCAAAGCTACTCTGCTTTGGTGAGGCCAAACACTTGCAGATGTTATTTAGGGCAGCCTCTTCCTTCTTGCTCCATAGATCAGACCAGGTACGATGAGATTTCAGATAGAGTGGACAGTCAATCACACAAAAGCAGTACATGATGCTGCAAAAAATAGGACACAGCTTTGCATGTAATCTGCATGTACTAATTGGCATGTATAGATGCACCTTTAGAAATTACCATGATTTAAATAGAAACATAGTACATCTTAGGGAAGATGGTGGCCAAGGGTCTGTTGACCAGGTAGAAACTGCTGGTGGGCAACTGCAAGGCCTCTGCTCTCTTTTCTTATGGTTTCTTAGCTGTGTACATTTAAAGCACATGACTTCCTCCAAAGAATTCTGGGAGCTGTAGTCTGTCAAGGGTGCTGAGAACTGTAATTCTATGTAGGGTAAGCTACAGCTCCCAGGATTCTTTGGGGGAAGCAACACACTTTAAATGTATAGTGTATATGCAGTCTTTATCTTTAATTCGATTTGGACCAGATAGCCCTTCTGATAGAAGATGCCTTCAAATAGAGGACTGTCCTCTGCAAAGTAGGACACATGACCACCTACTTTCAGAAATTTCTGGCCTGCTTACTGGTTCCATACAGAAAGTGGTTCACCTCTGTCTCCCTCTCACTACTAAAAGCTGAAGTGGTTTCCTCAGGCATGTTTCTGATTCCTTTGTTTCGGGTTAGGTACAAAGAAGGCTTGAGCAATACTAAAGAAATTCTGACGGAACTGGGCCTGGCTCCATCGGAGGATGACTGCATTGCTGTTCAGCACGTCTGCACTGTTGTTTCATTTCGCTCAGCAAATCTCTGTGCTGCAGCTTTGGCAGCGATACTCACACGCCTCCGTGAAAATAAAAAGGTTGCAAGGCTCCGAACGACCGTGGGAGTTGATGGGACGCTGTATAAGATACACCCTCAGTAAGTCACATTGAAGTAGGTAGGGTGGTCATGCCTGGGAAAATTATCATTGCTCATCTGCATATGATAATTAATTTAAGGGTATGCAGTCATCTAGCAATCATGATGACTATGAGCCAAGTTGCCTTTGAAAAAGGGTCAGAAAAATTCATGAGCTGTCAACACTTACTGGCTGTGATAGCTGTACATAACTTTAATGTATCCCATAATGTTTGTCTACTGATGGAAGACTCTTTGATCTAGTGGAGGCTTCCATTGGCAGAATGGAGTTAGAGGGGCAATTTTTTTGTTGATTTTCCTCTCCCTTCAGAAGCAACATGGAGGATGGTGTGGAGGCTGCAGTGAGGAATTGGCAAAAATGTGCCTCCTTTGCCATTATAGTGACATAAGCATCTGCTGGATCAAAGAACCTTCTATCAGTAGAAGGGCACCAGTAGAAGGGATACAACTTGATACAGTATTTCTCTGGTTACCAGATGCTGTAGTCAAACTTGAGCAAATGGCTATTGCTATTAATGCCTAACTGATGAGCTTTCCACAGATATTTGGCTGGCCACTGTTTGATATTCTGATCTAGCAAAGCTTTCTACTTGGTTCTTGATTAAAACTGCCCTCAGAGGCACCGCTTGGTCAGCAAAAAACTAGCCTAAATAAGATCTTATGGAACTTCAGAAGAATGGTCTGGCAGTGGTTATTGCCAGGGAAATCTGTGGACAGTTCTCTGCGATTCTGTTTCCTTCACACGTCCTGCTTTTGGCATGGATCTTGCACCCACCAAGCTGAGGGGGTGCAAAATTGAGATGATCCATAAGTGAGAAGAACCATTGATGGTGCCATATTTTGGCCTCACACAGGGCACAAATTTCTGAAAAATTATGGAAGTCTGTCCCTGCTTATGGCAGCCCTGTTTAGGGAAGCTTTTAATGTTTGATGTATTACAGTATTTTAATATTTTTTGGGAAGCCACCTAGAGTGACTGGGGAAGCCCAGCCAGATGAACGGGGTATAAATAAATAATAATAATAATAATAATAATAATAATAATAAGTAGTAGTAGTAGTAGTAGTATTCCATTGGCATCTGGTTGGCCAATGAGGGAAACAGGATGCTGAGAGGAGGGAGCAGGTAGGCCTTTGACTTGATTAATCAGAGATCTTTTGTTTTGTGCTCATGAACTGTGTGGACTTGAATCAAAAGGATTTCCTTGATCTGTGAAAGTCCTAAGCGACATAAGGGAGAAAGCAATTTAGCGTAATGGTGTGTGCTCCCTTGTATTTTATTGTGCACACAATATTTGTAAGCATTTAAAAGACCTTTTTGGCTTTAGGTATGCTAAGCGTCTCCATAAAGTAGTCAGAAGGCTGGTGCCCAACTGTGACGTTCGATTTCTGCTGTCCGAGAGTGGCAGTGGGAAGGGGGCTGCGATGGTAACTGCTGTTGCGTGCAGACTCTTATCTCAGCGCAGACAGATCAACGAGGTCTTGAGCCTCTTCAAAATAACCAAAGAGAACCTCATAGGTGTGAAAAACAGAATGAGGGCAGAACTGGAGTATGGCCTGAAGAAAGAAACACATCCTACAGCCACTGTGAAAATGCTGCCCACATTTGTTTATGGAACACCAGATGGAACAGGTAAGAACACAGAAAGGCATATCTAAAACGAAGGGGAAGGTTGATGCAGATTGATTTCGCTTATTTGACTATATTGACAGGGGACCTTCCCATATCCCCCCAGCTTCTCATTCCTTGTTATGGTTACACCATCTGATATTCCAGGAACAAGATTGTAGTTTGGTGCACTGGTTTGCTGTTATTTTATTTCACAACTCTGTATTTTTCTCTGTTACTGACCTAGTTTTTCCGGTGTTTACATGTTCTTGTACGTAACAAAAAATTAAATAAAAAGCTTTTAAAAAGAGAGAGAGAGGAGGTAATAAAAACAACAGATAAGGTCACAGGCTCCCCAGAAAGCAGTGAACATGTTTGAAAAGTGATTTATAATTTTTTTGAACAAGAAGCTCAGAGCCAGCAAGTTTGATTTGGAAATTCCAGAAGCCTTTCTGTCCAACAGTTAGGAAGGAAGACTTCAGTCAGATTAAAATGCTGATTTTTCTGTTGCAGAAAATGGAAAATTTCTGGCCCTTGATCTTGGGGGAACAAATTTCAGAGTTTTGCTTGTAAAAATCAGAAGTGGAAGAAGCAAATCAGTCCGAATGTACAATAAAATCTTTGCCATTCCTTTGGAAATTATGCAGGGGACCGGTGAAGAGGTAAAGTAAAACAAGCCAGTTATTTATTTTTATTGAACCTGTGGAGGGAATGGCGTATTTTACTTGCTTACTCTGTAATAACAGAACCCAATTCCCACTCCAGTGGTTCTCCTAAACCCTTGCCACTGACAGCATTCAGTCTCACTTATTCCTTCTGAACACTTAAGGTAAAGGTAAAGGGACCCCTGACCATTAGGTCCTGTCGTGACCGACTCTGGGGTTGCGGCGCTCATCTCGCTTTATTGGCAAAGGGAGCCGGCGTACAGCTTCCGGGTCATGTGGCCAGCATGACTAAGCCGCTTCTGGCAAACCAGAGCAGCGCACGGAAACGCCGTTTACCTTCCCGCTGGAGTGGTACCTATCTATCTACTTGCACTTTGACGTGCTTTCGAACTGCTAGGTGGGCAGGAGCAGGGACCAAGCAACGGGAGCTCACCCCGTCACGGGGATTCGAACTGCCGACCTTCTGATCGGCAAGTCCTAGGCTCTGTGGTTTAACCCACAGCGCCACCTGCGTCCCTCTGAACTCTTAACTTACCAATAAACCAGTGACTATGGGGTACAGGCATGATACAAAGCCAATCAGATATAGATATTAAATGTAAAGTATTTACGTTTATTCGCAACAAGATTATTAAGTGCACAAGCTTATCTGATTACTTTAAGATAGTATAGTATATTTAAATGTATACACTTTCTTGTCACTTTAAATACCAACAGCTTATCCCCAGCTACTTTGAGTTTGACCTCACCCCAAAGCTGCACTCCTGCATTGTCTCCTGAGACAGATAGATGCCAACAACAACAATATCCAGCTATTAATGTTAAATTAAGATAGATTTAAGGAAGCAGTTAGTTACCTTATGAAAGCGTTTAGCAAAACTGCCCTTTTATTCTCTTCATCGCAGTTAAGTTCCATTAATGCTATAACAGAGGACTCCCCCCCCCCCAAAAGCCCTTTACTGATTTACTGAAGTGCAGGTGTGTCTTGCTGTGTTGCTATTGATATCTTCCCTCTGGTGATCCTGCCAGTCACCAGAAACCAACATGCCAAGCTGCTCCTCACTTCTCCCCGCCCCCCAGTGCAGATTGGTTCTTCCCTTGCCCCTTCAGCCGAAGCCAAACAATTAAGCTACCCCCAGCAAGTCTTTGGCCTCCAAGTCATTCCACCTGCCACTCACACCTTCCTTCGACATTCCCCAGTCCTTGTCCTCCACTGCCTTCTTCTGACTCGACTCCACAAACATAAAGCACCAAGAACTCCAATAATATTCTCTTTCTTCCCTTCTAGCTGTTTGATCACATTGTCCAGTGCATTGCAGACTTTTTGGAGTACATGGGCATTAAGGGTGCCCGACTTCCTCTTGGCTTTACTTTTTCCTTCCCCTGCAGACAAGCATGTATTGATAAGGTAAGGAGGGGAGCTGAGATTTGACATGCTGTTTTGTTTCCTCTTTTAATCTGGCTTAATCTTTGCAGAATTTTCCATAGAAACATTTCATTATTGTTTTAATTCTTCCCTTCCCTTCCCTGTGGACTGACAAGAGTTTTATCACAGGTTTTACCAGACAGTGTATAAAATTGAATGTGTTAAACAAAAAACAATCTCATTCTTGCACGCACTTAGGCAGATTTACTTTGGACAAGGCATGCTTGACACAAGGCTGCTGATGCATACAGCAGCTCATGGAGAGTTAAAGCAAATTATTAAGGATGTGTGGAATACAAAACAACAATTCAGATCGAGTCCAAGGTATATGTTTTTTCTGCACTAAAAAACCACTTCTATATTTTCAGAGGCTTTGTGTTGCAACAATAACAGGAGTGGCAGTCAGTTTGAATTGCATGACCACTTCTGATACCGGTGTTGCACCTCCGTCAGGGATGCTGATACAGGAAGTAATCAAACCATCCAGCTTTCTGCTTCAGCCATGGCCAGCCAGTTACTTATGGCACCTGGCATACCGTGAAGTACCACTGATTTAAACTTCCCAATGCTATGTAACAGGCTGCCTTGGGAGTTGGCAAGCTCTCTTGCTAGAGAGTGTACATTTGGAAGGGATCTTAGAGATAATCTTGTCTGGACTCTTGCTTGATGCAGGAAACCCACAACGACAGAGTGTATAGCCCTCCTGCTCTGTTCCCTGAAGCATCCCCCTCTATCAGAAAGGGAGCATTTTGGTATTTTAATATTTCCCCAAAATGCAATATGTTGAACCAAGCTCCTCTTGAAAGTGTAATCCAACTTTTAAGTGTTCTACCTGTTTTTCTCCTGTTGGTGTAAGCATCTTTCATTTATTGATTGTATGACTTCCCCACTTTAGGGAACTCTTGTTGGGTGGACAAAAGGGTTCAAGGCAACAGACTGTGAAGGAGAGGATGTTGTTGATATGCTCAGGGAAGCTATCAAACGAAGGAATGTAAGTACCATTGTGGGGAAATCTCCCAAAGGTTCAAGCACCAGTCCCTTGCTATGACAGTAGTATAGATCTGAATCTCAGTTATCCAAATGTAGCTCTATCACTAGGTGCTGCAAATACTCTAAATGCTTTCAAAGGTGTTGGTTTCATTCTGTGGACTCCTTCGGATATCCTTTTTATTGTGCTTTCATGATGATAGATAGTATAAAGCTAGTGCTTAGTGCACGATACATCAAAGGGTGTGTACAGTGGTACCTCGCAAGACGAATGCCTCGCAAGACGAAAAACGCACAAGACGAAAGAGTTTTCCGTTTTTTGAGTCGTTCCGCAAGACGAATTTCCCTATGGGCTTGCTTCGCAAGACGAAACGTCTTGTGAGTTCTTGCGAGTTTGTTTCCTTTTTCTTAAAGCTGCTAAGCCGTTAATAGCCGCTAAGCCGCTAATAGCCGCTAAGCCGCTAATAGCCGTGCTTCGCAAGACGAAAAAACCGCAAGACGAAGAGACTCGCGGAACGGATTAATTTCGTCTTGCGAGGCACCACTGTATGTGTTTGTTTGTTTTTCGCTCTTTGCCCATTCACAAAATCAGTTTTTTATTTCAGGAATTTGATCTGGATATTGTAGCAGTGGTAAATGATACAGTTGGGACAATGATGACATGTGGCTATGAAGACCCAAACTGCGAAATCGGCCTCATTGCAGGTAAAAAGCAATCCTGTAACACTTGTGTATGGATGTTCCAGGGTGTGACAGAATAAGATTTGTAACCAACAGTGAAATGATATGCTAAAATCTTTTGGGAGATGGAATCTTGGTCAACTTGCTGTTTCTGGGGATGGATTCTTGTGGGCAAGAAGGGGAGAACCTTTGGTCCTTCGGATGACATTGGACTCTAATTGGCCCCAGTCAGCATGGCCAATAGTCAGGGATGGTGGAAATTATAGATGATGGGAATTACAGTGAGCCTTGATGGGAATGATGGAAACTAATAATGTTATGAGCAATACAGATGAGGAGAGAAAGGGAACCTACAAAGTGTTGCATGCCACCTAGTGGTATGAGGTATACACTGCATCCCAAGTTATAATATGAACCTTAGTTACCTAGATATAGGGCATAAAATTGATTTAGTTCGCATTTAAAGGTAACCCTACCCAAGTCACAGGGACACGGGTGGCGCTGTGGGTAAAACCTCAGTGCCTAGGACTTGCTGATCGCATGGTCGGCGGTTCGAATCCCCGCGGCAGGGTGAGCTCCTGTCTTTCGGTCCCAGCTCCTGCCCACTTAGCAGTTCGAAAGCACCCCTAAGTGCAAGTAGATAAATAGGTACCGCTTTATAGCGGGAAGGTAAACGGTGTTTCCGTGTGCTGCACTGGTGCTGGCTCGCCAGAGCAGCTTCGTCACACTGGCCACGTGACCCGGAAGTGTCTCCGGACAGCACTGGCCCCTGGCCTCTTAAGTGAGATGGGCACACAACCCTAGAGTCGGACACGACTGGCCCGTACGGGCAGGGGTACCTTTACCTTTACCTTTACCCAAGTCACACTTTTTGAAACAATATACAAACTGAAAGCTGCTGTTTGAAATTCGCACAACTCAGAATTTTGCAAAGCCATGTAATGTGTACAGAAATGTATATATTGCAGTAAAGTGTGTGTTTACATGCATATATTATTGAAAAGAGAATACCAACATGCAAAACATAATGGAAAACTGCTTTGCAAAATTGTGTATATTAACATTGCTTACAAAGATATGTCTGTTATGAGAAATTCACAGTGAAATGCTGCTGAATTTTCATAAGCGCTTAGTGTTGTTTTTTTAAAGTGGGGAATTGAACATAAGACTAGAAACATGAGAAGCTGAGTGAGTAAAACAGAAGTTGACAGATTTGCCTGCCCCTACTTTTAGCCCCTAAATTTTACCTCCCACTTAGAGAAAAAAATCAAACTTCTTCTAGGAAATGTTTTTTTCATTCCCCAGGTCTTTGTGCTTCTCCTGGTGGTTGCTTTAAAGGAATAAAATACACATGCCTCTTTCTTCATTCCAGGGACAGGCAGTAATGTTTGCTACATGGAAGACATGCGTAATA
Source organism: Podarcis pityusensis (assembly GCF_964106645.2). Taxonomy (NCBI): domain Eukaryota; kingdom Metazoa; phylum Chordata; class Lepidosauria; order Squamata; family Lacertidae; genus Podarcis; species Podarcis pityusensis. The sequence goes on along the minus strand of NC_138032.1, from coordinate 71,676,322 downwards.
TAGAAATTGTAGAAGGAGATGAGGGCAAAATGTGCATCAATACAGAATGGGGAGGATTTGGCGACAATGGCTGCATAGATAATCTCAGGACAAAATATGACAAAGAAGTGGATGAGGGGTCATTGAATCCTGGAGAACAGAGGTAACAGTCGGCGTTTTATTGCTATTGCAATGTCTTCAGGAAGTATGTAGGAATGGCAGATAATTCTATTAGAAAAGGAGGTGGAAATAGTAGTTTGCGTGTTCATGTGTAGTCAGGAATAGAAATCACTCAAGTGAACACAGTTGGTATTTGTTCACATCATCATCACAGCTGTTTTTATGTCCACAAACAGTACAACAGTAATAACCTTTTTACATTGTTTTGATGTTTCCTTGACATTGAAATGAATGTAAGTTACGTAAAGTATGTTAAGTAGCAGACAATGAGGTGAATGTTATTACATTTAGTGGAAACCAAAGTACAGTGCAACGGAAACTGTTGATTGTGATGAGCACAGCTTGGAATAGAAATCACAGTTTCTTCCATTCCTAGGCATATATGAACTTTGAGTAATCTTTCCACTTAAGAACACCCCCGCTATCCCACTTTAAAACACCTTACAAAGCATGAGTCTGTTGCTGTCATGTTTATTTCCATCCTAAGAGTCAATGCACATGTTCAGAAAAGGCATGTGGTATGCACAGACTATATCCCAGGCCCCATTTTTGCATAGGTAACTGAAAATGTGTTAAATGCTGTCCAAATCCTTTTTCTTTTTTCTATGTAAGGTATGAGAAAATGACGAGTGGAATGTATCTGGGTGAAATAGTGAGACAGATCTTGATAGACTTGACCAAGCAAGGACTTCTCTTCCGGGGTCAGATTTCAGAGCGGCTGAGAACAAGAGGAATATTTGAAACCAAATTCCTGTCCCAGATTGAAAGGTAAAACAATGTGTTGTACTAATAGAGTATTTTCCCCACCACCTGCCACTTTCACACATATCAGACTAGTGAGAAGCAGCTGAATGATTGCAGCTTTGTAAATATTTTATACATCATCAGAAAATAATACAGTTGGGAAAAAGAAGTGTTGGTTGACTGAGAAGCTGAACCCTGTTACTCAGGGCCATCTGCAGTTCTACAGTGAACAACTTTACTTGGGTTTTATTGGGTGTGAATGAACCCAGTGTATTTCAAACATCAGTGTCACACTGCTTTCAGCAGTAAAGTACTTCGAGTCTGTACTGTTTGCACTGCTGCTTCATAAACTTTAAGTGATCCTTTCTGCTTTGTCCTCAGATTGGAGGGGGTGGAAATGAGCAGCCATTCCCTATGCCCTTGGATTGAGTGAGCATGGATGATGCTAATTTTGAAAAGTACATTTCACCCAGGAGAGCTAAAATAGTAGCATCCTGCTTTTAAACTAACATCTGCATTCAGACATTTAAATCTTGACTGAATAAGCCAAAGTATCAAGAAATGTTTTTCCCATGCTCTTAGCCTTTTCTCTCCTCCTTTTGAGGTGCAAGCAAGGAAACAAGGAAATCTTTAGTTATTTATCATAATTCCCTGTTTAGTCTGAACAGGGTAATGATGATTGCCACTTCATAACATGACACAGGGCTGGCCCACCCATGAGGCAAAATGAGGTGACTGGTGGCTGTGTCCACAGGGGCAGCAGATCCTGAAATAGATCTTTATTCCCCCACCTTGTTCCTGTCTCAGATCTTCACTCACTGCTTCTTCATCTATCGACTTATTTAGAAAAAGTAGGGGCATGGTCACAGATGGGAGGGAGTAGTGCTGGAAAAGTGTGTCCCTGCAAAGGACTTTGTGTCTTCTTACACCAGTGCTGCCTTCCAGTACATTTGGCCCTAGCTCTGTGTCCTCCTAACCAGAAGTGCCTGTTGTGTTTTGGCTGAGTGCAGTGACCGGCTTGTCCTACTTCAAGTAAGAAGAATATTGCAGCAGCTTGGGCTTGACAGCACTTGTGATGACAGTATCATTGTAAAGGAAGTTTGTGGCTCCGTTTCCAAGAGAGCAGCCCAGCTGTGTGGGGCCGGGCTGGCCGCTATAGTGGAGAAGATACGGGACAACAGAAATCTCGAGCACTTAAAAACCACTGTAGGTGTGGATGGCACCTTATACAAACTACACCCACAGTGAGTACACAGCATCACTGTTGTTGTTTTGCCTTGCAGAATTGACCGATTTTTTAAAGATAATATTCTGCTTAGTTGATGGGGATTAAAAAGGTTGGGGAAAAGAGAAATTGCCACAATGCTGTATCAGTTAGCCCTATTACACTTGCTTGCATAAGACTGTAATAAAGAGCTGGGAAAAGTTCTGCTTTTAATGGGCTACAGTCCCCTCTAGAGAGATGGGTGATTTTCTGAAGGTCTTCCACAACATGTCATTGATGGGAAGGGCCATAGCTCAGTGGTAGAGCATTTGTCTTGCATGCAGAAGGTCTTAGGTTCAATCCCCAGCATGTCCGGTAAGGTTGGGAGAGAATCCTACCTGAAATCTTAGAGAGCCACCACCAGCTAGTGCAGACAATACTGAGCGAGATAGACCAATGGTCTGACTCGGTATAAGGCACCTTCCTATATTCCTGTGCAATATGGACGCATTAGTGGTGGATTTATACTGGACCATCCACACCACATTGTGCTTTATTAGCTGTTCTGCGCTGCTTCCTCAATGCTGCACCCCAGGGCACCCCTCTACTTCCCCTCCCACTTATATTAGTGAAAACTTTCCATGGAGAAAGCTAAAGAGCTGTACTTGCAGATACAGTTGAAGTGAGAGAAGAACCTGCCCTCTTGCCCCTGCTGCTGGTTGACTTACATGTCGCTGGGAGCGGGATCTGCCAAGGGGTACAAAGTGTTTTGTGAGTGCAGACCATACAGAGAGAGAGACTGGATTACTGTCAATCCTTACAATGTAAAAGCCCTCCCTCTGTATTCTCCTGTCCCTACCCATCAAAATGACAGGCATTTTACCAGTTAAGAAATAAACAGCAGTGTGCGATCATTGCAATTTCTTTTTCTTTTTGCTTTGTTTTTCCTCTTTTTAGCTTTTCTAGAATCTTGCAAGAAACGGTAAAAGAACTGGCGCCTCAGTGTGATGTGACATTCATGCTGTCTGAAGATGGGAGTGGAAAGGGAGCTGCCTTAATTACTGCTGTTGCAAAACGAGTGCATAATGTTGCTGAAAATTAAGTGGTCATGCAGGCATCTGTGTGCAGCAGTGATTTTTTTTTTTGTGAAACCAACTGAAGCAGTAGTTCAAAAGTGGTGCACACATCTGTGGCCCAGGGTTGGCCAATGTTGTGGCCTTTAGATGCTGTTGAAGTAAAACTCCCATCGTCTCTGGCTGTTGGGACTTGTCATTCAACAGTCTCTGGAAGGCACCAAGTTTGGCCACTCCTGTTTGTATCCTGATGGTTGGGCAGCTGTGCAAACAGAAAGCAGTTTTTCTTGCCAAAACTGAGGCAGGTGTTGGCGCATCTGAACATAGGTTTCCATAAGTTGTCTTATGTTTAGAGATACAACAATATACTTGACATTTCTGTGTTATGCTCATAATATAAAACAGCCAGGCCATATAAATGTAACTATTTTGTCAACTATTTTAAACATATTTATATGTTCTACTGCTCCCTTTCCCATCCATGTCCTTTCGCATTCACGTCTAAATATCCTTTGTACAACTCATAATTTGGAAGTAGATATTATGTCCTTGTATAGGTATCCTTGGATAGGCATGTGCCGAGAGCTGGCACTGTTGTTTTACTTTCTATTGTTTCTTTTAGAAAAGGAAATTAAAAAAGGCTGATGTGCAAAAGGTAATCAATCCATGTTCTTTTTCAAACAAACTGTTGTGTTTAATGAGTTGCTCGCAGTTGGCGCTTTGTAGAAGGAGAGAGGAGAGATGGTCGGTCTGCACCATTCCACTTGGTAATCTGAAAATAATAATCTACTGACTGCCCACAGCAATATGCAGTGTGGCTCAAAGACTTTTTATGACCCCACTTTCCACTTTAAAATCAAGCTAAGGTGTTGGGCTTCGTGACTAGCTTTAGAGCATAAGTCTGTGCACTTTAAAAATTAGCCTGTGGGTAGGGATGGGGGAGAGATTTGATTCAGTTTGCATTTAAAAGCGAATCTTACCAAATCTGCACTTTCCCAAAAAAAAAAGAGTACTGGCACACAGCTATCCTTCAAAATTCACACCTATCTGAATTTTGAGATGCAGTTCTCCAACCAATACTTTGTGTTTTAATAAGAGTCGCTGAAAGTTGTGAGTGAAACAACACACAATACTACCTAAAGCAACATAAACATACTTGGACTATGTCCAGAGTCTAAAATGCACCACTATTTTTTGTTCATGATATTTTTGTTTCATACAGAATTGCAGGAGTTGTAAGGGACCACAAGGATCATCTAGTCCAGCCCCCTGCAATGCAGGAATCTTTTGCCCAGTATGGGGCTTGAACTCAGGCCCCTGAGCTGCAAAGGGTACCATCACTGCCTCCGCCAGTCACCTCAGGCAACTTGGGTTACAGTAGATTCCTTCTTGAAATGTGTCGGAAATGTTGCCACTTAAAACATTGCAAATATTCTTAATGGAACTGCTTGATGGGTGTTCAACCTGTCAAGAGGCGACCTGAAGTATTTGTTTAAAAGGGCCCTGTTTCCTGCTGCTGTCAATCCAACAAGAACTATTTCCATTTTTTTTACGAATGAGAATGTGCTTAGGGAAACACCTAAGGTGTTTGCAAATAGCATTGTCTTTTTGTATGTGGGAATCTGATTTCATATAATAAATATGGAATAAAAGGAGGACCTTGTATAATTGTTAATGACACGTAATTCCTTTAACACTTTAGAAGATGCTGCAACAAGCTACTTTCAAACATATTTTGGTTCAATTTATGGAAATACGTTGTTGGATTAAGCTTTGTAGGAGGTGTATACATTACCAAATACCTAAAGCAAAGAAAGGAACGAGTGGACTTTAAAGATTTTCTGTTCTGTACAGATCTTGTTCTGTACATATTATTTATAAGAAATAAAAAAGCACATAGCTGGTGCAAAGTAAATTGGATTGTCAATGTATGCTTTCAATATGCTTTATCTGAGATTAGAGACGTGTTTCTTGTTTTAAACTCGGTGGTTTCCCTTTAAGATCAAACTTCACTTGTGCTTTCAGGCCGACTCTTTTGCAATTCACACTGTGTGGTCACCAGCCTCGCTACTGCATGCCAAAGCACAGCCACAGAACAATGGAAGGGCCTGCCACATGCCACATGCCAGCTGCAGCATGCAGTTTTGCTTAACTGGCTTTCTGAGCCATACTTACAGTGCAATCTTACACATGGCTACTCAAAATTAACTCCCCCCCCCATTCAGTGGAACTTACTTCCAGGTAAGTTGGCATAAGGTCACAGCCTTGAAGTGCTACAAGCCATCATACACTTACGATCAAACAATTGCCAATGAATAAGAGAAACTAGCAAGGGTACATGCTTTCCAAAACTATAAAGGGGAAGATGTAGGATTTTATAACATACTGTTATGAGTTTGTGGGTTCCAGACCACTACAATCTCTGGATCAAGCAAGTGTCAGAATTTAACTGAGGCTTTGGGTGATGTGTGCTAGACACTTCTAATCCTGTGGAATCAGCAAGTGTTAAAAGCTAATTAACCCAGGCTGGTTTCCCACAAAGTTATAGCCCGGGTGATGGACCATTAAGAGAACAAAGCATCAAAGGGACTCCTGTAACATGGCAAATGGTTGGGGCCCCTCTCCCTCAACAGATAAGGGCACAGCTTAGGTTAGAATAGTTAGAGTTAGGAGTTACATGACCTAGAGGTGGGGAAAGTTTGCAGGTTGATAAAGGCTGGAGAGAGGGTCAGAGCACAATGGTTGATACCTGAATTAAAGGCTGCAGCTAGATGAGAAGCAAGATCCTCTTGGGGTGATTATGCTTGAGGTGATGGAATCCCTCCATCGTAGACACAGGTTGTATATACAGGGTGGGTCCTTTAATAGAGGCCCCGTGGATACAGAGTACACATGTTCCACGTGGCCTCTTTTAAAAGACTCACCCTGTATATAGAATAATAGACTTTTAGGCATTTGTGGGCAGGACACAAGATATCTTTATCAAGTTTATTCCCTACTGGCATTTCAGAAACTTTCCTGTTGCTTTCAAGTTTGTGTTTTCAGAGCAACATTGTGCTTCCAAAGCTCGGGCAGTTACTCTGAAATTTAAATAACTGCACGGTCATTAAATTTTATACAAAAAAGGAATTGACTCTAAAACCAGCTGCTATGTTATCATGATGAGAGCAATAGCAAAGCCTTCATTCATTGCGGCAAAGCTACATTGTTGGAGAACATAAATCACAGTTATTGTTATTATTTTTGTCCCTGGAAGATTAAGAAGAATTTGTTTTCGGACGAAGAGCTTTTAATTCAGCAAAGCAGATGGGAGCGTGCAGTAAGTAACACCCCCCACTTCACCCCAGACAAATGTTTAGCCTCTTTCATTGTGGCATGCATGTGACAGAGAAGCCAGGAACAATTTACAGCTAGATATTCTGCCCAGTCAAGGCTGCACTATACCATTCTAGAAGGTGATACCATATCATCTTGAGTGTCGTGACACAAATGAGGATTATTTACGTCTAGCATTCTTCAAGAAGGCATGTTCTTGCTCCACACTGTCTCGGCTGTCTCTCTTGCAGATACAACTAAATCTAAGGTTTGTGTGGCAATGCCTTTGTCAAGGATGCTTGAGGTTGACACGTTGGCCTACAGTAAAGTAGGTACTTCATTGTTGTTACTTCGTTTTACAGGATTGGTTTTGCTTCATCGACAGGAAGTTGCATTAGCCCAGCCTTCACCAACCTGGCCGGAGGCTGATGGGCATTGTAGTCTAAAACATCTGGAAGGTACCAGGTTGGCAAAATCTGCAATAGACAAGAGGCTGATAACTGTTGCTATGTGGCCAGTTGATTAAATTAAATTATATTAAAACAGATTAATTAAATGCATAATTGCTGATTTGCTTATTTTATGTGTATGTGCTAGTAGTATTATAGACATGGCCAATGATCTTACCATTTAATATGCTTTACTGAGTGGAAAGTTTTTAAATGAAATTTGACTTTATCCATTCTTTACTTTTACAGACCTTTGGAATTATAATGTAAACCAGGAAGAGATGCTCCAGTGATGGCCACAGATGAGGAGCCTGACGGATCAGACTATGGTTCTTCAGAATACAAAGTAGGTGACTTAATTTAGATAAATAAAAGCATCAACATCACTCAATGGAAACTGGAAGGAGGCATGTCATTTTGTGTTGGGGCTTTTCTCCACGATCACTAAAAGCATGTCAAAAGACCCTTTTGGTTACTGTGTAAGAATCTAGTGTGTGTCTTTTTAAATGTCCCTTATCCATGTAGATTGTGCACAAGGGAAGGGAACACAATACCTATGCTACTCTTTACCACCTTTTTAAAAAGCTGAATATATTTGCATTCACCTGTAAGAGTAATATAGGGGTGATGAGTTCAGATAATAAAAATGAATGCAAACTAAAACAAAATGTTTATGTCATAGACATTACTGGAAGACTGTGTTTATTTGCTTAAAAGTAATCTGCCTCAATATGCGCTCCCACATTAGAGGTGTAGAATTTGGGAGTACAACAAAATTTTGCAAATAATAACTTTTAAAAGTCTCGGACAATGGGGGAGTTGTCCTACTTGTCATTAGTCACATTTTTTAAAAAAAATATCCAACAGCTGCTTGTGATACTTGTTCAACCATACTCCACAAAGTAACCACATAAACAGAGTGATTTGGGTGGGAGCAGTATAGCATTTTCCTTAGCATAAAATATTGTGGTGGAGTCAGTGGTTCAAAGTTGAAAACTCCTTATTTCCTTATCAAACCTTTACACCTAGGGCACCCTCTTCCTTTTGCGAAGTTACCTTGGAAGAAGGGAAATATAAATCGGATAGAAGGAATTATCCTACCTAAACAGACCAACCCTAATCCACACCCATGCCAACGATGGGCTGATACTCATACATACAAAGGATCCTGGCTAGGGATCCTTTGTATCAAGCAAAAAATGGGAGAATGGTGAGACATGAGCTAAAGAGGTGCATGATGCAAACATATATTGCCTCTTTTGGGGGTTTGCTATGTACCAGCACTGCTTTTATAGAGACATGGAATGGAGAGCAAAGTCCTGTGCTCTAGAATGCTTGAGTTGCAAAACTTTGCCAAAAGCTATACAGTATTCTAGGAATCGAGAAACGTCTCCATTTCTCCTCTTCTCATACTTGGGAGCATCCATTAGGTAGGCCCAGAGTAGCAAAGTCCGGTCCCAGGTTCAGCTTGATCTCCACACTTCACATCCGCTAGACCCGCCCTGCCCCTTTGTTCTCAGCCTCTGTAAGAATAAAACCATTCACACAAATGTAACCTTTCTGCTATGTGGTCGCTAAGCAGTTGCTAAAGACATTCTGGCTTGGTATCAAGATTACTGCTAGAACAATGCAAAGCTTCATTTATGCCAAGTTTCCAATCTGTCAGGGTTAGAGACGCTTAATTTTAAAATGAAAGACAAGGGCTGAATTAAGAGGAATGAGAGATATTTTTAAAGCCTTATATGTAATAAAGAATTAACATATAATAAGCACCAATTGATTTACTACGTTGCCAAATGCACAAGTTGACCATGGTGCTTCTGCTTTATTAGGGCTTGACAACCGTGTTTGGAAGCATGCTTATATAATACAAGGGAAGGCTGCCCTAATTTATCCTCCTTTTTTTGTATGCATTTTTGGTTGAGGAAGTGCTTCACAAAGTTTGGAGACGCTTTGTTTTAGTTCAAATATTGGTTTGGGAACTGCAAATTAGGTAGGCTTGTATGAAAGTGCAAATGGAGAAAAGAATCTCCCTCTTTGGAGGATTTCTGTGGCATGTGCTTAGCTTTCTCCTTAAGAGATTAGCTTTCTACAGGAAGTGTGTGGTAATTCACCCACATAATTTTTATGAACCCACAGAACAGCATATACCGTATTTTCCGGCGTATAAGACGCCTGGGTGTATAAGACGACCTCCAACTTTTCCTGTTAAAATATAGAGTTTGGGATATACTGGCCGTATAAGACTAACCCCGAAGGCAGCAATTGCCGCAAGGGGCAGAGCGTGCACCCCTCTGCTGCCTCTGCTGTAGCAGCAGCAGCAGCTGAGCACCGTGCTCAGAAGGACTTTCCGCGGTGAGGAGAGAGCGGGGACCTGAGGTGATGAGGCTAGCAGGCAGGCAGGCAGACGCACGTAGGTGCAGCCCACTCCGGCTGCAAGCTCTGTCCAGAATGCACATGGCGGCCAACGAACACGCGCTGTGCCGGTACGGAAGAGGCGGGGCCTCGCGCTGCGTCACAGGAGGCCGGGACATACGGTAATTCAGAATCCGCTTATTTGGAAGAACAATTGGCTCAAACCAGTGAAAGTTTTAAGACTGGCTTTTAAGAAAATTGGATGCAGAAGCTATTGGGAGGGGATGGGGATGTACACTTCATGGTCCCTTTTTCTGCAAAACAAATTTGTGTTTTCTTCAAGTTTTCCTCCAATGTATTCTGTCTTAAAATTGTGACCTAATGATATTCCCCCCATGATCACTAGAGGGTGCTAGTGCATAAATACAGCTGTTGGATTCTTCACTACAAGTGGGCAAAAAACAGCTTGGCAGTTCCACTGTATAGTACGTACTTGTCTTTAAGCTTTCATGAATATACTTTCTTCTTCTTCTCTCAGTCTCCTGCCTCTTTTCCATGGCTTACTTAGTAATGAAATACTTTCATATGAAGGGCTTAAACTGTGGCCTATATACAAATGCAAACTTCACACCCTGAAAGATAAGAAGGGAGTGTCTTACTGATTCATTATGCTAGAATGAGAAGGTGGCTTGGCCAAGGTCAGACAAAGCAAAGAATTCTGACCATTTTACCTGATTTCACACTGATAGTTCTTCTGCTTTTCCTTTCCTGCGGTTGCAGTAACCAACACAGAAGTCCTCTTATTTACTTATGGTAACCAGAGAAACTCCTAACCACAGAACAAAGCCAATACAGACCTGCCTACAATCTTCCCCATACACACCTATGTGGGAGCATGACCCACTGAACTTAATCTCCTTTCTTCTGAGGAGGCACCCATAGGACTACACTGTGGGGTACTTTTAATTGTATTTTACTAATGACAGATGTGCTGACACCAAGTTCAAAGGCTATTTTTTATGGATGCAACATTTCACTGATGAATTAAGTAATCAGTTAAGACACTTTTAATTGATTAAAATGTGCCCTCAATTAATTGGGAAGCATTAAAAAAATAAAAAAAGAGTATGTATTTAAAAAACCCCACAGAAAAGCTATCCAGCTTCCTCTCACTTTGTAGCACAGGAACAAATGCCTCTTTTCAGATGGAGCCAACCACGAAACATCTGTGCGTCATGCACAAATAAAGTTATACTTTTAGCTTCAGAACTATAATTCTTACATGCAGATTTATTCAGATGGAATAAATTCATTGATCAATCAATCAATTAAAATTCATGTACCATAATTAACAAGCTAAGGCTAAAGCTATTTTTATTTATTTATACTAAACTTCACCAGCAGGGGTCTCCTTCTAAGAAGGGGTCACATACGTTTAAAATTCAGGGTGCTGCTAATTTGAATTTTAAATGGTTTCCTTAATCTGTAATGCAAACATATGGAAGAATGTGAATTTTATTACACATGTATTCGTTCTTCCAAGGAGGCCATGAATACAATATGGTACCTCACAGGATTGTTGAAATATAATGAATGACCCAGAATTACCTGGCACATTTTCTAGCTGAGTCAAAATTTGAAATCAAGTGTTCCCAAGCCAAGCCCAACCTTCTGTGTGATTATACTGCGCTATCTCTCACATGCGCATACATAAATGCAAACACATCCCAGGTAAATACCATGCAAATTCAGAGATATATTCTATTGAATGAGGCTTGCCTCTAGGTAACCATGCACAGAACACTCAAAGTTGTTTTAAGTGTAATGTGTGCAAAAGGCTCTCAGTGTTTGTCTTTGCTATGAACTTTTAATGGTCACACCTTCCTTTCACAAAGTTTTAGGAATTGTTTTCTGGAGGGTTTTTCATTCCCCCCCCCCAACTGGGAGTTGTAGAGTTTTTGGGGGGAGAAGCAGTGGTGTAGCATGGGGCAGGGGGCAAAGGGGCAGTTGCCCTGGGTGCAAAATTGTTAAAGGCGCAAAATTTCAACACCTGGTGCGGCCTCAATACAGCTGTGTGCGTCTGTCACTGGACTCTGTTGAAAACGGTTTCTCCATGCAAACCAGGACGTGACCTCTCCAGACAACTGAATGACTCTTACTTTCTTTCTTTTGCAGCTGCAGTCTCCTGGGTGACTCGGTCACCATTAGGCAGTTGAATGCACATGTGTATTCCATCTACAGTGGTGCCCCGCAAGACGAATGCCTCACAAGACAGAAAACCCGCTAGATGAAAGGGTTTTCCGTTTTTCGATGCGCTTCGCAGGACGAATTTCCCTATGGGCTTGCTTAGCAAGATGAAAATGTCTTGCGAGTCTTGAGATTTTTTTTCGCTCCCCTCCCCCTTTTCTAAGCTGCTAAGCCTTTAATAGCCTTTTAGCAGCTAATCCGCTAAGCCTTTAATAGCCGCTAAACCGCTAATAGCGCTAATCCACTAATCCGCTAATAGGGTTGCTTCGCAAGACGGAAAAACCGCTAGACGAAGACACTCGCGGAACGGATTAATTTCGTCTTGCGAGGCACCACTGTATTTCCTTCTTTCCCTCCCACCTACCCTCCATGCGGTCCTGGGTGCTGGTAACCCATGCCACACCAATGGGGAGAAGTTACTAGAGTTGGGGGTGGGTGGTAAATATGCACTGCTTCATTACTGTATACACATGCTCTTAAATTTCCTGATAAGTTTCTGAGGTAAAGTAAATAATAAGAAAGTGATTTATAGCAGAAAGTATGGTCCGAACTGTTAACATTTATTTACTTCTAGTTTTCAAGCACAGCAGTAAAATGGAGAGTTGTATATTTGGGGAGACTGAGCAGAATACACTGCAGTCTGCTTTAGCGATAATCGTGGTATCTAGGCCATTTTAGTGCAGTCATTTTTTTCATCCTGACATGCATCAGCCTCATTCCCTCAAGTGGTGATGCAAGTGCCGCTTCAACATTAGGCAGCAGTGGGTTCTGCAGCTGACACTGTCTGATGTCAACTGTGTGTTGCCTTCATAAATCCAGTCTGCTTCTAGAGTAAAGCCTGAGTTCAATCTCTCTGTGTCTACAGCATCCAACTAACCCATCTTAGCCCCTAGTTTGTTTTTGAAAATTAAGCTTTATTTATTTTTAGATCAGCTTGATGTTTTAGCGACATGTCTGTTGGCCTCTCCTTAATGTTTGCTGTTCACTTTTGCCTTAAAAACTCTTGCACGACCACCAGCTGGCACGATCCTCTCCATCTTTGCTGGTGTCACGTTTCTCAGGAGAGCTACTTGCCCTTCACAAATGCACACTCCTGGTGTGTTATATGCCACAAAAATAGTTCCTCCAGTGAGCGCTGTTTTAAGCTGGCTAGTGTGTGACCTTTGTATGCGTTCAGAGAATCCCCTCAGGGCATTTACCCCTGATAAAATCTCCTAGTAGGGAACATGAGCATAGGCACCAAGGTCTTGCCGCACAGTGGTGTCTGTTTTTTCTCCCCTCTGCCCTTCAGTAAGGTGAAAATTGTGTCTAAATTCAAACCAGTATTTTCCTGCCATTTCCTGAGTTGTTCTCAGTTCACTGACATATATTACAAAGAGGTAAAGGCAAGAGAGAGTCATAAATCTGGCTCTTAGCTTCTTACTGCCTCAGTCCTTGGGCTTTACTAGTAGCCCGATGCAATTAAATTTACCACCACAGCTTTCCTCCACACTAGGAGAATATTCATCAGTGTAATCTTTCTGCTGGCCATGCCGCTGCTAAAGATACCGAAGCAGGGTGAAAAGCAAAGACAGAACCCCCCCCCCAAAGAAAGGATTAACCAACAATTTAGTTTTTATTTTTATTTATTTGTTTATTGGGCTTATATCCCACCTTTCCTTCAAGGAGCCCAAGGTGGCGTACATAGCTTTCCTCCTCCCCATGGTATCCTCAGAACAACCCTCTGAGGTAGGTTCGGCTGAGAGTTAAGTCACCCAGTGAGCTTCATGGCAGAGGGAATGATTAAACACGCCAAGCAAGGAATACACAGTGACTCTGAAGAGGAATCCTACCAATATTATGACTGTATAATTATGTACTGATAAGCCTTAAACCTGTTGACCCTTTGGAGCCTTTTGTGGGTAGCCCACAAAGACCTTTCTGTAATTGGATTGTGGAAAATAAGAAATCACTCACTTTGTTGCTCAAAGATTAATGTTATGGCGAACAGAGTGTAGGGTGGCAGGATAAATGTTATATGGTTTGCAGGCTACTGAGGAACTACCTAATTTGCACTAATCCTCAATGATAGCATCTTAGTAGCTCTTGGGTAGTAGAGCTTTTGATGGCATAAAGGTAAAGGTACCCCTGACCATTGTTAGGTCCAGTCGCGGATGACTTTGGGGTTGTGCACTCATCTCACTCTATAGGCTAAGGGAGCCGGCGTTTGTCTGCAGACAGCTTCTGGATCATGTGGCCAGCATGACGAAGCCGCTTCTGGCGATGCCATTTACCTTCCCGCTGTAGCGGTACCTATTTATCTACTTGCACTTGACGTGCTTTCGAATTGCTAGGTGGGCAGGAGCTGGGACCTAACAATGGGCACTCACCCCGTCGCGGGGATTCAAACTGCCGACCTTCTGATCGGCAAGCCCTAGGCTCTGTGGTTTAGACCACAGCGCCACCTGCGTCCCTGCGCCACCCACGTTTTTTTGATGGCATAGTGAACAAGTAATAAGAAAATCTGTTGAGATCTGCCTCTTTTGTAGCTGTATAGTCTCTCTGGTAATGTAGCAATCCTATTTTACCCTCACGTTTGGCATTAACTTAAGTCTAGGACCAACGGCCTTGGTCCAGTATATCTGAAGGAGCGTCTCCACCCCCATCATTCTACCCGGACACTGAGGTCCAGCACTGAGGGCCTTCTGGCGGTTCCCTCACTGTGAGAAGCCAAGTTACAGGGAACCAGGCAGAGGGCCTTCTCGGTAGTGGAACACCCTCCCACCAGATGTCAAAGAGAACAACAACTACCAGGCTTTTAGAAGACATCTGAAGGCAGCCCTGTTTCGGGAAGCTTTTAATGTTTGATGTATTATAGTATTTTAATATTCTTTTGGAAGCCGCCCAGAGTGGCCGGGGAAGCCCAGCCAGATGGGCGGGGTATAAATAATAAATTATTATTATTATTATTATTATTCATCATATTGTTGTGATTTGGGTCATCATCTGGAGCTATTTATTCAAACGTTCCACTGATACTATATACCCATCTTTTCTCTGCTTCTGACATATTTAGGCCAGAACTGAGTAAAGAATATGGCTGTGTGTATGGTGCAGAGGATAGTTTTCTTATTCTGGAATTCAAGATGTGTGGAATGGAATCAAGGGTAATACATATGTTGTAGTCAGGGCTTTTTTTCAGCCGGAACTTTCTAGAACTCTGTTCTGGCAGGACCTCTCAGGTGGGTGCCATTGCCACTCTAAGAGAACAAGGAAGGCATTCATGGTGAGTTCCAGCACCATTTTGTTTAGAAAAATAGCACTTAAGCGACGTGAAATACAATGGAACCTCGGGTTGCAAACGTGATCCGTGCGGGAGGCACGTTTACAACCTGCAGTGTCGCCTGTACGCACGCGTGGGTTGTGATTCGGTGCTTCTGCGCATGCGCAAGTGCCATTAACCCAGAAGTAACCCATTCCAGTACTTCTAGGTTCAGCACAGTGTGCAACCTGAAATTGCGTAACCTGAAGCGTCTGTAACCCAAGGTACCACTGTAACATATTTAAAAAATGATGTTGCTGTGGGTTATAACTTGAGTCTCACATTTAAAACTAATCTGTCCTGTAGCATCAATTATAAGGATTTCCCTTCTGCTTCTTCTGTTCATTGCTGGCTTTGGGCTGCCATAATTGCAACCTGTCATCATTCTGTCTTCTGATTCAACGGGAGCAAGGCACACATGACTCAAGGCAGAGTTAGCCTTTGACAAAATGAAAGGTTCTCTCAATAGGCCTGTTCATCCTTTCCAAGAATGTTTGGGGTTTTTTTACTCACTACTATAATTAGAAGAATGAGCTTTTCCTAAACTTAAGCTTCTCCTTCTTCATTACAATGGAACATTAATATTTTTTAACACCACACACTATGGTGATGTGCTTTATTATATAATCGTGTTTTATTTCACTAGCTTTCCACATTTGGAACTGAAGGCTATTTACACATTTATATACAGCTTTTTAAGGTGAGTTCACAAGGCTTACAGTACTGTAATGAATACAAACACTGTTTTAAAAATAACAACCATTAAAAAACAATTTAGTAAAAGTAGTCTAACTATAATTACAGAAGCCAAGCAGCAGCAGTTAAAAATAAAACTTAGCAGCACTTTAATTAAAAAAGCAAAACTAAATTAAGATAAAACCAGCAGTACTGTAAGCGAGTAAAAACCCAGCTGAGCATATTAATTAAAAGTGGATTGCAATAGAAAAGATTCCAAGCCAGTTTAAAGGATACTAAGAAGGGGCCATGTGTATATTTCATGAGGTAAAGGTAAAGGGACCCCTGACCATTAGATCCAGTTGTGACCGACTCTGAGGTTGCGGTGCTCATCTCGCTTTATTGGCCGAGGGAGCCGGTGTACAGCTTCTGGGTCATGTGGCCAGCATGACTAAGCCACTTCTGGCAGACCAGAGCAGCACACGAAAACACCATTTACCTTGCCGCCGGAGCGGTACCTATTTATCTACTTGCACTTTGACGTGCTTTCGAACTGCTAGGTTGGCAGGAGATATTTCATGAGAGGGAGCTCCAAATTTTAGGGCCGCTACTGAAAAAGGCCTGTTTCTATTGCCTGTCAGGTTCACATGGGTCTGGGTGGTCCTAAATAAAATTTGGACTGGATTTTCTAGGAAGAGGGATTGGTTGTTAAAGCACTTTGGGAATTGTAACTCTCTGAGAGGAATAGGAGTTCCTTAATAACTCTCACCACCCTTAACAAATGATAGTTCCCAGAATTCTTTGGGGGTAGCCATGACTATTAAAGTGTGTTAAATGTATGGTGTGGTTATGGCCTTGTATTCTTGTCTCAAGATTTTCTGGAAAATAATGTGGGCAGTGCAATCCTGTGCAGGTCTACTCAGAATTCCTACTGAGGTCAAAGGAACTTACTTCCAAGTAAGTGGGTACTGTATCACAGCCTAGGTGTATCAGTTTGTCTAATGTAAAGGGAAGTTAGCTGAGGTGTTGGTTGTAGATTCCCCCACCCCCTCACGCTTAGCAAGATACTGTACTTCAAGTAAGATATCAGCATCACTGCCCAAGCTATATTTAAGCTTGCAGTGTATTCCCATATTTAGTAAGACCTTTTGTCATCCACTTAAGTGGATATGTGTGAATGTGCACGTAGCTTGTGAGGTCTGGTGAACCAAGAAATTGAGAATGGCTTAAGCCAGGGTTTCTCAGATTTTTTGAGCTTCAGTCCCAACCCCCTTTCTCACAACCATTTTATTTTTTTAAAAGCAATATAATGGGGGTATTTTTAAAGGGTTGAAGCATTAGCACTGGGAGAGAATTTCTTTTAACCCTTTCTCTGATCTAAATTGATCCACAAAGCTCATTAACCCCAGAGTGGCAGTGGAATAAGACTATGTGAGGCCAATAGAAGTTTCAGGCGGGTGGATTTAGATTGTGAAGCCAACATGGGAAGGAAATGGACCAAAGAGGCAATAAAATAAAAAAGAAACCATTGCCCTGTGCCACTGCTCCCAATTCAACTGAGAGCACTCTGCAGCTACTTTTAATCAACCAGAACAACAGTTGAGTTTGATCTGATCATGGATCTTTGATGTCACTTGTAGTTTGTACTCAAAATGTACTGTATGTCTCGGCCTTCCCAACCGAGGCTGGGATCTAAGAGAGCCATATAAAGAGCTACAGATAGAAAAGGGGAATCCTTAAATTTCCAGTGAATTTGGATGAGAAGAGAGTACAAAACTTTCTGCATACCACCTATAGATTTTCAGAATTTATTATAGATTGACCAGATAACCTTTTTAGGCAGATATACCTGAAGAACAGTGCTAAGGCAAAGCTATGTTGATCATAAATTGTATGTGTGTGTGCATTGGTTTCTGCACACTGTACTCAGGATGAAGGGTAAGGCCTGCAGGCAAAGAGGAGCAATTCAAGGTGAGCACTTTAGTGGAAATTTCTATGTGAACACTGATGAAGCATCAAAGAGCTTTGTTTGGCACAGGACTGCAAAGTATAAGCTGGGAATTCTTTCAGTTCCTGCCTTGCACTCCTCTCCCTGCACAAGTCAAGGAAAGAACATTGTATTGTTGCCCAGATGAAGGACCTGATGTCCTCTATTTTATGGAGAAAAAATGTTTTATTTGCAGTATTAGAGGGCAAATGAAAGAGCAAGAACATATTTTCCCCAACACAAAATTCTGTTGCCCCTTTTAGAACTGTTCAAGGCAAATTCTCAAAAATACTTAATTGCTCTGTGGTGTCCTCACTTCTACACAGCGTACACTTATCTCAGCTACACTGAAAACTGCAGCTGCAGATACAGGCATGCATTTTTCCCAGCCCCTTGTTTATCTGCTCAGGAAATCCTGTTAATTTCATGAGTTTGGCCAGGCCAAGTGTAGCCTGGCTCCTTTTATCATTTGGGAAATGAATCAGGACAGAGCAAGAAAGACATTTAAAAAACAAACAAACCCTGCACTAATATAACCCACTTTCCTAGCTCCCACTGCAGTTATATACAGTATCTGAAAATATAATCAACATTAAAATGACCATCTTCTCTGTTTATTTCATGTACCTGGTGAAATGGGCTCTTGCCAATTAAAGTCCCTCGTAATATTAGTTAAAAAGTAACCAGTAATATGTCATATGGACCTGTATGTTTCTTTCCACAAGGCAAAAACAGCTTGGGAGGTGGAATTTAAAATTACAGTGGAACCTCAAAAGCTGAACGATTTGGAACCAAAATGCTGAAAACCTGGAAGTAATTGCTTTTGTTTTTGAACGCGCCTCGGATGTGAAACGGCTTCTGAGGCGTGTTTTTCTTTTCCCTCCAATGACTTTGCAGCCAGCCCATTGATCCTCAGTTTTCGAACTCTTCGGAAGTTGAACAGTCTTATGGAATCGATTATGTTCGAAAACTGAGATTCTACTGTATCCAGAAAATAGTGCGGGGGAAGGATTAATCTCTCCATCCTCCAATACTATGGTCCTGAGTTGATTCCCCCCTCTATCTTTCCATGTCATATTATCGTTGGGTCAGAAGATTTCTGATGCCATGGGCCCTTCCTAAGGTCATAATCCTGTGTCTGGGATGTACCCTGTCAAACTTCAGATGAGGGATCACATGAAAGAATGAATGGAGGGACGGAGAAGAATCCTGGCTTGTACACACATAAAACCAGAGGTCCAGGAAAAGCCTTTTAGCATGCCCTCTGACATCAAGTCTTTGAGGTGGAATGATGTTTTTCTATTTTGGGATGGAGTAACATTCCATCACTTGAGCTTTGTCTTGTAATATGAAGGGGTACTGGCAGAACCACAAACTCATGTTTAAAGAACATCCTATACACATTTAAAGCACATGATTTCCTCCAAATCCTCCTGGGAACTGTAGTTTGTTGAGAGCACTGGAGATGGTAGCTCTGTGAGAGGTAAACAATACAGTTTCTAGGCTTTACAGGACAAATATGACAACTATCCTGTTCTCTGATGCTTAAGCTATGGCGAAACTGGCAGCTAGTGCGCCCTTGATCTATGAGGGACGGCAAAGGAATGTGGCCAGGCAACTATTTAGCATTAACTAAGCGGCTAGTAAAAATGTCCTACAAACCTGCCAAGACCTGCTTCTCCTTGGAAAAACTGGCATATTCCTCTTGGGACTTGCTTCCATGATCTTACAGATTTGGAGTCAGGATTTTATAACGAGAGTACATATATAGAAATGTACAGCTCCCAATTACTTATCCCACTCTTACAGCCGGATCCTATACGTGACTTAAAAAAATGCATATAGTTCTAAACCTTTGGGTACCGCTGTAAAATCTGCTGATAAGGTTAATCTTACGCTTACGGTAATATATTACCGTAAAATGTCTTCTTTTTGTTTGTTTTAAAGGTGCTTATTATCTCTCAGGCACATTATGCTTCCCTAATGCAGCAAGGTCAGGACACATAACGCTCTTTGATTTACCAGCTTCCAAACAAAGCAGGTCGAACAGCCCTTGTTGCAAATACCATTCCGAAGGGTGGGAGAGAGCCGAGAAAGAAAAAGCCGAGAGGATGCGGCATCATCGGAGTCCTCGTCAGCAGGTCACATGACAGCGACTTGGGCAACGCCCACATTGCTCAGCAGACGGTCGAGTGTCTAGAAGTAGCGTGCGCGTGTCTGTCTCCTCCGTTCCGCTGCCTGTTTTCCTTTCGCTAATAATTGCAGAAGGCAAATTGCACCAGCCAGAGCCTTAGCAAGCGCTTGGGTCAAATATTACGCGCTGCTTTCAAAATGCATGCGTTTCTTTTGCAGTGACACAGCAGTTCCGCTGTCTTTTTGTATAATTTATTTAAAGCCTTTTTGCTGCGTGCTTTCACAGTTCCGCCCTTGCGTGCTCAAGGAGGTGCGCCTTTCGGTGCAGAGATGTTCTGCCTTAGGAAAGCAATGAAAATGCATTGCCCATCTGTAGGGAGTTGACCCGAGCTTGGCGATGGTCTGGATCTCTTTCTCCCGGAAGGTGTTGAGAGCGGGTATAGGCCATTAAAATGCGTCTTGAGGATGTGTAGGGACGTGAGGAACGTGCACGGATGCATGCCCGTCCGGGGTGACCATGGCCATGCATCCTCCCCTTCCTGCACATAGAAGGCAGCGGAGGTTGTCCATCAAACCGGCGGCGGCGGGAGGAGGAGGGTGTGGAAAACGCTTCTTTCGCGACCGCTCCTTGAACAGCCAATCGCAAGGCAGGAAGTGGGCAGGTTTATAGTCGGTCGCTATCGCGTGGAGGGAAAGGAGGAGGGAAAAAGAGCGTTGCATTTTATATTTATATATTTTACCCTGTGAGGCTGAACCAAGGACCTCTAGAATCTTTCGCTTGTAAGAAGAAAGGGGAGGAGAGAAACGGATCGCTTTGCATCCTTGCAAATCCCCCGCCCCAATTGTGCTGGTTAGCAAAACCACCCTGGGAAAAAGCTCTTATTTAACCAGACAGAATGATAGCTGCTCAGCTTCTGGCCTATTACTTCACAGAATTAAAGGATGATCAGGTCAAAAAGGTAAGGTACAAAGCGAACGTCCTTAAAAACCTGCAGGTTCAAGTTCTTCAGTCTTGATGAGGGTGGGAGGGATTTTTATTTATTTATTAAAAAACCTATGGGGTGCATAATTTGTGTTTATATATACACGTATGTACATGCATTTCTTAGCATCCAGAATATTAAACCGGCATCATTTATTTTATCTTTTAACCTCTGCCTTGATCGTATAGGGTTTTTGGGGTGTTTTTTTTTTTTAAAAAAAAAGCTTGAAAGATCCGGCCCATTGCAAGGTTTCCGAACGGGCTGCAGTGTCCTTGAAGCAGGATGTAGATGTCAGAGCAGCGATGAGTAACGCAACAATCATGGTTTACTCCCCTTCTCTCCCCCCCCTCTGAGTTGGATCCGTCTATCATGTGTTTATTACTATAAACGGCTGGTCATCCGCTAAGTGACTGTGGGAATTGTGGACTAGGTCTTTTATGAATGTGAGCATTCAGGGCCTACTGAAATCGTGTATACAGATGCGTGTTTAGGGCCGGGTAAAAACAGGTGCATTCTTTGTAACTCGCAATGATAAGCCTCTAGACACAAAAGAGAGCCTTGGGTTACCTGAATGACTAACAGGTTTCTTTTGTGGCACTGGTTTTTTGTGGACTAGAGCATAATCTGCGTCTTGAATCTTACCTCTGGAATTTGTTACCAAGACAGGTGCTGGATTTACCTGTAGGTTGCTCTTCTGGGATTGGTAGCAATCGGAAGGAGATAGCAGGACCCAGCAAAAGGGACTGATAAGGCTAAGCTTGTTAATTAGATTACAAAGATGTAAATGGTTTGATAGGTAAAAAAGTAAAATTGGGCATTTTGCTGAGCTGGATTTATTATATTCACTTTGGTCTCATATTGCCCAGGAGGTCTCTTAAGGACACCGTCCCAGAAATATGGGGAAAATATCTCCTTTTCAGGAGAGATGTATAGTAGGCCTCTACCTCGGCACTGGGCCAATATTTTAACATGTTAACTTGCCCAGTGCTGTAAGTTGAGCTAATGAGCATGTTTTGCAGCAATAATATTTTATTAGGCAGATGTTAGTGTGTCTGTATTTCGGAAATGCATTGCTGATAAGAGAGGGATCTCATTATCATGGAGAGGAAATTATAAATAATCCAGTATAAAATTACAAGAAAGAAATCATAGACATTTTCTACTTTGGTTCAGAAATGTAGCTTTGTACCCTATCATCGGTGTTTTCCTATGGAGGCCTGTCATGATGACTGTATTGTTGCTTGCATGTTAAACAAAACTGTGAACTCAAAACAAGCTTCATTACTTTCCATCACCTTTCCATGTGTTGGTATTTTATCAGTTTTGCAGCATGTGGAATTTTGCTTGTAAACTGATATTTGGCCTGTTGTTTAGATTGATGAGGTTTTAAAAATAATGCAGATATCATCATCAACAAGCTCATAGTACTGAAGGCACACTTGAAAATGTGCTGGTCATTTTTTGCAAAAGCAGTAAAATAATAATAATAGCTAGGACATATTATAGCCAGACTGTGGAGCTACTATGGCCTGTATGAATCCGCTTCATGGTCTCTATTCCTCTTCTCTTTTGCATCAACATTTCATTTTTGCATCTGCAATAACTTACAACCTGTTAAAAACTAACATTTTGCAAAACAGCCCAAAGGGGCTAAAACTAACCATTCAAAATAGGAAGTAGTATGTGGACAAATCTTTGTTTCACTGAGTTATTCTGGATTTTATTTTGTGCAAAAATGAACATATCTACTAGTATCAAGCTTATTGTGCAGAAAAGGCTATTGGGGTTTTCTGGGAAGGATGTTCGTGCATTAGATCCCAGTGATCTTTTGCCACCCTGTACTGGAAAGGAGAATACTAGCAGATGGGGAAGGGCCATGTGATTAGCCGTAATCTCTTGATTGTGATACACATATTCCCCAAAAGTGTAGACTTGCATACCTGAAGGAAGTGGCTCACTCAGTGTTTTGGGTGTGGTGTGTATAAAGAGAGAGAGAAGGAAGGAAGCCAATTTAGTGGAGTAAGGATAGCCCTGGAGGCCTCTTGCTTATCTTGGATGGTGATGCTGAAGCACTGCCCTTAATGCTCCAGCAGTCTTGGTGAGAGTTGCTGTTCACGCCATCCTTATATGTTTCTCCTTGTATTCAGAATCTTACGGATAGGCATCTACATTCATCCACCTTACAGAAACATAAAAAAAAATGTACTCTGGTGTGTTCAGCAAACAAATGACTCCTGGCTTCTTAGATAAGCCACTTGGGGTCAGTAGCACAACTAGGGTGTGCCAGTATGGACTCTTACAGCCATGCAGAGTGCCAGGCAAGATGGGACTGGGGCACTGCCCACTTCAAATGATTATAGGAAACAATTTATAGGAAAAAGTTTGGGTTTGAGTAAGGCACTGTTAGCTATGGCTTAGTTTTGGGGGTTTGGAATTTTCCTACCCCTGCCAATAAGTAAATGCTAACTTCAAAAAAAAGTTACCTGCCTCTTTAAAACCATACATTTTTGTTTTTGATTAGCCTGAAAACTTTTCTTTCTTTCTCTCAGTAACTTTGTATGGATGTAGCATTTTTTATATGTAGCTTGTCTTTTTGTAATATTTTGTTTTAAGTTGTCTGTTGTTGCTTACGTTTTTTTGAACACCACTTAGGTACTTAAGGTTTAGGAATTCTTACAAGATTTAGAGAAGGGAACTAAAATAAAACGATTGACATGTGTGGGCCAAATGAGTGATGCTGGGAAATAATGGAAATTATGTAAAGACCAATACATAGTGTTAATGTCTGGCTTTATTCCTCAATTCAGCTAGTGGTATGTTCACCTAACTGGTACAGATTTCAAGGTGCTACATCTAGAATGGCTTTGTGATTCCCTTGGGTAAAATAAAACCCTGAAGGCATGTTTTGCATCTTGGTATGTGATATGTGATCACTCACCTTGTGAATATCTCGTATGGTATTATTCTAGGCATGGGGGTGTGGTCTCACAACATTCCACTGGTACATTAAAGAGATCCAGCATGGTGTAGCTCAGTTGTAGCCAAGGTGGCCTTCTCCAGAAACTCGTAACACATGGGAGTCTGGCACCCACAAACTCCTTATAGTATCATAGAATCTTAGAATTGCAGAGTTGGAAGGCACCACGAAGACTCATCTATTCTCCACCCCCATCGTTCAGCCCGGACACAGATCCAGCGCCGAGGGCCCTCTGGCGGTTCCCTCATAGCGAGAAGTGAGGTTACAGGGAATCAGACAGAGGGCCTTCTCGGTAGTGGCACCCGCCCTGTGGAACGCCCTCCCATCAGATGTCAAGGAAATAAGTAGCTATCCTATTTTTAAAAGACATCTGAAGGCAGCCCTGTTTAGGGGAGTTTTTAATATTTAATGCTGTATTGTTTTTAACACTCGATTGGGAGCCGCCCAGAGTGGCTTGGGAAACTCAGCCAGATGGGCGGGGTATAAATAATAAATTATGTATTATTAATTATTATTATTATTACGCCCTGCAATGCAGGAATCTTTTGCCCAGCGTGGGACTCGAACCTACAACCCTGAGATTAAGAGTCTCTTGCTGTACCAACCGAGCACGATAAGGACATATTTAACTAAGAAATTGAAAGACGCAACCCATGTATAAGGCATTTATAAGGCACCTTTTTGTGTAAAACCTTTTAGATTTCTCCAGAAAGAGAAACATTTGTGTTAGCTTGCCTGCTGAAAGTTTTAAGTTTTGATAGGCCAGTGGTCCCGGCCAGCCCACAAGGAGCATGTGTGCCAACGTCATAGAATCATAGAGTACAACTCTATGGAAGGGACCCTGAGGATCATCTAGTCCAGCCCCCTGTGATGCAGGAATATGCAGCTGTCCTGTACGGGGGTTGAACTTGCAACCTTGGCATTACCAGCTCTGCTGTGGGAAACAGTATGATTGTGACCGACATGAGCCATTCCTAGTGCATTGGTTGCTGCCGTGGAGAGCAGGTCTGGTGATATTAGCCCTCCACATGTTGATCTGTGAGATTATTAAATTATTACATTTATATTCCACCTTTCCTCTAAAGAACTGAAAGTGGGATACATAGTTTCCCACCCCCCACCCTGTCTTCCTTTTATCCTCAGAACAACTCTGTGAGGTAGGTTAGGCTGAGAGACTGCGACTCTCTCAAGGCCGCACAAGGAGTTTCATGGCTGAGTAGGGATTGGACGAAGTGTTGTAGTTCAGGGGTGAAGCTGGCTTGTAGGTATTTAAGGCATTAAGCTCTTCCCACACCATTTGTCTGTGTAATATCTTTATTTTCGTTTTGTTGATGCGCTGTCTCAGACTTTGGGAAAGGTGGGTGTCCATGCAAAATGGCTGCTTCTTCTACAAACTTGTTCTTATATTTAGAAATTTTACCTAACATCACACAAGGAGGATGTTACAAGCTCAAGGATGTTGTATCCTTCAATGCTTGTTAAACTACATTTTTAAAGCCTGTTTGATTTCTAAATTATTTGAATTTGTCAAAGGCAAAGTTTATCATTTTTGGATTATTTGTCAGGGGAATGCTAGGGAAGAATGTTGCAGGGCGTGTTTCAGAAATAGCTGTAGATAATAATAGAATCACAGCACGGGAAGGCCATCTAATTCATCTCCTTCTGAGCTCACCCATTCCCCATAGCTCCTAGAGGTGATTACTGTATAGACATCCCAGACCAAAGCAGAAATGAGATGACACAGGACAAAATGGCTCTAGAGGACTTGAGCGAGGAAGCTGAGTCTGAGCTTTGGTTTAAAAACACCTCGATACAGAGCAGCATCCTGTTCATTTGGAACTTCTGAGTGCTTTGCATTATCTCATAGATTTTAACAACAGCCCCGTGAGGTAGGCCAGTGTTGTTGTCCTTATTGCAGGTGGGGGCCAAAGTAGGAAGATGGTAGCTTGCCTGGAACTGCTTGGTGAATTTGAGTTCTTAAAACTGGAGAACTTCTCAGTTTATACTTAGGCAGCCTAGTCCATTCAGGGTGGTTGCTGTGTAGAGCAGTGTGTTTACTCAGAAGTAAATTTCAAGGTGTTCAGTGGACTTACTCTAGGAGACATATGCTTGAGATTCCAGCACTACTTCTCCTTTCCCCTAGTGCTTTTGTGCAATTTCTGCCTTGTGGGTGAACCTTTTCAATTTGGGGGACTTGTCCCTTTTTGGGAACTGAAAAAGCTTGATTCCATGTGAATTTATGATGCCAAAAGTTGTAGTTGGCTGCTTATGCTTGCTCTGCTGTATCCACCCAGATGCAACTTGCCTAGTGTTAGATTTCTCCTTGCATTCAGGCTGCTTAGCATCACATGACAGAGACACAGTTGGTAACATTATACCCTTCAAGCTGTCAGCAATCCTCACGCATAGAAGCTGCCAAAGTATTGCTTTATCCGGCCTGTGGTATCTGAGTCTAGGGGCAAGCCCAGGGATGTTGTTTTGTCAAAATAAGGAAGGAAAATAGAGAGTTAGCTTCTGTAATTTTATCCTCAAAACATTTAGTTAACTTTGGCTTCTCAGTCAGTCTGAACTGGGGGTTGTGGTTCATGCTAGCAATAGTCACCTTCAAAATAAGCCAACTCCAAACCATGGGTTATGATGCTGGCTTGTTTCAACTAAGCAGAGTTATTGCTAAATTATGACTTCTGGTTCAGTTAGTGAAAGTGGACATAAAACCTTCTGGAGTTGTTTTCCTAGTCATGCAGGGTGTGGAAGGAGCACACGAGCCCAAGTTTTGCTGCCGCTTGTGTACATCCATGTGTCGCTCCTGCCAACTTAGCAGTTCGAAAGTACACCAGTGCAAGTAGACAAATAGGTACCGCTGTAGTGGGAAGGTAAATGGCATTTCCATGCACTCTGGCACTCGTCACGGTCCTCTGTGTGCCAGTAGCGGTTTAATCATGCTTTCCACATGACCCGGAAAGCTGTCTGTGGACAAACACCAGCTCCCTTGACCTGAAGCGAGATGAGCGCCGCACCCCATAGTTGCCTTTGACTGGATTTAATTGTCCAGGGGTCCTTTGCATTTGCCTTACATCCATGTGTGAATGTGCTTGGGCCTTAATGACTAGAAACTAGAGCAAAGATGAAAAGCCTGTGCAGTTTTTGTGTGTGTTTGTGCTGGAGAGAGCTAGGGCAACAACCTGTCTTCTGTGTCCCATTCTAAAAGCCCAGATCCCAATCTCCTAATGCCTGGGTGAGTCTGAAACAGTAGCAAGGATATTTCTCTCTTTATGTCAGGTTGCAAATAGACCTTGTATGTCTTTTGCAGGACATGCCTGATTTGATTTGATTTGATTTCAGTATTGTGGCACAAGCCTTGGCTAAACCCGTGGATATGATTGAGGTGCACATTTGGATTCCAGCTGCTATATATTATCCTTAGGAGGTTACCTGCTTTTATGTGATATTAGGACACTGCAATCAGTGCATTGTAAAAGTCCTTAGAGTGCTAATGTACGGAATGGTTTCTTGTAATGATCAGTGTCAGAGCTGCTTCCAGATCCTAGCTCACAGAGGATCACGCTAGCCAGCGATCATTAAATAAAAGTCTTTATTGAGTTACAGTTTCCATTCTCAAGCTGCTGCGTGCAACTCTACGTCTCATGGTTAGATCGGCGAAGCTCCATCTGAGTCTCCGCCCCTTGTACACCAACTTAATATCCTAGCCTTGCTCCACCTTTTCCGCCTGACTGTTCTTCTCTGGGTCCCTCTGCCCCCCGGGGTCTCTTCCTTCCGGGATTCCTCTGACGCTGACGCTGACCCCCCTGACTCTTCTCCCTCCTTTCGGCGGGCTTTAGGACCTGGCTCCCTTTCCGGGCTGCCTACTGCGCCACCTTCCTGTGCATTTGAACTTGGCACGCGCGCCCAACCTTCCACCTTCCGTCTGACCGTTTCTTCGCTCCCCGATGGAGGTGTGGCCACTCCTGACTCGTGCCCTCCCCCCTGTTGTGAGCTGCCAGCGCTTGATCCCTGGCGCCCTTCCTCTTCCCTGCTCTCTGGCGGTGACGCTGGTCCTGATTTCCAACTGCTCCCCTCTGAGTCCCCTCTGGCTCTATCTTCCTGGGGTGTCCCCCTAGGCTCCCCCCTTGCCCTGGCCACTGGTGCTCCTTTCTGTGAATCTTCTGATTCACTGGAAAGACTCGGAGATCTCGGGTCGTCGTCATCACTCATCTTTTCTTCTGCCTCCTCTCCCTCGCTCTCTGTTTCCTCCCTTGCCCTTGCCTCTGCTCCTGAACCCCTGACAATCAGTAATTTGCCTGAAAACTGTTCTAATCTGTGCTTGAGTAGCTTTCCAATTTTCTTCTATAAAGTTTTATAGCACTAGGAGTAGGTGGTTAGAAGGAGGAAAGAAAGATTATCTTTTATCAAGTTGGAAGGGTGTCATTGTGACCATGTCAGGCCTTTAGTAATAAAATATGGCTGCACTTTTCGTAGAATATTGCCCTCCCCCCGGCAACTTCTATTTGTTTGCTTTACAAGTCTTGCTGAATGTAATATTCAGTAAGATCATAATGTGTGTGTTGCATGCAAGGCAATAACAAACCACATCCTTTCGAGTTTGTTGGACTGTTTCATGATAGCAAATGTTGTGGATTGGGGACATGAACTTTGCAGGGGTCGCCAATGGGCACATTTGCATATCAGAGAAACTGTTGTTGGTAGTACATATACACCACAATAGAATGCTTCTTTCAAGTCTTAATTCCAACAAGTGGAGGTGACCCTGTGGGTGCCAGGAAAGGCCTTGTGGGTGCACAGACACTCATGGGCACTGTGTTGGTGACCCCTGATATACAGCTACAGAGTCTGGGATTGATGGTCATGTGTACTGCAGAAAGCAGTAAGAGGCCATGAGCCTTGGTTTATTAGGATTTTGCTGTGTTTTATCATATCAGAAGATTAAGCTGTACCTCATATCACATCAAAAGGGACAGTTGTGGAAAGTTATGCTTTAGGCAGAGTGGTTTTCCATATCCAAAAATGTTTATTGACATGGAGAGACTAGAAGTTGAATTAATGACATGGAGTTGAATTAATGACATGGGGAGACTAGAAGTTGCTTACAAAGCAGATTAAACAGCCATAACAGCTTCTGCACTTTCTAAAGATGCTGCAAAATTTAAAATGTAAAAAAATGTTTCCCTTTTTGAGGACCATAGGAAGCTGCCACATCCTAGATCAAACCATTGGTCCATCTAGCAACTCTTCAGGTTTTAAGATTCAGAATGTTTCTCCTCTTTACTTCTCGAAGCAAATGGAATGCATATCCTCATTTTTTAATTGGTTTCATTGGCTCCTTGTCTACTTCCAAGCAGAATTCAAGGGGCTGCCATTAATCTTTTAAAGCCCTAAATAACTTAGGATTCAAATATATCAAGGACCGGCTTCTCTCATATAAGCCTGCTTATGCATTTAGATCCATTTCCAAAGCGCTATTAAGGTAAGACGGGGAATATGCAGGAGAAATGATTTTGAGGAGATATGGAAGGTATTTGTAGAATTTGTCCAGTTAAAACAGAAAGGGGTCAAACCATCACAAGAGGTGTTGAAATTTTGGGAGGTTGGATAGTTACAATGGAATAGTACAATACAATACAAATGGAATGCACATTTTTATTTATTTATTATTATTACTTTGCCAAAAAAGGAAAAAAAGGAAAGATCCATTTCCAGAGCTATTCTTGGTGTCCCTTCCCTCCTCCATTGGATGAACAATAGGTGGGGGACTAGGCAATAGGGCATTTTGGGATATATGTTTGTAGTTTTGTGGTTGTGAGCATGTCTGTCCACCCACATATAGGGCAGTTCCCAGAGTGGGTTGGGATGAAGCTTTAGGGGATGCTGTGTTGGTCACACCATTTGAGGACCACCTGCGCTCCTTTGGATCAAGGCCATGGATAGCTTTTGCTAGAGCAGAATACAGTGGTATCACAGGTTAAGTACTTAATTTGTTCCGGAGGTCTGTTCTTAACCTGAAACTGTTCTTAACCTGAAGCACCAGTTTAGCTAATGAGGCCGCCGCGCCGCTAGAGCACAATTTCTGTTCTCATCCTGAAGCAAAGTTCTTAACCCGAGGTACTATTTCTGGGTTAGCGGAGTCTGTAACCTGAAGCGTCTGTAACCTGAATAGTATGTAACCCGAGGTACCACTGTAGTGAAGAGGCTGGGCATAGCAGAAAGCAATCTGAACAAGCTGTCTGTGCTTCAGGCGGGAGAGCCTGTGCCTGTTGGAGAACATTCTTTTCCAAAACTTGAAACAGAACCCATGACTTCTCCATTTGCAGCTCTGCTGCTGGTAGCAAATAGCATTTAATAATACCCACTTGGAGAGCCCTGTCTCTCATCGCCTTCAGCAGCTGAGCCACACAGAATGTCACAATCTCCTGCTCTATTGGTAGTTACTAGAGTATATCCCCAACTGTGACCCACCAGAAATCAATCCATTGTTGTGTTAGCAGGAGCCAGCACAAAGACCCTAGCTAGCACAATGGGGTTTTCTTCTCCCTCCCCTGCTTGCCCCCTGTGCCTCTCCCAGATCCACTCTGGAGGGTCAGCAGAACCCCGAGGACAGTGTATTTTCCCTATGCATTTTTTCCTTTGTTATATTTTCCCTAATCTAATGCATTTTTCTATGTTGTTTTCACAAATGCATGCATTTTATGCAAACCTTGGCCATGTGTATGCATTTTTGTACACATAACTTGGCTGGAGAACATGATTTCAAAATTTGGAGAAGCATGAATTTCAGAAGATGGCTATATTTTAGTTCACCTGTTGTGTTGGAAAGTGTTCACTAGATAGGTTTACCTTTTAACGATAACTGAATCAAATGCTAAGTGGGCTTTTAAATAGAGAAGGACAAGAGGATGATGATAACATTGATGATAAAATAATTTCTTTGTGCACAATTTCTGCCTATTGCTTTCTGGGCTCCATTCAAGGTGCTGGTTCACCGAACCCTAAGAGACTTGGAGTCATTCTATCTCAGTAATGGCTTCCATCCGTGTGTTTCATCATAACCTTTAAGATCAGCTGGAAACACCTCTTAACCTTGCCATTTATGCACCACCAGGACCACAAATACTTTTTGGTTGCTGCCTCTCGACTCGAGAATTGTCTTCCACGGAGGCCGAAGCCTAGGGGTCTTTTGGAAGCAGTGTAAGACCTTTTAATTGGCTTTTGGTGCCAGGGATAGGGTTGGGGGCAGGGAAAGATGGTGGTTAATTATTTTGTAATTGGGAGCTTTGCAGCTAAAATATTGTTACCTGCCCTAAGCACTTGGGATGGAGCCAGCTGGAAATCAAATGACACAAATTAAGAATGTAGGTAAGTTAACACAAAATGGTGCAAGGTCTGAATGTTGTGTGCTTTTCTCTTATGTCCCCTCCAGATCGATAAATATCTGTACGCCATGCGGCTCTCTGATGAAACTCTGCTGGATATTATGGGACGCTTCAGGAGAGAGATGCGGAATGGACTTTCCAGGGACTTTAACCCAACAGCCTCTGTAAAGATGCTTCCTACATTTGTAAGGTCTATTCCTGATGGCTCAGGTAAGGATTATGTGCAGTTGTACTTCGTTAACAAACAGTTTTCTGAAACAAAACCAGAACAATCTCTTGTTACTATTACGAGCACAATGAGAGCCATTAGTTACACATGTATGCATAAAGTGGTCCAAGTATGTAAAACTAAAAGAAACTCTCAGCAATGTTTCTACCAAAGAGAAACAGTGGTTTTTAAAAACAAACAAACCTCAGCCTATTTCCCTATGGCCAGTAGCTTTGGCTCCTGTTGTCTTGGGGTCAGGGTGTGTTGCTTGTACAAACTTAAGAAGAAGACAGTGTGTTTGAAACCCAAATCAAACAACAAGTTGCAGTCTATGCTCAATACCTAGACACAGTGGCTGCATTCAGATATAACACAGGCCCTTCCTTCTTTGGTGCTGCCCTGAGGAGGTAAGAAGCTTCTGCTTCTGCCTTTGACTAAACACAGTTTAGTTAGCTATCCAAACCCTAAACTGTGGTTAATCTTAAATTCAGTTTCTGAAAAGCGTAGAACAAAGAATCCCTGTATGCCCCCAGCTGCCAAAACATTCCATACATATGCGGTATAAAGTATTCAGTCAAATATTAAGCAGGTTTGCATAATAGTGTAAAACTGATTATACAAGTTACAGTTTTTAAGTGTCTTGTTGACTTGGATGTGAGTGTGCAGACAGGGTGTTAATATGCAACATATCCCAGAGTGGACGTTTCTGAAGTGCTGCATTTGTCTGAAGTGTATTCCATCGTTCAATTACTTTAGGGGGAAAAGGCCATCTGTTCTAGTGTGTGTTTTTCCTTTTTCCTTTTTTTTTTTTAAAGCTAATGGGGCTCAGTCTAAACAATCGATGGACTACAGTGATAAAAGTCTGTTTGCACATTTTGCTTAATGCCCAGTTCTTGTACAGCACAGTGATATTTAATTGGTTTTATCGACAGAATGGTTTAAAAATTACATTAGCTTTAAAATGATGCCGGTCCTGGATATTATGTTGCCCTAAGTCACTGAGATTATATATATATACATTTAATGAAAAATGGAGTGCAGAGCTGCTTGCTAAATAAATAAAATTATAATACACAATTTGGAGAGCTTTGCTGCAAACAGAGTATTGTGGGTACCAGTAATGATGCACAATAGAGCATAATCAAAGAGCCATGGCGGTGCAAGGGATTCTGGGATGCAGCTCCCAGATTTCACGCTTCTTCATTGGCAGCCCTGAAAGTATTGCCTCTTGGATGCTTGTGTAGTTTGTTCTGCTATTTAGAAATGTCTTTTCCCAAACTGACAGATTTGGGTCTCCCTATTTTGGTGGCAAACAAGACGAGTCAATTTGTACACCCGATATGATTTGCATAACTGGGCAAAAACACTACTGTAACATCAGCATGCAAGAGACTCAGAGTTGCCCTAAGAATAGCAAACTGATTTACCTCCTGGCCTAATTTCAATTCTTCATTGATTTCTTACCCACATGAGTGGACAGGCCCAAAGAGAGGCAGGTGAGAGTAAGGAATTTGTTTCCATTTTTGCTGAGATGAGAACATTGTTGGAAGAAAACTTTCTTTGGAAAGAGTAATAGAACACCTAAAAAGGGAAAATCCATGCCTGACATTTTATGTGGGTATGATGTTAGTGCTGAAGACAGAAACAAGGCTGCTTTAGTGGGAAGGTACAGCTGTGTTGCAAGATTGTTGGATGGGTATGATGTCCAAGGCTTATTTGTATGGGCAAAATTGATTGTGTCCAGGTGGCCAATAATGCGTTGATGGTGATAAAGTAAGAATGATGTATTTAATGAGTCTCAAACTGAAAGTGAATGGTAAGCCAGCCAGTGTCATAAATGATCCAAAATTGTATTTTGCTTATTACCCTTCCTGCTTTTTGCCACTTTTAAAGCTTAATGAAAATTCAGAAATCAATGAAGAATTGAAATTAGGCCAGGAAGTAAATCAGTTTGCTATTCTGAGGGCAACTCCGAGTCTCTTGTAGGCTGATGCAGAGCCTGTTTTGAGGGTTTGAACATCCTTTTAAAATAGAGTAGAGGGGGTGTGTGAGTGTGTGGATTTGCATCTGCATCCATGTACCTGAACTTCAGTGTTTGCCTGTGCTCTGTTTACACAAACTGAGTTTTTCTTTAATCTCGTTCCATGGGTTGTTTTAATTGGTAACCTTAGTCTCCAAACAAATAAAGGATTGTGGTCTTTGCTTGTCTGATTAGATAGGATGAGGCTAATCACTTGGGTTGATCAGATATATTTGCAGTGTTAAAAGGTGAATGCTGATAGTTTAACTTTCAGTACCCAATGCATTATTTTATGTAATAGATGGCAAAGATTCATTGTGCACCCAGAGTGACTTGATGCTTAAGTGTTGATGTTCTGTTTCATCCAAAACAGAGAAAGGAGATTTCATTGCCCTGGATCTTGGTGGATCTTACTTTCGTATTTTGCGAGTGAAAGTGTCTCATGAGAAAAAGCAGACGGTGCAAATGGAAACGGAGATTTATAACACTCCCGAGGATATAATGCATGGCAGTGGAACACGGGTAAGATTGCTTCCTAGGAATGTTCTTGCAATATATGAGGGTTGTAAAACATTTTTTGAAAAAGCTTCCACATGGTATTGTTTGGATTTTCTGATAAAGTTTTGAAGGATAAAATAAAAACTACTACCTTGTAATTTTAATTTTTAAAGGAAGAAAAAGACTTACCTTCAAAATCATTTGGTGGAAAGTTAGGATGTATATTTTGAGGCCAACCTCTCTGTTGAGAATAATGCAAAATGCTAGGTTTTTTTAATATTAGGAAATTGGATTCTTGTGATAATTTCTTCCAGTTTATTCATTGCAAACCAATGTTTCCTATACAATGATGACTTGTTAAATTGGAAGGCAGTTTAGAATCCTGATCCATAGGCATGAAAATGATGACCCAGTTGTGAGCTAAAATATGTATTGCTGCTTGTTTTTTTGTTTTTTTGTACACTTATTATACCCCTCTAACTTTGTGACCCAAGATTCATAATACATCAGTTCAGCTACAATCACAAACACCTTGCTGTTATCTTTCTTTCTCTTGCCCTTGCATATGCAAATTGGTCCAAGTATACATTTTGCAGCCAGCAACTCAGGCTGTAGAAGCTACATGGATGGTTGGTGAGACCAAGAAAGGCTGGAGGAGTTTCTCCTATTTCCCCCAGTAAAAGCTCCTGTGTAAGTTACAGGTATTGGAATCTGCTGTCACCAATGCTGCCATTTTTTAAAAAGCCTACCTTACCCAATCCATTGTCATTTCTTTATCTTGCTTCCCCTAGGATGAGACTTAATGCCTGGTTTCCTGTATGCTGGCAGCATGGCTGTTAAGCCTGAATGTCAGTAATTTGGCCGGTTAGGCAGAGGCACTCTGGGCATCTTCTTGCTGTTGCAGAAATTCCCACGTTGAGCCAGTAGATTCCAGGCTCGCCTGTGCTGTTCTTGCTATTTGGCTCTTGAAAACATCTGCGCATTCACTTCAGCATGCGAAAGTGGCTCTCCTAAATGTCCCAAATGGTCTTGTTGGTCATTACTGAATGAGAGAGGTCAGCATCAGTCATACAGTAGTCAAAGAACCAAATTTCTTCTGTTTTACGTTTTGGGGAAAGTCTGTTGCGTTCCTGTGGCCGACACCTTATTCTGCATGTGGTTCAATAATGATGACAGTGCAAATACTCTTTCATAGTTATTTAAAATGTACAGTGGTGCCTCGCAAGACGAAATTAATCCGTTCCGCGAGTCTCTTCGTCTTGCGGTTTTTTCGTCTTGCGAAGCACGGCTATTAGCAGCTATTAGCGGCTTAGCGGCTATTAACGGCTTAGCGGCTTAGCGGCTATTAACGGCTTAGCGGCTTTAAGAAAAAGGAAACAAACTCGCAAGAACTCGCAAGATGTTTCGTCTTGCGAAGCAAGCCCATAGGGAAATTCGTCTTGCGGAACGACTCAAAAAACGCAAAACCCTTTCGTCTTGCGCGTTTTTCGTCTTGCGAGGCATTCGTCTTGCGGGGCACCACTGTATTTGTATGTTTTTCAGGATCCTTCCAATATCCCAGCTCCATGACATTCCAGTTTCTTAGGCACTAGAATCGATTTTTTTAAATGAACCAGTATCAAAATGCTAAGGTGCCTGGGATGCTGGCAAACCTTACATAATTTTGTCAGGTCTTTGGATTTCTGATGACATATTCAGCAACTTGTTATTGGACTCCAACTCCCATGAGCCCCAGCCAGTATAGCAAATGGCTAGGGATGCTGGGAGTTGTAGTCCAGCAGCGTCTGAAGAGCTTAGGAACTTCCTCTGGCTTAAAAAGATGGCACAAGCTGCTGTTTCCACCGCCAAAAGTAAAGTAAAGGGTAGAGGTTGGGCCCTAAAGCTGCAGTGCTCTTGTCACTATTTACTGGCAGCTTGGTGATTTGAACCCCACGCCTCTTCCTAGAAGGGATTCCGAGGGTCATCTGGTCCACCCCCCTGCAGTGCAGGAAGAGATGCATTGGCCTGTTCAGTTTTGGAACATGCATGTTGTTGCCAGGCCGTAAAAGTCAAATGGATGCCAACAACAGCTTTAAGGCTCACCGAGCTTTAGGCTTGCCCCCAAAAGATTTTGGAGATAAATGATAGGGCATTTTCTGTGACTTTGCAAGGAAGATAAATGGGGAGGGTATAATGTAAAAGGAAATGGCTTTATTTTTTTTAAAAAAGGCATGGAAGATTTTGGGATTTTACTTGATGAAGTAAAGGCTCAAGCATCCGAGGAGCCAATTCTCTTGTTCTGTATCTAGCCTTATTTGTGCTGTGCCACCATTTCCAGCTTCCCCATTGCAGCACTTGTCACACCTGTTCCATGGCATGGAAAGAGCTGCAGCACTGAAACTGTAATTGGAGCTCAAGAGCTCTGCATCGTTTGCCTTCATAGTGCTACGTTAAAAAATAAAAATAAAAAGCTCTACATAAATTAAATATGAAACCAGTTCCAGGCATATGCTTTTAAAGAATGAGAGAAGACATTTTCGCTCTGCATGGAATCGGCATTCTGGTTATGATTCATCAATGCATTTAGGAGCTGCCAATTGAAAATGCTTGCTTGGGATAGTTGAGCTGGGGAAGGAGGACTGAGTGGAAGAGGCAAATCCTGACTAGCCCAAAACTGAAAGTTACTTTCCAATGTTGCAAACATTTCGTTCCAGAAAGCAATAGGCTATATTCAAATTTGCCACTCAACTGATGGTAAAATGTCCATCAGTGGAATGGGGAGGGTGATTTTTCTTTACAGTTAGCTGAATGATACCATTGAATACAACTCAGTATGTCTGTGACACCTGCAGCTCTGTAACTTTTAAAATCAATTGTTTAAAAAGGGGCAGTTGAGTGTTGGGCTCCTCGGAGGTGGGGGAAATCAAGGAGGAAGATTTTTCTAGCATTACAAAATCACCCCAGATTTAAATCAGGAATATTTGATTTAGATCATTATTTTTGTTTGTGGTGTATGAGTGTTGTTTAGCCTTGTAAATAATAATATACTTGCTCGTAGAGGTTTTTAACCTGCCAAATGGGCATTCCTACTCTAAACCCAGTTGCTAAACTGTGACATGAAATGCATTGGATAATGTCCGTCGAGAGTGCCAGTCTAAACTTTATTACCCAGTGCAGAGGTAATATTTCTAATTTTGTAACTACGGTTAGGAGATCAGCAGTGTGTTGCAGGCTCATGTTTCGTCCTTCCCTCTCCCTGCATGAATTCCTCCCTGCCTTCCCTTTTCAGAGTTGACCATGGTTAGTATAATGTGTAGCAAACGATGGTTAATTCAAACCAGATTGTGTTATAACCACAACTGAAGTTAACACTAAGGCCATCAAAAGAGCACTTCTGGATCAGGTCAGTGGCCCATCTGGTCCAGCATCCTGTCCTCACAGTGGCCAACCAGAAGCCTATGGGCAACCCGCAAGAGACTTGAACCCAACAGTGCTCTTCCTGCTTGTTTTCCCCAGTAACTGCCATTGAGAAGAATACTGACTCTGACAGTGGAGGCAGAACATGCACATCGTAGCTATCAGGGTGTTTCACATAGTTAAAATGACAAAGAATTGGGGAAAGAGAGCTTTATGGAACAGGCTATTGGGGTTTTTATTATTATTATGGCATAAGCCATAACTGTCAGGGTGCTGTCGACAGCTTCTGGCTGATTGCCCAGGAAAGCAGAAAGACAGAGGAAAACACAGGCTTTATAGTCCTTTTTATTATGATTCCAGATGCCAAGGCAAGTCAGCCAAGCACCTTTCAGTATCTAACATTGCTCTGAGTGAAGCTCCACGCCTCCCCCTCCTCCGCACTTTCCTATTCATCAGACTCCTCCCCTCTTCTACGGTGGCTGTTAAGGGTCCTGCGCCTTTGAGCCCTTTGCCCTGCTATTCTTAGTGAACACCTGGTTTTAGGGCACAGTACGGGTTCTGGGAGACTCTCCAGTGACAGCATATCAGTCAGCTGTTGCTCGGGCCCTGTCTGCTCAGTACTACTTAGCTCTTCATCTCCCATTATTTCTCAACTTCTTCCCTCTTCTTCCTCTGGGGTGTGCCCTGTGTCAAACCAGTCCTGTAGATCTATGCTATCTGCCCTTTCCTCCTCTGGGATGCTCCTGGGGAGGTGGTCTCCACCACTCCTCTTCATCTGCCTAGTCCCTGACAATACCCTAGCAATGACTAGGAGATCAGGAAGATGTATGCCTTCCTAGCATGACAACATTTTCCGTACCATGGATTTCACTCTGACCTGCTTCTAAGGAAGTGTGTTTACGGTTGCAGTGACAACCAATGAGAGTTGTTCGCAGAGAAGTCTGCTGAGCATTATGGCTTCAATGGAGGATTCTGCCCCCATGTATGAAATGCATACCAAAGGACCGGATTCAACAGTGTAGTCCTGCCAGAGGATGCTCGCACAAGGTGTTCTGCTGGTGCAGCAGGGCTTATTTCCACTCCCCCTGCACACCCTAAAATTGGCCTAGGGAGGTTCAGAAAACCCCCAGAACCTCCCCAAGTGGGAGGAGAGAACAGATCATTCTTTCAGGCAAGCAAAAACACTTGCACTGACTGAGTGATCTGCTTAACACTACGTTGAATTCCACCCCAAAGCCTTACTTTCCAAATGTTCCGGTTTTATAGGACTGCCACCAAAATAGTATTTATTGGTATGGGATCACCTAATTATTTTTCCAGTAGTGGTTATGAGGATGAAGATGCAATTATTATTTTTATCAGGCTTTTAAAATGTTGTCTTATTGTCCTTCCTTTCTCCTCAGCTATTTGACCACGTTGCTGAATGTTTAGGCGATTTCATGGAGAAGCAGGAAATCAAGAACAAGAAGTTGCCTGTTGGGTTCACATTTTCTTTTCCATGTAGGCAAACCAAGTTAGATGAGGTAAGAATGCAGGCGGCATCTGTGTTGCATCTGAAATTGCTTTTAGATATGTAATTGTCTGAATCTGTTTTTATATATGTAGCGGTTTTAAATTGCTTTTATACATGCACTTGTTTTATATATATGTTTTTATGGTATTGTGGAATGGCTTTGGGATGCTTCATGGGAAGTGATCCATAAATACACAAATAACACTGCACAACTTTATTACTGTGCAGAAGAAACGTAGGAACCTGCCTTACCCCAAAGCAGAATGCGAGACCATTTAGCTCAGTATTCTGTCTATGCTGACTGGAAGCAGTGCTCCACGGTTTCAACTTCCCCAGCCCCATCTGGAGGTGGCAGAGATTGAACCAGGGACTTCTGGCAGGCAGAAAGAACATGTGCTGTGAATCTTCCCCAGCTAGATGGTACTAAAGTGCCCTTTGGCTGATATGGCTTGGTTTGAGTCATCTTGCTTGGAATATTGTTCTCGTTGCAATATTGTGTGTGGAAACCGTTGGAAGACACTTGAATTAGAACTTCATTGCTCCCAGCACATGGCCAGGAAGCATGCAGTGTTTTTGGATTTTGGAAGTGAGGACCTGTTTAATGTTACGAAGAAGACCCCATATAAATCCATCGTATGGAAGAATTTAGCATGTGAACTGTATATGCATACTGTTAAGCATGATTCCCTGATTGCGGTACCTCCAAAATGGAGATGTATAATTGTAGCAAGGGTAGGTAATGGAGTATGTGGGTAGATTTGTTCACCTGTATTATGTCCTCCATGAGAACGTGAGCAAATTGATGCGTAGGAAATTCAGCAGTGTCACCACATATGAAAACTGATCTTCAACTCATTTTTTTAAAAAACTGAAAAAGTGAGTCTTGACTCAAAGAAACACTGGGCCTAATATCTTTAGGCCATTATTTTATTTTATTTTTCATTTTATTAGGGTGTTCTAATAACCTGGACAAAACGTTTCAAAGCAAGTGGTGTTGAGGGAGCAGATGTAGTGAAGTTGCTAAACAAAGCCATCAAGAAGCGTGGGGTAAGATTATCTTTTTAAATACATGTATAGCTAGCATTGATACATGAACTTGGCTGATAATGGAACATCTTTTGTTACTTGCAGATGTCAGGAATTGTGTCAATCTTTTTTAGTGTCATTGTAGAATGATTAGATGGTCGCTAATTTCACATTGCTTTTAACTCCTAGTAAAAGTATTGAGCCAAGAAGATGTTCGGACTAAGAAACCAATTTCTTGGGGAGGGGGCTATATAGCATTTCTTGTTCTAGATAATATTATATACCAAACAGACTTCCATAGACTCAACAGCCTTAGATTCAAACAATCCTCTCTTAATATCACAGTGAAGTTTTATGCATGTTAACTTGGAAGTTTGTCCAGCTGAGTCCCCCATTGAATGGGACTTGCAGCCAAGTCAATGGACCTAGAAGAGCAACCTAAGATAGTTTCAAAGTAGTGGAAAGTTCTGTGTATGTAGCTGCATTTGACATGGATAGGATGGGTCTTTCAGTGGTCCAGATGTCAATGAGTCTTTTTTTGGGGCTGATGTAGTTTTTGAGAAGAAAAGGATCTTGAGACTCAAGGGTAAGTAGTAAAAAGGGGACAAAATATGAAACCACGAACAGCAAGCAGACCTAAACAAAGTGCCCAGTAAATAATATTTACTGAGATTCTGTGTCACATTAGCAAGTAGAATACGCCTATCAAAAAGTGTTGGTAAAATTGCATATTAGAAATATTCCCTTTCATTTTGAAGGACTACGATGCAGACATCATGGCAGTTGTCAATGACACCGTAGGGACCATGATGACCTGCGGATTTGATGACCAGCGTTGCGAAGTTGGCTTGATCATTGGTATTGACATTTGATTCCTTTGCCAAGCATAATGCATGTTGACATTTTTGGTTTGCTCATATATATATATATATATATATAGCCTGTTAACTAATCCCACGGCCTTCTTTTAAGGTACCGGCACTAACGCCTGCTACATGGAAGAAATGAGACACATTGATCTGGTGGAAGGCGACGAAGGGCGGATGTGCATCAATACTGAATGGGGAGCGTTTGGAGACGATGGCTTGTTAGAAGACATCCGGACTGAATTTGACAGGGAGATCGATCGGGGTTCCGTTAACCCTGGGAAGCAATTGTAATTGAGCTTCCTTTCTTCTACTGTTCTTGTTTTAGACATTCATGCCTGTCCCAAAGGTTTGTGGTTGGGAGTTACACCTTAAGGCTTGGAACCTTAGATCCACGAGCAGAGCCTCCTTCCATTCTTGCCTGCTTCCCTTTTGCTCACCACTCCCCAAGAAGACTTGTGGATGGTTTCAGGACTTTATAGAATGACCTGGGGAACTAGCATGGCAGAGGGGTTCTTGCAGCTGGGGGAAAATTTGTCAGAAATTGGGGGACCCACCTTGAGTGAGTGGAAGTTCCCTGCATTTTTGTTACCCATCATTCTTTCCTAATTTTATTCTGGTGGCAAGTGTGTGTGTGTGTGTGCGCGCGCGTGTGCGTTTGTGTGTGTGTGTGTGTGTGTGTGTGTGTGCGTGTTAGGGTGGGTGGTCTTGGTTGAGTTCAGCTGAGAGGGAGAGTGATTTGCTCAGGATTTCCACACTGTAAGCATGATGGCTAAAGAAGGATTTGAACCCTAAGGATGCCTCCCATCGGCACCTACTGGGAATTGATCTTGGGTAACTATATGCAGGAGCGGGCCACACGCCTGTAAACCACTCGTGAGTGTGTCTGATTTGTGTTTCTGCCCTAATATCTTTCCAGGTTTGAGAAGATGGTCAGTGGCATGTACATGGGTGAGCTCGTCAGGCTGATCCTTGTCAAAATGGCCAAAGAAGGTCTTCTTTTCGAGGGGAGAATCACTCCCGAACTTTTAACCAAAGGGAAGCTAGAAACAAAGCACGTTTCTGCCATGGAGAAGTAAGTAACTTTGAAGCTTTCCTCCTACGCTTGCAACCTAGAATACTTGTGTAATGAATAGGGGAGTGGAATATATGCAGTTGGATTCTAAGAGCAACTCCTGGACGGGCTTTTAAAAATAGAGTTTTGTCATTATCTTAATAGGCAGCACTTTCCAGCTTCCAAATGACATTCAGTGTATGTATGTTTTCTGAAGCTGCAGCCTTTTGACCTGACATTTTCTGGCTTTGCACCATGTGGCCTATTTTAAAGCAACGGCTTCCAGAATTTTACCCTTAACTGGTCCCACTGATTACAAGTGGTGCACAATACAGAGAACCCATCACCCAAATCCAGCACAGTGGAACTGAAAACCTCTTTGTGCTCCGTAGGGTCTTAATATCGCAGATTCTAATCTCAGCCTCCCCTCCCCTTCCTTTCCTCGCAAGATTTCCACGGGACTCTGCTGCACCCATTCTCAGACTCTCACAACACTCTCCCTCGGTGAGCAACCTGCCCATCCGTCAAGATTATGTTATCTTATCGTAACTTTTTTGTGGTTTCTGTTTTTAGGAGCAAGGAGGGTTTGCAAAAGGCCAAGGAGATACTTACCCGTCTTGGGGTTGAGCCCTCCCACGAAGACTGCGTCGCCGTCCACCACGTGTGCACAATCGTCTCCTTCCGCTCTGCCAACCTGGTGGCTGCCACTCTGGGTGCCATCCTTAACCAGCTGCGGGACAACAAGGGAGTGGGCCGCCTGCGCACCACCGTGGGGGTTGATGGCTCCCTTTACAAGATGCATCCGCAGTAAGAGCCTGCCAGGTTTCCATAATTACATCTTGGCACCTGTTAGGGACTGTCTCTTGCAAAAGGTCAGAGATGTAGCACATCCAGCTGACATTTGGCTGTGTGCTCTGGACTTGGGCTAAGTAAACAGAGCTCTCAAAGGAGGTGAAAGTGGGCTGTAAATATCACAGTCCAAAGGCAGCTCAGTAAGTTAGGCAGGAGGCAGTGCTTACAATGCACATGGAATAATAGAAGTTGGAAGGGACCACAGGGATCATGTAGTCCAACCCCCTGCAATGCAGGAATCTTTCACCCAACGTGGGCTTGAGCCCATGGCCCTGAGATTGAGAGTCTCAGGCTCTACCAGCCAAGCTATCCCTCAGGGCTAATACCAGGTAGCTGCTTGCAGCAGACAATCTTTGCAGCTAGTTTTCTGCACATTGCAGTGATGTGCCCATAACATGCAATAGCCTGTAGTTTATTCCCCCCCCCCATGTTAACTTGTACCATACAGATGGAAGGGGGTACTTTGCAGTTACACACTCCAAACCACCCTGTGATTCTTGGGTGGTATAGAAATTTAATAAAGAAAACAAACAAGTTGATGCCACACCATTGGAAAAGCAGCTGTGGAAGCTCTTCTTTTTGTTTTGTTTTGTTTTGGTGTTGCCTGGATATTACTCTTAACATATCTGCCTGTCTGTGGAAGATAACTTGTCTTGGAGAAACAGAGCAACAAAGGTTTATATTGCTGGGGCTGGGGAACCTGTGGCTCCCAGGGGCAAAATGTGGCCCTCCAAGCCTCTCTATATGCTTCAAAGCACATTCTGAGCCTAGGAGTTTGTTTTCAGTAGCAGAACTGAGCTGAGCTCACCATCTCTTTTTCACAAAAGTCGCTCATAGCTAGCTTTTTTTCAGCAGGCTGATTTAAGCATTTTATTGTTGCCTAGCTCAGTTGGTAGAATATGAGACTCTTAATCTCAGGAACATGGGTTTGAGCCCCTGCATTGCAGCGGGTAGGACTAGATGACCCTTCCTTGTGGACCCTTCCAGCCCTACAAGTTCCATGATTCTACAAAATCACCCAGCCAGTAGACCCCAATGGCCGTTCTCCCACCCACCTCTGGTGTTGGCTGTGTATGCGTGCATATAAGCAGAGTGGGTGTGGGATCAGTATTTGTGTGCTAGGCAGGCACCCTATTCCCAGTGCCACATCCATTAGGCCTGCAATGCTGGAGCAGCATGGGAGCTACTTCATGCGATTATTTCTTACTCTGCTCCTGTGATGTCTGCAGAGAGGAACCATATGCAAGAGCTGGACAATGTGGCTCCTTCCCAAGCTGGCTTTGTCACTCTCCTGGTGGTGGCATTGCCAGTTTTAGAAAGAACCATGTCCTTTAGTCTTCCCACAGCATTCTCCTGTATGGATATTTCTGGTCAGGTGTGGGACTATGACACGGGAAAGTTCCATGCATCTCTCAGATGGCATCGACTCTCAGTTATTGTCTGGATTGCAGTTATATGTGCTGTTTTTGCATCATTAGGAGCTCTGCCTTGTATCTATAAAGCAAACTGCTATTACACTAGATCAGGATGGGGAACCTGTAGCCTTCCTGATGTTGCTGGACTACAACTCCCATCATCCTGACCACTGATAGGAGTTGTAGTCCAGCCCATCAGATGGGTCTGATGGGAGTTGTAGTCCAACAAAATTAGCTGGGACACATGTTTCCTATTTATCCTCTGTCTAGACAGCTCCTTGGCCTGACCCGTGATTTCCCCCCCACACCTTTAATTAAGGAAAAATTCCTATTGCTGAACCTACTGTTTTCCCCCCTCCTCAGGTATTCCCGACGGCTGCACAAAACCGTACGCCGCTTAGTGCCCGACTCAGACGTGCGCTTTTTGCTGTCAGAGAGCGGCAGCGGCAAGGGCGCTGCGATGGTGACAGCGGTAGCATACCGGCTGTCAGAGCAGCACCGCCTGATAGACGAGACTCTGGCTGAATTCAAGCTCACTCACGAGCAGCTGCTGCAGGTGAAGAAGAGGATGCGGATGGAAATAGAAGCAGGCCTCAAGAAGAAATCGCACGATCACGCCAAAGTCAAAATGCTGCCCACCTTCGTCCGTAGCACACCTGATGGGACAGGTAGGTCTTTAGTCCTTGGGAAGGGACCTTTGGAAGAGGCAGCCTAGTTTCCTCATTGCAGAGTGAGGCAGCTAATAATCTAAGGCTGGGAGCCCCCAGATAGCGGGGGTGCATTCTTTCCATGCATTTCTGGTTTGCTTGT
The DNA here is from genome assembly GCF_964106645.2 of Podarcis pityusensis. NCBI lineage: Eukaryota > Metazoa > Chordata > Lepidosauria > Squamata > Lacertidae > Podarcis > Podarcis pityusensis. The sequence goes on along the minus strand of NC_138032.1, from coordinate 71,631,677 downwards.
TTTTAAAATACTGAGGTGCTGCTTTCCCAGCATCAGTTCAAAGTGACTTAAGAACACAGAGAGAAAAATAGAGTTACAACCATATCAAGTTCACAGAATTAAAGAGTGGAATGCAATAGCTTAAAAGCATATGGACCAGTGAGAAAAGTTGCTCTAGGGGGACATTTCAAATGAAAAAAGGAACGTTTTACAGCCCCAGCCCCAAATGCAGCTAAGGAGACATTCCTCCATAACTGCCTCCCCACCCATTGTTCTTGTAGAATTTTGTGTTCAGGAAACTGAACACAAAATGCAGTTTCAGGTTGCTATCACTTTTCATTGGGGAAATGAAATAAAATAGATTATGTCCTCAGACTGATGTCCCCTTCCCCACTTTGGAAAGCTGCAAACTGCTTTGTAGAACCAGTCGATGTTGAAGAGCAGTTTGGAGAACCTGGTGGAAGCATTTTCTGAGGAGGCAAAGTGGTGCAGATGCCTGTTTAGATCTTGACCTGTATCTAAAAGTTGAACAGATTTTGAATTCATTAGATCTAATAAATATGTGCCATGCCATATTGATCCTTAATATCAGTCCTACAGATTTACTTAGTACGTTTACAGTGCAGTTATGCATGTTTACTTGGAAGTAACACCTACTGTGCTCAATTGGGCTTACTCCCCAGTAAGTGTATTTAGGATTTTAGCCTTAATATACCATTTTTCAGCTGATGAGGTTATCATATGCTCTAGTCAACTCGATTCATCAGGAACAGAAAATCACAATTGTGGTCCAACTAAAATTTCCCATGCCTTTCTTCTATGAGGACGGCAATAAAAACATATCCCTGCTCCATGATGCGTTAAGATTCACAATTCCTAGGGACCACTTTTTTCTTAGTTTGCCGACACCTGCCTGATTTGATTTTTGGTATGTCAAATGAGTCTAGTGAACGTTCAAGACCCGTCTTTGCTCAGATTGTAGATGTGCTTTTGGAAGGTATCTTAGGATGTGGAGAATTCCAGTTTGAAACCCATCACATCACATACAGTGGTACCTCGGGTTAAGTACTTAATTTGTTCCGGAGGTCCATTCTTAACCTGAAGCACCACTTTAGCTAATGGGGCCTCCTGCTGCCACCGCGCCGCTGGAGCACGATTTCTGTTCTCATCCTGAAGCAAAGTTCTTAACCCGAGGTACTGTTTCTGTGTTAGCGGAGTCTGTAACCTGAAGCGTATGTAACCTGAGGTACTACTGTACAGGTTCTGGTCAGGTTCGGTATTCCAGAATCAAGTGGAGATAAAATCAGTTCAGCCTCATTTCACCACATAAAAAAATGCCATTGGCAACGGACAGGAGTCCTTGCTTTGTCATTTACTCATTAACTGAGTGGTCCTTTAGACTTCCAGGGGTTTTTTGATGTGGCACTCAGTTGGTTCTTGTATCTCTTCCTGATGGCTCTGTAAAACGAAAGCTTGCGTTTCTTTGAAAGAGCACACCTTTTAAATGAAGATGGAGAAACATCGCCATCTGCTGGCTAATGTTGCATGTATGTACTGTATAGTAATTCATCCATTCCCAGCGAGCCAACTTCTCTTGCTTTTTTGAAGAGAATAATTGCATTGCAGTGTGTCCCCACCCTCCACCCTGTAGAGAAATCCTACTTGTTCAACCAAGGGCTTCCCCCAACACTGTCATCATGTAAATAAGTTTCCTATGTATAGGGCTTTCCTTTCCCACACTGCCAGCATGTAATGTTTTGTTATTCCAAGTTGTCAGTGTGAGAGAGAGATTAGTGAAGAATCCAAGCCTGCCCACTAGTACTGCCGCCACCCCTGTTGGTCGTCCCCCCCATCCTTAGCCAAGGGAAATTCAATTTTTTTCTGGGTGTCCTTGGGATTCACATAGACAAGAATCAAACAGTTTATTCACTGTCTTTTAAGCCTCCAACCTACAAATCACTCAGCCAGGTACAAGATGCCGAGCCGATCTTACTCTAAGAAGCCACCCAAGGTTAAATGCACAAACATTTGTAAAAATAAACATGAGAACCCAATACCATAGAAGGTGGTTAATAAAAGGCTTAGAATGTAAAGATACCATTGGGAATTCAAGTACAGATAAAAAATAACAAAGCTAGCTTGTCTCATTCTCTATTAGGGTCGCAGACCCCACCAACAAGCTGAACCCAGGCATATGTGGTTGGTGTGATTCACAATCAACATCCGAATGGGGGCCATTAGACCCAGGCCAAAGACCAGTTTTTATCAGAAAGGCAGAAGGGTAGCTTTTTGCATTAACCAATCAGGGCCTAGGGGCATCTTTGCCCAGCACCAGGGGTGTATATGCTGAAAGACCATGTAGCGACTCAAGAGGATTTTTGCAGTCATTACGACCTTGATGTGATCTTGCATCAGGCAAGATGGACTAATTAAACGGGACTTCTCCCCTCAGTAAGATGCTTTTCAGAATCCTGAGCAGCAAGCCATTTAAAAATGAGCCAAAAAAGGGGAATACCCCTCTTTCAGTCCTCCTTTCTGCTCCTTCAGTTAACTACATATGCTGTAAGTCATTTATTTTGAAGAGGTATGCTCTCACCTGGCTGCTTCTGTTTTGTAGTAAAAACATTCATGTTTGTGTGTCCAGATTAGGGTCCCATCCTGTTTTTAGTTGCTTGATTCTGAAAGTGTCCCTTTTGGGGGTAAGTAGAATATGGGGTGGTTTTCAGCAGTAAACCAGCATTGGGCATTAAATTGCATTAGGCCGCTTTTTCACCAAAATAAAAGTAGCCAGGTTAAGCGTGTTTGTTTAAATGGATGAATAACTTGAGCTCAGTGTAAGGATGCGTTCTCGTTACCACCTCAGAGTGCCGTGAAGCCCCACCCACAAGTTTCACGTTGCCTTCGGCATGGCTTCATTAGTGTCAGATGGGTTTCTGTTTGTGTACACACCAGAGGGCATTGCCGAGGCAGGGATGTGATTACACCATGCAAAGGCGCACGTTAGTGTGTTGGCGTGTCACACGAACGCTCCGCCCACGCTCCTCCCAGGGCTGGAAAGGTTTAACTTTCTGTTTGTTAGTAAAACTGAACTACTGTGTTGCAAAATGATGCAAACCTTGAATTACTGTGTTGCAAAATGATGCATGTATAAAAAGTGTGTCACCAACATAAAAAGTTGGGAAAGCTCTGGCTTAGGGACTACTGTTGATGTGAAGCTGGGGTGAGGAACAATGCACCAGACGGATATGTATATATGCACACATTTGTACAGGATGCATATGCATTTTGGATAAAGTTGTGTAAACTCTTGATTAAAAACCCAGCACTGGAAACACAATGAGTTCACAGTAGATGAAAGAGCCTTTTCCTCCTGTAACATAAAAGCACTGGGAACTAAAAGTTCGGAAAATTTAGATGCGTTGTTCCTCACCTCCTACTTGGTCAAAATTATTTCATTGCAGAGAACGGAGACTTCCTGGCCCTGGATCTTGGAGGAACAAACTTCCGAGTTTTGCTTGTGAAGATCCGAAGCGGTAAAAGGCGCATGGTGGAGATGCACAATAAAATCTATGCCATTCCTATAGAGGTCATGCAAGGTACTGGAGAGGAGGTGAGCATGTAGTGCAGAGGATGTTATGTTGTTGCTATCTTTCAGAGACTGCACAGTGCTTGTGATACACACTACTTTATTTTGCTTTTTCCAGCTGTTTGATCACATTGTTTCCTGCATCTCGGATTTCCTGGACTACATGGGAATAAAAGGTGCACGACTCCCCCTGGGCTTTACGTTTTCTTTCCCTTGCAAACAGACAAGCTTAGATGCTGTAAGTTTTTGTTCTTATTTCTGTAATGAAACTTTTCCATATGTGTTTTTTAAGAGTGGATTTTCAGCTGCAGTTTAGCGGTTGAGAAGAGGTATGCAGGCAGACAAGCGTGAGTGTGAGCTTTGCACATGCAAAGAATATTGACACAGTCAATATTCCTTATACTGAGTTAAGATCATTGGTCCATCTGGCTCAGGATAATCTACACAGAATGGGAGCCACCTCTCCAGTCTTTCCAAGGCCTTAATGGAGATGTTGAGGATTGAACCTGGGAGTTCTTGCCTGCAAGGCATGGGCTGTTATCACTGCAGTGTGCCTTTAAAAGTGATGCCGAAACAAGATATTGCAGGGGCATGGCTGGTTGCCATCAGTCTTTGTTGTTAACCCATGTTCCCATGGTAACAGCTAATGAAAGGAGATGCATGATGTCATCTCACTTGTAGTTTGGATATCCCCCCTGCTCTACTTCATTGGCTGTCATTTGTGCTCGGCTGGAAACTGAACACAATGACATCACACCGTGCATCATCTTTCAGAAGGTGTTACTCGGATAATGTTGACTAGTGGTAAATACCACCCCACAGTTTGGATCTCCAGGAACAACAGCTGCATATGTATTCATATGAGGAGCTCTTGATGCCATCGTGGGTTCATTAGCTGGTTGGGTCTGCTACTGCACCTGGATGCCCAGGTGGTGATTATTTCTGGTTTGTTCTGATACTGCAATGAACTGAGTTTCTTGTTCCTTTTCTTAGGGCATCCTTCTGAACTGGACCAAGGGCTTTAAGGCTACTGACTGCGAAGGGGAGGATGTTGTTAATTTGCTACGGGAAGGAATAAAAAGAAGAGAAGTAAGTTCCCCCCCCCCTGTGATTTCTTAAAATTAGCAGATGGTGTTGATCTTCTTAAAAATCATGTATTGTTTGTTTTATGAGTCACTGTTGTGTGTTCTTACTCTTCCTCTGGATTGCTTAAGATCCCCTGTTCTTGGGGGTTCTAACCTTCCTGAGCAGATCTGCGGAGGGTGTGGTATTGGGAAAGGAAAGGGTGGTTTTCACGTTCTGCTGGCAGAACTCGTTGCTCTGGCTTCTGCCAGTGCAACAACTTAGTTGAATCCAGCCCTCCGGACATCGGAATTAAAATTAAATTGCTATTATTTAAGACAGACCTGTGTTTTCCTGATTATTACAATATTTGCAAATGACAGGCATGGGCTTGTTTCCCTGAACTTGTAACCATTGGTGAATACTACTCCGCCGTGTTTCAAGAGAAGCAATTGTAGTATATAATTTTGTTACTTCTTCCAAGGAATTTGACTTGGATGTTGTGGCCGTGGTGAATGATACAGTTGGGACTATGATGACTTGTGCCTATGAAGATCCCAATTGTGAAATTGGACTCATTGTGGGTAAGAATGGGACTTGCTATTTAGTTTGGTTCATTGGGTGCCTCATTATACTAAGACCCATTGCAGTAGGTCCTATAACTACCGGATGATTTTGTGTGTCCTTTTTTTTTTGGTCTATTCTGGTATTGAATCTGATTCTTTCACTGTTCCAGGAACTGGCAGCAATGCATGTTACATGGAGGAAACGAGAAACATAGAGATGGTAGAAGGAGAGCAAGGAAGAATGTGTGTGAACATGGAATGGGGCGCGTTTGGAGACAACGGATGCCTAGATGACATCAGGACAATCTATGACAAAGCTGTTGATGACTACTCATTAAACAGCGGCAAGCAAAGGTATTTCCGGGTGAAATGTTGTTGGAAATGGGTGAAGGCTTGTGCTGCGGTGACTCAGCAGAGATGGTTTTCGTCACATGCACTACTGTGATCACCTGATTGGACTTCAAGACAAACGCACAGCCTTGGGCATGCTTTCTTCTGGGAGCCTGGGTGCACAGAGGCAGCAAGGCTGGCGGGTGTCTGAAAACTCCCAACATAAACAAGAGAGGAAATTGCGTGTTTCTGCTGTGTCCAGAACAGAAATCAATTCAGCAAACATAGCTGCATATTAGTGCCTGCTGTTGCTTTCAGCCTGCAAACAAAATGTATTTGTATCTCCGCCCCCCCAAATATGCATTGTGTTCCCTTTGCATTGAAATGAATGGGGTGGAATAACGTAATTAGGCTTTTACTGATTAAGGGTTAATCACCAGCAAAACTTTTCTCAGTTGACCTTAACACACACACACACCCTTCATTCTGAACCCCTCATCTGTCTATGATTTGCAGGTATGAGAAGATGATCAGTGGAATGTACTTGGGAGAAATCGTCCGGAACATTTTGATTGACTTCACGAAAAGAGGATTCCTCTTCAGAGGTCAAATTTCAGAGACACTGAAAACAAGGGGCATTTTTGAAACAAAGTTCCTTTCACAGATAGAGAGGTAAGTGAGCTTAGATGTATATGTCATTGTCAAGCTATTACTAACAATTACTTTTTCTCGGAAATCTTAGCTAATGATATCAGCATTACAATAATGCTCTACAATCTACTGTGAGTTTTTACACAATCCGTATTTGTTGTTCTCTTTCATGGTTCTGCATTTTTTGAGTGGCAAACTTGGGCAAATCTTTTTTTTATTGATTTTCATTTGTTTTCCCCAAATTGGTCACTAATTAAAACAAATTAAATTAAATTAAAACAAATCAACATTTTCCCAAATCTGAACAAATTTAACATTTTTCCAAATCTGACTTCCTGCACGCCCTCCTGGATGTGTGGATGGTTCTCCTTGGTGCTGCATCATATTCCCCAGTTAACTTCGAACATTTCGAACAACTTTATATTACAATATACTTGCCACTTGAGTAGCAACTGTTAGGGCCTGCCTCCTAACGTTGCTGTAATACTGCAACGGTGCTGTAATACCGCAGTCTGACACCAGCTGCCGCTGTAGTGCTTTTTTTTGCATCAGTATAGATGGAGACAGAAACGGCCCTAGAGCGGCAGACCACTGCGAAGAGCAGAGACAGATCAACTGGGCAAAGAATGGCTTCCAGAACAGCTGGAAGTGCAGCAGGGCAATGCTCCCCTGTTCTCTGGGACCAAAACCTATTACAGACCCTGAGAAAGTGAGGATAGTTTGAATGCAGTGAAAAGGGGCTGCTCAGAGTGTGATGGGAGGCGTTTTTAGCCATGTAGATTTCAGTACCAGTGTTGTATATAGGTGTCTGGAGATGACATAGGTGGTCTTAAATAGGGAAAGGGCAGGAGTGCACACAGAAGTTTCCCTGGCTCCATTTGGGACTTTCCTGCATTCAGCATCAAAGAGGGTTTTTCTGTGGGGAGGACCTTTGCACTTAATGTGGACTGGTTTGAGGTTGAGCTGGCATTCCAGCGAGGAGGGGGATGTTGGGTACCTGCTCCTCCATTTATAGCCAATGTATAGCCTCCATTTATAGCCTGAATGCCAGAATAGGCCTTCAATTGTACACTCAGTGATGCATGTGGTACCTAGGCCAACGGGAGTCTTTGACTGCATACACCTGTGGCCCTCCAGGTGTTGTTGGCCACATTCCATTGGCCATGTTTGCTGGGCTGATGGGAGTTGGAGTCCAACAGCATCTGGTGCCCTTATCCCTGGTGTCCACCGAAGCAGAGAATTTTGGAAACGAGTTCAAGCCTCTGTTTTCTCTCTCTTCCCCCTTCTCCCCTTGGGTCTTCTCAACAGTGACAGGTTAGCGCTGCTTCAGGTCCGTACAATCCTCCAGCAGCTTGGTCTGAACAGCACCTGTGATGACAGTATCATCGTCAAGACGGTGTGCGGCGCAGTATCAAGGAGGGCGGCTCAGCTGTGTGGAGCTGGGATGGCTGCCGTTGTAGACAAAATAAGGGAGAACAGAGGCTTGGACCACCTGGATGTAACGGTGGGCGTCGATGGTACGCTGTATAAGCTTCACCCACAGTAAGTACTGGGAAATTATGTGCTTTTGCTGTCTGGGCTCCGGGAAACAAAGATACCAAGTGTCTTAAAGCTTTGTGAAAAGCAGTGCTTGGCTTGTGAGAGATTGGGGATGCTCTGATGAAATAGCCAAGGGAGCCTTTTCTCCTAGCCTGCATGTTTTGTGGCTTACTGTGTGCTTGCTTAATGAGTAGTCACTGTGTACTCCACCACTCTTTTGGGCTTGAGCTTATGTTTCACTGCAGACTCCATAGGCATAGGTTAAGGATAAGGGGTTTCTAATTCTCATTTCCATAAAAATGAATGGACTCAGATGCATATTTCAGGTGCATGCCTTATGGAAATGACTGCGGATGGGTGTGTGAAAACAGTGAGAAGGAATTCCCTTTATATCACAGCTGCTCCTTGCTTCCTTCTGCAATCTCCTGCCAGTTTCTTCTGTAAAGTCTGCATGTTGAGTGTCTGGCTCCGTTCACTGACATAAGGAAGGCTTCCGGTTTAACATGGAGGAGCATAAGAAGAGCCTGCTGGATCAGGCCAGTGGCCTATTTGGTCCAGCATCCTGTTCTCAGTGTCCAACCAGATGCCTGTGGGAAGCCTGAAGGCAGGACGTGAGCACAGAAGCTCTCTCCCTTCCTGCAATTTCATAGAATCGTAGAGACCCTGAGGATCATCTAGTCCAACCCCCTATAATGCAGGAAGATGCACGGGGATCGAACCTGCAACCTTGGCATTATCAGCACCACGTTCTAACCAACTGAGCTATCCGTTTCCAGCAACTGGTATTGAGAAGCTTTGCTGCTGAAAAGAGAATGAAACCTGCTTGGTAATCTTGAGACCTTATCGTGATTATGGACTGGCAGAGAGAAGTCCTCCCTCACATTTCCCTCCTTTTGTTTGTTTTTCCCCCCACAGTTTTTCAAGGGTCATGCACCAAACGGTAAAGGACCTGGCCCCCAAGTGCGATGTGACATTCCTTCTCTCCGAAGATGGCAGTGGCAAAGGGGCTGCCCTCATCACTGCCGTGGGATGTAGACTGCGTGAGGCTGAGCATAACTGAACTCTGCACCACTGGCTCATTCTGCCTTCCGAGCACTTCCTTGCGAAAAGCAGCGGTTCCGTAGTCTGAACTGGCAAGAGGGGAAGCCCAGAGTCCCACTGCTGCTTTATGGAAGCGTTGGAGTTAAAAAATAAAAATAGGATACTGAATAGATTTTGCTGCTGTTGCTGATAATATCTCCCCCCCTTGAACCCCTTGTCTGCATGTGTCTTTTTCTGCCCTATTTGGTACATTCCCCGTGTGTAAATCATTCAAAGGAGAAAAAAAGGAGGATCTATAATTTAAACAAATGTCAAAAATAGGTTTATTATTCGAGGTCTAAAATTACAGCCAAATAATGTCCAAGGATAAGAGCAGGTGGTTCTGTGTGTCAAGTGTATTATTTCCAGCTGCTACTACATCCGTGTTAAATACATATACCAACAACAGTGCTGAGTAGGAGACAAATGCTTATGCTAAGAGGGCTTAGCAGTTCTTTTCTGAATTTCTAGCCAAATGTTTGATTCCCCGCACCCTTTTCCTTTCAGACAACTTTGAAGTTTTCACATCTGCTGAGCTGCACTCCATGCTCCTGTAGCAAGGTCTCCTTTAGCGGTCAGAATTGTCTTCTGCTCACTGTATTCAGTCACTAGGAAAGAAATAAGGGGCTCTCCCGACATGTCTTAATATCACTGGCTTTTCCCGCTGCTTTGGTGAATGATGTCATGTTTCCAAGTAAGATTTGTGCTGTTCCAAAAGGCAAGTCTGTGCTAGTCAAAACAAAACAAAACAAAACCAAGAGAAGGATTGACCCCAGAGATAATCCAAACCTCTGACTGTAGAGATATCCATAGCTTTCCATGTGCCCTTCCCTTGGTTTGGCTAGATTCTGGTGAGTTGAGGATGTTAATTTTTAAAAGGGGAATCCTGGTCTCCCTTCCTGCTCTGAGAGCCACTTCCAGTGTAATGAGCCGAGTTCACGGACTGCCTTTGTGTAGCAATTGTACGAGTGCTTGCAATGTGGGAGTGACATGGCTGCAGGTTATCTAGGGGAGTTCTGGCAAGTCCATGGCATGTATTTGCTTCTGGAAACGTTCTGCCACACTGCAAGGCCAACACCATTCCCAACACCTTTGTCCACCTGCCAAAGCTGGAGTTAACCTGGCTTTCTGGCCTGCCCAGGCCTTTGGCTGTGAGCCTTTGGCTGCTGTGACTGGGAAGCTGCCCTTTTAATTTTCCCACAATGCTGTTGTGCATCCAATGTAACATTGCCCCGGAAAGTGGTGGACAAATTAAAATAGCAGGCAGCTTCCCAGACACAGCTGCTGCCTCCTGGTATGTCCATATGTATGGGATGGAATGGATGACCTGAGTGAGCAAAGTGGTGTTTGGGTGCTTTGCTAGGGAGCCCTCTAATCTGCATTAACGGCTAGTTTCCACATGGCAGCGCTCACACAAGTGCTTTAAAAATTTATACTCTGAGTCTAGCTAAATAATAGGGGAAGGGGTGGAATGAAATGCATCCTAATCACCATTAACAGTGGGTCCTATGGAGGCCAAAACCACACTGATTTTTAATGGAGCTGAATAATGCCCCTGATGTTTGGAAGTATATACCTTTCCATGTGGATTTAAAAGTGACATTAACTTCAGAACCAGGCTTTTAAACAGTGTTGTTTTTCTAGAAAAAGGTGCTGGACTCACCATGAACGCCTCCCTTGTTCTCTTGGAATGGCAATGGCGGCCACCTGAGAGATGCTGGAGCTAAGTTCCTGCTGGAAAAAGACCCTGCTTTTAGATACATAGATAGCAGCAGCATCTAACGATTAGATGAGTAAAGTTTCAAGGAACTGTCCTTGTGTCAATCCACATAGGGTGTGGAGCAAGGAACTCCAGGGTGCTTGTGAAAGCATTGTGGGCAAGTAACACCAAACTAGCCTGCTCCAAAGGTGCCTAAAGCAAGGAAATTTCCAGCATTGGGACTAGATTCAGCTAGACTTGCAAGTCAAGCCAGCCTGCCACTCAGCAAGTAGAAAGGGCTGGCAAACAGTGATGTGGGATGCATCCTGCCCCCCCCCCCACTCCCCGGTTATTTACCTTTCCATGGATCCCCCTGGTTTGTTAAGATTCTTAGTAACAATGCATTTGCCCATTGCAAATCAGCCAAGCTTAGCAGATTCAAATCTTTTGGTTTTTTAAAAAAAATGCAAGTAAAATAAGCATGCCAGATTATAGCCTTGCGTGAAACTTTCTGGTGCACATTAATTTATGCAAACTTGCCTAATTTGCACAGAAAAAAATCGCCATCGCACGCAGACAACCCACATCACCTTTCCCTTCCTATTTGGAATTGCACAAATACAAAATTAGCTAGCCTGTCTTTTAAGTTTGGTTAGCCTGCAGTTAGTTTTCTGAACAGCTGCCGCAGAAGCGACCCACTACCATTCTAGATCTTTCTGTTCTCTGAAATATGAATTGTTGTTTGTTCCAACTAAATACCACCATTGGCCAGAAGAAAAGAGATTTGCAGACTTACCGTATTTTTTGCTTTATAAGACTCACCTTTTCCCTCCTAAAAAGTAAGGGGAAATGTGTGTGCGTCTTATGGAGCAAATGCAGGCTGCGCAGCTATCCCAGAAGCGAGAACAGCAAGAGGGATTGCTGCTTTCACTGCGTAGCGATCCCACTTGCTGTTCTGGCTTCTGAGATTCAGAATATTTTTTTTCTTGTTTTCCTCCTCCAAAAACTAGGTGCGTCTTGTGGTCTGGTGCGTCTTATAGAGTGAAAAATACGGTATTTTTCTTCTCTGCTCCTCAAGATTTGGATTCCCCATGCTAATAAGCATTTCAATATGCATTTTGGTGCACTGTGATTGAATGTTGTGTGGTAACACGAGTCACAAGCAGTAAGCTCAGCTTTAAGTGTGTGCGTGTGTGTGCGTGTGTGTGTGTGTCTTCCTGAAGATCTGCATGATTCCCTGGATTTGCAATGCTAGAAAGTCTTTTTACATTGCACCACTAGTAGCAGCAGTACTTACTAGTGCAAAGTGAATATTTGTGACAATATTAAACTTTTTTTGACGTGTGTTGGTGTTTGGTGATTCTTTCTGGCAAAGGAATGATTGGTGCTTTGGAGAAGGGTGGGGAAGATCCCTGTGTGTTTTAAAAGCAATGGAAACAAACTGGGAATATTTAAAATAAAAACTTGATTCAATTATAGATTCCAGATATTTTCTGAGAAATGTTTTCCTCTAGCAAATGTATCTTTACACAACAGTGTTAAAATGTCCCACCAGATTTCAGCCTTGGGTTGAACACACTTGCACACCTCTTTGACACAAGAACTGCTACATGTTGTGTCCTTGAGTTGAATCAGCACTGACTGATGGTTAATATTCTAGGACCAGGCTTTACTTCCACCCCACTTCCTTGCAGGTTCACCAGTTTTAGCATAAGGCATAATCTGATGGTGTTTGTGTAGCTTGTCCCTTCAATATTGAAGAGGAAGAGCACATGTGTTGCGTGGAAGAGTTCTAGGTTTCAAAGACTCCACTCAAATCCTGGAGGGCAGCTGTCATTATATAGACAATGTGGAGCTTAATGGGAGAACATAGTTTCCTGTGTTCTAAAAGGCAATCCAAGTGATACTGTAAAAACTACTACTGTTAAAGTATACACTACATATTTTGGTACAGTGGTATCTTGGTTCTCAAACGCTTTGGTTCCCAAACGCTGAAAACCTGAAAGTAAGTGTTCCGGTTTTCAATCGTTTTTCGGAAGCAGATCATCCAATGCATCTGTCATATATTGTTTCCAGGGCGCCTGCACCAATCAGAAACTGCGCCTTGGTTTTCGAACATTACAGAAGTCAAACAGACTTCTGGAGCAGATTGTTTGGTACTTATTTTTTTGCTATTTATTTTGCCTTTTCGTTTTTGAGGCTTTTTCGGTTTATTTGTTTTTGTGACTGTGGAACCCAGTTCAGCCACTGATTGATTGATGGTGTGACTGCAGAAATGGATAAAAGCCCCCCATCCAAACAATATAATCAGTGTAGGTAAGGAAAAAATAATAATTTTAATTTTGATCATCTACAATACTGTCTTACTTGTTTTATAGTACAGGACATTGATTTTGCTTTTATTTTATGGGTCAATGGTCTCGTTAGATAGTAAAATTCATGTTAAATTGCTGTTTTATGGATTGTTTTTTAAAAGTCTGGAACGGATTAATCCGTTTTGTATTTCTATGGGAAAGCGTGTCTTGGTTTTGGAACGCTTTGGTTTTGGAACGGACTTCTGGAACGGATTACATTTGTGAACCCAAGTACCACTGTATTTGAATTTTTAATGCCAGCTGATGGACTGAAAAAAAATTAAGATTTGGTTTGGGGTTCCATACACAATATGGAAGATGAATTTGCACTTGTGAATCATGGGCTATAGCACAGTAATTAATAGCCATCATAAACATAATTCTTCGGTATGGTGAACTTCCACAAATCACAGTTGCTCGTAATTCTTACTTATCAGAAATGCGTTAACGATCAAACTATTTCGAAATATCTTAACTTCCACCTTGATTCAGATAACGAATGCATTTGTCAGTGTTTTACTCAAATGACTGAATATGGTAACAGTCTTTTCAAAGTATTTAAAAATAATAGGACAATGCTTTACATTTTCTGGGGAAATGTGTCATTTATGTATATGCCACAAGGAATGTAAGTCAGTGATGTTAAATGTGCATAACAACTGGCCGTTGTTCACCAGACCTGATGGAGACTGTGCACATAACCCTCCAACGAAGAGGGAATTGTGCAACAGGCCTTGGAGAATTGTGCATATTTTGGCTGAATTTTGTACATTCTCCAGGCAAGATGCACATTCTTCAGTCAGCATGTACAGTTGGAAAAAAACATGCCTTTTTTCTATTTGCTCTGAATGCAATCTGCTCTGTGTGCACCACAGTCCATCCTGGACCCCTAAACTAGTCTGTTGCTATCAGGTGCCATGATGGATGCTGTCCCATTGCCAGCATTGAAATAAGATTCAACAGCTAGTCCAGTTGGCTTCTGTACATGGAATAGGGAGGTGAGCCACCTTGTCCTTTGCCTCAGGCAGTAAAATGTCTTGGGTCGGCCCTGTGGCTTTCCATAATAGTATGAGCGTATGGCATTGAGATTATTTTCAGACACTAAGACATTCAAGCAATAACACTGATGGAGGAATTGATTGGTTGTGTTGCTGGTGTGAAACACTGCAAAGAATACTCCCAAATCTGTCACAAGCCTCTGTGATAATATTTTTAATCTGCAATGAAGAAACACGACAAGAAGCCATTAATCAAGCTATTGGCATAACAGTCAAACCACCAAATACATGGTACTTAATGGTACATTGTCCATATTGGTTGTCTGTGTTCCTGTGCTTGTCAGGTTGTTAGATGCTTGATCTCTCCAGGTCTTCTTTAAAGGCAATCGGGGAGTAAGGTTAAGTCTGTCTCTTTCCGTTGCTTTGATGCAAGGGCAGCACTGGAAAGCTATCTTGAAACCAGAGCGGAACCTGTAAATGGGTGCAAACACAAGCTAAGTGTTACATGGTATAAATGAGGGATGGAGAATCTCAGACTTTAGGGATTCCTCAAGTGTTTTGTCTGGGTGGACTGTGTCTTTGTAGGGTGACATCTCTTGCCTGACAGGGTGGAGAGATAAATCTGTATAGAAATACATGACGTGTGTGGTCGATACCAAAGCATAAGTCACATTGGCTGTTCTGTCTACTTTTGCCTCTGACCCAGCAACCACTAGCGTGTGACCCCCACCCCCAGTATGTAGTCAGAAAAAGCTCCCCATCCCTTGTACAGACTGAGAAGGTAGAAATTCTGCAAAACCTATTATCCATGAGAATCTTGCCATCATGTATGCAAGAGTGCAGCCTCTCCCCCAAACTGGTAAGAATCAGTTTAGGAGGAACCTAATGGCCAATTGCTTGACAAAGGCACAAGGAAGTCTCATGTACAGCAAAAAACTTGGGTTAAGTAAGGGTTTTCAAGGACTATGGTTGGATGAAAGAAGGTGAGGTGCTGAGGTGGCAGAAGGTGGTTGGCTAGAGAATGAATGGTCAAGATGATGTATATTTCCTTATATAGGGTGTGTTCTCCCACAGACGCTTTTGTACTCTGTCCCGTAACACATTATTGAATAAAGTCTGACGAATGAGGAATTTTGTGTGAGCCTCCGTATTGAAGCCCCAAAGGAAATTTTCTCTCCAAAGAAAAATGGACTGTTTCCCTGATGGAATACAGAGGCTATCAAAGGAATGTGATGCACATTTAGAGAAAAGTGCTGTTTTTTGTGGAATTTGTTAATACTGTGCCTGAGAGTAAGCACCATTGAACTCGGTGGTATTTACTTCAGAGCGGGAATGTAAATGATTGCATTGTAAATGTTAGAGGTCAAGCTAAATATGATATAAGGATAAGCCCTGAGCATAGGCCACACTGAGCAAAATGAGCCAATGATCTGATCTGGTATAAGACAGCTTCCTAGGTTCCTATATTTATATACGAGCATTTTTATCCTACACTTCAGTGATACTCCCAAGTTGCTTGCATCCACTTAACGCATGCACTACTCACTTTTGATTAAGGCAGCAATAAATAATTGGGCTATACATCGCAGAGCTCATGGCAAGCAAAAATACCGCCAGGTATACTTGTTGAATGTACTTCTGCCTGTAAATGTCTTTCCGGATGTTCCCCAAGACGAAGTAGAGATGATAAGGGAACCAGCAGATGGCAAATGTGATCACAACTGCAACCATTGTCCTGACAAACTAGAAAAAGGAAAGAGAAATCTTTGAATGCTTTGTCATTCTTCTGGTCCTAGATTTGTGCCTGTGGTGTCAAAGAGGCTGCCACCCATTTCTCGTGAAATACAGGCTTAGGGTGGGTACTCAGGAAGTCTGTGATGCGTTTCTGTGCAACAATTTGTGCCTGGAGTTTCTTATGAACCAAACCAGACAACATGTTAAATGCATAGTTATATTAATGACATGTTTCCTCATTCCTGCAATATATAGTAGTAACTTGTTTATAAAGGCAACTGTGGCTGTGCAGAATGCTGCTGTGATAATGTTGCCGCAAATCCCAGAAACATGCACTTTTTAGGATTGAAAAGTGACAGGTGGTGACTATTCAAGTTGAACTCCCTTAGCTAGCAGTATCTTGCCCTACTTGTTTGCTGCCAATGTATATAATGTTGGTTATTGGGACGCAGGTGGCACTGTGGTCTAAACCACTGAGCCTCTTGGGCTTGCCGATCAGAAGGTCAGCAGTTTGAATCTGTGTGACGGTGGTGAGCTTCCCTTGCTCTGTCCCAGCTTCTGCCAACCTAGCAGTTTGAAAGCACACCACTGCAAGTAGATAAATAGGTACCGCTGTGATGGGAAGGTAAATGGCATTTCTGTGTGCTCTGGCTTCCATCATGGTGTTCTGTTGCACCAGAAGTGGTTTAGTCATGCTGGCCACATGATCCAGAAAGCTGTCTGTGGATAAACACTGGCTCCCTTGACCTGAAGCGAGATGAGCACCGCGGCCCATAGTCACCTTTGACTGGACTTAACCATTCAGGGGTCCTTTACCTTCACCTTTTATTAGAGGCATCATGCTGTAGTACCTATCCCGGACAGCAAAGGGCATTTGCTAAAACTTAGGTGGTAATTTGAAAAATCAAGACTACACATTCCCACAAACTCTGCACCTAATGCGCTCCTACCATTGGTTTGGGAACAGGTATTTGTCATGATCTGTACCTATCCTGTTGTTTTTTAAAGAAATACTGCATACACAGTCTGAGTCTTAGCCGGAGGTGTGTCTGGTCTGTTCTTCTTGCTGATAATGAAACTATGCAGCAGTGAGATTTACCCCTGGGTTCATGTTACCACTGCGCTATAAGCGGCAATTATTAGCTCACGACAACTAACCTTTTTTTTGGCTGTAATCATATGCTGGTAGCTGAGCACATTAGTGTGATCTCCAGGAACAGCATTATTCCACAGAGCCTTTCCTATTGCACTGTATGTGATAAACATCACTAGGAGAGGCAGCAGGTACACTAAAACAATGACTGTAATGTGGTACCTGAAAAAAAGAGAAAAAGAGCTGAGCATGGATAGAGCTTGTTTCCCTTCCTTCAGTCCAAAAAGAACCTCCATGTATTGGGAAGATCAATAAATGCTTTTCTGCCTGAGTTTCCAAAACTTTCCGGGGGCCAGTGGTTTCCAGGGCAACAGTGGCCAGAGCAGTGAATGTAAATGGTATCTTTGTACACTGGGGTAGTTTTTACACACACACACACACACACACACACACACACACCCTCTCTATTCTCCATCAGGCAAGCAACAAGTCATTCTCAGAGTTCAATGGCATGTTCCAATCAGGCAAAAACACTCAAGGAGGATGTGAAGCAAGGCCGGTGAGGGGAAGCTATCAAAACACAATGTACCATTAATGGTCTTTCAAAAGTGATACTCTCCAAGTTATAAACTGCTGTTTAGGGTGACCATTTGCCCTACTTTACCGAGAACTTGCATGGGGTTGGATTAGATGACCCTTGGGGTCCCTTCTAACTCTTAAGGTTCTATAATTTCCGCTGTTTGGAAAGTGTCCTCTGTCAGAAGGCCTGACCAGATATGAAGGGAGAGTAAGAGCCTTGAAGTTGCCCATCAACAGTTAACATGGGGACAACAGACTGAGCAAACCATAGTCTTCTCCACTATGACAAAATGATAGTTAATTTATATTTGAATTATAATGATTATTTCTAAATTTGCAACCATGCATATAAATTAGCATATCATGTATACAGTGTGAATTTGTGTAAAATTTTATGTGTGCCCCCTCCCCCACCTTTTTTTGGTGATGTGACAGTGGCCTCAGTAAACCAGTGGCATGAAGACAGCTTGTCAGAAGGCTACTATTTGTAGAAGATGGTTGATGATAAATGTTCAAGGAGTGATGTTAACGCAATGCTTAAATAACCGTGCCCCCTTTCTGGAGGGAGATGAGAATTGTACCCAAAGCTCCATAAATGTTTGGCCTCCTGAATTCCAGAACCTCATAAACAGAACAAAGGACTTTATGTTTTAGCCTTGAGTGTGGTTTTCCCCGGACTAAAAGGGGAAGAGGTGAGCCAGACAGAGGAAGAGATAAGAACACATGGGGGAAATCCTTCCCTTTGCCACAAATAGCAAGGCTAATCACTGCAAGGCTAATCACTGCAAGGTCTCAAGATACCTCTCCATTTTCCCCGCACTCTTTTTATCTACTGGACCCAAGGCCTGCTTTTTGAGGTCACACCGCTTCCCCCTTCTTTTTGCGTCCACCACATTGCCATGTTTTGACTAAACATTTTTTTCACTATCGGTAATCAACTGTCAAAAATTGTCTTACAGATTTAATGGGACTTTTACTCTATAGAAGTGTTGCTTCATATCACAGTGAGGGCATCCCATTCAGTGCCAGATTTTGATTTGATATTTCTCAAACAGGAAGCATGGCGATTGTTCAAACAGATGCTCCTTGCTGTTCCTTGTTTCTGTGTGAATCTAGATTGGGCCAGAAGATTACATATCTGTGCCTTTCTCATCAATTTCTTGCAACGGGGAGAGTGCTGCTACTGAGGTAAGTGCTTCGCTTTTTGTGCTGGGACAAAGGCAACCCACCCTGCAACTTTAATTAGAAGCTTGCTCCCTGTGATCCCTTCCGCTAAGCATTTTCTGTTCAATATGATGTTTCATTAGGAATGAATTGCCCCATATTTGTGACACTATGCTATTTTTCAGTTAAAAGAAAAAAGAAATCTAGTAATGAAAGTGTAGAGCAGGAAGGACTAATTAAAGGACAATTACAGGCTAAAGCAATTAAAGTTGGCAGCTGCAAAGAGGAAGCTTTTAGGTAAAGATACAGTAGCTCTGAAAAGCCTCAGGAATATTTTGCTAGAAATTACATGGAAGCTAATGTTGCAATTGACTTTTAAAGACAAGATGAGAGGGTAACACAGGCACCCCAAAGCCCTCCAATGCTATGACATTGCCAGAATTGTCCAGCAAAGGCATCTAAACCAATTACTAGTATGGAAGGAATACTGGTATCCCTTTCCCCCCAAGGATTTAAAAGTCTTGGGATGGTCCTGCCATTCAGTTAACTCGGATATGTCTGAAGGATTTTTAATTGACGTATGAAGCCCTGTTTGAATTAAATTTGATCACCTTGAGTTCCTGGATCCAACCCTCATTCCCCCATCACAGAATGTCACAGCCGAATGTCATAGACTTCTTTCACTTTAGAAAACTGCAACTTCATTGAAATCTGTGGATCAAACACCCTAAATTGGCAGTATCCCTGATTACTGCATGAATATTAACATGGTCACCTGTTTGCCTCCACTCTCCTCCATCTATAAAGAAGACTTAGTAGTAACATAGATTCTGGCTGAAAACAGATGGTTAAGGCAAGATTTTCAGCAACATCATTCGCGTTCTCTCTTTCCCCCTTAAATCAAGAGTTCTCAGCTGCTAACATGTATTTTGGGGTTCAGGATTTGGGATGTTCTTACGTGATGAGATGTTTACGATGAACGTCATCTGGCCAGGCAACAACACATTTGGTCATTCCATAGTCGACACGAATTTGTGCATAAAAGAACTGTGGGAAAGCAAGTCCAAAAGCTACCAACCAGATTATTCCTATGACCACTTTGGTGTACCCAGCAGAGAGCTTTTGCCTGAAAGGGTAAACTATAGCCATATACCTGAAAAGAAGAGAGAAAGAATTAGGCCGCAGTTCAGCCTGCACAAAATTGCAATTCCTAGCAACCATTTGCAAACAGCAGCACCCAGAATTCTTTGTCGGGAAGACTGTGCTCTCTGCTTTGAAGGTATAGTGTGTACACAGCCATATTCACAATAAACAATTCAAACATTTGTAGAAGAGGCAAAGCATTATCCCCTCCACCCTACACTACTGTGTACATTTATGTGGAAAGAAATCCACAGATCTAAAGGACTGTGGGAAATGCTTGGTGTGTACAAATGAGTCTTCTGAGCATTCACTCCCAAGCCGATTCTGAAACTTGGGGAACTTCTGGAGTGACCTCTAATAAAAAGCTGTGGCGAGGGGAATATACAGCTCTACTTCAATATTTGCATGCCTCCAGATTTTATAATGGAGTTCTCTAGTTAAAGAATGCATACAAATATGCATAGATTGGTGTAAATAAGGCTAGACTAATTAGTGATTTGTATGAGCTTTGTGAGGGGCAATCATTTATTTTTTTAAGAAAAAGTCATGCTGCTGCCACAGGCCTGATTTGTTCACTGAGCAGTGGAAATGTTTTCCCCTCAGCCTCTCTCCAACCCTTGCGCCTTCCAGTTTAAATGACATGTTGTGCATTTTATCTCACACCTGTTCTGAACACTCATCTTGGGTTGCTGACTGACACATGACCAGGAAGCCAGTGTGGCCTGCTTGATAAATGTGCTCTGTGATCGTAGCACACACGTACTGTAGGACACACAGAAAATGACATTTTCGACAATAATTGATGTTGCATGGCCAGTGTGGCTGAGTTTTTCCAAAATTGGTAGCTTTTTCTAACGCCAAGGATAGGATTTATGATCCCAGGGTTTTGTATACCTAAGTAAGTGGCTCTGCTGAGAAGAATTATTTGTGCAATGATTAATTCCTGCCTCCTTGTAGTTTGTTTACTCTGAGATTGCAGGAAGTACAGTAATTCAGGGCAAGTTATTCCATGGAAGTGCCATAGCGATGGATGAATGAATGTCTCAGTTTTGGTTTCTCCAGGTTTCTATTTTTTTCCCATTCTTAAATTCATCTTTTCATATTTCCACAGCAATTTGTGATTTAATCTTTTTAATGCCTCATGCAAATTTGTCAGCAACTTTGGTGCCATTTTCTACATGGACCTTTGTCCATGTAGTCTTAACCAATATCCACATTTTTAAAATATACCTCCCCAATATAATGCATTTTGTATGTTATTTTCACTAACAAGCATTTTTATGCACACTTCCCCCCTAATATACCCATTTTTGAACATGCTAGTTGGAGAATAGCATTGCAAAATTCAGTGAAGTGCTACTTTTGAAGTGTTTCGGTTTACGTATTGGTTCAATAATGTTTCTCATTAAAAAGCAAACAAAATAAAATTTCTCCCCCATAGCTTAGTGATAGGGCACCTGCTTTGAACACTAATAAGAATTTAATTATTTGTACCCCACCCATCTGACTGGATTGTCCCAGGCACTGAGTTGAAGGTTCCAGGTTCCAGGTTCAGTGCCTGACAACTTCAGACAGTGCAAGGAAAGAGAGCAACTGCTAGTCAGTATGTATAGACAATAGAACACAAGAGTAGTCCTGCTGGATCAGGCCCCAGGCCCATCTAATCCAGGATCCTGTTCTCACAGTGGCCAACTAGATGCCTATGGGAAGCCTGCAAACAGGGCATGAGTGCAACAGAGCTTTTCCTGGCAATTGGTATACAGAGACATACTACCTCCAACAGCTGAGGGAGAACATGGCTCCTGTGGTTAGTAGCCATTGCTAGCCTCCATTTTCCTAACGCTCTTTTGGGGCCATCCAAGCTGGTGACCGGGATGCGGGTGGCGCTGTGGGTTAAACCACAGAGCCTAGGACTTGCCGATCAGAAGGTCGGCGGTTCGAATCCCCGTGACGGGGTGAGCTCCCGTTGTTTGGTCCCTGCTCCTGCCAACCTAGCAGTTCGAAAGCACGTCAAAGTGCAAGTAGATAAATAGGTACCGCTCCGGCGGGAAGGTAAGTGTGTGAGATAGACCAACAATCTGATTTGGTACAATGCAGCTTCCTATGTTCCTAACACAACTTGTGCAACAGTACTTGTCCTGTTCAATTGATATATTGTCTTGTCGATTCTTAACTTTTGCACCTTTGAGTGAATCAAAACCCAAACAAAAAATATTAGCTTCCAATTACTTACTGCCAAGTTACGACAGCCTCTTTGCTTGGAAGATCTGTCCGGAGCTTTTGCAGAATGTATAGAATAAATTTTAGGGGTGCCAACTTTTTCTGGCATGGCTTCTGTGTCTTAAAAAGCCACATGACAAGCAGAAGTTTAGCAGGCAAAGCTTCCCCACATTTTAGCCGTGTAGGGAGGAAGATAACTTCATCCATTTGTCACACATGGCGCAGGAAAATCTGGCACCCCTAATCCAAACAGCAAGAAATGATGGCTTGTTTTTGTAAACTTTTCCAAGGAAGATAAATGCAGCCTACCTGTTATCCTGAGAAATCTTTTATGACTAGCAGTAGTGTGAAGGGAAGAAAAACAGAAGAGGCAGCCTCCCAAGCAGGAAAAGGTGGCAATCCAAAAAGGCTGAGCTGAGGCTGGTGTAAGTCTCCGAAAGGGAGCATTCTGGGGCAGGACTGGGAGGGTGGGCCTTAGGCTGGATCCTAAGTAGATTCAACATAGTTATGTGACCTGGCAACCCAGCACAGAACACTGTTTTAAAGACTTGTTTTTCCTCTGCCAGACTTAGGCAGGGCAGCAGCATCCGCCTAGCTGCTGAATGGGATTTGGATCAGGTGTAACTTTATGCCAACTTTATTTCGACTGGCTTTCTTTACACCAGCTTCTTGCACTTAGGGTAGCTCCCTAAAGAGTGGTGCAGTATAGTTATGACACAAACCTTGTGCTATATAAAAATGGAAGTTCAACTTTTCCTACGTAACTAATAAAAATAAAAAAGGCATTAGATTTATAAGTTCTTCCCCAAGAATCCCGAAGTGGGAGATGTAGAGAAAATAAACTGATCTGGAGGACTGTTTTTTTAAAATAAAATTGTGGTAAGCTCCAGATTACACAATGTATCTGTTACCAGCAGCCCTTGACTTCGAACCGGAAAAAGCTACTTCTATTAAAGTCATTAATCTTTCCCAGAAACTGATTTATTTCTGTTTTCATGATCGACTACTACTGTCTACCCAACCAAGGAGTAGGCTTATCTGCGTAATAGCACATATTGCTTGCATTCTGCAAGTGTGGCTATATTTGGGTTGTACTGGCTGATTCAGGTTTGTGAAACGGGAACCCCTACAAGCCTGCGTTTTGCCCCATGAGCAGTTTGGCTTGCTTTCTGAACAATGCTATGCCTGGCTGATTCCACATTTGATATTTGCTTATTCCTCACTCACCTCTGCCTCCTGAAAGGAAATGTCTGCACAGTTCTCTTTTCTTCCTGTTTGGGTTTTTCTTTCTGTGGCTGACAGTGCAGCCCTATTAATATACCGGTATACCCACTCTGAAGTAAGCCCCAGTTGAGTTTAGTGGGACTTACGGTACTCTCAAGTAAGTCTATATAGGCTGGGAGCCTCATATTGGTCCTCCCCTCCATTTCTTTCCACTTGTGCAAATCCAAGGGTTCACCAAAGCACACAGAGACCTCCTTATACAGTGGTACCTCAGGTTAAGAACTTAATTTGTTCTGGAGGTCTGTTCTTAACCTGAAACTGTTCTTAACCTGAGGTACAACTTTAGCTAATGGGGCCTCCTGCTGCCACTGCGTGATTTCTGTTCTATCCTGAAGCAAAGTTCTTAACCCGAGGTACTATTTCTGGGTTAGCGGAGTCTGTAACCT
This sequence comes from Podarcis pityusensis, assembly GCF_964106645.2. Lineage (NCBI taxonomy): Eukaryota > Metazoa > Chordata > Lepidosauria > Squamata > Lacertidae > Podarcis > Podarcis pityusensis. The sequence continues at coordinate 71,608,230 of NC_138032.1, read as the reverse complement.
GAAGCGTCTGTAACCCGAGGTACCACTGTATGCCATATCGACAATATGACAATTGTCTCACACCCTTGGACTTTATTGTTACTAGGAATATAGGAACCACGCAGACACTGAACATAATGGGGAAATACAGTGTTTTACATCTGGTTAAAACGTGGGAGTTTATGAATTCTAAATTAATTTGAACGCAGGAGCTACACTGACATACTTTAGTATTCTTTGTATGTTATTATTACCTAAATATTTGATGACTAGTACGTTGGGTGTTTCCCAGAGGTGACTTTTGTCCTGTTGACTCTAAGTGAAAGATGTTTCTGAACTGGCAGGATCTTGCTAACTTGTCCTTTTTTTGACAAGAGGAAACGGAACCTAATTTGCATTGTCCTCCTCAGAAATAAGGCATTCAGATATTTCCTGTATTGTAGGTTATGAGTCACTGTCTGTAAATGATGTGTGAACAAGGACTCACTGTAACACTAAACACTAAAACAAAAACAGATAAATAAGAAGATCAAGTACTGGTATATTTGTAAGTCTTGCTGGAGATTAAAAAAAACCTAGGGAACAGAATGGGACTTTCAGAAAATGATCAAGGTAGTAGAAGCTATGTAGCAGCCCGCTGAAACTTCTGTAATATCGCCTTTTTGATTTGGTAGTGAGAAACAATTTCCATAAAGTTTAAATTATCATAAATAGGAATGGACGGTCTTTTTGTGTCCTGCAGAGTGCTTCCCTGCTGAATTATAAGACTCAGCCAGACTCTGCTATGGTTGAAAATCACATTTAACCTTTGACTTAGGGATCTGCTTTTACTCTGTTATATAAGCTCTTTGATAGCATGAAGGGGCGGTACCTGGGTCTACTGGGTACCAGGCTGTGCAGATTTCAGCAACTTCAGAGTGTAGCCCCTGATGTAGGCATCTTAAAGGAACCAGATGGAGCTGTTTGGGAGCTGGTGGTGTGCATATGAGCAAGGAAAGGGAAGTGTTTTACCAGTGAACCCTTTAAATATTACATCTTTCAGTGCAAAATAATAATTCAGGATCAGAATATAATGTCCCCTTTGTTCATTATCCCATGTTCCAAATGCAAGTTCCAAGTCATAGTACGGCAACTTGATTCCGGCTGTATTTAGAAGTGCTGTGTGTGTGTGTGTGTGTGTGTGTGTGTGTGTGTGTGTGTTCGTTCCCAAGTATAGGCCTGTTCCCCTTGACTACAATCTTAAACATACTTACTAGAGAGTAAGGGTGCAATTCTATGCATGCTTACTTGGGAATAAGCCACCGTGAACACAAAGGGGCCTCCTTTTGAGTAAACATGCATAGGATTGTGCTGTAGAACTCAGTGAGATCTACTTTTAAGTAAATATGCCTAGATTTGTAAAAATTCAGCTGCTTTTCCAGTTTGGTTAGTATAACTTCTTTCAACACAGCTTTTACAAGTTAACCCTTTTAAAAAAAATAAGAATAGGATAACAAAATTTAGCTCAACTTCAAAACTCTTACCTCTCAGCAGCAAGAGCAGTCATAGAATAAATGCTCACAAACATTGCCGTAACAGGAATAAAGTTAAGAAACCGACAGAATCCCTCACCGAAATACCAGACGTTGTGGCTGGCATAAATAAAATTGAACACTGTGTTCAAGGCAGTCATTAGCAGGTCAGAAAAAGCCAAGTTAACAATAAAATAGTTGGTAACAGTCCTCATCCGTTGGTGAGACAGGATAATCCAAATGACAGTGCCATTGCCCACAACCGATACGATGACTATGAATAAATAGGTGATAGCCCAAAGTGCTATTTGCCAGCCAGGCTGAGAAAACGCGGTCTGGTTGACATGGTCTATGGAAATGTCATCCACTGAAATGTTGCTTATGTTTGAGGAGGAAATTGTCTTCATAACTTTCTTCAGTTCACTGTCGAAAACTGTGCGAAATGGGATTACTTTCTTACAGCAGTCCTAGCATTGTTGCTGTGAACTCGCAGTTTGGAGATCTTCAGAACATGACACACTGACTTTGATGTGCATCCCACATTCAGTTTAGAGATCTTCCATGCACCACACAATGGTTTTCCACAGGAAGCGATTACAGCTCTTCTATGCTCATATCCACCACAAATCCATTTGAATATCTGCTGGTGTTAATGACCAACAGAAATATGCAGAAGATCTGTGATAAGAAGAATCTTCCGAAGAATCGAAGTGTCAGGTTATGGTAACTCTATTAAAATGTGTTGTTTTTTTAAAAAAGAAGAGATCAAAAGATATCGCAGCATGGAGTTGCTGGACTTTAATTCTCCCTTCCTTTGTAACACTGAAACATTTTGGAAGCAGGCAAACAGGCAAAAAAAAATCTACAGGCTTAATGAGAATTGAAAAGAGGCGGAGAGGCTAGAATATACAATAGCTAACGAAATCCAATTTCGTGACGCTGGAGTTCCACCCCTTGCCCCATGTTTTTGTAGTAATCTTCATAGCTCTGTTCCTCTCAGGTTTAAAGCGAAGAGCGTCAGAGATTTTACCCTATTAGGGCCAATACATTTATCCTTTGCATATCCACAACTCACATTTAATTTGGTGAGAGTTTCACTAAGAACTTGGCCTGCAGTGTGCCATAAATATTATTAGGAGGGTTTGCGAGAACAGTTCCAAAGCAACTAGACAGAAGACAGTAAAAATGTATTCAGGATTGTGAAATCCATCTCCTCCTGACTGCTGTGAGAGCTTCACAGAAGCTTACACATTGGACTGCGAACAGTGGCTGGGAGCTCAACTGCTGTGAACCATATTCTGCTCAGAGGTAGTCATTTTCATCCTATGAAAAGATCCCAATCTCAAGAACAGCCTTCCTGAGAAGGCTCTGTGAAGCACAAGGGAATGTCACAGGAAGGAAATACTGTTCCCCCCCACCCATGTAAGCATAAGGGCTTTCTGCCTATGCCCAGGAGTTGGTTGCTTGGATCCCATACATTATTTTCTCCTAATAAAATGGTATTTTATTGATGCAGTGAGTTGCCTTCAAAGTGTCTTAAAATATGCCTAACTTATCTATGACTACTATTTATTCTTATTACTAGGCCTGTATAGTCTAAAACAGTTTCCTGAGATGTGCCCATTTATTTTTTTCAAACTTTTAAGTAATTGCACCACACAGAAAACCATCTCTTTTACTGTGTATTTAAATCTTCAGTGGAAATTCTGAGATTATCCCATTGCTCTGAGACTACCCTTAAAATGTAGTTAGATTTCCACTATATTTAAACTGGATAATTCAAGTCTGTTGAGAAATTTCTGCAGAACAGTAGCTTATCCCATTTTTAAAAAAAAGCAACACAGGGAAAACCTCTGGTAATGAAATAGCTAGCATGCCATAGGTGTATAAGCACTATTTTAAGAATGTTCTGTTCACCATCTAAAATCATGTAGTCTACTACTTGAAAGCCAAAGTTATGAATCCAAGCTCTGACTAGTGTGCACCATTGCCAGAAGACTACGTCTAATGTAACCTGTAGCACAAGACTTTGTTTTAAACCAAACAGTGTCCAACCTTGAGTCAACATTGTTTCACCCCAACTTCCCCAGCTACTTATTCATATCAGTACATTTCCATATATCAGTTCACCTGTGCAAGTGTACCTATAAAAATTCCTGGCCTGCAAACATTTTACTAGCACATGAAGAAGTTACGTAGCCTTAGTTTCTATGCTGGCCACAGAGGAAAGGAAAGTTCTTCTTCAACCAGTATGGAAATGTAGGCTACTACTAAGCCATGTAGGCTAGCACCAAGCAACCAATCACAACAACAGTCAATTGCCTTCTACCAAGGGGTCTGGCATAGGTACAGAATAGTTTGTTCTAATAGTCTGTTCACTCAGCTGCATGGAATTCCTGGTGGCCTATGGCGACCAGGCAAATGGTTAAATACAAGTTCTGCTTTCATGTTTCTTATCATCAAATACTTTCTGCTAGAGACACTTGAACATCTCTCTAGACGCTACTTAAAGAAAAAGAGCCACTCTGTATACTGTAGAACAGAGGTAATTTAGTTAGTGCTTTCTGCAAAATCTCCTGTCTGCCAAATGTGCAATTATTAACAGGGACATTATATACCGTTACCCTGGGATGAGGTGAAAAAAGTACCGGACTATTTGAGATGTCCCAGCTTTATTGAAGATGCGCTTTAAACCTTGGATAGCTTCCAAAACACATTTAAATTGAAGAGGTTTAAAAGAGCATCAACTCAGAACTGACTTGTGTAAACAAGTCCTTAACGGATAAACCATTTTAAGAATGCAATATTTAAATGTTAATGCCTGGAATATTCATGTGGAAAATAATCATGTAAGCCATCTTTGAACTTTTTAATGCATCCTCACATATTCTTGCATAGTTGCATTAAAATTCTAGCACATGAAAAAGGAGAAGGCTTAAACTATTGGACATTGTCTATGTGGACAAGGACAGTACTTCATTAGACCCAACATTACCAGTGACCAGTCAATTTAATGTTATACTGTACTTTATTTAAATTATTGTTTTGTAAAAAAACAACCATATAGCATTTCCAAGAGTACTCTGATAAGCTGAATATGTGCAATTACATTCTTTCTGTGTTAGTTTCACAAAGGGAGTTTGATTCTCTAGAAGATGAATAAATATTTACACTGAGTATATATATGAAAGAGATCTGTTCCATTTTACTGTTAGATCCTTATAAGGGGATATACTTCTCTCTGGCTAGCAGAAAGGTTCTGTTCTGTTCCAAAAGGAAAACATGCTGAAAGGTCACTTGTAGAAAGCCCAATAGACTTCCAGGGAAATCACTATGACTTTACACAGTGGAAAACACAGCATAATTTAGCTAGTGATCTTAACAGTTTTAAGATACTCTTCATAAGAGAGAGATATAACTAAGAGCAAAATCTACTTTTTTTATTAGAAAACACAGGGCTTTATCAAAGACAAAGCGTAAGATTACATTGAATGCTTGTTGCAGAAAGCAAGAAAACCTGAAAAACCATTGAAATGTTTTAATATCAGACACTTTCAGATTTCACAGCTTCTATAATGCAAATCATTTCTCCTCAATTCCTTCATTCATTCATTCGCTTGCTTGTTGGCAAGTGGGCAAGAACAAATTCAGCAGTTGTTAGCAGTGTCAAAGAGCTATTCTTCTTCAAGAAAATAGCTTTCTTGTGTAGGGCTTAAAGTGAGGCATTTCTTTCTTTTTCTCAGCTAGCTTAATATCAATCACATATTCTCTTCATGTTTGCTCAATAATACAGCAAAACAATTCACATTTTTTTCTTGCTATTTGCCATTGGGAGAGTGCTTGAACTCACTTTGTGAGTCCTATAGCATCTTCATCCAATATGCCAACGTTAGATTCACAATGCTAGGAACAAAACCGGGACATCTGTATACAGTGGTACCTCGGTTTACGAACTTAATCCGTTCTGGAAGTCTGTTCTTAAACTGAGACACGCTTTCCCTAGCGAGGCCTCCCGCAGCCTGTGCACTTCCACTGTTCTGGCTTCCATTCTTAGACCGAGGTAAAGTTTGCAAACCGGGACACTACTTCTGGTTTTGCGGAGTTTGTAAACTGAATCATTTGTAAACAGGGCTGTTCTTAAACCGAGGTACCACTGTACTACAATGGAACATTTTTTCTGTTGTTGGTGTGAATGGTTTTCAGCTTATTTGATTCTTGACAATCGCCCATTGCGTTTGTCAAGAGAAAGAGTGGCACCTTTGAAGGAACGCCCACTGATCACAGTCACACCAATTCTCCAGTAAACAAGACAAGTGGGGGCCCCTCCACCTGTTCTCTTTTTTCTTCCTAATGTAACCCTAATGTCTCAACAAATGAAACCGACCTATGGAAAATGTAACTTGAAAAAAGAGACATTGCACATACCTTTGTAAACCAAGAAAACTTTAATATTATTTAAAAAAAACAACAGGACAAGTGGGGTGGGGCTTTTACAGCACATTCCCACACATGCTTATTCGGAAATTATTATTATTATTATTATTATTATTATTATTATTATTTATATCCCACCCATCTGGCTGGATTTCCCCAGTCACTCTGGGCAACTCCCAACAAAATATTAATAGCACGGTAAAACATCAAACATTAAAAACTTCTCTAAACAGGGCTGCCAAATGAGGCTTATTCCCAAGTAAGTGGGATATCTAACGATATCTAGAAGGGTACTTGTGTTAAGGCTGCCACCGCACGTGAAAGACAAATTTATTATGACATCAGCGCTTGTGAATTAAACGTCTGCTTCATCCGATGCAATGGAGCATAGTAATCAAGTGTCAGAAACACACACACACACGTGTAGACGCTGGAGCTCGATGAGAACGCGCAGCCTGAGGCGATTCAATCAGAGCTTAAACAAGCGCAGCGGGAGCTTCTCCGAGGGCGCGAAAAATCCCCGGGGCTGCGGCTCGTTTTGAGGTGCGAAAGCGGCGCAGTCTCCGACTAGCTGCCGCTCCAGGAAGCCGGGGCGCCGCCGCTTTCTCGCCTCTCCCTTCCCGGCTGCCCTCGGGGACACAGGCAGGCTCCTCCCGCCGTCTGGCGCAGGCGAGCCGCTTCCAGAGAAGAGCAGAGCAGGCGCCGCCGCCGCCGCCGTCGCTCGCGGCCTGGGGCTCCGCAGGTGGCTGGCGGGCGGGAGGAGCAGGAAGCGCGGCGGCAGCGGAGGGATTATTGGCGGAGGGGAGGCGCCCGGGCCGCGGCAGAAGCAGGCCGAGGGAGGAGGATGGCGCGGTCGACGGGAGACTCGGAGCAGGTCCGCTACTGCGCGCGCTTCAACTACCTGTGCCTCAAGTTCACGCTCATCACCTACTCCACGGTGTTTTGGGTGAGTGCGAGGGGCGGGCGGGCCGGACCTCCGTCAGGCGGCAGCAGCTCCCCTGTCGTAGGGTGTAGCCGCCGAGCTGGGGCAGGCAAGAAAGAAGGAAAGCGGAGCGACGAGCTGCCACGGGGGGGGGGGGGGAGAGAAGAAATGCCCCTCCGTGCCCGCGCAGGGTTGCCGCAGGGATGCCCTCCTGCTGCCTTTTGTGTTTTTTCTCACAGAACCGGGGCGACCTGTTAGCAACAGGTGTGGTGCGATGTGGGTAAGGCTGCTGGAAAGAAGCACCAGGAAACGCGCCGGCCGGCCGCAGCGTTTGGGAATGAGGGGGGTTTTGTTGTTGTTGTTCAGGGAGTTGCGCACAGAAACCACACACACACACACATGCCTCCTCCTCCTCCGAACACGCCGGGGCGGTCCGTCTAGTTGCAAAGGTTTCCAATCCCACCCAGTGACGGGAAAGCAAACAGCTCGCTCGATAAGCACGTGCTTTTATTTATTTATTATTTTGTTAGTGGGAGGCTATTCCGTGGTTTAAAATAACGCCGATTTCAAAGTATGTAACGGAGGAGACCCTTCAGGGGTGCGGTCAGAATAGCTGTAGCTTGACTTGTGCGGTGAATTTAGCTGTAGGCTTTTAACTTGGCAAACCAGTGCCCTGACTCAGTCGAGGAAGGAAAAAAAAGGCATTAAAGTGCTTGTGACACCTGCTGCCTTTCTCTAAAGCGATCATATGCTAGCAGTGGCTATTAGAAAAGGCAGGGTCATATTTCCTTGTCATCTCCTCCTGCCCTGAAATTTTCTTCTGGTTCTTTCGAACCATTAATAATAAAATAATTCATTTTTGCAGTAAAAATTGTTTAAATAGAAATAGTCTCTGAAAATTGTACATATGCTTAATTTTTTTGTGTTGTCACACACCTATCATTCTGCAACCAACATTGCAAACACACAGGTTTGTTAAGAAGTGCAGAAGAAGATAAAAACCATGCATTTATGTGGCCTGCATAGTTCTGAGTTCAAAGTCTCAATTTTTGCTTGTGGCACACCCCACATTAGTAGGGAGGCAAATTTTAACCTATAAGGAAATATTTAATGAATTAGTCACATGGATGAATTGATAAGAGCTTGCAGGTCTAATTCAAACAGACTGTTTTGTTTACAATTGCCACCATTTCCTTCCCTTCCCTTTTCTCTCTTTACTGTGTTGAATATAGATTAAACACCTTGGGACAGGGATCTGTGTGTGCTTGTTCCTTGTAAAACACTTATTACACAGTAACAATGTAATATGACTGACTGACTGAATAATATTGCTCCCAATAAGACTTATTCCAGTAAAAGCCCCAAGCTTTCATGCTATTTGAAAGACAGTTCAGCTGTCATTTTGGATTGTATTCATACTTATACTGGATTAATTAACCATTAACACATGAGGATCTGGACTGGACTTAATGTTCCCTGTTACTATGAATAATAGTTTATGCGGAGTGTTAGATACACACACACTTCTCTCTTCTTCTGCACTGGCTTTGGTCTGGAGAGCCTGGTTTGTTTAAACTAGAGTTCCCTGTTTAGATGAAATAAGATACTGTGGCTTAATGTTTGCTTACTAATCAGTACATTATTCCAGGGCCAGGAATTAACCTAAAGCTAAAGATGAAAAGAGGGGCTTTAGTTTAAACAAACCAAGTTATCTGCACTGAAGAGGACTTGCAATGGGAGGGGCAAAAGAGAAGCATAAAGTTTTGACACTCGTTCTTGGCTTCATGGTTTATGAAGCTAGGAATAATTAAGTCTGAACTGACTCTTACTTTGTTCATTATTGTATCTTCAGATCTGTGACTATCGCTCAATCAATACACAACACCGCTTAACATGTAGCTCAGTTAACACACAATGCCCAACCATGATTTTGTGGCTGGGAGTACATTGCGAGTTTGCACGTGCTCTTATTCCCTCCCCTCCTCCACTTCCTGAGGTTTTTCTAGCTCACATTGCTGTGATGTCCAAATTGGCACCTTATGATTTTGCTAACCTCTGAATCATGGTTTGCAAACCATCTTCAACGTTTCAAATTCTGTTTAACATCATGGCAAACTATGGTTAGTAGCTGGAAATAGATGGAGGAGGGTAGATTGTGGTCTGCTGGTGAACTATTGGCCAATTTTGGGTGAACAACCTAGTTCAGTTGTGGGTAACATTTGTCCCTGCAGGTGTTGCTGCACTCCAACTCCCATCATGCTTGCCATTGGAGTTCAACCACATGATCTTACCTCCTTTAAGTTGTGTTGTTGGGTTTCTTGCAAAAAATGCTTGACTAAATGCATTTTGATCTCTTAAGAAAAGAGTGCACATTTTGAATCGGTTAACACCCGTTTGTTGTGCTTTCATTGTTTAGAGGACTTGCATTCTGGATATGAACTCTTGCTTTGTAAATATGAAATATTTTGGTGGACCCCTGGGCTTCTTAAGAAAAGTAAAACAAGACTTGTCTTGTGGGTATCGTCTTTCATTGGGCAATAATGGCTGCCTCAACAGTGAGTAAGCTGAATGAGATGAAAGGTTAGGTAGCAGTTGCTCTGTCAAAATATTGTTCTGTTTCACTGAAGTGAGTTGAAGAGGTTGTTGGGGTCATGGAACTACTGTAAACTTAAGATCCAGTTGAAAGTGTGAATGTAGAGGCCTAATAATTGTGTTTGTGCATGCATTGTAGCTTTCTGTGTATTAATTATAGGAATCACTGCCGGATAATTCCAGTTTTCATCAGCATAATTCTACCTACATTGGGGGACGGAACTTACTGATCTGTTTTATTAATAATGCCAAAAATCATTTTAGAAATATTTTGTCTATATTTTTTGATGACTCAAGTTTAGCTGGAACTGTTTGGATCTTCAGAAGGTGTCTTAGAGGATCCCGAGCTGATATCATCTGAAGGATTACTCACTTTCTTCACTCTATTTAGGCATCACAGCTAATAGATCCTCGACTGAAATTCCACTGAAGGTTCATGCTGTTCTTTATCCTTATGGGGAAATTCCTTACTTTCGTGTGACGCTAGCTGATTTCCTATTTACAGTTCAAGTTATCTGTATTCCAGGCGGCAAGGATGTAGGTCCCTAGTTCCCAGTTCCTTATTATTAGTTCCCAGTTCAACAGAGAGCTGCATGAGTAGCCTAAATGAGGAACTGAATTTCATAACATCTTGGCACCCCAAAATGAGATTTGGGGCTACCTCATACCTTACATCTCCATGACTGGGAGGCTGTTTCCTTCAAGATACAGCAGAGACATGTATCCCTGAATGTGCAAATATGGTACCTAAGTGTGGATGGGGGCAGGGACAAATGTTTGAACCCCTGATGCTTCTCAGGATGACGTGCATGAGGCTTTTGAAGCAGGGCTTGTTTGTGCACCCTGCCTCCCATCCACAGATACAGCGTTTGCATATTCTGAGAAATGCACAAACATGCCTCCTTATTCTCTCTGGTCAAAAGCTTTGCTTTTGCACAACACACGATTCCACCCTGGTCATTCAGTGTCACAGTGTCAAGCCTTATGTTCTAACCAGCTCACATATGCCCAGGAAGGCTGGCACTTCTTTGTATAATGATGCACACATTCCTATTTATGGATGAAGGCTTCAACCAAAAGTCAGACTTTTCTAGAAAGAAGCGACTTAAGAACCTCAAATGGAGAGGCCTCTCCCAGCCAATACACTTTTGTCATAAAAGATTGGTGAGAGGATCACTCCTTCTTTCTCAGTTTATTTTAAACTGCCTTCTTTGGCAGTTTTTCTTCCTCAGAGGAATTTTTATTGAGGGAAAAGAAACCTTTTTAAAGCTATGCTTATTTTTAACTTTGATAAATGCAATGGTTTATATTTCTTAGAAGTATATTTTGGCACTGCTTTTTTATATATATATAAAAAGGATTTCCCCTTAGTTCTCCGGCTCTCTTGGTTATTGATGGGAGAAATTTTGAAGCTGTGTGTTGAGATATGGGAGCTCTAAAAATACAATTCAGGATTGGTCACTCGGGCCATATGGAGACAGGACCTTTCACCCCAGAGCTAATAGTACTGTGGGGAATATTTCCACCAAGATCATGGTTGAGGGGAGGGAAGGCTTAAACATCCCCATGTGCTGCAGTCCTGACAAATTTAGATACTGTATTAATATTTATTAAATCAAAATCAATTTGCAGTGGATGATCATGTAGCAGGATAAACTGATTTTCTCTCTTCTAAAATGTTGGATAAGAAGGCTGCTGAAAATAAGTAGACACACAGTTTTAAACATTATTTTCGTTAGCTTGATTCAGGTAGAACAAGAACGGAAGAAATATTACCCTGGACCAAACCACTGCATCTAAATAGTCTTTAAACCTCTTTTGTTGACCAGCAGCATTACACTTTCCATTTTTAAGTTCAGAATAGAGTACAGTGGTACCTCGGGTTAAGTACTTAATTCGTTCCGAAGGTCCGTTCTTAACCTGAAACTGTTCTTAACCTGAAGCACCACTTTAGCTAATGCGGCCTCCTGGTGCCGCCGGAGCACGATTTCTGTTCTCATCCTGAAGCAAAGTTCTTAACCCGAGGTACTATTTATGTGTTAGTGGAGTCTGTAACCTGAAGTGTATGTAACCTGAAGCGTATGTAACCCGAGGTACCACTGTAGTTGCTTTGGAAGACAATAATCAGGCATCCACACAACATGACCAGTCGAACGAAGTTGATGTTGAAGAATCATTGCTTAGACACTGGTGATCTTTGCTTCTTCCAGTACACTGGCATTAGTTCACCTGTCCCGGTTGAAATGCAGAGTGTTTGAGGACTGGGACATTCACAGGGAAACCAAAATGCTTGTTTACAAAGCTATTGTCCTACCAACCTTACTGTATGCTTGGGTGTCCCTATAAGGCCATTAAGACCAGAGTGTAAGACTACCTTGTGCACCACTATTATCAATAAAAACAAACATTGAGTATTGTGGCACTTTAAAGATTAACACAATTATCCTTTTAATAAAATGATATTGTTTTATTAGTATGAATCTTTTATGAAAGTGACACAAGACTCTTGGCTGAAGTGGACTTAACACGGTTAGTCTTCTGGAAATGTTATCGGTGGTATCAGTTCGGCTACAGAACAGTTCAATAATGTTTTGGTTGTGACATGGCCTGTTGGAAATACAATCTGCCCCTGATTTAGGGACCAGACAAAATAATGCTGTGTGCTTGATGCTTCCAGTTTGCTGTACCTGATTTAAGGGTTTTTGGTTTTTTTTTAAAAAAAATCAATTCCACCTTTCAAGATTCCTGCTAGTTTGTACTTTTGTGAAATAAGCAGTCATTTGATTTTCTCTTTTTAATAAGTCAGTTTAAAATACAGCCATTGGTTTTGTTTGGAAAACAACAATAACAAACACCTTTTCTCTTTCTTTCTGTTACAGTTGCTAGGAGGGTTTGTCTTAGCCGTTGGCATTTATGCAGAAGTTGAAAGACAGAAATATAAAACCCTTGAAAGTGCCTTTTTAGCTCCAGCCATTCTTCTAATACTCCTAGGTATTATAATGTTCCTCGTTTCCTTCGTGGGTGTGTTGGCTTCCTTAAGGGACAACTTATGCCTTCTTCAAGCTGTAAGTACTTTTATATAAGTAGGAGTCTACTTGTAACCTGAACTTGATGTTTATAAAACTTATTTTGATCTCTATTCTGTAAACAGCTTTAAGACAGCTTAGCTAATAACTTCCTTCTTTGGATAAATGGCAGAGAGAAAGGAAAGTGCAAGATGGATTCTAATATAACCAGTGTAAACGAAGTTGTCAAAGGCAAACGCTTTACTTTAGTGGCACTTAATCATGGTTTTAGAGAAAATGTGGGTGCAACTGAAAGAGCTTGCTTAAACAAAAGTAAGATTTATGTAAGAAAAATGCAATGTAAATTCAGGCATATAAAAAGCTTTTATATTTAACAAATATTTAACGTGTTTATATAGCTTGATGTTAAAAGCGGAGTCAGGATAAAATATTTTCATTCACAAAATGTATTTACTTATTATTTAAACTGAAGTCCATTGATTTACTGCCTCCAGGTTAGCAGAGCAGGTTTCTTTCACAGCATGCATGCTTGAACTTTGTCCATCTACATGGTGTTTTTTTAATGTGTCATATTTTTATATAACGTATTTATTAATGAAAAGAGCCCTTTGATCTAAAGTTGCACCATGATTCCTTTTGGGGTAGAACCAGTGATCGACATTTTCACATCAACAGTAAAACAGTCAATATGCCTGAATTTACAACAGTAAAACAATCAATATGCAAATTAAATTTAGAGCAAGGTTGAGAATGAAAAGTAAACAGCAAGAATTCATTAACACTACAGTGGTACCTCGGGTTAAGAACTTAATTCGTTCTGGAGGTCTGTTCTTAACCTGAAGCCTCCTGCTGCCACCATGCCGCTGCTGCACAAGTTCTGTTCTCATCCTGAAGCAAAGTTATTAACCCGAGGTAATATTTCTGGGTTAGCGGAGTCTGTAACCTGAAGCGTATGTAACCTGAAGCATATGTAACCCGAGGTACCACTGTATTGGCCTCTGGTGGGGTGTTCCTCTGCCAATCTCATGTATGCATGTGAATTGATGATTACAATATTAGAACAGCCCACTCGTTCTGCAACACTCAGGTGTTTATTAGAGTAAGCTGACCAAGGAGACGAAATGCAAAGTATAAAATACAAAACCACAGACTCCATGAAGCCAATGATTTTAAAATGACAAGCTCAGAACTAAGAATCATAGCAGGCCTATGAGACGTTACAACATTTGGAAGTCTTGCCACCTGCTTAATAATAAACGTATTGATCCCCTCAAGAAAGAAACTGGGAAAGTTCTCTGAAGATCAGTTAGGAAACAGTTTCGTAAGTGAATATATTGTGTGCAATCTTCTGATAAAACAACAGAAAAAGAACTGACGAGAGACCCTTTTGACCTCTGAGAGGTCACACAGAAAGCTTCTGCCTAAATAAAGGGAACTAAGTTTTGAAGTGAAACATTAAGATGGGCAAATCAAATAGCTGTTCTGTACTTTGGCGCCTAGCAACCATGTGCTTGCATGGTGCTGGCTGCAGTGGCCCCATGCCACAAGTGTCTCCTTGATGACCAAATGTAACAGGGAGAAGGCCCCTCCCCTTTCTATTTGCCAGATTGCGATGATTTGTGTTTCCCTTCTAGTGAGTTGCCCTCACCAGCCAGTGCTGCATGTTTCGATTTCAAAGCCTTGTAAATTTTTAAAGAAAAATGGGAGAAGAAAGAAAAATAACACCCCTCACATTAACCACTCAGTAAACTTCACTATATTCAAATGATTGAACAGGTATCCAAAAAAAATGGATTTTGTTTGTAAAAAATATGTTCAAATGTAGCAAGGGCATTAAGGTCTTCGGTCCATTGTGTAATAGAATCTAAAACATGAGTGCTGCACAGAACTCAAGAGAGGAGGATGAAGGCGGCTTGGGGACCTGACCGTGGTGCCACAGGTCTGCCTTCATCTCCTGTGCTGTGCTGCTGCTGCTGCCGCCTGCTGCTCATCCTTAGTAGTTGAGAGGCAAGATCACCCCCCCGAGGCACATGGGTCTCTGCAGAGTAGCAGTGGTAAGTGCTCCAGTGGCACTGCCTCATCTACAGCAGTTCTAAAAGTTGCTTAATTTCACTGGAAGTCGTGAGTCATGATTTCAGTGCTGAAGATTTTAGATTTTGTATGTTAATGTAATATTTTTGAAATTCTTTTGCAGTTCATGTACATCTTGGGTATTTGTTTGCTCATTGAATTAATTGGTGGAGTTATGGCCTTAATGTTCAGGAATCAGGTAAGAAAACTGAAATATTCAAGAAAATGCCTAGTTAAAAAAACTTATCCCCATTTGTTATGGAAAAATGGAACCATTACTCTCTTGTCCCAAAGCAAAATTACTGATTACCCTATTTTTCTGTCTATAAGACGCCCCCAACTTTGGGGACTCCGATTTAAGAAAATGGGGGAAATCTATCCATGTATAAGACGCCCCCAAATTTTGGACATTATTTTTAAGGGGAAAAACCTAGTATTATACACGGAAAAATACGGTATTATGGAAGAGTCACAGAAGATCATGTATTTGAGTGGCAAGATTGGAACAAAATCAGGGCTATGCAAACACTACTGTAATAAATAAATAAAATTGCATTCTGGCACTCCTGATTCTGTGCCCTAAGCTACTACGTAACTTACAGAAATCATGCAAATTTCCATAATTTCTCTTACTTTGTATAATTTATTCTGCAATATTCACTCTTGCCAGCTATACAAGCTCTTTTTATCCTTCTGGCTTTTCAGCAGGTGTTTTCCACAGTTCAAAGTGTATGTTTGTTACCTTAAAAGGCCAAAACTATTACCATTAAAAAAAATGAAATATGAGATTCTTAGGAAGTTAGATTCAGTGCCTAATACCACATTATATGTTCAGTAGACTGTGAGTTTAGTTTATTTGTATGTATGTTGTTTTTCCGTAGTCAGCTGTGCCCAAAGCAACTCATTAAGTTATCAAAAATACAACATTTGGGAAAAATCCAGTTTGTAACCAAATATCAATGTCAGTGAATTCAAGTAAGGCAAAAACTTTTCAACCAGAATAGGATAAATTCAGTATTACAAAGAAACAATTAGACTTCAACAGTTAGACTTAAACAATATGTATGAATGAAGCTAATAACACACTTCAAGTGCTGCTCTTACAGCACTCCAAGAGCCCACACTGGTCTAAATACATTTGAGAGGGGGTTGGGGGCTGCTCATCACCAGATGGTTCACAATGGGCTCCCCTTTCTGTTTTCCAGAGGAGACTTTGACAGCAGCAAAAGGGAAGTTCCTGTTAAGGGCCAATTGGTTGAATTTTTCAGGCTATAAAGACTCTTGTGTGTTACTGTAGTAGGAAATGAAAGAAAGAAAGAAAGAAAGATGGTCTTTCCTTCCAAAAAGAAGGAAATATGTATATGATGCCTTGCACTTCCTTCAGTATTTTCAAAAGACACCCATAATTGAGTATTGGCAAAATAAACATTAACAGAGGCTAAAAGCCTGGTAGCTAATCAACTAAAAATTCTGTAACTGGTTGGCAATTCTAACATTTTGTCATAAACTGGGAATAGCTTTGAGTGTTGCCAGAATATAACTTCATAGTGCTTTAAGAAGATAAGGATCGACAAGTTGTCTTTGGCAGTCCGCTACCCCCCTGAAGCTTCCAACCTGCCTGCTGGCCTTGCATGTGCGCAGTAGCATAAATACGATAGAGTGAGACAACTTGCCTCTGTGCAGCCTGGATACGAGCACAATATATAGGCATCAAATATCACTCAATACATTATTGCTTAGATTATGTTATGTGAAGTTTCTTTTCAGTATGGAGAAATGCAATAACATTTTCAAGATGTCAGATTACCGTGTTCGGAGATTTGCAAATCAGGCAGCATGGTATCACTGCAGCTTCACACTGGCTCTCTGCCTGTGGCCTAACACGATACAGGACATTTAGGCTGTAATCCTGCACACACTCACCTGGGAGTAAGTCCCACTGAAGTCAGGAGGGCCTACTTTCTTCTTAGAAGACATGTATCACATTGCTTCTTGTATATGTTAAAATATACCAATCAGAAGAACTGCGGAATAATAGCCAAATCAAACAAATGTGAGCAGAGGAAGTTAGCTCAGGTGTTGGAGGGCAACCTCGCTTCTCACATTCTGTGGCCCCCCAGCTAAAGATTGGAATAAACATCCCTCCTTGCTAGGTGAATCATGAGCTGTAGATGTGCCTCAAGCCCCAGTGTTCAGAAGCTTTCATCCAGGCGTACAGCTCTAGTCCAGAGAGCACTCAGCAGCACCCCTAAAGCTGCTTGCTTTGGGTGATAACTTGTGGTTGTTCCCTGTCTAAAAATGCCTCATGGTACCAGTCAACTGTTGTTTTAATTTCCTTCATCAGCCTGCACAGAATGCTTCAGAGAGATCGGTTTCTGCTTGTTTGCGTCCACCTACTCGCACACAACAGCTTGAAAATACCTCTCGGCACTGGCAGATGGACCCCATTGACCCAGTGAGGGGCAGGAATATCATAACTGATTCTGGGGTGTGGAATATAGCTCTCCCCCCAAAAAAACCAAGAGAAACTGATTGACCACGTGGGAGAACCCAACTCGAGTCTCAAAGTGAGAGGGATAGAGCAGACTTGTTAATTGGACAGCAGGTTTTTTGCAAAGAGCCAGAGCAATTCATTCTGCGTAGTGAGAACTTGGAATTTCAGCAGCAGCATCCTTAAAAATCCACAACTATTTTTAACTTGCCTGAGCATCAGTTCCTCAAGGCATGGATAAAGACTTGAGAGCCTGCCCAGGCATAGAAATTCCTACCCGCAGCACTGCAATGTCCCTTCTTAACTTGTAATAATGAGGCATACACTCATTCTGGCTAGGCCCAAAGGGTGGAGATGTAAATTACTTCCTTCCCCCAAGCTTCTCATTTTACAGGTAGGTTTCGGTCAGCCTGTTCCAAGCGCTAGTAAGCAATTCTGAGCCATTAGTGTTTTGGAGAAGCGTGGAGCTTGGTGTTTCCTCTTGCAGCACAAGCTGGCCTGACAAGCCTGTTTTGTCTCTAAAGTTGACGTACAAGTCCTCTGATTTGCAAAGGCTTGTCTACCTTGAATGTCTAACTCAGGGAAACTGATTGCTTGCTAATAAAAGTGAAATGAATAAAAGTTTGAGATAATAGGGACCCCCTCGCACACATAATAAATTTTCAGTTATGATGTTGTACCTTCAGATGCCTTTCCTCAAAGTAGTATTTCTGTAGTGTGAATATTGCATTTTCCCACCATTCAAACTGAATATTGTATCTGTTTGAAAAAGAATGGTGCACCAATGGAGACAGGATTCAGCCTGAGCAGATAGAGATCTTGGGCCTCGCAAGTTGATTTTTTTTTTTTTTTTGGAAGAACTTAGCCATTACGGGATGTATCCTGCTATTAGAATGATACTCATGTGGGAGATAGGTATTTTCTGGTTTGTTTTAAAGAACCATTTTATATTCCAGCATTAGATGTTGGGGACAACGGTGCTGATTTGGGCCCCACACTGTGGGTGCCCAGCATGACTTGCCCCCTGCCCACACTGTGACATTATGATGCACATGCCGTGACATCATGATGCACACTGTGGTGTCATGACGTCATAGCACGGGGGAGGACACAAGCTCCAGCTGCACGGCAACTGGACCCCTCCTGCCAGAACTCACTCTCTCTCCAACTCCACGCTCTCTCTTCCACCCCATGCTTGATCTCCCTGCTCTTTCTCCCACCCACCCTGCCTGAACTCTGTGCTCTCTTCCACCCCAACTCTACACTCTTTCACTCCCTAACTCAACACTCTCTCTTCCCCTCCTGCCCAAACTCCACACTCTCTCTCCCACCCCCCGTCTGAACTCGGTGCTCTTTCCATGCGGTGTGGAGCCTGCGTGCCAGCTCCTGCATTTTGCGGGTGCACAGCCCCTATATGGGAAATTTTCTGGGTGCTTGGGTACGCAGGACCCCGGGGAGATAGTGCCTATGATAGGGGCGTATGCAATCTTCAAATAATTTTGTGTGTGTGGACAAATTGGAGTAGAGGAGAGCTTGCTGGTACCCACCACTTGTTGAAGGGAGAGATTACAATCTCCAGGTTGGAATGGTATAGTGGGAGAGTTTTTATCTTCTAAAGCAGTAAAAATAAAGAAAAAAATCCAAATGCTACAAAATGGACATTGGAAGAATGTATTATTTGTTACTTATGATACATGGCAGGCATTGTCCAACAGTTAATAACCATATTCCACGCAGCAATGTGAATGAGAGGAAAAATCACATTTTCCCATTGGCAAAATACTCCCGTTGGTATGCTGGGAAAATGCAAAAATCCTTTAACAAAGCCACTTTTTCATTAAGTTAGTTCTGTGGATCCTACATAGTGGTCTAGGTAAGATGTTTCATATTTATTGCATGAAAACAACTATTAAACCATAAGCAAACATTTGCAGGAGTAGGTTCTTGTTTTCCTACAATCTTATATATTGACAGGGCCTAATACCAGACTAGTTCTTGCATATTGCTTATTTTTAGGGCTGTCAATCAGTTACACATTCTTGACCCATAATCTGCCTTTGATTCTTACATTAAATTGTAGATATCATCATCTTTCTAAGATGCCAAAGGAAGTGTGAGAACTTACAGCATGTTAAAAAATTCTCTTTCATTTCCTTTTCTAGCAGCTTATCAGAACTAAGAGTCTAAAAAGCACTACAATCATTCTCAGCCCCACTGCTGAATAGACTTGTTAAAACTTGTTGCCGGTTATAGATGGTATGAGTGCATGCTTATACTTTTTTCTTTTCAAATTTTGTGTGCTTGATCTTATTTAGTTGTTTTTCCCTTTAGACAATTGACTTTGTAAATGAGAACATCCGAAGAGGGATTGTGAATTACTACGATGACTTGGACTTCAAAAACATAATGGATTTTGTTCAAAAGGAGGTTGGTTTTTGGATGTCAAATTAATCAAACAGTAGTAGGCTATTCATTGATCCCATGTGCTACAATATAGCAGTAGCTTCCAGCTATTTGCTGTTCAGGTGGATGTGTTGGAGTGCTCAGTGCTGGGGTGGCTTCCTTGCTGACAGTGGACCCCCCCCCCACTGGTGGAGGTTGGCAGAGCTGGGCAGGGGCATCTCTCCTCCATTCAGACCCCTCCATCATGGTGAGCTGGGGGTTTGGATGGCTCTGTTAATTGCTTACAATTTTTATGATTTAGTTTCCATACAAACATTTTTCAGGCACTAAGGTGTTTGTCGGAACTTGAAACCCTTGCTGAGGGAAATAGACCATTGAGAGTTAGAAATTGTTTTGAACCACGGCTGTGTCTTACGCCATAGCATGCTTAATTGACTCATTGGTTTGTGTTGAAATACTTACTGGGTTGCTTTTGCCTTGAGCTACAGAGATGTTAAATGAAATGGAAAAGTTGGATATTTTTTAACATACTGTACAGAGAACAGCATGTGTATAGATATATAGATGAAAACTCCCAACATTTAAAAGACAACTTTGACTTTATGGTGAAGATTTTGGACACAAGCCAGAAGAGAGGTTCTTTTGGGCAAACTAAATTGAAATGAAGGGAGGTGTGCATAAATATAAATGCTCATTTCAATGAGGCTTGCTCAGAAGACCATCATGGTGAATTGTGTTCCTTACAAGATATTTTTTAAAGGGGACAGCCTTCTTTTAAAAAAAGGTCAGGAACAAATTGTTTTAGGCGTGTACTAATTCATAGTTTTCCAAGTCGCCCTTTTGTTAAATGTATACACAAAGTTTTAGAGTTCTCGTAAGTATCTGGTTTATCCTTGTTTAGGTCCCTTCCAATGAGATGTTTAGTTAATGCATTAATGATTGATTAACAGTGTTTAGTTTTCTAGTTCTTGTTTTATAAACGAAATTACATTAGCTATTCTCTTTTACTCTGTAATGATACTCATAAAATCTGGGACAATTCTGTGGTGCATAGTCTGAGAAAATTTAGATGCAGCAAATGGAAGCTGAAGGTCACAAATGATGCAAAGGAAAGTTTAATCAATCATTTTATGATGCTTATTGTAAATAGCGCATCACAATCCAAATGTTTTTTGAGTTTGACCTTCAGGAGTGTAGTCATCAGCAGATCTCCGCTTTTGGCTGTGGCTGTTTTGCCTGAAGGAAGATGCTACGTTCAAAATGTATGGGGATTTCATGATATTTTAGCCATTAAATTAAACACACACACACACACACAAATAAATTACACAGTATTCAGAACTTTGGCTACATAGCTCCTGCCCTTTTTGTTCCTATTTCAACCCTACACATTCATTGCTTTAGTGTTTTTCTTTCCTTTTTTGCAGTCAGACTAGACATCATATAGCATAAATTTAAAGCAATATATTGGTCAGCCTTTCCCAACTTGGTGTCTTCTGGATGTTTTGGACTATTAACTTACATCAGGTCCAGCCAGGGCACCAGGTTGGGGAAGGCTCCCTTATACCTATAATTTGGGGTTCTAAAGTGAATAGGGATTGCTTTGGAATCTGGTAGGATCAGGCCTTGAGACTTTCTCACAGAGTTCTCTACAGGCTCTTCCTGCCCCAGAATAGAGCTGCAAACAATATACATTTTGGTGCTTTTGTGTTCCATATGTTTAAATTGGTGATTTGTAAATTATGTTAGGCACCTCCACACATGCCAATAATAATAATAATAATAATAATAATAATAATAATAATAATGAGAAATTAGGACATGAAGCCTCTATAATAATCACAAGGTTTTATTCTTACTGATAATAAGGTTCTAAATTTCTGCAACAAGGATTTGTCTTTGTGTAACACCTTTTCCCCCCCTCTTCAAAGTTCAAGTGCTGTGGTGGTGAAGATTTTAAAGACTGGTCAGAAAACCAGTACCATGACTGCAGTGCCCCAGGACCACTAGCTTGTGGAGTTCCTTACTCTTGTTGTGTTACAAACAAGGTAAAAGTTACTTATTATTCCGGATTAATTTTGCAGTTACCTGTTGGTTCCTCACATTTCACCAAATGATTTTTTTTTCTATGAAAGAAAATCAGTCTGGCAAGCTAAAATTGCCACCAAGAATGGAGATCTGTACACGGAAGGGTTCGTTATGTGATTCATCTTGCTTGATATGATCTGTGCACACTTAGACTATGTGTAACAAATGGTAAGCAAGTGTACATTTTCCACACAAAAGCAGATCACCCAGAAACAACCTTGGTAAGGATAACAGGCTCTTTCAGTACAATTTCCCAAAAGGAAAAGTTCTAGGAATCCTTTTTAAAATAAATTGGTTTATTTGTGTTGGTTTTCTACAGATATTTTAAGTACTGGATTCCCCTCCCCCCCCTAATATTTTTTGAAGCAAATGAAGAATTATATCCGTTTTCTTCTAGGCTGTTTGTGGAATTAAAGATTAATTATACCATGTCACCTTTTCCTGACCAATTAAAAATAACCATTAAGAAATGTTTCCAAAGAAAGCCTAGTAATAACATCATATCAGTATGATAGAATAAAAACCTCAACAACATTTGGATGAATTAAAAATTGACGCTCCATTGAGATTTTGTGACAGAGAGGGTGATAATAGAACGTTGTTTAGCAAAATATTTTTGCATCTCTTTTTTCATTATTACCAAATGAAATCAGTAATGTTCCTATAAATAGTATCGCCCTTTTTAGGTTATAAGAGAACATGTTACCACGTATATCACAGAACAGTCCTTGAAATCTTGCAGCACCATCTTGTTAACACTCATTTATCTGGAGGATGCCACACTGGCAGTCTTTAAAAAATAAATCAAGATGAATAAATCTTAGCCGCTTGACATGTTTCCAAAACCAACTTGGCTTTTGCACTGGAAATGTACAGATGTGAGCAATAATTAGTCATTTACTCTCTGGTCATGGAAAAGTACTGTTAATATGTGAGGGCAGCGTCTCTATCTTTGGACAAATTTCATGCAGTACATAAGAGTCAGATACTGATACCCAGGTGTAAGTGGCTTCCTATCACAGCCAAGCTTGGGGGCAGCCCACAAATTTGCTTGCCAAGGAACTTTTTTGGGTCCAAGCGTGTTTATGTTCTGCCATCTCTGGCATGGCACTGCTCATAGAGCCTAGGAGGGGGTGCCTGGGCACAGTCTGCTCAATTTCTCCTTCCACAGGCTATCAGAGCTTGACAGGACTAACTCCCACCTGATGGGAAGGCAGGATTAGGAATGACCTGACTCAGTCCAGTGGCCTCCTCCCACATCTTAGCAGAACAGAGCCAAGGATCTTAAAATGAAAAGTTGGCAGCCCTATGTGCTACTCCCATATCCTGTAATTGCTTAGAGTGATTCTGCAGACGGACTGACCCTGATTAAAGAGCACACAGTCTTCCATTGCCAGAATGGCGGAGGCTGTTTTGCTGCCCTGCGAATGAACAGGCATAACTTTCCCTCCAACCCTCTTGCCTAGTTCTGCAGGTGTTCAGTGTGGTAGATCCTGAAAGGAGGAGATCTGCCTGTGGAAGATCCTAGCTGGCTGGCAGCTTTGATGTCCAAACTCTAGAGCAGTTTTATGGCTTCCTTTGAAATTTGTGATTATTATTATTTTTGCTTTAGGAGGCAAGTTAAATATACTTTATACGTGTGTGTGTTTGTGTGTTGCCACTTTGAACAAACCCCCAAAGGGTGGCAACCCACTTGACTCATGATGGGAAAGACAAGAATTGGTGGTACACAGTATTCAGCTGTGTTCTGTGTGCATTTGCAGTACTTGTGGAAATTGTACTGGCTGGGCATAAGCTGGGCTCAGCTGCAGTTGAAGAACAGACACTTCTGTTTGCATGGAACATCTGTCACGACGCTCAGTCTCACGCCTGGAGGATGCTTTAGAGCAGTGTCCCTAGGGCAGCACCATCTTCAGAAAGATGACAGCCACCAAGAGTCACTCCTGAAGGAAGCCTGTATGCGGCATCATTCCCAGTGTTAGGACATAGTACCTAGGAAGCCACCTTCTACTGAGTCAGGCCATATATATATGTTCATCTAGCTAAATGCTGCCTGGCAATGTTTCCAGGGTTTCTGACAGGAGTCTTTCCTCGCCCTTCCTGAAGATCTTGGGGATTAAGGCTGGGACCTTCTGGGACAAAGCACAAACTCCATCACTGAGCTGCAATCTTTGTTGCTGAGATAGCACTTTCTCCACTGCCACTCCTGCCATCAAGGAAGCATCTGAGGCAGCCTATTTTGTTGCCCTTAAAATGCACCTCATATTTGCTACCTATAAAACAAAAGGTGCTTTTTCTTCCACTATGCTCAGTAACATGCAAATGTAACTGTTTGCACTCTGAAGTGGCTTGGCAAAGCTGGAGATCTTAAAAAAAAAATAAAACTACCTATAACTTAAATCATGACTAGTTTTATTCAAAGGTTTTCAACTTTGGCATTGCCAGTTGGTTTAGATGATAGAAAAACAATTTAACGATTCCTGTCATAGCTTCCGATGGCTTTCTCTCTTTATCGGAGGTCCTTCATCTTGCTTATTGACCCTTTGCAGGTTTCTGGAGCATCCCAGGACACACCTCACAAGTAGTCAGTGCATTTATGTGTTATGTATTGTGAATAGTAACTAAGGGCACAAGGTGCTGGGAACTTCTCTGTAAGCCACACTGAAATATGCCTCACATGTGACTAATTTCTATTCCGATACCACCTTTTCAATGGAAGAAGTGAATTCCATGCAAACTGTGTTTAGAGAGCTAAACTTGACAACTGCACACACACACGTTTCGTTGCAAGTATAGGCACTTGGAAAGTACAATTGCTGTGCACATAAAACTTCCTATAGGAGAATATAGGATGTTGCTCAGCAGAGATGACTGGAAATTAATTGAACAGAAGCACAGATTTGTTGTATTCTATTCTGTTTCCCCTTTGTATTTTGGTTTAAACCAATCCACAAACCAAGAACTGATATATTGAACCATATATTGCAGATATTGCTGCAAAATTATTGTGCTCTTTTTTTGACATGAGAAGACTTGGCTTATTTGTATCATTAAATTCCCAAATGATCCTTGTTTATAAAACTCAATAATTTTTTTTAAAAAAAGCAGCAGCGGCACAAATTTGTTCTTAAGTGATTTCTTCATTTGTGCAAGAGATGTTCCCAGTGGACTTGGTCAACAGTAGCAGCAGTATCGTGTGGATATCCTTGTTCATGCCTGGTTTCATAGTAAGGAGAGTTATGATTCATAAGTGGCATTCATGGGCAAGATTCAAGGCTCAAGTGCCTTAACAGCCCTCAAGGTTGGCCATTCTTGTTCACAAGAGAAACTGTGGCCTTGTGAAACGTGAACACTGAATAAATTGGGATATTGTCAAGGGCTGGGTAACTGCAAACTGAATTGTGAAGCTTGTTGTAAGTCTTTGAGCTTTTGAAATTTGGGAGATTGTAGTAGTAATTGTGGCGGTAGGCAACTCATTTGTGCCAACTTCACACTTTTATGTGAAAGTACCTTCCAAATAGCATTGAAAATACTTTCCACAAGAAGCGTAGCAGGGGCTTTTAATGCTTACAGTCACTGTTGTTTTCCAGTTTACTCACTGTACTGTTTCAGGCCTGGTAAAATGAAGACATCCAAATATATACTGATTATTTCATAGTTTGCATTATCCAAAAATTGAAAATAAGCTATATAAATATATTCATGTTGCACTATACTCATATTGTGAAATATGTTTTTCCCCCAGACAGCAGTTATCAATACCATGTGTGGATATAAAACTATGAATGAAGAGGTAGGAACATATATTTTCCCCCCATATACAGTTAGCTTTAAGCCATTTGAAATGATCTACTGTTTGAGAGTACAACTTGCAGTCTTGTGTCTGCACCATCAAGCATTTCTGTTGCAGACCCAGAAAAGGAAAACTCTCCATATCTTATTTGTTCCTGTGCTGTTTTTTATGCCTTTGCAACCTATACATGCCAAGAAGAGCATGTGTATGATTTGTAAGGCTCCAGTTATCTTCATCACAAATAGATCTGTTTGTGGTCACACCACAATCTGCTGTTTAAGGCTGAGGTAAACAGATCTACTTCTGAGTAAATGCCCAAGCAACAGGGTTGTGTTTTGTTTTTTTTAATAAACACATTTTCTGTGATTGTGGGTAATTCTGCAGTGAGGTTACTGCTGACTTCAATGGAACAAAACATGGATGCGGGGAGCAAGATGAATTGGCTGTTCTTTAGACCTAGCATGTGAGTAACAGCTGGCACAGAAATACCAGTCTGTTGTTGAAGTTTCTTGCAATGCAAGAAAGCATTTTAGGCGGAATTAAATGTTCTGCTAAGGCGGCTGTTGCATTTGCAGTGTGCATTTCTGCTTGCTAGATGAAACCATTCCCCCCTTTTCCTCCCCTGTTTTGGGGGTTCTCCTGACCCAAGCAAATCTGAGGTAGGGGTCACTCGGGGGACAGTGCCATTGGGCTAGGGAGACTAGTTGTGTTGGCTCCCACTAGTGCCAACAACTGACTTAAACAGAGACCTATGTCTCAGGTTGTTGGTCTGGTAATGTTGGCCTGAAAATAGGAATGAATTGCTTGCCATCTCTCCCATCCCTTTGCAGCTTAAGATTGGGATAAGATGTAACCAATGGAACTGGAATGGCAGCTTGAACTCAAAAGTAATTTATTAAAAAATATGTACTCTTTCAAACAAGTCTCTAGGGATCTCTCAGGGCACCTAACGTTATATAAAAAATCATTTTAAAAATCCAATTAAATCATAATGCAACCAGTGTCATCTTATAAACAAATCATCGGCAGGAAACTGCCCTGGCTGGGGGGGGGCAGTCTCTTTTGAGAGGCGCTGCAGAAAAATCCCTGCTCTTTGGCATTAGTCTGGACTTTGACAAAGAGGGAATTGGAAGCAACACCCACTCAGACGGTCTCAGTCCTAGTATCTGGGGAGGTGCAGTATATGGAGTAGACATTTTCAACCTGCCACGTAAAACCCACTGAGATCCCAGCAGTAAACTGGGAATTTCACTTTGTTGAAATTCAATGGGGCTGTTAGCATTGAATACAGGGCACATATTGTCTCAGTAGACAAATCAGGCTGCTTACTTAAAAGTCTCTGTTGTTACTTTACAGCGCCTGAGTGTTCAACACGTGATATATGTGAGAGGATGCACAAGTGCTGTACTGATTTGGTTTTTGGACAACTATGCCATCATGGCTGGCATTCTGCTTGGTATATTGCTGCCACAGGTAAGGCTGGCAAGACTCTAAAAGGAAATATTCAGGACAAGACCTTGGCTCCTTCCTTCCTTGTTGCTTTGTGAGCCACAGTTTGCAGCTTTGATGCGTGGCATGGGGTCAGTTGTTTCCTATATGTGTTTTGGGCTGTCAGAGAAGGTGGCAAACTTCTCTGTTGTTCATTGGTCAGTTTGCAGTAGAGCTGGACCCCTTTCAGTGTGGTCCGTAAAGACAAGCAGTAAGACCTGTGAAACTTAAGTGCTTGGGCATATATTTAAAAGACATACATATATATATATATTATATATAAAATTATATTTTGCTCTTAGAACTTTTGAAAATCCTTTATGAATGATACCATGGAAAACATTTTTACAACTGACTAAATTGCTTCATGAACCAGATTGGGCAATCAGGCTGTCTGTTGACCAGCCTTGGTGTTAATGATTCTGATGACTGCCTGGATGATTCCGATGCTGCTGGTCTTGGAAATAAGTAGCCCTGGCAAGGATAACTAATATAAATGGTACGATATGTTGAAAGATTGCAGTTGGCAAGGGTGATCGTGTCCTGTTGAATTAGCGTTTCCGAACAAAATATTTGTAGAAATGGGAAACATTGCACATCAAACGATATATGTTACACAAACATTACCTCATTTAAACAAATTGGGAGGGAAAGGGTTTACAAGCCCTCCTGTTTTCCTCTCCTTTCTTACCAAAATGCTATTGCATATGTCCTCTGAGAAAGTATAACTCCCATGAGATTTCGGGGCTTTTCCCCATGGCATGCTAGCAGCACGCCAGAGAGGGAAGGGAGAAATCCAGGGGGATTCCAGACTGCGATTGAATCCCACCTGAAAATACTCAAACGAGTAATTTGGGTTGTACAACTGCAGTTGATTGGGAGGTTTTGTGCAACAAACTTGCTTCCCCCAGAACCAGACTTTTAAAGTGATGAGAAGATGCACTGGGAAGTATAGAGTAATGCTTGCTTTGGCATGTCTTCTGGAAGCAACCCCAATCTCTCTGCTTTCTCTTCTTGTGGCATTTGTAGCACTACTCCCACTTCCTCTGTGCCATCAAAGAAGTCTAAATTAAAGAGGAGGGGAGGAGGGCTTAGGAGGATTGTGATCCTGGCACCAATAATGTTTTGAGGATTGGAGTGGCTAGGAGGGAGGGAGATTTCTCAAAGTAGCTTGGAAAATGTCAGGCTGTTTTTGACCTTTTGGGAAATGCCTTGGCTTCCTTCAAAGTTGTTCCATTTTGGTTTGGGGAAGGCTTGCTCTTGTCTAACCTTTGTCAAGAATCTCAGTGATTGACTTCCTGGGGGATTATATTCAAGCATCCATCCTTTGGATGGTGTAGCGATTCATTGCTGTCAAGTCTTGCTTTTCCGAAAACACTTTGTTTTTCTGTGTGACATTCCTTAGCTCAAGCAGCAATAGTCTGAGATCCATTTCTCATGTTTTTAGTACTTTGGGCACTGTGCAAATCATGTGTGAAGTGCACCAAAGTGCAAATTTCAGCACATTTAGAGTTATGGGTCCACACCTGCCTTTTCTGAAGGTTTTTAAGAGGACAAGTGCCAAATTTTAATATGCCTAGGTTATCCACACTTGTTGCTAGGTGCACGTTATAGAAGCATAGTTGTTATAGAATCGGAAGGGACCTTGAGGGCCATCTAGTCCAACCCCCTGCAGTGCAGGAATCTCAACTTGTGTCCTTTGATATCTATCTGAGTACAAACTTTAAAATGAGAATTGTTTCCCCCAAATGAGGAGGAATTGTAAACTGTTAGTGAATGGTGCTATTCTGATCATCCTCCTCACTTTATTTTGCAGTTCCTTGGGGTTTTGCTGTCTTTGCTTTACATCACCCGAGTAGAAGATATAATTGCAGAACACAAGCTTAACGAGACTCTGCTTGATGGAGGGAGACGGAAGGCGGACATTGAATTTACTAGCGCTGGGTGCTGTATGTGTTATCCTGAGTGATCCCCAGGTATTCCTTTAAGAAAGACAAATGACTAACATCCCTTTGCATTGTGCCTTGACTGTAGTCAGAACTTAATGTGATTTGCAAACAATAGTCCTTAGGAAACAAACCTCCGAATTCTTTCCAGACCTTGATTAATTATTTTTTTGCTCTGAGCGTTCTTTACAGTTTCACTGGCTTTGAGCTTGAAATGTGTTGTCTCTTGTGGCATCTAAAAATCTAGCCAGTTTCCTGCTTTATGGTAAACAGTATAGCTAATCTGGGAGGGAAATGGTTGTGAAAATTAATACAATAATTATTGTAGCCAAACTGACTATGTACAAGGGCTGTTTACGTTCCCTATGCAAGGATGTCACTAACAACATAAAATCATCTTTACTTCTTTCTATTTTTCTAGTCATTTTCAGAACATGGTAAGATTACCAATGCAGGGGGCACAATCTCAAGTTCACTCTAAAAGGATCTTTTGGTGACTTTCCCACCTCAGAACGATGGTTAGCTTGAAGTAGCCATTTCCTAATTTTTTCCAAAGGATATTTGCTACTTTGTTTTTTATTAGCTGACTGAATTCAGGCTTTTTAAAAACTTGAAAGTTTCATGTAGGTTCTTTTAAAGACTTGGGTCCTACCACTAGGCAGATTTATTCACGGCAACTGCAGATCATACTATTTTGTGGGCATGTTCAGTTTTGGGTGGAAGCCTGTGTAAGTAATACTTACCTGTCCAAATTGGAACGTTTAAAATACTGTGCAATCATGTTTTGATGCTGCTTCTTATGGGTTAGGGAAAGCACTCTGGAGGCCTTGATTAATCTTTTGTGCCTTTCTACTATAAACCACTATCTGGATTAAGTCAGATAAGGGCAGCTTCCTTTGATGCCAATTTAATTTCCTAATTTATATATTTTTGTATGATATTTGGTATCCCTGATTAATTTGAGTCCTGTATGTATTGTGATGTACTGTATTTTTCCTGCCTATTGACTGGAATTCTGGTGTGTACAGAGATGCAATTCTTTATATAGAAAATAAATTTAATGATTTTGTAAAAAAAGAAAAAGGAAAACTTTTTTTTAACTTCATAACCGAACAAAATAAGTTATTTTCATAATCATTGCTGCTAAGGTGAGGAACCAAATGCAAACCAAGGCATACATTTTTTAGTACCACTGAATGGTTTTTCAGTCAACAGGTCACATTGACAGCAGCGTGGCACTTTAAAATTTTTATTTTAAAAAAATGTACAAAGAGGAGGTACATTCCTGCTCTCTTACTCTTCAAGAGGAGCGTAAAAACATCTTAATTTGGCAGGCTATCACCAATTTTAAAAAAAACAAGTCCTAATTTCATAAGATAGAGGAGAGACTCCAGCAGGGTACCTGTTCTCCTAATGGCTCATTAATGCGGTAGTCTATTTCCAACGGTTTACTCTCAAGAGCTGCATGTAAGCAAAAAAGAGGAAGATGCATGTCAAGCAGAAGAGGGCCAGCTCATTCTCCCAGAAACCCCAGGTGCTGTAGTCAATCTCTTGGTCCTTCATGTAATGCTCTCCAGGGACCCTGAAGGAAGAATATGGGAAGTAGGCAGCTGGTAAAAAGCCCAGTGAACCCAGACCTTCTGAGCATTGCACAGTACCCCCCATAGCAAACAAGCAGGCAAACATTGTTGAGAAAAGCTTCTGGAATATTCCAGAAGCTTTTCTCCTCTTACTTTGCAAACCTGCATCTCATTTTTCAAAAAAACCCCACTGATTTGTCTTTTTCTAAAAATTAAATTCATGGAAAACAGCTTGTAATGAGACCTATCAGCTGTGATAGCTAAAAGGTGCAACTTCAGAGGCAGAATTCACCTTCCCACTCAACCACAGGAAGAGGGGTTGGTATTATTTTTGATTCACTATGCTTGTGGTTCTTCATGAGTGCAATGGAGGTGGCCAGGGCCATTGGAGTTCTCTTGGAGCCAGCCCTCCTTCTCTACCCTTCCAATAGCAGAACGGGGGGGGGGGAGGGGGAATGCCAGGGTGGATGGAAAGCCCCTTGGGCTCCACAGTATCCCATGGCCTCATGTTTCTCCAACACACCACTGACAAGGGAGGGGAAATGCAAGCCCTGGAGGTGGAACACTTACTTTCCCATCCAGCTGCTCCCAGCCCCAGCTTTTGGTCCTGGCTGGTGTGAGACCAGCAGAGCTCTGGATTTGCCAGCTTTTCTCTGCTTCCCATCCCCCATTAGATTGCTCTCCCCAACAGGATGGTTTTTACCTGGTAGAGTTCAAGTAGAAGACTCTTCCTTTAAGTTCATTGATGGTCAGAGCCTGAAATTGAAACATGCATTATACAAACGCAAATTATTGGGGTGGGGGAGACATTTCTGACTGTCAGATCACCCAGTTTCTGGGTGCTTTCATATTGCAAACCAGTTCAGGTATCAATTTGTTTGCATCATGTTTTTTTTAAAAAAAACTTGGGTAGATTTTCTGCAAAAAGTAAATCTGGATTAAATTGGGGTGGGTTAGACATTTTGATGCTGATGCCACAGCTCAGGCTAGAGTGGATGTTACAATAAACTTGCATGAGCATCAGAACCAGTTCCAGAATCACCCATTTGTGACACTTTTCTCCCCAAGTGCATTTTTGTCCTTGTTATTTTTTGTAAAAGGGAAAGAAAATATAACTGGAGCTAGGTGTACAAACCAGTGTTTGTTGGAAGTGTCTGAGCATTTAACCCAGTGTTTCTCAAACTTGGGTCTCCAGCTGTTGTTGGACTCCATCATCCCTGACCAGTGGTCCTGCTAGGTAGGGATGATGATGCTGCAGTTCAGCAACAGCTGAAAACCAAAGTTTGATAAACACTGATTTAATCCAACCCCTTCCCAGCAGACTTCTTTCCAGACCTGTAGGGCAGTTGGGGAAATAACCTTAAAAACATCTTGAGGAGGGAGCTGCAGTTGGGAAAAAGTCAGTCCCTGTGACTCACATTCATGCCATATCTGTAGATACTAATCCATTTGATCCAGGACAGCCAGCTCAACATGGAATTGAGGTTTACAAGAAACCCACCAAAGACCTGCAGGATATAGGATGTCCAAACAAACAAGTAAATAATTAAAGGCCACAGTAAGAACTTAACAAGTCCCAAGGGGTTCATTAAACAGTGACAGGCACTTTGAGTCATCCTCCAAGTTTGGAAGCATTAGCTTTTGCTTTTGGTTAACCACCAATTGTGGTGACATTAGGAGTACCAAATGGATTAATTTTCAACAAGCCGAACTTCAAACCACGGTTTCTGAAATTGGCTTGACTAACCATGACCAACATTAACCACAGTTCCAGACTGTATGGTATGCTGCAATTAGTGTAAGCTAAGGCTTGGGATGGAGTGGGGAGCAAAAGAGCTCTTCAGGGGACTGGGCTCATTCACATCTCGCTTAACCATAGTTTGATGTGACATTTGGATCTAGCCATTCTATAGTTTGGCTCGAAGTCACAGAAGCGAGCAAAGCAATGAGGGACAAATACTTGGTTCTTTTGGGGCTACTGTTTGTATCTGATTTCAGTATCTTAGTTTTGTCTTTTGCTGTAACATCTAACTATACCCTAGAAATTCCATACGCAGAGCTTAAACTCCGGCAGAAACTGTTTTGTAAGTAGCCATGCACGTTATTAAAAAAGGGTGCACAATCCATATTAATGTTTTGAAGAACTGAAAAACAGAACAGCTTACCATCATGAAGACGTATGGAAGGGCAATCAAGAGGTTGGCAATGGCAAATGCATTGACACTGGCGCTCACTAGGAAAGCCATGCTCACTGCTGCAAGGTTAGTCAGGCTAAGAGACAAAACGTGCAGGAAGAAAGATTCTGCATCATATTTGAGACCTGGAGGTGGGCAGAAAGAGAAAAAGTTGCATGGCACCCTTCAAACCCTTAGCTTAGGGATGGGGAACCTTTGGTCCTCCAGAAACTGCTGGGACTCCAGCTCCCATCATTCCTGGTCACTTTGGCTAGGGTTGATGGGAGTCAGGAGTCCAAGAGCATTGGGTGGGCCACAAGTTCCCCATCACTGTCCTAGTTCATTTAGTGCTTCTATCCCTGCATCCATTCGGGTTCTCCTAAGTGGCCTTTGGTTGGTTGTTTCTCTTTGTAAGTTTCCTGCTTGAGGAAATGGATTTGTGTCTTACTTTGGGCAAATATTTATGTGTTACTGACTGCAGGGCTGACACTCCTAAGAGAACAAAAAAGCATAGCTGACGATGTACTATTCAAGGTTGTGAGGGGGTGGGGAACAGATCAGAGGCATATTTGTGTCCAAAGACTCCTGCTGAAGAGAGATTTCCAAGCTTTGTTCATGTTTGGCAAAGAACAAAAGGCTCACAAAGGAAGAAAGAGAACAGTAGCCGGCTGGATTCATGCAATCCATCATTCTCTGCAAGAATCCCAGCAAAACCAGCAGATCACAGTCCACTCCTAGATGACCTGTTGGAAATTGGTCTAACAAGGAAACATGGCCTACTCTCGGCTCACACTGTCCTTGATGTGTTTGCTGACCTTTTGAATTGTGTGTGTGTTTAAAAATCCTTAATTTGTGTCTTATTTCCCCCCAAAAAAGATTTGGACTGGAAGAAATGTCACACTCCCCACCCCTTATGTCACCACTGCCACCACCAGTTGATGGTTCAGATCAAATAACATAACACTTTACTCACCCATCATGAAATAGGAAATGGAAGAGAACAGCAGGACAGGCAGGATTCGATTGGGAACAAGATCAGCAAACACTTTGGCTAGAAAGTATGCAGATGTCCTATAGTAACCTCTGGCACTCTCATGGCTAGAAAAAGGAAAAGGAGGAAACTCAGGGTTGTATCCGGTTGTGTCTCCATACCGATAGAAAGCTCTTTGGTCCAGTTGACGTTGAAAGCAGGGAGAGGCTATTATAGCCGATTCCCCCTTCCCTCTTTCATGCAGCTGCATGAAAAATCTGCAGAGAACCCTCTAGGACAGCATGGGAGGAAAAATGCAGGGAGGGAGGGCTGCAAGAGGTAAAAAAATGGATAATATTTTTCAACACCATCCACTTTCCTGGAACTCATCAGAGCCTTCGATCAGCAGAGGGACACAAAGATATAACAACTCTACATTAATGTATTTAATGTATTTAAAAAGCTGTGCCACCAACACGGGATTCAACAGGTGAACAAGGTTTTCAGGAAGGTGGATCAGAGACCGTTTTAGGGTAGTGTGCCATGTTGCAGGGGGTGCCAAAACATTGCTGAAGAATGGAATGGGAGAGGTGCTGAAATTTGAGAGCCCCAAGTCCACCACTGGGTGGATTTCCATTCCCACCTATAAAGAACAGTGTCACAATGGAACCAAAGTTCCCCCTGAAGCAAGAGAGTGGAATCATCTCTCTTGGAGACATACATATTCAGGATCAAAATACTCTCGGGGCCAGTGGTTGGACCGATGGCCTTTCCAGTTCTACAATCCTATCTTGAGGTGCAAGGCTGGGGCATGGAAGGAAAAAAGAGGGGGAGTTGTTGTTTTTACAGCTGATGATTTCAACCTTGCTCCCACTTCTAATCCTGCAAGCAAAATTTGGAGAGGAAAACCTGCATTGGCTAGCTCCTTGATGCTATAATTACACCACTACACATCTAATTAAATTTGAGACTTTGCAGGCACAGTTTTCTGGAAAGGCCATGGCACTGGGCATGTCTATTACAGAATGGATTTTCTCGGAAGCAGGACTGCTGCTCACATGAAGAGCTTTCTGTCGTAGATGAAGAGCTCCACAGCTGACAAGTTCCCAAAGATCTGAGTGAGAACCATGAAAAAGAAAGCTCCTAGCCTGCAGCAAAAAAAGAACAGATGTACGAAAGAGGAATTACATATAACTCTGTGCATGCTGCAATTATGCAGGAGTGCAGACTGCGGTATTTAGTGCAGAATTCCACTGCCAGACACCCACCCACTTACACACTTGGCTTTCATTTTAAAAGGGCAGGTTTCTAGCCAGTATGAAAGTAACAGCTTGAAAATGCATGAGAAATGCCTACTGATACTGGAAATGTCAGAGAGGCAGTTGAGTAAAACGTCCAGTGGTTAGAAGGGTCCCTTTCCACATGTCAAGTTAAAACTGCAACTGTGCAAATTAGCAGTAACAGCATAATTCTTCTTCATTAAGAAAAATTATGCCATTTCATTTCAATTCCCTCCCTTCATTTACTGCACTCACATATTGTATGGATTTTATATCAATTAGGGGGTGGACAAATCTGTCTTACTTTGGGTTCTCTCTGTATCTCATTTTTCCAGTCTGCAATCCTGCACATTTCCACATCATTTTTTGTGATTCCTCCCCACCCCTCACTCAAATGCTCATAAGAATTTGTCAGTATTTTAATTCACATTCTTCCAAGATTTTTGCATGCATTTTCTTTATTATAATACATCTTGCATGTTATTTTCACTAATATTTGCATTTTTACGTACAACTGTCCCCCAATATACACACATTTATGTACACATCACTGCAGATGTGAATGTCAAAGGATAGCTGTGTTTTGGTTTGCAAATTGTTCCACGAAGTGCAAATTATGCAGTTGTACATCAAAATGCGAACTGACCCTGATTTTGCCCCCATCTCTGATCCTGATGAGATACTCTATTCTCACAGGATTGCATCCAGAGGAAACTGCCAGGAGTCAGTCTGGAACTATAAATAGCTTCTGGATTCACCCAAGCTACAGTTGCTGAGGAGGCCCATCAGGATGCTCAAAAACATGTTAAGCTTCCCACTGGACATGCTGGAACATGGGAGAAAGAAAGATGGTGAAATGCTGTGCTCTAGGGCCACCTGAGTAGGAATGAGCACCTTACCTGTTCTGTAGGGCTTCTGGCAGAGTGTCCGGGATTTGGTAGTAAATGAGCCCCACCAACAAGGAGAAGACCATGCCCAAAAGGATCTGGCCAATGGAGGTCTGAGGATTCCTCAGCAGATGCTTCACATTACGGCAGCTCACAACATACAACTAGAGAACAGTGTGGCATTAATAGCTTGACATGAGGGGTCTCTCTCCCTACTTCTTGACAATTCCCCCCCTAAAGATGTTGCTATCTGTGAAAATGTCCACCTTCCCAGCAAAGTGGCGTCCCATGTTTGGGACAATTATCTGGAAAAACCAAACCAAACCAAACCAAACCGAAACCTTTTATGTCATAAACAGACTAGATCCACTGAAATGGACAGTTCAGTTCATTAATTGTTATGGGTCTGCTCCGAGGAGGACTTTGTCGGGTACAATCCCGCGATTGCACTGCACACACAGCCTCGTTGTTTAGGGCAGGCGTGTCGCCATCTACAATGAGCTTAATGATGTATCACATTCCTCATTCAAAGCGGCAGACATCACTCTTAGCAGTAGAACCAAATCAGAAGCACTGCCGCTGCCCATATGGCATATGTACAGTCAGAGTTTGCTGCAAGCAGCAGAAGGCAAAACTATAGTAGCTGTTGATGCTGATGTGAGTTCTAAATACAATATTGGACACAGAGCTCCAGCTAACGAGAGTTGGGGGTGTTTTGGTCAATGATTTAGGAAAAGCAGGATAGCCCTTCCTTGGTAGTTCTATGGAGATTACTGTACAGAATCATGGAGTGGGAAGGGTCCTGCAGTCCAGCCCCCTGCAATGCAGGAATCTCAACTGAGGAATGGCCATCTTAAGAAGAAGAAAAAAGATTTTTAATGTCCCCACATTTGGTTAAATAGGTAGAGAAAACAAAACTGATCTATGCAGATTGTAGCCCAGTCTTATTACAGGTTTATTTGAATGGATCAAGGCAAATGTTGTGCTTATTAGCGGATCCGTCACCCTTTCTCTGTTCCTGCCCCTGTTGCCAGCCCTTTCCCCCTTCACCTGCTGGGCGAATGAGGTGGCATAAGTGGCTTTTGATGTGGTAGCATCGCAGCCTTGGTTCTGGAACGACTGTAGGTTTTTCAGATCCTCTTGCAGCTGCTCATAGTAGGAGGACTGGTGGTAATAACTGGAAAGCGCATTCTTGTCAAGGGAACAATTGCTGGAGAAAAGGCCATCCTTCTTGTTGCCTGCTTCAAACAAAAGGTAGATTTTTAAAAAATAGGCAGTTTATTCATCTTAAGATACAAGCGGTATGACCCAGTTCCTACCAGCCCAAGGCATTATATGTTGCTGGAGGCGAAGGACAAGATGGCAGCTCCACATTCCACATGCAAAAAAAGGACTGGACTGGCAGTGGAATCTTCCTGCAACAACAGTGATGGGGCAGCATCCCACTTTGCACCCGTGTGTACAAGGCCCTGGGGGTAGGTGCAGACCAGACCACATCATACCTTCGGCCCTTTGATACCTTGCCACCACTTGTACACCGGTCCACTTGGCACCTAGTCAGCCATGGTGCCAGCATGCATCCCATGCGCTGAGCAACATAAGTGCATGTGTAATGCCTGCTGGAGGGCATGGCTGACCACCCCCTCCGGCCTGCTTGCTTAGTAAGGGACATTTCTGGCAGACTGCTTCCTCCCCACCCAGCCTCAGTTACCTGCTGTTTGAGGTGGCCGACTCACTTTGTCTAATGGTGGCACTTTCCCTGATCAATCCCAGCTAAAAACAAATGTGATTTCTGTTAGCTATCTTGGCATCAGGTCGCAATCTGTTTGTTCACATCAGCCACCCATGCCAGCTACCAACAGAGCGACACTTGCAACACTCTGCCAGTGCAGACCCCCCTCATCCACCCGCTAAGCATGAAGGTGGCAGGTTCACCAGCAGGACGCCTCCTGGAGGAACCTTCCAAGGCTTCCAATTGTTCCAAGGGCAAAGCGGGTCTGGATCCCAAGCTACTCTTAAGTCAGCGCTGGCTGGCAAAGGGTCTGAGTCAGGCCCAACTGCTGCAACAGCCTGAAATGGACGTAGGGATTGGGCCAAATTTGCTCCTGACCCACCACTTTTCACGGGTGCCACTGTGGCTAGCTAGACTGCAGGTGTGGCAGAAAATCCACTGCTCTTCAGAACCTCAGCAGTGGCAGTGGCAAATTACAATTGCTTCTGCCCGAAACTTTTTGTTTTTGACAAGACATGACTGCAGCCAGACTCAGGGCAATTTGACCAGTGTGCCCTAAAAATAGCATTGTATAGGGCTAGTCTAATCTTCATTATACACTGGGAAGGCGTATCCAACGATCTTGAAAATTACCCATCATTTCAGTGTACAAAGCTCTCATTATGGCTCGTTTTCATGCGCCTGTATAGTTCCGGCTTGCGGGAGACCAGCAAAGGCTGATCTCAGTGCTATTATGGTGTTAGTGGAAAATTAAATTTCCCGAATGACTGTATGCCATCTCCTATTTCAAGCCTGATGCAGACACATTAGTTTCACTGTGGGCTGCATTGCTTCAGTCTCCATTTATTAAAGGCTGAGCATAAAAGGCACAGGACAGAGTACACAGAGGGGATGGTAGCTGATGATAATCTGGCACTGTTAATCATTTGTTGGGTGGCTGGTTCTTGGGCTCAGTGATGGGTGTTTTTTGTTCTTGTCCCTGATAATATGTAGAGTCTCCTAATCCCACCATTCTGTTAATGGTGGGAGAATTATAATTCTCAAGAAGGGTGCTCAAATAGTTTCATTTATCTCATTAATTGTTACACCACTCCGATATGGCAGGTCAGTATTAATACACCCATATTGCAGATGGAGGCCTGAGGCCAAGAGCATGTGGCTAGTCTGCAGCCAACAAGAACCTTTCAAAATGAGGGGAGATTTGATTTGAATCAGATTCACAGCTTACTCTTTCAGTCCCTCTCCTACCGTTGTTCTCGGGCTTACCTCCAAGCAAAGGTAGAGCAGCAGAGGCACTTGTGAGAATTTAAATGTTGCCATATCTAATGGATGGTCTCTGTCCTTGGGAAGGCAGGCCCTGCTGTCTGAAAGTCAGGCTTCCATAACCACAACTACAACCATTATAGTTTCTCAAACTAAATCAATTACTGGAGGGGGAAAAACACTCACCCAAGTCTTGTTGAGGCTGGGACTGTATCACCTCCCCACTGATTACATCCAGAAAGAAGTCCAAGGGATTGTTAAACTGCTCACACTGATAGCCTGAAATTGAAATTCATGTGAGAGGGAGACACACAAAGACAGTTCAGGGCATCTCCTGCCACAGCTCATGATGATTTACTGGACACAGAGAAGAAATCAGAATATTTTTACGAGCTGGCTTTAGAAGTTCCACCCTGTCTTTCTAAAGCTCCTCCAGAAGTCATAGGTGCTTTTTGTTTCTTTTCTGGGAGAGACACTTTTCTTCCTTACCAATGCTATTGAAATAAGTTGTGGCTTCATCTGCTGCTCCTGCAAATATTATTTCTCCCTTGCTCATCAAGGTCAGATGGTCAAAGAGCCTGAAGATGGAGTAGCGTGGCTGATGAATTGAGAAGATGACCGTTCTCCCTTTCCTGGAAAGTCTGCAAAGCAGATAATATAATGCTTAGTTGTTGGAGTGAAAGAGGTCCTTACAGCACATGGCTGCCACCAGAAAGCGCTCAGCAACTGCTGAGTTCTAGCCCTGGCAGTGTGTTCGAAGGACGATGTGCGACTGCTGCTATGCAGATAGGTATTCTTTCTGGTGGTGTGTTAAACGCCAATAAATAATGTGCATTCATAAAAGAAAAAACCGTATGCAGATGCTGCTTCACCTGCAGCAGATTTCTCTGCCATAGAGGCAAGCTGCTTCTTAAACTGGACGGTGGCTTGTCTCTTTAGCAGTGGGGACTACTGCAGTAGAAACTGCATGTTAAGCTCTGGCTGTATGAACACTAGTTTCCCATGCATGCATATCACTCCGTTGCCTCATTAGCATTTTTTGGGGGGGTTGAGTGAGTGTGTGAGAGATCTCTGAAGACCTATTTGGGTTAAGGCATTTTTATTTCTAGCAGAGACAGAATGCACAGAAACTCACTGGTGCAAGAGCTGCATGATGGCGTTAGCTGTGTTGGCATCCAGCCCTGTGGTTGGCTCATCCAGAAAGATCAGGGAAGGTGAAGTGATCAATTCCATGCCAATGCTGCACCGTTTCTTCTCACCCCCTGAAACGCCACGCAGGAATTCAGTCCCAATCTGACGCCACAGAGAGAAGCAGGGAGCATGGGAAGAGAAAAGGATACAAAGGCTAAAAAAAAAATCCATTGAACTGACCTTCCACCAAAGACAAACCGTAACCCAGCCATTCTACCATTTCCTGTTTCATTAACATTCACCATTCTAAAGCAGATGCTGAGAAGCTTGGTTCTCTATGGAAATCAGGGACAAGACAAGGGGATGGGCTTCTTCTATTACCTTCCTATGTAAAGGGTCCTCATACAAGCACAGCCCTCATGCAAGAGCAGAGGAGGAAGTCAACCTGTGTCAGGGAATATGTAGCGTCTCCTCTTCACAAGGTAAGTGTGGAGCAGGGGCTCATGGGGCTG
This sequence comes from Podarcis pityusensis, assembly GCF_964106645.2. Lineage (NCBI taxonomy): Eukaryota > Metazoa > Chordata > Lepidosauria > Squamata > Lacertidae > Podarcis > Podarcis pityusensis. Next base: position 71,567,958 of record NC_138032.1, on the reverse strand, counting down.
AATAGCCTCCAAAGAGGGAGATTCTGGCACAAAGAAATCTAGCAAGTTAGGGAGAAGAATAGGCTGGGACCCTTCTCTCCAACGCGCCAGTCTTCCATATACAGGAGAGTGTTTTATCATGCAAACTCCCACCTGCAGCCTGGAGCTCCCAAACAGGCTTTCCTGAATGTTTGTAAGAACTAGGCCTTCTCTAAGATGTACAACTCCAGATGTCCCGTAATCCCTGAACAAGGACCATGATGGCTGTGGCTGATGGTAACTGAACTCCAACCAGATCTGGAGGGCCACAAGTTGCTCTGTGGCTTACCTTGGTGTCTGCACAGTCCTGTAGGCCCAGTTCCTGTATCACAGCATCAACCTTGACCTTCTTCTCTGTGTTGCTGTTCCTGTTCTGTGGCAGCCGCAGGTTGGCGGAGAACTGGAGGTTCTCCCGGATGCTGAGGGTTCCTGTCAGAATGTCCTCCTGCAGGCCAGGGAAATTTAGACGCCTTAGGAAGTGAAAGGATTTCCACAGGGGAAGGAGGACACATTGGATAAGAGCACTGACACCATGCTGAGCAACAGCAACTTTTCTTGGGGCAAGCACTTGCTGGGCATCAGGCAGGATTACACATCCAATGCCTTCGTTTGCATGGTGGATCTCTTCAGTGTAACAGAACCAAGGCACCAAAGTCCCACCGTTCTAACATGCTTACAACCACTGGCCAATAGGATTCAAGCAGAGCCTCTTCGTTTGAGCTGGTTGACATAAGGGAGCAAAGATTGTGAACCATACTGTGCAATAAGTTGCACTGCACTGCACTGCAATAAGCAGTGTTCACATTACTATACACTGAAATGCAACATAATATATGCAAATTGATTAACATTTAATTCAATTACAATAACCAATTGCAAAATAAAATAACCAACGAGCTACAATAACCAATGTTGTCTGCTTCCTCTGCCCCCTTCCTTTCCTTTGATGCAGCTGTGCGGGAGATTCAATTTCCATTAATCCTTGGTTTAGCATTATGCTTGACCCCTAAACTGTGGCTGATGTTAAGCACTGTTGGTTTAAACAAGCCAGCTTCATAACCCTGAAGTTGACTGGTTTCAGACAAGCCGTAGTGAATACTAAGCTTCGTTTATCGGGTTCTGATGACACAACCAGCTGTGCCTATGCAAAAGCAGAAATAAAAGCTTCTAAAATCTGCCTTGCAGACATGCATTAGGAAGGGGGAAGAAGTGCATGAGCCTGAATCTTCCTGTGGCCTATCCCCATATGGTTTAGTATGAATTGGGCCAGTATCCCTAGAGGCATTTTTACTGTACCAAGATGCATCTAGAATATAAATTCTGTCCCTGACCATCATTGAGATGTTAACTGGACATTACATACAAATAACATGGCCCTGACACCATCTCCTTTTCTTCTCCCCCCTCCAAAGAAGGAGCGTGGGGTGGGGGTGGGGCTTGCTCTAGGGAAGCAACAAGAAGAGAATTGACTCTTCCTTGATCTTTGCTTCTCTGCTCTGAAAGCAGAGATTTCAAATGGAAAAGCGGCTGGTCAGAAGAAAGTGAGTGTCAAGCTTCTTCTACATGGTGTTTCCATGCAAACTTCTTAAAGGGAATGCCTGAGGTGGGCCGTAATACCACTGTGATTTCATGAGGCTAAAACTCATTTCTTTTTCAGTTTCCTGAAATTATGTTCTGGTAAATCCAAGGGGTTAGTATATCCATATCCAGAGTACACTTGTTCAGATTATTGGTTAACTTCAATTAACTATAAACTATGTGAACAAATACAAAAAAAGTTGCACATAAAGAAAAGTTTACCTGGACTACATAGGCAGAACACTGATGAAAATTGGAGTCTACCAACTTTCCATCCATAAATATCTGCCCACCTGTAAGCCCTTTGGGGTCTTTCCATCCTGCTAGGACATCGAGGAGCCTAGAGATGGGGTGGAGGAGAAGGAAACAAGTCATGGTCAGCTCATCCTTCTGTTCCCAAGGGCTCTTGGAATAAAGAGGAAGGAGAAGAAAAAAGAAAGGGAGCATGTGAAAAGCCTACAAAATAAAGGAGAAGGAAAAAACGGGGAAGAAGATTTTCAATGGAAAAAGCCAAGAATAAAGGAAGACAAGGGAAAAAGAGGGGTTTGGGTCTAAAAATAAAAAGAAGACCCCCCCTTAAAAAAGAATTGTAGAGGAGATAAGGGGAAAGATACTGTAGAAAAATGATGCCAAGTAAAGGTATTACAATCCTGATTGAAGAGTTGAAATGGAAATAAAAGGAGGAAGAGCAGAGCATGATGTGAATAAATGTTTAAAAATGTATATAGAAAGAGCAAAGGAAAAACAAGACGAATCACAGAGAAGAGTAAATTTTGAAGGACTTGTTTATCCATGTTCTGCTTATCTGGCTGCTTTCTCTTACAACCCCCTCCCCAGAATTAATATTCAAACTTCCTGTTCTCATAACATTTGAAGAAAGAAAGACAATGGAATTAAGAGACTACAGTGGTCTAATGTAAGACTACATGTCTATACTGAGATGTAAGTCCCACTGAGTTCAATGTGGGGAACTGCACTCAACACACATGATCCCGCAGTGTGGAGCCTCCATTTTAATAAGCATCCCGCCCAGTTGCAGAAAACGCATCGGCTGCACCCAAATGCAAACAGTGACCAACAAGAACTGTGGCTGGTTGCAGAAGTGGATGGCTGAGCACCTTCCACTGGGAATGTGCAAGCACCGTTGTCTGTGGGTGGAAGAGCTGCCAAGAGAGAAGAGTAGGTGGGCTGGAGGCAGGAAACTATTGCATACAGAGGGAAAAGTGCAACTGGGGAATGAGTCATCCCCAGGACATGCAAAACACAGGTATGAAGGACAAAACTTACGAAGTTTTCCCACTTCCGGTTGGCCCCAAGATGGCATTCATCCCAGGCTTCATAATACCACTGCAGAAATAGAAATGGGTTGGTGCCAGTTCCCAGACCAGACATTTCTGAACTGTATTTTGCATGGAAGGAGCGTCTCCACCCCCATTGTTCAGTCCATACACTGAGGTCCAGCGTCGAGGTCCTTCTGCTGGTTCCCTCGCTGCGAGAAGCAAAGATACAGGGAACCAGGCAGAGGGCCTTCTCGGTAGTGGTGCCCGCCCTGTGGAACGCCCTCCCATCAGATGTCAAGAGAATAAATTTGATGTTTAGAAGACATCTGAAGGCAGCCATGTTTAGGGAAGTTTTTAATGACTGATGTTTTAATGTATTTTTAATCCTTTGTTGGAAGCCGCCCAGAGTGGCTGGGGAAACCCAGCCAGATGGACGGGGTATAAATAAATAATAATAATAATTTTTTAAATTATTATTATTATTATTATTTTCTAAAGTTACAAATTGCCATGGGATTTTTTTTTAAGCGCTGAAGATCTGCCATGTGTCAGCAACAGTGTGAAAAATACCATGTTGGTGTGGCAGTTTTTATTTTACTGCCATGCCAATATTACCTTTCTCCTCAGAAGACCTATCCTTCCAGCTTTTGTGATATACACACAACCGATTTCATCTTACAATTAGTGGCTGGAAAGATAAATCAGCAAGGATGATTTGGGCACTAGTTTGCCCGCGCCCACTAACTCCCAATCGCCACCAAACGCATCTAATAGCCCAGTGCTGGGAAACCTGTGGAACGCCTGATGACGCTGGACTATAATTCCCTTCAGCCCTGATCAGAGTGGCCAGTGACTGGGGGTGGGGGTTGCAGTCCAACAACATCTGGCAGGCCACACTTTCCCCATCCTTGCAATAGGCCAGCAATAGCACAATTCTTTCTGAGCAGACATGCATAGTCTCGCTGAGTCCAATGGCACTTACTCCCAGGTAAATGTGGAAAGGATCTTAACTTGAATTAGACAGAAACAGTGGGCGATATCCGACAAAGTCATACATGGCCGGACTGCTCAGTTGATTAGAGCATGGTGCTGATAACACCAAGGTTCTAGGTTCAATTTCTGTATGGGACAGTTGCATATTCCTGCATTGCAGGGGGGGGTTGGACTAGATGATCCTCAGGGTCCCTTCCAACTCTACAGATCTATGATTCTATGATCTATGATTCCATGGAGTAAACCCATTGAAACTAATGGATCACTGATTTTAATGAGTCTGCTCTTTAATACTGGATATCACCCAATGTCATTGAGGCTGCGTGTACACCATATATTTAAAATTCATCCCTCCTTCCAAAGAATCCTGGGAATGTAGTTTAACCCGTACAATTGCAAGCAACGTTAAACTACAACTGCCAAAATTCTTTGGTGTGTGTGTGCTTTAAATGTATGGTGGATATGCAGCCTAATCATTTGTGAAAAGGACAGTTTGTCACTACCAAAGGTCATCTTTGTTTGCTGTTGGCAAATTATGTTTGCATAGTTGCATGATTTCTAGCACAGGAAAGCAGCCATGTGATTTGTGCTCTCCTGAGGAGGCTACATTATCTTCTGCAGCAAGTGAAAAAATCAGTCAGTTTTCTTGTTTTTGTTATTAAGAAAAGTGCATAATGTTATTCGAAAAAGAAACATCCCAGAAGCCAATTTTGCTTATTGTATGTGCAAAAACGTTTGTCGATACATTGCACTGTAACAAAGTGGTACAAGATTAATTTGCTGGTACAAATTTGCTTATTGAATTTCTGTCTCCAGTTGCCTGTTTCACCTCTTTGACTGGCTTGAGGCCCGGTCTCCAGCCCCATCCTGCAATCAACTTTTACTATCATTTTATCAGATTGCTGACAAGAGTTGTGCTATTGCATGCTCACAAAACAGTGGTGAAGAGGGGAAAGAAATAAACAGAAACCCAACAACCAGTCCCACCTGCATGTGAAAGGTGCAGCATCCAATCTGTGGTACATCCGCAATATTTTGATTGTGGATTAGTGCCCTTTTATATTTCACTCAGATTCCCAATAAACCAAGCCTATGAGGAACAGTCGAGGGAGCTGGGGATGTTTAGCATGGATAAGAGCAGACTAAGAGGAGATATGATAACCCTATTCAAATATCTAAAGAGCTATCACATAGAGGATGGAGCCAGCTTGTTTTCTCCTGCTCTGGAGACTAGGAGCTGAAGCAATGGATTCAAGATACAAGAAAGGAGATTCCGACTAAACACCAGGAAGAACTTTCTGACAGTAAGAGCTGTTTGACAGTGGAACAGTCTTCCTTGGAAGGTGGTAGACCAGGCACCCCCAACCTTCGGCCCTCCAGATGTTTTGGACTACAAGTCCCATCATCCCTGACCACTGGTCCTGTTAGCTAGGAATCATGGGAGTTGTAGGCCAAAACATCTGGAGGGCCGCAGGTTGGGGATGCTTGTGGTAGATTCTCCGTTCTTGGGGGATTTTCAGCAGAGGTTGGATGGTCATCTGTCATGGGTGCTTTAATTGAGATTCCTGCATTGCAGGGGGTTGGACTAGATGACTCTCAGGGTCCCGTCTACCTCTACAATTCTATGAATATTCAGCATTTATATAGGGCTTTAGAGTGTTAAAAGCATTCCACATAACTTTATTCATTTATGTCTTCCTTGTAAGAAGTTATAAACAACTCAAGATATAAAATACCAGAGGGGTGTGCATTTTAAAACTTGAAAAGAATATACAAAACAAAATAAGGATAAACAGTAAAGCATCTTCAGTAGTATGGACAACATGACTAGGTCAGACTACAGGGAAAGCTTGTGTGGATAACAAAGTTTTAACTCAGTATCTAAGCACCATGACCACCCAGAACAGGACACCCAACCAATATGTATGGCGTTATGCTTAGAGCAGTGATGGGGAACCTCTGGTCCTTCAAATGTTTCTGGACTCCAACTCCCATCAGCCCTAGACAGCATGGCCAATGGTCAAGGAGGATGAGACTTCTAGTTCAGCAATGTCTGGAGGGTCACAGGCTCTCTCCCCCTGCCCCGGTATAAGCGTAGCGCCACTTGTTGGATGTCCAAACTACATGAAGCCGTGCTAAAAGTTCTGCTCCGGGTGGTCATGGAGTGAGCGTTGGAGCAGGGTCAAAAGCGCCTCTCCTGTGGACTGCAGGGACCTGGGAGTGGCTCTTCAAATAGGCTGGCCTCATTCTAATTAGAGTTACAATTCCCAAGGCCTTAAACCTGGTCTTGTAGCATGCTGGCAGCCAATGCAATTTTTTTCCAGCCACAGGGCTCTATGCCGGTGATAGGCTGCTCAAGTCAGGAGACACCAGCTGCAGCTTCCAGACCAGCCTCACGGGTAGCCCCCTCCCCCTTATCTCAGTCCATCTTAAAACAACTCTTCAAGGTAGGCCAGTGCTATCCCCATATTGCAGATGTGGCACCGAGGCTGGGAAAGCAGTTCCCATTGATTTCCGAAGGAACTGAATGGAACCAATTTAGTCCAGATCTAACCCCAGTGTCCAAGTACACATGTAATTGCCGTTTGAAATGGCAACTGGCTTACCTGACATCCCTGAGAACTTCCTTTTCTTCTTTTCCTTTGAAAGGTAAAGTCCAGCATGTGGTGACCAGGTAACTAATGTTCTGGAAAGCCAATGTTGGGCCATGGACATTCAGCTGAGAAACAGCATCCTGAATATTTGCAAGCTCCATTCCAGGCAGCCCCTTCGCGTCAGAATGGTGGGAGAAGACACAAAGGCTTCCCTTTTAGTCAGTCACCTGAAGGGAACAGGACATGCAATGCTTTACTCTTTTCACTCCGTCTCGCTTTGCCTCAGCTCATCCACCTTTGCTATCTCAAAAGCAATCTTACTTTTATCTATTACACAGGCTCGAAAGTCATAATTCAGACAAAGTCCTTCTCAGTCAAGCCTTGCGCAAGCAGAGTTTTATGAATAATGATCCAGTGCTATTTTTCCTAGAAAAGGAGGCGCTGGAACTCACCATGAACGTCTTCCTTGTTCTCTCGTAATGGCGCTGGCACCCTCCTGAGAGGTGCCAGAACTGAGTTCCGGCTGGAAATAAAGCTCCGGATAAAATAGATCTCCGTTGCCCCTTGAGGAAACGTACATTCATAAAGGAACAATAATAGAACATGCCATAGCTGATCAATGAGCCATACAACTCAGCAGTCTACCTCTTGCCTAGGGTATGAAGGCAGAAGATCCACTTCCTGTTCTGAGTCCTTTGCATTTGGGACCTAGATTTGCACTATACTTGAGCGCTAGAGGTGTACTTTCGAATTTCATGGCTATTAGACATCTGCAGGTCGCTTTCCCGAAGTGTGGCTATCATTATGCAAATAGTGAAATGACATCAGGAAGTGAGTCATGCAGAAACGTTTACTCTTTGACATGTTGCTGTTTTTTTTAAAAAACCAGCAACGATGGGGGAATCTACATGGAATGCTGGATCTTTCCGCTGCAGGTATCGCAGAAGATGTGGTCCTGGAGCAAAAATCACCTGTGGAGTGACTCCCAACTCACTTTTCCCTTTCATGTGAAACATTCAACATGAGTATGGCTCTAATGACAGCCAGCAAGATGAGCCCAAGATCTCTGTGTACATTAGGAGTTTAGGAGAAATTCATTTCAGCCTCTGTCCAAATGAAAACCTACGTAATTCACACCTCCCCAAACACTATATGAACGCAAACACAGCTATCCCCTAGAGCTCATACTTCCTCAAATTTTACAATGCACTTCTCTGATCAAATAACACCTATATTAGGGGGCAACGGACCTAAAAGTACACGTGTTAGTGAACATATAAAAATGCATCGTTATGAAAAATTACTTTGCAGAAATGTGTGCATTAGGGGGAAAATGCACTCAAGTGTTGGTGGATTTTCATGAAGGGTCTTTAAAAAAGTTATTATGCAGGTTCCCAACTCCTGCATTAAAGATTTTTGAGTGGCCATCTGCAATGAGATGCTCTATTGTTGAACTTTAATTCCTTATTTTTCTTTTCCAATACTTTTTAAAGTTGCAACTTGATAAAATACTCGAAGCAGCTAACAACTAATAAAAAGCAAAATATCGCGTTAAAATAACGGTACATTAAAATGACAGCAATAAGTAGAAACTCAAATCAAAAATCCTATAAGAATCACAAAACAGTGCCTTTAATATCACAGCAGATTCAGGAAATAGGAAGCAACTAAAACTTTGGGTTTCAGTGGGGAATAAATAAAAAATTAGACTTGGGATTTGAACTTCCCGTTCAAATTTGGATGTTTCATTTCCTGAGCCAAAGTGCCTTGCAGCACAATATTAGGCATTTTACTCAGTTCTCAACATGTTCAATGCAGCTTACTGCCCAGGAAGTTTTTTGGTTTTTTTTAAAGGGTCAGTAGCCCTAAATCACTGGAAGAAAACGAAGGTATGCCATTATTATACTTGGACAGCAGGTGGCAGTGTTTGCTCACAATTACCATTCTACAGGAAACTTCTCAAATCAGCAGTCAGCTTTGGAGAAAAGCATCTTACATAGTCGGAGGAGGAGGAGAATACATTTAAAAATAGTTTTCTGAATTTCAAACCCTAAGGTACCAAAGCTTGGAAGCTGGTATTCTACCATCCAAATAAGATACTTGTGGTTTTGGAGGCCATGTGCTTCCCCCTCCAGCCAAGGAGTAGGGAGGGTTAGCACAAAGGTGGCATTAAGGTGTCAAGGTGAGAAAACAAGGTACCTGGTTGGAAGGAAGGGAACTCCGTGTCCCTCTGCAGAGGGAGGGACCTTCTCCCATCATTATTCCCAGCTGGAGGCAAGCTCAAATATACATGTATTTGTTCATGTTTGTTCCTTACTTCTCTGTTCTCTTCTTCCCCTCAAGCTTTTGCTTTCCCCACTCCTCCAGGACAGTAAGCAGAGATTCATTTTTTTCTTTACACTTACAAAACTCTAAAGCAGGGATGGAGCACTTACTAGCATGGCCAATGGAAGCTGGAGTTTCCAGCAACACCTGGAGAACCACAGTTTACCCATTGCTGCACCATGAACACCATGGCTTGCTTTGCCCTAAGTTGACTTTGCAGTGAACTGGGGTGAAACTCACATGCAGTTATAACAATGGGGGACGGGACGTTGGTGTCTTTTGCAGCAAATCTGTCCAGTCTGCAAGTAGTGTGTGTCTGTTTAAACACCTGTGTGTACAAGTCTGAGAAACCTGGCCAGGCCAGGCGTCAGAGATGTGGGCGCCCAAGTGTATAAATTAAACAGGTGAAAAGCAGCTGCAGAACTTGCCATTTCTTACTACCAGGGCAGTTGGAGAAAGACAGCAACCCAGCACAAATCTACAGCTACCACTTTCTAGCAAAGCAATTCTCCTTCTCTTGAGGGGCTGAGTAACGGAAGGCATAAGTGGGACCTGCGGCAAAATGCTGCAGTGACTAAGTGCTCCCACATTCTCAAATTCCTAGCCAGCAGGTCACGTCCAGGAGACTCCGTTCTGTTCCACTGTTCCAGAAAAGTCAACAGTGGCCCCCATTTTCATTGGGACTGTGGAATATGGGGAGTGGGGAGCTACATTAAGGGGTTCTGATCAGACCCAGAATATGTCTTGTTCCACCAGGGGTGGGGGGTTAGGGAGGAGTCCCCCCACTCGCTTTCCCCTGCATGATTACTTTTTTCTTTCTTCTCTACATCCCACTTCTCCAAGGTGGCATGCATGGATTCCCCACCCCCACCCCACCCTTCCACTTTACCCTTACCACAACCCTGTAGTTAGGCTGAGAGACTAACTGGCCCAAGATCTCCCAGCGAGTGTCATGGCCAAGTGGGGATTTGAACCCTGGTTTTCCAGGGCTCCAATCTAACATTCTTGCCACTACACTCTGCTGGCTACCAGTTTCTGACTTGGACAGAGGTGTGCCTGGAGTGAGTGTCTCTTCCGCAAGCTGACTTGACTGTGAGGGCAGAGAGTCTTGGGTGCCTCTGTTGCTACTTTTCCCTTTGACTATTTTTTCTCATTAAGCCTTCTAGTGCTGCTTTTTTTGGGGGGGGGAGGGAGGGAAGACACCTTTCTTTGAGCCCACATTAATTAGTTTCAGCTGTCACCCGGATCCTGGTTCTTCAATTACTCTGTGCAGCTGCTTTCCCCAGAGGTTTAACCGCTTCCTAACTAGCACAACTCGTAGTTCGCAGAGTGACCACAAATGTCCACTTCTTTCAAAGGCAGACTTTATTCAGCACTCTGAATGTGTAGAAGCTGCCTCGTGAATAGCTCAGTGCTTGCAAATGTTACCTGAAAGACCACCTGCCCCTGCACTACTCCAAGATCACTTGGATCAGCCTCCGAGAACCTGCTGTCTCCTATCAGCCAGCACTGCCAGTCAGGGATGATGAAAGTTGTGGTTCTAAACATCTGGAGGTTGCCAGGGTGGTGAATAATGACTGACATCATCTTGGGAAATACTATTCATGGTATCGCACCCTACAGAATACCGTACAAGGGTGATCCTGCAATGGGCACCTTCTCTTATTGCCCCTATGTGATGGAATGCCCTACCCTCTTGCCATAGGTGAAGCAGCAATCATCAGTTGCTTTGGGACATCTTGTAAAGACTTGTCTTTTTGTCCAGGTGTTCCCTGACCCATAGGATTGGACTCTTGATTTTACTTGTATGGATTTCCTGAATTCCTGCTTTCATACTACTGCTTTATTGCTTTTACCTTTTGTTTCAATAATAGTGAAGACTGTTTTCATGTTTTTAATCTGTTTTGAGATCTAAAATAAAAATTAAATGGTTTACAAATGCGATAAATAATGTACATGTGTATATTGAGCCTACGTAGAAGCTCCTTGCAAATCAGAAAGGAGCCATTTCTCGGTGGCAGAGAGCATGATTTGCTTGCAAAAGGTTTCCTGCTGAATCACAGGCTTCTCCAGTCCTCAGGGATGGCTCAAACAGCAGGTCGGGTGAAAAACACTCTGCTCAAGACCCTGGGAAACTGCTGCCATCTACTGCACTGTCAAATAAGCTGCTTACACAACATGCCTTTAAAGTGAATGCATTCTCCCCCCCCCCCCCCAAATCACAGGACATGTAGTTTCTTATGGGTGCTGGGAATCATAGCTCTGTGAAGGGGTAACTACAGTTTCCAAGATTCTTGTTGCAGGGGTTAGGTGCTTTAAACGTACGATAGCGTGTATGCAGCCATAGTCTGACATCTTCTGATTTTCAACGCATGTTCTAATCACGATTTAAGAAAAATACTGAATCTCTTATAGGTGTGTATGTGTTCCAAAACAGTTCAGTTTCACTTAAAATGGTTCAACTTCCCCTTTTTCAGCATACATATATTAATTTTCAGTCTCTGGACTTGGGGCAACCTGGAAAAGTTGACTTGCATTGTCTTCCAAACATCAAATATAGCCATAAAAGCCCATCACCATCACCGTAGCCCAGTATGATTTAGGGATTCTAATGAAGCTAGAAAGCAATGGATCATAAGTAGTATAACATCTGGCACGTTGGAGATCAGTACTTTTTCCAGGTGTCCCAGTGTCTAATGCCCCCTTAGAATTATTAAGTTTCCCCAAGACAAATTGTCTAGGTATTGGGCTGCATTTCAGCTCAGCGAACTTCTAATGGGGCACGTCCTCATCTCATCATTCACCAACATCAGACCAATTAGCCCTCACCCCATCTTACGGCACATTACACAGAAGCAAACCCAGCTTTGCCATCGAGGGCTTACTTATCAAGGAGTTGTGGCCAATCCTCCGCCCTGACAAGTATATCCACATGATTGCAGATGTTTGCAAACATGATGTTGTCACATTACACTTTTTAGGCATGTGAAACCCCCTGAAACCTAATGTCTGAATGGGCCCTTACCATTCAAGTCATCTGAAAACTGCCATGTCCCTGCTCTTCCTCTTTCCTGTCCCTTCTCCCCCCGCCCCATCTGAAGCAACAGAAGAGAACAGCAGGCCAGCACCAAGTCACGATTGTTGTTGGGTGTTGGCGAGAATAAATGGAAAGAAAGAGGGAGAGTTGTGAAGAGGTCATTTTAGAAGCTCTTTCATTGCTTTTCTAACTTCCTTCTCAGTGAGAGGGGGTGGCAGAGTCCTCAAAGCAACATTGAAAGCAAGGCAGGATAATGTGTGCCTGGCTGAGGCAAGGAATCCCTGAGTGCGAACTGCAGTGTCTTAATTATCAGTCAACAATTACTCCTTTCAGGGTGGAACATATGGTAGCTGGTTTGCTTAAGAAAGAAAACAAAAATACTTTAGGAACTTAAATGATGTTGGGAAAATAGTCGAAATTGCTTTAAAGGGATTGCGAAGGGGGAGGCGGCACGCTCAGGATGCAAGTCCCGCAAGAGTCAGCTGGGCTAGGGTTTGTTTTGAAGGCGTTGCTCCCACAGCACGCGACCGGATTCGCTTGCTTGCTTCCTAAACAGGTCACTTCTGGGGGAATGTCCTGTCCTCGCAGCCTTTTGAAGCAATCACAGGAGCAGCTCCCAGGTGGACCCGTGAACAGAACCCTCCATTTCTGCTGTGTTTTTGCTTATGGAGTACACTGGTGCTTCTACTCCAAATAGCTATACTGGCATGAGGTAAAAAAAATGAGGAGCCAGGACAAGCCATGGAACAGGTTGGAATTTCAGACAGTGGAACCCCACCATTTGTTTAAGCCAGCACTCATGCTCAAACTGTTTGGTTCTGCTAATATTAAAATAAGTTCGGCACACTTCATCTTTGGCAGAGTTCATATGAAGGAGGAGCAAAGGAGTGGCAGACCTCCTCACAGAGAGTATTCAGGAATTCCAGTGTAACAACTTCTACAGGTGTTTCCGCCTGTTGAAGGAGGCAAAGTGTATCGTGACACCATAACAACTAATAAATCTGTTGTCTTTAAGGTGACGCAAGACTTAATGTTTTTTAGAGGAGCATGCAACTCCATTTCTGTTTCGTTCTGTCTGCAAACACATGAGAAGGGGCAGAGGTGAAATGATGCAATGCCTTTGGATTGTTCCTCATGGGAATGCAGTGTAGGCCAGAAAAATAACTGGCTAGTTTTGTGCCTTCCACAGCGGCTTCAGCTGCAGAAGTCAATGGGTGAAGGTTTTCACAACATGGAGAAAAAAGCTATCACAGCGCACAGGACTGGCTCTACTGTTAGGCAATATGAGGCATTTGCCTCAGGCAGCAGATGCTAGTGGGTGGTGAGAAGGAACAGTAACTGCAACACCTTAGCCCAGTGGCGTAGCGTGGGGGGTGCAGGGGGGCCGGCCACACCGGGCGCAACATCTGGGGGGGGCGCGCTCGCACTCGCAGCTCTCTGCCCCTACTAAAATCCACGGGTTAGGGGGCGCAAATTACTTGCCTTGCGCCGGGTGCTGACAACCCACGCTACGCCACTGCCTTAGCCATTTCTTCTTCCACCAGCACCAATGGTCACTCAAAAACTATGGGGGGGAAACTACATGAAGGAACAAAAAAAGAACATAGCAGTAGCCCAACAAATTTATTTGCATGTCTGTCGCCTGGAACAGCTGATTTTAAGAAAAGGAAATGCCACAACTGAGCTAATGTCTGTTTGGAAGTTTTTGTCCCTCCTGTCCCAAATATATTGAGGCTAGAATTCTATGCACGTTTACTGGGTAGTAAGCCCCACTGAGGTGGCGCTGTGGTATAAACCTCTAAGCCTCTTGGGCTGGTCGATCAGAAGGTCAGCAGTTCGAATCCCCACGATGGGGTGAGCTCCCGTTGCTCAGTCCCTGCTCCTGCCAACCTAGCAGTTCAAAAGCATGCCAAAAAGTGCAAGCTGATAAATATGTACCGCTACGGCGGAAAGGTAAATGTCATTTCCGTGCACTGCTCTGGTTTTGGTGTTCCGTTGCGCCAGAAGCGGCTTAGTCATGCTAGCCACATGACCTGGAAAAACTGTCTGCGGACAAACGCCAGCTCCCTCAGCCTGTAAAGCAAGATGAGCACTGCAGCCCCAGAGTCATCCGCGACTGGACTTAACTGTCAGGGGTCCCTTTACCTTTACGCCCCCCTGAACACAGAGGGGCTTGCTTCCTAATAAGCTCACACAGGATTGGTCTGAACGAGTGTGACTGGTTTCCTGAGGGTGGGGGAAGAGAGGGAGAAAAATGAGATTGTTCCTCTGAGCCAGTGGTTCTCAAAGGGTGTGGTGCGCCACACTGGGGTGGCAGGAGAGGATGGCAAGTGTGGCAGGAAGATTCAGGGACAATTAAAGAAACATTTAAACATTTCAGTGTAGTATAAGATAGTATCAAAATAGTTTTTATATATAAAAGCAGAAACAGTATCCATGCCTCTCTTCAAGAGCATGAACTACTCTTCTACAGCTCTCCACAACATGCTGTGGTGAACAAGGATTCTCAACCGTGTCCAAGAGGAAAAATCAGGAAAGAGAAAGGCTTCTTTGTGTTAATGAGGAGATGAGAGTTCGTTTGTATCAAATAAGACCTAATGTAAATGAGATTACCCGGCAAAAGCCAAGCCTAAAATCCTCACCAATTATACGCATAAAAGAGCAGATCCAATTCAACACCATCCCATTAAAAGAGAAGCAGAAAATTAAGGTCCAAAAGGCTTGAGCGAATAAAAATGCTTTTGCCAGGCATGCCTCCCTGGGGAGAGCATTCCGCAAGTGGGGAGTCACCACCGAGGAGTCTGTTCTTGTGTTGAAACCTTCCACGGCTGCCTCGGAAGGGGGCACACGGGGGCTGACTCTCAGGCCAGGCAAGCTCTGTAGACCTAGCATGGCCACTTGTCATAGAGGCTTTAGTTGAGATTCCGGCATTGCAGGGGGTTGGACTAGATGACCCCCGGGTCCCTTCCAACTCTACAATTCTACGAGATTCTATTGAAGTGTTTTTTCAAAGCCTGCCTCTAATGGAAGACACACAAGCCACCACCTGAAGTAGCCTGATGCATGCTCTTACCTGAAGAGTTAGCCCCATGTACAGCCTCTTTCAAAACTGTGCTTCTCCCAGGACCTCACCAGAACGGTCTGTCAGCACCAAGCAGTTCCACCTACCAAATATAAATGCACACACATTAATGCCTAAGTCACGCTCTAGTCTATGTCTGTATTATATTCAGAAGCAAAATATTTCACCACTTAAATAAGGGCTGCATGCACCCCATGCATTTAAAGCACCCGAGTTCCACAAAGAATCCCAGGAACGGTAGTTTGTTAAGGGTGCTGGGAACTGTAGTTCTGTGAGGAGGGCAAACTATAGTTCCCAGGATTCTTTGGAAAAAGTCATGGGCTTTACATGTGCTTTGAATGTATAGGGTGTACGCAGCTCGTGTACTTCCACTAGTCTCCTCAACCTGCTGTGGGGCAAAATGACTTTGGAGGGCTAATGGAATGCAGGAAACCAATGGAGCCGGAGGCAAAGTGGTTCATTCAGAGCCTGGGCACATAAAAAGGTACTTGTTTTATGGATGTGCATCTGACATACCAATACTTGTGCCTGCTTGAGGCTTCACACACATCTGCTGATATCAAAGACGGCTTCCAAACAACCATCATCATCTCTGTCAGCTGCTTGTTCCAAATTACCTCACTACTCTGCACAGGCTGGGAACTGGGTCAAGAGAGCAACTGCAGGCATGCAAAATCTGCCTGCATGCACCTTGGGAGAGGCTGACCTTTCAGTTCCAGTAGCAACCTCTCATGCACTGCTGTGGCACACATGTGTGGATGACCCCCATATTCCTACATGGATTCACTGCACCACAAACAACAACTGCTGTGACACTGCAGGTTGATTGCTGCTGCTGTGAATTGCAACCCAAAGCAACTGCAGGGTCCCAGGTTGGGGGAGGCTGGTATAACAGGAGAACCACGCCATGCACACTTCTGATATGCTCCCACGCCTCATGTGTGTGTGCCTGTAACTTAGCACAGGGTAGGGAGACTCTGGCCTTTCCAGTTGGACTTCCCTTAGCCCTAGGCAGCATGGTCAATGGCCAAGGATGCTGAGCATTGTGGTCCAGTGATATCTAGAGAGGCGCATGTTTCCCAATCCTGCTGCAATCAATTGAAAGAGTATCACCAAAAGGGTTAGGATTGGAGTTTCCAAACTATGGTGCACAGACCACCATTTATTCAGGTGGTCTGTGGAGAACAGTGGCCACAGAGCATTAGATGTTCATATTGATTTTAACTGTTTTTATTGCTTCTTTTATTCCTTATATTGCATCGTTATTATTGTTGTATTTTGTATCGTATTCTGTAGAATCCAAATGGTAATATGATAAAGTATGAATAATTGAAACAAAAGAAGCAATAAAAATACAATTAGAAACCAAACAGCATCTAATACAGAGCAATACAGTTGCAACAGCAGGCAGAAAATTTGTTATGCAATTTTCAAGAAGTTGCTGTGTGGGTGAAAGGTCTGGGAACCACTGGGTTAGGATATTTGTGTAACTGCAAAGACAATTTCATATTTACATGTTACATCTTTTAGTGTAGGGTGTTTTTTAATGGCTTAAATCTTAAAGGTTACACACAATAAACTAAATCATTACTGGGTTTGACAACAGGCAAAAACTATGGTGTTCTTCATAGCTCAGTCGGTAGAGTCACACGTTGGGCAAAAGATTCCTGTCTTGCAGGGGGTTGGACTAGATGACCCTGCAGATCCCTTCCAACCATACAATCCTATGATTCTACGAAGATGCTCTTATGCTGGTGCAAGATGAGCTTGCAGTATCTCCAAATCTGGGAGAGTTGTGTACAGCTATTAACCAAATGAAAAACAACAAAGCCAGCGGACCTGATGGGATACCTGCCGAGGTACTGGAAGAAACAAAGATCTCCAGTGTCAAAGCAATG
Source organism: Podarcis pityusensis (assembly GCF_964106645.2). Classification (NCBI taxonomy): domain Eukaryota; kingdom Metazoa; phylum Chordata; class Lepidosauria; order Squamata; family Lacertidae; genus Podarcis; species Podarcis pityusensis. The sequence continues at coordinate 71,551,153 of NC_138032.1, read as the reverse complement.
ATTCTTCAACATCAACTTTGTTGGACTGGTCATGTTGTTTGGATGCCTGATTATTGTCTATCAAAGCAACTACTCTATTCCGAACTTAAAAATGGAAAGTAATGCTGGTTTAAAGAGGTTTAAAGACTCTCCCCAGACAAATCTAAAAAAATGTAGCATAAACACAGACAATTGGGGAACACTGGCCTGTGAGTGATCCAATTGGAGAACAGCCTTTACCAAAGGTGTCATGGACTTTGAAGACGCTCAAACTCAGGACAAAAGGGATAAACATGCTAAGAGGAAGGCATGTTTGGCAAACCCTCACCACAACCAACTCCCACCCAGAAACCTATGTCCCCACTGTTGAAGACAATGTGGATCCAGAACTGGCCTCCACAGTCACTTATGGACTCACTGTTAAGACCGGGTTCATGGAAGACAATCTTACTCGACTACGAGTGATCGCCAAAGAAGAAGAACTCGATGACCCTGCTGGCCCCTTCCAACCATACAATCCTATGATTTTATGAAGATGCTCTTATGCAGGTGAGTTAAGGAAGGGGAAGAGAATTGGGGAAAGAGAAAAGGACAGTGGGGAGATCACATTTTAGGAAGTGGGGAACCTGTGGTTCTGCAGTTCCAACTGGACTACAACTCCCCTCCAACCTAGCCAATGCTCAGGGGTGCGGGGAGTGGCAGTCCAGCAACACCTGCGCCCCCAGATTGCACCTAATTTTAACAGTGGGGATGAAACACGGGGGCAGATTCCCACGTAGCATAAGACAATGCAGAAAGAAAGCTTTGCGGTGGAACTCGTTTCCTCTCCCAAGCAAGCTCCCCGGTCTTCAGCGGTGCGCCCTCGCTAGGACTGCAGCCTGAAAGCAGCTCAGGCCTGGGGTGCGCGCACGTCGGGCGGGGAGAGGGGAAGGCAGCTCGCCGCGGTGGGTTTCGACGTGACTCACCGCGCTCGGGGTCCATGGCCAGGCGGGTCCGGGGCGCGGCCGAGCTCCTCTCGGGCCTGAAAGAAGCCTCTCCCGGCTGGGCTGCGGGGCTGCGGCTCCTCTCGCTTCCCGGGTTCCAGTCACGACGGGCCCGCCTGCTCCGCCCCAAGCCCCTGGCTTCGCGGGAAAGAAGCCTTTCCTCCCCTCGGCTGTAATACGAGCTCTTGCAACCCGCCCTCTCCGACCGCACGACTTGGTTTCCCCTCACGTGTCCGCCTTCGGGTTGCTGACACGGGACGCCGATCTATAATAGAGGGGCGAAGCGTCTGGGTTGCGTAGAGGCCTCCTGAAAGCCTCGGAATAGCAGCTGCGGAAGAGGACGCATGTGAAAAAAATGCCGAAAAAGATCCCGCCAGCACTTGGGGTTATCTCTGCCTCTTGACTGAACTGGGCCAAAGTTATAGGCAACAAAAAAACTTGCAAAACGGAGCAAAGACTTGGCAAGTGCGGGACAGGACGCTGGACTAGACGAGCCTTTGGTCTCTTGTGTTTTGTGCTAAGCAAACTTTAATGTTTTACTTATAATATTTAAAGCATGTTTTCCCAGCCTTAAAAAGGTCCCGGTGAGCACTAACAATATGGGAGGTTGCCTGCTCTGGATGGGGTTGCAGTCCCCCTGAAGGAGCAGGTACGCAACTTTTGGGGTACTTTTGGATCCTTTTTGCTGTCGCTTGAGGCTCAGGTGGACTCAGTGGCGCCCCTCTCTGGACAGGGATAGCCTAACTTCTGCCATCTATGCCCTGGTAACCTCTGGGGTGGAATCTAGACCAGGGGTCAGCAAACTTTTTCAGCAGGGGGCTGGTCCACTGTCCCTCAGACCTTGTGGGGGGCCGGACTATATTTTTTTTTGGGGGGGGGGTGAACGAATTCCTGTGCCCCACAAGCAACCCAGAGATGCATTTTAAATAAAAGGACACATTCTACAGTACTCATGTAAAAACAGCAGGCAGGCCCCACAAATAACCCAGAGATGCATTTTAAATAAAAGGACACATTCTACTCATGTAAAAACAAGCTGATTTCCGGACCATCTACGGGCCGGATTTAGAAGGCAATTGGGCCGGATCCGGCCCCTGGGCCTTAGTTTGCCCACCCATGATCTATTCTAGACACACACAAAAACGCTGTGAATTTTTTTTTTTTTTAAAGTGTTTTGAAATATATATTGACTTTGTCATGAGCTCACCATCGCCATCTAGTGTCACACTTGTATAATGCACTTAAAACATATTTGCAGCTGTATAGCTGAGTCTTAGGGTAAGATTACTGCAATGGGTTATATGTAGGGCTGCCTCTGAAAACAATTCAAAAACTTCAGCTGTGCAAGCTCTGACAAGCAGCAGACCAATTTAGAGCTTTGATCGATAAGAACAACCAAGAATCTTGTGGCATCTTAAAGAATAGCAGACTTACTATGTCATAAGCTTTTGTGAACTAGAATGCTCTTCCTCCAGCTGAAACGAAACCATGAAATCTTATGCCGTAATAAATCTGCCTTTAACATGCCACAAAGCTATGTTGCTTATGGTGTGACACAAGCACAGGTATCTTGCCTAATATTCTCTAACACCTTCAGTGTGGAACCTCTGAAACATGCAGCTAGTACAGAATATTTTTTTAAAAAATCCATTACAGAGGGTTGAGTCGCAAAGAGCACCTGAACACCTGTATTCTAGGATATGCACACTGGAAGACCATTGAAATTCCAAGACTGTTAATCTAGAGCAGGGATTAGCAACGTGCAGCCCATGGGCCGGATGCGGCCCACGAAGACCATCTTACTGGCCCACAAACTGCCCCCAAATTGAACCGCCCGCGCGCTGCGCTATACCAGCGTGGCACGGGCACTCACCGAGTGGCGCCACAAATGGCATCTTGCACGCACAGATACCAGAAATCACGTCTGCGCATGTCCAGACGCTGAAAATCACTTCTGCGCAGGCATGATTTTCAGCGTCTGGGCATGCGCAGAAGCGATTTCCGGCACTGCGGACATGTGTAGACGCAATTTCTGGCATCGCGCTGCTCCAGTCCGGCCCACGGACGATCTCCGTGAGAAAAAGCTTACCATGGCCGGTAAACTTTGCCGACCCCTGAGCTAGAGCTATGCAAGTCCCTTAATTTCACTGGAAACCCCTCTCACCTATTAGGCCTTGCTCTCTTAAACAGCAGATGAGGGGATAAACTTGTGTCTGAACTGCTTCTCTTCTGACTGCAAGTGGGAGTTTGCATGATGGAATTAATAAAATAAAATCCATCCACTTAGAAAACTAGCCTACCAGTCAGGGAGAATAGTACATTAGAGCCTTTCCGCTCTGTGTACAGGGATTTTTTTGGTACTCATGTGAGCCAACATCTGTTGCATGAAGTGAATTAATCCTGCCCAGGAGTTGCTTGTGAACAAGTGTTATGTTCAGCTGCCTCGTGTGGTGATCTGGGAGAACTGCAGCATAAAACTCCTTGCAGTGGCATATTTTTCTCAGGACATGGGCATGGGGGGGGGGGGCTACATACGGTCCCTTTGCAGGAATGGAAACCATAGTCAACCCTTGTTTACAACTCCTTGGAGGGAGCTTCATGTTCACTTTTCAGGCCAACACTAGTCATGCATTATCCAGGAGTGTGAGTGAATGCATGTCTGCATCTAGGGGGTGGGTCAAGCTAGGAGCATTCTCAGAAGCTCATTGAAACATTTAGTACTCATGCATACCAAATAACTGAACAGGACTCATGTCTCTTTTATTCTGGAAAATCCAGAGCACATCACTGCCAAACTGCTGCATGCACCCGTCTTCCTGAAGGAGCATCTCCACCCCCATCATTCAGCCCGGACACTGAGGTCCAGCTCCAGGGGCCTTCTGGCGGTTCCCTCGCTGTGGGAAGTAAGGTTACAGGGAACCAGACAGAGGGCCTTCTCGGTAGTGGCGCCCACCCTGTGGAACACCCTCCCACAAGATGTCAAGGAAATAAGCAACTATCTGACTTTTAGAAGACATCGGAAGGCAGCCCTGTTTAGGGAAGTTTTTAATGTTTGATGTTTTATTGTGTTTTTAATATTCTGTTGGGAGCTGCCCAGAGTGGCAGGGGAAACCCAGCCAGATGGGCGGGGTATAAACAACAACAACAACAACAACAACAATAACAACAACAACAACAACAACATGATATTATTATTCCAAGTTGCTTACCCATCTTTATCTCCCTCTCTCCCCACCCCTGACTTAAATGCAATTGCAGCACTAGCCTATCCAATATGGACCAGTGAAGCACCAATGATGCAACTGGTGGGAGTAATGGTCTATATAGCATAGTTGCCTTTCTGTATTGTGCTCCCTAACTGCATCGCCATTGCAATGTCTTGCTACATGGTCCATTCCCTCACAGGCTGCATTCTGTGCCTTAAACACTATCATATAAACAATTCATTACCCCCCAAATGTCAGAGAGGTTGTGAAGCTCTTGGGTCATTCAGGCATATGTGATGGGGCTGTATCCCTATTGAAGCTTTTTGGGAAACAGAATTGCCCCCCGCCCATGTGATTGTCAGCATCTTAATTTAGACCCAGTGATACCTCTCTTGTCCCTAGAGAGTCATAGCAATCCAAATATTGTGCATAAAGAATTAGTGGCATTATCGGCCGCTCAAATGAAAATTTCTGCTAACTGGAAAATGGGCTGGTCTCAGGGTTGGCTAAACAGAAATCATCTCACTTATAAAGGGGAGAAAAAGAAATGGAACACAATAAAAGCGCAAGGAAAACAAAACCTGGCAGTACATTAACAAAATAATAAACATCAACACATCCATTAAGCATTCAGATTGATACATGCCATCCAAGTGTCCAAATAGGTGTTCAGGCAAAGTTGGGGTTTTTAAAGAGTACATTCAAATGTAGTGAGAGTATTAAGAATGTCAGATCATTGCAAAATAGATAGTGGATATTTCATCCTGGAGAGCTGCTGCAAGTCACTGTTGACAATACTCAGCTAGATGGACCAACTGTCTAACTTGGTTTAAGGCAGATTCCTATGTTCCTATGATACCTCCAGCTTGCAGTACAAGTCTCTTAAAGGCTCTTAAAAAATTCTTATGCGCCATTGCCTCTCAAGCTGCTGAAATTGCAGGTGATATATAGGTCCTGCTCTTTTTACATACCTAGATCCTCAACACCTCCCATTCAAAAAGGGGTGTTTATGTAAGCCATATCTAAAACTAACCCATGTTGGGGGTATTTCTAGAAAAAAGACTTGCTGATTGTTTCTGCATGCTAAAAGATATGTCTTATGAAATTCTCGTTCCAGCATAGGGAACTGCATTCTTTTATGAGGGTCAATGAGGTAGAGTATCACCCCAAATAAACTTCTGAAATAGCACACTGATCTTTTGAAGATATGCTTAAGGAACAGGTAGGAAATTATCATGCAGCACACATATTATTCATGGCAGAATATTCATTTTAAGTGCGCTAACCTTAGCCCCGAATACCAAGTCTGGGTAGTGCCCATCTTTCCAAATCACTGGAGATTTCCATTATCAGCCTGTTCGTATCCATTTTTGTCATTTGAGAAATGTAGAAACCAAAATCCCTAGACGTGTTTATGACTTCTGGACACCAACAAAACCACTAGCTGGCATACAAAGTAGCTGATTTACACTTGCTCATGGGCAGTAGTAGGGACGCGGGTGGCACTGTGGGTTAAACCACAGAGCCTAGGACTTGCCGATCGGAAGGTCGGCGGTTCGAATCCCTGCGACGGGGTGAGCTCCCATTGCTTGGTCCCAGCTCCTGCCAACCTAGCAGTTCGAAAGCACGTCAAAGTGCAAGTAGATAAATAGGTACCGCTCTGGTGGGAAGGTAAACGGCGTTTCCGTGTGCTGCTCTGGTTCGCCAGAAGCGACTTAGTCATGCTGGCCACATGACCCGGAAGCTGTACACCAGCTCCCTCGGCCAATAAAGTGAGATGAGCTCCGCAACCCCAGAGTCAGCCACGACTGGACCTAATGGTCAGGGGTCCCTTTACCTTTACGGGCAGTAGTAATTTAGTAACTTTTTCACCCCATGCACTCTGTGGCACTATCTTTCTCTGTACCACCGCTGGGCTATTTGACACTCTTCGGTCACAGCACTTATTTCCCATTTGCCTACTGCACAGGTCTCTACAATCCATCCTTTCCTCTCTACAAACCACACTCTGATACTGTCTTCCATCTGCCATATCACAGTTTCATCCACGCTTCCTTCTAGATCCCCACTTTCCCCAGGTCACTCTGCACACCCTGTTCTTTTCTTCTTCCTTTAGACCACGGATAGGGAATCTGTACACTCCAGATGTTTTTGCACTGCGACTCTTATCAGCACCAGACAGCATAGCCAATGGTCAGGGATGATTCAAGTTGCAGTCCAGCAAAATCTGTGCTACAGGTCCCTTACTCCTACTTTAGACAGACTCCAAATGATCTGTTTGTTCAACATCCATCCTGATTTGCTTGCACAAAAGTTGCATGCTAGTTGGGCTACGACTGGTCTTTTTTTTGAGCATTCATTCTGTTGTTGCTTTATTACAGGGTGGTTATATGCAGGCCCAGTTGCTAGCTAACCCCCAGGCATGTGTGTAGGTTGCCCAGGAAGACCCCAGAGACCTTTCTCTCTGTAGACGGCACTGTTTTCTCCTACGCTTTCTTTGGACTGTACACACAAAGGGCACTCTTAAAAAAGGGTCGAAGATTTACTGTGCTAGAATGCAACTGGCGGCGTTTTTATAACAGTCCTTTGCAGCTTTTCCTATTCAGTGAATTAGTGACTGATTATTCCAAAGCATTTTCAAGTTAGCTGAGTAATTAATTATTTCCCTTTTTAAAAACACCATAGATCTTTCTAACTGTGTGTGTGTGTACACAAAGTGGGAGATGGAGAGAGAAAGAGTTGGGTAAGGAAAGGACATATTTTAAACCAGCTTTTCGGAGGCAAACCACATTGTTTCAGCTTGCGGCAAGCAACTGAGACAAAAAGGGGAGCTTTGCATATCTCACCTCTCTCTCCATTGGTTACATTGGAAACAAATAGGCCACTTCCCTTTTGATTAATGATCATTTCTGTATGAATGGGTTGATCTTGCCACTGATCTCCTACCTAAACTTAACTTGTGGGTACGATTGTCTCTCTGCATTGGATAAATTTCACATCTTCTGTGCAGCAGTTCTCACTGAGGTGCTTCTAGAGCTGGGGTGGAGAGCCTGTGACTTTCCAAATGTTGTTGGGCTCTACCATCAGCCCCAGCCAGCATGGCCAATAATCTTAAGCGGTGGGAGTCGAGTCTTGGGTCAGCTCTCTCATGAAGCAACAGCCTCAGGAAATTGATTCCGGGGTGGTAGGCAGCAAATGGTTGGGCATTTAATGTTTCGTTACTGTGTTTTTTAAATAGGCATGTAGGATATTATATCTGAGCTGCTGAAAAAAACAACCTCAACAGGCTTTGGGTACTATAAACCTCAGCTTGGGGAGAGGAGCCTGAGACAGCCCTGCCATGAGGCAAAATGAGGCAGTTGCCTCAGGCAGCAAATGCCGAGGGGTGCAGAGTAGACAGAGCTGTTGTGCGTCCTGCAGCCTGCTTTATGTCCCTCCCTGAAGGAGCCTGCTGCCCTCAATTGCAGTGGAAGATTCTCACTGCCAGTATTGAAATAGGAGTCAAGTGCTGTCTAGCCATCTTCTGTACATGAAGCGGGGGACATGCCACCTTTTGCAACTAAGGGAGCAAAATGCTTTGGGTTGGGCTCAGTAGTAATCCAACCATATTTGTGGAGGTCCACAGGTTCTCCACCTCTGAGGTCACCAAGGGTGACCTGCTGAATGTCAATACAGGACACCTTCAGCAAATGCGCATGAACAGTTATTCAGATGTACTGTTTATGGGATGATTAACAGGTGTTGCATCTGCAGCCCCTCAGCTACTTGTACTATCTCGTAGGGGTGGGGTACCTCAGCCAGAGGGCCGAATACAGCTCTGAAAGCCTCTCTGGACTTTCCCCAAGCCACAGCCCTTCCCAGGCTCCCTGGTTCTGCTCCATGCACCCTTGAGGGCCTTGGCCTACTGGAAGTGTTCCCAAACTGTAACCATGTCCCTTGTTTGCCTGTATAGAGAGGAATGTACAGCCTGGTGTGGCTGGAATGTTGCCTATTGTACACAGGAAAGCATCACACCTGTTGCTCCTCCCACTTTTGCCTCTTTCCCTCTGGAAGGTTGCTCATGAGACAATGTGGCCCTCAGTTGAAAAATATTTTCCAAGGCTGGATTTAGACACATCAAAGAAGAATTTCAGTTTAAAGCATTGTAAATTTAAACAGGGAAAACAAGTAGAGAAAAACGGGACTCCACATTGCCATCTGGTGGCACAATGTTATATTGCATATACAACACATATAAATCGCCTTTTCTTTATCAGTCTGGCTGAGTCCCTATAGTCAGTGCCCTTGACATAACAGCAAGGTGACAGAGGAAGTCATATGTGGACTGGTGCCATGCAGCACAATCCCATAAATACATCAGGGATGGATAACCTTTTTCAGGCCAAGACTCGCGTTCTTTTGTGGACAACCTCTATTCCACCTTCAATCCCTTTTTCTTTCCCCCTCCTCCTTACTTTTCTCAACTCTGTTGCACATGGATCATCCCTATTTCTGTACCTTCCCCCTTCCCTTATTTTGCAGCCCTCTTTGCAAACACACACACTGCCCTGAACCCATGGCCTACCTGGCAGCAAGTCAGTATGCCAAGTTCCCAGTCCAGGGCCAATCCACACGTCCAGAGTCAAAAACCAAAGAACAGTCCCAGAGAGATCCTGCAGGATCCGAGCCATGGCCCAACCACGGGCAGCTGAGCAGACACAGCCCCTCAGCTCTGCTTCCCTTTTGTACTTTGCCTGCTGATTGCAGCATCTGGGCTTGACGAGGCAGATGACCCTCACCTGCTCCAAGCCTACTCCAGTTGAGGAATCACAACCAGAGCTAATGAGTCCCACCTGGCCACCTAGGGAGCTGGGCTGTGGGCCCTTGCCTGCCTCTGCCTCCTAGAGTTGCTCCTTACACCTCAGAGCCTGCCGTGTCCATGGAGACAGGGGTTCCTCTGGCTCTGGTGATGAGTCCTGCTGCTCTGGTTCCTGTGCACTGACCCCCATCCCTCTGTCACCCTGTACTCCTATCCCCAGCTTGCCCTGGTGTGTCCCAGTCCTGGCCATGCCCCCCGCCAGAAACCTCTTCCTCCTCCCCATCATCCTGCCAGTTCATGACACTTTTGCTCTGCAGGCACCTTATGGGCGTCTGCTCTCTGCTTATGACAGGCTGTGATCTGAACTGCATGTGTTCTTGGGTAGCATGGTGGATAATGATACCTGATACTAAGGAAGGGACAACTGGACAATAATCTTTCCAAGACTATGATTTTGGGTGTCTACAAATGCTACGGTTTTGTAACCCAAACTGAAAATTCCCAACTCTGAATGAAGCTGACTAAATTGATGAAAATCTGGATTCAAATCAGAGAATTCCAGAGAGATGTAATTTCACAAAGCACTGAAAAAGAATATATTCCCCCCCCAGACATTTACTGATATCCATGGTTCATAATTCAATATCCAGTGAGCATCCCATGTTATTCAGCCATTTGCACCAGTGTAGCAACGCCAATAATTTGCTATGTGTATGTAAATTTTCTTTTTGGTTTGTTTTTACATATTTGTAAACTACCCTTCAGCCAATGATTCCCAGGGCAGCGCACAAAGCAATAAAATAATAATATCAGCCACCAAATAAGCAAGAAATTAAGGACAGCAGAGTTAAAACTCAAAAGTCTGGGAGAATCCAAATATTGTTGCCCGAGGCTGAAGGGATAGCACTGCAGGTGCCCAGGCCATAAAAATTCCATAAAAACAGGGGAGGGGGCAATGCCACAAAGGCTCTCTCCCCTAGTGCCGGATTTATGTATAGGCAAAAGCCTAGGGACTGTAAATCTAGGGGGCCTTGCGAGCCCTCAGTCTCCCCTCTCCCAAAACTGCAAACCCAAGACTTCATGAAAGAGAAGGGCAACTTGGGCCTCTAAATCTTGTGGGCCTCGTCAGCCTGCCTGCTCCCCAGCAGGCAATCTCTTCTCTCCCAAAATTGCAAACCCAAGACTTCATGCAAGGGCAGGGCAACTCAGGCCCAGCAACTATGAGACTCAGGGTTAGCCAGTGGGGCCCAATTGGAAGCAGTGGGGCCCAACCTGATTTTTTCTTTTTTTGTAGGGCCCCAGTTCACAGCCAAAGTCTGCAAAACCTTATAAATAAAATCCATCTAGATTGCCCTGGTGCAGCGGCCCCATTAGGAGTGGCCCACGGGGTCCAATTTGGCCAAATTGCTCCAATTGCCTTAAGGTCAGCCCTGATGAGACTGTGCTGGGGTTGGACTGACAAGCCCTGCACTTTCTAGGTCCCTGGTGTCACTATTCAGAGTACAGAGTCAAGGACTTGTTATGGAAATAAAGGGGGGACACTTATTGGAAATCTGTTTTGTCACCTCCCCCCCAAAAAACCCAAGACGATGAGCCCAGTCACCTTTTATTCACAGTCACATAACCACTTTAGTGTAGTGGTTAAGAGCAGTGGACTCGTAATCTGGTGAACTGGGTTCGCTTCCCCGCTCCTCCATATGCAGCTGCTGGGTGACCTTGGGCTAGTCACACTTCTTTGAAGTCTCAGCCTCACTCACCTCACAGTGTGTTTGTTGTAGGGAGGAAGGGAAAGGAAATTGTTAGCCGCTTTGAGACTCCTTAGGGTAGTGATATAGTGGGATATCAAATCCAAACTCCTCTTCTTCTTCACTACAGCATGGCCATAAACCTGTACGTTCAACCACTGAAATATACACTCAATATGTACCAATGGAGATTTATGTTACTGCTTTATGAATGAACACCGTGTTTTATGAATGGACTCTGTATTTTGTGAATTACCTGAGAGCCACCAATAGGGAACTCTAGAATCTGACAGCTAACCAATTGGGTACTACCAAACAGCAACCCCTATTGCTGAAAGCAGGTAACCAGCAGGGAACACTTCAGCTCAGCCTTTGCACTGTTTACTGAACACCCTCTGCTGTGCAGATAACAGAGAAAGCTCATAAATTGTATCCCTTCTGGTGGCCAGGGCTGGCCAGGCCAGTCTTCCTGTTATATACCTGATGGGATTGACAAGGCATCTGACCCTCACCAGAATCTCATAGCTCTCCTGACGAGTGATTTGGACCACCAGATACCAGGCACTCTACTATTCAAATTAGGCCCCAGTGTTTTTCTTACAATCCCCTTCTCAATAAATTAATCAATTTTAATCTAGCGTGTAAATTCTCAAAACTTTCTTATTTGTTAATTCGAGCAAGTAAACTACTGCTCTCACTTCATTACAAACAGTATTTCTACCTGCAGCAAACCTACTAGTTGATTAATTGATTCGGCAACTTCCATGCACATGATGTGTGATGTTAATTTCCCCCCCAAAGAGTTAAATGATAACTCATCAGAAGCAGCTACAGTTGCAAATGGCCACAAAATATCTGTGAAAGGAGTAGTAGTCCTGTGTCTGTACTTTGAAAGTGACAAACTTAGACAAACAAGTTTTGATGAAGTTTTGGATGACTTTGCTATGAGGAAGGCTAGAAAATATACATTTTAGCCTTACTGTATTTGATGGTTGTAGTTTACTTCTTAATATGTATTTTAAAACTGACATTTTAATGGCAACATGAAGTAGATTCTAAAAGTGCCACACTGTCAGGTGATCATGATCATATTATTTACACTTCCCAGGCAATATAAATTGTAAACTCAAGGTTTTTTTTTAATAATAACGTTACAACTTTATTTTCCTAAAAAATAATGCTTATTCCACAAAAGGTTTACAAAATTCGGTTATTGCAAAGGTTTCTCAGTGTTAATTTTATGCATTTTTAAAAATCACCATGGTATTTAACAATAACTTCTTAGGTCCTTTAGAAGAGAAATTGCAGAATTTTAAATACCCGTCATCATCCTTGGCTTCACTCAATTTTGTTTATAACACTCTTGCATTTTCTTCTAGACTTGAGGGTGGGGGATGGGGAGGGGCATCACAAGTGGAGTAGCCTAGGGCCTCTCCTCATCTAAATCCAGCCCTGCTCTCCCCATTCATATTTTATAGTGTAATTTTATGTTGTGGAGCCCCCTGAGACCTGTGGCAATATGGCGGTATACAAATATAATAATAATAGTAATAATAATAATAATAATAATAATAATAATGCTATCTATTTCACTTGGGCGGTGGGGGGGCGTGGGGAGCACCTGAAGAAGAGCCTCATGGGTCTGAGACTAAGGTGGGAATGGGTGCTCTTTCAGGTCTCAAACTGTGACAAGCCCTGAATCCAACAGCTTTCCAGATATAGAGTGGGAGGCTACAGAGTTGGATAAGCCACTGTGCCTAAAGCTGCCCCAACAATCCCTCCCCCCCTCACAAATGCAAACAAACCTCACTGCAGCCAACAACAGACAACCAACTACACACTGTCCCCCCAATCCCTCTCCCTACCAAGGAAATGAAATAAGTGAATAGGAAGAGAACCTACCCAGTAAACACTAACGCAAAACCCCACATGTACACTATATAAGAGAATATGAGTCTCACCACCACCACCCTCCCCCCTCTTCTTCCCCACCCTTATACTGTACAGTGGTACCTCGGGTTAAGTACTTAATCCGTTCTGGAGGTCCGTTCTTAACCTGAAACTGTTCTTAACCTGAAGCACCACTTTAGCTAATGGGGCCTCCTGCTGCAGCTGCGCCGCCGGAGCACAATTTCTGTTCTCATCCTGAAGCAAAGTTCTTAACCTGAGGTACTATTTCTGGGTTAGTGGAGTCTGTAACCTGAACCGTCTGTAACCCAAGGTACCACTGTATACAACACTAATGTCTCATTTCAAATGCAACCGATCAGTAGAAAAGACTTTACAACCTGAAAAAAGAGGCAATGCACGTACTTTTTTAAATCAAGGAAATCTTTAATAAAAACTATTTAAGAAAGAAAGGCTAGCTAGAGAGAAGGACCACCAAACTTCCTGCCCTTGTGTTGACCTGTGTTGACTTTCTTTCCCTGTTAGGGTTGCTGACCTCCCTTCCTCACATAGTAAACAGGTACATATGTCAAAAAACAATAAAAACAACTGCATATATATATAAAATTGTAAAAGTCATAAATATAAAAAACAGTTTAAAACAAAAGCAGAACATCCATGAAAAAAATTAGAATCCATCGTAGAGTAGACACAAACTGTGATAAAGTATTCTGAAGGCTTGCTGAAAGAGGGACATCTTTGGCTCAAATGGCAAGAGAGAAGATACTTGTCTGAGATGCACTGGGATGAAGCTCCAAAGGGGAGGCAGAACTGGGTCCCAGCTAATGAATTGTGCTGCTGCTGCTGCAATCTCAAGTGCTCACTCCTCAGATAGCTTGCACCTGCTGCTTGCTGCTCCACAGTGAGTCAGTTCACGGCTGTATTTATTTTTAAACATCTGAATGTGAAGTGCCTATATATATCTATATACCTATATATATGAAAGAATTACTTATTTTCAAGGCAAATAAGGTGCATGGTAAAGTCTTTGGCTCATTTTGCTTCCCTCTCCAGGTTGCATGTGGGTCTGGGGCGTTTGCTGCTGCAACCTAGCTGATACTTCAGACGAGGTAGCAGGGTTGGAGTGCTTTTGTCCAGAGGAGGACTAGTGGATGCTTCTGTCCTTCTGTTGATTTTGGGGGACTGAGGAGATGACGTATGCATGTGTGCGAGCATGCGTGTGTGCACGTGTGCCATTAGCATGCCTCACAGCAGAGAAGCTCTTCTGTGTGTACAGCCAAAGTGCACAGGGATGAGAAAGATACAAAGTCAAATATGAGTCTTTGTCCAAGGCAAGAAACCCTCTAATTTGACTTGCAAATTTGCAAGCATCATTCTTCATCTCTGCATTGGCATTTTGCATTAGACTGCTTCAGGTGCTGCCCCTCCTCTCCTCATACCATAAACAGTGGTGGCACCAATTTGAATGAGAAGTGTTTCTAATAAATCCTCACAGAACTAGAAGGCTGGGAGACTCTCTCTCTCTCTCTCTCTCTCTCTCTCTCTCTCTCTCTCTCTGTTTTCTGGTTCAGTCCTCCCCACATTAGTTTAAGTATTATTTTATATTTAAAAAAACCATAATCCAACAAATCGATTTTCAAACCAAATCACTGAACACAACCAACTCCAAACCTAGATACAGCAAACAGGGTTTAAAATAGGTCAGGTCTGATGGTTGTTGCAAGGGGGAATAGAAAAAGAATTAACCTGGTGCACTTAATGCAGAACAATCTGCAGAGTGCCAAAATTCATCACTTGTTGTGATCAGATAATGGTGCTTGTTCCCTATTTTCTTAGGAAGTTTCCTATCCGTTTTTTCAGATTAACAACTGGATGTTTCTTTAGAAAGATGGAAGGTGTTTTGCACCATTATAGGAACTGTTTCTGGAACTTCTCCATCATTTTCCAGGTTCTTCTAAGGCAAGGGTGGGGAATGTGTGGCCCTCTAGTTGTTGATGGACCACAACTCCCATCATCCCTGACTATTGGCTCAGGAGAGGAGGGCAGTGGCCTGTGGGGACCTGTACCAGCTAGGAGGCAAGAATCAGAGGCGGGGGGGGGGGAGCTTTAGAGCTGGAAGAAGAGGATGACAAGGCAGGCCAGGCAAATGGACTGGGTGCTTCCCCCCTCCCCCCCCACCACTCCCAGAACCAGGACAGAATTGAAGCAGGTAGAGCAGAAACAGCATCTTTCATACAGGTGCAGTCCCCAGCTATGTTTGGACAACCCGTCGGGGGAAGGTACATAAGCTGGTGGAGGGGGAGTGGTCCCCAGTTGTTGCAACTGCTCTATAGAGTGCAGACCTGGGAATAGATGCCTAGATGCCAGATTAGTGTGTGATGGTCTCCAGAGCTGTGGAAGCGACTGTAACTGTTATCTCTGATGTTAAAGAGTTAGCTCTCTACCATGCGCATTCGTTGGCTGGGAAGCACCCATGACATTGGCCATGCTGTCTGGCACTGATGGGAGATGGAGTCCAACTACAGGTGGAATGAGACAGGTTCCCCATCCCTGTTCTCAGAGTGCCATTGAACAAAAGACAATTTCCTTCATCATTATCTCTGGATTGCTTGGTGGGAACTTCAGTACCCCTTCCTGAGCATCGCCAAGTATCTTCCCCAAGAAGCTCTTCCTTCCTTTCCAAGACTTTTGCAGGAAGCAAAACAGTGAAACTCCAGTTTACCTAATGGGTTCCTGCCTCCACCATGCTCCAGAACTGGCGGTCCATTTCTAACCTTGCTCTGTTTTGTTTTTGGCAGTGTGTTTGCTCTTGATTTCAATACAAGTCCTCTGCTCCACCATTGCTAACAGAAGAAATCCATTCGCTGGCCGTATTTGCAAACAAGGACCCCCCAATGAGGTGCAACCCTGGGTCTCATATTCCATCACTTTGTAAGCTGCCTGTTATGATACTGTTGTTTCCAAGGGGGATCCAAGTCTACACAGATAAAGGCACAGAAATCCAGACAAAATCAGGGCTGTCACTTTCTCACCTCCACCAATGCTATAATACATGGTCAGCATGTGGTGCTTTAGGGCAGAAGTCCAGGGCCTCACTCTGAAGGCTGAGGAGGGGGGTCCCCAAACACAGCCACCCGAGTTTACCACATTTTGGAGGAAGTGATGTGATACACTAAAGAGCCATAAGACCATTAAGGTCAGATGTAACAACAAGGATGGAGAACTTCAGGTCTGGGGACCAAAGGTGGCCTTTCAGCTCTCTCTGTCTGGCCCTGGGGACTCCCCCAGAACAAACGCTCCACTGCCCCTGCTTTGCACACCCTTTGAGAGTATTTAGCTGCAATGTATCCTTGAGCTCCCATACTGTTTCTTGCTTGCTTGGGTGCAGGACAGAGAGAAGTAAGAAAGTGCACGTCGAAATTAGGTCCCTGAACAAAGGGGTAGTCATTGCTCCAGCCACTTTGGCCTCTAGTCTCTCCCTCCACTGGCATTCAACCACCTCCGTCCCCCTGCCAAGGTTGTCTAGACCGGAATGTGTACCTGGGACAGGAAAAAGGTGTTCTCAACCCTGGTGATACCTGACCAAACTGCACCAGAGGCCAGTTCCTCCCACTGTGTTTCTGGATGGAGAATGAGAACGGTAGCGGGTTGTTGATGGAGGGCTTGAGCTTGAGCCAAAGAACTATCCATCTCCGAACAAGACCTGGCCTGGAATCCCGTCCCCGCAAAGCGCTTTCCTTCCAGAAGCCTCATCAGACCCCACACCACCTCAACAAATGAGAGCGCACCGATTTCCAGCAGAACGTCTCTGTTCCTGACAGACTGAAGGCGCCTCTCCTCTTGGGATGGGTGGTGGGGGTCTTGGAGAGGGAGCTGCCTCCTCCCTCCTGGCGCTAGAGATGGTTTCGCTGCCCCCTCTCGATGGCGGGAAGAGAGCCACCTCTCCACTTTTGCGCCCGGCGGTTGCGCTCCAAGCAAAACCGCCTGGCGGATGAGTTAAACTGGGGAAGGGGGGAAATGGAGCGGAGGGGGAAAATAAAGAGCATCTGTCGAACTGGACAAGGAAGCCCTTCCCTCGCAATCGAGGCCTTGTTCTCAGCCATATTAGCGGGGTTCTCGTTTTTCAACCGGTTGTGTGTGTGAGAGAGAGCGGAGGACTCCAAGAGGTGGCTCCCCAGTTATCTCTTCTGGGTAGGTATGTCAGGAGCGGCAGCTGTTCCTTCTGTGTGCCTTCTGAAGAGCATCCATATGTGGCGGCTCAACATATGGCCTCACAAATCACGGTTTCCAGCTAATGGTCTCCCCCACCTCCTCCTTGCCAGTTTCCTCCTGGCTTGGGGCGGGGAAAGAGAATGAGCGAGCAGGGCGCTGAGAAGTCTTGGAGGGCGCAACAGGTGTTGCGCTGCGCCCTTGTACCTTTCCCCGACATTGAGCGCAGCTCAGCTCCTCTCAAAGCTTCGTTTGTCCGTCGCTGAATGGGGAGATCTTGTGTGTCTCTCTGTGTGTATAGAGGGAAGCGGGGGAGAACGTGTCAGCACAAAGCTCCGGCCACTTGGACTAACCCCTTTCCCTTGTCTGGGTTCATTTTGTGTGTGGGGTTGTTTGGGGGGGGGTCTATTTCCTTTCCCAAGTGTTCCACGTGCGTCTTGGGTTACCTCAGATGGGGACATATGGTCGCCCTCTCACCTCTCCAAAAATAATAATGGGGGAATGCCTTCTTTTCAGGGATGCGGATGAACCCGGTGCCAGTTATTCTCTCTCTCTCTCCTTTAATGGATTGTGTGTTTGTGTGTGTGCGTGCCTAAGATTGTATTGACACAGTTTGTGTGGGAAAGGGAAGCCAGACGGCCCTGTTATCTCCACGAGCCCTCCTCAAACCAAACAGCGCGCCAGTTGGCCGCGGCAGCCTGCAAGAGGAGAAAGGGGAGGGGGAGGCCCAGATTGCACGAAGCCTTCGCCGACGCCTGGCAGGCGAAAAGGTGGGGTGCTTGGCTCCTCTGGTTACCATATGGTTTCAATAAAATAAGACAAATAGGACGGGGCGATAGGGAATTGCAGTAAACCTGTTATAAAGTAGCAGAAGGAAGGCCAATGTAAACGCCAGAAGGGCCCCAACTGGGATGGCCATTTAATGCCAGCGAGGCATTCAAGCTGCCCGGACAGGTGTGAGGAAGAAGCCAAGGCAGCGCCCCCCCACCTCCGGTCGATTTTTATCACGTTTGTGGTAATATTGCGCTTGTTATGCTAACTATGAGTAAACAGAAGCGACCAGCCAATTGTGGCAATTGGAGGGAAGTTATCGGGGAAAGCAATGGCACAAAGGGGGGTTGGGGAGAGGGAGAGAAGGTGATCTAACAATAAAGTTGCCTTGTTTCCCTGAGCAGGTGATGGCTGCCCCCCGCCTCATGATTAATGTTTCCCCAAAGCACTCCACTTTACAATCTCTTGTCATTATTTATTAAACGAAATCTATTTATTATTATTTTAGCAAACAGTGCGACCAGGTGGGGCTTTCTTTTCCCTCTTCAGCTTTTGTCTGGAGGACGTTTGAAGTGGGCAGTCTAAGGGGTTGGTAACTCGCTCACCAGATTTTTGTTATCCATTTGTGTGCAAGCAAAAAAATCTGCCAGGAGCCTATTCAGTTTTCCCTCGCGCCCCCCTTTCCCTCCTCTCGTCGCAAATCTAAAAAGGGCACACAAAATTCGAGAGGGGAGAAAAGTCTCTCGCTTCCTCCCCGCCCCCAATTTTCCTTGTGGGGGAAAAGACGGGAAAGTCTTTCAGATCCCCGTAGAGAAGAGACTCGAGCGGCGGTCGACAGATGCACGAGGCTGGCGTTCACCGACGCCTCTGCCCTGCGCTTTTGGAGACAGCCGTGCGTAAAAGGGGTCTCAGGGGGCCCCCGTGCTACCTGTCGCATGGAGCAAACCGCAGCTTGTCCGAGGTCACCCTTCCAGCTCTGGGAAAGGAGCTGTTTCAGCACCACCGCTTTCCACATAGGGATCTTTTACACAGATTCCAACGGCGATTCTCGCTGCCGCAGCCAACGGCCAGTGAGGAAATGTTTTTGGTGAGGTGAAACGGAACCCAGAAAACGCCTCCAAATCTGCCCTTTGGGGCTTGACAAAGATCTCAGTCCCACTCCGATTCCAGCTCGGCAGACTCCTCCAAGCATGGGAAAGGGCACCTCAGAGTTTATCCTTCCCGCCCTGAGGTGGGAAAACAGACGTGCCCAGAGCTTTCCAACTGTTTGCGTAAATTTCCCGGGTAATTTTTGCGCACAAAAGTGCCGCCTCCTTTTCCTTTGCTCGGGTCCACTTTCTTAAAGGAAAATCACATTTGGACCTTAGAGTTCCCACCACCAGGTCTCTTCGAAGGACCCCAGCCTTTTTAGAGCTCCAACCTCTCTAATTTTTAAGCACGGGGGCGAAAGTTCCAAGTTTCCCTTTAGAAAGGAAATTTCTTTTCCCCTTCCCTTTTTTGCTTTTACTTTACTGGAGGGTTGGGATGGCGAAGTCTTTGGAGAGCCGCATCCCTGGTGCTGACTCCCCCCAAAATAATAATTTTTGATCACCTAGTGGGGGTATTTGGCCATTCTGGGGCGCGGGGGAGACCTTGGAGCGACCCCTTACCCCTCTCTGATGGAGGGAAGGGAGGTCCTTTCCTCTGCGCGGGCAGCAACAGGTGTGCGCAAAGGAAGCCCAACTGTTGCTCCCGCGTGCCATTGTCTCCAGTCCTCCCAGACACGCTCTCCTTGGGTCTCTGGTTGAATCTTTTGCACATGGCTCGGTGCCAACGCCTTTGTTCCCTTCTGTGGCTTATGTGTGTAACTTTAAACACTTCCTGACAGTTTGCCTTGTTTGGCCAAAGGCTTTTTCAAAACAGGCCGTCTATGCAAAACTCAATCTAGCGGTTGCTTTTTACAAGTCAGAGGGAAAGACTGTTAAAAAAAAAAAAAGGGAGCAAATACACCAGTACAGAGGAAAGGGGAGGGGAGGGGAGGGGAGAAAGGAACCAAGGCCTCTTTCCTCAAGAAATCTGGCCTCTTCCTTAGGGTCAGTTGGGTGGCGGGGGGTGGGGAATGTTATGAATGTCAACCCTTGTATGGTAGTGATATAAACATAAGATCTGCAAGGCTGGACAGAGCAAGGGCTATCTAGTGCAGCACTGTGGCTGGTCAGATGCTTCTGAGAAACTCAAAAGTGGAGGATGCAAGTGATGGTGTGGGGGGGGGCGGGTTGGTTGTCTGTCCTCTACATTAGATGGTACTCAAACATAGACTGGCACTGTGCAGGGAGGTTCCATTTAGCCACCATGGCTATGGAGAGGTCTGCCCTCCCTGAATTTGTGCAGACTTTCCCCCCACTGTCCCCACAAGCCAACAAGGGCAATCGCCACTTTTTGCACTTGCAAATCCCATAAACAAATTCATATCCCTGTGAAAACTGATTTGAGTTTGGCACATAGCTCTCCCCTGCCCCAGGTTTCTAACACTGAGGGAGAGAGAGGGGGAGAGAGAGAAATCTCCTTTTCACTCTCAAACCCATAGTTCTACAAATCTCATGTTTTCCATTTTTCACCCACCCACTAAAGAGTCCATAAAAGACAGCAACACTTTACCCACCTACCTGGGAATGAGCCCCACTTAACAAATGGGGCAGCAACAGAACAGCAATAGAACCAAAGGCTTTCCGGAAAAGAAGTCTTCAGTCCCCAGCAAAACACAGGCAAAGAGGGGCTTCCTCTAAGCTTTTGGTTAGTGAGTTCTGTGAGCTGAGTTCCACCACAGAGAAAATATGCATTCTCCCACATTGCCACCAAATGTGTCTCAGAGTTTATTTATTTGCGGACAAATATCATGCCCTTTCTGTGCGCTGCTCTGGTTTCGCCAGAAGCAGCTTAGTCATGCTGGCCACATGACCCGGAAAAACTGTCTGCGGACAAACGCCGGCTCCCTCGGCCAGTAAAGCGAGATGAGCACCGCAACCCCAGAGTTATTCGCGACTGGACTTAACTGTCAGGGGTCCTTTACCTTTTTATCATGCCCTTTCTCTGCCATGGAACCCAAGGCATTGTCTGTAAAGTCCCCAGGTGGTCACTCACCCAGGTACTGACCTGATCTACAGCTGCTTAACTTCAGCAGTGAAAGAGGTTGATCACCATGGATTTAGCCTGGAAACTGGTCTAAGCTATGCTGAGTGCGGAGGTGCTGGAAGGAGAAATATAACATTAAAAAAGGCAAGGCAACTTTTTATTATCTATCAGTATTTACTTATGTATAGGGCAGTCAAGACCCCCTTTGCTCCATGCTGGGGGTTGAGTTGGGTGTGGGTGTCCCTCTGTCCAGCCCTGTTGGCCTCTGTCAGTCATCACCTCCACTAGTATGGAGTCCCTCCTTCCACTTGCCCAATAGGCAGGGAGAATGACTGCCAGGAGAATCCCTACCACCTGCTAGCAGAAAACCCTAAAATGTAGCTTTCTGGGGAGCAGAACTGAGCTGGCCAGAGATCCGAGCAATCACTGCTTTGCTCTCATGATGACACTGGTTCTGATTCAGGCCCAGTCACCCCATGAGCTGCAGGCTGGTGCAGTAATCTGCCTCCCCCCTCCCCATGTGTGGCACTGCCATTCTGTAATGCCCCGGGTGGGCTGGGTGAGGGGAGCTGGGATTACTCCCATACTAAGAGGTTTTGGTTCTGCCTCCCTAAGAGTCTTGAAGTGGGCTACAAAATTTAAAATAATAAAATCTCAATGCAATAAAATAAACGCAGCTGAAAGATAGGGATTAAATAAATCAGATACTGGAACTATGCACCAGCTGAGTACATAAATAAGTTTTAAGGAAGGCTGTTTCCTTTGTAGTTTATAGCTAGCTGGGCATTGATGCCAGCCAGAAAATACAAACTGGAATCAAGAACTAGGGCTTCCCTTTCTTAAACCTTTCCAGATTCTTCCTTTTAAAACAACTTTTTACACAGTATAGAAACCACTTTTGCCTGCTGGGTGCTCCAAGTTACAGAACACATGATGGGCACAGGACTGCCAACAGAAGTTGGTGAAAGTGGCATTTTTTTTCATTGGAACAGTACCTGACATTTGTCAAAGAACAAGCAAGCCTTTAAATGATGCACAACTCGTAACGGAGACTCATTATCCACTATGCACTGTCTGTTGGATCCATTGTGAAGTTACTCATAAGCAAGCCGAGATGCCTGCATTGCAGGGGGTTGGACTAGATGACCCTTGGGTCCCTTCCAGCTCTACAATTCTATACCCCACTGAATTTACTGTAGTAGCCTTAGGGAGTTTCCCTCTACTTGCACATAGCTTTGCTTTAGCACTCTGCATAGAAACAGAGACACCGTTACAAGAGACTACTGGTGGCAGAGCTGACTTCTGATGTAGCGAGTAAAATGTTGGAATACTTGGGAGAAGCTGCATTTGGGGTATTATGTGGAGTGTGTGAAATGTCCTGTTCCCTTGCAGCAGGAGAATTGCAGCAAAAAACCAAAAGCAATGGAGACAAGAGAGCTCTCCTTTTGAGGCTAGTTAATTGACTATTAAGGGATGCGGGTGGTGCTGTGGTCTAAATTACAGAGCCTAGGGCTTGCCAATCAGAAGGTTGGCGGTTTGAATCCCCGAGACAAGGTGAGCTCCCATTGCTCCGTCCCAGCTCCTGCCAACCTACCAGTTTGAAAGCACGAAGTGCAAGTAGATAAATAGGTACCGCTCCAGTGGGAAGGTAAATGGTGTTTCCGTGTGCTGCTCTGGTTCGCCAGAAGTGGCTTAGTCATACTGGCTACATGACCCGGAAGCTGTACGCCGGCCCCCTCGGCCAATAAATTGAGATGAGCACCGCAACCCCAGAGTCGTCCGCGACTGGACCTAACGGTCAGGGGTCCCTTTACCTTTAATTGACTATTAGCAGTGCTACAGCTAGTTGTTTCTGTGCCTGGGAAAGGACGGCTACACCAGTTGCTAGAGAACTTGTGTGCCTTCAGATGTTATTGGACAACTCCTGACCATTGACCACAAGTTGCCTGGGGCTTATGAAAGTGTGAAACAATACCCTAGGACCACGGGCTCCCTAACACCCTCCCAGAACTGACACCACAGAAATGACCTATACGGGTGCTTTAAACCAAAGTTCTCAACTAAACACAGGAAGCTGCCTTTAACTGATAAGTTGATTCGTCTGGCTTGTTACTGGTCTACCTTGGCTGACAACCCTCCGGAGCTTCAGGTGAGAACATTTTCCCCAGCCCTACCTAGAGCCGCCACAAATTGAACCCGAGACCTTTCGCATGCAAAACATAGGCTCTGCTACTGCGTTGTAGCCCTTCCTTATATAGGGATCTCAGATTAACTGCCCTTACTCAAAAGCTACTGTGCAGAACACCTGCTGTCTGCTGCTGTCCAATGGCTCATGGGTCTGTCTTTCTCCTTCCCCGAGAACCTGCAATTGTGCCATTCTGCTTGGCTAGCTGCTTTCACTAAGTTGACATCTGGTTTGAATCTGCCTTCTGCAATTTTCTTTCCTTTTTTTAATCAGCACCTCAAATGCTGAAAAATCTCAAATCATGCTTTTGTTGGAGGGATGGTCCGAAAATGTATCTATGTTGCGTAGAAATTAGTTTCAGACTAGAACCCGAGTTTAAATTTCCACTAAATCTTTCGGCTCGCTTGAGCTAGTAAACTCTTTCTCAGCTTCACCTATTTCACAGGGTGGCTGCGAAGGAGGAGGAGAGATGACTTTAGATGTGTTTTTGCAAGCAACGTTAGGAGCAGAGAATAGGTTTAAAAGGATTTCCCCCAAAGCTTTGTTTCCTTTTTAGTTTCTAAGTGGCTTTTCTTTCTCAAAACAGACAAAATAAAGTAGAGGACCACAGGTTAGCCCCCTGGGGCTACTGCCTTCATGGGCGGGCTTCCCAGACTAGATACTAGTTCTGGAAACGGGGATGCTGTACTAAAGGAATTCCTTAGTTTGCAGGATGCATTTTCTACTGCGCATAAACCCGCTTGTAGCCCCTCCAAGAATCCATCTTAATTGCTGCACGTGCAAAGCAATCCTACACCCATCCACTTACCTGGGAGTAAGCCCCACTCAATTCAATGGGCCTTACTTCCGAGTAGATACGTCTAGGATTGCGCAGCATGGGAGGAAAGATTCCAGAGTCCAAAGACCTCTTCTTGGCTAACGCATAAAAACGGAAGGTTAACATGCCATTAAATAAATACGTAAAAATAAACCAAACTGTGCCGAAAAGAAAAGCGGCGCGTGTGTTTTAGGAGTTTATTTGAAGAAGCTTTGCTGCCATTCTCCTTTTGAACCATCAAGGCGGCAGCTCTAGCAGTGCTTGGCAATCTTGCGCTTCTGCTTGGGCGCCCGCGCGCACAAACACCTTGCCGTGAAGCAAAGGGCTTTGCGCCTTTGGCGGGCGCACCTCGCCCGCGCGTCTCTATTGCGGGGGAGCTGCTGCTGAGGAGGCGACAGGGGCATCTCTCCCCCCCCCCGCAAGTTCTTTGTTGGGCCGCCAGCTGTGCAAGGGGCTCGCGTGGCTCAGCCCGGAGGCGCCTCTCTGATTGGCCTCTTGCGGGCGGTAACGAGACAGGCACGCTCCGAGCCGGCCTGATAAGATAAAGCGTGCCAAGCTGGACGCGCTTTGGCGAGGTGGCGGGGGTGAACCGGACGGGGGGGGCGGGGAGGAGAGGGAGGAGAGGACGGGACGGGACGGGACGGGACAGAGAAAGCACCACACGCTGCCCAGATCAGGAAACCCTGCATTGTCTCTACGCCCTATATATAGGGGCCCCCGAGGCAGTCGTGTGCCCGACCTGCAGCCTCCACTCTCCTAGTCGGGGAAGGCGCTCTCCTAGCCTCGTGCTCCAAGGTGGGCTGCTCCCAAAGAGAGATCGTCGCCTCTGGCTCAGGTAAGAAGATTCCCCTGTGGATTCATTGGAGAGGTGCCGGGAGCCGTCGATGATCTGGGCAGAGAGGTCAAGGCGCTTTGCATACGCCCAGAGGCTTCCGTTCCTCGTGCAGTCCTATTCTTCTTAAGAGCTGCAAACTGGTTCGGGGGCTTAAAGACCAGCTTATTTCTCCCAAGGGGGTGCAAAAAAGAAGAAGAAGTTGGTACTTGCCCATCGATTAATTATTTCAGTGTCTTGCGTGAGGGCACATGTAAGTTCTTCTCCCACAAAGCATCGAAGCTGCAGCACCCAAGGGTCCCTTCCCTTTAGATTCCCGGGATCCCTGCTTGCAGCGCACCCACCTTCTCAACTCATTTCCCCTGGAAAGGGTCGCCCCGTGGATGTGCCACGGCGCGCCCACAACCCTGCGCCATGCTTTTGTTGTCTGGGTGCCTCCTTGCCACTAACGTGGCCCCCTCGCCCGGCTCTCTCCGCTTGCTTTGCAGGATGTCTCCCAAGACGGCCTCTTCTTCGCCAGCCTCGACCACCAGCGAGGGGGAGCCGCCCTCGTCAGGCATCTCCGACGACGACGCCTCCTTCGCCTCGTCTTCCCCTTCGCTGGGCGCCGGCGGCAGCCTGCCTTCGTCTCCCAGCCCCTGCCTGCTCCTGGTCGAGGTGGGCGCGCGGGCGGCGCGCGGCGGCCCGGCGAAAGGGCGTCGGGGCCGAGGGCCCGGCAAGGGCGAGGGGCTGGGCCCCAACAAGGCCAAGAGGAGCCGGCGCATGAAGGCCAACGACCGGGAGCGCAACCGGATGCACAACCTGAACTCGGCGCTGGACGCGCTGCGAGGCGTCCTGCCCACCTTCCCCGACGACGCCAAACTGACCAAGATCGAGACGCTGCGCTTCGCGCACAACTACATTTGGGCGCTCACCGAGACCCTCCGCCTGGCCGACCAGAATCTGGCCGGCGCGGGGCCGGGCCCCGAGGTGGGCGCCGCTTTCCAGCAGCTGGCCGCCGGCTGCGACAGCCTGGCTGCCTGGCCCGCTTGCTGCCAGTGGGACGCCGCCTCGCTGGACTCGCCCGGCTCGCAAGAGGGCAGCCTCAGTCCCACGGACTCCTTCCAGGCGCCCCCCGGCGGGGGCCCTCTCCGACTCAGGCGCCCCCCGGAGCGCGCGGTCTTCCCGGACTTCGTCTGAGCTGTCTAGTCTTGCCTGAGATCCCCTCCTCGACGGAATTGTACTAGGACTTGCGCGTATGTACTAGGGCGGCTCGGCCGCTCGGCTCTCCCCTCCACTAGATTCGCCTCAGCCTTTACCTTAAGAGGGAGAGCTCCCTCCACTTGGTCTGTGCAATTTTCCTGACAACGCAGCCCCCCCATTTTGGGGGGGGGGGGTGAAGCCAAAACAGGGCTGGGAAGAAAATAAGACATGGTAGCCCTCAGAGCTAGGGATCGTCAACCTGGAGCCTCCTGGATGTGGTTGAACTACAACTCCCATCATCCCTGAGCATTGGCTCCGCGGGGTGAATATGATGGAAGCTGAAATGCGACCGCATCCGGAGGCACCAGGAGGACTCCCTCTCTGCGCCAGAGACTTTCTAGATGGGGTGGTTTTCTCATCCGGAGACTGTGCAGCGGTCATATGCAGTGGCCTTGCTCCAGTTAGGATAAAACGTTAGGGAGAAATTGCGTTTTCTCTAGGGCTCAAATGAAAGCACTGAATTGGGGTGGAGGGGGAATGCCCCCCCCCCAGCCTCCATAAGCATAAAATCTGGGTGTAACTCAAAGTCACCCTTTGGAGAGTTGCTCATGACATCACTAGGCAGCTAATTCCGCTGCCTCATCCTCTTTGGTACTTAGAGATACTCACCCCCTTTCCCTGTGCAGCAATGTCTTACCAATTAATGCCAACTTTTGCATCTCTTCCAACCCCCTCCCCCCCATTTAGTTCTGGGTCCTAAAAGGAGAACACCTACTGATTCCCACCTTTATGTTTGTTCTGGTGGGATAATTGCACTGTATTGGAGGTAGTGTGGACGGCAGGCTAAATCAAAACACAGGGCCATAAGCATAAGCACAACTGTTCTCCCACTGAAACCAGTAGGACGTAAGGTTCTTCACTAGGCTGCATTCCCCACTGCCCCAAGCCCCAAATATCTCCATACTGAATGCAGTTGCTTAGAAACTGCTGCTTTCAGGGGGACCTTGCTTGGACATAGGAGCTCAGCCTTTTGCTTCTGGGAAGATGAATCTGGAATATTATCCAGTACAACTCCAGACTGATTGAAAATCTCTGTGAGCATGTCTTGAAGAGAGGGTAAACCTGCTCTTTTAAACCACCCTCAAATCACTCACGGGGAAAAATACATATTCAAGAGCACTTAATATATAGATTAGTTGCCCTTCGCTTTGAACCACCCTGTGGTTGAGTGGTTGTGGCTGTAATCCTATGCCTTATTCCCTGGGAGGAACACAATGGGACTTACTTCTGGGTCAACATGTATAGAATCAGCCTCTGAGAGTGGGACGGATGGGCTTTCCTTACCCAGTTTTCAACACGCGTTAAGGGTGGCATAATTTATGATAGAGCGTACGCTCTAAGAAAACGAGAAACAGTGGTGAGCATAAAACCTAGAGTGGTAGTTGCTCTGGGTGAATCAAGCAGCATGCAAAGGTGTGAACTTGTGTGTGTGTGTGTGTGTGTGTGTGTGAATGCAACTTGGACAGGCAGGTAAAATGCGTGTGGGGTTCGGAGGGGGGAGGTCAACATGACCTTAAAGGGGATGTCACTCAGTGACAGATGGTCCAATTCGCATTTCCACTGCAAGCCTTAACCCCTGGGAAACCACTCTCAGAGTGAACAGCCCTGGGTGGGATGGCCGGCTCTACCATTAGACAGAATGAGGCAGCTGGCCAGGGCTGTGGGGAGACAGTGGCAGCAGGTCCCTTTTGAGATTCCCATGCTGTTCCCTTCTATTGGAGGACAGAGCTTTGCACATCACCCAAGCAGCTCTGTACACTCCCCCAAGGTAGCCCACAGCAGCCCTTTGTTGCGGCACTGTCCTGCCACGAGTGTTGAAGTAAGATTCAGCAGTCAGTCTGACTGGCATCTGCCCATGGAATCTTATCCTTTGCCTCAGGCGGCAAAGCCAGCAGCAGACGGACCAGTGGCTCACCTCAGCATACAGCAGCAGCTTCCCATGCCCATACACTCCTCTAAGAAAGAGAAACAGCAAACTTATTTGCAATTAAAATTGAATTGAAAGCAGAGGGATTCACTGTGACAGTCCCTCTGAAGCGAGGAATTTCTCTACATGGGGAAGTGCGCATGTGTGTGAGGGGGGCACAGAGAGAGAGAGCGTGAACATGTATGTGCTAAGTACACATGCATTTAATAAAAAGTCTCTGCCTTTTGGTACATTTCAGACTAAGACTGAAATCCTATACCCACTTACCTGGGAGAAAGCAGCATGGAATCCAGTGGGATTTCCTTCTGAGTAGACATTTACGGAATAGCACTGCAAGCTCCTATTTCCCTGTAAAATGGTACCACGCCCGTAAGAAGCATTGATCCCTTCTTTTTGTACTGAAGATAGTAATTTATAATAATTTCTCACTGTTTTGTATTTATTGATTATATTTCAGAACAAATATATGAATATATTATATATACAGTATATATGTTTGGTACCGAAGATTATATTATATACATGTTGCGGAGTTACAATGGGGAGAATTAAAATGACTTTGCTGGTGGTGGGAATTAAATTTTCTTTGGGAAAAAAATATGGAAGTGGTCTCCTTTCAAACTTGATGAACACAGAGAACTTTCCAAATGCACATGCAAATGATAAGGATCCACCAATCGTCCTCAGGGCACCTTCCCAACAGGAGCAATCACAGTTTAGCACTTACTAAATGGAAGATACAACATCCACAGTAGGTCTGTTCTGCACCTGATGTCAAATGTAATTTTTTAAAGGAGAGCATAGCTACTGATGATGTGGCCAAAGGATAAACTATAAAGTTATTGCTGCACAGATCCATAAACACAACATGACAAATACGTGTGTATCCATATTTTTGTCATATCAGAACAATCTTGTTTGTTTTAGCACCTGTTTTCCCCATTTTCATTTTTTTAAACCAGCTATGAAAACTTGAAATTTTGTACCTTTTGTATGTAGAGGCACTCTCATAATCTGAGGCTCTAAGATGTTGCTTGCTTTGCTTGTGTGCAAAACTGGCACTGAGTGGCTCAGTTGGTTAGAGCGTGGTGCTGATAATGCCAAGGTCACAGGTTCGATCCCTGTGTGGGTCGGCTGCATATTCCTGCATTGCAGGGGGTTGGACTAGATGATCCTCAGGGTCCCTTCCACCTCTACAATTATATAGAATCAGAAGAATCGCTATTTGCATCAGCCACTAGCCATAGCAATAAAATAATAAAATAAAATGAACTGAAGATAGATGTAAAAACTATACAAAATACATTCCAGAGGTTTACATCAATAATCAAATAATAGATCTTATTTTAATTGCCCCTGCTAATTTTTTTTGCAGTTTTTGCTGTCACCTGATTATCTTGATCTGCTAGAAGAAAGGACACAGTAGCAATGGTTGAGCGACCCAGCATGGACAGTGGTAGAGGGGTAATAACCTCACTCCTCAAATCTTTATAAAGAGTGCAAGCCAGAAGCATATGAGCCACTGATTCAATGAGTGGTACCTTGGGTTAAGAACTTAATTCGTTCCAGAGATCCGTTCTTAACCTGAAACTGTTCTTAACCTGAGACACCACTTTAGCTAATGGGGCCTCCCGCTGCCGCCATGTCGCCACCATGCAATTTCTGTTCTCATCCTGAAGCAAAGTTCTTAACCCGAGGTACTATTTCTGGGTTAGTGGAGTCTGTAACCTGAAGTGTCTGTAACCCGAGGTACCACTGTACTACCATCTCCACATGGACACAACAATTTTTCCAGTGTAATTTTTTAAAATCAACCCTCAAGTACTGCTGAAGGCAGCATTTTAAATCTTGCTTAAGTGAAAGCGCGTCTGTATTTTGGAATTGTTAAATTTTGCAAATAGGGTGCCAATGTGTCAAAATGACTAGGTGGGAAATAATCATACCATGGACAAAATTTCCTTATCTTGGCCATATTATTCTGTCGCTCAATATCATATAGGCGCTGTCTAATTAAATTGTTTGCTTTACTGAAGCCTGGTGTTAATAACTGTTGTGGTGGTAAACCAGAAAAGTAAAGCTTTTGGTTGACAATTTTAGTCCAAGCGCTCTCATGAAAATCTTGCAATACTAAGGGCAGTAGACCGGTGGGGTTTTAATTTAGCCAAAGCCAATAATTAAATGTCCTACACCAAGTCTGTAATTCAATGGAGGGGAGATTAGCCTCCAGGCATAATGAAGCAATTGGAACACGGGATGAAACAGGAAAAAAATTGCCTTAGGAACTTAGATTGAACAGTTTCTGTAGATCCAAGGTGAGTGTCTGTCCAAATCTGAGCCCAGTATAATAACTGTGCTGGGGGTTTAGCTTTAAGCACTTCAAGTGCTGGTGGTATGTGATTGGCACCTTTTGGATGCAAAAAGCATGTCAGAATTTTGGCGCTTTGAGACGCTTCTTCTTTTGCATATTTCTGATGTGCTCCCCATGACCCTGTTGACTGAAAAATAAGGCTGAGGTGTTTAAAGAGAGCCAGTGTGGTGTAGTGGTTAAGAGCGGTAGATTCGTAATCTGGGGAACCAGGTTCGTGTCTCCGCTCCTCCACATGCAGCTGCTGGGTGACCTTGGGCTAGTCACACTTCTCTGAAGTCTCTCAGCCTCACTCACCTCATGGAGTGTTTGTTGTGGGGGAGGAAGGGAAAGGAGAATGTTAGCCACTTTGAGACTCCTTCGGGTAGTGATAAAGCGGGATATCAAATCCGAACTCTTCTTCTAAAGACTTTAACTTGTTCGATCAATTGATTATCCATATACAATCTATGCACCCTATAGTTTCTTGAAAACACCATGATTTTAGTTTTCTTGTCATTCACAGCCAGCTGTTCTCTTTGGCAGTATCCTGAGAATGCCCTCATAAATCTTTTTAGGCCCATTTTTGTCTGAGATAGAAGTACCGCATCATCTGCGTATAGTAATATAGAGATGACATTTGTGGCCAATTTAGGGGCATGATACTCTGGGGATGTTAAACTCTGAACAGTATCCTTTATATATAAATTAAATAGAGTTGGAGCTAGGATACAACCTTGTTTAACTCCCTTTGTGGCTGGTATGGATCCTGTGAGCTGCCCATTTGTAGAACAACACACTTTCAGCACAGTGTTTTTATATAAACATTTACTACAGTTATATATATATGAGTCTAATTCCTTGTCCCTCTCATCCAGAGATGGGTGAGTTGCTGGCAGATTCAGAAGTCTACAGGACTGGAAACGATTCACTTCTGTCCTCTCTGCCCAGTGGCTTCCAGCCCACTGAATTCTAGCTTCCATCACATCAATGGCCATTTGACCATAGCTTTCAATGTAATTTGAAGAACACCCAGCGAAACCTACAGCCCTGCAAGATTGGGTGGCCTTTTAGGAGAACTACCCAGTGGCTGCAGTTCTGGCAATATATCTGCACATTCCTCTCTTCCTCCAAGAAACACAGTCACCCATTTGTTGGTGCTCCTCAGCGCACAAGCAAACAGCCTCCTGGCTCTACAAAAGCTTCCCAGTTTATTTCAAAAGTGATATATGGCCCCAATCAAAACCCGGATGAAGGTTAACTAGCAAACACACAGATGAAGGAAGGTGTTGTTTCATTCCTGGGGGTTTGACTGAGTAGCCTGAGATTAATGCGTAATTGGTGGTGTTTTTGCAGAGCTCGGAGGAAGAGCAAGGCTTGCACCTGGAGCTGCAGGTGGAGCTGGTTATAGACAGCAAAGGAGGCCCAGCCACTGACGTTTCACAAAAGCCTCTCCAGTGCACCAAAGCTCTCCCAATGTGGGGGGCATGGCTGATATTTCAAGTGGATAATAGTTGTTATATAAGGTTGCCTCTTGGCGTTTCCCATGGGACCCCAGGAGGCTGGCAAGAAGTGTGCTGCAGACAGTGAGTGCTGGAACTCTGAGGTGACCTGCTTCTATTCTGTCTCCGCCGTTGGACACAGTATGCCTTTGGCTGCCAGTTTCTGGGAATCAGAAGTGGGGAGGCTGCTGTTGTGCTCCCATAGGCATCTGGTTGTCCACTGTGAGAACTGGGTGTTGGACTAGATAGGCCATCGGCCTGACCCATCAAGGCTTTTCTTATGTTCTTATGCTGGCAGAAGACAACTAGAGACTGGGGCACTGCATGGTACATGCTGGTATCTGAAAGTCCTGGGTATTTAAAAAAAAAAAAAACCAAGCCAGAGAATTTTCCCTTTTCAACTACAGTCGTATCTTGGTTCTCCAACGCCTTGTGTTTTGGCTCCCGAACGCCACAAACCCAGAAGTGAATATTCCAGTTTGTGAACGATTTTTGGAAGCCAAACGTCCGACGTGGCTTCCACGGCTTCCGATTGAGTGCAGGAAGCTCCTGCAGCCAATTAGAAGCCATGCCTTGGTTTTCGGAAGTTGAACAGACTTCTGGAACAGATTCCATTTGAGAACCAAGGTACGACTGTATGGGCAATTGAAGACAAGAATTATATTTTAAAAGTTGGGGTGTGGAGAGAGATTCTCAAATCAAAATTTCCACGCTCAAATGTAATAGTAATAACAGTCCATAGACTTCTAATTTGATGCCTCCCGCAGCATCTCCAGTCATGGGTGCTGTTGCATTTAAGATTTTAACAAACCAAACTAAAACCTAAGCATGAAAGTGTTAAAATTGGCAAGATGATCCTGAATGTTATTGCCTTAAAAAATCATCAAAATGGGGAGAGTGATCACGTGATCAAAATGCTGCTTGTGGGTTTCCCACAGGCATCTGGTTGGCCGCTGTGTTAATGGGATGTTGGACTCAATGAGCCATTGGCCTGATCCAATGGGACTCTTCTTATGTTTGCAGAATTGGTGGGAGATTTCATTCCAGTTTTCTAGAGATAAACAGCTTGGTGGGTGTTGCTTCTTAAGTACAAGTTGGATCAAGGTCGGCTTCAGGGGAAGAGTGGGGTGTGGAAACAACCAAACATTATGTGCCATTGTGCATAGAATGGAGTGGGCAATTGTGGCCCTTAAAGCCATTCTATCTGGCCCTCAGCACTCTCCCAAGGGCTACACTCCTTCCTTTTTTATTTTTTAAAAATATTTATTAAAAGTTTCAGAATTACAGAAAAGAAGAAAAAATAGAAAACAACACTACAATACATAAAAAAAAACAAAGCATAAAAACCAATACAACAATACAGCAAAAAGAAAAAAAGAAAAAAACACAAATCCCATATTACGTATCTTTAACTTCCATTTGCTTATTTCATTGACCTCCTCACACCTCCCTTTTTGTATTCCAGTTTAATTAGTTATTTCAGCAAATTCTTTCCATCTTTCTCAATTTTTATTGAATAATTTATCTTAACAATTTAACCTATTAATTAACTCAACAAATCCTTTCCATCTTTCCCCATATTCTGTTATTCAAATTGCCTTGATTTATTTAACCTTATCTTACCGTAAAATACCTTAGAGCTTAAAACTTAATACTCAATTATACATGACTCCTTATATCATTTCTACTAAAACCATATAGTTTCATTCCAACATTTTCCCTAATATTCATTAGTTTTAGGCTAATTCCCTAAATAAAATTTTTTCTTTATAAATTTTCTTCCAATCTCCATCCAACGTCTCTTCTTCCTGGTCTCGGGTCATGTCAGTCCTTACTGTCCATTCCATCTAGTCCATCAACCTGGTAATCTTATGTCCGAGGCTCTTAAGTCTCTTCCATGTCCCTTCTGCAGATCTTCTTCTTCTTGTTTATACCTGCACTTTTCCTTGTCTTTTGTTGGTCTCTTTCTTAATTTCTTTCCTTTCTCATTGAGGAGTAGGTCTCTGGGAGGTTCCAGCCCAAAATTATCTCCATCTCCCTTCATCAAACCAGCCCATTCCCCACAGTCCCACTCCCCACAGTCATCAATGTAATCCAAAAAATGTTTAAGAGCATATTTCAAAGTCCATCCGAAGTTAAGAACCTCCTCAGCTCCAGACTCCCCCTGGCCCACTCCAACTTCAATCTTCAAAAACAGCGGCTTATGCTCCTTCAGGGCCTCGGATCTCTCCATTTGTATTATTTGAGGTGCGACCGCAACCTCCTCCATTATCTTCTGCACTTGCCCAATCAATACAGGTTCCTGAGTTGGTCCCTGAATTGTTTCTGTATCAATATTCCCTGTTTGACCACAGTTATTGACCACAACAGTCATCAAATCCGTTTTCTCATTCATCAGATCCATCTTCTCATGCATCTGTTCCAACAAAGCACTTGTCTTGCATAAAGCAAGCACCAAAACTTCCTCCCAGCTCATT
The DNA here is from genome assembly GCF_964106645.2 of Podarcis pityusensis. NCBI lineage: Eukaryota > Metazoa > Chordata > Lepidosauria > Squamata > Lacertidae > Podarcis > Podarcis pityusensis. The sequence continues at coordinate 71,517,117 of NC_138032.1, read as the reverse complement.
TTTATTCAAGGTCAAAAGGACTGGTCCCACGATCTTAATCTCACAGCTGTAGAGTTCTCAAGTAGACTGCAGCAACCATTTAACAAGCTCCCTCTAGAGGAGACAATTTCTATTTGTATCCATCTTTTTAAGGCAAGTCCAACAAAGGAAAATTACTTTCATTTTTCAGATATTTTGTTTCTTTAGAATGCAAAAGGCAACATTGGAATCAGTTTATTTCTCTTCTTTAGCTATCTGTCAAAGTATTCCATTCACAGTCAGTGAACCTCTCCAACAATTTCTGTCTCTGACACCCTGTTCCTAGGTTAGAGATGGTGGAAACTTATCTTTCTTCACTCCCTCTCCTGCAGGCTTAAACAAAGTCCCCCCCCCCTTTTCTCCTGCTTCCAAGGGGGTTTTAGTGGTTATAAATGAAGGAAATTTAAACTTTTTTAACGACTTTCCAGGCTTTAGCTTACAAGGGTTTTGCTTCAGTCTATATACAAAAAGCGGAAGGCGGACTTCCTGTTTTGAACCTTCCCGCTTCGGTGCCAAATTAGGATATTTCTTGATGCAATTTTCCGTTTCTACTCACGGGTACTTATTTTAAATCCAATTGTCCACAGGGAAAAGTCAGCGCTCTCCGGCAATGGCTGTGCGGCTTCACTCCGTGAAAGTAGCAATCAGTTCGCAGCACTGCGCCGCTCGCCCCACTTCACTCCGGAACCCTGAAATGGGGTTCCCCGTGAGTAGGGGAGGCGCTCCTGGTGCCCTGCCGAACCCCACGTTCCCAGGCTTCCTCCGCCTGGGATTTCTAGCGGGTCCCCACCTTCGCCGCGGCAGGAAGACCCAGTTTCCACCGAGCCAGTTCCTCCGGTCGGAGGAACTCCGCCATTCGCCGATGGCGCTAACCCGGAAGTCCGGGCTACACTGCTTCCTTAGCCATACCACCTCTTGTCAGGCCACACCAATCACCAGACATGCTTGTACCCTCCTTGAATTTTTCTGTCTGTCTGGACTGTGTCTGTGAACTCTGATCATGCCTCTTGCTTCCCTGGATGGAGGTAGAGAACAGTGCATGAGTTTTCATGGAAACTAGCCTACTGTACCAAATTAACATTGACATTTGTTGCTCTGCCTCCTTTTGCCTCTGATATTGCCTGAATGGCCTGGCCCATTTCACCACCTAAGGTGGAACGGGAAGGTGCAGCCCCCTCCCTCTGCTGCCACCCTTCCACCGTTGTCTGTCTCAGGAGACAATGGAGCGTCTTCAGAGGTGAAGTCAAACTGTTAGAAGTTGCAGCGCCTGCTGTGGCTGTAGAGTCCGATACGGGAGAGGCATGCTTTGTTGTAGTCGGGGCAGGTGAAGGCTTATGGTTGTGCTGTTGCAGATTACACCATGATGTTTCTTCTGTCTGCGCTCCTCCCAGCGGTCATTCCTCCTCTGGTCACTGCTGTGGATACACAACCTGTTTGTCTGTCTTCAGGCACTGTGGTGGCCTGCAAGGGATTCCCACACAATGGGGTTGATGTTGCCAGCCTTCATGTCATGTTTACGGACATCTTTGTAATGCGGAGTTGGTCTGCCATGGGCCTGGTGGCTAAAGCCCTGTAGAGCACACTTCTCCACCAAAGCTTTGCTTATCGGGGTCGTGCAGCTGAGGCTTCTGGGTTCTGCTGAGATCTTGCAAGAGGTCCACAAGATCTCACCGGAACCTGGAACCTGGAACATGCATTCCCTACCCTTCTTGTTTCCCCGGCACTTGCTTCTTCCACCATGGAAGAAGTGAGAAGTGGAAGTGGTGACGAGATGTTGTGTGAAGCCACCGCTGCCCCTTCTCCTCTGGCAGCAGGGACCCACCGGATTCTGCCACTTGAGGCAGCTGCCTCAATCCGCTTCATGGGCAGGCTGGCCCTGAATCCTAGTATGTGACCCTCTGATGGATGCCTAGCATGGAATGTAGCTCTCACACTGAAAAAGATTCCCCATCCCTGCTACAGATTATGACATCAGGGAGAGCCATTCTTAGTTGTCTGGAGAGACTGACAATATGGGGAAGCCGGCCTAAGAATTAGGTAGCTTATTGAAGGCCAGAGTTGCATGTGGCTTCAATACACCATTTCACATCACAATCTGGTGTCCTGTTGTCAAGCTTTGAGTGGGTTGTGTATAGAAAGTTGGTCTCTCTAAAATATAACTCGGGTAGCATACAGTTTGCTTTCACTCAAAGTACAGGATAATTTTGCAAGGCCAATCCAAGGGATTGTTTTACTGCTCTCTTTCTGTAGAATCATCTCAGTTTTATCCAGGGATTTTTAAAAAAAGGGCAATTGCTGCCTACCTTGCAGAGATTTCCCCCTTCTCCAATCGAGAGGCTTTGTCTGGGTTAAAGAATGCCCAGCCTAAAACCCATGAATCTTGGAGCTTTCCTCCTCCTTCTTCACCCTGTCCTCCTCCTCCTCCTTTTTCACCACCACCACCACCACCACCTCCTCCTCCCCAGACTCAGTTTGCAGGAGGTAGATTTATGGTGCCTCCTTTTTCTCTCCATTCTCCCACTGCCTCTCTTGCAATGCAGCCCATTAACAAAGGGAGGCTTCTGGGCCAAAAGGCGATTGTCATGCTAACTGATGTCAGCAGGGGCCCATTTGCCAGCCAGCAAAGAGAGGCTATTGAAGCAATTTGTAGAACAAAAGAAATTTGGTTATTGGGGGACAAAAGCACATGCACTTCGCTCCCTCCCTCCACCAACCCGCCTCCAGAAGAAAAGGCAATGCTTGCAAAACAACAGCCCAAGCTGGGATCTCTGCGGGCCTGGGATTGTTGTGGACCCTCCGCTTGGAATGACTTTCACTTCTCAGCTCAGAGCATTGATTCTCCCTGCCCTGAGGGTCACGTTAAATGAGGTGCCCTGCTTCCGAGGGTGGCCAAGGCGACTTTCTGCCCATCCTCTTAATCTGATGTGCACAGGAGAGGGTGGGCCTCAGCCTCTGAAGTCAGGAATTCAGCCAAAACTTAATGAAGAGATAGACGCTTTATGGGAGGAGATGCAGGACACGGACTCCGTAAACCCAGACTTACTAACTCGCCTGAATGGGTGGCATTTGCTTCCACGCCCTGCGATTGGTCGGTCATTTGGGGAAAACAGCTCAGAAAAGGGGGTTGGACCCTATGCTTTGGCAAGGCTTGTCCCTGCCCCCCATTCTCAGTTTCTATCTGAATGGCATCCTGACCCCTACACACATTTACTGAGAAATACATTCCGTTGATCTCAATGGAACACATTTCCAAGTAAGTACTTTGGCACTGGGGCTTTTTGATAAAGGCTATTTAATTAATGAATGGATCCAGCAATGCCTGGTGACCTGAAAAAAGGTGAGTCATAGGGTCACCGGTCATTAACCCACCTGCACATACCCTAAAACTTCCTTCTCCCCAGCTTTATAGATGCTTGTCATCTCCTGCCAAATCCTTAGATTATTTTTATTGTGTTCTCTTGCACCCCTCCTTTCCTAATCCCAAATCTTCTTTCTTTCCTGAGCACCTAGACTATGGTCTAGGGTGGCCTCTAAATCTTACTCACTCCCCCCAAAAACAAAAGCCTTTTAGGCTGCAATCCTTTACACACTTGCCTAATAGTAAGCCATGTTGAATACAGTAGGATTTGCTTCTGAGTGCATAGGATTGCAAATGTGCATAGGATTGCACTGCTAAGAGTTTATTTCATTTGTACCTTTTCCTCTAAGGACCTTCAGGTGGTATATGCTGTTCTTCAAACTCCCCTTAAATCCACACCACAACCTAGAGATGTAGGAAGCATAGGAACACCAAAATACTATGCTGTCCACCTAGCCCAGTGTTGTCTACTACTATGACCAAAGGGGCTCTGAGACAGGGCTCTTTTCTGTCACCTGCTGCCAGATCCCTTTTTTGAACAAACTGGAGATGGCCGTTGGCTCTCACCTGCACTCAGCTCTCACCTGTGGCTGCTAGAAGCTGTCAGCATGCGACAGCAGCCACACCCCAGGAATGGCTTTGACTGGCTAGCTAAACCAGGTGGGGGTAGTCAATGGGTGTAAAACCCTCGGTGAGTCTGGGACTTCCCCTGCATGCAAAGACAGGCTCCGGTGGGTGGAGTGGATGAGACCAATAATGGGTCCAATGGCCAAGAAGGCATTTTCTGCACATGCTGTAGAGGTAAGTGAGAGGTAAATGGAGCTCATAAATCTGGGAAGGTAGCCCATCTAGGAGAAGGAAAATTATGACCCAGGACCTCTGCTGCCTTGCAGGACATCTTTGGGAGAATAAAAGGCTAAGGAGTAAACCCTGCACAAATCTGGAGTAGAGTCCCTAAGACAGTTGGATGGTGCTTTGTGCACCTTCTTCTGGCAACTCCTGCAGCCAAACATTACCCCTTCTTCCTAAACATAATTCATTTTTCAGTTTTAATTAGATATAAGTTTCTATACCATTCTCACTGTAATCTAAGGAATTATTTTGTTGTTGCTGCTGCTGCTGTAGCAGCAGCATTTTGAATAGCACCTGTGCCTTGATGCCTGCCACATTCCTGCTGGTTAATATGCTTCCTCCTCCTCCCCCCTCTCTCTCTTTGGCTTGCCACAACAGTAAAGCACCAATCACCCCAAAATATGAACTATTAGTAAAGAGACTAAGGCAGGAGTGGCCAGTGTGGTGCACTTCTGATGTTGCTCAGGGACAATGGGTCCAACAACCTCTAGAGGGTGCCATGTTGATTACCCTGGGGAATCTTTACCCAACATTGGATTATAGAGGGTTCATGCGGGGCACAAAGGAAGCATCAATATGAGATATTTTTTATCTCAAAATTTAGTTTAGATATCTGGTGGTGATTTTGAACTGTCTGAACCCTCTGCCATGCTATTTGTTGAGAGATGCTATATTTTGCTTGCGTCTTGTTATGCCAGCAAGTCACCTGCCATCTCCCCAATTCCAGAATACTTATATAAGCTTCAAATCTGGCGGAAAGAAGTGCTCCCTCTCCACATCTTCCAGCATCTCGCCGCAAAGCCCTTTCCTTCTCCTTTAGCAAAGAACCTCCAGCCAATTATTTTGTCAATGAGCAGAGCAAATGAAACAGAGCAGGTGGATTGCCTGCACATTGCTTTGGCCCCTTAGCTTAGTACCAGCTTCTCTGTCACCAAGGTACACCACAAGTTTGTGTGGTGCTGGGAGAATCTCTCTGCAAAAAATGCCAAGTGTATAAAGACCATTTTGTGGAGCAAAGGCCGTTAGAAGGGAAGGGAAGCCACTGGCCATGGTGCTGAAATATGAGAGTCACAGCAAGGAGCTTTCACAAACGACACCAAACTGCTGTGGATGTGTCAAGCCAGTGCCATCAGCTGTCTGCCCAGTTTCTTCGGCCACTAGCTGGTTATGCCTGTTTGTAATGACCTAAACCAGAGGTTTTCAACCTTGTTGAGCCCACAGCTCCCTTGACCAGCTACATTCTTTCTGTGGCACCCTGTGGGGCTTAGGAGCCCAGTTATGTCACCCCTCATCTGCAGAGCTGGCAGCCCCTCAGTGCTTTTCGAACACCCTCCCTTGTGAAGTGTTCCCTCAGCCTCCTCTCCTCTCCCTGGGAGTCCTCTGGGCGGCAGCAGCTGCTGCCCTTGGTCTCTGAGCTCCCCCCCCCCAACCCAAAGAGAGGTGCCTCTTCACACTACTCCACAGGGGCTTGGGAAGCATCCTCTGGCCAGCACCCCCTGGCCAGCACCTGAGGCACCATTTGCCTGGGGAGCTTGTAGCCAGAGCTGCTGCAACAAACAGCTGCGCAAGCCTTTGGGTGGCAGAGAAGCAAAAGGGCATTCAGAGGAAGGAGGGAAAAGAAAGAGGGACAATGCTGCCCGGGAACCCCTAACCATCTTTCAAGGCACCTCAGGGTGCCATGGTGCACGGTTGAAAACCACTGAAAACAGTTGTTGCTCAGTGTTCATTGTCATCTGTAGCCTGTGTCACCTTTTCCTTTTGGGCATCACAAACCCAAGCTCCGCCAGCTGCCAGCTACTGAATGTAATATATGAAGCTGTTCTAAGCATACCTATTTAACATGGGGTGCATTGATACAGGGTTAATATCTACTCCTGCCCCCTCAACTGTTGATGTTTTATTGAAGCTGTGAAGCTAAATTCAGGTGAAATAGACTTTTGTGTGTGAAATACTATGCATCTGGGCATCTGCTAAGTGGGGAATGTGGCTCATCAACTCATTTGTGTTTCACATCTCTTGTCAAGCAGAAAAGAGATTTCTGTGGGTGGTATCTCACCCCTCCTGCAAACCTATGGGGTCTTTAGCACCAGCAATAAAACTCCTGGGCTGCCCATCGCACCTACCTCGCCTCCAGCTAGTTCTGTTCCCATCTGTCCACATGGATGGCTGATAGGATATAAACTTCCAAGAGATGCTATGATTCTAGCTCCTAAACTGTGTGGAAATAGAAAATATCTGTATCAGGGATTGGGAACCCTGATAGCTCTCACCATGAGCCCTGATCAGGCTGGCTAGGCCTGGAGAGACTTGGAGTACAACAACCTCTGAATGGCCGCAGGTTCCCCACTTCTGTAGCCTGCACATTCTGTTATTATCTGTGGGGACCATGATGCAGCTTGCAAAAGGATGGAAGTTCATCCTAAGACCAAAACAATGGTTTGCTAGAGTGTGAAACTGGTTTAATGGAAAATGTAACCTACTGTTGTCATCAAAATAAAATACTGCCCCCCTCAAAATCATAGATACTTTAGGCAAATAATTATCCTTTTGAGTAAAAGAAAACAGGGCCATAAAGAATGGAATCTAGCAAGATGTAGATATTGCAGAGCTCAGAAAAGTTGTTAGTAGGTTGTTTTTAAAAAGAAACAACTTTAAAGCTAGTTCTTTAAACGTATTCACTTAAGTGGGTTTTACGGCACTGCAGCCTCCTTTTTGTGCCTTGCTCTGTATACTGTGGGGAAATTTACAACTTTTAGAGAAGCGGATAATGTTTTAGGGTTTTGAATGCATCTCCCAACCCCCACCGCTTTGCTTCCACATTATTCGGTTAATCATTGCTTGAACTGGTTGCTATGGTTTTGGCAAGCCCATGGAGACTTTATAATGAAGACTGAAAGACTCTTCCATTTATCTCTGCTCAATGTTTAGCACATGATGGTTTCATTTCTGTTCACCAGGCAGCTCCAAAGCCATCATTACAACCAAGGTTTCTTTTTGCCCTTTTCAATGTGTAATGAAGTGGTGACCAATTGGAACACTTCCATTTCTGTGGGTGTACAGAATACTGCATCCATGCAGCACTTTAAAAATTACACAGCATATTGTTTCAAAAGAAAGAACAAAAGGATTTTCAGAAAATAGCAAACCCTTGTCAAAATCGATTTAAAAAAGAATATAAAACCTCTTGTACCCAATGCAGCTAAAATTACTTGAGTCTAAGTGCCATTGCCTTTTATGGGATTTAGTCATGGCCAACTTTAGCTGGGACCAGAGTCAGCCTATATGAATGATCTCTGTTATATCTATTCAGACCAGGATCTAGAGCAGGCATGGAGAACCTATGGCCTTCCTAATGTCATTGAGCTCCAAGCCACATCTGTGGGATATTTACAATGCAGTCAAACCAACAACGCATGTTTGCTAGATAGGCGCATGATAGAAGCTGACACTCACAGAGTTTTCTTGTACATTTGCTAGAGAGAACTCTGTGAGAGACAGTCCCACTGTGCCCTAACAGGGGGAGGGAATAGTCATATATATTGTCCTTACCTGCCTGGGCACATCCTCTTTCTTCTCTTACTCCTACACCTTCATCATCAAGCCAGAAATGTGAGAACAATCTGCATGTCTGAGCTCCAATGCTCAGACACCATCTTAAGTTAGATTTAAGCATGCCTATGTAACTGAATTACCATTTTAAGCCGGCCTTAACAAAGCTGCTGTATCTGTCATTCTGCAGCAGTGTCAATGTTCTTTTTACCTTTCACAAGACTGTTTGTGTGATTATTGTTTTAAGGGGGAGGAAAGGAGGAAATACCAGGAGAATCCATTCTGCCTTAAAGCATCTTGGATTACTTAAGCTAAAAGGCTAAAAATGAATAACTAATAAATATATCCTCTCCTGGCATCTGTACACATCCCTACAACATTAGCCCCAGCCAATATGGCCACTTTTTTGGAATGATGGGAGTTGTAGTCTAATAAAATCTGGAGAGTAATAGGATCTCCATCCTTGACCTAGAGAGATCTGTACACACACACACACACACACACACACACACACACACCATTTCTAAAAGAGGTATGTGATTGGTTTCTCTGCTGATTAACAGCCTTTCACATCTTTTGGGATGTTCTCCAGAGGATCTTTGAGGAATTGGGTGGGGGGAGGCCTGAGAAGCTGCTTCTAGAAGATGAAACTGAGAAGCCCCAGTACACATATGGAACACCACACTCAAAGCTTAGGATCTTGGCTATAATGAATGAAAAGTAGCGACACTGAATGGCTTCATTACAAAACGGGTTATTGATTTTACAACACTGGGAGAAATAGTTCTTCTACTAATCATTTGCTAGGAATTCTTTATGATGAATAACAGTATAGATCATAAGAAACACCGGACATATATTCAGCCCACTTTCTTATAGGCTAAGACCTCCTTTGCTCACCCTGCTAGTCTCTGTTCACTTCCATGGAAGGGATGGCTGTGTGCCTCAAAAACAGGTATGTGCAAAGAGATGAGTCTGCAAAGCTGCTCTCTCCATTGCTGTGAATGGGGAAGCATATTCTCACAGATGCTTTATGTGCGCATACTGGAGTATATGTGGGTTGAAGCACCTCTAGGGGGCACTGTGCAAGAAGGAGAACCCCAAAGCAGCCATGTTGTTATTAAAGAGTTCACAGTGCTGAAGCAAGGTGCCTTTGTTTCATACTCCAGTCAGCAGGGTGCATCACTTTAGAAAGTTGACAGTTGCAACAAATACAGGGTTAAATTCACACAACTACTCTGGAGTCTTGAAATGGCCGCATGTGTCAGCTTCCTGTCCATTGCAAGACAGATTTTTAAGACTGATGCCAGGCACAGGTTTCATGTTTCTGCATGCCACTGGAAATGGCCCCCCAAATAGGTTTGCTGCACCTCTCCCCACTTAAATATTGTTTGTGGTACCCTGCTTGCAGGCAGTCAGCCAAAACATCTGGCTACTTCAGGGATGATGTGAATTAGCCATAGCCCATGTTTGGCAGCTTTTTCATGGAGCAGCAGTGTGAATTATGACATAAACTGGGCATCACCTGGACTGCTTCAGCTCATGAGATACTCTGCAAAGAGTTCCACATGACTCCCATTGCCAACATGTCAAATTGGGAGTGGTCCTAAATTCATATTGCTACAGCTCCTCAACAATTATTATTATTATTTAAAAAAACCATTGCCATAACAAGTTCAAATAATACAGTGCCATTCTCCATGATGCAAGGAACTCCAATCCCATTTGCTGTAGAAATGCAAGAATTGGGATTCTTTCACATGAGCAGATCTCTCTCTCTCTCTCTCTCTCTCTCTCTCTCTCTCTCTCCTCTTTTCCAGCTTATAATGACAATCCAAAGAGTTCCTGATAGGGTTTTAAAAGATGCTTATTCATTCACTGTCCACCAAGCATGAAAATCCAGCTCATTTGTTTCCTTTCTTCATGCAAACGACCTCACAGGGTTCAGTTCAAGCTAAAGCCAGTTGCTGAAAACTTGTCACTCACACATTTAACTCCTTTTTGTTGGCCTCTTTCTATTTTTGTTCTTCTTGGTCTCCGCCTCCTCTGCAGCCCCGCCCACTCCAGCAGTCACAAAAGGAAGTCTGGGAATCTCTTTAAAGCTGCAGCGCCTCCCTTTAAAAATTAATACCAAACCAAAACAGTAGCTTGAAAGGAAATGGCAAACATGTATAAGATAGAAACTTCCGTCTTGTCTGGTCAGCGGTCTACATGCTGTTGAATTTAAAAGAGGAAATAGTTGGGATTGAAATCTGAGCAGATATGACAAGAGGTCTCTGTCTGTCTTTGGGCATAAGTCAAGTGTCAGCCCATTGAAATGAAGTGCCTTTTTCTTACCCTATAAATGGCAGTTTGCAACTCACAATAGTTGCATTGAAACCAGCTATTTGGGTCAAGGAGTCGTGGACAAACTTTACAGACCAACACCCTCTCTTTCCATGTTATATCTGCGAAGGGGCCCTCCCATGATTAAGTGGACGAAGGGGCAATGCTGCCGCCGGCCTCACCCCAACTTCATGTAGCTCCTCCCCAATGTCTGCACATTGAGCATGGACACCTGACAACAGGAAGCCAATGAACACTGAGCTCTATGTGCATAAGCTTCTGTGTGATCTAGAACTCCAGTTGCTCAGGGTTCTTTATCATTTGGAAGGTTATGTGCACAGCCTTGCCCTATTCAGATGTAAGTGCTCAACAAGCAGATATTGTGGATCAGGAAGGCACATGATGATATTGGGGGCAGGGCCAGACCCACTGCCCTGCTTCTCCTTAATTGTGTGGAGCCCTCATCATGCATATTGATATTTAGAAGATTTCTTACCAGTCCATCGCCATAAGGTCTCAGGGTGGGTTACAATAACAATCTCCAAGATGATAAAAAGAAATAAAACCATTACAAATGCAACAGAGGAGAATAAGTACAACAAAAGTGGTGGAACCCCGCACCTTAACTGCAGAAGGTCATCTTCAGCACACAGCAAAAGCTGGACAAGCAAGATGATAGATGCACCTCAATGGGGATGGGGTTTCACAATTCAGGGGCTACCACAAAGAAAGCCCTCCACTTCTCTGCTGATTGTATCACACATAAAACATGTGAAGCGAGACTTAAGTTTCAGTATGAACCAGCCACACTCAGGGGATATATCATATTGTAATGCATTTTGTCCCTTTTCTCTTTCCCTCCGAAATGGATGTGTGCATGCGTGGAAGGAGTTGGATGGATGTTCAGACTTCAGATGGTTATGTTTTGAACCATACAATCCATGCTTCATTGTGATCTTGTAGAGTTCAGGGTAAATAGCACTTCACAAGGTGTTTTGTCTCTTTCCTGACTCCTGGGGAAATGATTGTGGAAGTGAAGCCCCAGTTTGAAAAAAAGGCACCAAATTGTGCCCTATTTGTGCATACCGAATTTTATTTTGAAATCTCAGTGTTGAAAAGAGATGTTGGGCTGCAATCAAAGAACACCGAACTTTGATGAACAATAGGTGCTGAGTGGGACATCGAAATGGCTAGACAAAGAAAACACAAAGAACTGAAATGGAGAATTATTGAGAAATGCTCTGGATATTCTGCTTTCCTCTTGCCAGACTGTTCATATAGCCGCTGAAGATGACAGAGGGTATGCAAGGCTTTAGGAGTCAAGCCAGTTAGGAGCAGGCCAAGGGAACATACATTATTTCCCTCAATACGTCACTGAGATCCATTGTTGTAACCATGAATTGTCTGAATAGAGGAAGGGGAGGAATTTTTGTTAAATGGTATGAGCTTGTGATCTGATGAAGCAGGTCCATCTTGCCTCTGCAGCCCTCAGTATGTTACGTAACCTTTCCCTGCCTTTCTAAAGAGAGTTGCAATGGTGTACTCACAAAGCTACAACTCCAATCTCTCATGATGATCTATGCTGGACAACCCACCTAACAGCTAAGTAAGCATTTGATTCAACTGCACAATCAGGAATTTCCCTCTCTAAGTGGGGCAGGAGGGGGAGCTTCCCATCTCTTTTACCTCCCAGGTACCGATCCATCATTCACAAATACTTCAGAAAACCAGTCCTATCAGCTTCAGTTGCTTAGCAGCAGCAGGTACAGAGAGTGGAACGCCACCCCTCTCATCTTGTTCAGTCTTTTTGCCTGGTCAGCAAATAGCCTGCCTAATACAGAGCCCTCGTGTGCCGGGGTCAGGAGATTAATGAATTAAAACAGGTGTTTTGAGCCAGGAGCTGGAAATGCCACTGATAACATTTCAGTCTGAGATACGGTCACATCTGGCTGTGCCCAGGAAGGGGAGGGAGACAAAGCACAGGCATTCCTCTTCGGCTGCTGCTGCTGCCAGCTCTCTGAACTATCTGCCTTGCTCTGTGTTTTATAGACATTTCACCCGCATGAACAGTCAACAAGTGTCTGTGTTCACAGTGGCAGGTTTATGGTCTGTATGGCCCTGTGCACGACCCTTTTTTGGGGGGGGGACTTATTTGATCACTTAAATAAATAGTGACTGCTGCATGGAGCACAGAGAGAAGAAACATGATGGTGTGTCTGCATCAGCACAACTGGATGCCTTCATCTGCCTCACCTGCAATAAAACATATCTCTCCCATATTGGTCTCTACAGCCACAGCAGGCGCTGCAACCTTCCAACAGTCTGACTTCACCCCCAAAGGCGCACTCTTCCATTGTCTCCCGAGACAGAAGGATGCCAACAATGTCAAAACTAAGGATGTATAAGATGATAGTAATAATGTTTCTGCCTTTGCACTGTGCTCCTGCCTCCCAAACAACTTGGGGTGATCCCTGCTGCAGGTTAGGCAGGAGGAAAAGGTGATAATAATGATGTCTCTGAAATGGGGGTTCTCCCTACAAAGGGGAAAAAAACCCTGGGAACAATCAGCAGGAACATTTGTCCCCATGTCAATTTCAGTTTATTGGTTACTTTTTCTAATAAAGCTGTTTCCCATACGATTTGATACCATTGGTCCATGCTTACTCCTGACAGGTCTCTCCAGTGTTTGGCTATGATACTTCTGGCCGCTGAGAGTAAGTGGGTTATGAGCTCTTTATAATGTGAGTGGGCCTTATTATCTTGGAATATGTTCAGTAGGGCTAGTTCTGGGGTGATTTCTAATACTTGCTTAGTTATTTTGCATATTTTTTGTATGATTGATGTCCAGAAGAGTTGAATTCTGGGACATTCCCACCACATGTAGAGATATGTGATTGCAAACATTCTTGAAATGTTTGTGCACCTTCTGTTCCAGCTCACCATTGTAAGTCCAATACAATATACACAGAAAATAACATGTTGGAACTGGGTCCCCTCCCACCACAACCACGTGCTAGATAAGTTTAAACAATGAAAAATCTTGTGGCACCTTAAAGGTAAAGGGACCCCTGACAGTTAAGTCCAGTCACGAAAGACTCTGGGGTTGTGGCGCTCATCTCGCTTTACTGGCCGAGGGAGCCAGGTCATGTGGCCAGCATGACTAAGCCGCTTCTGGTGAAACCAGAGCAGTGCAAGGAAATGGCGTTTACCTTCCTGCCGGAGCGGTACCTATTTATCTACTTGCACTTTGACGTGCTTTCGAACTGCTAGGTTGGCAGGAGCAGGGACCAAGCAACTGGAGCTCACCCCATCACGGGGATTTGAACCACCAACCTTCTGATCGGCAAGCCCTAGGCTCAGTGGTTTAGACCACAGCGCCACCTGTGTGGCACCTTAGAGACTGGCAAATTGATTATGGCACAAGCTTTTGTGGACTACAGTACACTGCAGTTGTTTAGTGCACAGACATTGATCGTTTTGGACACATCCAACATGTGCGCAACTGCACATGCATGCATTGTGCCAAACCGAGAAGTGCCCAAGTATGGCACAAAAAGGGGCAGGGATGGCATGAGCTGTTTGCAGGCTTTTTCAATGGGTGTTTTGATTATAGGCGATTTCACGTTAGCACATGGTGCCTCAGAATGTAACCCCCGTGCACATTGGCCATTGTCTGTATCTTAACAGAAATTGAAAATATAGTTTTGCTTTTTTGCAAGATCACTTAATGGTGTATCGTGTTTTCAGTGCAATGATGCTTCTTGAAATTGTGAAATTAGTTCAATGACCTTGTATGCTCCCTCCCTCAAGGCTACTTGGGTTCATAGGAACACGAGAGTAGTAGATGAAGTGTTTATGTTTTGGATGAGCTAAGGCAGCCAGGGTGGAAAGGGGTGCAATATCTCTGTGCCAATTGAAGTCTTTGCCTTTCAGTGTCTGAATGCGTATGCATCCTTGGGAGGCCTGTAGGGTTAACAGTATCTTCCATTGAGAACAACTGCCTTTCTCCCCTCCACCCACCCTCCACAAAGCGCTCATACAAACAAGCCAAGAAAAAGGTCGATTTAGACCTTAATGTGAGGCAGACGGCTCGGTGTCTGACCTTGTGGCTCTGGTAATGATTTAACAAGACATTCGCAAACCTAGTGTGTGTGTGTGTGTGTGTGTGTGTGTGTGTGTGTGTGGTTCTTCCTTGTTGCATGGAAGCTCCAGCCAAGCACTCAGTCTGTGGAGGGTAGGTGGGGGGAGCGGAGGACAGAAGGGCAGACCTTCAGCTTGTGTTCTGTCCTACTCCATGTGTCCCCCCCCACCTGGCCTCTCTTCAGCCATCTGCTGTGGCTGGCTGGTTCTATTGATCAAATGCCACTCAATAGCTCATCTTCCCCCAGCTAGACCAGGCAAAGCCAAGGTTTCAACCTCATTGTCCATTAATAATTCCACAGGGGCTGCTGCCTTTAAATTTATCGCTTCTTCTTTAAAAAATAAACAATTATTCACGTGCTTCCCCCTTTCAGCCCATTTTAATGCTCCGGTATTTCATCACTTGGCACAATGTCTTTCAAACACTCTTCTCTTTTCTCTGTTGGTCAATCTAGGGCTCCCCTACCTTCCCCCCAATAAATGATTGCTGTCTCCCTTTATATTTCAGTGCCGTTTGCTGCAAGTGATTTTTCTTCTCTCGTTGCCTACCAAACCCATCCCTCTAGCTATTGCTTTTATGGGGTGGGGAAAGTATAACTGCTTTGGAAACCATTGTCTTTTAAGAATATCTGGCAAATATATATTGTGAATAATCACCCAGGGGGACATCACCCACAGGGAAACTGTGTTCACATTAGTGCACCACCCCATGAGGATTATTTTATGCTGCTGGACTCAGTTCTGTACCAGTCTCTGCTTAATTATCTGTATGAAGCTGTTGCAGTGCCAGATTTAGGGCAAAGAGGACGGTTCCTCTGCACAGGGCATTGGATTGCAGTGTAAGTGGAGTGCCAGGATGTTTCCTCTGCCTTCTTTTTTAACCCAAAGCAGCCTTACTTTGAGCCTCAGTTGGAAAAGGGCAGGTAGAGAGAGGCTCATTTTCCACCTGCTCCTCACTGAGATGAGCAAAATGCTGAAAAAGCAGCTTGCGGGTGGGTGGGAGTAATTTTGAGCTGAAAAACAAAACAAAACCCTGCGGGGAAAGCAGCCTCATTCCCCTGCCCCTTCTGCTCCTAAATGTAGTCTATCCAAGGCTGACCGGTCTATCCAAGTTTTTAATTCACCATTCCAGTGCCCCCTGTGGTGATGAACACACTATCTTAGGCCACAGTAAGCAGTGGTGTAGCATCGATTGCTGGCACCCGGGGCTGGCATGCACTGATGCCGCTGGAGCGACCACACCCCCACCGGAGCAAAGCAGGGTTGTGCTGATCCACCTGCCCATCAGAGCAGGGGGGAGCCCGGCCAGCCGACACAGCCCTTGGCAGGCGGAGAGGAGCATTGGGCTAGGCCGCACTCGGGGCGCTTACATGGGATTGCCTGGTTTGCACCCACTCAAAAATTGTGCACCCAGGGGCACGGCCCCCATTGCACCCCCCCATGCTATGCCCTTAACAGTAAAGACAAAGGAAGAATCACTAGGTTAGCTTGGGAACATCACTGTGCTCTTGGACAAAGGTACAAATGTGTTGGTGCATATATCACAAGACTCTTGTTCTGCAAAACACTGGACGACATAAAAAGAGGGATTTCTAAAGTTTGAGGTTTTCAGTGTTATTACCTGTGTCTGCTGTGAACCCTTTTACTTTGCAAAGTTCTCTCAGTACAGCTTACCCAACACTGAGATTTACCTTTTCTTTTTCCTCGAAGGACCCCTCTGCTTTTAACAGCAGCAAAAACAACAACAGTGGCCTCATTTCCCACCACGGATTCTTCTTTATTGGAAAATCTCTCCTTGCTACACTTCTGCCTTGTATGGATTTGTGAACAGACTATGTCTTGCACATAAGTAATCCACAACAACCATTATGAATAGAATTACCAGCTGACGGGGGGGGGGGGGGGAACGGGCTAGCCTGTTGCTGTTTAGCATCTTGATCTGAAGATAAGCTTACCTCACAATGAATGCAGATTAAGCTGCTATTAAGCTGCTATAAAGGCAGAGGAGCAGGGGCCAGTATGGAAGCGGGCAACCCTGGGCTTAAACATGGACTGCAATTTGACCATGATGCAGAATCGGGACCTGGCAGTGCCGGGCGAACAGGGAAAGTAAGGAAGTCAAGTAAGGAGGAGGTGCATGAATAAAGCTGGCTATATAGCACGGGAGCTGAAGCACTGAGCCCAGGGTTTGTAAGAACAGCAGTCACGGCTTTTGCCTGGTTGATGTGTCAGACACATCTATAGAGTGTAGTGACTAATTGGAACTGAAAGGGAAGCCGGATAGTCTCAGGAAGGAGCACGTTGCAGGCGCTAACTTGGCCATCTAGTTTCTAACCTTTTGACCTTAGAGATGCTGTTCGGGAATCAGAGTTCATTCATTGGGTTGGGAAAAAAGAAGAAGAGATCCTTTCTCTCTCTCTGCTCCCCTCGGTTTTCCCCCCTTCTTCTTTCTTTTACGCCCCCTTCGCCACCGCCCTTCGGGGAGAAACCCTTGTTCGGTCCTTCCAGAAAAGGAGAGTTCAATTAGCTCAGTCAATCGTCAGTAGAAGAAAAGGGCACAATGTGTGGGCCTCATTCAGGCCTGCAGTGGCTTTGAAGATATGATTTGCTCAGCCTGGGGAGAACCAAACAGATGCTAATTCACCTGCTATGTGCAGAGAGGGCCAAGCAAATGCCTCTCTCCCAAGGCAGCGGTTGGTTGAGCAGGCTTGTTCTGAACTGACAGAGTGACTAAAAAGGAAGCCATGTGTGTGTGAGAGAGGGGGCTAAGATTCCTTTCATTTCTCCTCCTCTCACCTCTCTTTCTCTGGTTTTCTTTTTCATTGAGTTGGGCATTGATAACAGTTACTCTTCCTCTTCATGCTTTGTTGATGGGAGACGAAAGGCATGGCAGCTAAAGGAAATCTGAAAAACTCTGATTGGAAAATCATAGAATTGTAGAGTTGGAAGGGACCTTGAGTGTCATCTAGTCCAGCCCCCTGCGAGGCAGGAATCTTTTTGCCCAACAAGACCCTGAGATTAAGATTCCCACGCTCTGTGGACTAAGCTATCCACTGTTGTGGTCTTACAGAAAGTTTTGTGGCTCTGAAGGAAAAAATGCTAGGGATAGTCTTTCTCACTCTTTCTTAATCCCTTCACTCTTTCCCTCACATCTGCAGTTGAAGTGCCAATTTCATCCGGTTCAGGCAGATCAGATGAGGGGATAAAACTGTCCCCAGAGAGAGCCACTTTGGTGTGGGCAGGTGAGAGACTCCATCACTGAATGCCGTTTCAGATTAAAAACAATCACAACTGAGGGCTGGCTCAAGCCATTTTACTGCCTGAGGGGCAGGACAAGATGGTGCCCTACCCCCCAATTTTACATACAGAAGCTGACTGGACTGGTAGCTGAACCTAGTTTTTGATAGTATTTGATAAATATTAAATAATATTACTTGTAAGTACGATATGGATGATATTATATAAAGATACATGTGGAGAGAGGATTGATAGAAGAGATGTATGTGAGAGACAGAATAAAATGGTTTTTCTCAGAGTGTGAGGCTGAGAAAGACAGGAGCTGTCCCAGGTGGGAACTGGGAGATATGGTTCTCTGTGTATTGAAGATTAAGATAGAAGGTTGATAGAATATAAAATTTTGTTTTTGTGGGGGTGTTTCCCCCCCGCTCCTCTCTTTCCTTCTTTTTCTTATTTTGCTCTCTTTAGATATTAACTTTGTTTGGTTTTTATTGTATTATATGTTGAAACCTTTAATGAAATTGATTTTTAAAAGAAGAAAGATTTCCATACTGAATTCAGCAGAGCTTTCAAGGCAGTTTACAAAAACACCTCACGACTTCCTCTAACCCAACCCCCATCCCAGCATATGCTGCCTAAACTGGCCAACTGCCTTTCTCCAGTGGTAGGGCCTTAACAACAACTCACTCTGCACAGAAAACTAGGCACTAGAGAGAAAAGTTGTGGCTTGATATGTTAATTTTATTCACACAGAAGTGTTCAACCAACCCATTTCCCAGCTGTAGCCTGAAGTAGTGGAATCCAGGAAAAGTCTTGCTATCTCATCTGCTGATCTGATTTGCGTAACTAGACTGCTCAGATTGATGCTTCATCTCACTGTGGAAAGACTTCTGAATTGGGACTAGATTGGTCAGAAGAAGTTTACAGACGTGTGGTATTAATGAAGACACTCACACGGAACATTCACAGGGGAATCTCAGTTTTGTTATAACATTGCACTATGTACAAAGTCAGAACAGTTTCTTTTGAGCTCTTTTGGATGCAAATTACCAAGTAGATAATTAAAATCAGTAAGTCACAGTTTATCATTTTCTATGCAGAGAATATATATATATATATATGGGCTGAAATTTTCTTTTTCAGGGTGCTCGTTTGACATGCATGTGGAAGTGCAAGAATTCATCAACTAGACTAAGTTCCACATCCTTTGACTCTTGCATCAAATAAAAAAAAATGCCAGCTACACCCCTACAGAGTGTTGCTCTTCTGTCTAGGCTGGCTTCAAGAGCATCCATAACAGGGATAAATGAATTTACCCTAAACTTGTTTCTTGGAAAAAGTTTGTCTAAGGCTTTGGGTGCTGTCCCATCCTTGGTCCCCCCCACTACTTTCTGCCTTCTTTTGGCAGTTTTGTGCTCAGGATCGAGTAAATTTTGCTTGCTGTTCAATTTCACCAATGTTAATCCAAGTGTTTGATATGAACTGCAATAGTGTCTAACAGAGAAAGACGTTCTCCAAGCCAATGTGGTCACTTATATTCACACTGCATCTGTTATGTGACTCGTTTGCGCATACCCTTAGTGACACTCTCAGGTGAATGTACGAACTATCTCCACTGGAAAAATATTGTGTTTGAGCTGACATACATGGCTCAGTAACTGGGCCAGTTAAAGAAATAAAGACAAACACTTTCCCTAGTCATAGTTTCTCATGCTCAATATAGTCCTTCTGTCTTCTGTGTCATTTTATAAAATTTATGCTACATGTTACAATATGATGGTGTGTTTCATTTGCCCTTGAGTGCTGGTGCCCCGAGAGAAAATTTGTGGCATTCTTTAGGAACCACTCTTCCATGAAGCATCATTCAGGCACTAAGTCTGCACAAGGTTTTATGTGAACAGGTGCTGAGATTCTGGAGGGATAAAGAGCTGATGTTTGAGATGTTACGATAATCACTTTAGTTATTGGTCTTCAGTGGCCTAGAAATCCTTCACATTGTGGATCCAAGTTTGCCTTTCCAATAAAGCGAATGCATTTTCCTCCAAGTTCCCTTCTTAAAAGCATGACCCTTAGCATCTGTCTGGCTCCAAACCAGTGTTGTTGTAGTGGGCGGTCTCTCCTATAGGCTGTTTCCCCCTCTGCCGGAACGCTGACCACATTGTTATATGCCCAGTATCCTGTAGCCACAGAGACCCCTTCCAGACTTTGGTTTGGAGAGTAGTTCCACGCCTCTTCACCCTCCCTCCACACACTCTCCAAGTTGAATGGCCTATTAGGGAGCCCCTTTGTGATGTAATTGGATTTCTCCTCTTGTTAGTTTGCAATGAAAATGTCATCTAGATCAAGGGAGGGGCCCATTCATTGCAAATTAAATTCAGTCATCTCTTTGGTGAGCTGTGAAACTTCACGCTGCAGGAAGCAGCTGCAACTGGAGGTGCCCTTGACAAAAGCAGCTCTGTGAGCAAAGCCCACCTCATTCCTGCCAGGTTGGTCCACTCTCTTCTGCTAGCCCTTCCAATCCAGAGAAATTAGATGCCAGGCTTGCCCCAGTTTTGATATGGGAGCCGTCTTGATTGCCATATTTTAAACTGGTTCCAGTACAGTCTAGTAGGTCTTGGAGGCTGGGTGACAAACCAGGATGTCCTAAGTTCAAATGTCACCTCTGCAATGAACTGACTAGCTGGCCTAAGGGAAGCTGTTTCTCAGCCACAATACTCCCATCCTGTCATGCTGGCCACATGACCTGGAAGCTGTTATTGGCTCCCTCGGCCAATAAAGCGAGATGAGTGCCGCAACCCCAGAGTCGGCCACGACTGGACCTAATGGTCAGGGGTCCCTTTACCTTTATCTAACAGGTTAGTTAAAAGTCTTACAAGATAATGTTCATGTGAAACACTTTGAAGAACCTCAAGTGAAGTACTTTACAAATGCTAACAAGAGAGGTGGGGAGGCAAGCCTGATCTACTTTGGTTTTTACAAAAACTCCAGGATCCAGGAACCAGAGCCAGGAACAAAGGGCATACAGTTAGCATTAAGGAACAGAGTGCCTCTGAATTCATTGTAGACTAGGAATTTGTATTTGGTATTAAAACTGAACTGAGCTCACTACTGTTTCACACAAGACATCCACTCCTGCTTAGCTCTCTTCATTTCAGCCGCATTATTTAGGTGGAATAAACAGTTTTGTTGTTGTTGCTGCAGTATTGTTAAAACTACTGGGAATCAGAAACCCTTGCTGAGCTACTGTAAACCACTAATTTACTAATTAAATTAAATCTACTAATAAACTTCAATGCACCTTCTGGCCACTCTGATATACAATATACTATGATTGCCAAGGGCACTTCTGATACAACTGCTTGTCTTAGTTTATAAAATATTGCCTGTAAATCTCTCTCATGATGAAAGCCATGGTGCCAGCCAGAAGAGCTAAATCTCTGTGCTTACTTCTGAGTTAGGCACTTGAATGCCAGTCCACTTTTAGCAGTACCTGTGCCTGACCTGTAAGC
Source organism: Podarcis pityusensis (assembly GCF_964106645.2). Lineage (NCBI taxonomy): Eukaryota > Metazoa > Chordata > Lepidosauria > Squamata > Lacertidae > Podarcis > Podarcis pityusensis. Next base: position 71,496,129 of record NC_138032.1, on the reverse strand, counting down.
AGAGCTAGAGAGGTGTTAAGAGTTGCAAGGATGAATCAATTTAATTGGAAGGGGAATCAAGTAAAGTTTTTATTTATTGGCTATTTAGGGCACAAATGTTGATTAGCAGGAGCAAATTTTAAAGCAGAGGGCTGAGACTGAAGGGAGTACTTCTTTTTAAAAGAGAAATATGGACCTGGGATAGCTCAGTTGGTAGACCATGAGACTCAAGGTCACAGGTTTGATCCCCACATTGGGAAAAGATTCCTTCATTGCAGGGAATTGGACTAGATGACCCTTCCAACTCTGTGATTACAAGTGTGTGTGTGTGTGTGTGTGTGTGTGTGTGCAATGAATATTTCAACACACCCCAAGTCTTCTCAAAACAGTTAACATCACGTTGAGGGGTGTGGCAGGGGTGAGAGAAAGTGAATTGAAACAGCACAATACATTTTCACAATAATTCCTTTTGGTACAGTTGCTTTTCTTACGGATTTTCTCAGTAAGCACCTATATAACTATAGGTTTCATTTTTGTCATTATTAATATTTTGCACCTCCTCAGCTTGTCGCGTTGTGCGAGGGAACCATCCGCACTGCCCTAAATTTGTCATCTCCTTACTAACTTGATCAATGCTGGCAGAACCTACAATATAAGTGAGCATTCAAGTACAATTCAGGGATCAAGATTATATTTTCTAGAGCTGCATAAATGGTTTGAAAACTGAATCTCAGGAGGGTCTCTCAACAGACCAAAGGGCGTCTTGACTCTTTAGCATTCTAGTCAGCTTTAGAAGTGAGAGGTATGGGAGACTTAAAGTGCTCAAATGTGTTCCTGAAATGATTGTATTGTTTCTGAGGCATAGGGAGGGGATTAATGTTGCAATCCCAAACTTTGAGCCTGCTTTCCCTACTTTTCATCTCTCCCCCCCCCCCCCCCATTTAGCAAAGAAAGGCAGCCAAGTGTTAAAAGGATTAGTTCTGTCGTTCAGGCTCACAATGTGGGCCTACAGCAGTGTGTCTTTGTTAAAACCTATTTTGGGGTTTGTTTTGCTTCCCCCTAAGGAGGAGATGTATGCAAAGGGAGACCCCAAGAGATGGTTTTGCACTGGTGTTTCCATGAAGCAGAAACAAGGCTTCACCTAAACAAATGAGAGATATACTGGGACTGAGAAAAATTAACATGCCCTCATGCCCTTACTGTTGATTCCTGCACTTGCGCAGTGAGCAAAAATGCACACATGCAGGCAAAGTTTCAGGTTGCCTGAATTGTACTGGAATCCCCTTTTCCCACAAAAGAAAAAGCAATGGATTTTCTACCAGGACTTCATTTAATCGATATATCATTTGAACCATTTTTGATGCCCACCCCTCCCCGCCAGCTCTGGCTGCTGAGAAAAAATTGTAAATGCATTAACTATATCTGCAGAAATTGTAGACTTTGGGTGGTATTCAACATTGGTACTAGTGCAAGGATTAACTCCAGTGCAGCAGGATTCCCCACTCTCCTCTTATGGCAACTGGCCCATGCCACCCCCAAATCCACTCCAGAGGATTAAGGGAACTCTGAGAACAGATTTAGGGGGCACACAGGGGAAGGAGAGGGAGAAACCATTCCATTGTGCAAGGACGAAACTAGGCTTTATTTTACCCGGGTCAAAGACCCAGTTTGGCACACTCCCACACACATTTGCACACACACACACACACACACACACACACGGGCTGGGAGTCTCAATGGTGCCCCCCTGGAGGCTTCACCGTGGTAAAAAAATCTGGCTAGCCACCCCCCATAGCTACAGCTCTGCATTGTGAAAGGATAGGGGGAAGTGGGGCAGATTGATGCAGAAAAATTCAATCTCATATTTTATGTAACAAAATGTGTCAAATAATAAAAAGATTGCTTTATCAGTATTTGCTAATCAATATTATAATAGCAATCAAAAGAACAATTAAAGTTAGACGATAATGAGAATATAATGACATGAGTGAAAAATGGGTTTTGTATCATTCTGCCCCACCTACGGGGCACTTTGAAACAGTGGATGGGGCACTTTCATACAAAGCGTAAATTGTATGAGAATGATAAATTATTGTAATTTATTTACAAAATTGTAAATTTACAGAAATTTAATGAAAAAACAATTTTTATTGTGAGAGATCATAACCAGCCTTACAATTCGTTACTTAAAAACTAAATTACGTATCAAAACTAACAGTGTTTCACATATATCATAGACCATGGCAGGTTTTCTTACCAATACATCAAAACTTATATTAATCTTTCCTCAAACACCTATCCATTTAAAAAAAAAAAGTTTGGAAAAAGTTTAAAAAGTATGAGAACTCACATTAGGTAGCCAAAAAATAGTAATTTAAACAAAATGCTTATAAAAAATAAGATAGTTAACATTTAGCTTCTATTGCACATTATATCCACTGAAGTCAAAAGAAAAAGTATAAAGAGATGATGTTCCAGATGTGCCATTTGATAAATATGGTTTTGGCAACTGCAAAACAACATCCTTGAAATCAACTCTTGCCTTATCTTCTACAATGGGGAAGACAAACATACAAGATCCTGGTTTTTCCCTGAGATATGACACTTGATAATCTGTCATATTATATTTAGAAATGGCTTTGGCCACGTAGTAAACAAGTGTTTTTCTTTTCAAATTTCATGAGTAGGAAATCAGTTTAGAGATTTCATGCAAACTTGTATATTGGGGCACTATTGTACACTAGCGGGGCACTTTTATACATATCAATGTGCCCCATGTCTTAGTGTATCAAAGTGCCCCAACAGACATTTTCAGAAAACTAACAGTTATTAATAAAACCACTGAACTTATTTAAAAATCAAGTGTAATCCTGATTACTGAGTGGGATAACTTACCTTTGGTATTTTTAAATCTTAACTAAAAGACGTAAAACAGGGTTGAAACACTTTTACATTTCACATAATTTTTTAGTTGGCTGCGCTAAAAACATACCTACTCTTGTCAAACACCAAGAGCGAACTGGCGGGCGGCGCATTCGCAACTATCATACTCACACATGTATAGGTTTTAGTGATGTCACGACACGAATAACGTTTCTCGATATTGAAATATTGTTGGTGTATCAATGTGCTCCTTGCATCAATGTGCCCTGCCTCCCCCCTATATCCTTGCACTAATACAACATTGATCTTCCTGCTCCTTTGAATACAACTCTTCACCTTAGGTCCAGCCTAAGCCTATATATGCCTACTCAGTAATGTGCTCCACTGATTTCAGTAGTGCTTACTACAGCTAAGTTAGTAGAACTTAATCTAGGATATAAGTCCCACTGATTTCAAGGGTGAGGGGAATTGCAACCAACTTAGTTTGGGTTCAACTTTCTGAAGCAGAGAAGCAAATGACACCCCCTCCCCATGTTAGCACAATCTGATGAATCAAGTTATTTTGGCACCTGAGGCAGAAAATCATCCAAACGCCCTTACACCCACTTTGTGGCAGTAAAAATACAGAAAGTTAAATACAGTGGTACCTCGGGTTAAGTACTTAATTTGTTCCAGAGGTCCGTTCTTAAACTGAAACTGTTCTTAACCTGAAGCACCACTTTAGCTAATGGGGCCTCCTGCTGCCGCTGTGCCGCCGCTGCACAATTTCTGTTCTCATCCTGAAGCAAAGTTCTTAACCCGAGGTACTATTTCTGGGTTAGCAGAGTCTGTAACCTGAAGCGTATGTAACCCGAGGGACCACTGTACTGCTTAAGGCAGCTGCCTCTCTCTGCCTAGTGTAAGGCACTCTCTTCAAGAGTTGGTTGATCTGCAATAACTAGCCAATTATGTATTTAGTTACTTGTCACTAAAAGGGTCTCCTGCTGACCTCTGCACCCTGGATATTTCCTAAAGACAGAGAAGTGGGTAGGGCCAGCCCACATCTGTTTACAATAACTAGCATGACCACCATAGCTGTCAACTTTCCCCTTTTCTTGCGAGGAATCCTATTCGGAATAAGGGAATTTCCCTTAAAAAAAGGGAAACGTTGACAGCTATGATGACCACGTAAAGGAAAAAAGAGTGCAAGTCTCCTGAACCTTCAGAAGAGGAAAATGTCAACAGGTATATTGTGCACTTGTTGCAATTCTCTCTTCTACCCAGCGGTTAAAGGTGCAAGGGGAGCCCTGCCCTCCTTTTCCCCCTTTACCCGGGGGGGGGGGCGGGCGAGGAACACGCGGCCATCCCGAGGTCGGCTGGCCCTCCCACCAGCCGCAGCCAAAACATCTGGAAGGCCCTGGTCCAGCAGAACTTCCTTCCGTCCGCCAGCGCGAGCTCTCTTGCCGTCAAGCAACCTGCAGTTCACGGAGGGCGCCTGAGGAGGGGGCTGCTCAGGTTTTGCAAACGCTTCTAACCGCAGGATCTTGCTTTGCGCCTCTCCCTTCCCTCGCCTGCTTGCAACTTCCGGCGCCGACAGCCTGTAGGAAGTTGCCAAGCTTCAGATGTGTCACAGTCGAGAGGAAGCAGCTGGAGGAGCAGCAGCCGGAGACGTTTTGCACCAGCCGGAGCGGGAGAAAAGAGGCGAGTGGTGCATCTCTAACTGCTCCTTCAGCCCTCCCACCCCGCCGCCAATTTTTTTTTTGCTTTATCCTCTGAAAGGGCAGCTCTGTTAGAAACGCAGAATCCTAAGATGCAGCCGAAGAAATGCGGATCCCCTTGGTTAAAGCAGGGCAGAGTTACCTGCCAGGATTTTGTTTGAGCCAAATGCAGCGTGGGAAGTTGGTCCCTTTATCCGAGGGGGTTTGGGTGTCTGCCCTGGAGCAGCTGCAATAATAAGCAGCGCTTCGCGAGCATGTGCAGAGTGCCCGTTTCCTTGTCAGAAGGGGTGGCTTTCCTCCCAAGGCGAGGCTGGGCATTCTAGGGCACCTCACATTTTTTTAAAAAAAACTAAGCTCTGTTATCATAACTCGTAGCAGTGAGTCCCTTAATCCTGCTACCTGTGTTTTCTGCTTGCTTGTTAACTCTTACCCATGCGAGGTAGGTCAATATTGCAACTGTAGAGCTGAGCCTGACAGAGAAGTAGCGTGTCTAAGGCTACCTGGTGAATTCAAGCTGTAGGTGAGAAATTTTAACGGGTCTGGGGATTTTTTTAGCTTATGGCTTAATACTGTGTGAATCTGCCTGAGTGTTTTTTAGGGGAACTTGGATGTTCATCTCACTCCTGAAGTACATTATGTTGTGCTTTTGTGAAGCTGCCTTAAGTTGCCTCTGGTGAAAGGCGGTGCCTGATAAATAGAATAACAAAAATAAAAGATATGCATGGGCCATCAATCTGTAATGGTCCTCCTGACTGTAGTCAGGTCACCAGCATCAGACTGTCTTGCACCATGGCATAATTGCTTTTATGGGACTGTTTCCCAGGTTTGTTTGAGTGCTTAGAAATCTATATTCAGATGCAGCCCTGGGGTCTAATCAAATGTGTGGAGCTTTCTCTAAAATCTGCCCTTTGTGATTTCTGTTAATCGTCCAAGGAATTAGAGACAGACTTTCACCTTTCTGTTTAGATATCAGGCTGCAGCCATTTGTCAGTTAATTGGATTAAACGATTAAAAGTCTTCTGACTCATCAACTGTGCAGTCCTATCCCTGCTTAGTCTGAAGTTAGCCCCATTGAATTCAATGGGACTTGCTCCCTGCTGACTGTGCCTAGGGTCACTGCTTGAAATGGACTGTGATTAATTGTTCTTCTCTCTCAGCTAGGAGGGATTAATTTTTCCAAGATGGTGTCTTGCGACAAATGCATGCATCATCTAAAAGCAAAGCATGCTTTTCATTTTCATTCTTACGGTGTGTGTGCCAACTTAATCGATTAAAGAGTCCTGTGATTAATCCACTTTAACTGGATGATGATGGCTCTACTGTACAGGAGTGTGTGAGTCAGCCTTTCTTCTTGCTAGTCAAAGGGCTTGTCTGGTTGGGGTTTTTTTGGTAATTTGTCCCCCCCCCCCCAGTGTTTCTATATGAATGATCCATGGAATAGATTTTTGTTGCGTACCGTTTAGGATTGTGTGAAAAGTGTGATAAGTATTCCAATCTGCACTAGCCATTGTGACCATGAAAAGAGGGGGGGGGGGTCAGTATTAATTGTGGAGCAACTAATAGAGAGTATAAAAATGTGCCTTCATGCAGTGCTTTTTTCTGGGGGTACGCATACCCCTAAACATTTTGTGAATCTAAGTTTGGCCTCATTGAGGGGTAGTATTTCAATATGAGTAGGAAAATAAGAGAACCCCTAAACATTTTTATTTTTTTTAGAAATAAAGCACTGCCTTCATGTATATTAATTTGATATGTCCTAGCTTCTCTAAACTGCACTCCTTTCCCTAAGACAACAGTTGGAGCTTGTTCAAAACTCTTTTCTTTTTTATGTTAACAGGGGTGGCAAAACAAACACCACACAACCCTTAAAGATGGTGCGGATTTTGGCCAACGGCGACATCGTACAAGACGATGACCCTCGAGTGCGGCAGAGCACTCAGAACAGAGGAACCTCCTCTCGGCCGGTGAGGAGAAGACCTTTATGTGGTGTTTCAGTTTTGCTGGGAATTGGCATCTTAAGTCCAGCTGTCATAGATAGGATTGCAGGCTTACTGTTTCTTAAACCATGTTGGTTTTTTTAAAAAATTAAGTTTTCTGGTGCATTTTAATGCCTTGCACTATTTTTAAGGATGAAGTAGAAATTAAAAATATTTTTAAACATTGTGGAATATGCTCACCGAAGAGGGCTGTAAGTTTTTCTGTAGTTTCCTCATTTCTCAAAACTCTCTCTATGGTAGTACCTGCTCTTTGGAATCTATGAACCACCCAAATGGCTGCATTTCTGGCTCTTTATGACTTTTACTGTATCTGTCAAACTGGATCTGGCGCCATGAATTCACTCTGTTTCTCTGGGGTTCCTCCGCAGGGTTTTTCCAACATGAACGCAGGCCCTGCTCCACAACAGCACTACCGCCAACAGCAGCCGCCGCCGCCTCAGGATGCAGCAAGGCCAGGGGAGCGCTCACTGCTTTCAGACATCAATCAACAGTTGGTGAACATGGGATTCCTCACGTGGAACCTTGGAAACCAGGTGGTGGAGCCAGTCATGTCCATCCTGCTGCTGCTCCTTCTCATGATGGTTGGCGTGCGTGGCCTACTCTTGGTGGGCCTCATCTACGTTGTCTCTCACTTAAGCCAGCGATGACAGGGACTTCTCTACAAGCCATGACTGCTGCTTGGCGGATGGAGAACCACATTTCCTTATCCGGTGTGTGAGCGCATGTTAGAGAGTGTGTGGGGGGGTCAAATGTGCCCCCGTTGTGTGTATGTGTGCCCATATGGGCTCCCACCCTCAAAATGTTATGTAAATAGATTTTGTAGGGAACAGAAATGAGTTGTGGGGGGAGGCAGTATATGGAGTGTGAGTTTGTGAGGGTACAGTTTTTTCTACTTCAGTTGGCTTCCTGCGGAAGTGTGAAAAATTACTTTATTTCAGTGGCACAAGGCTCACTACATTTTTTCTCGTTGTGCTGCTCAGATTGTAGCAGTTGGGTGTGGAGGCAATCTCAGGGTTGTTGGTTGAAGCTTAGTTTTTTGACTGAAGGGGTGAAAAGGCAGCAGGTGGATCTCTCATTTGTTCTCAACAAAAGCGCTTAATGAACCTCGTATGTAAAAGGCAGTGTTATGAGATGACTAAGTAGGCATTGTTTATTGCCCTTAGAGAGGAGGTAGGTAACATGATAACTGAGAAGGTTTAAAGCAGAGGTGGGAAATGTGTGGCCCTTCAGGTTCAGATGGACTACAACTCCCACAATCCCTAGCTATTGGCCATGCAGTTTGGGAATGATTCGAGGTGGCATCTGGCAACATCTGGAGTGCACCAGGTTGTACAAGGCTGCATTACACTAATAATCTGGGAGTCGTAAAATGGATTGGGTTTGGTTTGGCACTCTTGGTCACGATCCGACCTTGAGCCTTTGCTTCCTTTGGTTGGAGGGGAAGACACAGGCCCCACATCCCTGGTTTAAAGCAAGTTATATAGGTATAACACCTATCACTTCTGAGATGTGTGTCCAGGTCTTTTAAAGACAGGCATGTGCATGAAGATTGATTGAAAACCAAGCTTCTTAACTCAGGTCAGTCACAGGATTAAAATACCATCTCCAAATGGAGAGAAGCTTGGGTTTGTGTGGAAATGTCGATCATGGAACCACACTTTGCATAGTTGATAGGAGGCCACTCTGTAGCTAATCAGCGTACATGAGGAAGGGCAATTCTGAGAATTATTTTCCATGTTGGGAGCTGTATGTGTGGCCTCTGTACTTTGCATTGTCGCATATACAGTCCCCATGCTGGAGGCAACAGTGCTGATGAATGGTTGCCTCTGTGTGAGTGATGGCTCCCGGGGTGCTCACTTGGGGTCTGCCTTAAGCATGAAACCATCCATTGTCTCATAATGTGTGTGTGTGGTTTGTGTGTGTTGCAGTGGGGGAGCCTTACTAGGTGAGTGTGCAGTGGGCATGTGTAACGTGGTTCTCACGTCTGTTAATTTACGTGAATGGACATTTCTGCGTCCTTGCAAAATGACCTGGTGGGAGAACTCCCCACCCACCCACAATTTTTCCCCTGCTAGTGGTGGCCTCCTCTTGAAAACAGGAGTGGAGGAATCTAATCCAAGCAAAGGAAAGCTTTGTAACCACCTCCCTCAACTCTTTGTAATACTAGTTGCAAACTGTTCCTTAATACACATCTTTTGTTCCTTTCCAAATGGCTGTGGCTTCCATTCCTTTATGTGTTTGATCTTGGGCTGCTAATAATGAATGCTGCAAGCTTAAATGAAAAACTGGCTATCGACATAACTTATATTTCAGATTTATCCTGTGGACGTAAGGCAAGTTGCAACATGTTTAAAACCAAAAGTATTACATTAAGCTGTAGAAATATAACGTCCACAACACTTTGAACACTCAAATGACTAAGCCCTCCCATCTGAAGATACACCAACAGCTTGACAGTGGCTGCTATAAGCTGATATAAACAAAAATACCTCGTATTTGCTTTTGGAAGTTGTTTTGCCTTGTCTAGATGAAGGACAGATCTGAACAGGACAGGCTGTGAATGGGTTAGAATTTATTTTTGGGGTGCCTTTCAGCCAAAAAGCCCCCCAAAATGGTTCACAAACATTTGTCCGTTCTTAAGCCTCAGCATATTCTGTAATTTTAAACAAATGCAAACGAGGAAACTTTGCTTGTTCAGGTTAGTAAGGTAGCATCGCTTCCAGCTTTTCAGTCACTCACTTGTTTAGCAGATGTATCAAATAGCAGGTGGCAGTGCTGGCTGGGATCCAAAGAGCCACGCCACTGGTTCTGCTCACCCAGGGGCTGAAGAGACAAGCTTGGAGAAGTACATGGGGAGATGCTCAGCCTCTCCGTGCTCATAAGCAGTTTTAATGTGTGAGTTAGGAGCTCACAGGATGTGGCCGCAACAACTTCTGGGGTCTTGATTGCTATGATGAGGATGATGAGAATGATTCTATTATTTATATGCTTGGCATGACTGGGTTGCCCCAGCCACTCTGGGCGGCTTCCAACAACATATTAAAAACACAGGAAACATCTATATCACTAACTACTGGGTTGGGAAGCTGACCCGCAATAATCTGTGGACCCCCCCCCCCCAGTATTGTTCTCTCACTTGGCTTTTATTCACCCGCATTCGTGGATTGTCTGAATTTTTGAGGGAACCCCCTGTCAGAGGTGGTCCTTCAGTGCTGGCAGCCACTATTGTGAGTTCAAGTAACAGAACTAATCCTGTTAGCAGCTTGCTCCTGTGCTTGCTGTAGAGGTGATGCTCCCTACAATAACAGAACAATGGGTTTAAGTGGAAGGGGGGTGGGTGGCCTGTCCTCCGGGTGCATTAATCTTCAATCCTAATCTCTTTAAATAACCATGTTCCCATGATATGTTGTATTTGAAACATGTCTGCTCAGACTTGAGGGCCGAGCCTGGCTCCTTGAGGGTATTTGCCATGTATTTGCCTGTGTCTGGAGTGGTAAATGGCGGCGGCAGGAGGCCAGGCTGGGCCTGGTAGGTGATGAGGCTACAGTCCCACTCCCTGTCCCAGAATGGCCTGCTTCCAGGCTCCCTTGATACTTGGGTTTTGGAGGCCATTTTGTAAACCCATTACTAATACCTTGACATGGTACTATCTGCATGGGTGAGCTTCACAGACCGTGGGCTCACCTGGTGGTAGGGAAGCTGCTATTTAATGTGTGTCACAGTGCCCAGGGCATTGTGGAGAAATATAAATGGTGACATGCGGACCCAGCCATCTGGGTTCTGTGGTCCTGCTGGGGCCCTGGCAGCTGCTGACACCAGGCCAGTTGTGATGGCTCATTCACCTAGGGATCCCTAAGATTCTCCACTTCAAACCCGGTTCCTGACATTTCTGTTTCCTTGGGACCTTGAGCTTTCAGCTTTCCTGACTAACATGTGCTGTTTGGGCTGGCCAAAATATGTGTGTCACACCACAGAAGCGGACCAGTTGTGTGTGGTGGGGTGTGTTGTGGGGAGGGAGCTGGGGTTGGAGAGCACTTCTGAGGCATTGTCGAGAGCGCCTCCAGTTGCAGCTGCTTGCTGCAGCATGAATAGCTTCACAGCTCACTGAAGAGATGACCGGCTTTAATTTGAGTTGAATGGGCTCCTCCCTCGATCAAGATGACATTTTCATTTCAAACTAACAAGGGGAGAAATCCAATTACACCACAAAGGGGCTCCCTAATAAGCCATTCAGGCATGTGGGGTGGGGTGGGGGGCTCGAGGAATGGGTTGCGGAGGGAAACCCCTCAGGCCATCCATCAGTCACACAAAGCAAGGCTGAGGGAGGGAGGGAAACACTCAGCCCAGCTTTGTACGTGCGGGACTCAAAAGAGAGCATCATTCTGAAAAGTTCAAGAGATGCAGAGAGCGAGCAGTGCTCTGCCAAGAAGGGGTTTAAAGTGTCACTTCCAACTGGCTGGTTTTCATGAGTGCATGTTTACACTTCAGCCACTATATTGATCAAACATGGCTTTGTGAGTCCTAAAGTGTTGGGTTTGGAAAGCCCAGGATGTGAGAGTCTCTCTGAGTGTTTTCACAGGTGATGTGAAGGATGCTTCCTCTCTCTCTGAGAGAGTTAAACTTACATTACTGCACCACCCATTCTTGTAACATGGGAAACATGCTGATTTCTTAAAAAACTAAAATGATAGTTCCTGGAAATGTGGCTATCGACTAGTGGGTCTCAGATGTATGGCTGCTGCATGGTTTCTCCACTTCTCCACCCACCCTAATAATGAGTAAAACAAAACATGGCACGGTAGGTCTTTGCAAATAAGCGTTTCCCCCTCCTTGCATGCGACAACTCCTGAGGTTGCTCCCAAAGGGCATGTTGCAGGAGACTGGGAAGGTGGCATGTGAAAGTGGCACTCTTCATATACTTGATTCTGAACAATCTGGTTTTCCCTACTGCTGTGTACAGGTACCAGACTTAGCAACGTACATTCTTGATCTCCAGTTGCCATAAGAAAATGTGGCATCTATTATCTCCTGGTTGTCTGAAAATAACAAACTTGGTATTTTCTAAAAGGCTTCCCAACATTAACTTACTGTGGGTTTCGCTTTAAGAATTCAGAGCAGCCCTGGATCAGTTGCTGTTTCTGAAACCAGTCAAACTCATGGAGCTGTTTAGGGAATAAAAAGTGGGTTGAAGGGGGAATAAACCTTTACCAGCACTAGGTATGTATGTACAGAAAACTGAGTGTGTTGGTAGCAGAGGGGCTGGGGATCACAGCTGGAGAAGGAGGGGAAATGGAATGGAGTATCCTGAAAATGGACATGGTTCCCTGCCTGAAACCCTGAAGGAGAGCACTCCACAAGGCAATGTCACAGGTCCCACATGTAATTGTTTAATTTTTAAAAAATGTATTTTATAAAGTGCATTCCTGTCCCAAGTCATTAATGAATGACATGCTATTATAAAACAACTGGTATTGATCCTTAGTGCAGAGAATGAAAGGCAAAACAACAAATCAGGGCCCATAATTATTGGAGTGCTGTGAAAATAACCACTGAGGGGGCAAATTAATTTGTAAATTTAGTGTAACTCATCTATATATCTGGCAGTACCCAGGAAAAAAAGTAGCAGGTCTTTTGCCCAAGTACTTTAGGTGTGCCACCTGGTGGATATTGTGCAGCTTAATGTTTTTTCTGCCATAGTGTGCTTCTGTGTATCTTTGCATCTTGAAATACCAGAGAATCTTTGCCCAAAACTGTAACACTGAATTCCTTGCTGGTTGAGCAAATTACAGTCTCTGGCTGAGGAAGTTCACCCATCCCTGAGAAGCAACCAACTAGCAACCAACCAATTAATTTTAAATCCATGTGAGCCGAGGAGGGGCAAGTTTGTGTTTTCCTGTTATCTCCACTAGATGGCACTGACCCCCTGTTAACTTGCTCCTGTGGATGAGAGAAGAAACGACTTCATAGGAAGAAAAGAGAGCTCAGAAGGGGAATGAATTACATTTGCAAATGTGAAATGGAAGCCAGTCGCCTTTCAGTGCAGTCCTATGTGGGAAAAGCCTTTTAATTCCAGCTATGTTTGCAAGGTGAAATCAGGCTTGTTTTACCCAATTCATGGACAGAAGGAGAGGAGGGCAAGTGCCTCTTCCCTCCCTGTTAGTTGTTGTTGTTGGCATCCGTCTGCCTCGAGAGATGATGGAGCCTGTCTCTGGGGATGAAGTCAAACCACTGCGTTATCATCACCAAAGTGACCTCCTTGGGGCACAAGCCTGGGCAGTGTGTATGGAGGTCCTGGGCTGCCCAGATGACAAGATGTGGTCCAAAGGAAAAACGAGCAATATGTTAGGCACCAGCTTGGCTGCAGGAATTGCCGGAAGGAGGCGTACAAGGCACCATCCAACAGTCTTATTCCTTAGCTTTTTCTTCTCCCAAAGATATCCTGCAAGGCGGAGGAGGTTTAGGATTAGTTTTCCTTCTCTTAGATGGGCTACCTTCCCAAGTGGATGACCCTCATCTGCCCCTCACTTCCCTCTAAAGCACTTGCAGAAACCACCTTCTTCCCTGTTGAAATCAATGGGCTCAACTTACTTAACATTGATTGTAATAGGTCTATGCTGAATATGCCTTAGTTGACACCCCCCCCCCCCGCCATGGCCAAGAATAGAAGATTACTGAGCAATTTTGAAAGAGAAGATAAAAATATATATAAAAATAAAAATTAAGAGAAAGCTGCATGGTATTTTAGGATTTGGACTATGCTCCAAATGCCAGTCCAGTATAAGTGAGCAAGAACTCTGCCAATGCTGTAGCCAATACAAGTGGCACACGGACTCATGCTTATCCCTCTAGGACTCCCTGAGGAAGCAACTATAGAGGAGGAAGCAGAACTGTCAAGTTGTCCTTGAATGTCGTCTTGATGTCAATTCTGAATGAGCAGTCTACTCCTCTTTCCCTGATGTATGTATGTCTAGATTAGCAAAACATTGCAGTAAATGCAATTTAGGGCTTTGTTAGTTTTTAAACAAGCTGCATCCTCAGTCTCGTATGCCCAAGGCAGGTTGCCATTTCAGGCGCTGTGTCAGAAGCCTTTCTTTGGTTGCAGCTGCTAAAAGTTGTGGGGAAAGGGGAAGAATAGGATCCAGGGGCTCAACTGCTACTGCCCTTGCTGCTGCCTTCTGCTCAGCATGGAGGAGGTCAGCAGTTACTCTGAACCCAAGTCAAATTGGGAGTGAATTTACCTATATGGAGTATTCTCACAAACTGAGAATACACCCACCTCACAACTCGAGTTACATGACCCCTACGGCATGCTCCAAGCCCTACATGGGTCCACTCAAGCCACAGTCTCAACATACACATCTTGCTTTGTGACACTTGGGTCTCTCCCTTGCCAATCTATTTCAACTATCTTTTCCCTGGCTGTAACAATACAACAATAATCAATAACCAACAATTTGCTGCCCTTTCATGACACCCAGAATTGACCGCCTGAGGCAGCTGTCTATTAGCAGGGCCAGCGTCCTGTCCTGGAAGCTAAAGGGGGGTTGGATTACAAAGTATTAAACAGAGATTAAGTACATCACATACTTTTTGGTCCTTGTATCAAATTGCTGTCACTGAAAATTGGAGATGTGTTTTTTTCTGTAGACTCTAAAGCACAGCTGTAGTTGTATGCTGACAATCTGATGGACCCTTGACTCTCTTTTTCCCCTGTTACTGAAACAGGCTATGCACTATCACTTGCCAGTCAAACCATTTTGTGCTATGCAGAAACACAACATTCATCCAGCCTCTCCTTTAGGACTCATAGTGTTTCTAAGTGTATGGGGGAAAAGTAACATTTTAATATGCACTCTGTGTGCTGTTACAGTGTGCAGATCCAAAAACTACAGAAACAAATTACAGTGGTGCCTCGCAAGACGAAAAGAATCCGTTCCGCGAGTCTCTTCGTCTTGCGGGTTTTTTCGTCTTGCGAAGCAAGACCATTAGAGGTTTAGCGGCTTAGCGCTACAGTATTAGCGACTTAGCCGGCTTAAAGATCAGCTGATAAGCGGCTTAGCCATCAGCTGATAACCGGCTTAGCATCAGCTGTTAAGCGGCTTAAAGATCAGCTGATAAGCGGCTTAGCATCAGCTGTTAAGCGGCTTAAAGATCAGCTGATAAGCGGCTTAGCATCAGCTGTTAAGCGGCTTAAAGATCAGCTGATAAGCGGCTTAGCCATCAGCTGATAAGCGGTTTAGCGGCTTGGGAAAAAGGGGGGGGGGAAGGAAAAAACCCCGCAGGAACTCGCAAGACATTTTCGTCTTGCGAAGTAAGCACATAGGAAATTCGTTTTGCGAAGCACCTCCAAAACGGAAAACCCTTTCGTCTAGCGGGTTTTCCGTCTTGCGAGGCATTCGTCTTGAGGGGCACCACTGTACAAGCAGCCAAAATATGATAAACCGTTTCAGCTTTCCTTCATTATGGTGAAGTCCATCTTTACTGGATCTGTTGTTAGGGAGAGATAACTCTATCAACGCACGTTTTCTGCTGATGCCTAAATTTATTTATTTATTAGACTATTTATATTCTGTCTTCCTGAGACCATGCTTCATGCGACTCACATTTTAAAACAAGAATAATTAAAAAACAAACCAATTCAAAGTAAAAGAGAGTGAGAACTACAGTGGTGCCCCGCAAGATGAATGCCTCGCAAGACGGAAAACCCGCTAGACGAAAGGGTTTTCCGTTTTGGAGGTGCTTCGCAAAACGAATTTCCTATGTGCTTGCTTCGCAAGACGAAAATGTCTTGCGAGTTCCTGCGGGGTTTTTTTTCCTCCCCCCCCCTTTTTCCCAAGCCGCTAAACCGCTTATCAGCTGATGGCTAAGCCGCTTATCAGCTGATCTTTAAGCCGCTTAACAGCTGATGCTAAGCCGCTTATCAGCTGATCTTTAAGCCGCTTAACAGCTGCTGCTAAGCCGCTTATCAGCTGATCTTTAAGCCGCTTAACAGCTGATGCTAAGCCGGTTATCAGCTGATGGCTAAGCCGCTTATCAGCTGATCTTTAAGCCGGCTAAGTCGCTAATACTGTAGCGCTAAGCCGCTAAACCTCTAATGGGCTTGCTTCGCAAGACGAAAAAACCCGCAAGACGAAGAGACTCGCGGAACGGATTCTTTTCGTCTTGCGAGGCACCACTGTACACATAAATATATATATATATATATAATCTCTTTAACTGAGGGGTGGGGAACTTCTGGGTCCTGGGCCCAATTAGATCTGTCATGGATCTCAATTTGGCTATGAGGCTATTCCCATTCCCAAACCATGACTGCCTGCCCCACACCTGATGTCATATATAATATCAGAGATAGGACAGGTAGAAATGTGGCTGTCAAGGAAACATCAAGAGCTTTCAAGTGCTCCTGATTGCTCCTTAGCAAAGGAGGATTGCTGTTGGCACCAATCAATTGATTGGAAGCGACAACAAGCTTGCAGTGACTGACAGCACTATGCAGTTTTCCCATCAGGACCTTCATGGCACACACAATCCCACTGGGCTGCCTGTAAGCGACAAACAGGTGATGTGCAAAAGCTGACCAGACTGACTGACTCACATTGACACTGGCAGTGGGACAGCATCCTCCATGTCAGCTGAAGGCAGCAAGGCACACACAGCTCTGTCTACTCCCAGCCCATCAACATTTGTCGCAGGAGGCAACTGCCTCACTCTGCCTAAAAGCAGGGCTGGTCCCGATTGGAGAGCTGAGCAACTGAAGTCAGTGACAATAGTGTTGTCCAGTGGTTTCCCTGCAACTGTGGAGCAGCTTGTAGATGTCGCTGTTCTTTCTACACTTAAGGCTCAATCCAGCACTCTTGTAGTTGTTGGCATGACAAGGGTAGGGTCATGTGAAACTTTCTGCCAAGCAGGATGCAGGGTTTAATTTGCCATCTTTAATAAGTAAGAGCAGGAAATGAGAAAGGAGAGGTTAACCATAAAAAGGAGTCTCGGTGGACAGTTCTTAGCTTCACGAAGCATCAGTGTTGCTTTGAGGAGGCCAACATACTGTTCCATTTATTCACCTTTCCCTTGGCAGAGCACAGCCCTGGAATATATGAGAAAGCTACAGTCTTAGACCCAAATCCTTCTATTCCCACCACATCTGCTGATGCTAAGAGGGAAGACAGATGTAGCATGTAGGGAGGGGGGCAACCTGGAAGCACACCCACTGTGTTCAGTCGATGGATGCCTATCACTCTGAAGGGCCAAGCTAAAAAATGAATCAACCTATCAATCAATAATTTCCTAGAAGTTTGCAAAAGATGTCAGCTATGCACCATGCTAATTAAAAAAACCCTTTAATCCTGTAATGCCACCCAAAAACCTCTCTTCATTTTTTATAATGATGCTGATGATGCAATGAAGAACTGGGAAAATGCATTAATGGTTATGTGACATTAAAGAGAAGAACAAAGGCGTACGACCTGCATGAGGTGAGGTGGGTGGGAAGATTGATGGCTGCGCCAGCATCCGATTCACTGGAATGTCTGCCTGAAGTTGCAGTTGTAAGGCCGGGCAGCAATTATTGCCAAAGAGTGGGCTGTTAGCTTCTTTTCCCCCTCCCTTTACAGCTATTTTTGCTCTCATTTGGATTATTACCAAAAAATCTCAGGAATATCTCTTTCTGTTCAGCAGATCCCAACATGGACCGTTGCCTGATTAAGATCCACCTAATTTTACACGCGGTCAGTGATCTGGAATTCCTCCTGGGAATTGAATGACTTTTTCATCAAGAGCAGGATAATTTTGGAGGCCCAAATAATTAGAGGAGGTTTTTGAGAAGATAATTAGGAGCAGAAAGCTTCGGGTGGGTGTTTCTTTTCTTTTTTTGTTCCTGTGCCTTTGGAAAAATCCACTTCTCCTTCAGCACATCACATGTTTGTTACACGGAAACATCCATAACAATTCTGGGATGGCCAACGAAGCATTGCACTTTCCTGGTGTTTCTCCATACATATATTAATAACTGTGATGATAGGCAAATGCCACAAAGCGTGGATAGAATTGCACTAAAAACTGCCTGTCCTTTTCATCAGGAATCTGAGTTTTCTGAATTCCCTCTCCTACTCCAAGGATCTTGGTGGAAGAGTGGTAGAGTACACACTTTGCATGCAAAAGCTCCCAGGTCCAGTCTTTCCAGGCTGGGCTGGGAGAGACACTTGCCTGGAACTCCTGCAGTCAGTGCTGCAATACTGAACGGAGCAATTATTTCCCTTGGTGTAAGACAATTCCTTGCTTCACTTCTACACAGGGTGCCTGCAGACTTTCAGTATTTTGCAGAAGGGATTGAAGCACATGCAAGAGTTTCAGGTTTGCACAATTAAAATGGAAAAAATGCCGTTGCCCTAGTGCAACAAATCTACTTTTTCACACACACACACACACACACACACACGCACACACACACAAACAAACACACAGGAGTTTTTGCAGTTTGGCACGTGGTGGTGAAACGCACTGGAAAGTGTAGAATGAACCAATGAATAATAGAAAGATGTAAATGCCCTGCAAGTAATTCTGGATGAATGCTCATTGTTCATACAACTTCTCAAATAAACTAGAACGAATGCTCAATAAGGGCTGGACATAGTCTAACCACCACACAAATTCCACAAAGTCCTTTTAAAGACTATTTTGTTTTTATCTGACATCCTGTTTTTTAAATCTCTTTACGCTTTTATATTGTTTTGTGTATTTATTGTAAATCTCTTATTTTTAATGTTCTTAGCTGCTCCAGGAGGTGTTGCTTTTTAGCAGAAGATCAGCTTAAGCTCAAAATCCTATACATGTTAACTCAGAAGTCCCACTGTGTTCAATGGAGCTTGCTCCCAGGGTTGCAGCCTAAACTGTGTAAGCAAAAGCGAATTTTGTACTCTGTTTTTATTTTATTTTTTGCACTGCCTGAATCATA
Organism: Podarcis pityusensis; assembly: GCF_964106645.2. Lineage (NCBI taxonomy): Eukaryota > Metazoa > Chordata > Lepidosauria > Squamata > Lacertidae > Podarcis > Podarcis pityusensis. Next base: position 71,477,623 of record NC_138032.1, on the reverse strand, counting down.
GAGAAGACTCTATGGAAGGGACATTCCTTGATTGCCTTTCTGCTTTTCCTAAATGATGCTCTGGCTTTGTGGTCTAAGGTGACCCCAGTGTGAACCTCCTTCAAGTTTGACTTCATTTTCTCTCTCTCTGTCTCTCCCTCCCTCCTGCTAGTTAGTTTCATTCCCCTGTGATGGCTTGATGAGAACCAGACTTAGAGTTAAGGTTCACATATTCTCAACAGGGTTAATTTTTGCTTCCTGTGTGATGGCCGTGAAGAGCGAGTGCCACAGTGGAATCTTTGCCTCTTCTGCGACAGGGTTCATGGATATTAGCAATCCACCAATCTCACAGAATTGACCTGCTATATGACTGTGGTGACTCTTCCCACATCTGTGTTGTCTCAACTCCCTTTAGCACCAGGCAACTGTGAAACAAGCTGTAAGTCCAGGAATAAGGAAGTGCATGGTGCTTCTATCATGGAAGATGTGCAACCACAACAAATGAGACAAACTTGAAGAGTACAGACTGCATCTCCTTGAAATCAGTGGTAAAGCTTCCATTAATTTTAGCAGGTCTAGATCGCTCTATAAATCCAGGAATTATAGTGATTTGGAGGTTGAGCTAGATAAATCTTTGTTTGTCTTAATAGCACTTTTGTATCTTACCATGGCTGGGCATCCTGGCTACTATAGCTGTTCCTGTAACAGCATTGGATCAAGTAGTATAATGAGAACTATTGATGGCGGGACTTTGTGATTGATCTTATACACTGTAATCCAGCACAGCAGTTTATGGGATTGGACTGTTATCAATTCCCTTGCTTTATGTCAAATAAAAACCACTGCAGCACCGGATCATTGTAAGAAAGACTTCACTCTGAGCTGGAAGTTAAAGAGGAAAAGTAAGTAAAGTTCCATTGTGCAGGGGGAATCATTAAAAGTCAACAGCATTGCTTCTGAAAAATAATGTAGTTTTTAGGCACTATTCAGATTTAATTCTCCTAAGTGCTATTCATAATGCAGGTTAGAGCTTTTCCTTTCTTTTGTAATCCAAATTAAAATCCGTTTTTTAACTACAACCCTCTCGATATTGAAATGGCACAATTTCCTATATTTATTTATGGCCGGCTGCAAAATGATTTGCAGAGCAACTTGGGACTCCATCACTGCTGCTACTGGTTTTGTAAATGATGTCACTTTTCAGCAAGAAGACCACAGACAGCAGGAGGCTAAGAAACAAATTACGTTTCCCAGGACCTTTGCAAATGAGATGGATCCCTGGGATGATAAAGGAAATTTAGTCCTGCAATTCATCAAGATGAGATGAATTTTCATGGGGAATGGGAAAATTCATTTTCCACTGCCTATAGCCTCAGATCTTTCCCAGGGAAGTTCCCTGCCCCTTCTAGACTGAAGGGTGCCTATTGAAGCTGATCTGGAGGTGTTGATATAACATTGACTGCTCGATAGTTTGAACTTCTAGTTAAAGCAGAAAGTCAGGGAAAGTGTTTGTGTAAGGGGAACTTATTAGACCATGTTGCTCTGCAAAAATATGCCCATATGTTCTTTTGCAGTTTCCTGGCTCTTGGTTCTCTCTCCTCTCTGCCACGGAGGTGTAAATTGTTTCCATGAGGCCTAGAACCAGGGCAGGAACCTTGTCAGTTCCTGTCACAAAATGGAGCATTCTCACTGACAACTGCTTGGTTGTCCCAATACAGTGCTGCCATGGCAACAGCGAACTTCACCTCAACCTCTTCATCGCACCCCTACTTCTTTCTGAGAGACTGAGAGAAGGGTTAGCAAGGAGCCTGAGGGAGACAGGGATACGATTTCATTTAATATCTGTATGCCGCTTTCGCAACAACACTGAGCTCAAAGCAGATGCAGATATATACAAAGTACAAAGTATTTCTGTTGCTCCAGCAATTCAAGATGAAACACAGACCCCGACTCACGCTTCCGGTCAGACTTACTCATTTCGCAAGACTGGCCCTGACACACACAGCTGATGTGCCTTAATCACTAATATAGGTTGCACTGGGCTGTTGCCATAGCAACTGGCTTGGCTGACCTTGCACCTGTCGGCTTACCTAACACATGGGGTGATTTGGGCTCATGAAGGAAATTAACCCCCTCCTCCTTGTCCAGTTCCTCCAAAACAAGTGACAGAGCAAAGAGAGGTGTGGATAAACCTGTAGTCTCTGTGTGGGGTTGTGGACAGAAGCGAAATACACTGATTCTTCCGGTCTAACCCATCAGTCTGGAAATGGCATAACAGATGAGGGTGCTGGAAGAGGTAAAGGTGTGCAGCCTTTCATCTACCTTTCTATTTTTTCAAGGCTGATCCACTTTTGGTTGAAACTTTGTCATTGCCCAGATTGTCCCTAGCAGTTATTTACACTGGACAATCAGCTGTGGAAAGCATTTAAGGTGAATGCAGTGTCTATTCACGCTGCATGCCACAGCAACCTCAGTGAGGTTGTTAAGTATCTTTCACATTCCTTTTCTCCATTTTGTGCCTCAGGGAAGGAGTTGGAGCAACCTCCCATCTGCCCTCCTAGACACTAGCTTGCTCTTGCCCATAAATTAAATGATAAAGATTTAAAGAGTAAAATGGGATAGCAAACATTCAAGTGGAGCTTATGTATGTACCTGGGAATCGGGCCATCTCTCCACTCAGATGCTCTTTCCAGCTTGGTCTGAAGCCACGTGGGAGGAAGAACTCATCTGCAGAGGACATAGAAAGTCACACCACGTGGCTGGAGGGCTGTGCAGCCCGGCTGTACCATTAGGCAGCATGGGGCGGCCACTTCAGGCTGCTAATTTTGGATGTGTTCTGTATTGAAGTTCTCACCCTGGCCACCAGGAGTATTGTGTATGTAGTTTTCACTCAGGTCCACGTCAGTTATTTTAGGCGGGAAACCCTGGGTTGTTGTTACAATGTTGACAGCCGGCTGCCTATAAAAGCAGGCCGGCTGAGCTGTTTGCTGTTCAGTTCTGTGACAGCTTACAAATAAAGAGCTGCTTTGGAGAAATCGCTGTGTCGTCTGCTATGTTCACCCACAATTCAACAGGATGTCCCCCCAAAATGGCAAGTTATTACTTTATCACTTGCTTTTCCTGTATTTTTACTTCAAGGGAGAGGGTGTTTGGGATTTTTCTGTTTCTAGTGCCAAAATAACTTGACTAGCCTTAGGTACAATGCACCCACCTTGGGGTTGGTAGGGACGGGGGTGACATTTGCTGTTTGGACTCAGACAGCAAATACTTGTGTTTATTATTTGCATTTATGTCCTGCCCTTCCCCACAGGGGCCCAGGGTGGGTCATGAAAGTATAACAATTAAAAGAGGTACAGTTACAAACTGTAAAAGAAAAACCACAAGAACAAATCATATTGGAATACAGTGGTACCTCGGGTTACGAACACCTTAGGTTACAAACACTTCAGGTTACAGACTCTTCTCACCTGGAAGTAGTACCTCAGGTTAAGAACTTTACCTCAGGCTGAGAACAGAAATCGCACGCTGGTGGTGTGGGGGCAGCAGGAGGCCCCATTAGCTAAAGTGGTACCTCAGGTTAAGAATGGTTTCAGGTTAAGAACGGACCTCTGGAATGAATTACCGTAAGTTCGTAACCAGAGGTACCACTGTAATAATTCAGGAGCACAAAACAGTTGTGCTAGGAGGAGGCAAGAGATCCACTCTACCAAAAAACTGACCAAAGCATTTAGGCTCATCATGTTATTATTATGAGTATTGTTGTTTTATTGTGACCTTGCTCCAAAAAACTCAGAGCAAAAAACCTCACAACAACAGCCCTGTGAGGTAACTTCATCCATTTGTGGTAGTTGCCCAAGGCCAAAAGGGATTTGGCAGCTACAGAATATAATATCTTGGGACTCGTCTGACCGGTGAAATAGATATTTAAAGAGGTCGTCCTTATAGTCGTTTATTTTATTTACTGTAGACAACACACTCCACCATCGCTGCTTCCGGCAGAACCCCAAACGCTTCCACCTGGAACAATTTGGACAGGCCCTATATAATGAGGGAGCAGAAAGGCTTGTAAAAAGACTGACAAACTGACGTGTTGGCAGGCGTATGCTCCATGTCTGAGTGGTCTCTTCAAGGTTGGATGAGACATCTAAGGAGGCCTCTCCCACGCTGAAATTTCTACTATATGCCCATCTGGACATTTCCCCTCAAATAAGTCTCAGGTGGCTGCAAACATGCCTGTTTAATCTTGCAAGAGGATGCTAAGCTTTTATTATCACATTTAATGTTGGAACACTGCTCTTTTCCATACGGAAATAAATTGGAAAAGAAATTCAAATGGATCCCCTGTATTTCAATCATTCTTCCTAATTGCTCCAAGCCTCCTCTCTCCTTTTTCCCCTCCAAATTTTTTTCATCCTGCCGGATTGTTTTCTAAATGATGAAAGGCATTTTAATTTTAAAGAGAAGCAGGCCCTGAAAATCAAAGCCCCTGCTTAAGATTTCTCAGAATTACTGCAACTGGGGCTAATAAAGCCAAGGTTATGAAGTGACACAGAGCCTGGAACAGTCAGGCTCGTTCTATAATACACGGCTCAACAAAAATCTCTTCATACTACGTGAAGGGGTGGGGAGGTTATGTAGAAAAACGGAGCAATTTCCCCAAAGTTTGGTTGTATGGCAGAGTGCTTACAAATATCTGTTTAATGCACTACTCTCCCACTCCAAAAGAAATTGGCAAATGTTCCTGTACAAAATGTTCATTATATAAGATGCAGTCCATACAGTTAGTTACTTGAATAGACCCTGGAGCAAAGGTGCCTTCTGCCTAGGATACTTTTGATTTAGCAAGCTCAGTTTCAGAATGCTTTGTTTCATGCTTTCTGTCTCCCCAGAGTTTGGACTTGATATCCCACCTTTCATCCCACTAAAGGAGCCTCAAAGCGGCTAACAATCTCCTTTACCTCCCCCCCCCCAACAACAAACACTCTGTGAGGTGAGTGAGACTGAGAGACTTCAGAGAAGTGTGACTAGCCCAAGGTCACCCAGCAGCTGCATGTGGAGGAGCGGGGAAGCGAACCCAGTTCACCAGAATACGAGTCCACCGCTCTTAACCACTACAACATGCTGGCTCTCGAGTGGTAGGAAGCTCCAGAGCTGGGTTGTTACAGGTCAGGGCTGGTCCTGCCCCCTTTCAATTTTTTTGTTTCATTCATCTTTTGCTGAGAAACAATACCAGCCAAGAACAGCATTCAGCGAGAACAAGTTCACAAGCTATAACTTTCCTTATGAGGTCCCCCAAATTCGTGGGACTTCAGGCACACCTGGAACTTTTTTCAGCATTTGGCTGTCACGTACATTGTCCCAGGGCCAAACTAGATTGAATGGTGAAGATCTGCAATGAAATTATGGAAGTCACAGGTGGGGATTCTCGACTGGAGCTGCAGCCCTGAGGGATGGAATAGGGAAATATTGTGGACATGGCAAACAGCAACTTTAGGGAGCCATATAAGGTAAACAGCATGTGGGGGGGGGGAGGATGAACTCTCCCTCCTCTAGCACTGTTGTCCCAATCCACACCCCCTCCCTAGTGGCATAGTGGTAAATTCTGCAATGCAAGTGCTCTCCCTGACAACTTCCCACAGCCACACCCATTCTAAGACTATGAAACAAAAATGAACTTTTGACCAATGCAGATATTATAGCTTCTATACCAAACCAGGACGCGGGTGGCACTTTTAAACCACAGAGCCTAGGACTTGCCGATCAGAAGGTCAGCAGTTCGAATCATGATGGGGTGAGCTCCCGTTGCTCGGTCCCTGCTCCTGCCAACCTAGCAGTTTGAAAGCACGTCAAAGTGCTAGTAGATAAATAGGTACCGCTCTGGTGGGAAGGTAAACGGCGTTTCCGTGTGCTGCTCTGGTTCGCCAGAAGTGGCTTAGTCATGCTGGCCACATGACCTAGAAGCTGTACGCCGGCTCCCTTGGCCAATAAAGTGTGATGAGCGCCGTAACCCCAGAGTCGGCCACGACTGGACCTAATGGTCAGGGGTCCTTTACCTTTACCTTTTTATACCAAATCAGCATTTCTCTCTCTCTCTCTTACATGCCCCCCATTTGCTAAGCTTACAGCCTGACAAAGAGTTCTGCTGGATTCATAATGAAATGATGTTGGGTTTTTGTTTTTTTCAAAATAAAAAAGTGACAATTTAGCCTTCAGCTCTACATGCTAATTCAACCTACCTCTTCCTCTGCTTAGCTTATTTGGTGGGCTTCTCTCTGAGAAAAGCTTATATATTTGTCAGGCACACGACTGTCAAATAGCAGCCTCAGGTGATGACATCATTGTCCCTGCTGTGAAATAAGTGCTGGCACACTGCCCCTTCCCTTCCCTGTCACACTGTATTGCTGCCTCTCCTTCCCATAGCTCCTATTTGCCAGGATAGAAAGAGACAATTCAGGCCCTCCCTTAAAGAGGGCACGTATTGTGGTGAGACCTGGAAACCGACACCCTGTGCTGTGGGTGGGTATGATTGGTCAGCCACAACACCTGATTGGTAGGTCCCTTGTGAATGGGTGCAATCTGGCCAATGGGATGCAGTCCAAACGGTTTAATGGACCTATATATACCCATGCACGTGACCCAGAGCTTCCCCTTTCGGTGCGTGCATTCGGAACACCTGCCCACCTCTCCCTACTTTTAGGGTTTTGTGCTTGACCTTGCTATGCCTTCATGTGTCATCTGTCCAGTGGCGTAGCGTGGGTTGTCAGCACCCAGGGCAAGGCAAGTAATTTGCGCCCCCTAACCCGTGGATTTTAACACTCGAGTCTCGAGCGCACCCCCCCAGATGTTGCGGCCGGCCCCCCTGCACCCCCCACGCTATGCCACTGCGTCTGTCGTTGGGACAGGGGCATGGCAGGAATTTTCCCCACTTGGCTGACTGGCTGTTGCCATTTGGGTTTTGCCTGCCACGTAGCAAATCGTCACAACTTGTAAGGTTGCGGATAGGCTCTGGTTCAGGATGGGAGAACGCTCTCACCATCCCTATGTGAAGGGTATTCCATTAAAGGAATCCAGGGACTCAGTGGTTTGGTCAACCCCTGAGAAGGGGTTCTGCCCATGCCTGAGTCCAGGGGGACATTTGGGTGGCGGAGATAGCCTGTTCCCGGCTTTCCGCTTACCCAGGTGTTCACCCTTGGCTGACCTATGCTGGAACCCTGAGTTAGTGCTACATCTATGACAGGGGGCTAGTGGAATCAGAGCCTATGCAACCAATCACTTTCTGTAATCAATAAAGTTGTGGCCTAAATTCTGCCAAAAACCAAAACCAAAATTTGAGTCAAGTGTGAATTTATTCAGGGGGGGAGGTTTCTGGGTCTGAACACGCAAGAGATCCCATTGTTGGCCCTCAGTCAAAATTAGCCCACAGCAATCCTTCTAGTCAACAATCCTGTGCAGTTGGCCCGTGTTCTTGTCATCCTTATATTGCAGATGGGCAGTTGAGATTGTGAGACTAGTGGCCTGCCTAAAGCCACCAATGAACTTGAAGGCAGTAGTGGCTTTGAATGGAAACTTCTTGGCTGATCACTCAGCCTTTCAGCCTCACCAGCTCCTTCCTTCCTTTTATCTGCCACTGGCCTGCCATGTGTTGATGGATAAGTCACTTTCCCCTGTGAGTCTCCTTTACTAGGGGTAGGGAGGAATTTCAGCCAGAGGGCTGCATTCTCTTCTATGAAACCTTATGAGGGCCACATGGGGCCTGAGCATTAACAGTAAACTTTATGTTTGTACAGCCTGGACAATGAGGTCCAGCTCTGAGGGCCTTCTGATTGTTCCCTCACTGTGAGAAGTGAAGTTACAGAGAACCAGGCAGAGGGCCTATATGACTTTTAGAAGACATCTGAAGGCAGCCCTTTAATGCTTGATGTCTTACTGTGTTTTTATAATTTGTTGGAAGCCGCCCAGAGTGGCTGGGTCAACCCAGTCAGATGGGTAGGATACAAATAAAAAGTAGTATTATATTTATTTATTTATTTATTTATTTATTTATTTATTTATTTGGCTAGTTTACCTAAACACAAACCTCTATCTTCCATCTAGATAAGCAAGAGACATTATCAGAGTTCAAGGACATATTCTGGTCAGACAAAAACATTTGGGCTATGAGACAGGACCAGTGGGGTGAGTCACCTGAGGAGAAATCTGAGGGCCAAAAAGAGAGAGGCTTTGGAGGGCCACATTTGGGCCCCAGGCCTGAGTTTCTCTATTCGTACTCTGTACACATATACTAAAAATACCAGCACCTGGCATTGAATACTGAGACCATGTTGCAATAGGGGGACGCTGCGAGAAAGTGTGTGCTTTTGTGAACACCTCACAGGGAGATCCCAAAGCCAGGAGAGTAATTGAGACAAGCCATTTGAGAGCTTTAAGCTAATGGACTAAATTCCAACATTATTCTGAAAGTGCCAGGAATGGGCTAAGCTTGAAAGAATGCTGGCAAATACTTGACATTTTCGCAGCACCCAAACTGCCTGCCCTTACAGGGTGCCATGGGAGCAGGAAAGACTTAAAATGGAATTGGCATTGCTGAGAGCTATCCACTTGCCTCAGCAAGGAGGAATGCTAACCCATTTCAGTTCAGGGAATAAGAGATTTGGTGGGAATGGTAGGAAGGAGGGGCAGCAACAAGGGGAGGGGGATAATGCAAAAACTTTTGTAGAGCAATTTAGAACTTAAGCGGGTGGCCCAAACACAAGCCCCACAGCTGACGTCAGGGGCTACAACCCCGACTTAATAATAAATAGGTTTGCCTTCTCTTTATTACATGGCTGACATTCTTCTCATACAGTGGCTTCTGATAGCTTCAGAACAACCAGCCAGGCAGGGACTCCTGCAGGGGTCAGTTGTGCCATGGATACTTAATACTGTTTGACCTTGCATAGAGCCAGTTTACTTGTTTGAGAGCACCGGGCCTTTGCAAACATATCTCAGAAGTAGACACAGTATATAAATGTAATGAATGTGCTGCTGTAAACATTATAAATTAAACAGACTGGAGTCAAGTGTGGGCAAAGGAACTTGACTCTTATCATGCTGCTATAAAATGGCTGCTTCTCTAAGTTCCTGTTTCTTGCTTGGTGTTCCCCAGAACGGCTTCCCTCACTACAACCACACATGGAACACTTTAGTTCCTCTTATCAGCTGCTGTCATCAGAAAGAAGAGGCCCTCTAATGGACATTTTTCATTATCAGTCCCCAGATCCTTCATCAATCACCTCCTACAAATGTTTATTATATCTAGTTAAATTTCATGAAGAATTAGTCCCTGAAACCTTGTTTTCATGTTCTTTCTTTCCTTCTTTCATGTCTGTCTGTCACTGTGGGCAGGAACTGTGACCATTGGTCCACCTAGTTCAGTATCACATACAGTGACTGGTAGCTGCTCTTCAGGGTTTCAAACAGGAGTGTTTCCTCAGCTCCACCTGGAGATATTGGGAACTGAATTTGGGACCCTTTGTATATGGACTATGTGCTCTAACACTGAGCTATGACTATACCCCTGACAGATATACACAGAAGGAAGTACTATTGGTTTCAGTGGAAACCACTTCCACTTAATGATTTACCCTTGTCTATGCCTAAAGGAAGGTGCAGCTTCTTTCAGGGCCTCATTCAGCAGCAGCAGCAACAACAAACCTTTGGGAAACACATTCATTCTTCACCTCAGTTGTTGAGGAGGGGGTTTACATTTTAAAATATTTCATTCATGAGTAAGTGTTAGGAAAATATGCAATTTTTGTAAGAACACCAATATTTCTGTCTCTCTTCCCTACCCCCATTTACATGGATGTTTATTTGGGTTGCAACCTGGTGGTCCTAAAGTTTATCATGTAATGATCCCTTTTGCTATCACTGACTGTTTTGAAGAGTTAAACACCATATACTGTAGGACGGTCCTTAAGTGCCTGTAGGAGGAGCTGTCTTTCAGCACTTAGTAACCATGTGTGGAATAATCATCAGGAGCGGAGGAGGGGAATGTGTAGCCACAGAATTCATTTCCTGGCAGAAATGAGGAAGGCAGCATGAAATGACTGGCAGTATCTAGCTGACTGTGAAGTTACTAAATAGACTGTTGGGATCCCTGCACTTGGTTGGGAAGCCCCAAGCCATTTAGAGATGGTAAAACAATATCACACTAGTCCTCTTGAGACTTGTCTTAAGATGAAGACTTATGCAATATTCGTAGGCTGTTTGAGTTGGGGAAAGATGGCTGGTTTCAAAAGTGCCCTCTTACCACATTAAATACAAATATACTTTTTGTCCCAGAGCAATCTAAAAAAAAAAAAAAAAAAAAAAAAGTCCCTCTACATTTCCAGCACAGTCAGTTTGGACAGGTAAAGCTAGTTTGGAAGGTTACCCATTGGCTAGTATCAACGATGTCACTGACACATCACTCTCAATAGCATTTTTTTCAACTGTTTTTAAAAATAGTTGTTCAGGTTTTGGTACAAAGGGTGAAAATATAAGAAAAAAGAGCCCCACCTCCCACACAAAGGTGAGCATGAGGGACATGGCAGAGCTGCAATTGATTCAGTATATGTTCGCTAGAACATATGCCTATAGTGTGTTATGAGAGCAGGATCACACCACAAGTGATGCCTCTTCAATCTTTTGCTTATCTTCAGGATTTATTTGCAGCTAGAGACCAAGCAAAATGTTGAATAACAGGCAAAAAGCATGAATGCCTGTATTTGCATTAAGAACATAGCTTAAAAATCTTGATCTGAAAGTAATGCTAGGTTTTTTGGTTTGTAAGTTTTTCAATAACTTCTTTTTATTGAACTGAAGTTAAAAGCAAGATGTTAAAATCGTATCAAAACTCAAATAACATTGGTGGAACCCATCTTAACATGCCAGGCGCAGGGAAACTCAGGCCTAGGAACCAAATGTAGCCCTCCAGACCTCCCCATCTGGCCCTTGGCGCACTCCCCCAGACTGCACCCCTCCTGTTTCGCACACCAAGTCTTTGTACCTGATTAGAATGTGTCCCTGAATTTTTGCTTGTCTGGATGGAGAATGGAGAGGCCTATGCAGGAACTAGCCTACTGCAATTTGTTCCTCCGCCAACCTTTGCCTCTGGATCTGCCCACAATTGCTATGTGGCCCTCAGGAGGTTGGCCAAAAGAGAATGTGGCCCTTTGGGCTGAAAGAGATTCCCCACCCCTGCAATATGTGATAGGGATTAAAAGGCCTAGGACCTTTCACTTGCCTAGCAACTAATTGAATAAAGTTGGCCAAGTGTGCTCCACAGATAGCAATGATTAGCTGTTACACAAAGTGGGGTTTCTTTTGACAGCCAAGAGGCTATGGCTGAAATGGAATGAGAGGCAGCTCGATTCACAAAGAACAAATAATAAAAACAATTCCTTGGAATTGATTCTAAGATCTTTTGAAGTATGATCAAATTTGTGTCCTTTAAATTTGCGGCGGCAGTAAGCATGGTTTCAGCATCTACCCTGAAGATGACACAGGATATAATTATAAATTGCCCCTCCCTGCTATTGAAGCCCCAGTAGCAATACCAAGGGGCTTCTAAATAACAGATCAGCTTCCGAGCAAAGCCACAGACAGGCATGGAAGGGCGACTACTGTTCTGTGACTCATTCCGAGATTCCATCTGTCTGCCCTGCCTTTGGCAATTTGTTATTCCCATTAAGGAGTGCAGTCTTCCTTTCCCAATGGAGTTAACTGCAAGCCTGAGGTCAGAAGTGTGTTCTTATAATAAGTGGTCTGAAAACTGTAACAGGCAGAATTCAACAGGCTGTATTCAGCCCTTCCTCCCAAAGGAGACTATGGCGGTAGTGTATTGATCCTGATCATTTATGTTGATTTTAATGTTTATTGTATACGTGATTTTGGTTTTATTGCCTTTTATTGTTGTGTTTTTACAGTGTTGTACTCAAGGGATCTTGCGATGAATGGCGGGTTGGAAAAACCATAAACACACAAAAAGCATCATGCTGCTGAGGTTCTCTTCGCATCTGGAAGGTGACAGGATCAGATTTTTTCTCTGTCTCTAAATCATAGAGGTCACCTGATTGTGTGTTTGTGTGTGTCCAAAATCAAGGCAAGATAGTGGGTTGTGGAATCAATACATTTATGAGACTGTTTTCATCTGTCTCTCATACAGATATAGCAGTGAGTAGAACGAGGTCTTGATGCTGGGGCCACCTGTAGATAAACATGAATTAGAAGGGGATAGACCTGGAAAGTAAGTTTTTCAGAGTCCAGGCCGATCCAGGTCTCACCACCACTCAGTAGATTTGTTCTCTGATGCTAGTTATGTTTCTTTATTTGGAGTATTTACTTACCTGGGAACCTCTATGGTTTTTGCTGAGCACCATTAGCAGTTATATTGTTAAAGGTGAAAAACACACTCTGATTTTCAGACATGGTGACTGTGTGCCTCCTCTTTTACATACCCAGATTCAGCACTTCCCCAGGTTTGGAACGGTTTCCCTCCTTGTCTGTGTGGATAAGCCATTAAAGAGACAGATGATTCCTGCTGGGCAGAAGTAAACCCTGCGGTCACGAGAAACGGTTCTCTGGTTACGTCTAGGCAGGTGGATAGACTGTCTAGCCAAATGTAAACACAGCCCATGTTTTCATTTTCTGCTAACACCTGAGAATGAGTACTCCCACACAACTGAAAACCCCTAGGAGGTCCAGAGGAGCCGGAATCCAAGGCAGCTACTGCCAAAGAAAGTCAAAAGACAGGATAACCGAGGGGGGAAAAAGTGGGGGGCAGATATCCTTTGCTGTCAATTACTGTTATAGGAGTGTTGGAGCTGAAGAAGCACCTTTCACCCATCCAAAGGACGATCAGCTCCCCTTGACTGTAAACCACCATCTGAGAAAACACTGCCGAAAGGCCTGTTATGAAAAAATAAACCTCATATGCTGCTCCTTGTAACTCCGAACCAAGGCAAATAAATATCAAGCTTTCCTCAGCATATAATGTCAGCTTGTCTCTAGTGCTTTCAAATATAAGCTGCCTTCAATGTAAATATCTATCAGTCTATCCATCTATCTAGCTGTTGAGGAGGATGTCAAGGTAAGTAACTAGTGTATGACTGGGAAAATATATCTCAAGATTAGGGAAATGAGGATTAATCGAAAGAGCATTATTCCACAAAAGCTGCTGGAAGAGGAAGGTGGAGGTGTTTTGACAAAATGGGATTGAGGGGAATTGGTGCATAATGCAGCAGCCCAGGACTAGCTTACTTCAGCACCCATGCAGGTTTGGCAGCAGGGAAAGTTACATTTTCCTAATATTAGGCTTGACAAAAAGGGGGAGGAGCTTGCTACCTCTATTTCAGCTGCTCACTTCCTTTTACATTGCATCAGTAGCAGACACCACAGTGAGGTGGTAGTGCTCACCTGACCTCCCAACATCTGAGTCGCTGTTGCTTTCCGGGAATGGAAGGGGAGAGTAAGGAAGTCTATGTGATGCAAATGCATCTGCAGGAGTGCCAGGTTGGCTCCACCAGTGCATTTGCAACATGCCAACCTCCCCACTCCCTTGTCCCTCCCCTTCCTGGTAAGCAGCAGCGACTCAGGTGTCAGGAGGTCAGGTGTGCATTGCTTTCCCCAGCATACTGCCCATGACTGCATTATGTATGTAGAAATTCTGCATACCAAGAATGGAAAGCCATACTTGTCTCTTGCCCCTTGTTATGAACACCAAAATATGATATGTTCTGCGTAATCATTTAGAGCTGGGCTGGGTGCTGGTGGCCCTCAAGACGTTTTTGGAGGCCAACTCCCATCAGTCCTAGCCAGCATGCCAACAATCAGGTTTGATGGGAGGTGTAGTCCAACAACATCTGGAGGGTCCACTGGTTCCCCATCCGTGACCTAGAGTGCAGACCATAAAGAAGGTGAATGTGTGGGTGGTGTTTTTGGGTGGGTGCTTAGGTGCATGCATGCACAAAGTCTCTTCTCATATATTGCTGCTTTGAGGGGAAAATATATTAAATTGAATGGCTATCCTTAAAGCCTCCATTGATTTGCAATGCTTCCACAAGAACTGTGAACACAACCAAAATCCTCTGCTCACTTTTCAAACTTTGTTATGTTCAGTGATTTCATTCATGGGAACCCTTCTGCTCGAAAAGGAAGATTGAATGTGACAAGTTCTCCAGTATTCTTTATGGCTTCAGCATTTCCTCCCTCCTCCTCCTCCTCCCCTCTCCATTTTCTTTGGCAGTGAAAAAGGAACATTGCCTGGACACTGCCAGAGAATGCCTAGCTTGGCACAGGTCACCCCACCACCCCCTTCAGTGCAGGCCTGCAAATGGACAACTTTGAAGAAATCTGTGCAGCAGAAACGTCAGAGGGGAGATTAACCTTTAGAAAACCCGCAGGTTACAGATACAGCAACTCATACCAAATAGGAGTTCCAGGGCTGAGCATTGGAGATGTCAGCAAATGGCAATTCCAGAATGTTCAGAGAGTAGCAAGAGTTGTGTGGGATGGACAAACATTTAGTTGTGTGTGGAAGAAATGTTCCAAATAATAAAAGGACTGGGACAAGATCACTGCAGAGGAGGAAATAGTATGCATTTTTCTAATTTATTAGGCAGGGTAATATTTCATGAATTCTCTCTCTCTCTCTCTCTCTCTCCATATCTCCACAGACAAGTGTTGTGCAGGTTCACATCCCTTTTTCTACTCGAAAGCTCCCAAGACATAATTCTGCCAACACAACTCAATTTTGACTGACAACACTCCTTGCTTTCGTCAGTCAGCACACCCCCTGGGGAAACACTAATTGTAGCTTTCTGCTCTGCTGACAGACTGTTCCACCGGCACCCATCTTACCCTGTGAACTGCCACCCAGTTCTTTGTCCCTTTTACAACCCATCATTGGGATCCATCTTCACTTGAAATTGTTAGGGCAAATGAACCTCAGTTTTACTTGGAGCAAGCATTTAACTTCATAGCAACTGTTCTAATGCTTAATCAGCTACAGCAATAACTTCCCTTTGCTCAGTTAAAAACAACACTGCCTTCTTACATATAAAAAATGGTATCTTTGTATGGCTGAAGCTGCAATCCTAAACACACCTGCTAGGGAGGAAGCCCCATCAATCTCAAGGAGCTTCATTAACACGTAATCCCAAAATTTTGAATGCCCTCCAAACTGATGCCAAAGTTTACATGTTAATGAACCTATCTCAGGGGGACATCCTGGGCTGTATCCAAAGTAGTGCTGAGAAACGCTTGAGTACTGGAATTTCCATTCTCCCTCCCTGATGCACACCCCCTAAATCTGTTCTAGGTGTCCCCTCATCTCTCCAGAGCAGATATGGGGAGGGCACAGGATGCACATCGCAGCCTTTCCATCCACATTCTTGAAGTAAGCACAAGGGTTCTGTATGCACAAAAGACTACTATGCAACATTCAAAGGCTCCGGGCACACCCTCCCAGGAATCATAGGATAGCATCCTAATTGTTTCCCATATATAGGTGGGGAAGCTCAGGCTGGGGAGCTGAATGTGACCCTCTAAACCTTTCCATCTGGCCCTAAGCACTTTCTGAAAGTTAGCCCCCACCCTACCTAGTCACACCCCCTACTGGCTTCTCAGGAAACCTCCTTAAGTAGTTTTGCCTGGCTGCAATGCATCCCTGAACTCTGATCATGCTTCTTGCATTCCTGTATGGAGGTTAGTGAGGGGTGTGTCAGCATGTGTAGAGCCTAGCTCAGTACACCAAGGCAAAATTTACATTAATTGTTCCACCCACTTTTGCCTCTGGCTCCACCAACCACCAACGTGCTACCCCCTCTCCCAAAGGTTGTTCCAAAGGGAACAAGATGCTGAAAAGGTTTCCCTGCCTCTTCTATAAGTAATTTATCACATTTTACGCAATAGATCACAAAAAGTGTATTCCTTGTACATCGAAATGTCCCTAGGCCAAGAGAAACGTCTGTCAGTCTATCAGTGTTTCTCACTCTTGGGTCCCCGGCTGTTGTTGGACTACAACTCCCACCATCCTTGACCTTTGGTCCTGCTAGCTAGGGACAATGGGAGTTGTAGTCCAACAACATCTGGGGACTCAAGTGTGAGAAACATTGATAGACACTGCTTCAAGACATGGAACACTTTGTCTCCCCATGGCAGTTTGGAGGCCTGCCACAGCCACCTGTAATTGGTTCTCAAGTGCAGTCAACACATAGGAAAGACCATTCCTTAGGTTTAAAGCAGATTCATTGTGGGAGGGAGGAACAAACAGGATCGGGGGGGGGGGGGTTGTGTTATCTCTCAAAATGAGAACTAGGGAAGGCAGAGAAGGGGAGGCTTGCTCCGACAAGGAACAGGAATCAGGCTTCCAATAAGCAGGAGAGGCAGGTGCAGCCTTCAGCTCAGTGGCATATGTTAAATTGCTCCGAGGAACTTTTCAAGCCTCCCTTGTAAAAATCCACATCTTTCTCTCCGTATTTAAAGCATCTTTGTACAGACACTAATTCCTCAAGTATCCAATCCGGGATTGACTTTTAGTGTGTTTGTCCAGGCAGGCTGCCAGCACATCCGTTCCTACGACGCTCCCAAGCTCTGACATTTTTGTTAACACTGCAGTAAATCACAGCAACTGCTCCACGTTTTCACAAAAACATAGAAGCGGGTAGACTTGCTAGGGGCACACAACAGAAGTACAAACAGCTCTCCTTTTCTTTTAAAAAACGAAATAAATCCTAAATCCAAGGATGTGGGGGGTGGAGGGGAATAGCATGAAAGAAGAGCCAGCAGATGGGAGAGACTGAGGAATGAAAATACTGCAAAATGATGACTTGTCACTACTGTTTGGTGGCAAATGATAGTATATAGAGATTAGAAAAGCCTCAACATTTTCTTAGGTTGACTTCGTCCAATGGACAGGGCTAGGGGAAAAACCTCTCAAATTGTGGTAAAGTTGCTGGAATTCTGTAATCTGAACTCTTGGTTTACAATCCCCCACTTCTCCCAGGCATCAGAGGGAAAAGAAGTGATTTGGACCATTTAATCTGTTGGACTAACAGTAGCAGCAGTTTCATACCAGATTTCAGCAGGGAAAATAAAAAAGCTGGGAGTGGGGAGGGGGAGAACACACAACCTGTGGTGTTATTGAATACCACCCACCCACACATATTGGAGTTGGGCCCATAACCCAAGGCTCCTTGAGTTTTGCCAGTATTTTGCCTCTCCACCCACAGACTATGCTAAGAAGCGCATTTATATGCTCGCAAACTACACCACTTCTCTCACCCCTCAAAATACTCTGACAACTTAACACAGTTGCTGGTGACAGTAGCCTGCTAGCAATTAATTCTCCTCCCATCAGTGAATTAGAAAAGCCCTTTTTTCTTCTTCTTAAAGCCTTTTAAAGTAGGGTTGCAATTTTTTAATGAACGTTTTTAAACAAAATTATTTTTACGAAAATTCGCCAACAAATCTACACTTCGGACATGCGTTGGCATGCACTGGGTTTTCCCGGACATTTTGGCTGATTTTTGCAAATTCTGCCTGGACACTGTTTTTGGCGGAAGAATCCCAGCTATGTCTAGGAAATTCCGGACATATGGCAGCTCAATTTTAAAGGCTAATGGTGTTAGTGCTCTTATTGGTGGCTATGTGGATGGCAGAATGGTAGCAAGTCCTGATGACTCTGAAGTATGACTTGTCATCCCCTTGAAACTCTAGCAACAAGTGTTTTAATTTGTCATGGTAATCACTTATGGAACCGCATTCTATAACTTCATGTCCACACCTATTATTATTATTATTATTATTATTATTATTAAAATTCTATTTAAAGCATGTGGCTTCCCCCAAGGGACCCTCAAGAGCTACAATTCCTAGTACCTGTAATCAGTTCCAGTTCAAAGGATCCTTTGGGGGAAGCTGTGTGCCTTAAATATATGGTGTGGACATGGCTGATAAGAGACCTACAGAAGGGCCTTTCCCCTTTAAAAATGCCCTGGATTTTGTCATTTTTGCTTTTACATTCTTGGGAAGAAATGGTCCAAGTAGAGAAGAAACACTAGTTAGGAAACTAAGGGGAGATCAGAAGTAACTATAGATTTCGCCCCTTAGAGGAAATCTCTTCTGTTTTTGTAATATTTCCAAGAAGAAGCAGGAAGCACCAAAACTCTAGGGGGAAATCTGGCAACATTCTTTGCTTATTTCTGCAGTTTCAGAGAGTTTGGATGAGGTTCAGAAAAACTTTGGGGGGTGCTTATGCAAACTGCATCTCCGAACCTGCAGCGATCCGTCCATTCATTTGCAATGTCAGTTCTTCTTGTGACGAAGATGTGCCTTGGCAGATTGAAAGCAAGCCGAAAGGAAACGATGTGTTTAAATAATACGACGAATAATAAAAAAGATGGAACTGGCTCCCGCTTCTTGCCGTGTGGCCTTCTCTTGGGCCATACAAATTACTGATCAGATTTGCAGATCCCAAGGTGATCTCTGGCTCTCTAAGGCAGTTGCTTTCAGAGTGTACACTTTGAAGAGAACATTTTCTACACATCAGGGAACTCCAAGGCATCCACTGCAGAACTCCTGCATTTTGCAAAGGATTCTGGAGCATCTACATGGACAGGTTACACATAGCACTGGCTAGGCAGGTGCGCAAACTTAGAAAGCAACACATCCGACACTCCTCTGTGGCCACATATTTTAGGGGATGGTGGTAATGCAGGAACGACTGCTCAGTAAAGACGGGGAATTGCCTAACCTCCATGTGCAATCAAATCAGGATGAATGCTCAATAAACAGGTTGCCCGAAGGAGCTGCTCCAGGGAGACCGTTCACACCTTCAGCTGCACATCTCTTGAGTGATGTAAACCACCATGTACAAACTGCCCCACCAAACTCCTGGGACAGTTGTATGTCGGGTGGGGAGCAGGAGGGAAGCCAGGACAAAGTGCTGCTTGTTCTGCTCCTTGTCTTCAATAGCCTTGGCATCTATTTGTGCGAAAGTCTCACATGGCTCGACAACAGCGAGGCCTTAGGAGAGAGAACAAGTCCTATGTCTTAAGGGCCCGTCTCTTCTGTTGCATACTCCACAAGGCTGGCAGGACTCCTGATCTCCCATTCCATTTTCAGGAAGCAGCCAATCACCCCTAACCCCCCCAACCCCTATTCTGCTCCCACAGGCCTCCCTGTATATTTCACTGTCAAAGTGCAGGTATTTATTTTTTGCCAGCTTCCTTTCTGTTTTATTTTCCTTGCCTTATTTATGGCTCTTCCCTTTCAGCTCCTTACTGTCTCGTCCTGAACTTTTGCATTATACTGTTTCTCATCTAGGAGGCATTAATCTCTTGGACCAGTGTGCAGAGTGATGGACTTCCCTCATCATCATTAATTTCCCTTCAGCTCCTGGCCCTTCTTCTGGATCCGCAGCAGCTGTACGTGTCCTGCCAGCAGCCTCGGCAGCCCCAAGAACCATACGTCGAAGCTCCCGATTACAGAGGCCTATTGTTTCGTTCTCTCGGCTGTCAGAAGTTCCTCCAGCCCAGCCTGCCAGACATACTAATAACACTTGGCCAAGGCCTTAAATGAACACCCTAAAAACCTGCTCTTTAAAACAAGTTGTTTTATGCTAAATAAACTAGGCAGGCACCTATTGCCAGAATAAATTAATTAGTTTTTGTGTGTTTACCCTGCTGGTCTCAATACTCTTACCATCCCCTAAAATATAAACAACAAAAACTCATGTGGCATTATGGACGCATAAAATCTGTCAGTTTTGGTTTCTCTCGGTTTCTCATTTTTCCATTCTTAAATTCTGCATCAGTTTACTATTTTTTAAAGTCCTCATGATAATTTGTCAGCATTTTAGTGCATATTCCTCCAAATACACACATTTTTGTATGTGTTTCCCCTTAATATACACATTTTTGCAAGCAATGTAATGCATTTTACTAATCTATGCCTTTCTGGTGACTCTTTCCCCTAATACATGCACTATGTACACATTTTTGTTCGAAAAACTGCACCACAAAATTTGGAGAAGTGTGAATTTTGAAGGATAGCTTTTATTCAGTGCTTTTTTCTGGGGGGATGCAGGGGTACGCATACCCCTAAACATTTTGTGAATCTCAGTTTGGCCTCATTCAGGGACAGTATTTCAATATGAGTAGGAAAATGAGAGTACCCCGAAACATTTTTTTTCCAGAAAAAAAGCATTGGCTGTATTTTAGTTTGCACATTGTTTCAAGAAGTGCAAATTAGGTAGATATGCAATGAAATGCAAACCAAATTTCTCCCCTGTCTGTATGTGTCATAAGGCTTTTGTGGAACAGAGCCAGTTTATTATTTACATGAGGTGCTCTCTTTGTGCTAGGGCGATATGTGTGTGTGTGTTTATAATAGGCCATGTTGTGTATGTATGCATGCATAAAATTAGACTGCACACCTATTTTGTGGTTCTTTGATTCCACTTTTTTCTCTATATGCTGAATGAATGTGAGCATGTGCATTTGTGAAATGAGGACAATGTCCCATGCATTTAGTCCACACAGCTGTGCTTCCAGAGCAGGGAAATGAGGCAGACATCAAGACCCCACTCCACAGAATGAGCACAAGAAACCTCAAAGGCAACAGGACTGGTTTACCACATTTGGATGTAAGCGAAGGAATACACATGGCCACTGAAAGAGCCACAGGCTGCTCTATAAGACCGTTAAATCCATAATCTAAAATTGTGTCAGTGCACCACTGAGTCAACGAAATATTATGCCACAATATATCTGCTGATCTTCAAGGTGGCACAAGACTTCTTCCCTGCCTCTCTGCAACTGACTAACATGACTGGAAGTGCTTAAAAAAATCAGAAAAAAATACAGCTGGAAGAAGATGGAGCGAAGGAGCAGAGGAGGAGAACAACCTATACCACTTATAGAAGATGTTCACACTTGAATGGGTCTCCAAACAGCACAGAAAAGAAGTGAAGGAAGATATAAAGTTGTGCCTTGAACTGAATTACAGGTAACTCTCAACTTACACACATTTAACTAGTGTGCATTCAGCTTTAGGTGCTTGGCAAAAAAATAAAAAAAGGGGGTGGGCGTACAGGAAAATAGATTTTAGCAGTTCCACCTGCCATTGAACCCAACGTGTCTTGACTCTACCCAATTTTGGCTTTAGGTGCTATCCCCGGAACGTAGCCCCAGCTTAAGCTGAGAGTCACCTATATTAAGCAAGCCAACCCATATGCTCTGTACCACTTAGGCAAGTGCAGATATTTGGAAATCCAGAAAGAGATTTTTCTGTCTCCTCTTTCGAAACATACCACCAAAGTTTCAGCACTGAGGACTCTGTTGTAAAGAATCAAAGATGCCAATGGCCCCATTGCTGGAGGTTTAGTCAGGGGTGGGGAATGCTAAGCAAGAGGCTTCTATGCAAGGCAGTGATGGGGGGCATTTCCTTAATATGATCAAATAGGACAGTCCTGATTAAAGAGCCCATTTATTCTTAAGGGAGTCTGGGATGTCTACTTGCTGAGAATAGACTCATGTGAAATCGGCCCCATCCCAGAAAAAATGGACAAGTGGCTTTCTGCTCCAAGCCACTTGCCAGCCAATGACAACATAAAGCTCACCCTCCATTTGCTGGGAATTTGAGAAGTTTGTATAGGACAAGGCAGTGCAGGATTAGAAAGATCCTTAAGGCAAATCCCCAAGGAAGTTATCTGAGCTGTCCGGGTGTGAAGCTGTCCCAGATGAATGGAGTCAAGAGGCCTGGAAGCCACGGTGAGCTCCCTAACTCTCCCATCCTCAGGAATCTCGCTCAGCTGCTGTGAAGGGCAGCTGCCTAGACTCAGATCCACCTGCTGCTATTGTGTCTGAGAGGAAGACCATGAGCATATTTCCTTAAATCCCATCGAAACCAGCGAAGCTACTTATGTGGCGCTTTCCTTAAGAGCCCAGTTTTCCACAGTTGTAAAAACCCTAGAAGGAAGGCCAATAATATATTATCCCCATATTACAGACTGGAGGAAGGAGACAGTGGGTGAGAGGGACCCAGTAAGGCCGCAGCTGAAAGGGAGATTGGAAGTAGGAGTTTACTGGCTCACATGCCTCATCCCCTTAATCCTCAGATGTAATCGGATTTGGGGCAGGTTTCCACATGCCTTTTAAATATGTAAGGGCATGAGGGTTTGTATGCATCAAGCGCCACATTTGTTCCTCTGGGGCCTTTCCTTTCAACTTGTCTTCTGAGTATACCAAGAGGTTTTCCACCTTCACTATATAATCCAAAATCTTGTGATTTCTGGCTAGATGCCTATGCTAGGTGATACTGGGTGCCCTCTAGCGGCGACATCTAGTTCAGCTATGAGAGGGATTTAAAAGCAGCGATGGTAGTATAAGGCTAAGATTCCATTGGATTGGTTCTTTTGGCAGTGAGGGGAAGGAGTAAAATATAGAATTGTAGAGTTGGGACCTCAAGGCTCATCTAGTCCAATTCCCTGTAACTGGTGGTGTTCGTGATGGCTTCTCAGTGCAAATGGAGTAAAAACGGCCCTTCTGAACTCCCATTACTAGAATGTATGGAGTTTAAACAAACATAAACCAGCCCTTAAAACAAACCTGGCAAAAAAATTTTAATGGAATTTGCTGACACAAGCTGTGGTAATGACCTCTCATTGCAATGGCTTTAGAAGGGGATTAGGCAAAATTTGTAGGGGCCGATAGGTCTGACATCATAGCTGTCAACCTTCCTTTTTGTGGGAAATTCCCTTATTCCAGCACCGTTTCCCGCTGCTTCCTGCTGCTATCCCGGATTGTTAGATATCCCGTAGACTGTCCCCGGGACAGATGAGGCTGCTGATCCCTTATTTTCGAGGCTGCTGATTCCTTATTTTCAAATCTGAAAGTTGACAGCTATGTTACCCATGACGGCTAGTTTCAAATGAAACCTCTAAGTCCCGGGGCAGAATGCCACTGCGTACAAGTTGCTGGTGAGGAATGGCAGGTGGGGGCTTTTTGTCTTCCTCTCTGGATGGTGGTCTTTGTAGAAGCTTCCAGTCACTGAGCGAAGCAGGGGCCTGGATACAGTCCTTTGTTGCAGTCTAGCAGGGCTTTTCTTATATTCTTCACCAAGAATAATACAGGGTACATTTAAAATATAATAAATTGGCTCCTGAATGGGCAGGGGTGGGGTGGTATTTTGCTTCATAATATATTCATTTTAATACTGCTTTAGGAAAGCTAGGACATCAATATAAAATACTGTGTTTGCTGCAATTTTGGCTTTTCCCTTTTTCCTTAACAAGGCAAAATTGCCCCAAAGATTATGGACCATGGAGGGGGCAGGGTGGGGAGGGGCGATTTCTTGGTGACATCACGGGGAGCCAGTCAGTCAGTGCTGTATGCGGTTGGCTGCTACTGTCAAGTTGGGGCCTACCTCTCTGGTTATATAAAGCACCTGCTTCACATGCATGGAATACCAGGTTCAATGCTTGGTATTTCCAGTTAAAGGATCTTAGGTTTTTAAGGCCTGGAAAGATTCTTGCACTACATAGAACAGGGGTGTCAAACTCAAATTCATCGGGGGCCGCATCAGCAGTTTGGTCACCCTCAAAGGGCCGGTTGTATCTGTAGGACTATGTGTCCACTCTTTATTATCATAAATTATTGTCACTGCATTCAATTATTACTGTTTTTTGTAATAATGTAGACGGTCCACTTTACATTTATTTTAAGGGTGTTTGGAGTGTGCGCGCACGCCTCTTTCTCTCTCCCACTCACCCCCCCCCACCAGCCACCCCATATTCCCAAAGAACAACTTGATCATGGCCATCGTTGGTCCTGGAAAGGCTGGCTGTGCAAAGATGGAGAGGGAGGCGAAATGAAGAGGAAGGGAAGCCCCGGGCTGGTGAAATCCAGCGCGGAGGAGAAGAGGACGCCTCCCGCAGGGCGAGTTTGCACGCTGGGAAGGATCGGGAAGCAATAGCAGGACGTGCGAGGAGAGAGGGGCTTTCAAAGCCACCCACCCTGGGAGCGGACTCTCCTTTAAAAAAAATAATAATGATGATGGATTCTTAACATCTGGTGGGAATTTATTTTCTCTCTCTTCCTGCTTTCTCCTCCTCCCGCCACCAAGCTTGCCGCCGCCGCCACCATCAGCATCTCTTTGCATTTGA
Source organism: Podarcis pityusensis (assembly GCF_964106645.2). NCBI lineage: Eukaryota > Metazoa > Chordata > Lepidosauria > Squamata > Lacertidae > Podarcis > Podarcis pityusensis. The sequence continues at coordinate 71,453,457 of NC_138032.1, read as the reverse complement.
TGTGCGATTCTGGGAGGGGGGAATGCAGAGGAGTTGGAGGCAAGGCGAACGGATATAATAACACGGAGAGTTTGGTGAGGAGAAGACACCGGATTGCTGGCTTGCTCCTGGCTGAAATCAGAAATCCGATTGCGCACTGGGTTGTGATTGGAAATCTAATCAGATCCTGGGATCGGCAAGGGGGGAGAGTGTGAGAGCAGCGGAGGGGGGGGCAGAGAGGGAGAGAAGAAAAGAAGAGCCCCAAAGTTGGCGTTTCTGAGAAAATAATTTCAGGTGTTGCAAGGGGACGCGCCTCGGTGGAGGGCGGAGGGGGAGACACGAGTAGCGCGGCCGTGGGAACCCCCGATGTAACGTGGACGCACATGGATCCGCTCGCAGAGAAGGAGCCACTTGGCTGGAGCTGAACAGACATAACAAAATCATGTTATTAAACCAAACAGCGGCCGTTTCAGACAGACGGGGCTGCCGCTGCTGCTGCTGGTGGCGGCGGCAGCAAGGGAAACCTTCTGCAGAAGCCAAAAACGCTTCTCTCCCACCAAGAGGGATTCCAAGGTGGCTGAGGATTGGAAGAAAAGGGGAGTTTGGGGGGCGGGCGGGGAGGATCCAGCATCCCCGGAGAAGATCCAAGGCTGGAATAAAAAAGTTTCTCCGAGGAGAAAGACTCCCCCTCCGCGGCACGGAGAGACCTGACCTTCCGCTTGCTCTTTTTGAGCAGTGAGCGGGAGAGAGAACACAGCTGACCTCCTCACTTCGGCCCCCGACGACGAAGGCGCAAGTTGAGAGACGCGGGGACATTTGAAGCAGCAGCCACGTCCTTAAGAGCGACGGGGGGAGGCGAGTAGGGAGCCGCACCATGTAAACTGTCTTGTGTCGAAAAGAAAAAAAGCGAGAATAAAAGGTGAAGGCCGGCGGCGGCTACACGGGCCACATGACGAGGTCTGGTGGGCCGGATTCGGCCCGCGGGCCTTGTGTTTGACACCCGTGACATAGAACAACAAGCTGTGGGTATAAGGAGACATTTATGCGCCTATTTTACTTTTTCAGAATTGTGGAGGGAACAAATTACTTGTGGTCTGAGCACAAGGCACTTCCAGATCAGCTAATTGCACTGTATATGTCTGCCTTCTGTTCTGCACACAGAAACAGCACTGTTCATAGGAAGAGCTTGGTAGATCAGGCCAATGGCCCATCTAGCCAAGCACCTTGTTCTCACAGTGGCCAACCAGAGGCGTGTGGGAAGCCAGCAGGCAGGGCCTGAGCCCAAGAGCCCTCCAGAGGTTTCTAGCAACTGGTATTCAGAAGAATTACTGCATCCAACCATGTAAGGCAGAGCAGATAGAACTCAAATAGGACTAGTAGCTTCTGGGTTTGGCTCTCTGAGCCTTCCTATATTCTTTCTGCTCTTCACCAGAGTTAATAATTCAGAGGACTGCCAAGCCCTTTTCTCCTCACACATTAGTAATTCCATGTTTCAGTGATGAGCCTGCAGGAAGCAGAACTTAACCAAGGACAAATGTGGCTTATATACAAAACCAAACTGGGCAATGCAAAAGGAAGAAGAAGCAACACAGCAGTGTAATCCTAGACAGAGACTGCTTCTCCCTTCTCCTCCTTCCGCATTCTTAATGTCGGGCTGCAGCTTGAATGAAGCAACAACAGCAACAGCAACCAAAGAACATGAAAGAAAAGGGAATGGCTTCTGTGTAGCCTCAAGTTACTTTCAAGAAAGTGTCCTCATTCAAAAATAATCCGGTGGTGCAGGCAGTGTGTATGGATGGGAGGCAGGAGCGAGGAAGGTTGTTAGCATGCTGCAGCTTCCAGGCTGTATTTTTAGGACTGGCATTTAGACTTGGCTCAGGTGCAAATGGGCAAGAAATGTATGGGATTTCCACTTCCTGCCAGATGATACACTGTGTGCATGTATACAAGATCCCAACCGGGTGGACGCTTATTTGGTGCATCAGGTAGCAGCACATGGCACAGGTACAGACTCTCTCATTTAATTGATCTCTCTCTGGTAAACCAGACATGTTTCTACACTGTGTCATTTCAGAGTGCAAGGGAGGTGCTCAGAACTGAATGCTCCTCTATACAGAAAAAGAAATAAATCACTGCACATAGAAAACCAGCATGTCAGTGTCACCAATGGAAGCGAAAGCCTTGAAAAAGGTCAATATGGAGGTCAAATGGCCGAAATATTGGGAAATTTTGGAACAAGACGGAGATAGACTGAAATTGCAGAGTTTTGAAAAATTAAAAAACAAAGTGCGAGACTGGCTTCATTATTATCAGATAATGGAGGCATTTAAATTGGACAAGAAAATTGGCTTCCAGGTGGAAAGATCAAAATTAGAAACAGAACTGTTAGAACCCAAAACTAAGAATTTGTCAAGAATGTATAACTTGCTGCTGAAATGGAATACTCAGGATGAAACGGTAAAATCGGCTATGATTAAATGGGCACAAGACGTTGGACATAACATTATGTTTGCTGACTGGGAACAGTTGTGGACCACAGGTATGAAATTTACGGCATGTAATGCCTTAAGAGAGAATATTATGAAAATGATATACAGGTGGTACATAACCCCAGTCAAGCTTGCAAAAATTTATCACTTGCCCGATAACAAATGTTGGAAATGTAAAGAAACTGAAGGTACATTTTTTCACCTTTGGTGGACGTGCCCAAAGATTAAGGCTTTCTGGGAAATGATATATAATGAATTAAAAAAGGTATTTAAGTATACCTTCCCTAAGAAACCAGAGGCCTTTCTCCTGGGCATAGTCGGCCAAATGGTGTTAAAAAAGGATAGAACTTTCTTTATGTATGCAACAACAGCAGCAAGAATACTCATCGCAAAGTATTGGAAGACACAAGAACTTCCCACGCTGGAGGAATGGCAGATGAAACTTATGGACTATATGGAACTGGCGGAAATGACTGGTAGAATCCATGACCAGGGAGAAGAGTCGGTGGAGGAAGATTGGAAGAAATTCAAAGACTATCTTCAGAAACATTGCAAAATTAAAGAATGTTAGAGTGATGTTGGACTTAAAATAAGCAGTTTCCAGCTGTACAGGTTAAGGTTAATGATAGACTAAGACTAAAGATTAGGATTAAAGATGTTTAAAGAAATGGAAATTTGACAATTAAGAGGAAAAATTTTAATGTTATATTATATTAAGATTAAAGATTAGGGTTAAAGAAGTTGAAGTTATATATTGCAATATTATATTAAAATTAAAGATTGGGATTAAAAAAGTGGAAAAGAAATTGCTGGACAAACAATTTGGATTGGAATACAAAAGAGGGAGGTATGAGGAAGTCCAGAAAATAAGTAAATTTAAAAATGGAAATGGAAAAGAGATATTGTTTTTAATTGTTATGTGGTTTTTTTAATTGTTGATTCTTGTTATTTGTGTTTTTTTTATTTTCTTTCTGAGATTTGTATTGTGTATTTGTGTATCTTTTTTATGTTTTTCTTTTCTTTCTTTGTTGTTCAATTATTGATTGAAACCTTAATAAAAATTATTTTTTTTAAAAAAAAAGAAAACCAGCATGTCAGGGAGAAGGGTAGGCTAGAATCTTCCTCCCTGACATATAGCATTAGGAAGATAAACCTATAGCATCAGGCCAGTGGACCATCTAGCTCCTCAGAATATTGATATCATGAAAATCATGGTAGGCTAGGTAGGGCACTGTCTGGTGAAACATTGCAGTTGTGGAATAAAATCCAGTACCTGCAGAACTCATTGTACACCCCCTTGCACTAGCAGAAATAGGCTAAAAATTTGCAAAATAGTACGGAAACGCAAAACAAACAATAATACTAAATGCAGGATGCATCTTTTGCTAGTACAGGATTTGTATTACCTTGGTGCAGAATTTTCCATACACATTGCTCTGCCCATAGTATCCAAGGTAAATTTGGTCTCGGCTCTCTTCTTGCAGCATGTCCAGGTATCTAAAAAATAATAATAAGAAGTGTGCAGCACTACTGTAAGGCCAGAGACAAGTTTAAATAAATGTGGCTACTGGCTTCCTACACAGAAAGATTTCCTCTGGCTCAAACAAATGAAGAAGGGGAAAAGCTCTTACTGTGCAACTGGCCAAGACTAGACAATGAGCTATTCACTTGCCAAGGAGCCACCTGCCCATGCGTCAATTTAACATGTTAACAAGAGGTCAAAAACGGGCTCTTCAGTATCGGCCAGACCCGCCTACCTTTGCTTCAAATCTTCCCATTCACCTGAAGGGATAAGGGGGAGAGAATAGTGCAAAAAGTTCATCTGGGGAAGTCTTTTACTGGGAGAAGCTCATAAATCTCGATCCAGCCTTCTGACCTCCTGGCCCCCAGAGAGCCATAGAGTGGGGAAAGAAGCATTTTCCCTGCTGTGGTGACACACAGGACGGAGGTCTCCCCTCCTCAAAGCAGATGTTATATACATAGTGCTGGGCCAGGCTCTCAGCTGTAAAAGTTGCCTGAATCCTTCCACCGGAGAAGGTGATATTCTAGTTTGAGTTTTGCTGATAAGTTGGGGGCAAAGCAAGGTTTCGAGGTTTGGAAAGAAAAAGCCTTGGGTGGTGACTCAGGGCACTGAATTTGAAGGTTTCAAGTTTCACAAGGAGATAGGATTATGAGTCTGGGTGCAAGACCTTCAGGGCAGGGCAGGAGAAGATTATTCGGATGGTGGAAGCATTTTAGGTGGCAGACCAGCACCCTGTGGGGCAGGATGAAGTGCCCAACTCAGGAGGTGGAAGTGCAAGCGATGGGGCTCAGCATGCCCCACCTCTTCTGCAGCCACCAGAATGCCCCCCTCTCACTGGCGTGCATTTTGGTGCATACTTTGTGGAAGCGGAGGGGGCATGGCCTTCGCTTCTGCACTTAGAGAAGATTTGAAGAAGAGAAGAAGAGTTTGGATTTGATATCCCGCCTTTCACTCCCTTTAAGGAGTCTCAAAGCGGCTGACATTCTCCTTTCCCTTCCTCCCCCACAACAAACACTCTGTGAGGTGAGTGGGGCCGAGAGACTTCAGAGAAGTGTGACTAGCCCAAGGTCACCCAGCAGCTGCATGTGGAGGAACGGGGACGCGAACCCGGTTCCCCAGATTACGAGACTACCGCTCTTAAGCACTACACCACACTTTGCCTAGAATGCATCCCTTCTTGCTCTTGATGTACAGATTCAGCCGATCCCTCTGTCTGTCTGTCTGTCTGTCTGTCTGTCTGTCTGCCTGTCTCTCTCTCTCTCTCTCTTTCTCTATCATCCCCTGTTATCTCTGACATACATAATCCCTGCCATTTGCATAGGTCAAGCATTCTTTAAAAAAAGTTATCTAAAAGATTCCCCCCTTGGCACTCTAACAGAAGAGTCTGGAGACATAGTGTGCCACTACAGACTGCCGCCATTTTGAGGTGGGGGTTCAGTGTTATCCCATACAATTCAGGGTGCACAATTAAAGCGGAATTTGGAGCTCTTGTGTGACAAACCCACATCTCTCTCCCAAATGGACTTTTTATGATAAGGAAAGGAACAGGAAGATGTGCCGGAAAGTGTGGGGTGATACTTGCTTGACGAAATGCCTTATTACCTCCCCACAAACAGATCACAGTGCTTGATAAATAGCTCTGTGCAAACAAACCAGGATGAAAGACTAACATGGTGAGAACTTCATATAGGAATCCAGCTAAACATTTCTGTGGAACTCTTTCTGAATAGCAAAGAAAGATGCTACCACTGTCTAATGAGGCCATATTTCCAGCAGGTGTCACTATCACCCACTGTCAGCCAACCAACCTGATGCCCAGATAACTGTAGCCTCTCTCTCTCTCTCTCTCTCTCTCTCTCTCTCTCTCTCTCTCTCTCTCCAGAGAAGGAACATCCCTATTAGTCTATTTCCTGGTTACAGGTGCTCTTCAATTTCAACCTCTCTCCACTTTAGTAGACCTTCGGCATGCTTGTGACTGAAAGCACGTTATTTCTCTTAACACCCAAGCAATGTAATTCTCAATTCAGTGGGGAAAGCCTGCAGAACATCTCGGAGAAATAAGTTCAGGCTGCTGAGAAGTGATAAGAACAGCTGCCACCTGAGGTTAAGACCTCTCCAACGGTCCCTCCGTGTTTAATTGCTGCAGTCCTTTACTTCATCAAATGAGTGCTGAAAACGGAATGGAAAAAGATTTTTGGTTTTTAAAGCCAAAACTGACCTCATATTTGTAAGGCTTTCTTGCCAGGGAGAAGACTATAATCCCTCTAGGCAAGGCCTTCTCCTAAATATATTCCAGTGTCTCCTAAAGCTTTTCCAGCGGGTACAGGCCTCATTTTAATAATGACTTAATGGTGATATGGAATATTAGTAGCTAATGTCTGTCAGCGTGACAAAACGTAACTCCATTCTCCTAGGGGAGCAAAAGTAAATGGGTTGCCAGGGAAGCAGAGGCCCCACCCAACTCCAGCGCTGTAATTAACTTTTCCCTCTCCTGACCACTTCACCTCCTACTGAAGTGAATGGGAGGAAGTAAAAAAGTGCTGTGCACACATCATCTTGAGGACTCAAAGACACACAAGTACCTCAGAACCAGGACATTGGGGCAATAGAAAGAGGCTGTCAATTGCTAGGACTTTTGTGGGAACGAGTAGGCAGCATTCATCTCTCCAGGCTCTGCATATAGACATGTTATTAGGGCCGGTCCACCCATGAGGCAAGGAGAGGCAACCACCTCAGGCAACAGGAGCAGCAGATCTGGCCTCCAAGGAATGCATTGTCCACCACTGCGATGGCTGCAGCATGTTCCTTTGAGACCGGATCTGTCGCCTTCTCAGCCACTGCCCCATGCTGCCTCTACAGTAGCTTCTTGGCACTAGCAGGGTGGACACCATTTTGTGGTTCTCCTCAGGTGCCAAAACATCTTGGGCTGGCCCTGCACGTTAGGCCCTTGGAAGGAGGGAGAACCTTCTTTCCCCATGCTCCTCCTCTCCTCCTACCACAACCTGTCTCCTGGTCCACCTTATTTTCCTTCTCCCAGGTGGTCCACGAGGGCATGGTTTAGAGAGCGCCACCTTCCCCCCAGTTGAATCTCAAGGAGAAAGGCATGCCTGGCAGTGGTTGGAGAGAGAAGGTGACGGTGGAGGGGAGGGGGTGATGGCAGCAGTGGCACAATGGAATAATAGTGAAGGGACAGGAGCTGAGAGAAGGAGAGAAGGAACTGTGTTGCTGAGAGGACGAGAAAGGCAAGGAGGGGTATATTTAGGGTGGAGTGAATGAATGCTCACTTATTCATAAAGTAAATGACTTTTGGTTCCACTTCTGAGGACTGGCTTCAGCGAAGTGTTCTGAGGAATCTCTTTCCCCCTCGCTGTTTAGTAAACGGACATCCGAAAGGGAAATTGGCAACTGAGTGGAAAACAGATAATCTCTCCTGTGTGTTCATAAGCAGTTATGGGATAAAACTACTTGGCTTTACCATAAATGCAGGGCTGCTTCTAAAAATAGGGGCAACACGTTTAGCTTCTGTTCCCCTCCACCCATGTAATGTTTAGCAGAACATGTCGTGATACATCACAACAAACCTCAGTTCCCCATCGTCTGCCAGCTGTAGCTATTTATTTACTTCTGTTCATTTAAACCATCTTACCCTGTTCTTTATCTAAAAAAGGCTCCCGAAGCAGTTTTATTTTTAAAAAGAAAGTAGTAAGGCTGTATTTACCCTAAGCCTTACTGTCTAAAAGACATGACACACAAGGAAAAGGGGATAAGGAGGAAGAAGGAAAAAAGCAAACTTAGGAGCCAGTTCTTAAAGGTACAGTTCTTCTGAAGATCAGCTGGAATGGAGAGCATTCCCTTCTCTCCTTTGCCTTGTTATATGAAGTAGGGGCAGGAAGACACAGAATCCTCTGTTCATTGTGTCATGTAATAACTTATGTTTGATGGTAGAGAGGACGAAGAGGGAGCCAAATGCCCACTTGCTACTTGCAGAGCTCTTGCATCTTTAGGGTAATACCTGCTTTAACCGCTGAACAAACATGGACACTGGATTTTCCCTCAGCACCCTGGTGTGTGTCTGAGATAAGCCAACACAATGTTTCAGGTGAATACTAGTTTGTCCTAGTATCTCAACAAACTGTAAATACAACTTCTGGACTGGAAGGCGCAACACAGAAACAGTGTGCAAGAAAAACAATACAAGATCCAGGAAGCTGTCCTTGAGTTTGTAAAAGACAGATTTGATGTATGCGCAGTTCTGAATTTGCACTGTTGTACTGTAGATCGGACTGCAAAACAATGGCTGAAGCAGACATAGCAGATGGTAACAACATAAAGGCTTGGGATTTTCTACAGCATTTGTTGTCCTTTAAAATAAAGAGGCCTCTTGGGTTACAGTGAAGGGCCCCTGTTTCAAACTATAACAGGTCAACTGAGGACCATAGAAAAGATGGCAGACCTCTGCAATGTATCTTGCTTTGATATTTTGCCCTGCATCACCCACTCATATAATGAAGAATGAATTTGCACATTTCCGTACCCTTCAACCATCCCAATTTGAGTGGGCGTCCCAGAGGCACAGAAGCCATCCTGCAAATATGTACACCTGATTTGGCTGGAGAACTGTGCTGCAAAAGTTGGAGAAGTGTGGATTTTGAAGGATGGGTGTGTTTCAATTTCAATTTTATTTTGGAAAACACATATTTGGTAGGTTAGCTTTTAGATGTCAGCTGAACCGAATTTCTCTCCCGACTCAAGGCATGCTGGTCTGAAAACACAGGAAGGGTACAGCCATAGGCATATTTACTTGGAAGTGGGTCGACAGACTCAGCCAGCTGGACTTCTGAGTAAGTATGCAGCGTACAAGATTAGCATGCAAGACTTCCATTGTGCCCTGGTTTTGTAGCAAACCTGTATTCCTTCAGCCCTTCACAAGATCAGCAGTCTAAATCCTACACCCCAAAAGTGGGTGGGTGGAGCTCGCCATTGGTGCTGGTGATCTCACTACCGTTACTAAGCAAACTATGCTCAGTCTTAGCTGTCTAGGAACTGCTTGCTTCCCACACTTCTCACCCTGCCAAATGGCCAATTACAGCATGAGAGTTCATCATTTCCCCGAAGCCTGCCAGTACTTGCAAGAATCTGTTAAGCTGAGGATATTCAATATCTTTTGGGGAGGGAGGGGGAGATGGCATCCCTACTGGTCACCCTCACAGACACTTTAAGAACTGAATAGACTCCCATGTGCATGATCAGATTCAATGAAGTCATTCTGGAATCCCCTACATTTCTTCTTGGCTTCACAGCAAACCATTTCTCATATACCTGCCGGTTTTGTCCATGGAATTCTACTGAGCATGCTCAAGTGCTAAGGGGCACGCTCAGTAGTGGCAACTGCGAAGGCCTGTGCTCTTTGGGTGCCCACAACTGGAATCAGATTTCACAATACTATAGGAAACGTGTACAAGAGAAATCTAAATTAGCAAACAGAGGAGTAGACGGGAGGGGGCAGGGCTCTTGAGTGGGGGATGCAGTAATGTCCTGGCAGTGCACTGCACTGATTGTGATGGGGATGGTGTGGGGCAAGGGGGAGTCCAGAGGTGGGGGGAGTCCAGAGCAATGTCCTAGTTGACTACTTTCCATGTCTTCTTTTGCTGGTGCATATTATATGTCATAGGTGGCTGGCTTTAAGTAAATTGTGGGTGTGGATGTGTGAGGTGTTGGAATCTTGATATGAATTGACCAGATCCACACCTCCTAGAGACTCATGTGCAGATTGGACTCTATGTTCCCATCGGATTTTGCACATCTCCAAACGTTCTGGTGCATTTCTCAGCACACACCAAAAAATGCATTTTAAAATGCGTATTTTGAGAGAAAGTGTATTTTAAATGCCTTCTTACCTAAATTTAAATGTGAATGTTCATGTGAATTTTTTTTTAATGCCGATTAAGGCAAAAATGCGGTGAATTAGGTTGATTCTCCTATGTTTAGTTATGAAATCTGGTCATGTGTCTTTCACACCCTGTCTAGTTGGGCTCTTAGTCCCAGGTAAATGTGCATAAAATTGTAGCCTTGGCATTGCTTTTTTTTTTTACAGATTTCTAGGAAACAATATGTTGTAGGAACATAGCACCCAGAAGTGCTGGTCTGAGGAAGAGGAAAATTTCCTTCTTTTCCTTATGGTAATTCTTTCCTCCTAAAGCCTCTCTGAAGATAGACATGCTCAGACTCAAGAACAGATGCTCCAGATGGGATGCTCCAATCACACCTGAGTCTGGCCACTGAACAATGCCCACTTTCTTTCCCAGTGAACTTTGTGAAAGCAGAGGCGTGTGCTGCCTTGGCTTTGCAAAGGGAAGATTTATGAGGTGTTCCACTCCAGGGGTTGTTGGCAAATGTTAATTGCTTCTGCTCCAAGGATTTCTGAGTAAGGAAAAGGAGCGACTCTGAATTTTCTTTCTGAAAACCCTGTGTTTTGAAGTTCATTGCCCATAAATGGAGTATCATTTCATATCCTTGCTGGATATGTAGTAACTTTTGCTTGTGCTTTACAGTGCCACATCACTACAAACTTTCCCCCCTTTTTTCTTTTGCTGAATTTAAGCAGATACAGATATATACCCAGTTACTTAGAGGTAAAATGCAAGTGCTCAACCTTATGTAAGTGTGGTGCCTTCCTAGGGCATCTGTTGTCTTGTTACCTTCTTGCTTAGAAGAAGGGTTTCTCCTGGGAACTGCAAAAAGAGGTAGAAGAAATTATAGATTTACCTCAGACAGTGGTTTGGATATTCAAAATCTGGGGTCAAATTCACACGGAGATACAGCTGCAAGCTGTATTTAATATGAGATCCAGGCAAATTATTAAACCTACACATGAGTGCTCCCTTCCAGCGCTACAATTCTAAGACTGTTCTACTGCAGTTCCACATCACTCTACAAATCAATTTTTAAAACACGCACACAAAATGTACACTTTTAATGCATTTTACCCCGATAGAGGCATTTTTCTATGCATTTATTATAAGATACTCCTTTTCGTATCCATTTTTACCTAAAGTGTTTTGTAAGCACTTGGTGCATTTTTTGGGGCCCTGAACTATTGCGATATTCAGAGAAACATGAAAATGAAAGGATAATTGCATTATGATTTGTGTATTAGTCTAGGAAGTGCAGATCAATTCAGTTTGGTTAAAAAATATGGACCAATCAAAATCCCCAAGCAGCTCTATTCTTGGTTATTATTAGCACAAGGAATGGAACAGATAAATCTCCTTTTTAATATATTTGCATATTGCCAATGCGGTTTCAAAATATATATACTGGGTTAGGTAGTTTGGGCATTTTAAGCACAGCATTATCCTTCTAATGCTTGAGGGAGAGAGCAATAGGGCAGCTGTGTCAGGTGGATTGATTCTACCATGTGTTCCTGCCTATTCAGCACAGGTGCCTGCACAGAGCAAAGCCCCAGGAGAACCCCCCTCCCCTCCTGTTCTCCTGCCTTTGAGCTAGGCATTAAAGGTTGATTTAAAGGGTTCCACTCCAGTTGTCCTCCTCTGGTTCTATAACGAGTGGAGCCTTGTATTAACGAACTCAGATTATGCACTTGCTCTGGAATTCCTGCTGTTGAGTATCTCTGATTTCCTAGCCACATAGGCTGCCGAGAGCCGCAGTCGAGTTATTCCGCCCCCACAGCTCTGTGAAACTTTTGCGTTTATTGTTGTAGCCCACCAGCATTACAGATTAATTTCAGATAGCTGGGTTTGTACCTCTCTGATCAGCTCTCGCCTGGGCTCCCAGAGCAGAGGGAACATTCTTGGCCACTGGATCACAGTCAGCGTTGCACCTGTTCCTCTCCAGTGGCACCATGGGAGTTTAAGGCATAATAAAGGGATATAAATAATACCCTGACATTGCTTACACAATCCATTATGGTAGTGTGCACAGTCTGCAATGAGATCCATCAGCTGTTCCCTGGCCAACGCCTCATCACCTAGTCCTTTCAGTAGAGGCAACAGACAAGGCTTTAGGTTTACTGCATAGGAAGTAACGGACAACTATCCTGTCATGAATTCTCAATGCATCCAGCTTCTCAGTGATGAGCCCAAGCAGGAAGAATTCTGGTACAAGGAGGGCGAAACTACACATTACATTAAATGAACTAGCCTGGATAGGTCAGTTGGTTAGAGTGTGGTGCTGATTATGCCAAGGTTGCAGGTTTGATCCCCATATGGGACAGCGGCATATTCCTGCACTTCATATTCCTGCATTGCAGGGGTTGGACTAGATGACCCATACAGTTCTATGATTCTATGTATAACAGCTTTCGATTACAGCATTTGATGCAGCCACCCTGAGGTTGTCCAGAAGGAAATGTGACCCTTAGGCTGAAAAGGTTTCCCCATCCCTGCCCTATAGTACACCCTCACATCTAGAAAAGGGTGATAATAATACTGTAAGGACTACTTACAGTTACTTACATTGATAATGTATGTGAAGTGATATGAATACGAACACACTACATAAGTAATCGTAAAGAGCTAAGTGTTTATATTGATTCGTTGATCATAGGGCACTCTCAAGCAGGGTCTGTGCTGCTTGGGCAACTACAAAAGATGCAGCAATCACATTTGCAATTGATGCACTAACTGCAGGGGGGTCATAAAAGACATTTTTGTTACAGAATATTGCCATTTAGGTTCTGGGGAAATGTAATAACCAGCGCTGGATTTAGGGCAGTGTGAGCAGTTCCTCCTGTGTAAGACACCAAGCTGAGGGGCCGCAAAATACAAATACTGCTACTAATAAAACCCAGGGTGTTTTTCCCCCAGCCAGAACTTGCCAGAACTCAGTTCTGCCACCTCTCAGGTGGGTGCTATTTCCATTTTAAGAGAATAAAGGAGGTGTTCATGGTGAGTTCTGACACCTCTTTTTCTAGACAAAGAACACTAATAAAACTTATATTTATACAGGTACCAACTGAGAAAATCCATTAAAAACAACAGCTGTACCAAAAGGAATCATTGTGAAAATAGGAAATATTTAGGGGTTTGTGTGCCAAATTTTGCCCTTGCTCAGGGCACCATATTACCAAAGTCCGTCCCTGGTAGTGTGATCCTCTGCAACAAATGAGTGACAGCCTTGCACTTAAGTTTGCTAATTAAATTGACAAAAGGGAAAAATGGAATGGTCCCTGAGAGATTAGCATGAATTGCATTTGAGCTCCTGATATATATAGGGCTCTCTACTAAGGTGGGGAAGCATCACACTAACTGCTTACCGTGAAAAGTGGCAGCCCATTGGAAGCTGATGCCACGTTGATGGTTATCAAAGAGAGAGGGCTCCAAAACAAGGGATTGTAAGCTAGTCTTTCCCAGCTGCAAAACTGATTTAACCACCAGGAAGTAGGAAACACGAAAATGTGTCCAACATTAATTTCATTACTGAAAAGTACCAATAGACAAATGCTCAGTACTTCTTGATAAATAAACCAAATACCTGAGGATCCAGTGAAATTGCCAAACCACCAAATTAGTTGCATGGGCAGCAGGAAGTTGCTCCATTTACTTTAAATATTCCCTTACAAGAATTCCCTTACAAGAATAAATTTCTTGTGGCCAGATTTCTAACCCTATACTATAGGGTCAGATGCATTTTGAATGCTATTTAATTTGCCTAGAGTCCAGAGAGTTATTGCTTACTGGTTTATTATGCACTATTTTGTGCCACCAAGACGCTTTTTCCTAGCAGGATTGGCTCTGGCGGTGCAACTACACAGTCTTGACCTCTCTGCCACTTTGTTGTTGTTTTTTTATAAGATATTTATTGAGATTTTCAAAACGTTACAAAATAAAAATAAAGAAAGAATAAAATACAAAATAAAAATGGTTAACAAAGTAAACAAAGAGAGAAACAAACCACTTCCAACAATACGAATACAAATTCAAAATAAGAAAAACCCCCCCGAAAAAAACAAAAATACACGACAAACATTTAAAAACATTTAAAAACAAATTCATTATTCTCAGATCCTCAACTGTCATTACCTTCTTTCTTTGACCTCCTCCCTTTCTTTGTATCCTAGTTATTAATTATCCCAGCAAATCCTTTCCATATTTCATAATATTCTGTCGTTACATTACCTTAAACTGTTTTAATCTTATCTTTTTATAAAAAAACCTTGAAACTTAAAGCTTAAGTCTTATCCTTACCAACTTCTCATAACCATAATATTCTTTCATAATTCTTTAAGCATCTTTACTAAAGCCGAGTAGTTTCATTCCAACATTTTTTTAACATTCATCAATTTTATAAAACAGTCCTAATAGTAAAAAAAAAAGAAAAGAAATACAAACAGATCCAATCTTCATCCAGCGTCCCTTCCTCCTGGTCCCGGGTTTTGTCAGTCCTTATTATCCCATCAATCTAGCGCATTAATCTGGCAACCTTATATCCGAGGCCCTCAAGTCTCTTCCATGTCCCTTCCGCAGCTCTTCTTCATATTTGTAACTGTATTTTCCCTTGTCTCCTGCTCGTGGTAACTCCAGCTTGGCAATATTTTTGACCCTTCTCGACAGATCAGCCCCTTTTCCATATTCAACACTAAATTCCATGTGATGTTTAAAAACATGTTTCAAAAACCCTCCAAAATTAAGAGCCCCCACAATCCCAAACATCTCACGGCCCATTGCCAGATTTGAAAAGTCCAAACATCCCAGCATAGGGGGGTCAATCCAGCCCCCCATTTCCAAGCCAAACCAAACTTTTTCTTTCCAAATCTGGCTTTTTCCAAGTTCATTTGTCAAATCCGAAAGCTCATATTCCTGTTGGGCCTGTTCTGTCAGGACGCACTCCTGATTTAATTCCTGGGTGGGCTCCACATATTTTCCCACTGTCTGTTCAAAATTTCCCACTGCCTGTTCAAAATTTCTAGTCGAAGTCGCCATCAAATTCATCTTCTCATGTAACTGTTCCAGTAGGGCATTTGTTTTATATAAAGCACACAACAGAGCTTCTGAATACATTGTCCTGCAAGGTCAAATGTCTATTCCCACGATTGTAATCTATAACAGCTGCCGGCTCCCTGGAATTAGTTACAGTTTCACAGTCTCCCTCTAGGGGGAAAACTTCTATTTGTTCTTGCAACAAAGTTTTCCTTTTTGAGATATTTTGTCAATATTTGTTCCTTTAAAATGCGAAAGGAAACAGTGGAATCACTATGTTTCTCTTCTTTAGCTATCTGTCAAAAACGTTTGTCTCTGGTCAATGAGCTTCAAACGTCAGTCCTGACACCCCACTCCAGGGTCAGGACGGTGGAAAGTTACTTTACTTTAAACTCACTTTAAACAGTCCAAAAAAGATCCCCCTTCTTCTCCTGCTGTCGAAGGGGGGTTCCACAATTTTAAATGATGAAATCCAATCCTTTAAAGGCGATTTTCTAAGCTCTAGTTTACGTTGTCTTTGCTTTATTCTGTCTACAAAAGAACGGAAGGCTGACTTCCTGTTTAGACCTTCCCGTTCAGTACCAAATTGAAAATAAATTTTTAAATCCAATTCCTTTCTGCTCGCAAGTCCTTATTTAAGGTCCAGTTGTTCAAAGTTTAAGTACTCACGGGTGCTTATTTTAGAGTCCAAATTGTCCCAGGAAAAAGGCAGCGCTCTCCGGCAACGGCTATGCGGCTTCGCTCCACGGAAATAGCAGTTGACTCACAGCACCGCGCCACTTCCCCCTCTTCACTTCGGAGCCCATTAATGGGTTCCTTTGCAAGTTGGGGGGGCGCTAAAGGTGCCCGCCGAGTCCCATGGTCACAGGCTTCATCCGCCTGTGATTTTTAAAAGGGTCCCCGCTTCGCCGTAGCGGAGAAGACCCGTTTCACGCGGAGCTAAGTCCCTCCTGTTCAGAGGGAGTCCGCCATTGCCGATGGCGCCACCCCGGAAGTCGACCTCTCTGCCACTTTGGGCTTTCCCCTCTCCGTCCTAGTAAGTGGCAGCAACACAGCTGCCAGGATGCTAACATTGCAGCTCCACCCCACCAGATAAGCTGCTTCTGGTTTTGTAAGGTCTGCTGTTACCAGATCTGCCCATGTGAACCCCTATCTCTTTACTAGAGACCATTGCATGCTGCAGAGAGTATTTTCTCGCTGAGCTAACTAACAAACGGCAGCAAGGCAACCTTCCAGAATAGTTTTGACTCCTCACATCATTACGGAGCAGCAAAATGACTCCAACTAGAATGTATGAGCAAACAGACACATCTTTCCCCCATCTTTTACACTAAGAGGGCAAAACATGCGTGGTGAGCAGCTGCACAGAACAGGCACTTGGTCATCAAAGTCTGCTTCTGTGCATGATTTTGTGATTATATGATGTATGTATGTAGTCATTTCAAGGGGCTACCATATACCTCGAGATTATGGTTTGGATCTTAATGTAACTTAAGGAAGCTCACAGAAAAGAAGCTTCAGGCCTCCTCCTCCCCCTGCACCCAAAGCATGAGATTTATTCCCTTTGTTTCCAATGTGTGTGTGTGGGGGGGGGACATGTGCTAGTCATAAGGCTGGCTTTGGTAGCATGTTGTGGGCCTGGGAGAACAATGAGTATAAAGGATCCATTTTTCCCCAGGATCTGCCACTGGTATGCTCCTTTTTGCCTTTACTAACATTGGAGCACTGAGATCAGTAAGGTAAGGGCTGCAGAGGTTTCCACAGCAACAGGGAGGGAGTTCACAAAGTTGGGTCTCAGTCTCTGAATCATCCCAGGGATGATAGGATTGCAGCCTTAAGGAAGACCACAGAAAGAAAGTTCCATAATCCATTCTCTCCTCGGCAATCCTCAGACACCCCACATTATTCAAGAGGGCCCCCATCCCTACCATTCAGGCTTGGGGGGTGCATGGATAGATGTCGGGGGTGGGGAAAGGAGGAAGTGGGAAACTTTGCTTCCATGACCATTCTTATCCTATGTGATATATCCCTGAGCCTTTGACACTCAACACTCATTATTTGGGAGAGAGTTCCCTTTCAGACATTAAAATCTGATCTCTGTTTCCTCCCCTTCCCCAATCTTTTTTCTTAAGTTTTACATTGCAAATTAAAATTCCAACGTTAAACATCAACATCATCACTTAGTATTCCCTGAATCCTTCAACTCCCCTCTGTCCTTCCATGGTTACAATTGTCATCTTTTTTCAATTGCTTCTCTTATTTTTTTCCTTATTACAAGCATTACTCAAATCCTGCCAAAGTTTTTAGCTGTTTACATTATAAATTTTTCCCATTCCTTCTTGAAGTTCTCCTCTTCCTGGTTTCTGATTTTCCTAGTCAGTTTCGCCATTTCGGCATAGTCCATCATCTTCATCAACCATTCATCTCTGGTCGGGACTTTGTCTTCTTTTCATCTCTGGGCCAGTAGCATCCGCGCTACTGTCATTGCATACATAAATAATTGTTTCTGCTCCTTTGGTATCTTTGCACCTAAAATTCCAAATAAAAAAGCCTCTGGTTTTTTTTTACAAATGTTATTTTAAACATTCCCCCCCCCAACTCATTATAAATCATTTCTCAGAATGCTTTTGTTATCTTGCACATCCATCACATGTGGTAGAATGTGCATCTGATCTTTGTTTCCTAATGCTAGAAGTGTATGACTTGACCTAAATATTTTGATTCTCTTATAAAGCCTGCTAGTCATAGAGGTAATGCTGTACACAGATGTATACTACTGATGTCTCTCCTTTTCTATGAATGCCGCAGAAATTGACAGAAAATTGAACACTGCATTCAGAATCTGATGTCATACTTCGAAAAGGAATTACAAAATTTGCAAGTTTCAAACTGGGGAAAACTGGTTCCCCCCGCCCCAGCCATAGTTGCTTTCCTAGCCTCAAAAGGGTGTATTATACAATATAAGCATTAACTCTTGCAGACTCAGAACCAGCTAGTTTAATCTAGGGAGCATTAAAGACAGCACATGACCCAAAGCCCAACAGGTGGCAAGAGTTAGTCTCTAACAGTTGTTTGATGATCTAATGTCAAACTCATTGGTTGCATTATCCCACATCCTGAGAGCAAACAGGTGACCACATCTCCCAAACCACAACTGGTTAGCAATTTCAAAGAGAGAAGTCATGAAACTGACTGACTAACAGGATACGGTACTTGGCCTACCCTGTATGGACAATCCCCGGTAGATTGATGCCATGACACTCTTGCAGGCAATGTACAGAAGAGTGAAATCTTGCTCCTTGAGCACTGAGCAGTGAAGACTTCCATCTCTCGCATGTGGCTGCATTTAATCAAACATCTTTCACCAGCACCACATTTATGAGGTTTAAACAAAAGCACCGGGGCTCCTTAGCTGGTTATTGGTCCTGCATAGCTAAGATGGTTAGGCGCCAGAAAGATATGGGAGGCAACTCCCAAGAGATGCAGAATCTCAGTACATGGTGTTTACCTTCATTTCCAGGCACTTAATATACACTGATGTGCCTTTGAATTGCTTGTCATCAGGTTGTCTTTGGCATTTGGATTCCCCTGCCCTCTTTTTAGTCCCTGGATGGGAAGTTCTCTATGTAAAACAAGGCGTTCTTCCCCCTAATTAAAACCTGTGATGCAATTCTGAGTGGCAAGTGAGTTTTAAATTATTTATAAAACAAGGCAGATCTTAAAAGGGACATTGTTAGGAAACTGTATGCTAATATACGTTACTTCTGGAAATATCCTTTGCTGGATGGAAACATGAAAGATCAAGGACTTCAGCTAATGCTTGTCGTCTGCCGTCTAAAAGTCTGTAAAGCTGCTGGGATTCCACTGGTACCAACGGCGCCTAAGGACTCTACTAATATTTTTGTTAACCAGGAGTAATGGTGGCAAAGTCACCTTTTATTAGGTTTTTGGATTAGGGAAAGTGGAGCTATGGCTCACTTCTGAACATGGAGCTACTTTTGGTCTTTTGGGTTTGGCTTTTGCTGCTCAACTCCCCATGGGACTCTTGATCCGCTAAGATCCTGATTGCATTACCTGGGTAGCCTGGCTATTCTTTTGTGATGGTTAATACTTTAGTTCCTGAATCCAGGTCACAGGCTCACCCTATTCATACACAAATGTGCCCTGAAGTCAGGATTTGTAAGCGAAAAGAAGGCTTTTGCCATTTGCCTCCCTTACTGCAGTGGAATATTTGAAGTCATTGAAAGAGTCAAAATGGCTTCAGGATTGCTTTCCTGTACTATTTCAAACACATGGTTTATATATTTAGATGTGTGTGCATTTATGAATATTTATTCTATATTTGAGACCTCAGAATTCTTATAACAGCAGAAACATCTTTACTTGGATCTGTCTTGATATTATCATCATTTCCGGAGTTGGGGGTTGGGCGGGGAGATGGAGACGCCATATAAATGAATGACATCCCTTGAACACAATGGGCTCTGTTACTGTTTCGCTTTATTATAGAATTTCATTTTGAAGTTCCTTCCTTTCTCTTCCAGCTTGTTTCTTTATGTCCACTGAGCTTCAAGCTCTGTGTGAAAGTCTGGGGAAAGAAAATGACAAATCGATAGGAGGTGTGCTCATTTCAGACCATTAGCGGAAAGTGGCAAATACGGTAATTATGCAGGGCCAGGGCGGGAGAGTGCTAGAGTCCTGTCTAGTCAAATTGCGTGGGATCAATTCCAATCTGTTACCTCCGAGGATGTGGACAGGCTGCTTGGACGAGTGAAACCAACCACCTGTCTCCTTGATCCTTGCACATCCTGGCTTATAAAAGCTAGCCGGGAAGGGCTGGGCGATGGGCTTCGTGGGGTGGTGAATGCTTCCCTCCATGAGGGAACCTTCCTAGACCCGCTGAAAGAGGCGGTTATTAAACCGTTTCTTAAAAAACCATCTTTAGATGCTGCCACGATGGTCAACTATCGCCCAGTCTCAAATCTTCCATTCTTGGGCAAGGTGATTGAGCGAGTGGTTGCTGAACAACTCCAGGCACGCCTGGAAGAAGCGGACCATTTGGATCCCTTCCAGTCGGGATTCAGGCCTCATCACGGGACTGAAACTGCCTTGGTCGCACTGGTTGATGATCTCCGGCGGGCTAGGGACAAAGGTGAGAGCTGTTTCCTAGTTCTGCTGGATCTCTCAGCGGCGTTTGATACCATCGACCATAACATCCTTCTGGACCGTCTTGAGGGGCTGGGAGCTGGGGGCAATGTCATACAGTGGTTCCGCTCCTTCCTCCTGGGCCGTGTTCAGAAAGTGGTGGTGGGGGATGAGTGTTCAGACCCCTGGGCTCTCACTTGTGGGGTGCCTCAGGGTTCTGTCCTCTCCCCCATGCTTTTCAACATCTACATGCAGCCACTGGGAGAGATCATCAGGGGGTTTGGGCTGGGTGTTCATCAGTATGCGGATGATACCCAGCTCTACCTCTCTTTCAAATCAGAACCAGTGAAGGCGGTGACGGTCCTGTGTGAGTGTCTGGAGGCGGTTGGAGGATGGATGGCGGCTAACAGATTGAGATTGAATCCTGACAAGACAGAAGTACTGTTTCTTGTACTGAGAGCCAGTGTGGTGTAGTGGTTAAGAGCGGTAGTCTCGTAATCTGGGAAACCGGGTTCGCGTCTCCGCTCCTCCACCTGCAGCTGCTGGGTGACCTTGGGCCAGTCATACTTCTTTGAAGTCTCTCAGCCCAACTCACCTCACAGAGTGTTTGTTGTGGGGGAGGAAGGGAAAGGAGATTGTTAGCCGCTTTGAGACTCCTTAAAGGGAGTGAAAGGCGGGATATCAAATCCAAAACTCTTCTTCTTCTCTTCTCTTTCTTGGGGACAGGAGGCGGGCAGGTGTGGAGGATTCCCTGGTCCTGAATGGGGTAACTGTGCCCCTGAAGGACCAGGTGCGCAGCCTGGGAGTCATTTTGGACTCACAGCTGTCCATGGAGGCACAGGTTAAATCCGTGTCCAGGGCAGCTGTGTACCAGCTCCATCTGGTACGCAGGCTGAGACCCTATCTGCCTGCGGACTGCCTCGCCAGAGTGGTGCATGCTCTGGTTATCTCCCGCTTGGACTACTGCAATGCGCTCTACGTGGGGCTACCTTTGAAGGTGACCCGGAAACTACAACTAATCCAGAATGCGGCAGCCAGACTGGTGACTGGGAGCGGCCGCCGAGACCATATAACACCAGTCTTGAAAGACCTACATTGGCTCCCAGTACGTTTCTGAGCACAATTCAAAGTGTTGGTGCTGACCTTTAAAGCCCTAAACGGCCTCGGTCCAGTATACCTGAAGGAACGTCTCCACCCCCATTGTTCTACCCGGACACTGAGGTCCAGCACCAAGGGCCTTCTGGCGGTTCCCTCACTGCGAGAAGCCAAGTTACAGGGAACCAGGCAGAGGGCCTTCTTGGTAGTGGGACCCGCCCTGTGGAACGCCCTCCCTCCAGATGTCAAAGAGAACAACAACTACCAGACTTTTAGAAGACATCTGAAGGCAGCCCTGTTTAGGGAAGCTTTTAATGTTTGATGTATCACAGTATTTTAATATTCTTTTGGAAGCCGCCCAGAGTGGCTGGGAAGGCCCAGCCAGATGGGCGGGGTATAAATAATAAATTATTATTATTATTATTATTATTATTATTTATTTATGGCTTCAAGTAAGATTAGAAAGAGAGAGAGAGAGACAGTATTGCAATAAGTTGCACAAGAGATCCAGAGGTCTAACGCAGGCATAGGCAAACTTGGCCCTCCAGATGTTTTGGGACTACATCATCCCTAGCTAACAGGACCGGTGGTCAGGGATGATGGGAATTGTAGTCCCAAAACATCTGGAGGGCCGAGTTTGCCTATGCCTGATCTAACAGAAGTTAAGCTAGGTTAGAACTAGCAGATAATATTTATGAAGGCTGACGCCCTTTCTTCAAATCACTGATCCCTTGTTTTATGTAATTGCCGTATGCTGTAGGTTATGATTTGCAGTGTGGCAAATTATAATGGTGAAATTGTTATGGCCTTTGGCCAATAAACTTTTGATTGATTGGGGTCTGTATTTTTCAAGAAAAGATTTTGCATGGTGTTATGTTAGAGACGTTTCATAGCAGTCTATAAAAGTTCTTAAATAAATAACATTTAAAATGTGCTTTATAAGAAAGCAAAAGAGAGAAGTTAGCATCTCTAGTAGAAGAAACATTTGGTATGTTTACTCTAGAGTGGAGTTAGTCCTGCCAACATTTCAGGTGGCAGAAGGTTATTACCAATAAAAGAAGACTGAATATTGCAAGACAGTTCCAGCAGCCTAGCTTGGGTGTCCTGTCTAGGATGGGGGCAGATTTTCTGTACCTCAGAACGCATCCCTAAATGCAACCATCTTACTTCATCCCATAGAGTTCAGAGCTGATAGCCATTAAGATCTGAGACGGCATTGCTGCTACCCTGGGTGCCATTACTCAGTAATGCTAGTGCAGCAAGACAAAGAAAGTGTTGTGTGGCTTGTTGTTATTATTTTGTATACATGATTCAACTGAAGCTTGTTGAACATGAGGAGGGCCTGACAGCGAATTCCAGTCCACATGTCACATAGTTCTCATAAGGATACTCCGCATGTGCGCTGAAGACAAGAGAAAAATAAGCAGCCAGATCAGATGCAATGTGCAAGCTGGCTTGGCCACTATTTCACAAACGCACTGAGAGGTGCCCTCCTGTTTTCTTCAGCAGAGCATACGCGATAGGATCTGCCCACCAATCTTCAGAAAGAGGGCTCCACTTAAGATCATTCACTCCATCTTTTTTACCTGGTGTTTCCACTTCCTATAAGAAGGCAATTCTTAGTGAGAAGAAAGGCGGCTTTTGCTTCACCCTATGCTTCTCATGCTTGGGGGGAAGATCTCAGCAGTGGCTGCTGTGTGCTTTTCAATCCCAAGCCAAAACTTATGACCCCCAGCTTTGTTTTGTCTGATTTCCATCTTGTCACTTCTCCTGCTTTATTACTTCTGCTGTGTTTTTATTCATTTCTCTTATTTTACAAGCAGGTCCCTGAAATGCTTTCTCTGGCTATGTCCTTCCTGCAGTCCTGAAGAATCAGTTACCAAAATCCCAACTGGACTTCCTGCCAAATTGCTCCAAGTAGCAAAAAGCTGCTCCTTCCCCCACTTTTTCTTCTTCTTCTTCTTCCCCCGCTTCATGTGCCTTGTAGGCATCTCTGCTTTTCCTCCCTTTCCACAGATGTTTTGCATTACCGCATAGTCGCATACAGGAAAGCAGGGGACTGTGGAATATTTTGCTAGATTAAGTAATGCAGGTCAGACCTGAATTTGTGTAGGAGACAGATAAACTTATAAAAGACTTGCTTGTTGAAGTCTTGATTTTGTGGGCTTCAAAGCAGCTGCGGGCTGATTTTTTAAAAAATGGAGGATGAAGGCTGACATTTGGACAAGCAGCAAAGCTAAGACTTTGCTGCCCTTATTCTCCTTCACCCACACTAATTCAGAAGGGCTCCAGGCCTCTGCATGCATTGAGGGTTGCCAACCATTCAGAAAAAAGACTCAGCCTAATGTTTTCTTTTTAATCTCCGGGTCCAGGGATACAGACAGATAGAGAGAAAGAGAGGCAAAAATGTTCCTCTTTAATCAGGACTTTGGCTGATTGACTTTTAAATATGTTGGAGGAAGTGGGGGGGATTATTGGTTTGTTGTGAGCTGCCCTGAAATCTGCGGATGAAAGGCAATATACAAATTTGTTCCTTAGCCACAGTCATAGTTCATAGCTCAAAGGACTGTAACAGGATAAGGAGGTCAGCATTTCAAACTCCTGCAAGGATGTGTGCTGCCAATTGTCTGCTTCTGTTACTAGTGTTCTGCTGAGGTGCGAACGATGCGCGGGAAGTGGGAAGCCTTGAGGAAAGGGTTAATGATCCCTTGCCACAGCACCACTACTGCAATCACATTTGCAACTCTCCAAAGCGGCAATGTACAATGAAGGAAACGCCAGCAGATCAATCATGGATGTCTACTGATGCCATGTGCAGTTGGCGTCTCGGTATGCAGAAGCTGGCCTTACCAGGGTTGTCTGTGATGGACAGCAGGGAGAGTGCAGTTTCTCCTTCTGGGCTGGTCTAGTCTGGCAAAAGTCCAAGGCAGTGTGATGCAAGTCACTTCTGTCAATATACAACATTCCAGTATATGCTTTGTGTTATTCCGAGACAGTAGTTCAGCATTTTCACTCAGGGTTTTACGTTTATGTAGGGGACCAGAAGTGTGCCCCTGGGCTCAGAAAGGTGGCTGAAGTGAAGGCCACTTAAGAATATGTGCATTCCCTGCTTTACAACATGCAAATTCACACACAAAAATGTCCATGACGTCCTGCCCCAGCAGACCAAAATATCTCCAGAAGGCTGCCGTGTCCATTAAAGTGTTAAAAATGAGGATATATAGCAGGCAAAAATCTCTGTTTCAGACTTTTCATGAACATATATAATCTAAATAAGAAGCAATCCTCCCTTCAAAGGTTTCAGGATATTTATTTTTAGGAATTCCAGAGCGTTCATAAATTGAGCTCTTTGTCTGAGCCCCTCAGAGGAATACATTACCTTATTGAGAAATAATGTCTGGGGGTTCATTTCACAGGGCTTACCTCTGGACTCCGTGATGGAGAAACAGCAGATTTCAATTCCCATGCCCCTTCTCTGGTGCAACTTGTACCGTAGCTGTAAAGCAACCTCCAACCACAGCAACCTGGAAAGAGGTGAAGGAAAGAATGAGCATTTAAGCCAAGAAAAGGAAATGGAAAAAATTTATGTAGATAAGATCTCCCACCTTTTTGTAAAACATAATGGCATGAACTTACAAGTTCAAAAAAATAATATCTAACATGGGATGGCGCCCCACAATAACCCTTCATCCCAACTCTTATCTGTAGGATAATCTGCACTTAGGTCTATTTGTCTACGCTCCTCATAGGTTTTGAGCTTAGTGGGTGTGCCTTGGCTGTTGGATATATCCTCACTGGGCTCAGTTTCATTATGTCAACCCTCCCATTTCCATATTTATTTATTTATAGCAGGAGTAGCCAACTGCTACCCTCCAGAGGTTGTTGGACTCCCATCATTCCTAAACACTGGCCATGCTAGATGAAGCTGATTTGATATCCCTGCAACAACAGCAGCAAGGATACTTCTCGCAAAGCACTGGAAAACTCAAGATCTACCCACACTGGAAGAATGGCAGATGCAACTGATAGACTATATGGAACTGGCCGAGATGACTGGCAGAATTCGTGACCTGGGAGAAGAGAAGATGGAGGAGGATTGGAAGAAATTTAAGAATTATTTACAAAAGCATTGTAATTTGAGTGAATGTTAAGCAGGATGCTAGATCATAAATAATTGAGCACCACTAACCTAGATGATTTAAGATAATAAGTGAGACTGAGAAAATATAAACTCTTTTGAGAATTATAAGATTATAAATACATAAATGAGATATAAGAATGCAAATAAGATAATAAATTGCTGGTAAAAAGTTATAATGATGAAAGTGGGAGCGGGAGATGTGAGGAAGTCTAAAGAAAATGTGAAATTATGTTAAGATATTTGTTATACTGTTTATTATGTTCAATTTTATTGTAAACCCCAATAAATATTTAAAAAAAAGAAAAAAAAAGAAGCTGATTTGATATCCCGCTTTATCACTACCCGAAGGAGTCTCAAAGCGGCTAACAGTCTCCTTTCCCTTCCTCCCCCACAACAAACACCCTGTGAGATGAGTGGGGCTGAGAGACTTCAAAGAAGTGTGACTAGCCCAAGGTCACCCAGCAGCTGCATGTGGAGGAGTGGAGACGCGAACCCGGTTCCCCAGATTACAAATCTACCACTCTTAACCACTACACCACACTGGCTCTCCAGAGAAGCCACACTCAGGGAAATTGTCTCTCTAAACTAGGTCCTAACAAATTACCTGGGAGTAAGTCCCAGTGAACGGAGAGGGACTTACTTCTGAGTCGATATGTATTGGATTGCACTGCCTGATTATGTATTAAAATACAGATTAAAATATCCTCTAAATTCATATTTTGAAGAGGAATTATCGTCACAGAAATGGAAGAGAATTATGAGTAAAAAATGTGAAAACAACACAGATCGGAAATTGAGAGATTCATAATGATAGTTCACAGCTCTACACATTAATCCTGCTCACTCTGAATAAAAATTGCCACAAAATGTCACTAAAAATTAAATGTTGGGGCAAATATGGAGGTTCCTCCTCAAACTAAATGTCTAAGGAATTTACAGGAAAGCAAAAAGTTTTCAGGAATGACGAATGACATTTCTCATGGGGTATCATAACATTTGGCACAGCGTTTCACCTAAAGTGAAAATTTGAGATAAATTTTGCAGTTCCTGCTAAGGAGAAACATCCAATGGTTTATCTATCTTTTGCAAAACAAAAGAAGTTTAGATAAAACTGCAGAAATTTCTCAGGGGGCGTTACATGCACATCCCTATTCTGACATTTTGTATACTGATGATGCAATTAATTAAAGGAGGCACAAGGTCTAAGTGTTGAAAGTCGGCCAAAACCCTTCATTTACAAATTAAACAGGTTCTGTATATAGACCTCCAGAGGAGAATTGCTATTGGACTAACCTTTTGTGCAGCCAAATCCAAGGGGGGAAATGGCCTCTTCTTGTTCCATCTCTCTAGGCTGCTTATATAGTTGACAAAGTGGCAAATGGTTAAGACACGGAGTTCTCTCACCTGAACCCCTCCTGTGCTGCTCTCTGTTTTAAAAGCATTTCAGGCAATGGCTGAAAAGGTGTCAGTCAGCTTAGCTTCTATATGAAAATCTATACTGGCCATTCACCTCTGGAGCAGCAGATCCAACTCATTGTAAAGGTCTTGAGTACTACAACTGTGCTGACACCAGGATCATTCACATTAATAATATTTCCAAATGGGCCCCAAATCTGGCAACACCTAGCCATTATTAAAAGTCTCTGGACTGAGCAACTACAAGGTGTGAACTTGTGAATTCCAGCTTGATTGTAGGAAAGGGGGCAAGGTCAACAACAGGCTTGTGAAGAGGAAGGTGGGTGAGTAGCTGCTTTTCCAAGACTGCAGAAACCTCTAGTCAGCCATGTTTATGATATATATGCAGTATAATTACCTCAGAACCAGGATTCAGAAACTTTCCTGTTATATCATAAGGAACCTTAAAGTGGTCCCACCACCTCCAAGTTCTAATATTCTCCTGAAAATTAGCAATATTGAGGTCAGAGCCAGACTGCAAAAAAGAACCCTAAAAACAGGAGCAGATGCATGGTGACTGGACAGAGGAAATTGCAGTGTAGAGTCTAAAGAGCATGTAGGTCTTATTTCACATCAGAATTCATGTCACACAGCTGCATGAGTAATAGCTTGGGAAGACTATTCATATTAATCTGTATTTTACCCATGCACCTCTCTCAGAATTTACCCATTACCACCTGCAGACAAGGTTAAATATTAAATATATTTTCCTTCACCTCTAAGGACACATAAGACCATAATTGTTGTCTTGCTGAATCTCACTAGGATCCACCTAACTCAGCATTCTGTTTTCATTCCAACACTGCCAAACCATATGCTTTCATACACTCACAGTTGGGACATGGAGGTGATGACCACTGAGTGGTGAGATGTTGTTTTCAATGAGTTATTGTCCAGAACCCAATATATTTTTCTTGGGTAGACAAAGGAAGTTTAGACTCAATTAGTGTGTGTGTATTTTTATTTTTTATTTTAATCCCAAATGCATTACTCTTTTACTGCATTACATCTACTCTTACGCCCGGTTTGTAGAGATCTATTTGCAGCTCTTTACAGTCTGCTTGAGATTTCTGCAAAGTAAATAACACGGCTATTGGTTCACTCACTTCCTTCCTTCCATTAAGAAAACTGTCTAGTTATCCCCACCTTCTGTTTCCTGATTTTTATCAGTTACTCATCCTTAAGAGGACTTCTTATCTGGATTACTACTATTTATACATAACCAGCTGATATTTACCTATTGGCAAGAAGAAGAGTTTGGACTTGATATCCCACCTTTCACTCCCCTTAAGGAGTCTCAAAGCGGCTAACAATCTCCTTTCCCTTCCTCCCCCACAACAAACACTCCGTGAGGTGAGTGAGGCTGAGAGACTTCAGAGAAGTGTGACTAGCCCAAGGTCACCCAGCAGCTGCATGTGGAGGAGCGGAGATGCAAACCTGGTTCGCCAGATTACGAGTCCACTGCTCTTAACCACTACACCACGCTGGCAAAAGGAACATGAAATCATTAGTAAGGTGGCTTTGCTGTTCTGAAGGCTAGTACAGTATAATATTATTAAACTGGTTTTAACATGGCTATTGCCATCTAGTAGACTTTCCCCATTTGACATGACCGATTAGGGGGCAAAACATGCAGTATAGGTTTTATAGCATTAAAGAATATTGAATTAAGTAATACTATCGGAAAGAGAATTTGCTTATTTCCATGCATTGAGACATGACCTTGCACACCTAAACATATATTTCTGCTTATAACAAAAGAATGCTACCTGTGGTCAATCAAATCATAATGTGGCACAAGCAGATAGCGGATTGTTAAGCTATGGCACTCACTCCCACAATTTCGTGGAGAATTGGGCTATCAATGACTACTAGCCATGATGGCGGGGCTCTCCCTCCACAGTTGGAGGAGGTAATGCTTCTGAATATAAGTTGCTGGAAGCCACAGTAGCTATTGTGCTTGGGTCCAACAGGCATCTGGTTGGTCACTGTGAGAAGAAGGTTGCTAGATAATATGGGTTATTGGCCTGATCCAGCAGATTCTTCTTATGTTCTTATGGTATAGGTTTCAGTTTCCTCAATGCCAGAGGTAGCTGAGGTAAAAAGAGCAAGTCTAATAGGATATATACACCAATCTCAAGAACAATGAACTTTTTCATTTCCTGCAGGAGAAAGAATTTCCAACCAATTAGACCTGTAGGAAACAATTTTCCACCCTCCTAATACAATTATGAAACTGAGCAATGATGTTCTCCTTCGCTGAAATCCCATCCTCATTTGTGGCTATTCCACTTGTAAGAAAGGGGATCAAGGATACCTGGATTTATGCTTGATAATGCAAACAAATGAATTTCTTGCCCCAACTACTTCTCATATGAATCTGAACCACAGTTTTATATGAGGATATATAATCTATAATATAACTAGCAACATGAAATACAGAGGTATGGATTAACTGAGAAAGCCTTGCAAAACCTTTTATAGCTTTCAGTTCTGAAGGACTCCCCCCACCCCATACCAAAGTTTCAATGCTTTTTGAATTTCAAACAAATCCTGATCAGGAAACTCAGCCAAAATGTCTGGGTTTTGCTGTACTGAGCGAAGGCTTGAAGCTGCTCATGATTTCAACCCTCCAAACAATAAACTGAAATATAAATTATAAATTGGCTCAGCTTCATTTGAAACTCAGCCCAGCCTTCCATGAAATTCAGCCCAGCTTTGCCAGAAGGCATAATTTGAAAGTGAGTTGGTCTGGGTGTCAGAGATGGGGTGGAAGACACTTGGAAACTTCCTAAGTTGCAACATGGGGAGCATTTGTTTGAAAATTCTGGAAAAAGAATAAAGCAGCCTTCACCAAGATTGGTGCCCTCAATATTTTTGGACTACAGTTCCCATCATCCCCAGCCAGCATGGTCAATGGTCAGAAATGATGGAAGTTGTAGTTCCACATTTGGAATGCTACAGGCTCCCCTTCCTTGATCTAGAGTTTAGATTTTAGTTAAATACACACAGTTAGCAATGCTAGACATGCTCAGATTGTGAAGCCAATCCTCAAGATTAAAAAGCTAAATGATCTTCTCCTGGGATGCACGGAGGAGTGCCGGTTTTCTATTATTGAGTCTGGGTCTGGTAATCCCATTCGTATCCTCAGTTTTAAAAAACAACAAAAAACAAAAAACCAGCCCTGCAGAGCACCTGCAGCTGCCTCCTCCTTCCTATTGGTCAAAGTAAATTTCAGCACCTTGGGGCTGTTGTTCATAAGATTTAGGAGGCTAGGGCTTTGCTTACCTGAATCTTGCTCACAAGTATTCTAGCAGGGTATCTGAACACCCGGGACATCCCTATGACTATCACTGGGAGTAAAGAAATTAATATTTAAAAGCTTACACACATACAGCTGCTAGTTGCAGTGATTACTGTCATTAGCTTTTTGGCTGTTTGGGGATACAGTGGTACCTTGGTTTAAGAACAGCTTAGTTTATGAACAACTTGGATTAAGAACGCTGCAAACCCGGAAGTAGGTGTTTTGGTTTATGAACTTTGCCTTGGAAGCAGAACATGTTCCGGTTTCTGTTGGGTGTGTTCAATTTGTAAATTGAGTCCCCCACTGCTATGGGAAAGCACACCTTGGTTTAAAGAACGCTTTGGTTTAAGAACGGACTTCTGGAACAGATTAAGTTCGTAAACCAAGGTACCACTGTATTACTTGACCTGTTTGTGTGCTTTATGTTTAATATTCTAGATGCATTTTATATGACTTGTTAATGATTGATCAACAATAATGATTAATTAGTAGATTGTTAATTTAGCATTGCAAATAGTTTTATGATTTTAATCATGTAGCATGGTTATTATAGTATTTCTTTGGCCTGTTATTCTGCTGTAAACTACTCTGAGCACAAATTTGTAGAAAATGTGTTATATAAATAAAATAATGGTGAATATAATAATCCAACCTCAAATCTTTCAGTAACTTGTCAGCTGAACAAATAACCAACACTCAGTGTCTTGCTTTACATTCTAAGCTGGAAGGCAATTCAATTTGCATCCCTGTTTTCTGAAAGTAACAAAGAACTTTGGTGACATGTAAACTGAAGGGTGTGTGGTTGTGTACATGTGCAGTGTTGTCCATCACAGAGGGTGATGGGAAATTGGAGATGGCTTTTAAATATGCACATAGTACTCATTAATATGTATGTTCACTGAATATGCTTGGAGAAAGGGAGAACTGTGTCTCATGCATGTACAGGGTTGTGCTTGAATGTGTCTTTGGAATCTGTCCATTGATTAGTAGCACACTTTGCTAGGAATTACCTAGCGAAAGTCCCCTCTGGCAGGCAAAGAAAGGCAAAGTAATGGAGTTTTAAGCAAGAGGCAAGTCTGAGGCAAGAGAAAGTGCAGACATCTCTAGGAAATAAAGACCATTCAGCACATGTACAAATCCCTATCTTCAGCTTTGAAAGCTAAGCATCTCTGTTGTTGCACGGCTGAGTAACTAGGCTTTGAAATATGTTATAAACTGAAAGCAACTGACTGACATTTTCAAGATGTCAGAAAATTAGGAAAGCTGGACAGAAGCACTAGGCCAAGAAAGAGACAGGGAAAATAAAGAAAGAAGTGCATTTTGTGCCAAGAAACCCTGAGCTGCCAGAATGACTACTTGCGCCAAGAGGCTCCAAAAGCTTTGGGCTTTTTGTACTACTTGACCCAAGTACACTGTTCTTCTTCTGGGTCTGGGCTTCAGGTTCAGTGCAGGAGGTCGAAGGGATTTGGGATGAAACCAAAGAGGATATTTGTGTGCATTTAATGCCTAGCTCTGGGATTATTATGTTGAAAAGCAATCCATTTCCCTTCCCTTCCCCAGTTCTTTCGGAATATATCGCATTCAGATTTAGATTTCTCCATATTCTTACCTAGACGAGGATAACTATTTCTGTTGCAGATATTATTATGAGTTTGTGTCTGGCTTGATATAGATACACTTTCATGCTTAATCCAGACTCAACAAGTGTCGCTATTTTCCAGGGACAGTCTTGGATTTACAGAAGCCAACCTGGTTTCTGACTTGATCCCAGAATGTCTCCTTAGGATGTTTCTATTTTCATCGGAGAAATGTTAGAGGGTATGGAGTTATCCAACCCCCAAGCCATCTGAAAGTAGCGCTGTATGGGGATTTTTTTAATGTTTAATGTTTTCTAATGTTTTTATATATGTTGGAAGCAGCCCAAAGTGGCTGGGGCAACTCAGTCAGATGGGCGGGGTATAAATAGTAAAATTATCACCATCACCATTATGGAATAAAAAGGTAAAGTGACCCCTGACCATTAGGTCCGGTCGTAACCGACTCTGGGGTTGCGGCGCTCATCTCGCTTTACTGGCCGAGGGAGCCGGCGTACAGCTTCCGGGTCATGTGGCCAGCATGACGAAGCTGCTTCTGGCAAACCAGAGCAGCGCACAGAAACGCCGTTTACCTTCCTGCCAGAGCGGTACCTATTTATCTACTTGCACTTTGACGTGCTTTCGAACTGCTAGGTTGGCAGGAGCAGGGACCAAGCAACGGGAGCTCACCCCGTCGTGGGGGATTCGAACCGCCGACCCTCTGATCAGCAAGTCCTAGGCTCTGTGGTTTAACCCACAGCGCCACCCACGTCCCTCATTATGGAATAGGACATCCCTATTTTCCTTGGAGAAATTTTGGACAAGCCTACTCCTAAATCTCAGGAATATATTTTGACAGTTAGGAAGCCTTGCGATTTTTGCCATCTATCCTGGGGAAATCACAGATCACCACCATAAATGGTGTTGTTCCCTAGCCAAAGGCAATAGCTAAATATCAGGCCTTTGGGATGCTTTGCTTGTCAGCATGCACAGACTTCCCATAGCAGCCATCACACTAATGAAGCTCCTTGGAGTTCCAGCAGGGCTATTTCACAGCCTGGTTTCTGCAGCAATTTAGGTTTTTATTGCCTCTGGGACAGAGCTTCTGCAAGTCAATGAAACACTCTGCTGCAGTGGTAAAAGGTGTAAATTGAACTAACTTCATGGGGTCCCCAAGAAGCAGTGACAGATGAAGGAGGCTTTCTCCCCTGCAACCATTCTCTTCACTATAGCTGGGGGGGAAAGAAGAAGGTTGAGGTGTTACAGTAAGAAAAGCAATATTTTATGAAAGTTGCAAGCTGTATGCCTGAAACAGTCCCCCATAGAGTACTCTATGGACTGGTGTTTTCTGTTTATTGTACCTCACCGCACCTAGACCTGGTTTCCTGCTGGCTTTCTTCCTTCCCATGTCCTCACTTTATTTTACCTCAGTCACTACAACCATTTCCAGTATTTGTCCAAGTTTCCACTTAGTTCCTTCGCATCCGACCTCATACACTTCTGTTTGCCTTTCTCTTCTATGGTCTGGACTTGGGCCCCAGACAACAGCAAAGAGTTTCTGAGTTCATTCAGAGGTGACAGTGTAGGCTGTGCAGAGATGCTTTAAACGGGTTTTTAACATTGCACGTTATTGCATTTTAACATTCAGGTTTGCTTCAATTGTTATAACCCACCCTGGGGCTTTAAGGGGAAGGGCGGGTAAGAAACTAGAATCAATAATTGTTTGTCTTCTGTATCTCAAACATTTGTATTGTTATATGCAATAAAATAACATAATTAAAATTTAGGGAGGAATATTACTACCTTCACTCCCAATAACAACAACAATAATTCTTTTAAAGGATTGTCGAAACAACCCTAATTTGCATTTTGCGTTTATGTGTATGTTTAATTTTAAATCAGTTGTATTGTCTTTATTTCTTCCTTTATTCTTGTATGTTATTGAAGTGAATATCCTTTCTTAAAAAGAAGAAGTAATAACTGAAAATCAGCAGCAGTAGCATGCTTCCTCTGCTCCTCTCTCTACCCTTCCCTGCCACCCAGCTGCCCAGGTTTGAAGCCAGATTGAAATGGGGCTAGATTATCCGTTTCATCCAATAATCTATGGAGCTGTATATGCATTCAACACACTGTTTCTGTCCCCGTTTGGTTCTTTTCTCAAACTTTCCTTCTCCTCTCACTTAGTTCCCTCCCTTCTGTCTAAGTCATGTCAAACACCAGCCTAACTTAGACTCTTGAGCACATTTACCAAGATCTCTTGTATCCCTCTTGTAAATCTGTCTCTCTGGCTACTACATTTGCATTCCCTTTTGCTCCTTCAGGCTTTCACACCAGTTCATGTTCCCAGTGCCTCCTGTGTGACATCCATGAACTTGTGCCAGTTTTTGTTGGCTGATACTCAGTTTTAGGATGCAGTGCAAATAGCAGGAGTTTATAGTCTTTTCTCCCAAATATTTGGGAGAAGGAGCCAACTGCAGGCCATTTAGAAAGCTCGGTTTCTTGAACTGTTCTTTTCTAGTCTTTTCTTGGGGCATGGTCAATAGCACAGAAGTATTAACTCAGTAGGAAACATAGCTAGAGATATCTGTTCATATATTGCTTCACTGGTTTAATGAATACTTAGTTTCCCGAGGTTAAAGACGTACATCCTGGCATGCACTGCAGATACCACTTTGTTCAGTACTTGAAACATATGTGCAGAACAAGAGCAAAGAATATTCCAGATCTGAGGCAAAGTGCCCTCAGTAGGTCACTCCCCACCCCACAGCAGACTTGTCAGGTGGTAAGTTGCAGCAAGAGGCCAGCTGTAGCACCGGAGCACTGGGCTTATGTGGCTAAACCTGCTGGCACTGCCATTAAATCCCCCACAATGCAATGCTGTAATTATGCTCCTGTCAGCACCAGGAAGGAAAAGTATGCCCAAACTAGGCTAGTGTTAGCAGTGGGAGTGGAGCTTGTGGGGACCTCAGCATATGCCCAAGAATGGTGCTTGCTGGTGCTGGCCATGAGCACATGAAATGTGCATTAAGACCATGGGTGAAGAGGAAGGATAAGGTTATTTGAGGCTGCCCATTAAGAGAATCTGCATCACTCAGGGTACACAGGAAGCAAAAAAGGCTAATGCTATTCTAGGCTGCATCAACGTAAGTATAGTATCCCGATCAGGGGAGGTAATAGTAGTGCTCTGTTCTGCCTTGGTCAGACCACACCTAGAGTACTGGGTGCCACAATTTAAGGAGAGTTATGACAAGTTGGAACATGTGTACAGCAGGGTGGCTAAGATGACCAGGGGTCTGGAAACTAAGCCTTATGAGGAATGGTTGAGGGCATTGGGTATGTTTAGCCTGGAGAAGAGGAGACCATCTTCAAATATCTGATGGGCTGTCCCCTGCCTCGCTGCATATAGCCTCTCCTGCTTCTAGTTAACAGTTTCCAAGTTGGTGTTGTTCTTGAAAGTTCTTACACGAGATCTACCAAATTCTGGAAATAACTAGAATCTGCTTGTGAATTTATGGGTTTACTCTGAATTGGACTTGGGACACAAATGAAATAAATAATGTTAGAAAAGGGGCAGATGACTGCTGGGAAAATGAAAGAACAAAGCTCTGTCCCTGTATGCATGTATGTACATATTCATGGATTTATTTCATGGATTTATATCCAGCACTTCAGTAAGTTCCCAGGGAATCCTGCAAAAAATCAAAAATACTTATCATGATATAACCCTTGCTCTAAGAAACCTCAGCTTATGTATAGCCAAAAATGTGGCATCTGGAATTAAGAACCTCTTCTTTCATTCAGATTACAAATTGAAAACAATTCAGACTCAAACTGAGGATTACGGTGGTTTTGGCTCTGTAGCTACTAAAGGGGCCATGAATTTCCTAACTTTTATAGGATGTACGGGAGATAGGTTTGAACTTTTTATGCTTGCCTCTTTTAAAATTCTATAATCATACGGCTGTTCAATTCTCCTGGGTAAACTGAGACCCAAGTAGAATTTAGTTGGTTGTAAAATATATATTTTGTGTTCTCCATCATATATATCCCTGGTGAATTTATTCATTCTCTAGCAGTCTTTTTTATAGCAAACTACAGATGTGTATTACTTAAACAGATTGTCCCATCTTCTGAGAAGAGTCTTATTGAGTAGATGGATGCTTTGATAAAATGAAGATTTCTTGTATTTTCAGAAACTAGTTATCTTATTCTCACCTCTTATTCAAAAATAGCACTGAAAAAATGATAGAATCTTTAAAGTCTTTCAACTACAAGTTTTTCATCAACTTGGTTTTTACTTGCCTCATTTGGTAACATATAAATAGCCTTGGAGATAGTAATATAAAGCTCCAAATCTTTTGGATTATTTAATATTTGTGTCTTAATAATTTAATTATATGAAATAAAATAACTTAATCCAGAGCCACATGCATGCCTCTTTACATCCTTGGAGCTTCTGCATGAGTGGAGCTCTGTTCATTTAAATCAGGGGTTTGGCCGTGGCCAATCTTCACCCAATAAGGGGTCTAATTTGGCCTGCAAAGCCATTTTCCCTAAAGCATCATCCATCAATCAGATGGCATCACTGGGTGATAGATGAAAACTGGCCCCTTGCTAGGTTACTTTACAGAAGCAACAAGAATAAAGCTGTTCCTCTGTTAAGCAACCATTTTGGCCTGACTTAAGCAGACCAAACTGGCCTGTTAAGCAACCATTTTGGCTCTGAAATAACCTGACAAGGGGCCAGTTTTCATCTATGTTTGGACGCTAGGTGCCATTTTGATTCAAGATGTCCGACTGAAATGTTCTAAACTGATTTAGACAACTCTGAAGATACTGTCACCCAGCTTGGCATGATGGTTCCTGAGGTGGAGGAGTGGGTTAATCCCTTGTGCACTCTATTTTACCAGAGTGAATTTAATAGCCAAGATTTATGGCTTGGCTATCATTAAGCATCATGCAATTATCGCCATCGGCGAGCTGCCAACAGAAGATGTTCAGTCTGCCATGTTCCTCCTCTGTAAGTCCACCATCAGACACCATTTTGAATAAAGGTGGTGGGCCAAATTATTCCAAACAGCACCACTTAAGATATCATTGCTCAAATTGGCATGGCAGTTCCCAAGTAGTAGATTTTGGTCTAGGCTGGGACACTATCAGACTACATTTTGACTCAAGATGGTGAAGTGAGCCACCTGCAATGATTTGAACACCTTTGAAGATGATATCGTTCCCCAATGTGGCATGATGGTTCCTGAGATCATAAAGTAAGTTTGAGCCTACGTTCGAATACCATCAGATGCCATTTTGAATCAATATGGCAGGCTGAACCCTTCATAACAGCACTGATTTTAACCATCATTTGGCAGGAATATAATAAGACTATGCATCAGATTTGGCCAAAATCCCAATTCCAAACCAAATTTGGCCAATTCAAGCCGATCTCAGCTTTGACCAATTTGGGTCAAGAGAGCCCTGTACTGCCCCAGGTTGGGTTGCCCCAAATTAACCAGGACCATTTTGCATAACAAAAAATGGATTCTTTTCCAGCCATAATATATATATATATTATCTGCTAAAATGTTCCCTTATCCATTTAAATTTACCTCACTTGCCCTCAGTGATAAAATCACATAGCCAGACATGATTGGCTGCATAGTGTTGTGATGTCATGCTGCGATTCCTGACAGTTATTCTCATGTGACTACTTCAAAATCGAGAAAGAAAATGAAACCATAGTATTGCTGTTTCAAAACTTTAAAAATTAATAAATTTATCAGGTGATATTTACACTCCACTGGAACAGCTATTCTTGCCTTTAAAATCGATACTGGCAAATATTCAGTGCAGCTCCAGTTATAACATTTTTGGAAATCAAATATAAACACACTATACTTCCCTCTTAATTCTTCAACATGCTTTTGTGCTTTTTGCAGCCCATCAGGTTTTCTCTTCAATCCAGTAACCCCTGAAACAGATCCACTTTTTCATATTGTAGCTGGGATGTATATTTTAAATACAGCAAAGCAGTTTTCCGGGGCATATCCTCCAGACCCCTGTTTGTCAGCATTGTTCTTCTCATCAACCTTATCTATCTTCCACATGTACACACTAAAGTGGAATCTCTTTACAAGAAAGCTGTCGGTATATGTTGTGTCCTTGTTGTGCCCTTTTCATATAACCTTCTTCCCCCAGAGGAGTACATATTTTTTTTAAGTTCACCATTTTAGGTAATTCACAAATGCTGAGGACTCACAGTTTTTACACGTACTGTACAAGCCTTGATTGTAGCCTTGTCCAAAGGAAGGAACTGCAACAATAAAAACATCTGTGTAAGGCTTCACCTCTTCAAAATCTCAGAGATCTACTCCTTCAACAGGTTGTCAACACAACAATTCTCTGTAAAGGATTTGTGTCATATGCCAGGAAAATTGAGAGCAGAAGTGACAATGACACATGGCCCCTCAACTTTAGCTTTTATGAAAAATTGGTTTCTTTAAGTCAAGGTTAAGGGACAGGGGGTTCAAAACCCAGACCCTGCTTCAATCACTACAATGGTCAGAGATCTTCTAGATTCCCCTGTACTTTAATAGGGGGACCACTACTAACAGAAATGGAACTTCTTTCTGCGACTCCCTCCATCTTTCTTCACCACCTGCTTGCTCACCCACCACCCATCTCCCTTCTAAAAAGAAAGCCAATTACTTGAGGGAGGTTAGGTGATCCTGGGTGACCAGGCCAGCAGGTCACAGCTCTTTCTGAACAGATGAGAGCCTGGGAGGGGAGGGTGCTGTTGGTATTTGCAGGGTGCAAGATTGGCCCTACCAATAGGCAAAGTGAGGCAGCTGCCTCAGGCAAAAGATTTTCATTGACACAAAAAGCCCACAAACTGTTAGCTATTTATTATGGTATTTTTTACAGAATTGTGATACAGTGCAAAATGTAAAAGACACTTGCAAGGAGGAGCAACAGCCTCCTCTAAGTTGGTGCCATGGGAGAGGTAGATGCAGGCCTCACCTCAGTTCTCTCACACAACCTGCTATATCAAGGGGATCCCTGAAGGCATTTTGCCCCGTGCCCCAAGCCTTCAAAAACCTGCCCAGATTTCCCTGCAGTGAACAATGAGGTGAGAAGTTATGTGATAATTGTGTACTGGTAGTATAAGGAACAGATGACTTGTGAAATGCCACTAGCTTCTCCTGCAGTGGCCAAGAACCTCAGTGGAAATTTAAAACAAATATAGCAGACGGAAGAGGAGTACATTCCGTATGTGGTGGCAATTCCATCCTTGCGTAGTGTGGCATCATGATGCTTCACTTCTGACCACAGTATCTCTGGCCAGGGGCAACAGTTTTTCTTTCATAGTTTATTTGTGGTTCTGAAAGGCAGGCAAAACCAGCCCAACATATTTTGGAGAGGGTGCTTTTTTTAAAACAACAACAACAACAAAACACTCCTACATTTATGACATTTAATTCAAAGTCCACATGTGAACATTTCTGGCCAAATCACTGTTTCTATGCCAGCAAGTGTAACAGGAGATTCTGCACTGATGACCTAGCAAGGTTAGAAAGTAAGGTTCCCTGTATTTACACCAGGGAGCTTCATACTGCAACAGGTATGTACCCTCAGGAGTCAAGTTGTTTGCTCTGAAGCAGCTTTCTGTTGCTGCTGCTCTTGTTCTTGCTGTTCCTGCAGTTTCCTCTCTTTCTCCCATGGGCCTTTCTTTTTTTAGTGGCTCCTTCTCTTTGGCTGCTGCACTGTGTTCAATTGGTGCTGTTGTTCTAGACTGTTCTTTTACAATAAGGCAGTCCCTCAGTTAAGCAGCCATTTTGGCCCACCTCAATTGAACGCAGCGCCACCTGTGGTTGAAATAGCAGTACAATAGCAGTACAACTCTAGGTTACACCCTGTCAGGTCTGAAGCTGCTTATTAAATCTCTTTATCCTGATGGATTCACAACGTAATGGAAAGTCCAAATGTGAAGGAATCGTGAGGTAGCAAACCTTTTATCGTACAAGACCACTGTAGCACAAAAACAAGCGTCTCCCTTCTAACTTCTATCGGACACTGTTTCTTTTATCCTTCACTTTGTCTTGCACTCTTGTGGGTTTTAAAATCTCATTTTCCATTACATGTGATTTTGACAGCAGGCTTTGTGTAGATATCTTGCTGAGGTCACTTATGGAGCCAATTACATGGAAATTGCTCCCAGTTTGGATGTTTGTTTGGTATTCAGTTGATGTTTTGTCTGTTAATTCCGGAGAGGTTTCCTTCTTAGGCGTGTTAAAGGCATCTGGAGGTGAAGAAAGTCAAGGTGATATTTTTTTCTCCCTCCACCATAGAAATGTGAAATAAACTGAAGTGCCAGGTCAACAAAATCCAAATATACCAGAAGACAGAGACAGGAAACTGTAACGAAACAATAAAAACTTGCTCTTCGATTTTGAAACATCAAAGGCCTTGTAATGAGGAAATGTATGACAGGGAACAGGGGTTTATAAATAGAAGAATTGTGGGAAATGTCACATTAAAAATGGGCTTGACATTCTTACGAGATGTATGTTTTGCTTAAAATCCTAGGTGTGCAGAAGTCCGTGCCCCAAAATGACTTCAACAAGGCCCAGAATTCACTCGTTCCAAGAGACTCCATCTGACAAGGTTTGCTCTGCATGGCAGAGGGTGAGTCACAGACTGCGGTTCTTTTGTGCCATATCCCTGCCTGTGCAGGGGGTATTCCTTAGGTATTGTATACATTTAAGATGGCTGGCTACCAGCGACTTTTCTCATTTGGAGAAACAAGTAGCTGTAGGAGCAGAAATGTTTGAGGTGATGCCTATGGCCAGTTAATGCCAGGGACAAGGCAGATCATTAAGCTTAAGCTGCTTTCTCCTCCTCCTCCTTCGTATATGTCTCAAGGAGATGTACAAAATATAATAAAAGTAAAAACAGCATACATACAAACCAGACACTCGGGGCAGAGACCTATGCGTTCAGTGGGAATGAAAACTAATTCAAATTTTTCCAGGAAGTGCAGGCAGTGGGTGCCTGTTGTTTCTCAGTTTTTTCAGCCTGCTGCAAAAGAGGGAACTCCACAAAAATTCAATCCTGTATCTGTGTGGTGTTTTGGCGCTAAAGCTGACCTCACAAGCAATTATACTTCCTAATAAAGCATAATATTTTTGGCAAGAACACAGGGAGCTGCCTTCCACTGAGTCAGACCTTCTGGTCTATCCAGGTCAGTATTGTCCACACTGACTGGCAGTCGCTTTCCGGGATTTTATACTGGAGGGAGATGCCAGGGATTGAACCCAGGAACCTGGGACTTCTGCTTGCAAGGCAGATGCTATACTGCTTGAGCTATGGCTCTTCTTATAACTTGTTTTAATCCCCCACCCCTTTTGAGGCACGTTGCCTTAAAATACACCATCTTTATTAATATAAGGGACACCAGCAAGTAATGATCAGATCTTTAAATCACTAATACTGATTGTGCCAAATGAAGTTGCTGAAGTTTCCTCAGTTGAGTATGGAAATTTGTTCAGCTTGTCATGCTCAGCAGTGTTACAAATTGACTTCCATTTGGAATCATTTTCTGGCTCAGAATGTTGATGCAATTCTGCACATGCACACAGTTCTGTTTGCAGCGACAGCCTAAACAGTATGGGAGCTCTGACCTAACGTAAAAGTTAGGTTTCCTGAAATTTTGCAGCCCTGAGCTGGATTGGAGGACCATATTACTAATTTCTGTAAACAAGGAGATGAGGTCATTTTAAGTATTTTTGTGTGTTGTGTACTTAAATGTCTTGTTTAGTTTGACCTTTACTTTTCTGACAACACCTGTATACTTTCATGTTCTGCATGAAGTCGTTTCTGGCACCCGATACTCTGTGAAACCTAAGCAAGGTAGGAGGAACCTTGCTAGAGTGTGATTTTTCATTTTTAGCACTTTCCATTGCTTCATTGTGCATGTTTCTCATGCTTAATATTCTCAGTCTTTCCCCAGCTAAATTCTTAGTTGTTTCCTGCCTTTTATTGCTAGGATTCCCTCATTTGGACTAATTTACAA
Source organism: Podarcis pityusensis (assembly GCF_964106645.2). Taxonomy (NCBI): domain Eukaryota; kingdom Metazoa; phylum Chordata; class Lepidosauria; order Squamata; family Lacertidae; genus Podarcis; species Podarcis pityusensis. The sequence continues at coordinate 71,411,747 of NC_138032.1, read as the reverse complement.
ATGCATGCGTATCTTACAACTCAGTCTTATGGATGTCTACAGTTTATTCCTATGCACATTTGCTCAGAATTTGTAAGCCCATTAAGATGCGTGGGGCTTACTTCAGGGAAAGTGTCTAGAGGACTACAGCCTCCATGACTATTCCTTTGATGATTTCAGCTGAATGTAGAAGCTACCTCCATTAGAAAGCTCCATGTTTAAGGTAGTCTTCACTGTTAAGATAGCTTTGCCTGTAGTGTGTGATATGTGGTGGCACTCACTGAATGATAAATATGAATGTGTGAACTTGCTCTTAGCTAAAAGGAGATCTTAGAATCAATGATCTGTGGGCAAAGTTGCTGCCATAAAGAAAAGCAAATGTAATGTAAGTATAATCTAAAATTATAAAAAGTAGTCAAAGTATTATAGTTTCCTTAAATAAATCTGTGCCAGATTTACCCTGCAATTATGAGGCACAAGGAATAGCATGTGGCTAGCAAGGGTGGGGCGGGGGATCTTGGTTTCTCTCAGTTTCTCAGTTCCCCAGTCTTAAATTCTGTTCTCCACATTTCCACATCAGTTTGAGATTTTTTTTAAAGTCCTCATGAAAATTAATCAGCATTTCAGTGCAAATTATTTCAAATATATACAGTTTTCTGTGGAATTTTGGATAAGACATGCATGTTTGCAAACCATTTTCCCAAATACAAATCTTATTATATACCATAATAAGATACACAATTATTTTTGCGAATGTTTTCATTTATTTACACACTTTCCCCTAGTATATACTTTTGGGTACACATTTACTTGCCTGTAGAATTACATTGCAAAATTTGGAGAAGCGCAGATTTCAAAGTGTGGCTGTGTTTCAGTTTGTTCATTGTGTGAATTAGATAGGCTCATTTTAAAATGTGAATTAAGTCAAATTTCTCCACCACCTCTGCTTGTGGCACACCATGCTCATAACTAAAAAGAATTACTTTTAGAGTGTCTAAAAATTAGAGCGCCCAACCTCAGGGGAGCCTGGCCCCTTGAGCTTCTGCATGAGTCATTGGACTGGCATGTTTCCTTAGAGGGCAGGTGATTCTGCTGCAACATGAATGACTGAACGATCCAATCACATAGCACAGATGCAGGAAAACGTCTAACCCCCAGCAGAGGTTAACTGATGGCAAGGCCGAAGCAGCAAATCATACAATGATGCAGTGGTAAGACCTCTGTCGATGACCCCAGTGGGGCTCAAAGAAGCCTTTAATTAGTTTGTTTCATGTGATGTAGAGGGAAGTGAGGGGCAGATAAGGCTCATCATCAGCCTGAGAAAGTAGCCCATCTAGGACAAGGAAAACACTGACCCTAAACCTCTGCTGTCTTGCATGGTATCTTCCGGAGAAGAAAAGGCTAGAGAGTAAGCCCTACACAAATCCAGAGTGGAGTCCTTCCAATGGTTAGATGGTGCCTTGTACTCTGCCTTTCAGCAGTTGCTGCAGCCAACTGGTGCCAAATGTATTTGTCTGCTTTCCTTTGGAGCACCTCAGTGAGGCCGAGAGGAAAGTATTTTTGACTGGGGAACCTGGGACCTCCATACACACTGCCTTGGCTTGTGTCCTGAGGGGGGAACTTTGGTGCTGATAACACAGCAGTTTGACTTTGTCCCTGGAGACACACTCCATTGTCTTTTGAGTCAGACAAATGCCAACAACTGGCACTTTTCTCCTGGCATGCAGCTTGGAATGACTGAAATGAAGCCCTGACTTTTCCCCCACCATTTTTGTGCAAGGGGTCATTGAGTAGACTGAGAGTGGATAGGCAGAGGAAAGTCAGGGATATATGCCCCATGTCCACTTCCCTTTATTCAATTCTGTATTGCTCACTTCTTCAATTGGATACAGATGTCAAGAAATATTTCTGAAGTGAAAACATATGCTGCTGGAGTGGGGTGGGGGCACATTTGCTAGTTAATTACTGTCAGCTCTGGAAATCTGGAGACTGTTGGGGTGACTCCTGCATGAAGAACAGTCACACATGCATGTGCGAGTGTGTGCTCATGCAGGCACATGCATTCATATGTACACCTGGAATATACCACATGCAGCCAGCCACCTAGTAGTTATGGCTGCATACTCTCCTGTTATGATGTAATAATAAGCCAGAATAGGTGGCTTTGAGGCAATTTACTGGTCTACCCAAACTTGTCTTATGTTCTTAAAAGTTGCAGCTCAGTGTGGCAGAGGGAATATTTTTTTAAAACTCTGCAGATAAAGGCCCTTGAAGACGACAGAAAAAAGGCTTCAAACTCATGATCCTGGCTTGGTGGATGATGATGGTGGAGAGAAGCATAACACTGTGATTAACCCACTGATCTAAACTTTGGTCTATAGAGCAAGCCTTCCAGTTTGCACATTTAATAAATTATGATAATAATAATAATAATAATAATAATAATAATCAGGATACACAAACAGAAGACATTGGCATTTAGTGTTACATTGATTGGGCTCCCCCTCATCAGGGAACATTTGTCAGGAACTTCTGTTCTGAGCTTGGTGTGCTACCACCAGCACCCTACAAAAGTAAATCACCCAGGCAATCACTTCAACACAGGAACCTAGCCAGGCTTATATTTTAACACTTGCTGGATCTAGGAGTTAGAAGGGTCTCACATATAGCCTACTTCTTCCCCTTCAAACTCATAGCAGTATAGAGAGAATATGCTGTGTGTCTGAGGAATATAGGGGAAGGATTTGTACAAAAAGGTATGGATTTCTCCATCACAACCTTTTCTCTCATCTATGAACTTTCTGGAGATAATAAATCAGAGAGTATCCTCAGGAGTTCAGAATCTTTAGAAGAGTCTTTTCCATTGCACATTTGTTTCACAAAACTGTGGCTGGCCTTTGCGCCTGGTCAGCCCACAGACTTGTGCACATTAGCTTCTGTGTATATTCAGGTGTCAGGTGCAGAAGATAGCTACTGTGCAACCTTGCAGACAGCTGCTATTTACTGTAGCACAAGGTTTTGGTTTGGGAAAAGATTGGCGCAATTGGGTGGGCAGGGAAAAAGTTTTTAACCTTACGTTAAAACTGGTTTGGTTTAAAAAGAAAGACAAAAAAAGTATCCAGAGGGGTAGCCATGTTAATCTCTTGCAGCAAAAACAACAAAGAGTTTGGGGGCACTTTAAATACTAACACATTTAGTATGGCATAAGCTTTTATGGGTTACAGTGCACTTCAACAGATGCATGAAATGTTATTTTGAATTGCAGGTACATATGTACATGGTCATGGGATGGTTTGGGGAGGACTGTATACAGAGGTCAGAAGGGACTGAAATGCAGAAAAGTACAGTCACTGATATTTACTTTATTAACAATGACAATTCTCTCTCTCTCTCTCTCTCTCTCTCTCTCTCTCACACACACACACACACACACACACATTGATAACAAAGGCATTCCAGCATTGGAAAGCCTTTTTCATAATACAATTATGGACTTCCCTGTCCCCTCTGGTCGGGGACAGAGGGTGGCGCTTGGGGGGGAATTGTCATCGCGCCACTCCTTGGTGTGTGGAGTGCCTCAGGGTGCGATACTCTCCCCGATGCTTTTTAACATCTTTATGCACCCCCTCGCCCAGCTTGTCCGGAGTTTTGGGCTGGGTTGCCACCAGTATGCCGATGACACCCAACTCTATCTGTTGATGGGTGGCCATCCTGACTCGGCCCCAGACACACTGACCAGATGTTTGGAAGCTGTGGCTGGATGGTTACGTGGGAGCCAGTTGAAGTTAAATCCTTCGAAGACAGAGGTCCTCTGGCTGGGACGGAACGATATGGGATTGAGGGGGCAACTCACATCTCTTGGGGGGGTGCAATTAGTGCCAGCACCGTCCGTTAAGAGTTTGGGTGTAATCTTCGATACCTCCCTCTCTATGGAGGCGCAGATTACAGCTATAACAAAGGCGGCATTTTTTTCATCTCCACCAAGCTAAGCAGTTGGCCCCTTATCTCTCTCGCCCTGACCTAGCCACTGTGATCCACGCGACGGTCACCTCCAGACTGGATTATTGTAACTCACTCTACGTGGGGCTGCCCTTGAGACTGACCCAGAAACTCCAGCGGGTGCAGAATGCCGCGGCGAGACTCCTTATGGGGTCTTCGCTGCGAGATCACATTCATCCGGTACTATACCAGCTGCACTGGCTCCCGGTGGAGTACAGGATCAGGTTTAAGGTGCTGGTTTTAACCTTTAAAGCCCTATACGGCCTAGGACCCTCGTACCTACGGGACCGCCTCTCCTGGTATGCCCCACAGAGGAACCTACAGTCTGCAAATAAAAACATCCTGAAGGTCCCAGGCCTCAGAGAGGTTAGGCTGGCCTCAACTAGAGCCAGGGCTTTCTCGGCTGCGGCTCCAATCTGGTGGAACGCTCTGTCACAAGAAACTAGGGCCCTGCGGGACCTGACATTTTTCTGCAGGGCCTGCAAGACAGAGTTGTTCCACCAGGCCTTTGGTCAGGGCGCAGCCTGACTCCCTCCTCTGGCAACCTGCACAGAATTTTGCTTAACGGTTGCCATTAATTTGATTTTAATTAATTTTTATAATGAAATGTTTTTAGAATGTTGGATTATTTGATTGTTTGATTACTTGATTGTTGTTAGCCGCCCTGAGCCCGGCTTCGGCTGGGGAGGGCGGGATATAAATAAAATTTATTATTATTGTGGTGAGTGAACATGTTCAAGCAAACAAGCAAACAAACAAGCAAACAAACAAACAAACAAACAAACAAACAGGCTAAGAATGACCACAAACACCACACACAAAATAAAAAATATGTTACAGCCATTTACATGACTTCTCTTTAATTTCAGTGACCTTTCTCAGATGTTAATATACATTCCCCACACCATGCTTGGTTTTTGGCAGGATGGTAGACAAGCACATGCTTTTTGAAAGACCTTGTCTCTGTCTTTAGTTTTCTAGGCCACTCCAATGGCTGGAAGAACTGGTTCCATGCACTGCTCCATATAGGGCTCATCCAGATTTCCATTCGTCTTGCCGCTTCCCCCCAGGAAAATCTGATCTTTACCACTGAATTGGAGCAAACGTCAGTCCCAGGCTGTCAGGGAACTGCCATCGGAGCTAGAGGCGGAGGGAAGGCTCCAAAGGGATGCAGGAGAGGGTCCCAGTAGGGAGAGAGGCAGCCCATCTGCTGGGGAAGGAAATCAGCGTAACACCAGTGGAGAAGGGGGGCAGGTGGGGGAATCGGGGAGGAGGCTCCAAGACTCTTCGCTGGAGACCAGCGGAGAGAGTACGGGTACTCCGCTGCCCACACCCTCCCTGCGCAGAAGACTTCCGCGCAGGGAGAGTAGGAGGAGACTTGGTGTCAAACAACTTTTATGCTGGAAAAGGTTTAAGAAACGCCCACTGACGGATTCTGCCAGCGACTGAGACAGTCACGATGCTGGAGGCTGTTCAGTCAGAAAGGGTTAACCAGGTAACCTAGCCAGGAGTGGCGGCAACCTACGCACGAGCAACCCCTAAACCCATTACAGCAATCCGTCAGACCTTGACGTTGCTTGTGCGTAGCTCCAGAGAGGCAGCACCATGAGCCAGACCGGAGGAGCCGGAGAGACGGAGCAAGCAGCTGCAGTGCAAGGTCTGGTAGAGAGAAACCGAGATTTGGAACAGCATGTAGCTCTCCTGACGGCGCGGCTGGACGAGCTCAGGATGCTCAGGTCAGACCCACCCCCATCGCAAGGAAGGTACCGGGGCTGGTACACAAGTTTGGGGGGAAACCCCAGGACTACAATGCGTTCCAAACGGAAATAGAGTACGCTTTGGAACTGCAGCATGATGACTTTGCTAACGAGGAGCAACGGGTGGCCTATGTTGTGGGGCATCTGGAGGATGGGGCAAGGGAATGGATTAGGCCCCTTATGGCAACGCAAAATCATGCCTTGAAGGACCTTAAGAAATTCTTTCAGGCGATGGATGCGATGTATTCCAGTGACGCCCAGCAAAGTGTGACTCGGCGAGAACTGATGGGGTGCAAGCAGGGGAGCCAGTCAGTTAGAGACTACTGGTCGCGCTTTGCAATGTTGGTCCACCGTCTCGGGTGGGATCTGGACTCTGAACCTATTCAAATGTTGTTTGAGGAGGGGTTGTCCCCAACGGTGAAGGACGAGCTGTCCCGTGCGCCCCGCCCGCAGTCGATGGATCAGCTGACCAAGGCTGTGCTTGCGATTGGAGTGAGGCAGGAAGCGCGGGCTCAGGAGAAACGCGAAGTGAGAGGGGAACGTTGCCATGACTACCGCATTCCTGAAATACCAAGACAGCTTTCCCAGGAGGCTGAGCCAATGGAAATTCCTGCGCAATGTTTGCCATCTTGCCAAAGGTTGGGCAGCTTTACCTGCAGCAACTGCATGTTGATTGCCCTCTTAAAAGACAAAGTCCAGCAACTGGAGGAACGTGTAGCTACGCTCCAAAGAATTAGAGAGCTGGAGCTCTTCTTGGAAGCAACAGAGCACACCGTCTCCACCAAGGAGGAGACAGGGGACTCCCCTGAGAAGGAGGCTAGTTCACCAACACAGGAGCCAGATATATGGAGAAACGTGACTCAAAGAAGTAGGAGGCCCAGGGTTCGCTCTGATTGTTTAGAAATACACAATCGCTTTGAGGTCCTCTCCCCTAGCATGGAAGACGAAGTGCAGACTCCATTTGAGGATCTCTCCCTCATTACAGTCGATCAGGTATATGAAGACGAGCAACAAAGTCAGTCCTCAGGGAATGTGCAGGCGACCTTGGAACGGACAGCTCACGGAAGAACCCCGACCAAACCTAAGAGGAGGCGTGTAGTGGTGATAGGGGATTCCTTACTGAGGGGAACAGAAGCAGTGATCTGTGGGCTTGACAAGATGTCTCGGGAAGTGTGCTGTCTCCCCGGGGCTAAGATCCAAGATGTAACTGAACGACTGCAAGGAATCATAAAACCCACTGACAAATACCCCTTCCTCTTGGTTCATGTGGGAACCAATGACACTGCAAGCAATAGCCTCCAGAAGATCAAAAGAGACTACGAGGCTCTGGGCAGGAAATTGAAGCAATTAAATGCACAAATTGTCATCTCATCTGTCCTCCCAGTTGAACGACGTGGCCCAGGGAGAGAGGGAAAAATAGTGGAAGTGAACAGATGGCTTCGCAAATGGTGTAAACAGGAACAGTTTGGATTCTTAGATCACAGACTGCAGTTTCTTGAAGATGGACTTCTGGCAAGCGATGGGCTGCACCTCACAACGGTTGGGAGAAATGTTTTTGCCAAAAATCTCAGAAACCTCATCAGGAGGGCTTTAAACTGACTGATGTGGGGGAGGGAGACAGTGCTCCTGAAGGTAGGAGTCTATCAATTGATGAAGATGATCATCCAAATGTCATAGACCAAATGGAGCAAACAGCACGCAGACCTAGTGGTGGGAGGAAAAAATCCTTAAATAAGAGACATGGGGGAATGATTAATGGACTTCAATGTCTGTACGCTAATGCGCAAAGCATGGGAAATAAACAAGATGAGCTTGAGCTCTTGGTACAGCAAACTAAATATGACATAATAGGCATCACTGAAACCTGGTGGGATAAGTCCCATGATTGGAGTGTAATAATGGGGGGATACAATCTATTTCAGAGAAACAGACCAGACAAGAAAGGAGGAGGAGTGGCGTTATATGTCAGGGATGTGTATACCTGTGAAGAGATCCAAGATTTAGAACCTCAAAGCCAAATTGAAAGCATTTGGGTCAAAATTAAGGGAGAGAAGAATAACAGTGACCTCATTGTGGGAGTTTACTATAGATCCCCAAGCCAAACGGAGGACATAGATGATGCCTTCCTGGAACAGATGGCCAAGCATGCAAAAGGAAGGGAGATAGTAGTAATGGGGGACTTCAATTACCCGGATATTTGTTGGATGTCAAACTCAGCCAAGAGCATAAGGTCAAACAGATTCCTCACTGGCCTTGCAGACAACTTCATTGTCCAGAAAGTGGGAGAAGCAACAAGAGGAACAGCCATTTTAGATCTGGTCCTAACCAATGTTGATGACCTGGTTAGTGGGGTAGAAGTAGAAGGATCATTAGGCGCGAGTGATCATGCTCTTCTGAAGTTTACTATACAGCGGAAAGGAGCAGCCAAGCATACTAGGACTCAATTTCTTGACTTTAAGAAAGTCGACTTCATAAAACTTAGGGAAGTGCTGGGTGAGATCCCATGGACAGTAATACTAAAAGGAAAGGGAGTTCATGATGGCTGGGAGTTTGTTAAGAGGGAGATAGTAAAAGCACAACGTCAGGCAATACCAATGAGACGGAAACATGGAAGGTGCCTAAAGAAGCCAGGGTGGCTATCTAAAGAACTTTTAACTGAGTTAAGATTAAAAAAGGATGTGTACAAAAAATGGAAAAGGGGGGAAACCACCAAAGAGGAATTCAGACAAATAGCCAGCACGTGTAGACACAAAGTCAGAAAAGCTAAAGCACAGAATGAACTCAGGCTTGCTAGAGAGGTTAAAAGCAACAAAAAAGGCTTTTATGGGTATGTTTGTAGCAAAAGGAAGAACAAAGAAACAGTGGGGTCGGGGGGGGGAGGAGAAGATGGTGAAATGCAAACAGGGGACACAGAAAGGGCTGAACTCCTCAATGCCTTCTTTGCCTCAGTCTTCTCCGATAAAGAAAACAATGCCCGACCTGAAGAATTTGGAGCAAATGATTCAGCAGAGGAAACACAGCCCAGAATAACTAAGGAGATAGTACAAGAATACTTGGCTAGTTTAGATGTATTCAAGTCTCCAGGGCCAGATGAACTGCATCCAAGAGTATTAAAAGAACTGGCAGATGTGATCTCAGAACCACTGGCAGTCATCTTTGAGAATTCCTGGAGAACAGGCGAAGTCCCGGCAGACTGGAGGAGGGCAAATGTTGTCCCTATTTTCAAAAAGGGGAAAAGAGAGGACCCAAATAATTATCGCCCAGTCAGTCTGACATCAATACCAGGGAAGATTCTGGAGCAGATCATTAAGCAAACAGTCTGTGAGCACCTAGAAAGGAATGCTGTGATCACCAATAGTCAGCATGGATTTCTGAAAAATGTCATGTCAGACTAACCTGATCTCGTTTTTTGACAGAATTACAAGCCTGGTAGATGAAGGGAACGCAGTGGATGTAGCCTACCTTGATTTCAGCAAGGCATTTGACAAGGTGCCCCATGATATTCTTGTAAAGAAGCTGGTAAAATGCGGTCTTGATTATGCTACCATTCAGTGGATTTGTAACTGGCTGACTGACCGAACCCAAAGGGTGCTCATCAATGGTTCCTCTTCATCCTGGAGAAGAGTGACTAGTGGGGTGCCACAGGGTTTTGTCTTGGGCCCGGTCTTATTCAACATCTTTATCAACGACTTGGATGATGGACTCAAGGGCATCCTGATCAAATTTGCAGATGACACCAAACTGGGAGGGGTGGCTAACACCCCAGAGGACAGGATCACACTTCAAAACGACCTTGACAGATTAGAGAACTGGGCCAAAACAAACAAGATGAATTTTAACAGGGAGAAATGTAAAGTATTGCACTTGGGCAAAAAAAATGAGAGGCACAAATACAAGATGGGTGACACCTGGCTTGAGAGCAGTACATGTGAAAAGGATCTAGGAGTCTTGGTTGACCACAAACTTGACATGAGCCAACAGTGTGACGCGGCAGCTAAAAAAGCCAATGCAATTCTGGGCTGCATCAATAGGAGTATAGCGTCTAGATCAAGGGAAGTAATAGTGCCACTGTATTCTGCTCTGGTCAGACCTCACCTGGAGTATTGTGTCCAGTTCTGGGCACCACAGTTCAAGAAGGACACTGACAAACTGGAACGTGTCCAGAGGAGGACAACCAAAATGGTCAAAGGCCTGGAAACGATGCCTTATGAGGAACGGCTAAGGGAGCTGGGCATGTTTAGCCTGGAGAAGAGGAGGTTAAGGGGTGATATGATAGCCATGTTCAAATATATAAAAGGATGTCACATAGAGGAGGGAGAAAGGTTGTTTTCTGCTGCTCCAGAGAAGCGGACACGGAGCAATGGATCCAAACTACAAGAAAGAAGATTCCACCTAAACATTAGGAAGAACTTCCTGACAGTAAGAGCTGTTCGACAGTGGAATTTGCTGCCAAGGAGTGTGGTGGAGTCTCCTTCTTTGGAGGTCTTTAAGCAGAGGCTTGACAACCATATGTCAGGAGTGCTCTGATGGTGTTTCCTGCTTGGCAGGGGGTTGGACTCGATGGCCCTTGTGGTCTCTTCCAACTCTATGATTCTATGATTCTAAATAGGTGGCGCGCGCGAGAGAGAGGTTTCAAACTCCAGTGAAGGTCGCAAGAGGGAGGGGAAGGAGTGGAAAACCACCAAGAAGTGTTCCCTCTGCCAACGGCCAGGACATTTTGCAAGGGTCTGCCCTCAAAGAAAGGCCTGGCAAGGGATGGTGGGGGCTGCTGGCTGTGAGGAGAAGGGGGACGAAGGGCAGGCGCAGGGAAACGACAGTGCCTGGCTGCCAACCAAAGGGGCCAGCAGCCAGGCCAGCAACCAATAGAAGTGCCCCAGCCTGAACCCCCCAGGGCAGCGATAGCCATAGCAGTGGTGCTAGAACTCCCGAATGGGCACCCAGTCAAGGTTGAGGGGCTGCTGGATTCGGGCAGCTCCTGCAATTTCTTTAGCAGGGACTTCGCTTTGGAGCACCAAATACACTTGCTACCCCTGGATTTTCCCTTGCAAGTGACCACCATCGATGGCAGGGAACTTCTGGGAGGGGAAGTGACACACCAGACCCCGCCAATGTGAATGAGGGTTTCCAGGCACACGGAGACCATTGCCTTTCACGTGGCCAAACTGGCAGGACCCCCAATAATACTGGGAATGAGCTGGCTGGCACTGCATGATCCAGTAGTGTCATGGCATCAGCGGTCAGTCACCTTTGGGTCAGCTTACTGTTTGGAACACTGTCTGGGGGAGGAAACCCCCAGAATGACAGTGGCTAGGGTGGCTGGGCTGGCGGTGGAAACAAAGGGAGAGGTGCCACCACCATACGCTGACCTAAAGGAAGTCTTCAGCAAGAAGGAGGCGGACAGACTACCCCCCATAGGCCCTTTGACTGCCAAATCAACTTAATCCCAGGGGCTCAGCTGCCGGTGGGTAAGCTGTATGCCATGTCGGACCGGGAGATGCAGGAGTTATGGCAGTTTATTGACAAGAACCTGAAGAGGGGGTTCATAAGGGAATCAAAGGCGGTGGGAGGCAGTCCGGTGTTCTTTGTGGACAAAAAGGGGACTAACCAGCCCAGATTAGTCGTAGATTATAGGGCGTTAAATTTGGTATCAGAACCCATGACCTTCCCAATGCCCAGGATTGACGGCATTTTAACACGGGTGTGGCAGGGGAAATATTTTACCAAGCTGGACCTCAGGGGAGCGTACAATTTGATCAGGGTAAGGGAGGGGGACGAATGGAAAACCACCATGTTCACCCCCCCTGGGGGCTTTTGAGTACTTAGTCATGCCATTTGGATTACAATCGGGCTCCGCCTGCTTTCAAGCATTCATGCACCACGTGTTGGGTCCCCTGCTGTACAAGAACTGCGTAGCCTTCTTGGACGATGTCTTAATCTATTCAAACAATGAGAAGCAACATGTCAGAGACGTCAGGGAAGTGCTAGAGAGGCTGCAGAAGCACCAGTTGTGGGTCAAGCTGGAAAAATGCCAATTTCACTTCAGAGAGGTCGAGTTTCTGGGGTACAAGTTGTCAGACAAGGGACTGGCTATGGACCCAAGCAAGGTGCAGGCAGTGCTGGAATGGAAAGCCCCCAAAACCCGGAAGGATGTGCAGAGGTTCCTAGGGTTCAGCAACTTCTACAGGAAGTTCATCAAGAACTTCGCCCACTTAACGGCACCCATCACAGATTGTCTCAGTAGCAAAAGGAAGTTCGCCTGGACAGAAAGTGCCCAGCAATCCTTTGAAAGACTGAAGAAGGCATTCGCTTCGGAAGAGCAGCTCCTACACGTGGATCTGGAGAAACCCATGAGGCTAGAGACCGACGCGTCCGACAGAGCCATTGGGGCGGTACTTTTGCAGCCAGGGAGGAGCAAGCAGGAATGGAAGCCGTGTGCCTTTTTCTCGAGGAAGCTGAGCAAGTCGGAGCAAAACTATACGGTGTATGACCGCAAACTGTTGGCGATCTATGTGGCGTTTCGCCGATGGAGACATCTGTTAATAGGGGCGCAGCACAAGATCCAGGTTTGTACTGATCACAAGAACTTGGAATACTGGAGGACCGCACGAGTACTCAACCAGAGACAGATTAGATGGGCACAGGAGTTCTCCAAGTTTTCCTTCAAGATCCGATATGTGCCGGGAGAGGAAAACGTAAGAGCAGATGCTCTCTCCAGGAAGCCAGAGTACATGGAAGGGGAGGGACCGCCGGAGATACGACACGTGATCCCCGAGGACCAATGGGTGTGTGGGGGAGCCTTGGTTGGGAAACGAGAACTGGTCGGGCTTACTAGAAACGACATGTTCGCCCAAAGTAAAATCAGGGAACTCCGAGACGGAAGAGAAAACCATGGGGGTTTTGAGGAAAAAGAAGGGGTGCTGTACTATAAGGGGGCGCTGTATGTACCGGGGGAGACCCTGAGGGGGAAGGTACTCAAACAACTCCACGACAACCCCACAGCTGGGCACTTTGGACAGCACAAAACCATGCTGCTCGTCACCAGGCAGTTCTGGTGGCCAAGGGTGAGGGAGGATGTACGGGAATATGTACGGGGGTGCGACCGCTGCCAAAGGGCAAAGGGGGAGAGGGCTGCCCCCGCAGGGCTACTGGAACCCTTACCCACGCCGGGAAGACCCTGGGAAGTGGTGTCCATTGATTTTATGACAGATTTGCCCAAGTCCAGGGGAAAGACAGCAGTCATGGTAGTAGTCGATCTACTGACGAAAATGTGCCATTTCATAGCTTGCTCACATGCCGTGGCGGCAGAGGAGACAGCCAAGTTGTTTGTGGATCACATCTTCAGGTTGCATGGGGCGCCCTCGAGGGTCATCTCAGATCGCGGAAAACAATTTACTTCACGATTCTGGAGGAAGCTCATGAGCTTGCTGCAGGTAGAGGTGGGTTTCTCGACGGCGCGACACCCGGAAACCAACGGGCAAGCAGAAAGAGCGAACAGTATACTCCAGCAATACCTACGCTGCTACGTCAGCGAGAGACAGAACGATTGGGTAGAGAAACTAGCGCTGGCTGAATTTGCGTACAATAACGCTGAACATGTGTCCACGGGCATGAGCCCGTTCATGGCCAATTATGGGTGTCACCCCAGGGCCTTCCCGGGGAGGGGGGAGGAAGGGTGGAGTGTACCTGCGGCCGAGCAGTTTGTGGAAGAAATGGAGGCATTGCACCAGCAACTCAAGATGAACTTGGAGCGGGCCAAGGAAGTTTATAAGAGGCAGGCAGACAAGCACCGTCGGGAGGGGGATGCCATACGGGTGGGAGACCGAGTGTGGTTGTCAACCCAAGGGTTGCCCCTAAAGGGAGGGTGCAAGAAGTTGCAGCCAAGGCGGCTGGGACCCTTTGAGGTAACACAGCAGGTGAACCCTGTGGCATTCAAGCTCAAGTTGCCTGACAGCATGAAGATACATCCGGTGTTCCATAGGTCCCTACTCTCACCGTACAGGGAGGGGCGGAAATTCCCGGGGCGGGAGGGAGGAGTCACTGCCCACCCGCAGGTAGAGGAGAGGGAACTCCACCATCAAGCCACGGAAATACTCGATTCTAGGTGGCGAGGCCGCCAGGTGGAGTACTTAGTGGCTTGGGAAGGAGAACCCGAGTCAGAAAACACTTGGGTCCCCGCTGAGGCAGTCAATGATGGGTATCTAGTGGAAGAATTCCACAGCCTGTTCCCAGACAAACCAAAGCCACTAGCGAGATTCTGGGAGGAAGAATTTGGAACCACAGACGACGAGGAGGAATTTGTGGGTTTTCCTGCCTCCGAAGAGGAAGGAGGGGAAATGTCAGAGGGAGAAGAATCAGACTGGGAGGCCCATCCCGCGGCAAGATATCGGAACGGGTGGGAAGTGGGTTTTGAATCCTCAGAGGAGAGCGACAGCTCCTTCAGGGGCTTCCTCGCATCGTCGGCCGAGGAAAGGGACGAGGTTGGATCTGAAGGCCGGGCCGGGGGCGGAGGGGGTCCTGTGGGGGAGGTGGATGTCAGGGAACTGCCATCGGAGCTAGAGGCGGAGGGAAGGCTCCAAAGGGATGCAGGAGAGGGTCCCAGTAGGGAGAGAGGCAGCCCATCTGCTGGGGAAGGAAATCAGCGTAACACCAGTGGAGAAGGGGGGCAGGTGGGGGAATCGGGGAGGAGGCTCCAAGACTCTTCACTGGAGACCAGCGGAGAGAGTATGGGTACTCCGCTGCCCACACCCTCCCTGCGCAGAAGACTTCCGCGCAGGGAGAGTAGGAGGAGACTTGGCGTCAAACAACTTTTATGCTGGAAAAGGTTTAAGAAACGCCCACTGATGGATTCTGCCAGCGACTGAGACAGTCACGATGCTGGAGGCTGTTCAGTCAGAAAGGGTTAACCAGGTAACCTAGCCAGGAGTGGCGGCAACCTACGCACGAGCAACCCCTAAACCCATTACACAGGCTTTCCATGAATTGATGTTTGTTCTAATTCTGTTAAAGAGAGGTTTTTCCTGGGGAAAGCAAGGGACAATTGGGAAACTGTTTCTGGGCACAGGATAAGGAGAAGTGTGGACGAGCCCATAATGTACTCACCCACACAGTTCCTGTTTCCTTTTTACTTTTTCTTTTCTAGTCTTGCCAGCACAATGACCCTTCAGAGTTTAGGCACCACCCAGTTAGCTCAAAGGGGCTTTTAAGACGCTTCAGTTACAACAGGGTTCCTCTCTTTTACATTGTGTTCCCCAACTGGAACTATAAGCTCCTTTCTTTCTAGGTTACACAAATGTCTTTAAACCAAAAGGGATTATTATCTACTGTATTCTGTTCCACTGGAAACAGATAGGAGATGGGATTGCGTGCCTCCTAAATGGAGGAAGAGAGTTCCATCAGCCAGGAAGTTTGTTTCTAAGATGTTCATAAAGTATAGAGAGACATCTCTGACAATGCTCTCCAAACCTACAGACGTTTCCTACTGTATTGCTTAAGGCCTGGTTTCACGGCACACACCGGTGGCATGGATCCAAACTGAGGTTTTACTAAACATTTCTTCCCACAGCTAATTTTGCTCCAGCATATGTTATTAAACAAAAAAACACACAAGCTCACTTATCCTGAAATATGTGGAAACACATGTAAAATGGCATTGAAAGTGTTTGATATAGGATGTTGAGCTGTAATGTTAACCATGAGGGAACATTTCGCATCAACGTCTGGAATGTCATTCCCAAGAGGCTGTCAACCTCATAGGCCTAGAAACTCAATTTGCTCAAAATTACAGGTGAAGAAGTAGAAATGCTGAGATTGTGTTTCTCGACATCTCTACTGGGCTTCCACAAAACAGTTTCCTAAAACACTTTTAGCTTTAGCCATGTGTAGTTAATTGTAATTCTGTAAACCACGGCACTCCACAAAACAACTAGCCATAAAGCAGTGTGACGGTGAATGTTACAGTGTGAGTTTCACAGACAACATAGCATGAACAACATTCAACAACCAGATTGAATGCAGTATTTGCGCATGATGGCTCTCATTCAGTAACTCATATTGCATTGGCACTGCCTGAATGAAAAACACTATTTATTTTTATGCATGCAACTGGGAATGATTTGAGGTCTTTATGTTTGGCAGGCAGTGGCTGAAAAGTTTGAGAATCTCAAACGTGTTCTGAACCACAGCTGTGATGAGGAAGCTATAGACCCAAGGCTTGTCTGCTGCTTCTCATGAGGTTTTCCAAGCCTTTCTTTTGGTTCAGATAATGGAACTCTTCCAACCACGTTTCCTTGAACATTAATAACAGCTAAAAGAAGCTGTAGGCATTCCATCTGCCTGTGCAAGATAGATTCTATAGGCCAGACAGGAGTTTTGTTCCCAAGCAATCCCAAAATCAGCTCTGCAAAGTCTGGGGTTGCTTAAAAAAGGTTGCCTTTGTTCATTGACCAGCTCCGTAAATATATCAAAGAGCATAAATCCATCTGCAAGAGTCTGGTAAGAATCTGTATTTGATGGTTACTTTTGGATTCCTACTCCAGCAGGTTCAGGTTTTGGCTCTCTCATGTTTTACCTACGCAAGATCAAAAAGTGAAAATGTAAAATTTATGTCATTCACCCTGGGCACATCTCTTTTAGTCAGCCATTTCTTTAATAACAATCACAACGGCAATAAGATATTCTTTTAAAAACAAACAGCAGTATTGATACATTCACCCAAAATACAGCCATTTATTTAATAACAGTTCTAACAACAATAAATTAATTTTAAAAAATTGAAACACCAGCAATATTGACACATTCTGCAAGAATGATTGTCAAACACCTAGGATTCATTTGGACACTTCATATATGTATGCTGTCCCGGTTCATGGCTAGGAATAAAACAATATACCTTGTTGTGACTTATGGACTCCCAGCCTCAGTTGTTCAGTAACAGGCAAATAAAATTATGAATGCAAAATTCATGTAAAAGCATTAAAGGAGGCCAGGATGTGGTCCGTGGGGAGAGAAGTGGTGCTGGGGAGAATGTTGAGTTCCAAACAGAAAGTCCCGGAGGGACATATTTGGGCCCTGGGCCTGAGGTTCCTCCCCCTGAGTAGTTCTTATAAGTGTGGAGTAAGGTTTAAACTATCCATATGGGGGGGGGGGAGGCTAAACATGTGGGTTTGCCCCACAGAACTAGCACCACTCCTCCCAGTGGAGGGTTGTTTCTGTTGTTGGGATCTATCCTGCCCTAGTAGTTGGGTCTTTTAAAATATTCCTCCTGCAATGCAGGAGCCACTAGCAGAAAAAGGGCTCAGTCACAACTCAAGTGCTGCTCTTTCTCATAGCAGCATACAGTGGTACCTCGGGTTACATACGCTTCAGGTTACATACGCTTCAGGTTACAGACTCCGCTAACCCAGAAATATTACCTCAGGTTAAGAACTTTGCTTCAGGGTGAGAACAAAAATCGTGCTCCGGTGGCGCAGAAGCAGGAGGAGGCCCCATTAGCTAAAGTGGTGCTTCAGGTTAAGAACAGTTTCAGGTTAAAAACGGACCTCCGGAACGAATTAAGTACTTAACCCGAGGTACCACTGTATTATTTACCTACTTATTTGTTAAAAAAAAGTGTACTGCTTAATATAATAAAAAATATTTAGGCAGTTTACATAAAATGCAACTGAAATTCAACAACGCTCCATAATGAAACTAGATAAAAATAAGATAAAAACCAAACATATCAGTGTACCACAGAATAAAACTCAGCAATGTACAAAATTAAACATTAAAGAGTCAGGCTTGAGTCAAGTTTTTGACAGGAATCTAAAGGTCATTAGTGTCTTCTTAAGGGAGGATGGTCCCTCCAGAGGGTCAGTACTGTCACTGAGAAAGCCTGCTTCCCCATTATTATCTGCTGGTCATGGAACAACCAGCAGGGTTTCCTTGAAAGGTTTTAAACATCAGCAGAAGACGCAAGATGGTAGGTAATCTTAGTCCAAAATTGTTTATAGGGCTTAAAACAACCAAACCTTAAATTTGTATATTTAGCTAAAACTAATAAGGCAGTAGTATTGGTAAAGTGTCTGCGGACAGCGCTGGCTCCCGGCCTCTAGAGTGAGATGAGCGCACAACCCTAGAGTCTGTCAAGACTGGCCCGTACGGGCAGGGGTACCTTTACCTTTACCTATTGGTAAAGCTGAAGGCCAGGATACCATTAACACTCCCCAGGTAGCTTTTCTGTAGCAGATGGTCCTCTAGTCAGATCCAGCATTTTTAAACAATGATTTTGCAATAGCCTAGATTCCTCCTTTGCGTGCTGAGAAAATAGGTTACTACTACACTGATGTTTGCATTAATTGACTTACACTGTAGTGTGGATGAGCATGCAGACCTCTCCTTGCCAACAAAATTGGTAAGACTCAAAAGTATTTAACTTTAGCCAGATTATATCTATAGAGTAATGAAACTGTTATTAATCTTAATTGTTTTTTTTTTTTTTAATTTTTTTATTAACCGGCCAATCAAATCAAATTAAATCACATCACATAAATTCCGAATTACAAAGCCGAATTTTAAATTTTGTTGTTGAGGGGACCCATATTTCAAGATCCGAAGGGGGATTCTGATCATCTTCTTGCTACTGCTTTAATGTCCAAATCAGTCCAAACAGAGTTCATAATTCTATCCAGTCTTATCTTGCTGTTTCCACATCACATCTTGTTCATATATTTTCTCTTTTTTCTTTATGATCTCTTCTGATAGTCTCCTTAAGCCGATAAACACCAATAATAATCCTGTGTGAATTTTTCCGTTCTTCCAATCCTCAAATCGAGATGGTTTCCATATATCATCGCCTTCATAGATAACATCGCTCTTTCCATCATTAATTACAGAACTGTCGTTCTTAAGTCCCTCTGAGGAGTTTCACTCACAATATAAAAACAGCTCTGTTTCTCTATTTCTCCTCCCAGACTTAAGTCCTCCGACAGAACTTCCCAATATGGCGATGGCATTTTTAACTGCGTCATTCCAAAGCCCTTATACATTCCACGCTGTTCTTAAAACATGCTTTGGTTCGAAAGTTTATCTCCACACAGCCTTAAATCCACAGCTTAAGTCCTTAAAACGACATTTCTGACTTGTGAGGGGAGGGGGATTCTTGTTTAATCACATAAGGAAAGAAAGGAAAGTTTTTTTCCCCTCCCCCATCAGTCATCAGTCCCTTTACCATACCGAGTCTTGGCGTATCTTCTCATAATCTATACTGTTATTAATCTTAATTGAGCCTTAACTGATATCATAACTAGCAATTCTCTTTTGGGTTTCACAGGAATTCGGTAATTTATAATCTAAAAAACCCCAAATGCATTTACTTCTTGGCAGTAGTCTTAGGAAATGCATAGTCCCACCGTAAAATGTAGATTAACAATTAGTTTGGGTGGTACTGATTGTGCAAGTACATTACATTTTTTAAAAGGTATATTGATATATTGGTTCCCACATTATCTGGCTCCAACATTTCACCAAAATCATGGTTCCATTTATTATCTACATGATTTTAAAAGTTTCCATTCTGAGTGGCACCCAAAGGCCTTGTGGTAGTAGTGACCGAGAACTTTTTTGGGGGCATCTATTCAGGGCCAGGGATATTTCAGAATTGTGGGGGAAGGTTTAATCCAAAGCACAATCACAAAAGCATAAGGTGGAGAAGAGACTCTTGGGAAGTTAACCACTGAGCCTCAGTGCCCTCCCTGCTTTATGCCGATTGGCTGCTGCATATTGCACCCCCCTCTCTCCTAACCCTTGGAAAACTAAAAATGTTCTGTAACCAAAAGTGCATGGGCTGCACATTACAGATTTACCAGAAGATTTACTCAGGAAAAAGCACACCAAAATGTATCCAACAATATAGAGATCTAGTAATTTTTTTTATATCAAAAAGATCCTTCCTGTATACAGAAGAATTTGAAGACTCTCAACAGGTTTCAAGGCCCAAGGAATTTCATCCATATGATCCCATGGAGATGTGTGCTGCTATTCCTGTACATCTTGAAAGGAACCTGCTATCAGATCCTTTGCTATTTTCTCTCCATATGGCCCTGCTGAAAGGCATGATATTTCATTCCACTCCAGCCCATGCACTCCAAATATTTCAAGACACTTGTGCTAACATACAGACTCACAATTATGCTTAGATAAAAGCAAAAGGAAGGAAGGAATCTATGTGTGCAGGCAATCCTTAGCATAGAAAGAGGTTCCCAATCCCTTGGCACATTTAAATCACAGTATTATAATGGACCAAGTGGAATTATGGTAAAAAATTGTTTGACAGTGTCACTAACTTATCACAGCACTGGGTGCCATTTTTCCATATATGCCATATTTGAACTCCATCTTTCATTCAATTACAGAGGTTGTTTTGACTTAATTTCACAGTAGCCCTGTAAATTCATTTAAGCTGAGGCTCTGTAGAGAAGTTCACATCCTGGGTTTCCAACATCCAAACTAGTGATGGATTTTTATATGAGAGTTTCTATTGTAGTTGGAATGGGGAGAACCACACATTTTCCTTGTCCTAGAAAACGGTTTAAATTATTTTTTACATTATGTTTTGGTAGGTTTAGAGGACACATTGGTCAGGAAGGTAAACAATAACTTTATTGTCTTTCCCCAACAAGAACACAATAATCACATAGCCCATACTTAGTCATATCTATGGAAGTGAAAAGACTATCTAGTGCTGCAATCCTAACCCCATTTAACTGGGAGTAAACCCTACTAAATTTAGTAGGACTTACTTTTGAGAAGACAAGTTCTGGATTATGCTGTAAAACAAACAAGGGTTTCTCTCTTATATGTTGTAGAAGATCAATTTTAAGAAGCAATAGCTTAGTCAGCAATCACAGATCACACTGTCCTCCTGGCAAATGCAGGACATGTTGTACACCTATAGGCATTTGCTGGTGAAATCAATGCCTATAGGTGTACAACTGTTTCACCCCTGCCCAATATGCTGAAGGAGATCAGGCCTGATCTCCTTCAGCATATTGGGCAGGGGTGAAACAAAGGTTGACCTGGATTGGAACATATTCAAGAAGGATGAAAATGAGGTAGCTGATGGCAGTGAGGGATCAGTGTAACAAAAAATGAGAACAGACATCTAAATACATATTCATTTTCTACAATCCAAACCCTTATCCTGTTACAGAGTGTTGTGGCGTATCTTCACTGCATGATCTCAAACAATTTAGGATCACATTGTGAATGGGCTAGTATCATAACACCATGAAGTGAATCAGATTTGGCTACATTACAATTTCACTACTTATTTATGAGTGACAAAATGGAGGGTGGAGTGAAGGAAGAGAGTGTTCCCAAATATTCTCATGTAGAATTTTCACTCAGTTGATACAGAATTAAACTATACTATTAGTTCATACTGGTGGTTGAAGGAAGCAATGAGCTGAGACAGGAAGACTGGAAGGAGCTGTGGCCAAGTCCATTACTTGTAATAACTGGACCCACAGTTGCACATGAATTTCTTCATGAGGCTGTGGGGGTGGGAGAGGTGTTCTCCCTGCTATTCTTTAGGGTGAATGGACACTGAAATTCTCCCAGCAGTTCTAGGGGAGCCTGAAAAACAAAATTACATGAAAACCAGTTTTTTTAAATCCAGCATATACAGATGCAAGCTTCTGTGTGCACAAGTAATGCAGATTCAGAGATGCACCTTTGGTTTTACTGTGTGCATGTTTTGTGGGATGCCTCTCATGCTGCTTTTGCTGGATATGTATTACGGTGCAGATGGAAAGGCACATCCCAGTTCAGGGCCACTAGTTGTAGTACAAAGTTCCTTGTGCATGACTAGAGTTGGATTAGACCCCTTAACTTGAAGTAGAGCCATTCTTGTATTCCTCCGTACATTTGCCTTCTTAGTGCCTTCATTTTTCCAACTTCTTTTTAAAGGTATGCTAACATTTCCCCCTTCAACACAAAAAAACTGCTGAATGTTTTAAAACTCTTTTTTTAAAAGCACTTCAACATTCATTAACTCATTCTTTCATTTTCTGGTTGGACAGTTTGCACTGCTGGTAACCCCTTGCACTTCTGATCAAGCTTGGTTGACTTTTTTGTTCTTCTACTTTTCCATGCTTCTTGTTAGTTCTTAATTTTTTTCTCCTTATTGTTTCCTTCCTTCCTTGTTTCTGCTTCTTTTCTCTATGTACTATTCATGATTAGTCTGCTTTACCAATATTCAAATCTTGATCATGTTTAATTGGTGAGTGATTTTGGAAACAGTTTGGTACATACAAAATGCCACTAGCATATATCTCAGTGACTGGCAACTGGGTAATCCCCATTGAGCCTTGGTAAGTCATTGTTTTGAAGGCTAGCCTACTTTACAAAGTTGTTGTGAGAACATTGAATAACCCTGATGTTCCCTATCTTGAGTTGCTTGGAGGAAAGGCAGGCTATAAATGTGGTGGTAATTATAACCAGTAATGGTAGTAAATAGTAGTAAAAGTTCCAAAATAACATACTAGGGCAGGAACTACCCTAGAGTCAAATAAAAGGATCCACATATTGCCTTGATCTTTCTCTGAAATTCTAATTCATCACAGCAACTGTAAAAAATTAAAAATTGGAGGACATCTCGCATATGGTGGGTCTCCTTTTTCTTTCTTTCTAGTTCACTCTGATAAAATAGGTTAACCCCTGCCACTGAAAGATTTACATCACATTGCCGACACAAAGATGCAGAGAAGGCTGATACAATAAGAGCTGTGTGCTCAATATGAGACATCTAAGCAGCAGAAGCAGCTGCTACCTTATCCCCTGCTAGCAGCTGTAAGCTGGAACGACTTCAGTGGACGTCTCCATGCAGACGGCAAGAAATCTCTTACTGGAAGGCTCTGCTGCCCATCTCCAGCCTGACATTTCTAGAAGCAACTGACCCAACCACTTACAGGGAAGATATGTGGCCAGAGCCTAGAGGGATGAAGAAAGGATAGGGTTTAATACTTTGGCTGAAACTGCAGCTGAAACAAGTATCCACAAATGTTCGAAACTCACTGAATTTTCTAGTTTTGTTGCCAGTGATTTCTTCAATTTGACATTTGAAAGTGAAGTGTAAACTTGCATTTTGAATGTGATATATATCCTATAGATTTGTTGGTATCTTTTTGATTGTTAGCATGTTAGCATGTTTCTAATACGAAACAATGACCAGCCTGTTGTGTGAAGGTTTGGTCCTTGGGTCAAAAAATGCAGCCACATCAGTCCACTCGTCAGTATCAATCACTGCCTTCTTCAGCTCCAAACTCAAGAGAAGAGGAATCCAAGTAATTCAAACTCTTTTCCTTCAAGAAGATGACCACAGGAGATAATCACCTGTTAGCATGGAACTGAAAAATGGAAGAGTAGTATTCATCTTAGACTGCCCTGAGAAGCATCCAAGCACAAGATTAATTGCAGAGCTTCACCCCGGTGCCACTCAGCATTGTCCACAGATAGCAGATTCCCATGTCCTGGCCCAAATGGCAACGCTGCTTATTCAAAGGGTTGTCAGAATTGTGTTTTTATCTTTTGGAAATCCAGCCATTAGGCCAGGTTGTGTCTTAAATTTCAACTTCAGAACGATTTGGCTTGAGACCTGTTCTGAGGAAGGAGACGGGCATCACCAGAATGTTATGAGCAATTATTAGATATGTTCACTTATCTGGGACTGCAGACTTTTGTTTTGAAAAACAATAGCCCTCGAGACAGGGCTGGAAGGCAGAGCCAGGGCAGACAGAGCAGAAGCAGAGTCTGGAAGTATCCCGCTGACTGAATAAGAGCAAGGTTAGAATCTACCAGATCAGAATGCAGGGATGGAGCTGGTGCGGAACCTGGTTATGGGTGGACAAAAATAAGGAAGACGTATATCTGTCCAAAGGTGCTGCAGACGGCTATTGTATTCTCAGAAATGACCTCAGAAATGTTGGGTTGTATGGATCTTTTTCCAAGGATATTACCTACCCTTTACCCTAAGGTCCCAGGGTGGATTACATAAACTCAAATACCTGTCAAAACCTCGTGAAACCTTATATGCCATGCTAATAACATCCCATATAGTATGACCACTCCTGACTGCCCACGCTTCCATTTGCTTCCTTTGCTATGTCCTTAATTCTGATCTCGTGTGATCTTTCATGCCTACTAGATGCTTCATCTTTCTTTCCAACCTGATATGACTTCTACCAACAACGCTTTGCCCACCTGCAGTACCTTCCTGCTCTAATATATGGTTTCCCACTCCTTGCTGCATATAATGTGCTTGTTCAGCTCTCTAGGCTGCCTTTCTCTGAAAATTCAGAGCTGTCATATGTGATAGTGACAGCGTGGGAGGATGGAGGCACAACGTTGTAAACCAATTTTCATCCGGCTATAACCACACTGGTTTTGTAATCATAAAAATAATGTCACCACTGAAAATGTAAATAAAGTGTGCAATGTTAAAATGCTTAGGCCTCTCTTTTACTTTAGCACTGCAGGGAGGGTCCAGGTGTTATTGTGCACAGAAGCAAGTCCAGGATCAGAACTGAAGACAGAGATGAACAAGCGCTCCCTCATGGCTTATAACACCCAGGATGATCTTTGAAGGTACAGTGAATGGATTTTAAGACTGCGTCCAGGAATGCTGGAAACGATGTGGCTCCCAGATGACATTAGCAGCGTTCCTTGTCCCTGGCTTTTCTTTGCAAACAATGCTGAGAGTAATTGAAAACGACTCTGGTCCATTAGCTGTGAACCTCGTAGCCACCACGCCTGTCTTTTGCATTATCCTGGAGTGCAGCTGTGCTCTGCCAAAACCTTACACTTTGCTGTCAGAAAAAGAAGGATCTTTGATAAAAGACTAAGTGTTTTGAGGGATAGGAAGTTTTTACTAAAAGTTGTTTTCAATTTCCTGAGCTAGCTATCCATTCCCATTTCATTCTTGGGTTCCTAGGCAGTCTGTCTTTAATGAAATATACTCTTCTTTTCCCTTGTTTTGTGTTCACAGAGAGATAGACTGTGCCCCCAGGCAGGTTCCCTCTCAGTAGAAGACCTATGACCTATGGTTTGGAGGGGCCAGGAGTCTGATCCCGCTGCAACAGTGTCCCCAAATGCAGTACTTTTCCCAGAGGAGCAAAAGTTTGGCATTCACTTCTGTAGAAGAAAACTGCAAATCACTGAGAAGTGGGGGCATATTTCCTACTGCACTTTTTTCTTTCCCTCTGTTGCTGGCACAATCGCAAACTTGGTCCCTGTTCTTTATCCCTCCTCCCATCGAAGAATCAATGAAAGTGAGAGCCCACCTTCATAGCTTGCTAATGAGGGTGGAAAGTTAGGTCTGATGTTTTGATTCAGCCTTATGTTTATAGGACTAGCAAAATGCCTGTAAATTAGACAGATTAGGGTATTATGTGTCAGAGGAAGATTTGTATTTTGCAAGGAGACCTGGGGGTGAATTTGGATTGCCGTGTGGGATCCCTGAAAGTGGGACCTGGGAAGCCAATGTCAAAGCAGATTTCACCTTCCACTGTATTATTTTCAAGTACAGTGGTACTTCGGGTTAAGAACTTAATTCGTTCTGGAGGTCTGTTCTTAACCTGAAGCACCACTTTAGCTAATGGGGCCTCCTGCCGCCACTGCTGCACAATTTCTTTTCTCATCCTGAAGCAAAGTTCTTAACCCAAGGTAATATTTCTGGGTTAGCGGAGTCTAAACCTGAAGCGTATGTAACCTGAAGCATATGTAACCTGAGGTACCACTGTATAACACTTGTATAGCGTGGGTTGCACTGTGGGTTAAACCACAGAGCCTAGGGCTTGCCGATCAGAAGGTCGGTGGTTCAAATCCCCGTGAGAGGGTGAGCTCCCATTGCTTGGTCCCTGCTCCTGCCAACCTAGCAGTTTGAAAGCACATCAAAGTGCAAGTAGATAAATAGGTACGGCTCCGGTGGGAAGGTAAACGGTGTTTCCGTGTGCTGCTCTGGTTCGCCAGAAATGGCTCAGTCATGCTGGCCACATGACCTGGAAGCTGTACACCGGTTCCCTCAGCCAGTAAAGCGAGATGAGCGCCACAACCCCAGAGTTGTCCGCGACTGGACCTAATGGTCAGGGGTCCCTTTACCTTTACCTTTTTTATAACACTTTAGTGGTCCCCACTGGATGGTTGACTACCATTCATCTGTACAGGAGAAAGTTAAAGGTTGTGTTTAAGGTAAGGATTAATCTGCACCATGTTGATGGGTGATCTCAGTAATCCCAGCTGCTGAAATTTTCATCATCTTCTGTCTGCAGAACAGCATCTTGGCTGTGGTGGAATGCTTAAAACTCACCCACCATAGGAAGCCAATTCTTCCAGTGTAGAATATGTTATACTAAAGGGATGAGGAGCCTGTGGCCTTGCATCAGGCCCAGCCAGTTTGGTTGATTGTCATGGATGATGAAAGTGTAGTCCACTTGTCCCCTGGCTATGTTGTACTAAGTGACGGGGGCTTCATAGTGCTTGTGAGATAGTTTATTTGTTTTCTACAACTCTTTTTTTCTCAGCAAAATGTTTTACCCCAAAGAATCTGAAGAACAGTACACAGATTTTACATGTGCATTTTTATTTATTACTAGTTCCTTTTCCTTTCTACTGCCTTTTTTTATCGGTGCTTCATTCTTCTGTTTCACCTTTAGTTCTGTTTTAATCTTGATGTTGTCATTCTCAACCCACTCCCACCTGTCCATCTTGTATTACTTCCATCTTGTGCTTTTCCTTCATTCTGAGCACTTGATTCGTCTAATTGTGTAAGTTTTTGTATATACTGTATAACTATCATTACCCTTTAACTGCAACATTGTTTAACAACCAAAATAACTTTGTTGGGACCAACCAAAATGTCACAGAAGTGTGACAAGCTTTTGAGTTATCCAGCACTCTTTATCAGGCAAGATAGCAGCGAGGGGGGGCGAGAAGTGGGGTGGGGGTGGGGAGTACAAAAATTAGGCTGATGTTGTCATGAAGTCAACTTACAGATAGTTCCAAGATGGAGATTGCAGTCTGAAGTCCCTCCCAGGTGCTATAGATATCAGGTTGCACACCTGGGAATCTGGGATAAAGAAGCAATAGCTGCTCCCCAACTCTGAGAAATTAAAGTCTGGCTTGTAACACACAGGTCCCTGGGTTTGGCAGACAGTGGGAGTAAAGTGAAACCTGGCAGTCTTTAATTTAGCAAGGCCAGGGATTAATTTTGGATGGTGTCCTAGGTAAAAAGAGTCAATTGAAGTCAAACAGTATTATCTAGTGGTTGGAGGGGATGTAATTCTCAAAATGAAAAGTCCACATGATGGAAAATCATCTTCCTCTGGTTGTAGGATTCTGCCTGAATGGCTAGTTTTGTATTCATCTATGCACATAAAGAGCAAAAGTAGCTGTGTTGATCCATACACACCACCCTCCAAAATCTATAGTTGGACTATGCCTTTTTGGGGAACCTACTAAAATGTCACAAAAGAACTTCCGGGGGCGGCGCGAACGGCAATGGCGGTCCTCTTCCATTAGTGAGGAGGAGGCTCCGCAGAAACTGGGTCGTCCGCTACGGCGAAGCGGAGACCCACCTTGGAAACCCACAGGCAGCAAGAGCCTGTGGTCTTGAGGCTCGGTGGGCGCCAGAAGCGACCCCCAAAACGCAGAAGGAACCCCGTAAGGGGCTCCGGAACGTGGAGGGGGGTAGCGGCGCTGTGAGCCGTTTCGCGATCTGTGGAGCGAAGCCGCGCGGCTGCTGCCGATGAGCGCTGATCCTTTTTCCTGTAAATTTCTGATTCGGAAGAAAGCAACAACCCGTGAGTAAAGACTGAACATTTTAAATCTGAGACTAAAATAGTAAAATTAGCTGAAAGCGGGGAGACGTGGAAACAGGAAGTCCGTCTTCCGCTGTCACTGAACTTCAAAGCAAGGAGCTGGAGGAGTGGAGGCGTTAAAAGAACTTTTAATCCTACTGATCTGAGCACCCATTGAATCTTCTTTTAAACAAAGTAAGGACTTTAAGCTTATGAATTTCTACCTTTTATTTGCATCGTTTTACCTTCCTTCTATTGGAATTACAATTGGAATGAGAAGCCCAGGGTCTGGAGCTGCCTGAGCTGCCTGAGAGACTGAGCTGTCAGTTTTGCAGATTTGGCTATTGTGTATCAGAATTTGCAACAATTTGTGGGCATTTGGACTTGCTACTTTGAATCACCGTTTGAAACACCAGTAAGCACTGGTAGAAACAAAGTGACTGTTAACATTAACTCTGCTAAATACTTGTTTTTGAAGGTTTCTGGACACTAAATTGGACTTTAATTATATTAGAATTCTTCCCTAAAGATATCTTAAGCTCCCTCTAGAGGATTTGAGACTTACAACAGTGACTGTACATTTACTTTCCCTTTCCCGGCCTCCTGTTTTCTCTGGGCTTCTGCTTTCCCATGGGAATAACTCAGCTTGACCTTGACTTTTAGATAACTTTGGAATGAGTGGCACAAGAAGAAGGGGAAGAACTAGACAAACAACTTTGACAACTCTAACCTCAGCCTCGCAGATACGTAGATCATCTGTACCTACTCTGCCTTCAGAGGTAGAAGAAGCCGTTCTGCCGCAGGCAAGGGAGGGAGAAACGGAGCAGTTACAATTGGAAGATATGGCCTCAGGATCATCTGCTTCTATTCTAGAGAAAATCTATGAAAAATTGGAATCTTTGGATAAGAGAGTGGAATCTTTGGACAAGAAAGCAGATGAGCAAACAGCCAAGATTGATCAAAATACAGAATGTCTAACTAGATTAACTGGACAAGTCGCACAGAACGTACAGGTAATTGGACAGTTGACGGAGGCTACAGCAGAAAATCGGAAACTGGCTGAGGACACTAGTAAAAAACTTGAAAATTTAGAACAAGAGGTAAGACCACTCTGCAAACAAGTAGGTGAACATCAGATTTATCTTTCTATGATAGAACTGCGAAACCGGGAGAATAATTTAAGGATTAGGTCGATACAAGAAGTGGAAGGAGGCAACCTAGCTGAGTTCTTGACTAAAGAATTCTCCAAGTTTTGGAATTTAGAGGAAAAGGACTTTAAAATTGTGTCAGCTTTCAGGCTTGGAAGATTTGCAAAGAAGGAGAGGCCCAGAGATTGTTTGATAACATTGAGATCAAAGGAGGAAAGGGATAAGATTTTAGGCCTACATTACGAAAAGTCACTGGACATTCTGGACAGAAGAATTGAAATTTACAAAGATATTCCTAGACAACTCTTGGACCTCAGATCCGCCTACTCCGAACTTGTCAAATTACTGAGGAGCAACTCAATTGCTTTCAGGTGGGAATTTCCCCAAGGAATATCTTTTACCTTTAGAGGGAAGAAGGCTAAAATCAGAACATTGGAAGATAGAGACAAATTTCTGTCTACATACGGAGAGGACCTTCAAAAAGGAATTGAATTACCCTTTGGGCCTGGAGCATCGGCAGTACCGGCACCCGTGGAACCTGAAGATCCTGTGAATAAGATACCACCCCTAGAAAAATAACCAGATTTATTCAGGATGTCTCTGCAACTCTTGAGTTGGAATATAAATGGCTGTAACATTCCGGAAAAAAGGAAGAAAATATTTCATATACTAAAAAAAGAACAATTGGACATTATTTGTTTACAGGAAACACATGTGACTAGGCTCCACAGAAAAGTGTTAATAAACAAAAGACTTGGCCAGGAATTTATATCTTCGGATAGAGTTAAGAAGAGAGGTGTGGTGATATATGCGAAAGAGAGCCTGTCACCTAAATTCCTATTCAAAGATGAACATGGAAGAATTTTGGCAATTGAGATACAACATCAAGGAGAGAAGCTTTTGATATTAGGAATCTACGCACCAAACGAAGGGAAATCGGAATTCTACAGGAAGTTGCATGAGACTATGCTGGACTATCTGGACTATAACAACATCATTATGATGGGAGACATGAACGGGGTCGTATCAACTAACATGGACAAGTCACAAAGTCAAAATGTTACAAAAGACGGCAGACTACCCAAAACTTTTTTTGAAATGACAGACAATATGGATTTGATTGACATCTGGAGGACAAAGAACCCCTTGGGAAGAGAGGGAACATTCTTCTCTGAAGCCCAACTGACCTGGACAAGAATCGACCAAATATGGATATCTAGAGGTCTGGCACCTAAGGCTAGAAAAGTGGAAATCTGCCCAAAGACCTGCTCCGACCACAATGCAGTAAAGATGGATATGACACTGTTACCAACCGGCTCTTTCAGATGGAAGATGAATGACAACTTGTTTAGAGATCAGGAGATTACCAAGAAGGCCCAAAAAGCCCTGAAGGACTATTTTGAGATAAATATGAACACCACGGTGGAAAAAAGAATTGTCTGGGACGCAAGCAAAGCCGTTATGAGGGGATTCTTGATACAACAGAATGCAGTAAAGAAAAGGACACAAAAGGAGAGAAAAGACAAGATTTTGGACAAAATAAAAGAATTAGAGAAGAAATTAAGATTAAATCCGAAGTCACAGCCAACTCTGAGAGAAATTAAACTCTACCAAGCACAATATTCTAAATTGATAAACCAGGAAATAGAGTGGAAGGTTAAATTAATGAAACAAAAAACGTTTGAGTCGGCGAATAAATGTGGAAAACTGCTAGCATGGCAGTTGAAGAGAAGACAAAGATTAAATACAGTTACAAATTTAGAGATTGAAGGAAGAAATATTCAGAATCCTGTGGACATTAGAAAGTGTTTCCAGAGATATTTTAAAAAATTATACACTCAAGGGCCACAAGACGAGGCTGAGATTAAACAATTTTTGGGAAAAAATGGACTACCAAAATTGTCACAAGAAAATAGGACAATCCTGAATTGTAAAATAACACGACAAGATGGGCTGACCTCCAAGTACTATAAGACATTAAAAGATTATTTGATACAACCTTTGATGGAGGTCAGCAATGAAATTTTGGAAGGGAAGAGGGCGCCGGAGTCGTGGAAGGAAGCGTTTATCACATTGATACCAAAGTCGGAAGCTGAAAAGACACAACTCAAGAACTACCGTCCCATCTCTCTTCTAAATGTGGATTACAAAATATTTGCAGACATTTTGGCAAGTAGATTTAAAAAAGTTTTAAATGAAGTAATCCACAAGGACCAGGCAGGCTTTCTCCCAGGCAGACATTTGTTTGCTAATACAAGGAATATTATTGACATTTTGGAACTTTTGCAAACAGATATAAACACAAAAGCAGTCTTAATTTTTATAGATGCGGAGAAGGCCTTTGACAACATTTCCTGGAAATTTATGAAGGGAAATTTAAAAGAAATGGGAGTGGGACGGGGTTTTGAGAATGGGATTGAGGCGATATATTCAGAGCAGAAAGCTAAACTGATAGTTAATAATGTGGTTACAGAAGAGTTTAAAATTGAAAAAGGAACACGACAGGGCTGCCCTATTTCCCCTTTGTTATTTATTTCGGTTCTGGAAGTGCTCTTGAATATGATCAGAGGGGACCGGTTGGTGGAAGGAATTCAGGTCGGAGAGAAACAATATAAGCTTAAAGCTTTTGCAGATGACTTGGTTTTGACCCTGCAGGAGCCAGAGTCTAGTACGAAAAGAGTATTACAACTGATTCATGACTTTGGTCGGGTGGCGGGATTTAAATTAAATAAACAGAAAACTAAGGTTTTGGGGAAAAACTTGACAGATACAGAGTCAGAACGGTTTCAGAGAGAGACAGAACTAAATGTGGTTAAAAAAGTAAAGTACCTAGGGGTTAACATAACAGCAAAAAATCTGAGTCTTTTTAAGGATAACTATGAAAAATGTTGGTCAGAAATTAAGAGAGACTTAGACAGCTGGACAAAATTGAAACTTTCTTTGTTAGGCCGAATTGCTGCTATCAAGATGAATGTATTGCCAAAGATGTTGTTTTTGTTTCAAACACTTCAGGTTGTGGATAAGACGGAGTGTTTTCAGAAGTGGCAGAGAGATATCTCTAAGTTTGTCTGGCAGGGCAAAAAGCCCAGAATTAAGTTTAAGATATTAACTGATGCAAAAGAAAGAGGGGGCTTTGCCCTGCCAGACTTAAAGTTGTATTATGAGGCCGCAGCTTTCTGCTGGCTAAAAGACTGGCTACTTCTCGAAGACACTGACGTGTTGGACTTGGAAGGGTTTAACAATACTTTTGGATGGCATGCATACCTATGGTACGACAAGGTTAAAATCAATAAGGCCTTTAAGAACCATATTGTCAGAAAATCACTGTTTAATGTCTGGATAAAATATAAAGACTTGCTGGAAAATAAAACTCCAAGGTGGCTTTCACCTTTGGAAGCTAAGGCCCGAAAAAGACCCAATATGGAGGCCAAATGGCCAAAATACTGGGAAATACTAGAAAAAGATGGAGACAACTGGAAATTGCAGAGTTTGGAGAAAATGAAGGATAAAGTGCGAGACTGGTTACACTATGCTCAGATTAAAGAAGTTTTTAAAAATGACAAGAAACTAGGGTTCCAGGTGGAGAAATCGAAACTAGAAACAGAACTGTTAGAACCAAAGATTAAGGTACTTTCAAGAATGTATAACTTGCTGTTAAAATGGAATACACAAGATGAAATGGTTAAATCGGCTATGATAAGGTGGGCGCAGGACATTGGGTATTATATCATGTTTGAGGACTGGGAAAGGTTGTGGAGTACTGGGTTGAACTTTACTGCATGCAATGCTTTGAAAGAAAATGTAATGAAAATGATATATAGATGGTATATGACCCCAGTCAAACTTGCAAAAATATACCACCTGTCTGATAATAAGTGCTGGAAATGTAAAGAGAGTGAAGGAACATTCTTCCACCTCTGGTGGACCTGCCCTAAAGTGAAGGCGTTCTGGGAAATGATCTATAATGAACTGAAAAAGGTATTTAAGTATACCTTCACTAAGAAACCAGAGGCCTTTCTTTTGGGCATTGTCGGCCAAGGGGTGGTAAAGAAGGACCGGACATTTTTTATGTATGCAACAACAGCAGCAAGGATACTTCTTGCAAAGCACTGGAAAACTCAAGATCTACCCACACTGGAAGAATGGCAGATGCAACTGATGGACTATATGGAATTGGCTGAGATGACCGGCAGAATCCGAGACCTGGGAGAAGAGAGGATGGAGGAGGATTGGAAGAAATTCAAGATTTATCTACAAAAATATTGTAATTTGACTGAATGTTAAGCAGGATGCTAGATCATAAATAATTGAGCACCACTAAATTAGATGATTTAGGATGATAAGTGAGAATGAGAAAACATAAACTTTTTCGAGAATTATTAGACTATAAATAAAATAGATGGGATATAAATGCAAACAAGAGGATAAATTGCTGACAAAAATTTATTACGATGAAAGTGGGAGCGGGAGATGTGAGGGAGTCCAAAGAAGATGTGAAATTATGTTACAACATATGTTATTTTGTTTATTATATCTATTTGTATTGTAAACCCTAATAAATATTTATTAAAAATAAAAAGTCACAAAAGCATGGCAAGCTTTTGAGCTCTCCAGAAGTCTTCATCAGGCAAGATGCTACAATAAGCAGGGAGTGAGGGAGTTGAGAAGTGGGGCAAAGTGCAGAAATTAGGCATGAAGTCAGCTTGTAGATGATTCCAAGATGGAGTTTGCAGATAACCTCCATCTAGGTTATGCACCTGAGATTTTGGGATAAAGAAGTAATGGCCCCTCCCTATTTCTGATAAATTAAAGTCTTTATTATAAGTTATCTAATATTTAAATGTTGTTTAACATGGCTTCTACTTTCCATCATGAAAAATGAATTGATACACACAAAAACACATACTAATATCCTGTATACAGTACTGGTGTTTAGAAGTGTGTTTTGATACATTTTCTGAACAGCTTGTCAGTACTTTGATGTTCTTCGGCATTTTCTCACTGGAGAAATATTTTTTTTCATTTTTGCAATTTTGCCTGTTAAAAAGTCTCACCACCCAGGATGATCAGGAAGTGAGATCATTGTGCCGCTCCAGCTGGAGAAGATGACCATCTCTGTGACCTCTGATTGCAGAGGGGTACGTTCTGGATGAAATCAAACCCAGACACCACCAGGGGGGGAAAATGCAAGTTCGGTTCCTGTGAAACATTGCACTTTTCCTTTGATGCAGAACAGTGAAGAAAATGGGTTTGGAATCATCTTGTCTATAATGAACCAGAATTTGGCTTTGTTTGGAGCAATGGTCCCACTTTGACTAGAGTTCTCAACCATCCATTTATTTTTATCCATTTAGTTTTTTCTGTGTTCTGGCAGGTAACCTGTAATGAATGAAAAGCAAATGAACTCTACCTTACGCACAGCTCTGCTCATTACCATTCAGGATAAACCCTGGTTCTGTAGCTGACCAGCCACTTGTGAAGAACAATATTTTTACAATCTAAGGTTGGCATCCTCATCTTTGACTGAAAAGTGAGAAAATGAAACTTATGTTTGTGAGAGGTGGCTTTTGTGGAAGAATGGTAGCCACCAGTGAGAACTGCCATTTTCTCCCCATAGTGCCCTTATGAGCAATGGCACAGCATGATGTAGCATCACTTGGAGGGGCATTTAAGTGGCGAGGGGGAATGGCAGTAGACAAATAGTCACCATCAAAAGGAGTTCTGCTTATGCCTGCAGAGTGGGGGTATGTAGCTTGGGGTGACTCCTGGAACCTTGGCTGTTGCTTGAGACTCAGGTGGCCTTGGTGGTGTGAAGTGCCTTCCACCAGCTTTGGCTGGTGGCCCAGCTGCACCACTATCTGCACAGGAATAGCCTAACTTCTGTCTATATTCTGGTAACCTCTAGGTTAGATTACTGTGATGTATTATACATGGGGATGACTGTGAAGACGGTTTGGAAACTCCAAGTGGTACAGAATTCGGTGGCCAGGTTGCTCACTGGGGGAATGTGGTTTGAGCATATTACATTGATCCTGGCTCGACTGCGCTGGCTGCCAATAAGTTTCTGGGCCCAATTCAAAGTGCTGGTTTTGACCTTAAAAAGGTAAAGGTACCCCTGACAGTTAAGTCCAGTCGCTAACAGTTCTGGGGTTACGGTTCTCATCTCGCTTTGCAGGCTGAGGAAGCCGGCGTTTGTCTGCTTCTGCAGACAGTTTTTCTGGGTCATGTGGCCAGCATGACTAAGCCGCTTCTGGCGAAGCCAGAGAAGCACACGGAAACATCATTTACCTTCCCGCCGGAGCGATACCTATTTATCTACTTGCACTGCATGCTTTCAAACTGCTAGGTTGGCAGGAGCTGGGACTGAACAACAGGAGCTCACCCCATCGCGGCACCTCAAACCGCCGACCTTCCTGTCAGCAAGTTCAAGGGGTGCAGTGGTTTAAACCACAGCGCCACCCGCGTCCCTGAGGGTTTTGACCTATGAAGTCTCAAATGGCTCAGGACTGAAAAACCTCAAGGACTGCCTCTCCCCATATGAACTGGCCCAGACCCTGTGGTTATCATCTGAGGCTCTTCTTCATGTGCCTCATTCATTAGAGGCCCAGAGGGTGGCAACATGATAAAGTACAATTTCTGTGGTGGCTCCATGTTTGTGGAATGCTCTCCCCAGGGAGGCTGGTCCTATAGAGTTGTTGTCTCTGGCCTGGGTTCTCAGCCTAATAGTTGCTCACTCCCAGATTGATTTGCATGACCTGAGACTCTTACTGCTGATGATATACTACTATCAGCAGCTTCAGGTCTTTCCTCTATTGAACATTAACTTTGCAAACAGTGGTTTATGACTACTTCCTGTTGTGCTTGTCCCTTGTGATCAGCAGTGACTAATCACTGACAAACTCCATTATTGTTGCTCCTTGCCTTACCACTGCACTGTGAGCTATTACTGTTCTTCCGCTGCCTTTTATGCTGCTTCACAGAACATCTGTTTCCAGATGTTCTTTCTTGAGTCTAGTGAATACAAAGAAAGTCTTGCATTAATATATTTACAATAGCTTGAGATGTTGGCCTGCTAGTTATTGACAGCAATGGATCACCTAAACGAGCCAAGACCTCTCATTTCCCTACAAACTACAAGGAAAAAAAGGGATATTATTTGCACTTAAACATGGTATTTTGTGACAAAACCATGGCTCCATATGGTTAGCAAAGCAGATTGTTGTTGGCAGTACAGTGATGTTTGTTAAGAGAAACATAGATTAGTCATCTAAAGGCCATGTACACATTCACTCAGCAGCACTACAGCTGCTACCAGAGAGGCCCATAAGAAAGCATGGTGGTGAAGTTTGTTGGGATAGAAATTGAAATGCTGGGGATCTAGGGAACAGGCAGAAGAGATTATTTATCCCATTTGTATCATTCCCTTGCTCAAGATGCTTAGAGCTGTAAACATGAATGGGTTTATATATTTTCATCCTTTCGACAGCCCTGAGAGATTGTAAAAAAATTACCTAATGCTATCACCTGATTTACTTCAGGACTGACTGGAAATCATAGCCAGTCCAGCACTGCTAACTACACCTACTAGCTATTAAAGATTCATACTGGCTACAAGGGCTACAAGAGCAATCTGTTCATTGCTCTTTGGCTGCGCACAGATATCTTGTTCTCATGTAAGATTTGGAATGAGCTGTTTGTAGGCACACTCTCCTCCCCTTCCTTGTTGTGATGGGTGATTGCAAACCATTGTTTATTCTTGGAGATTTATAGCCTGGACCATAGACCAGTCAGATGATAAAGACCCAGTGGTATCTTTCTTCCCTTCTTTCTCCTTGCTATATATAGAGAGAAAGGCATGTTGGCATGTTACCTAGAAAAGGGATGCTTGTGGATTCTGTTGACTGATTGGGATCTCCACAGACTAATGTGTGGACTAGAAGAAAACAACTCTTTGGATTTTACACTTATCTGAATGTTGTTCTCAACTTAAAAATTGACAGACTAGAATGGACCAATCCATCTTACCCAGAAGTGATTTTTAAAATTTAGATTATTAATAGGCTATTTCTCCATAAATACATGCATTAACATTTACATATCTGTTGTGTGTCACTACCCTCCTTACCCACTTTGCCCCATGCTGCAAATAGTCTTGGTCTTATTATCGGCAGATGGAAACCATATGTGATTACCATTTGCCAAACCATTGGTAGTTTAGAACCTATGATATTTTATAGCTCCAGATAAACCAGGAGCGCGGCAAATATTTTATGCATTGACACCTTTCTCATTTTGGAAAACCAATATTTAGAGCACAACTGGTTAACCTGGGGTTGGTGGGAGTTGGAATACATCAACCTTTGGAAGGCCACCTGGGAAACCCAGCTGGATGGGCGGGGTATAAATGATTTAGAGCATAATGATCAGCCCTCCATACTGATGAATTTCTCTATTAGAAATTAGAAATTTTGGACTAGTGAAAACCATATGCTAGCGTTGTAGCCATCTATTTATCTTTTCCCAGCTTTCAGACACAGCCATTCCTAGTCCCATTTCAGGGTCAGGAACAAACACTCCTGCGTTGTACTTCACATTTTTAGGAAGGTCCACACCATGGATCTTTCCGCGTATATCAAAGACTCAGAAAGTGATTCCAAGGTTCCCTGGGGGGTGGAGAATGTCCCTGGAGGCACTTTATTAAACAGGGCAGCCCTGATAATTCAAAGTATACCAGTTGGAAGAGGTCTGCAGCTAAATTAGTCCGTTTATATTGGCACAGGATTATAAGACTCCTTAATGCCTTGTGGATAAAGAAATTACCCGCCCTGCACATCTGCAGCCAAAGCTTCTCATTTGACCTAAACTACACTGACATGCAGCAACCTGCGCCTAGAGAAACAGCATGACATGGCCAGCAAATGAACTGAGGGAAGAGAGGATGGAGGTAGCTGGAAGGCAGGAAAAAGCAGTTATAAACTCATTCAGGCATCTTGGCTGCAATACCTGTATCACAAATCAATAGTGAATTATGGAGATCTCTCTCTGGTTAGTTCTGAGGTATGAAGGTTACACATATGGTAGCCGTTTTCCCTTGTAAACATTAAGGATAAAGTTTGGTTCAGATGTAGCCCTCACACTGGTAGATTGGGGTAGTGGGTGGGGAGGAAGAATGCCAGCAACTGGCTTACTTAAGCCATGGCCATGGCTATGATGGAATATTTAAAATACTTTTATTTACCCAGACATTTTAATATGTTGCAAATCTCAGTCTCCTTTAAAGGGTCTTAGCTGCTGTTTTGTAAACGTTACTTTGCATTATGATATAAATTTTTGTTGCATACTGCACAGAAATCCCAAAGAGGTTGAAGGGTGGCATAAATGTTTTCATATATACTTAAGTAGTGGTCTGGTTTAGGAAACGATTAGCATATTTTGGCACAATTGGTAATTGTCTATATAGTACTGAAAATAGATGTCTGTGTGTGGTTAGCCTTCCAAGACAGGGCAGGCTGTAAGCTGAAACAAATGCATGGTATAATCCTTAGTACATGCTGAACACCCTATAAGTATAGAATCAGTTACCAAAATAAAACTTACTGTGACAGTTTTGGCATGCAGTAATGGTTATGTGTATACACTACAGACTTGTCAGGAGAATCTGAAATTGAATAATTTATGCTGTGTACACACTATACTTTTAACACTTATTATTTCCCTCAAAGAATTCTGGGTACTGTAGTTTGTTAAAGGTTGCTGGGAATTTAAATCTGTGAGGGGTAAACTACGGTGCCCAGAATTATTGAATGAAATAATGTGTTTAGAATGTGCTTTGAATGTGCTTTAAAGGTATTGTTTGAACACAACTATAGAATGAATTGTTGTAGACAAGAAGGGCAGACCTTGAACACTGTATTACCATATTGGCCTGAATATAAGCCTTACTTTCCCCCCAAATTTTGACCGTGAAAAGTTAAAGTGCTGCTTCTATTCGTGACCTTATGGTATATAGCCAGGAGCTTGAGGCAAACAGCACCAGCACCAGCAGTGCAGCAAAGCGGTGCCCACCGGGAAGGGAGAGAGCGAGAAAAGGGGAAAGCCGCCGGCAACGCAGCACGCCCCCCCCCCAGTATGTAGCCAGGAGCAGTGAGGAAGGGAGCGGCTTATATTTGGGTGGTTTTTCTCCCCCACCCCTCCAATTTTAAAGGTGCGGCTTATATTCGGGTGTGGCTTATATTTGGGCCAATACGGTACTTCAGACATTCACTTTCAAATCCCCAGTTCCATATTTTAGGGTATCCTTGAGTTTACAATCCTAACACCATTTACCTAGGAGTATGCCCCACTGAATTCATCAGGACTTACCTCTGAGGAGGCATGGTTAGGATTGAAGTCTTAATGTACAACAATCTGATCAGTTCAAAAACCAGCATCTGTTCCCTCTAGTGACAGGAATTAGACATCTCATAGACCTATCGTCATTAGTGAAGAAGGATTGGGAGTTCGCAAAGAAGTGAGATTAATTATTTGAACTGTCACTACAGAGGATTCTGTAAAGGTAACTCACATCAGAATAGCCTTTTCTGGGGATGGTACCTGAGGAACACAGACTGAGGTATAAAGAGATGAAGTTCTAGAGCTAATATCCAAATTAAATATAAACGTGTATTTGGGTTCACATGGCATACAGCCAGCATGGTGGGCCTGCGCCTCACTTGACCTCCCTTCCTCCTGCCAAGCTGATGCAGCACACCAAGACACACATGCAGCTGATGATCATCTAACAAAAATATGCATGCTATCCCTAAAATTGACCTCATAAGTGGAGGATTGGAAGGAGTGGTCAAGGTAACACCTGTTTTTAAAAGGAATTCAAGGAGTGTCTGGAAATTACAAGCCCAGTAGCTTAATATGCATAACAGATAAATTGATGGAAAGTGTTTTTAACGCTAAAATTCAAGCATATAGAGGAATAAGCCTTTCTGGGGCTTCTGAATGGTTTCTACGAAGGGGAGTCCTGTCTTGTTAAGCTTTTTGGAATTCTTTGAGTGTGGCAACAGACTATTGGTAAATCACCACTGGGGAGCCACCAAAGACTCCGAAATAAACCTAGCAATCAGAGAGCGAGGCATCTTATAGATTGATAGCTGGATCAAAAACAGGATGCTGTGGGAATAAAATAGGAAGTTTTCACAATGAAGGGAAATAACCAGTGGGGTCTCTCAAGGACATGTATTGGGAGTGATCCTGTCTTTCTTATTTATAAATTATCTAGAGTCAGGGGTGAGTGTCCAGATGATAACAAATTATTCAGATTAGCGAAAACCCAAGCAGACTGTGTGTATAAAAATCCAAAAGGATATCTCTAGAGTCCAGACTTGGTGAATGAATAACAAAATGGCAGGTGAGATTCTATGTAGGTCAGTCTAAAAGTAATACACACCGGAGAGGGAAACCATAACTCCATTTATACACAGATAGGATCTAAGTTGGCTGGCAAATCAGGAAAGAAAACCAGGGTGGATTCTATCAAAGAAAAGAGCAGCAGTAATACAAAAATAGCAACCCAAAATTAAATACAGCATTTGGAATTGGGAGGGAGACTGAAAGCAAAACGGTCACTATCATAATGCCTTCACATAAGTCCATAGGTACTGGAAAAAAATTGTTGAAAGAAGAATAGATGTTAGAATGATCAGGAGCTTGGAGCACTTCCCTCCCTGTGAGGAAAAAACACGCTAACACCCTAAGGAGATCACAGCAGGGTACATTTATTCTCCCTCACATCCACAAGAGGCAGTCCATGTGGTCTAGAGGAAATTCCTCATGTGGTCTAGAGGAAATTACAAGTGAACAGGGGTACCAACCTGAATAAAATATTGGGGATGGGCAGGTAAACTCCACCCTGCATAATTGATCACAAGACACACACCCCTTTTGAATGGCAATGCCCATCACTTGGGTGGGGCAGCCCCATGAAATATTTTATTGGGGTGGGGACAAGGGACCTCGGCCCCTAGGAGTTGGCTTCTATGCAAGTGAAGTACACAGAGATTCTTCTCAACCCATCTTAGGGAATTTCAGTTACTGATCCCCATGATTTGCACCAACAGAAGTTGTACCATATACAGTCGTACCTCCTTTTGCGCCCGGGATCCGTTGTGGAGCCCCGGACGCTCAATGAAAGGGACGCTCAACAAAGCGCTGCTCTGTGCATGCGCGAAGCATGATTTAGCACTTTTGTGTGTGCGCGAGCGACAAACCCAGAAGTAACCTGTTCTGGTATGTCTGGGTTTGCCGCGGATGTTGGACGAAATGAAATGGGACGGACTCAAAACGAGGTACCACTGTACAGCAAATAAATTCAGAATTCATCTGTGTAACTTCTTGTCCTGCTTAGTTCATGGTCTGAGCCACTCAGCAGAGATTCTGGCAGACCTTGTTTGAACTTTAACCATATAACCCAATCTGGTGCTCTCCAACTCCCATCAGCCTCAGACATCTTGGCCCACAGTCAGGGATGATGGGAGTTTTAGTCTAAACCATCTAGAGTGTACTACGTTTGGATCTAGGTTGCTCAACCCATCCACTTGACCTACCAGCTTGCCTCTTTGCTGTTCTAATCCCATTGTTCACCAGTGTTTCCAAACTTTTGTTATACCCAATGTGATAGGATTTCAAAGTGGAAAAGTAACTACTCTTAACCGTCATCCTGTGTCCACCCCATGTTATTGCTTGAATCATTGTTCTAAGCAAGTTCAAAGCTGCAACTCATGCAGAGGACAGCCCCCTCTATAGATGAATACTATGAACTCACAAGAACCTTTAATTTCTTATTTCATTTATTTCTTGCAACACTGTAGCAGTTTTTCTCATGATACACTTTGGGAATTACAGGATTGTGCCCATCCACAGTTCCTTATTGCAATTGCCATCTCTACTGCAATTGCTATCCTTTTTAAGAGAGAGCAATACTAATTTACTATTCGGAGGACATATTGATGTCATCAGACAGGAGCTTTCTGTGAGCTGATATCTTTATAATTAGCTAGCCCTTTTGTCCATCTGCACTTCCTTCTTCGTTTTCCATCTTGGAGGAAGAACCTCAGTATGGAACCTGGACAAGAAAACAAATTGTTAGGGACCAGAATAGATTGCCATAGAACACTGCCAGGCACCCCAATCTAGTGTGCCTTTTCATGGATTGCATTTGTATATTTTTCTAAAGCTACATCAGGAGCTGATCAGGATTAAAAAATGGGGTGTAATTGAATAAACAAACGAAGATTAATATACTGCATAACAATGTTAACTGAGCTGGATCCATAGAACCTTAAAAAAAAAATCAAAGCACCGCAAAGATCAGAAGAAATCTACACAACGTTCTTCAAAAATTAATGCACTTATTCCTTGCACCTCATCATGTGTTAGAAAGACTCAGATATATATATGAAAAGCTGTTGAAAGAAGATATCTGTTAATAGGAGCATGTTTGCAAAGCATACCAAAGGCACAACATTCATTTGAGCTGTTAAATGACAAGGAACCCATTAGAAGAAATTAAGAAAGGATTTCCTGTCAAGCAGACACTAAAATCTCATTTTAGAAAACAAGTGGCTTGCGAAAGGGATATGGCTGTTCAAAGAATAAACACTGTGTGCTCTTGGGTCCTTCAAAGGTTTATTTGACGGAAGGGTAACAGATCTCTCTCGCTCTCTTCAACTGGGTCCCAAAAGGTCCATTTCTTCAAAACACTCTGAAACTGAGCTCAGGCTGGAGACAAATATGAGTTTCCTTTGCCAGCAATTTCCAGCACAGACTGCACGCAAAATGTTCATTTAAACTGTGTAAATGACAGGCAAAGAGTCAGAAGGGAGCTCCATTTGAGAGGCCAATTTTCAGCATGTGTTTTAGTAAGCACGCTTCACAGTAGCCTCGGGCTGCTTTCTTTCAGTGTGTCTATATGAGGTAGACTGACCCCAAACCGTGGTGCCTACTGGGACATTCACAAAGGCGACACACATCCATTAAGGATCTGTGGAGTCGTCGTCTTTCAGAATATGGGTTATTGACTTCAAATGGTTATTTCAAACTGTCTACCTTTAGGGAACCTTTTTCACATCATCAGCAAATAAATCCTTGCATGTCGGCAACACATCTTGCACCATGCTCTAGGGTGCACAATCAGTTCATTTGGGACGCTTGTCTGGCCTGATCTGTCAGTTAACTGGGATAAAACCATTGCATTGTTCTGCCAATCCAGTATCCTGGACACTCCACAGGGTCCACTGCTAACACCTGCCCTATTGCCCTGGACTCTATTTACGCAAATTTATTCTCATAAATCATGACATGGTAATAATAATAATAATAAATAATAATAAAATTTTATTTATATCCCGCCCTCCCTAGCCGAAGATGGACTCAGAGCAGCTAAGAGCCTGCTGCCATTTTAATTTTACCCAATGCCCCAAGCGTAGTGGGCATTTTGGGAATTAAAATGGTGTCTGGTTCCTAGATCCAGGTGCTGTTGTTTAGTCGTTTAGTCGTGTCCGACTCTTCGTGACCCCATGGACCAGAGCACGCCAGGCACTCCTGTCTTCCACTGCCTCCCGCAGT
Source organism: Podarcis pityusensis (assembly GCF_964106645.2). Lineage (NCBI taxonomy): Eukaryota > Metazoa > Chordata > Lepidosauria > Squamata > Lacertidae > Podarcis > Podarcis pityusensis. Next base: position 71,368,418 of record NC_138032.1, on the reverse strand, counting down.
TTGGTCAAACTCATGCTGGTAGCTTTGAGAACACTGTCCAACCATCTCGTCCTCTGTCGTCCCCTTCTCCTTGTGCCCTCCATCTTTCCCAACATCAGGGTCTTTTCCAGGGAGTCTTCTCTTCTCATGAGGTGGCCAAAGTATTGGAGCCTCAGCTTCAGGATCTGTCCTTCCAGTGAGCACTCAGGGCTGATTTCCTTAAGAATGGATAGGTTTGATCTTCTTGCAGTCCATGGGACTCTCAAGAGTCCCATGGACTGCAAGAGATCCAGGTACCTGGCCCTAATCAGAGTACTGCTGTCATTTGCCCTCACTACCTGGTAGCTCACTTGGCAAGCCTGTTGCTGTTGGAGGGTGCTACTCAGAGGGTACTTTGCCAAGGGCCTCCTCAAACCTGGAGCTAGCTTTACCACACTGTTACCTTTTGTTAAGCGGCCATGTTTGTATGTCGCACTAAACTATGCTTGGTTTATTTATCTGATCTCTATACAACCCTTTCTCCCAATCAATAGCCCAGGGCAGTGTACAACATAATTAAAATACCATTACAAAAAATTCCAGGCAAAAATTGGGACTTTTAATTCCTGAAGGACCAGGTGAATACAGGAGTCTTTAGCAGTCTTTAGCAGGCCTCTAAATGTCTACAGTGAGGGGAACAGCCATATTTCTTCAGGGAAAGAGTCCTAAAGTCTTGGTGCCATCACTAAGAAGGCCCTGTCTTCTCTAATCACACCGTAACAATGCTAGGAAACTTAGGAAGAGTTAGCATTCACCAATCCGTCCTTTCTTTTGGGTTGTTCCAATCTACTATTGGCTCCTGGCTATGCCTTTGGATGAGCTAGCAGTTCTTCTGGAGTAGATTATTTCCATTTCTCAATGTTTCCATGGTAACCTGCAACCAGCAAGCCAAGACCTTCCTCCTTCAACATACACGGTTTTTCTTTCCCACCCAGCTCACCTTACTTCACCTTATGGAACTGCCTCCCAGATAAAAACCTATGATTTTGTCTTTATGGCTCCATAACTTGCCTTAGGTTGTAGCTGACTAAAGTTATAATACTCTATTGACTCAACCTGGCTACTTGCCTGTAGACCAGAGCTCACTGAGTTCCTGCCTGTTGGCCAAACTCCTGGCAGAGCCACATGGATTTTCAATTTCAATTCAGCATTTTCCAAATATTACTGCTTCATAGGAATAATTACAGAGCGTTCTCATGGAGTTTGACCATTATGTTGGAACTGCTTCTGGGTAGACTCATGAACTGCCAAATTAATTCCTGTAGCATTGAAGTTCTGGAGAATGGCTGGGAGGAGGTGTGCAATTTCAGGACCTGCAAAGTAAGTTCTAAGGCAATTGTATCCAACCAAAGAAGTCTGTTTCCATTCCCTTACCAGCTACTGTCAGAGAGAAATTTAAGGGGTTCTTACTGTTGAACTAAGATTTCTGAATCTCAGTGTTACAGAATCTACAATTCATTGGCTCATACAAAGCTTACACCAATTATTGTGTCCTGGGGGCATACAGAGATTACAACAACGCCCATTCTTCTTCTTCTTCTTCTTCCTCCTCCTCCTCCTCCTCCTCCTCCTCCTATTATTTATTTTTCGGAGGCAAATGAAGCCATTGGATCCGTACTATTTCCTTCATTTAATCTAAACTCTAGGTCCTGGGCTTTAACAGGCTAGATTAAAGGATGCAGGAGCCCTATACTATCCCTGTGCCAGAGACCAAACCTAATTCATCTCTACCAGCATTTCAGAACATAAGAACAGTCCAGTCTAGCACCCTGTTCTCACAGTGACCAACCAGGAGCTTATGGGAAGCCTGCAAGCAGAATCCTAGTGCATCAGAACTCTCCCAGTTGTGATTCCCAGCAGCTGCTATACAGAAATGCCCTGCCTCTGGCAAGAGAGGTAGAACATAGCCATCATAGCTAGTAGCCAAGAGAGCCAATGCTCATCCACAGAAGCTGCACCTAAGACCTGCAACTGAACAGAAATCATGGCCATTCTATTCTTCATTCTGGAAAGGTGTCTGAAATTTTAGTCAAACCTACATACTGTAACTACTGTCCCTTTCTGACGTTATCACTTTTTAGCATCTTCAGCTCACTATGAAATTCCCCTGTAGTTTCATCATAGTATAAGGTCCATAGCCTACTTTGCATAACTGTTAATCCGTCCTATGAACTTACTATTTTTAAATGAGGGTTTACATATCTGTACTCTGGCAAACCTAACTGAGAAGGTTTGAACCATTAGACTGAAGTTACATCCCACACACACATTGTTCTCCAGAATTGCAGTTTGGTTTCCTTGCTGACATGAGGAACATGCTTCACACGTGTGAAATATCTGAGCCAAAGGGATCCAGACATATCAGCAATGAAGCCACAACACAAAGAAAGCAGCCGCAAAAAAAGATTCAGGACAAATCAACTGACTGAAAGCACTTGGGTGACTGAACTATCCAAAGTTCTTTAGATCCGAAATTGGTCCGAAAACAGCAGACCTGTCTGGAAAGAGCAGACCAGGAGGATGCTGCTTGACTTCCACAGATGCAATGAAAATCAAAACAAACCCACAGACATAATCGCCCTCATGTGAGATGGGTGGGTGGGTAACACAAGTCCTGCCCCTCTGCTTTATAGTCACTTTCCTGCAGCTATAAATGACTGCAGTGAGTGCCACTTCAAAGAGAAGCTGATGAAAGGCACTTGAGGGACCTGTGGGGCTTTGGAGGAGGTGGGAGCCTCAAATCCAATCCCACCCAGCAGTTTTGCATAAATAAATAAATCATCGGCAGAGAAAGGGAGAGCAGAGGAGGTTGCTTTGGGAAGCCGTGCAGCCAGCATATCTGAGACAGAGAGGAGAGGAGAGAAGAGAGTGAGTGTGTGTATGTGTGTCATATTACAGAGAAGTCAGGAACAGCCACAGTACAACTCCCAATCATTTGAGAATTACCTCTCTCTAATGGGGACCTCCATGCACAATCTGTTGCCTGCTCTGCTAAGGAACTGAAAACTTATCAAACAAAGAGGGAGGGAGGAAAAACAGAGACAACAAACGAGGCTGAAAGACAAACAACAACAACAACAGCCCTGATCAGATTCTTTCCCCTCCCCTCCCCAAAAAACTCCAAAACTTTTCTGGAGTTTGATTTTTTCCCTCGGAAAGGGAAAATTCTTTTCCCTTCACCTCCTTTTGATCCCTATACATTTTTGTTTGGTTTTGTTAGCTGTCCTTTTTTTTTCTTCCTTCAGTGGCATTTGGGATTCCCTTGGACGGTGCTCTTTTCATGCGTTCTGGATTGTACTTCTGAGAGGAAGATTGCAGCTTTATTTATACTATATTTATTTATTTATTGCCTCTCAGGCCAGGGAAGGAATGGTGGTGGAGGAGAAGGGCTGGAAGGGGGCTGCTCCTGGTGCCTTGGAGAGCGGCTGCCTCACACATCCCAGGACAGGAGATGGGGAAAGATGCTGTAAGATACCTCTTCTGCTGAGCTCTGGGCTGCCTGGAGTATCTTTACTTTCTTTGGTGCTCAGCCTCCTGCTGTACTTCAGGACGTCGGACCTGCAATCCAGGGTTTCAGATTTGGAGGCAGACAGATCCGCTCCGCTGCCTGCCTGCCTCTCCGCAGACCAAATGGAGACAGCTATTTTGGGAAGAGTTGACCAACTGCTTGCTGAGGTCGGTGCTCTTTCATTTTCACAAATATGTTTAAAACCCTCTGTCCTAGTCTTCTTCCTGCAAAATCCAAGCTTCTTGTGGAGTTGTTTTGGCAAATGATACACCAGAGTCTCTGCTGTTGCCAAGCACTGTGAAATGTCTCTGATCCTTTCTCTGGGGCTTGGGATTTCACTTCTGTTTGACAGCCCACGAGTTCTCCGAGCCTTCCTTGGCAGCTTTAAATTATGTCAGCTTTCCTCCCTCTTATTCTTCTCCCCAGCAGAAATAGATGAGTAGGTAGGTTGACAAGCAGACCAGATAAATAACTAGCATAGAATTAACATCACCTGTTTAATCTATGCAGCTTGAGTCTATAGGTGGGAGCGTGAGTTCACTGGGACTTTTGCCCGAGGAAGTGTGCACAGGAATGCAGTCCCGAAGTGACAGCCAGATCCTATGCATCTTTACTTCAAAGTATGCACCCCTGGATTCAATAAAGCTTTCTTCCATATAAGTATACATGGGATTGCAGACTTACATCTGGTAACTGGAAGCTTGTGGACTGATACGGCAAAGCTGAAACCAATCGGAAGCTGCACATGGGGGAGCAAGCATTGAAGCTCACTAAAGTAGCTAAACATGCAGAGTCTATAATCAGGTAGAAGGGAAAGAGGATCAGGGAAAGGTTAAGGGGCATCTTGATTCCTCATTGCTTGTTGGAAGGCTTTCAGAATAAGCTGCTCTCCATTTCAACCCAGGTTGCTTTCTTCTTCTTTTTTACAGATGTTGCTTTGCAGCGGGGGTGGGGTGGGAACACGATGGCAAAAAGCAATATACTGGCAAGGCAGTGCTAAGAAGTAAAACTAACTCTGCTAAGAATCTCATAGGTGGAGGGGGAGGAGAATAACAATGAAATTAGAGAGGATCTGTTTACTGACTCTTGGCGGGGTGGGGGGCAACTGCATAAACAAGTGCTGTTACGAGGAGTTGGCAAGACCACACACAGAGAGAAATAAGATCTTGAAGCTCGGATGCAGACTACTCCAGTCCGGTCACATGAGAATTCCCACTGCTCTGCTCCAGTGTGCCAATCTCTGTGGCCCCTTCACTCTTTCTGCCAGGTGTGGCCAATGGCCATGTTGCATCTCTTTTACATCATTAATTACATGTGTGTTTGAAGCAGCATTCTACACTCCCAACCAGCAGTGGCTCCTTTGGACCTTATCCCGAGTTCTTTCCAAGTCCTGCTGCCTGAGATCATGTTAACTGAAGATGCCAGGCTTTGAATCTAGGGCCTCCTGAATGCACTCTGCCACTGATCTGCAGCTGTTCCCCTATGCTTTCCATGTTTAATATTAAACACCTCATGGATACGGATGCATTTTAGACTCACAGCCATTCCATAAGCATTTCTCCCAGTTCACAGGTGGTGCAGATGAGTCACAGAGCATATTCCAAGTTTCAGAGTAGCCAGGGATGGAAGACAACTCTCCAGAATCTCAATCCAATGCCTTGACTGGAAACTAGCTTCTTTATCCTTGCCATGCAGAGCTCCCCCCCCCCCCCCGCCAAGCCGGAACTAAGTTCTCAGGTGAGCGCCATTGCCATTATAAGAGAACAGGGGAGGCATTCACAGTGAGTTCCAGCACCTCTTTTCTAGAAAAATAGCACTGTTGCCATGTTTTGTACAATCTATTACATGCAAATTGATGCTTTTGAATTATGGTGCTGGAGGAGACTCTTGAGAGTCCCATGGACTGCAAGAAGATCAAACCTATCCATTCTTAAGGAAATCAGCCCTGAGTGCTCACTGGAAGGACAGATCCTGAAGCTGAGGCTCCAATACTTTGGCCACCTCATGAGAAGAGAAGACTCCCTGGAAAAGACCCTGATGTTAGGAAAGATGGAGGGCACAAGGAGAAGGGGACGACAGAGGATGAGATGGTTGGATAGTGTTCTCGCAGCTACCAGCATGAGTTTGACCAAACTGTGGGAGGCAGTGGAAGACAGGAGTGCCTGGCGTGCTCTGGTCCATGGGGTCACGAAGCGTCGGACACGACTAAACGCCTAAACAACAACAATTACATGCAAGCCCCAAATAATATGTTGATGCTTGCTTGTGGGATGAGAGTAACTTAAACAATGAAATATTGCCTCTCAACTAATTATTGTTATTTCCTGTTCTCTAAAAACAGCTATGTTCTTCCTTAATTAATTTCATGTCCTTAGGAAGAACAAACAGATGGTAGATTTTGAAGGGGGATACATGAGAGAAGCATAGAGACACACAGAGGCAGGAGTCCTGTCTGTGGAAGACTGGCTGCACTCCAGCATAAGGAGATAATTCGCTATCAGATTGTGCCTGAAACCTGGCCTACATGTGCAGCAGGATAAGGTTGTAGAGTTCTGCGGGGATGGGATGGACTGTACCACTTTGGATTAAGGGCTGAGCCAAAATTTCTCAGAATACTTTTTTTTTTGCCAGGGGGGTGGGGACCCTTGAGATTTTTCTTTCTCCACCTAGCTATAAAATGAAGGCCACTTTGCAGCATTTTATTTAAATATTCTGCCGTCCTTCTATCCCCCCCTTCCGCTGTATGCCCTGGAATGGCACAATGTTCAGCGCATCAAAGAGGATGCAAAATGATGCCTACATAGTTGCTGTTGCTGTCCTTTGCAGCAGAGAGCCAGTGTGGTGTAGTGGTTAAGAGCGGTAGTCTCGTAATCTGGGGAACCGGGTTCGCGTCTCCGCTCCTCCACATGCAGCTGCTGGGTGACCTTGGGCCAGTCACACTTGTTTGAAGTCTCTCAGCCCCACTCACCTCACAGAGTGTTTATTGTGGGGGAGGAAGGGAAAGGAGAATGTTAGCCGCTTTGAGTCTCCTTAAAGGGAGTGAAAGGCGGGATATCAAATAAAATAATAAAAAAAAAAGATGAGCAAACAAACCCTTTGTGGGAGGCTGAGGGGGAGAAGAAAAGAAGCTGCTAAAGGATGTGGGCGGCGCTGTGGGTTAAACCACAGAGCCTAGGGCTTGCCGATCAGAAAGTCAGCGGTTCGAATCCCCGTGCCGGGGTGAGCTCCCATTGCTCGGTCCCTGCTCCTGCCAACCTAGCAGTTCAAAAGCATGTCAAAGTGCAAGTAGATATATAGGTACTGCTCCAGTGGGAAGTAAACGGCGTTTCCATGCACTGCTCTGGTTCGCCAGAAGCGGCTTAGTCATGCTGGCCATATGACCTGGAAGCTGTACGCCGGCTCCCTTGGCCAATAAAGCCAGATGAGCACCACAACCCCAGAGTTTTCTGTGACTGGACTGAATGGTCAGAGGTCCCTTTAAAGGTAAGGCCCATCGCTGAGAAAACGTTGGAGATTTTTTCCTGCTCTTGGAGAAAATTGATGAAATGGTTCCCTCCGTTTTTCTGCCCACAAACAATGTGGAGACCAATCTTAGGCAGAGCTGTGTTTCATACTATATGTGGGAAGGACACCACTTTTGAAAACGCTTGTATATGTATTTTAAAATCTCTGTAAGTAGGAAATTGGTGCCACAAGGGTTGAGCTGAGCTAGAACTGTTGTCCTATTTTGTTTGTTTGTTTGTTTGTTTGTTTTGTTATCTGAAGTAGTACAGTGCCTCTGGAAGATTCTGCTACCACTTTTTCTGCTGCATGTGCAGAACAATCAAGTCTTCTGATAGGAGGGACTGGGAAAAACAGCACAATGAGAGTTTTTGATCTAAAAATATGGGGACTTCTTGCTTTTACAACCATTAATTGCTGGTTTGCGCAATTGTTTTGACAAAGCTGTGCCATTGGTAAGGGCTGCAGCTAAGTGGCAGGTAGAGCAGTTCCCAGGTTCAAACCTTGGCATCTCCAGCTAGGGCTTGGAATGTCCCCCTTTCCAACTTTCCCCGGCTCTTCATCCATCACAATGATTGGCATTTCATTTCGCTAACATACACTGAATAACTAATGTTTGAAACCCAAACACAAAGTTTGTTATATAAATGGTGGGGCTCGTGGTGCGTGTGGTAAAAAAAGTGACATTCTAGGCAGTACTGCAAATATATTACTATGCTCAACAACCATAGACACACACTTCCTCCTGACCGAATCATAGAAATTATCTTCCCTAGACCAGCATTTTGTTTTGTTTTTAAAATTTCTATTGGTTTATCTGTCCATTTCTTTAGGAATTTACATACCATATTTCACCATAAGGTCACAGGACGACGTACAGCACATTAAAACACATCAGCAGATATTCTAAAAGCTATTAAAACAGAAATACAAGACAAGCACAGCATAGACTAAGAAAGAAAGCATAAAATTTCTATATTACAATATACAAGGTGGTTTACAAGCTGAAGAAACAACAATTTTTGTTGTGAATTGCAGAGGAAAATGGTGGTTAAGCTTCCTTTGTCTACCATTAGTGAAAGACCCATGATAATCTCACAAGGAACAACATGGTTCCATGGCACATGACTGGGAAAACCTTTTGTTGGACTACAACTCCCACCATCCCTGGCAACTGACTGGTCTTGCTAGTTAGGGATGATGGGAGTTGTAGACCAACAACAGCTGGGGACCCAAGTTTGAGAAACACTAGATTCATTGAAAAAGTGTATTCTATTAGATTGATCAAGATGCAGTTGCACTTGCTTTGCTGGAGTTAACCAGAGCAGGTGAGAAGAGAATGATACACGGTAATGGGCTCTTTCTACTTTGTTCTCTGTGAGTGCCAAAGGAAAGATTGACAAGCAAGTATGGAGGAGAGAGGCATGAGGGAGTTGCTGAGGCAAGATAAAGTGGAAAAGAAATACAGGCAATTCTGGTAAGCGACAGGGAAAGGAATGGAGAAAGCAAGGATAGGAGACTATCATATAGGATGTCAAGAGAGATGGATAGCAGAATGGAACCAGGAAAGAAAACAGTATAGAATGACTCACCCCCCAAGCAGAGCATTAAGTCCCTACTCTTTTTCACGTTGTCAGTACTTCTACCGTCACATTCTCATGAACAAGTTACAGTGGCTCCTAATGAGTTTTACAGCTGCAAGGTTCACATCATTCAACAACAACACAGAATAAAGCACAGTGTGGTTTTTAAGGGAGGCGGAGGGAAGCAAATGCGCTGAATTAATGAAGCAGCTCAGCTTTAACTTGGTTTCTTTCCTCCTTATTTTGCAAGCACGGGGCATTTTAGAAAGTTAAGCACACTTGGGCTTCCTTGATCTCAGCAGAAAAGTAAAGCATTTGCTTAACAGTCATTAAATCTGGCGGCTGATCCATCCTTATCTTCGGCTGAGTTCTGCCCCATAGCAGTAAATGCAAAGGACGTTGTCCTTTTCAAGCAATGTGAATGGATTTCTGTGCTTCATACATTGTGTCTATATGGGACTTTGATGCATCCTTATTCAATGATGAATGCCATAGTAAAAGTAGGTGGAGAGAATGGGCTCCTGTAACTCTAGAACTAGGGTCACCCAATAGAGTCAAGACAGACAATAGAAAGTATTTTTTCACATGAAGCCTAATTAACTAATGGCATTTCCTGTTGGCACTGCACATTATGTGGCAATGGCCATCAACTTAACTGCTTTCAAAATGAGAATAGACAAATTAATGGAGGAGAGGCCTTTCTGTGGCTATTAGCCAGAAAAACTAAGTGAAACATCATTATTCAGAGGCAGTACACCACTGGTGGGGGCATAAGCTGGGAAGGGATATTATTATGTGGCTTAGGGCCCTCGTATTTCTGGAACCGCCTCTCCTGGTATGCCCCGCAGAGGACCTTAAGGTCCATGAATAATCATAGTTTAGAGGTCCCGGGCCCTAAGGAAGTTAGATTCTCCTCCACCAGGGCCAGGGCCTTCTCAGTGATGGCTCCGACCTGGTGGAATGCTCTGTCCAATGAGACCAGGGCCCTGCAGGATTTAACTTCCTTCCGCAGGGCCTGTAAGACAGAACTATTCCACCTAGCTTTCAATTTGAACTTAGCCTGATCTTTTATTCCCCTTCCTTCCCTCCTTCTCCCCTTTTTATGAAGATTACCCACTCTGGGATCCCACAGCTAATTCTTCCCTGGTCTCCTCGCTGGCCCAAATAGGACTAATTTAGCCAGCTAGCCCTGATGATCATCTAATGTTTATTGGATGGATTTCCCCCCTAAATTGATTTTTGATTTTATTGTTATTCACGTTTTATACCGTATTTTATGCTGTTTTTTGTAGCATCAATTAAGTGTTTTAAATTTGTTGTTAGCTGCCGTGAGCCCGGTTTTCTGAACTGGGGAGGGCGGGGTTTAAATAAAAATTTATTATTAAAATTTCTATACTGCCATTCATTCGAAGAACACAAGGTGGTTTACAATATAAAAACACAAAACTGCATACAGTGGTACCTCTGGTTACGTACTTAATTCATTCCGGAGGTCTGTTCTTAACCTGAAACTGCTCTTAACCTGAAGCACCACTTTAGCTAATGGGGCCTCCTGCTGCCACCGCACCGCCGGGGCACGATTTCTGTTCTCATCCTGAAGCAAAGTTCTTAACCTGAAGCACTATTTCTGGGTTAGTGGAGTCTGTAACCTGAAGCATATGTAACCTGAAGCGTATGTAACCCGAGGTACCACTGTACTTCAATAACAAACAAAAACAATATTGTTTGTTTCCTTCATATCCTGCTATGGGCATCCTGAAAACCTCTGGGTTAACCACTGTGGGAAAAGAATGCAGTACTAAATGGAAATTTGCTCTGATCCAGGAAGGTTCTTCTATCCCTTTTCTTGTTTTTTAATGACCGATCCTAATTACATTGATCACAGCCAAGGAGGTCAGGTGCAGAAGAACAACAGGGTTGCTCCACCTTTAAGAAGTTAGGAAAAGAGAGGATTTGAACAGGTGTAGCTTGTAACTCTGTCTTCTATACAACCATCAAAGGTGCAGGAACCCTGTCTTCTTTTGCATCTGGCTGTTCCACATGTCTTAGATCGTGGTATTTATTTTCAGGTGGACCTCACAAAGTGGTTTGCATATGATTATGACAACAATAAGCATTGGGGGCACAGGGAGAGGTTATAAGAACATGACAAAGACAACCGTTTGTTTAGAGGATGTGGTAACTGCTTCTTCTCTACTCCCAGCAAGGTTAGATGATTCTGTAGGTGATGACATTTTGGGGAGGAAGGGCCATCACTGGGAGCTGGTTTGTTGGACGTAAGATCAATTGGGTTTCATGGGAGTTGTTTCCTGGTAAGTACACTCCAGAGTGTGGCCTAATGCTGCAATTCCATTTCCTTTATTGGTAACAAACCTCACTGTACTCAGTGGAACTTCCGCATGTGTAAAACACAGATAGGATCAGGCTGCATATTTGACTAAATTCAAGACAACTCAATAACACTTAACTAAAGGCTAAAGATGGCCTGAAGTCAAGATGTATAAAGAGGTTCTTTCTGTGTCTGATACTAAACAGCTGGGCCTGACAAGTACCCCAATGGAGCCCTGCATATGCCCCTAGATACTCTGAAGAAAGGGTGATGCATTTCAAAGCATCACATAATAGTATGCTTTTCTCAAAATATGATCAATGTATAGAGGTTTTGACGGACTGGTTTCTTTGTAAAGCATTACTTGGATCACTGTGTAAATTTGATTTTAATATTCTTAGCTGCGGAAGGACCTCCAGCCACGTATGAACCTAAGACACTGAAAGCCAATTAAAATATGATCCATGCATATTGTCTAACACTCAGAAGAGGGGGGGGGGGATGAAGGACTTGTGAATGGGATGCATACTTTGAGCATGGGTATATCCAGATGCAATTATCAGTTGGGACATGCTATAGTTTTTTCCTGCCTGTTGACGCACTATTGACAGATACCCTGGCAAAAATGATCAGATCCTGATTTGTTCAGAAAGATTGCACTAGCAAGAACTTTTGAACACCCAGAAGCTTAGCATTCAGCAGCTGAATGTTAATTTGAGGCAACCACCCTTCTCGGTTGCTGTTTGTCAGCATTGATGTGTCTTCCTCTCTCTATATGTGGAGGCCCAGGGCAAGTGCCCTTAAATGCTCCCTCTCCCGCAGGTTCTGTTCCTTAAGTACTACCAGTGACAGTGAGCAGCAAGCAATGGCATGAGGTTTTCTGCCAACTGTGTTTCCCTGACAAATGTGTTTGTAGACTGAGAATGATGTAGATGGTACAGAGAGTACCCTGGCTGCAAGGCGAAATTCTTCAGCATTTATGGGACAAAAAACAAAACAGTGGCATTTTAGGCATAGGCAAAGCTTTCAAAGAGAAAAAGCAACTTTCTCCCATAGCAGGTCACACTAGTGGCTCTGACTTCTAAAAGTTGACTTTATTATCACTTTGCATCTGTGCTTGTTGGACAAAGGCAACCTGGGCATGTATAAGTCATCCAATAATCCATTTGTTGTTTTTAGAGTTGTTGGAGAAGTTTTAGGAGCTGCATAGTGGGAGGGGCAATAGAACATTGTCTTCAGTTATGAATAGAGACCTAACTTTATGCTGAAAGAAACCCACAATATACCAGTACATTTGTGCTTTGGATTTAAAATCGATCATCTTGAAGAATACAGAAGATAGTGGTCTCAAGAGATTATTTTAGTTCTTTGGTGATCCAGTAGTCTGTAATGGTCTCATCTCTGCTCTGATATCCCTGTACATTCCCAACCATGCCCTTCCCTCTGCTCCCTCAAAAGACACCACTCTTTATCCCTTTCTGCACTATATACTTAGAGCTGCTTACCAGAATACCTGTGTGATACCACCTTACTTCCTTTAAATTCCTCCTTAAGACCTACCTTTTCTGTGAGGTCTTTGGGGGGTCAGGCCCCCAATTCTCATGCCCTACTGCAACTAAGCCTATAACAAAGGTATGTGAAACATTCACATATCGCTCCTGCCTCCACTTCCCTCCCAGCCCTCTGCTGTTTCCCCTGTGTCAAACTTTGATTGTAAGCTCTCCATGATGTGCACCTGCCTTTTATATTCTATAAAGTGCTACACACAGGCTACCTAAAACTAGCTTTCAAAGGATAGCTTTTGTCATTTCCATTTTGCTTGAAGGGCAATCTGAAAACTTACATACTAAATAAGTTGTTTTGATTATCACATCATTTTCCTTGGTGGAAACCCACAATTTTTTTGAAGATAGGGGTTTGTAGCTTTTCTCCGTGCGAGTACAGAAATGGTCTTTCCTTGTCTTCCAATTTACATTCCAATATATTAAGCTTCCTAAGACAGTTCTAGCCCTATGACCACCATTCTTCAATTGTCTTTAGCAGTCTAGGGTCACTTCTGAACAGCTAGTATATTGAACATTTGTCTCTACTTATTTGCACAAAATTTGTGGGGCAGAGAGGCAAGGTCAGTTATTTATTGAGCATTCATTCTGATGTACAGTAGCTGCAGGGAGATTACACAATGTTGTATCAAGCAGTCATTATCCTACACTTCCCAGTGCCTTTTCCTGTCACTCGCCTTATTGCAAAAAGTCTGGTTTTGAGTAGAAGCTGGTTTGTTGTGCAAGAGCACCAAATCAACTTTAATTGCACAAGCTGAATTTACCAGTATGTGATTGTATCCTACCCCAAAATGACAACCATCTGGTAGTGCCCTAGGTCAGAAGGTGCATATTTCCCAAGTTATTGGAATAGTATGGGAAGTAACAGTCTTTTCTGATAACAAAAAGAACCAGAAAATGCTGCATTTCTTTCTTGAGAGCCGAAATAACCTTCTCATTTCTTCTGCCACCTTTGAGTTGCAACAATACTTGGCCACAGCCAAAAAGGGAAAACAATGCCACTTTTTTCGTATCCCGACTGCCCTCCCCATTTTGACTGCCATTCTCTTTGCATTTGCCATATTCTGGTGCTATAAACAGTACATCAAAGAGCTGTGTTCTAAGCCTGAAGCATTAGCTTTCACTTGTTAGAGGACGAGTTGTCACAGAGACCTTCTGACCATGCAAATCATGTCACATGGCCTCATCCCTGAACTTGCCAGAAGGAATGACATATGGTACCCTACAAGTTCCTAATGGAGCAATCTTACTGAGATGGCAAACGCCTGTGGTAAGATCCTTAAATTAACACTTGGATGTATAAAAGGAGGCAATTAGGTCTTCAAAGACCAGGTTACATATCAAACTAAAGGATATGGATGTCCTATTTATGGCCCTAGCTGAAACTTAATACGCTCAGTTGAGAAGATCCAAGATACAGAATTAGAATCTCTCACTGGTTTTGAGGTAAACATCAAGGATGAAGAGTGGAACATTTCCAGAACAGAGGTTCATATGCATCCAAAGTTTTTGTTAAAGGGAAGACACACAGTTACATAGTATTTATTGGGAACTCCATGGTTTCAACTAGAAAACCTCACAGGCTGAGACCTAGCCTAGCAAGTTATTGTTTATGCTCAGCCATCAGAGTCTTAAGGCACTGAAGGGACTAGGTGTGTGCAGCTTCAGACCCTCTGGTTGGAAGTATAACATCTCTGGATTGACCAGCCCAGTATAAATACTAGTAGCCTAGTTGTTTTCCCATGCCAAGTTAATAAAGCAGTACCAGCCTGCAGATCAGACCCATTAAATTAATTGAGTTCAAGCCCCTGGGTTGGACAACTCACCCTTCAAGCCTAAATTTGAATATTGTTTCTTATAGCCCTAATGTGACCCTGATAATATGTAAGGTACAACTATCTGAAAATACAGACTTGTGAAGGTTGAGGGAGAAGGAATGGCATATCTATATTATAAATTGAAATTTAATAAAATAAATAAATAAAACAAAGCTGGGTTTTTTTATATAAAAAAAATTGTATGTAAACTTTCTGAATTTTGGCTTCAAATCTATTTGAAGCCCTAAACATTTTCCCTTAGAAGTAAGTCCCACTGAATTCAGTGAGACCTAATTTCTAGCAGAAATATGCTAGGGATTGCAGGTTTATGGCCTGATCCTAAACATACTTGGAAGTAAGCCCTATTGAATTCAACGAGACTTTCTCCCGAGTAACTCTGCATTGGACTGTAGCCAGATTAATAAATGATCTGATAACACAGCCGTTCCTTCTGAGTCTGAAGTGGTTAAGTTTGTGTGTGTTGCTGAGCATCTCAGTACAGTACTTAGGAAATTCAGGTCACCATATACTGAGTCTTAAAAACAGATCAAGGAGGCTAAAGATAGGTTCCTATTTCTGACAGTGTTGGTTCCTCTTATCAGGTACATGGCTAAGAAAAGGTGAACATGATACATGGTGGATTTGAAGCAAAGCTTACTTAGTTGCAATAGTGTGCCATTGCATTGGCCGTGGCACATGAATCTGATGCAGTTTTCTAAATGTTCTAGGAAGCTGCCTTATACTGAGTCGGATCCATGGTCTGTCTAGCTCCGTATTGTCTATACTGGTTGGCACTGTATAACTTTATCTGCTAAGAGATTGTTGTAATTAAGCGGTATATAAATTGTCAAAATAAATAAATAATGTAGAGGAGAACTAGCAACACTTGATGGAGCAGATTTATTACTGAGGGTTGGTGTATGTGTAGTAGATGCAGCTGTCAGAAATTAGTCTTCTCTATTAAAGACTATAATATTTGCAGGTAGGTACTCACCCCACCTCAACTGCAATCTGCATTTATGGTGACTGAGGGTAAGACAGGGGTAGGGCTTAAGGGAAGTGATGTGGTAGTTGAATACGTGTAAACATTAGTGATCACATAGGATTGGGTTGTCTTATTACATGGAGAACGTTTTTGCCTGACATTCCCATGGTGGCTACTGTATTTAGAAGAGTGCTCCCAAACCTAAATTGTTGTGTCTGCCACATGGAATTTTCCCTGCGTGGGTAATTGCCCCTTTCTGCAGCAATCCAGCCCCTCAGCAAGGAATCACATTTAGAAATTCTGTCAAATTTGCTCTGCCTGCTTTCAGTCAAGCGGATGTTGAGATTAAATTTGAAGGCAATTGTCTGTCTTTGATCCGAGACCAGATGTCTTTTCCTCGCTACACTTCTGGGCTGAATTCCTTTCAAAAGCTGTTTTCTAACATGCACAATTCTTGGGTTTCATTATTATTAATGTAGCTTTCCCCTCCTGCCTTCATTTTATAGAGATTACAATTCAACATGCCAAGACATCGGGAAGCTAGAGACATCCACCAGCGATGCAACTGTCCAGCAGGTAGGAACTCCATATTGTGGTGGTGGTGGTTATGACGGCTTTTATATGCAGTAGATATGGAGTATCATTTGAGTCTTTATGGGTATGCAAGGAGAGGGCAACTTTGATCAAATGCAAAACGCAAGCCCTTGAATTCATTGAAGGTTGTGTGAAAACCAGCATTGTTTTGGAATATTTGTTTGTTCTCTGATTATTTTTTATTTGTCTCCTTTGATCTTTGATTACTTTATTTTTTTTCAAATATTTATCCCCTGTTCCTCAACTAACAATTAAAACCAACATTCTGGTAGTGTTCTTGCTTGCAGTGTTCAGGGGCATAGCTAGCTGCTCTGGCACTCAGGGCCGCATGGGAGCGCCGCGATCCGCACACGGAGGTGCCGCAGTGAGCTGCCCACAGAGTCTGCCTGGTGGACGCAAGTCCCATGCTGCCGTTTTGGGCAGTGTGGGGCCCCGAGCCACCACATTAGTCCCAGGAGAGATGCGTGGCTCAGGCTCACTGCAGGCCAGGCCCTGCAGTAAGTGCCCCCCCCCCCCGGCGGTGTGCCATTTTGTCACCCCCCTCAAGGATGACACCGGGGCAGACTGCACCTCCCACACCTCTCTTCCTATGCCCCCGACAGTGTTCTCCTCTCTTCAAAACCTACCTCTGTTAATGCCACACACTGATGTACCATAATGTCATAATCTCTTGGGAAGGCAAATATGTCACAGCCATTCTAATTGCATTGATTTAGCTACTCTGATGACAAAGAAAAACTGGGTAGTAGGCCAAGGCATCTGAATGTTTAGAGGGTCTGAGGACTTACAAACTTTGAATTCTAAGGTCAACAAGCAACATGTGTTTAATTATATTATTTAAGGGATAGAGGGGAAATTTATTTGGTCCACATTTTAAAGCAAACTGGCTTAATTCACAGTTCTGGATTTCTATAGGGATTGGACCTTAGTTAGCAATTGAGTTGTGTATTTCTCTGGATTTTGTGACGCACTTTCAGTTCAAACATGCGCATTTTTGAGGGGAATCCATAAAAATTGCACAAAATGCATATTTATGAGGAAAGCACATACAAAAATGTGCGCAATTTTGTTGTAAAGTTTTCATATGGTTAAAAAAAAACTTCACGGAAAATGGGACGGAATGAATTTAAGATTGATTGAATGTATGCAAAACTGAGTGTTCATCTAGGTAGTTCCGTTCATCCCTATTTTATATAAACATTTCCTACAAACCATGTTTGTTCAAAATGCTGGAGTGGTTCCAGGTATTATTTTTTAAAATAATTACTTAAATAATAAAAACAAAACACACTGGTAGAAATATCTAGACATATGTCAAATATAGAAGTGCTTGAAAAGGCAAACCAACCTGTGCTTGAATGGCATTTTAGATTGGCCATCTTGATCGGGGTTTGCATTGGACCCATACACCACCTCTAGCACTCCCTGCCATTCTCCCTTTTCCAATGAAAAACAACAACATTCCTTTGGGGAAAGGGAGGAGAGTAGCAGGTTGTGGAATGGTTGCATCTACACAGGAGAGTCTCTCCTCATCAGCAAATGACACATGGGATGTCTTTTCCTACTGGGCATCATGGAGTTTGACTGTATATTGCCTCTTATTAGCTACAAATGATGTGTGTGGGTTCATTTTCTCCCAGAAATTGTTACGCTTAAAATCAACCCCTATGATCTCCAACTGGAAAAAGTGTTCCACATGTCAGTCCCTCTGCTGTCAACTATCCATCCATCTTCTCTAAGCCAAGGCTTTTCCTTGGGAAAGGAGGAGAAGTAGCAGTGAAGGGGATTGGCTGTAGCAGTGGTTTTGAATGTTCATATTGACATCCCAAAAGCCCTTTGATGGGAATGAACATTTGAAAATCTTCATTTTTCAAGGAAATCAGGCGGGGGAGAGCAAGTCTCCTCTGTAGAGACTTGCTCATGAAATGTTTTAATAAAACATATTTTAATGAGTGAGACTGCTAGCTCAGGACATTGAGACTGCCTTGAATCAAAGTAATGTATACCTTTGGAATGTAAGCACAATTTTAGAAGGATTCAGTATGTTAAGGCAATGATTTAGAATGACATCCTTTAGCTACTCCTGCTTTTGATAATAATGATGATGATGTCAGGGCTGCAAGGTGATCTATGCCAGCAATATAAAATGTGGCTGTTAAAGCCAACATATTTGGTATTAATGTGTTTTTTCTAATTTATACCACTGGACACAGCTGTAGAAAAGCTATGAACACTGCAGTCCTATTCAAAATGTAACATCATGCATTTTTCTAATTTCTAATAGTGCAATCCTACACATGTTTACTCAGAAGTAAGCACCATGGAATTCACTGGGCTGGTGGGAATTATGAATGGCCATGCAGAACTGTTGATAATCTCACACATGTGGTAAATGTGGAAAGTAGTGGAATTATACTAGTGAATTTCTGCAGTTGTCAGAGTACAGTTGTCATCAAAATTTTGCCTAAAGCAAAATTCAAAGCAGTTTTGACGGTGCTTTCTCAAGTGAAACATCTGAGGAATTTGAAGGGAAGCCAGAAGAGTTTCAATGATACGAGCAACATTTGTTAAGTTAATTTTACACATGCCTATGTAACAATGAGTCAGCAAATAAGTGTGTGTGTGTGTGTGTGTGTGTGTGTGTGTGTACAAGTACATGTACAAGACTGAGTATAGCAGGGGTGGGGAATTGATGACTCATAGTTCCAATCCAGCTTGTCTGTTCTGTGGACAAAAATCCTACTAGTATCATATAGTGGCAAAACCACTGAATGAAGTGTCTCTTCCGTCCTTTAGCTGCTGCCATTGAAAATAGATCAGAGCACTCCAAAAACAGGGAACAGCACTCTCCTCTGCTCTGATGTTTCCTGAGTGCACCTTTGGGAAACAGAGCAGTTAGGAGTGCTGTTTCTTGTTCCCAGAATACTTTGATCTGCTTTTGATTGAAACATGACATTGGACAGGAAGGGTGCCTTGTTCAGCAGCACCAGTGGTGGACTGGGTTGGGGCAGACAGGTAACATTGCAACACTGAGCTGGGCAATTTAAACCCCTCCACACAATCCAGAACCACAGCAAAAATGGAAATTGAGCCAAAAAAAGTTATCCACTTATGCTTTATATGGATGCATATAAGCATTTATTTATGTATTTATTTACTTACATTCAGATCCGGATTGGTCCATCAGTATAGTGACAGTCCTAACTTAATCTTGTACAATATTATGTTGAGGCAAATTAGTTTATTTCCCCAAATATTCCTTTAAAACCTGCCTTTTAGAACAATGTCCCCTCGCAGCGGCTTCCAAAAAGAGATAAAAGCAATACAGTAAAATTTTTAAAATATATATTCAAAACTAAAAACCAGGCAAACACCAGTAGTGTAAAACAAACATCAAGAAAGGCTGGACAGAACAAATAAATACTTAGTGCCTGCTTAAAAGTAACAAAATAATGGAACCTCGTTGAGATTCCTGCAACTCTTCCTTTCCCTAACCAAATAGCACTCCTGTTGCAGCTGCACTGGCACCTCCATATGCCCTAAGAGTCCCCCCCACCCCATTCTACATTCTTGACAATTTTCTTAAAGTGCTGCAATATCTCACCAATACAATTGATACACCTGAGAGAACACACATGTGGTGTGTGGACTTTAAAACTGCAAACACCACACACGGAGGTTGAGATGTCTGATTGCGTAATTGCTCTGGAAGATGTGTATGAAACAAACGCTTTAAAACATAAACAGTGTGAGCAAGAGCAGACAGCAAGAGTGATGTAGTGCTGTCTGTCTGCATACCAGCAGGTCAGAGAAAGCATGACTTTCATAATGCCTCGAGGTCCACAAGCAAACTGAAGCATCTTGTAAAATTATATCCCTCAATGTCTGTCATTGTCTTCTTTTGCACTGGCCATTATCAAAAGAAGGGATCTAGTCAGCTGCTGAAATACACTTGGGACACCTCTCAACTTAAGAGTAGCTATTTATGCCACATTTCTCAATGAGAAATAGGTCTTTATTTTACTGGGTAGCTGAATCATATGCTTCCACTTAGTGTTGAGCGAAGATGGGGGGGGGGGGGCGTTTCAAGAAAACTTTGCTCTCTGTGACATGCCCCCCTCCCAATATTTGAGCAATCATTCTGTGTTGTTCCTACTCTCCTCTGGAGAGGTAGCCTTGTTTCGAATGAATGGATGAGTGACTACATAACCAAGGAATAATTGGGTAACATGCATACATGAATCTGTGACTTCCTTTTTTGCCTCTAGGCACCTGTTGTATCATTACCAAAGATTCCAAGGATATGGATGCCATCTGCAAAATTCCCACTCTCATCCATTTCAGTCACTCTACTGAATTCAATGGGGGGAATGCGGAATTGGAGTAGTGGTCTGGCAGGCGGGGCTCCGGTTGACTTTGAACAATGCAGGACTTCCGGGTTGGCGCCATCGCCGAATGGCGGACTCCCTCCGAGCTCCGGAGGGAGCCTGCTCGGCAGGGGCTGGGTCCTACCGCACCGGCGATGCGGGGACCCTTAAAAACCACGGCCACGAGGGTCGTGGACATGGAGACTCGGCTGGCACCGCTAGCGCCCTCCCGACTCGTGAAGGAGCCTTTTTAAAGGCTACGGATCGGGTGCCGGGGAGAAGCGTGGTGCTTTGAGTCCTCTGCTATCCCTGCCGAGCGCAGCCGCATGCCATCCGGCGGAGAGCGCTGACTTCTTCCATTGAAAATTCGGACTTTTAGACAACAACCCGTGAGTAATTTGGAAACTGGGTTTAAAAGGAGGAAAAAAAGAATTTCTTTTTGAATTGGATACGAGCGGGGGGGGATCCAAAAAGGAAGTCAGTCCCCCCCCCTATTGTAAACCTTTCAAGACAAGGACGGGGAAACCAAGGTCCAAAAAGATTTGTATTGCTGATAAAAACTAAGAATTCCACGATGGGGAATCATAAGAACTGTGCTGGAGGACGAATTGAGGGAGAAGAAACGTAATCCCCCCCCCCTGGGAACCGGGGTGATTGAAGAGAGAGCCTGGTGAAAAGAGTCGGAGATTTTGACAGCTGTCAAAGTAGCTGTCAAAGTCGGAAAGCAGAGAGGATTTTATTATGAGAACTTTGCTGGCTAAATTTGTTACAATTTGCTACAACTTGTTAAAACTTGGATACAAAATGGCGAAAACATGGATAACAATCGGACTTTTGGACTAGAGAAGACAAAGTTACAACAATCCCCCTAGAGGAGTTTCGGGACATTACAAAGATGGTCGTAAGTGGAAAAACACCATTGGAATTTTACAGGACTGGTTATCTTCTGGGAAAGCTGCAAAACGGAAATAATATTTTGTCTACAGGGTGTTCAGCTAAAGGAGACAATAGAATTTTCTATTGAAGAAAGGAAGGGACTGAACGCAAGTTTTTGTTCCTGAATAACAATAATCCCTGCAGACTTACTAAGCTTCTGAATTAGAACGTTTCAGCAGCGGAACAAGAGGAAACTGGACTACAATTTGGAAAGAACAATGGGGGGAGCTTTATTAAAGATCTGAAGTTAAGTGTTCTAAAAATAATTATGAAAGGAAAAAAAAAAAAAAAACCAGCAAGGAGTTGGGGGAAATAGGTGATTTATGGATTGTAAGAATTCCAGGCGGATAACATGGTTTGGTGGTCAGGGGGAAATTAAACCGGGGACAGGGGGGGAGAACTAAAATCCAAAGGCTTGTTAACTTCTTTTTTTTTGAACTGGCTTTGTCTCATCTATTATACTCTTTATTTCTTATTTCTGATACTTCTATTATGTGGGGTGTCTTTATTATTAAAAAAAAAGGGAAATTGTGGAATGAAAATGGGGTGGGCCCTGGGAAAGAAATTTTTTGTGTTTTATTAAGGGTATTGATGTGGAGTGTAGAAATTTTAAATTCGAATAATGGTTTAAACAAATTAAGTTTTTAATCAGAACTGAGAGCTTGTGGAGCCAACAATATGAAAAAGGAATATGGTAGGGGTGGGGGAAGGGGGGAGTCCCAGAAAGTGGATATATGAAAATAAGGCTATGAACGTATTTTAATTCTTGCTTTCTGTATTTTTTTTGAAAATCTTAATAAATATTATTTTAAAAAAAAAAAAGACTTTGAACAATGCAAGTGTGCTTTCTCACTGTGAATATTAAACCAGGAAAAGACCTTGGAAACCACTACACTCTTGACATCCCGCCCCCCAATGCCTGATATGCTTATGGCCTAGATGGATTCTTGATCCTAGACATTGTGGTCCTTGTGGGCAGACGTGAAGCTTTCTCAAACTTTAGGAGAGTCAGCATGATGTTTTCAAGGTTCTCTTCTAAAGCCAGCCCCTTATGGTGCCTATAAACAAGGAGACCTCATGTTCCTTCTTGAAAATAAATGTTTACCATAAGTGACATTGCACCATATTTCCCACAGATTCTTCCCCGATTTCCGAGTTCTGCCTAGTGTGCAGAAAGGAAAAGAGAACACAAGTTCATCTGCAGACTTTTTGAAAGCAGCAGGGAAATTGTAAATGGTCCAAACTGTAAAATTTGTACTTTTAGTTTAACAGACGACTGAGTAAAGCAAAGCTGTAAAGAGGATACATAAGTGTGTGTGTGTGTTGGTTATCTTAGCACTAAAGATAAGAACAATATAGACAGAAGTAAAAACACAGTGTTTTAATGTTATTTATAGACACGATAAGGAAATCTATGTTTCCTTAGACTCAGGAAACCGACGCTACTAATCTGTCATGCTTTGGGATAGGTGTGGCACCCGCTTTGAGTTGAGTTTTTCTCTAGGGTCACCAAAGGTTTAAAGATCACCCTAAGACTGTACAGGAAGTCTCCGAGCTGTGTCCGTGATTGTTAGCTGCTGTGGTCTTGGCTGTTGCTGCCTAGCATCTTTGGATCTGATAAATGTTATTGTGAACTTTGTCAAAGCCTGTACTTCACCCAGTTTTTAGAGCAAGAGTTGCTGCATGTTGTGTGACATACTGACCCCATTCCCAAAATAATATTTTCAAGGTACTCTTAATACAATAAGTTTCTGGTTAAATGAGATAATTCCATGACTCCTTAAAGGCTAACACATTATGGGAGCATAAGCTTTCATGGGCAGCCTAGAACCCACTTTATCGGCTAAGGAGCTGAACTATTTTTGGATTTCAATTGCTTATGCAGTTGTCTAAAATTCATGATTGCATTTTCATTTGAGAAAAAATCCCCCAACTTTTAACCCCTGAAAAACATTTTAAAGAAAGAAGGAACTGAACACACATCTGCAAAAGCATCCCATTAATTAAGCATTAGAATATCAACATATGTTGTTATAGGCTTGGGTCTCATAAGTCACCTTTGAAGGAAGAATCCTTAGAAGTTTTAGAATGAAGTGTAAGGGATTAAGAAACAGCCAGCACAAAGTTGGCCATGGAGGTATTGTTCCACTCCATATCTAGAAGAAACCTGTTTTCCAGCTGTAGGCATAATTGTCTACTGTCCCGCTTTGAGCGGGACACCCCAGAATTACAGAAGTCATTCCAGCTTCTGACTGGATCCCGAGATGTCCTGTTTTGGCTCCCACAGGAATGCAGCCCCCAAAGGTACCCGTTTTGAGGGGCCGTACTCTCCCAGGAGCCAGGTGACACCTGTGGGAGCAGGATCCCAAAAGACACATATCCTGATCGCCCTCTGTGGCATGTTGGAGGATATGGCTACAGGAAAAGCTATAAATTTAATCTGTAGTTTGGTGTGTATTTATTTTTTAAACTTCAAATAGGAAGTTATGGAGGGCACTCCTCAGGTTGGGACTGGGGTGTGTCAGTTCTGCAGTTGCAACAAAAACAATTTCCCCTACCAAAGTTGCTGTTTGCATAAGGAGGGATACCAATAGAAGCTTCTCTCCTGACATAAAAATCAACTTTAGGGGGGAATTTTCATCAGTACTTCCATCCCTCACCACCGTCCACATCCTCATCAGCTCCCCACCCTTCCCATGATTGCTGTTTAATGCTTTTCTAAAAATAAATAAACCACACAACTCCAAACAATGGGTTGATATAACATGTAACTTGGCTCTATGGTTCCAGTGAAATCTGATGCCAGATAGATAAACTGTCCTAAACAGCTTCCCAAAGCCATGGGGGGAAACCCACCTGGAACACTTAAAAGTATTCAGCTAGTTGGTATTCAAACTAAAGTGGGGTGGATAAGCTAGAAAGAAAGAGTTTTCAAACTATCCATAATGGGTTCTATGTCAAAAATAAAAATAAAGAGATAGGCTATTCTGAGGGGGCAGGAAATAGTTGAAATGAAATCTCTACTAACAGCCATCCTTCAGGATCTAGCAGGAACTATCTGAAGCTAGGTGTGTGGAAAAATACATATTTCACAGACAACTGTTTTGTCCATGTGTATTTTGATTTGGCATTTGACAATAAAGAGAGGCATTGCATATGTGGGCATTGCAAACAGACAACCTTTTTCACAGGCTCTACTTTTCTGTCCAAGGATACTAATTTTAAAAAGTGACTTGCTCTCACCCATTCATTGAGCTTCATGGCTGGGCCATGAATCCTGCACTGGAAAGGCTAAGTGTATCTGTGTGTATCCGCTATATCACATTGTAACTAAGAAACCACTGAAATAATTTTGATTATTTTGCCAGAAGAAGGCTTGCGCTGCCAGCCTCTCACTGTTTACTATAGGATTTGGGATTTTGACACCTCTCGTTTCCACTGTTCCTTTGTGTTGGCTTTCTTCTTTTCATTCTGCCTGCAGTCAGCCTCCATTTACAGCCCACTTTTCTACTAGTTATTTTTTCTTTGTCTCTTCATCACTCCTTTCCGTCTCTGTCAGAGCTTCAGTCGAACATTTGAACCCCCAAGTGGGTTCAAGGCGAAAGCAAAATGAGTTTTCCATCTTTCCAAGTAGCACTTTATTGTTTCTGTGGATTATAGTAGCACCTAAAAGCTGCATTGCTGTCAGGTTCAAGACTCTTGGGTGCTAGACCCAAGATATACATGTAACTAAAGGAAAGTTCTGACCCCTGGAACACACATAATCTTAACATCTGAAGGGGGACAACTGGCCAACATTTTATAAAACATAGATGTGGGAAGGGAACAAGTGAAAAAGGCTGAGGCTGTGGATTATTGTTGCAATAAACAGCAGTTATCAAACTGTAACCAGGTGTGGCGTGGACATGGTGTGGTTAGTTATGTGAGAGGATTCAGGCAGCAACACTGGATAGCTGTGGAAGCTCTACACTTGTAGCATGGGGGTAACTGCTCATAGATGGCTCACGTGTCTTCTCATGGTAAGATGCAAAGCAGCATTGCATAATCACCATTCAAAGTGCAGCAACCTGACCGCACCCTGCTGCCTGTCATATGAGCTGAGTGTTGGAACGGCCTGATGAAATGATTCTACCATCTGTCAGCTGAAAAAGGGTTCTGCTGGGGAACATCTTCAGGCCCATTTTAGAGGCGTTCTTGGAAATCGATTGCGCTAATGACTTCCTTATTTCCTCCAAACATTTTTTTTTTCATTGCCTCAGAATATATAGAAAGAAAATAGGGCTATAACATCCAGATCTTGCTTTGTGAAGACACTTGTGCCCTCTGAACACTGACAGATGAAAATAGGCACATTTCAGCAGGTCCTTTGAAGGTCTGGCATCGTGGTGGGGTTATGTGGATTTTAAAAGTAGGGTGGCAGCCTTCAAACTTGGCAGCTTATGGAGAGTTCAGCTACTTGCTGTGGAGCAGGGCAGCATGAATATTGCATACTTTAAGGGCTTATTGCAACCAATTATATTTGTTGGTAAGCAGAAAATGGAACAGGTGTGGTGCAATGATGAACTGTGTGTGAACTAGGGAGTTCCTGGTTCAAATTATGCCTTGCCATGAACTCACTAGGAGAGTTCACCCTTTCTGACTCAAATTCCTATTTACAATATGAGAATACGAATGCCATCTGGAGGGAGATGAGGGTAAGATATGATATTAAATATGCTACTTTTCTCCAGAGGCTCTCTGTTGGCAGTGACGGTTTTAGGTGTGTCCAGCTGATGTGTGATTGTTGATGTGCAGGTCCTTTTGGACCCGGAAGAAAGCAGAATGGGGGCGGGGTGTAATGAGATGCTCTGCCAATGCATACAGGGGCTGGGAACAGAACCCTGGTGCAAAATGGTCGCTGCCTGTAGTCCGGTCTTAACTGAGCTATCTCTGACCTTGTTATTTAAGAGAGACTATAGCTCAGTGGTTAGAGCACTTTCTTTGCATACAAAGCTTCCAGGTTCCATCTCCAGGTAGAGTTGGAAGCAAATCCTGGCGGAAACTCTAGAGAGCCCCTGCCAGTCAGTGTAGACAATACTGAGCTAAATGGACCAATAGTGTGACTTTGTATAAGGCCGACTCCTTCCTATGAATGCATAGGGTGTCCCTGTCAGATGTACAGCATAATCTTCCACATATAATATTGCAGTGTATGTACCTCTGTGTGGAATGAAACAGTCAAGAGTCTCATATTTCCCCCTCTTTCCCCCTTATGGCCCTGTTTCATAGAGTGGCTGCTCAGACTACATTTTATACATGTAGTTAAATCCTGGGTACAAAATAGATGCCTAGTGTGCTGCATGATAAAAGGAACACGTATCTTCTCATTCCCTCATTCCCTCATTCCCTCCCTTCTCATTCCCTTTAAAAATAATGGAAGAGGTGTCCATGAAAGGACTTGGCCTCCCATTCCACGTACTTAAAAAAATAAATTAGCTATTTTTACCACCCTTCAAAAGTGCATACCTATTCTGTGATTGGGTTACTGCACTTGGTTACAAAATGCAGTGTTGGAAGACACCCTCGTTTAAGCTTGGTTTATTTTCTAATTTTGAGCAAACAGTTCATGGGACACATCACCATAGAAGCAAGTCTTTGAATGGGTCCAATATAACCATGAACAACATTGCATGCCAATGCCTGGCAGTTGGAGCAGCTATGCTGAATGATGTTCGCAAGCTCAAGTTCTGCTAAAGTCCCTGTTGTGAGATTATTGCTCCCCCTAATGCACCTCATATATCTTCTCTACTAGGAGGAGCACTGGGATTGCTCAATAAGTATGTTCATGGCAGGTGAAGTAATCAGTTTACAAGCTCTTAGTAAGTGTAGTTTTTAAAAAGAAGAGGCTAGGGCCTTCTCTTACTCTCATTCTTGCACTCTCTGGGACCCATACTATAATCTTATATTGATTTTATATCAGTTTAACTGTCATGGTTTCTCCCAGATAATCCTGGGAGCTGACTTTTGGAGTGATACAGAGCTACAGGTTTCAGTGTACCCAGCAGAGAAAGAATTACTATGAAACCAGTTCAGTTATGGTATAGATTTGCCCAGCGCTTTTTTCCTTTTTTAAAAAAAAAATGTTTAGCGGTACTCTCATTTCCCAACTCATATTGTAATACTCTATGAGGCCCAAAAATGTTTAGGGGTATGCGTACCTCTGCATACCCCCAGAAAAAAAGCACTGGACTTGCCCCACCTGGCAGGAATGTAAAGGAATTTTATTTACTCCTTCGTTGCATAAGCAAAAATCATTATTTTGTTCTCAGTGTTCTGTTTAAATCTTTGTATGTTGAAATTTATTATACAGTGCTACTGCATAGCATCCTGGGAAGCCAAGATATGAGTGGCTTTTACACTCTAGTCAACTCTACGGACTTTTGGATATCCGGAAATGGGGGGAAAGCCCCCAAAATAAACTCTCTCTTTTAAAAAAAAAGTAAAGAGGTATCTTGGCCTAGCCTTTGCTAATGTTTATAACATATTGATCTGAGGTAGAGTGGAATACCTCAGAGGTCAGCACTTGTCTTTGCATTGCCCTTTATATTTCCCAGAATGTTTCTCCATAGCTGAGGGAAGAGAAGGGGCTAAGCCCTTCGAAAATTCCACACAGAAGCCAGGAGTATTGTTTTCTCTACATTAGGGTTGCCAAAAATGAATGAAGTTCAACTCCTTCCTCACATATAATCAGGCTACTCTTCCAGGAGGATTGCATTAGTACATAAACACTACAGACGTTGGTGGTGTACTATAGTGGTCAGGAAGCTGCTAGTTCGAACTGTACCTCAGCCTAAAAAAATGGCAAAGCTAACAACCAACAGGTTAAAAACAACCACCACCACCACAGAGGCAAAAGAGTGAGAGTTTATAACTTAGAACAGTGTTTCCTAGACTTGGGTCTACAGCTGTTTTTGAATTACAGTTCCCATCATCCCTGACCACTGGTCTTGCTAGCTAGGGATGATGGGAGTTGTAGTCCAAAAACAGTTGGAGACCCAAGTTTGGGAAACACTGACTTAAGAGATATTTCCTTATTCGGGATACTAAACGCTTCCTTAGAGAACGGTTTTTGGACATGATCTAAGATGCATAGCCAACAGGGATAAGGAATGCAGATATTGTTGGATTCCAGCTCCCATCAACCCCAGCTAGCATAGCCAAAGGACAGGGATGATAGGAATTGTAGTCCAACAGTGGAGGAAGCCATGTTGGCTACCATTGCCCTAAGAGCATGTGGGTCTGTTAGAGCAAAGAAAGGTTTTGAGACTGCTGTAAACCATCAAGTTGCTCTGCAGATTGTGGTTATTTGTTAGCCCTTATTCTGTGGTTTAGATGTATGAACCCAAGACCATTCCAACAGTAACTCATTAAGGACAGGGACCAGAAAACAGGAAAAGTACCTGACAAATTGGGACAACTGGGGCATGTTAGGCAAGCATCACAACCTCCACCCATCTGTACCGTATACAGAATATATGTGTGTGTGTGTGTGTGTGTGTGTGTGTGTGTGTGTGTGGAATGAACACAACAATAAGTACTGTGGCTGTTCTTCCATGTTCATTCTAATGAAGCAGAACCTTGTTTGGTAAGCAGCCTTCGCATGTCATCCTTCAGTAACTATGATTTGTATGGTCTGAAAATGCAGAGCCACAAATGCTATTCTTAACTGTGCTCATGAATGTATCCACTGCTTTTCACCAGCCTAAAACAAGGAACAAATTTGTTAATTGCATAGCACCCAAATTAGGCTGAACATCGGTGTATCAGCAACTTATGTGTGAGAAAAGGCTAATACTATTTTAGTCCTATTTTTAATGCCTTTTTACTTAAGGAAAAAAAATGAGTAAGGGGGGATATAATGGAGGTCTATAAATTTATGAACAGGGTGGACAAAGTGGATTTAGCGACATTGCCCCTTCACAATATTAGATCTTGGTATCAGCCAGCGAAACCGACTGGATGTGTTCAGGACTGACAAAAGGAAGCACTTCTTACACAGAGCAATGGACTTTATGGAATTCAAGAGGGTGGGTTTTTCTGTTGTCATCATCACCAACATTTTCTTCTGTTGTTTACTTGGTTAAAATTGAATTAGTACAAATATAGAAAAGCACACTATTACAGGATGTAGTGATGACCACTGGCTTAGATAACTTTCAAATAGATTGTGCAAATTCATGAGAACTGACAGCTAAAAAGCCCACTAACTGAATGGGACATCTGTATACAGAAAATATACAGAATTATACAACTCTAAATATCGCTCAAGCTTAGATTTGGTTAATTGCTGCTACTCGCAATATTATACTTTGCCTTTCTGTGATAAAACCTTGCTCTGAGATGAGGAGCAGCAGAAAGAGTTTCTTTAAGGCAGACAGTTGCTTTTCTGTCTTACTGTATAATGTGTACTGGTGCTTACTGTTTTTAATAATTTTATGTAATCAGATGTCTGCCTGAAAAGGGGGGGGGGGCTATAAAGCATCATTATAGCAGCAGCAGAGCAGAAACACCCTTAGAGGCTTTACATAACAGAATGAAATGAAATGAAGGAAGAGATGAACATGGCCTGATCTAGCAGTGCATTTTTGTGCTTTTGTATTCAGTAAACATCTCAGCTGTGCTAAATATAATTCCGAGGACCCACATTGGTGTATAATCCATACAGCCAGGATTCCTTCCTTAGATCATGTTTTAATTATTGTTCAAGTAAGCATAATTTTGAAAACGACCGCCTGCAAAAATTATTCCCTGTTGGGAAACAAGATTGCCTGCACCCACCTTTGTTTGCATGGTGATGATGATGATGATGATGATTAATTTCCTTTCATGTTCTCTTAAGAGGCCTCAGTTGGCTCTGACATAAGGCACAACATGACAGACACTGGGGCTCCTAACCTGCCTGTTAAGATTAAAGGCCTGGACACCAGCTTAGCTCTTGGCTTTGGCTTGTGCTCCATAGGGATGCATTGTAGAGGGATGCTTGGGATTCTTGGAGGTGGGGGGCTCTGAACTGGAGTGGTCTGACTATTTCAGGGCAGAGACTGTGTTGAGAGGAAGTGTGATTTGTCAGTTTGCCTGGCTCTGAGCCACCAAAAGAGCTAGGCAGGGTTTGTAACAAGATACCCTGTCCCCTGCAGCCGCCACAGCCATGCCTGTTTGTCATGAATAAAAACTCCCTGGTCAAATACAGAAGGAAATGGAGAGAAAAGAGAGGTTGTAGTTAGTGACAAGCAAAGTGACAAGCAAACCATGCTGGGTGTTTTTTTGTGAAAGTGCAGCCGCCATTCTTCTTTCCAATAATGTATATTCCACATCGCTTTCTAGGAATAGTACACACAATGCACGTTATCACCATAGCCCTAGGAGTGCCAGCTTGGCCTTGAGACTCTGGATGCCTGGGGCCATGGGTGCTATGCAGCATGCATGGCCCTGGTGCTGAAATTTGTGGGTGCCTGGCCCCTTCATGAAGACTTTTGTGGGTGCTCGGGCACCCAGGGTCCCAGGGAGTCAGCACCTGTGCACAGCCCTGTGCAACCTAGTCTTTGTCAAGACACATGTATTGCATATTTGGCTTTCAGGAAGCTGAGGTTAGGGTTGCCAGCTTTCTGCTATTGCACTGGTCTGACTGGTCCAGTATTGTATTGGCTGGTTATCAAGGTCTGAAAAAGAGTGAACCTCAAAGCAGGTCTGAAAAAGAGTGAACCTCAACTGAGATGTTTGCTGCCTATCCCCATGACCCTTTAGGCCAGATTCTGCAGGACTATACCTATTGATCACAAGATTTCTGCCCTGGCAATTGACTACTACTTCAGACGCTTCAAGTGTCCCTATTTTCCAGGGACAGCCCCAGATTTACAGAAGCCGTCCTGGTTTCTGATTTGATCCTAGAATGTCCCACTTTTTCTTAGGATGCTCCTATTTTCATTGGAGAAATGTTAGATGGTATGCCACTTGACCCTCCATTATGATTATTTGACATCATTAAGCCTTTCCTAGCAATGGGGATTTAATTAATTAATTTATCAGGTATCCTGATTATGAAAAAGGCAATGTACAACAAATTAAAAATAAAACAGGATTTGCCCATAGGCTTACAACCATAAGGATGGTTGCCACACTTACTGTCAGGGATGCTATATGATGTTATGTAGCTTGTGGAGCCCAGCGGAAAAATAAAGGCCAGAGAGTAAGCAAACCATCAGAAAATTACATTAGTATCAGAATTATTTCCAAAACAAATTTATTGTGTGTACACCACTATTAACATCAATTTCACACTATTGTCACTAATAAAATATGTGTTCCCCCCCCCCAAAAAATCATGCAGTTATAAGAGCGTATTGCATGGACAGGCGGAGTGCCCCAAAACCGTGTGGAATAACGACTCGACACAATGTGCTATGGGATTAAAAATTGGCCACAACTTTATTATGTTTCAGATGTGGGTAGACCTTGGCTCAGGCACTGGGCATTTATCCCTCCCGGTCCCCCATCGGGGATCTGGGGAACATCAGGGTTATCCAGAGTGTGGGGGGGGGATGGGCTGGCTCTGGAGAACATATGTTCAAGAAGAGCGAGCCTGCCCCCATTACGCCACCATCGCAGGGGAGAGCAATGACAACCTCTAGGTGTATGGCCAAAGCCTTCCCTCAAAACAACCCCTTTAATGGTGAACCCTGGGATCGCCGCCACAAAGAGAAGGGGGGCGTAGGTCACCACTACACGCCCACCCCCATTTAGGGAAGATAGACTAAAGGATTCCGCCCAAGGCCTGATACCGCCAAAATTGTGACCTTTTGCTATGGAAAAGGCAAACCTGCCAATGCAGAAGAATTCCTTTCCGGCCCTTCAACAGCGACCTTGATGTAGCAGCACCCGTATACCTGTGGAGAAAAGGCTAACCTGCAAAAGAAGTCTTAACTGAGGGAGGGTAGGGTGGGAGAAGCTCTGGAGCCATCTGATGATTCCCAGGTAAGATCCTCCCCCTATTGTGTGGGCAGGGTGGTCCCTCCCCCTACCTGGCCTGATCACCTGGGCAGTGCCTCCCCAGGCGGGATTGGGCAACTGGCTGAGGTAGGCAGAGACCTCCAGGTATCCCACCTGGGGAAGGTGAAGCCAAGCCTGTGCTAATGGTGCCGCATAGGGTCCAGGGGGCTGCGTGCGACCACACAAAGGGCGCACCCCATTTAATGTGGGGAGCGGTCACTGTGTTTAAAAGATGGAAATGCTCATATTTTTGTTTCAGTGTAGCAAAATGTAAGTAATTTTAAAAACTTTCCCCCATGCACTCAGAGAGAATAATCTGATTTGAAGGGAATTTAACCCCCTCACTAATATGATAGTAGTTATGATACATGTATGATATGCTTTCAATACTGTTTGACCTGTAACAGTTTTGCAGTGATCGTATTGCTGTGCTTCAAATCAGTGCATGTCCTGCAACATCCTTATGAAATCCTGTAACTTCTATACCAAAAATGTTCTGCTTTATTTTTTATTTCCCTTTTGTTGCACTATAATACAGGAATGCCCCTCCAGGTGTCAAAAATGCGGTAGCATTAGAGAAGCATTGCGGAACAACTAATAAGGCAGAACTATATGTGGATAGTCCAGTATAAGTCCAACGTTAATGCACTATTAATGTGTCAATGACAAGTTGCAGAACACACACACAAATCCTGCCCCTAAAACCCAACAGTCTGCAAGAGCCCTGAGTTAATTAATTCCACATGCAGTCAGGGGTGCTAATGCCCCTGGACATAGGTTTTGCACCTCAGTAAGAACGGGGTCATGAACATGCAACA
Source organism: Podarcis pityusensis (assembly GCF_964106645.2). Lineage (NCBI taxonomy): Eukaryota > Metazoa > Chordata > Lepidosauria > Squamata > Lacertidae > Podarcis > Podarcis pityusensis. The sequence continues at coordinate 71,335,375 of NC_138032.1, read as the reverse complement.
GAAATGGAATCATGAGTCCCAGATGGTGATGTGAAAGTCCCGTTTTTCTCTACCTGTTTTCCCTGTTTAAATTTACAAAGCTTTAAACTGAAACCCTTCTTTAATGTGTAGATTCAGCATGGCCAGTGTCTCCTTTTGATGCAGTCTCCCCACCAAATAAACTACTCCTAAAATAACTTTGCAGCAGAAGAACTAATTAATAAATGGTCTAGAACGCCTTTGGAGTGTGGCACATCTGGTAACTGTCTCAAGATAAATTTTCCACTGTATTTTTCTTACAGCTAACCCCTTGGAGTTTGTTTAATTCTTTGGAATTGAGGACTGCTGCTTTTGCAAAAGTTCTGCTCTCCTGCTGTTTATGTAAACACAGTGATCCATGGGTTGTTCCTATGCTATGAGTCTCTGGCAGACAGTATTCAAGACTGGGGCTTGTTTGCTTTAGAAATGCCAATGAGTCATCTGTTTTCAGCATATTATCACATGCAAAGAATTCTCACAGGTAACTGCTGACTGGACTAGATGACGCTTGGGGTATCTTCCAAATCTAAAATCCCATGACTCTATGATTCTGTATAGAATGCATAGAACGTGGGTGCTGATTCAAGGGGTTGAGCAACTATTTTGTAAAGAACAATTTGTTCAGTGATTTCATCCTTTGTCTCTTAGATAAGTTGACTGGAACCTTGTTCATTTCACCAAAGCTGTGAACAAATACTATGTTCTGAGGGTGTGGCAGGCTTAGACAAAAGGATCCTGCTTCTAACATGTTAATCCAGTCTGTACAGAACTAATGTATAAGCTCTATGTGCTTATGTGTTGTATGTGGGATCTACTGTTTATCTTCCATTTTTTCAGAAGCTTAGATGATCACAGAGATTTCAGGCTGGGACTGAGGTTATAGTCACTCCAGTCACCACAATTTACCAGAGATTCAGTCAATTGAACAGGGATTATAAGCAAACTGCAATTTTCCCTTGAGTTCTTTGGTGCTGTCATCTGAAAACACTCTCCCTGTGATAAGTGAGCCCCGCCTGATCTGTAACATTAAGAAGTGATTGCTGCATGGGCATCTGCTTGGAGTGCCCACACCACACATTAAACATACCTGAATCTTGCCAAGGTTGCTCCAGTTTCACTTGAAGTAGAGGTTGTGTTGTGTGTTCTTCTGCTCCTAATGAAGGGCCTGGCAGTTTTATCTGAACGTGCCTAGATTGAAACTCAACCAACATTCTCATCATACCATTTAGTCAAATGAATTGCCCCTTACTAATCCCCTTCCTACACAATAGCATGATCTGGGTGCCACATATTTGGGGCAACTGCAAATTCATTTTGTCTGGTTTAACAGGTGGACATTATTAATAGCCGTCTTTGGACTGATTCATAATCCGTTTCTTTTAAGGTCTACACAAATTAAACTTTTGTATATGTTGCATATGCCTTGTGTGTGGACAAGCATGCCCCTTATCTGTTAACTCAAAACATTATTCAGAGATTTATTTATTTATTAAGGACTGTGAATCTGGACAAATTCCTGTGGCCTGTTCACAAGACTAGTTCAACAAGTGCAAATCTGCTGAAAATGTCAATTATTGTTCAGTTCACTTCAGCACTTAGTTGTGCGAATTGTCTTTCTGAACAGAGGGTGGGGCAGGTGTCCTTTCAGCCCCTTCCAGATCTCTGGTTCTGTTAAACATAATTAATGAAATCGGAGTATGGCTTAATGAAATCCTAATCGAGCCTCACGCCAGATCAATGTCCAGTAGAACAGTTCTGTTATGCAGGTGATTGATTAACCCCCTTCCAAAACTGCTCTGAGCGTATGTGTATACTTCTGCACAGATACTCAGCAACAGTGTTTACACCAGGGAATGCATTTTCAGGGTTTTACAAATTCCCCAGTAGCACACAAACATACATAAACCAATGCCTTGTCAAAGCAATGTCTCAACTGTAGACGGAGAACTGAAGAAATTCTTGAAAACATGACACGCAGAATTAATGTAGCTCTTCTGACACCCTGTTGTGCACAAAGAATGCCTTGTATTATGGGATTTAGCAAATATATATATACAAAGACTTGATTTATTTTGGGCATGCATGCCTAATGTTTCTCTTGAGTATCTGGTGTAGATGGGGAGTTTCATTGGCATCGCCAGCAAGTGACTTCTGTGTACTCCTGTATTATTGAAATGCTTAACAAGATCTCGTTTTCACAGACTGACAGGCCAAAGTCTGGAATGCTGCAGCTCTTCTAATAGCTTAGAGATTTTTGAAATATTAAGCAGTATACAAATGCTTATAAACAAACAAACAAACAAACAAACAAACAAACAAACGCACATTGGCATGTTATAGGCTAATGGTTTCCAGACTTTCTGCCATCAGGGAATGATTTCTGCATGGTATGAGGAGGAGCCCCTGTTAACTGGCCAAGGGACACTCCCCTGCGCATGTTGCAGAAGATTCTGGGTCATGTTCTAAGACATATTCTCAGGTCAAGAGCGACACTTGCTGGGCCTGCTGGGCCTCACCCTTGCTCTGTACGTATAACTGCAAGTGTGCCCTAGGATGCCTCTAATTTATCTGTTTATTTGTTAAAACATTGCTATACTGCCCTTCAGTTCAAGATCTCCAGTGTGGTTTACACTGACTAATACAAACACAATTAAAAAATCAATCACAGGAGGGGAGAAAATGCATCAGAGGTTAAAAGCTTAAGGAAATGAATATGTCTTAGCCTGGCTCCTAAAGGATATTAGTTTAGGTGCCAAGCAAAACTGGGAAAGGAGTTCTACAAGTGGGGTGGCACAACTGAAAAGGCTCTCTCCTATATAGCCCACTCACTTTAGATGGAGGGGATACCCAGAGGAAGATCTTAGTATATGGGCAGGTTGGTGTATCCAGGTCCCAAGCCATACAAGGCTTTAAAGGTGAGCACCAGCACCCTGAATTGCAGTGGAAGTGGACTGGAAGTTATGGAAAGTCAAGTCAGATGCATTCCCAGTGCCAGGACCCACTCAGTTTAAAACACAGGTGCTAGGTTACTAACTGCAGTTTCCAGTCATTCTTCAAAAGCAGCCTTATGTACAATGAATAATTAATAATTTCCCCAGAGAACTCCTCATTGCAGTGAGCAAGCTGTCTTTCAGGGAGCAGGGAAATGGCTAGGAAAGAAGAGCTGAACGCTTTCACACTTCTAATTTCTCTGCTTGGCAGGGAAAGGTTACTAAGAGCATTCTGGCAGGCACAAGCAACTTTGTAGGCTGATGGGGTGCCGAACATGCTAGTCTGAGGTTGGCTTTGCCTTTCTGTGTGACTGCTTGCTTACTGCCTGATGGATCTGTGAATGAGTACTACAAAATACCAAATCTGTACCAAAGCTAAGTTCTATTTTCCATGAGCGTTCTTCCCACCATTGAAAGACTTTCTCCCTTTCCCCTCAGTTTTCAGCACTGCTTGAGAAAATGTTTATCTGTTTGTTTACATTGCCTCACCTCTCTCAGTTAACCCCATTTCCCCTCAGTTATGTCATAGCCAGTTCTGGTTAGCCACGTAGTGTTGCAATGGCATCCCATTCACCAGGCTCTTCCTCATGGGTAGGCAAACTAAGGCCTGGGGGCCAGATCCCAATCGCCTTCTAAATCCGGCCCACAGACGGTTCGGGAATCAGCGTGTTTTTACATGAGTAGAATGTGTCCTTTTATTTAAAATGCATCTCTGGGTTATTTGTGGGGCCTGCCTGGTGTTTTTACATGAGTAGAATGTGTGCTTTTATTTAAAATGCATCTCTGAGTTATTTGTGAGGCATAGGAATTTGTTCACCTCCCCCCCCCCAAAAAAAAATATAGTCAGGCCCCTCACAAGGTCTGAGGGAAAAAGTTTGCTGACCCCTGCTCTTCCTGTTTAGCTTGGCTTGTTCATTTGCTCAGTCCAGGGAGAAGAAAGGAGCAGCAACCAGGGGGGCGGGGAAATGACACCAAAGTAGTGGTGTCACACTTCACAATTGCGAAAACATGAATATTTTCACAGTGTGCTTTTCAGGAAATAGTTCTATTTCTTAGTAACTACTGTTTTTTGCCTTTAAACCAAAAGCGGAGAATATTTGGCACAGCCCTATAAAACCCCCTTGAGATACCCACTATTCCTTACCTCCACAGGAAGCCATCTCCATTAAGCTGCCTTAGAACTTCCTGCCATGCAAGGATCGGGGAGTGAAAACAATCTGAAGCACCACTGAGATGGCATTCTCTTTGCAGTGCTTCCAACCCAGCAAATCTAGTTAAGATGAAGTACCTACCAAACTCTACATGATTGGCCGCCAAAGCTGACTCTTGGCAGTGTGTGCCAATCTGCCCTAGTCCTGCTGTCTCCATCCTATGAGGAAAATGAATACTTTGCCATTCCCCCCACCCACCTCGCCCCAGCCCAAATTTACTTCTTGCCTTGCTACCTACAATCAATGCAGCAAAGCTCCTGTCTCTGACAAGGATCGGTAGTTATTTCACTAGGAAGCATTTAGCTGCTGGATTAAGACAGATTTACTTTCAGCTGCTCGGATCAGTCTTTTTGGCCAGCCTTTAGTGCAGCCTTTGGAGACAGAAGAGGCTGTAGATCTGCTGGGACCGGTATCTAAAGGGTGTCCTTAATGCACTGATCAACAGGAAGAGCGGTGACGTTGCCCTCTTCCTCCTGGATCATTTTTCTGCCCAGCTGCCAGGACACATCTTTAACTGGGGCGCTCTCTCTCTCTCTCTCTCTGTTGGGTCTAGGTTGGGAGGGAGGGGGTTAGGAGCAGAAAGAGGAGTTCTGCTGCGCCTGCTGGGAAGGACAGCTAAGGAGGCAAAGCTAGTTGAGAAATATCATCTGGTAAACACATAACACCCCCAGCCTCCTCCATTCCTACCCCTCCCACCACTGTGCTTCGGAACATTCAATCCCCTCTTTGATGGACGTCCAAGAAAATACTTCTTCCACATCCTAAACTTGTTAGCACCAGTTAATCATCTTAACCTTCTTCCCCTCCAAATATATGCTCCAATGAGTTTCCCATCAGCGACAGTCACTGAAGACCACGCAATACTTCTGAGGTTGGGTTGGGTTTTGACGTTTAAAACTAGCAGCAATTAATGATTAAGCTGTTGCCTTCACCCTGAGGTAAACACGGGTTCTCTTTTTACTGGGTTGGTGCTCCATATTATTAAGCAAAAGGTATGATTATTAAGCAAAACAGAAGAACTCACTTCTTTCCCCTCAATTAAAGGAACCACTTCCCATTTTTGTATGTCTTTGCATGGCTGTGGAAGAAGAATTTCTGAAAGTAACAGCCTTCCACAACTGTGTGAAATTCAAATGACATGTGCTATCTTCATTCTCACAGGTGCTTAATTTTAGCAAGCCGACATCATGCTATTAAACTCCTGCTCTCTTTTTCATTGAGAGCCCATACAAAGAAACAAGCTAGTGTGCCAAGTTTAGTCAACTGTATCATCCTTCCAAGTGGTAAGGAGGATTTTACATGTCAGGTGCAGCTGTGTAGTAAAACATGTGGCACAATGTGTGGTAAAATGGTCGCCTTGATGTGGCTCTGAGAAAGTAATTAAACATAGGAAGGGCAGACTTCAGCCTTATAGAATCTACTTTGTATTTTATTAGGATCCTGAGGCCCACCAACTGGGATAGTGGGAGAAATGCAGGGGTTTTTTTTGCGAAAATTACCGAATTTGTACTTTCTGAAACAATAAATGAACCAAAATGCAGCTCTCCTTCAAAGTTTGCAATGCAGTTTTCTTGTAGTTGTGTACAAGTATGTGTATATTAGGGGGAAATGTATATAAAGTGCAGATACTCATTATCATACTGAAATGCATTAGACTGGAGGGGGAATTGCTTGCTAAAAATGTATATATTAGGGGAAATGCGCACTAAAATGCTGGCAATTTTTGATTTATTTATAAAACTATTTATATACTGCTAAGTGGCACTGTGGTCTAAACCACAGAGCCTAGGGCTTGCCGATCAGAAGGTCGGTGGTTCGATTCCCTTGATGGGGTAAGCTCCCATTGTTTGGTCCTAGCTCCTGCCCACCTAGCAGTTTGAAAGCACGTCAAAGTGCAAGTAGATAAATAGGTACCGCTCTGGTGGGAAGGTAAACGGCGTTTCCGTGCACTGCTCTGGTTCTCCAGAAGTGGCTTAGTCATGCTGGCCACATGACCCAGAAGCTGTCTGTGGACAAAAGCTGGCTCCCTCAGCCTATAGAGCGAGATGAGCGCGCAACCCCAGAGTCGTCCACAACTGGACCTAATGGTCAGGGGTCCCTTTACATTTTTAAGTCATAAAAAGAAACCCAGAGCAGTTTACAACAATCATACATTTAAACCATACAATAAAAAAGTTAAAATCAGAAATCAGGTGGCAGTTGTGAGCTGACAACACTAAAAACTTGGTTTCTTGTTGTTGTCAAATGAACCTTGCCAACTCATGGAACAACTAATGATGCTTCTGCAGATGATCTCAGTGATTCAACTGGAATATAACCACCCACCCAAAGGACACCAGAGAAGGGACCAATTCAGCTCCCCTTAGGAGGAAGTTCCACAGGGTACTGTGATCAAAAGGGCCCTGCCCCACATCCTACCAACTGTACCTACCTTCTTAGTGGGGTGCAGAGAGGAGGACTACAACTGATGGACAGGTTCATGTTGGAAGAGAAGGTTCTGAGCCATGTAGGGCTTTATATAGGTAAAATAAAATAAAATCAGCAGCTTGAATTTGGCCCAGAAATGAATTGGAAACTAATGTAAATGAAAACAAGACCAGAGCAATATGGTCAGAAAAACAGGCACCAGAAATTATTGTGGCTATTGCATATTTACACCAACTGTAGTTTTAGAACACTTTTCAAGAGGAGCTCTGTGTACAGTGCATTGCACTAACCTAAGATGGATTTGACTAAGGGGAGATATGCTTTCTCCAGGAACAGATGCAGTTGGTATACTGGTTCAAGCTGACAAAAGCACTCCTAGCCACAGCAGCCACCTAGCCATCTAGGAGCAAGGCGGGTTCAGGAGCACCCTTACCTTTGAACCTAGCTCTTCAGTGTGAGTGCAGCCCCATCCAGAAAAGGTTCCAATCCCCATTCACATTTCTGCTAACCAATAATACTTGTGTCTTGCCATGGTGGCTATATTCTAGCTCCACTTTTGGAGGCAGTTGCTGGGAATCACAAGCAAGCAAAGTGCTGTTGTGCTCAGGTCTCGCTTTGGGGCTTCCCATGGGCATCTGGTTGTCCTTTGTGAGAACAGGATGCTAGACTAGATGGGCCACTGGCCTCATCTGGCAGGCTCTTCTTATGTCTGCACATTCATTCCCTGTGCCTTTTGAACAGAACTTTAGTGCAAGGAAGCTAATAACTGGAGTGTGAAGATGTAACAAGCAGGCTATGAACATTCTCAGCCTGCCCAGTCATGTGTAAAGCAAATGAAGAGAACCAGAACCAGACATGCCTGATTGCCAGGAGATGACTTGACCCTCCATACTGTGTCTGTGTCTGTTTCAGTTAAACATCAACTCTGTATACAAACCTGCGAGCTCTGCAGCATCTCAATATACAAAAGACTGGGGGGTTTAAACACCAGAGTTTTAGCAATTCCATTATTTATGTGTTTGATTTAATTTCACCTATGAATCATTCCTCATAAAGCATCCCAAAGCGATTAACAATTAAAACAAGAAGGATGCATATAGAAGCAAATGTTAATCCAACATATATTACAGACTGGGGTAAAAATATCCACTTAAAAGGCTTCAATGAGTGCTGAAGACAATAGAGACTGTGCCTGTCTAACACGTGAGGGGAAGGAGCTCCAAAGGGTTGGTGCCACACTCTAAAGGTCCAATTCCTACATCATACGGAATAGATCTCCTACTGACATGGTATCTGCAAGAGGTATAAAGCACAGTTCTTGGTTGGGTGAGACAATCTTTTTGGTGTCCTGGTCCCAAGCTTTATAGGGTGTTGCACACCAGTACCAGCATGTTGAAATTAGCCCAGTAGCTAATTGGAAGCTAGTGCACTTATTTAGCATTTTAGACTCAAGAGTCTGGGACTAGTCTGCACAGTTTAAGACTTAGTTGGGTCAGACCAAAAGTCCACATTGTCCAGTATCGTCTTTCCAACTGTGGCCAGCCCAATGTTGCCACAATAGGGTGTGTTGAATTTTTCAACTTACATTGCCTCTCAGCATTAACTCATATTTTTACAATAAATTTAACTTGAGTCCTCAGGTGCAGCCTCCCTGGCTCTTTATAGACCCCCAAAGCCTTCTGTTTTTGCCTTGGAAACACTTGAAAATTCACCCACCAAGCTGAATGCAGCCCATCAGATGTGCATTGCTATCCCACCAAAGTTTGCACAGGCTTTAGTAGGAACATTGGAAACCACCTCACAATGAGTCAGACTATTGGGCCATCCATCGCAGTATTGTCTACACAGATTGGCAGCAGTTCTCCAGGATTTCAGACAGGGCTTTTTTCCAGCCTTGCTTGGAGATGCCGGGGATTGAACCTGGGACCTTCTGTGGGCAAAGCAGATGCTCTACCACAGAGCTACAGCCTTTTGCTTTGTGTTAGGCCGTCCTGTGGTTAATCTCCCTGCTGTAGTGGCCTATTGGGGACTACAAAAACAGGAAGGCTGACGGGTAAATGGCAGAGCAGAGTTCACCTCCAGTACACCTGGAGGCTTATAACTCAGAATCACCGAGCAGAGGAATATGACTGAGTGGAGGGTCCAAACTAGATAAAGCTGCATTGCTGGGTTCTTCTAATAAAATGTTTGGAAACTACTTGGCTAGAGCTCTGTCTGCTGCTAGTTGTATATTATACTTGGATTCCATATTGCAAAACCAGAAGGGTGAATCTCTTCATCCAGGTCCACTGTACTTTTCACCTGTTTGGGTGTTTGAAATATTTGAGGCTTATTCGAAAAAGGGGCATAGTGCCGCACTTGCAGAATTTTGTGCACAATTGCTAGCAGTGCCCTGACCACAGATCTGTCCACCAGAACACACTCTATGGCACTCCTGGGCCTTTGTGGAGAAAGGAAGGCTCTGTCGTAATGCACACCCACAAATCTTTCTTGCACATATGTTATGCGATTCATGCCACACATGTTATATCTTTGGTCTTATTCCCATATGTGCTCTTGAGAGAGTGGCATCAATCAAAATATTTTCATGTAATTCATTCATACTGATTTTCTTGTTCTAATAAGACTGCAAAAGGGGTTGCCCTCTCTTCTTTTCATGATGTCATTGCTGTGCTGCTTTGGCACCAGTCAGCTCAATCAGGACAAGGTAATTAAATAAGTATATTCCCCATGGAATCATGAGGATAGCAGGAGGAAGTGCAACACAGGTGGCAAAAAGTCTGATGAGTAGCACGTTTGTATACATACACTTGGTAAGTCACTTTGCCAGCAAGAATATTACTCGCATGTCATGCGCCTTTTCTCTCTCCCTGGAAGGAGGTCTATCTTCTCTCCTGCTTCCTCCCGCCTTTCAAAGTGAAAATGAAGATTATATCAGTCTAAATGGAATCTGAACTGACAGGGGGTTGTGTGTGGGACTTGTTTATTATGATTTGATATTGCTCCAGGCAACATGTGTAGTACAGAAGAGACCACCCAGCAAATTTCCTCTGAGGCGACACAGTCTTTGCCCCGCTTCCCTAAGCATCACAGCTGTGTGGGTCAGGCTGGGCCAGGTAGGGATGCAGTGGGAGATCAGGATGGTGTATGGAAAAAGTTAGAAAACATATGGGTTGCACAGTGTGGTCTCCCATGGAGTTAAGCTAATGGGCAAAGTTGAGACCTCTAGTGTTCCCCTTTTCTAAGTTTGTGTGTTTGGCTTTTTCATGGGGCCAAAGTAACAGCTGCTGGAATTGTGATCCTACGGCAGATCTGATCAAGCTGAGGGAAAGTCCTGATTTAATCTTAAATACTTCTATGTCAGTTAAGTGTTTTAAGCAATATATAAAGAGTGCAGCTACTCACAAATATTACTGCAATTGGCTAATCCTAACCTTTGGCCCAGGGACAAGCAGGCAAGCCCAGGTGCACTTTCGGTGAAAATAACCAAAGAAAAATTTGATGAGCTGGATGTTGTTGTTTTTAAATTCCACCATGTACTGAAGTGGCACTTTTCCATTTTAATTTTTAAGTGGCTTGGCTCCTTAGTACATGCCACTGCATTGGAACTTCAGTGAAAACTCCTAACTTTGAATGTCGCCATTGCTTAGCTTTGCTGGATTTCAACCAATTACTATTTGAATTCTATGGAATGCCAATTTTAATACAATAAAATACAATATAAGAAACAAAAGAAGCAATAAAAATTCAAAAATACAGTATCTAACACAGTCATTGAGATTGCTACAACAATCAGAAAAATCACTGAGTGCTCTGCCAAGGCTATCAGTAATTTTCAAGTCACCCATTGTGGGGGTGGGGAGGGGGAGAGTTTGGGAACCACTGGTTTGAATCATCATGTGACATCATATTTTATTTGTTTACTCAACTTTCCTCCCAAAACTAGATCTCAAGTCTTTTAAAAACATATATATAGGGAAAATTAGTTCAAAAGGAGCTCTGTAATGCCAGAAAGAATTGCGGGGGCTGGAGGAACCAACACATGACAGCTGGCACAACTAAAACCTGCAGTGGCTTGCACTCAGAAGAGAAGAGAGTCCACACTGCAGATCCTGTGGCATGGTGGGGGAAGCAATTAAAAAATAAGTTAACTAAGTCCTATGGGGGTGGTGGTGAGGCAGCCATGATGAAGTTCAATCACCAAAGCTCCTAGTGGGATTACATTCATCCCAAGAGCCAAGGAGTATCCAATGATGCATGGACATCTTATGTCTGTTTTTTTTACCAGACAATTAGTGTTGATGCTCTTTCTGTGTTGTAGGAGCAGGTACATTACCTTCCCTCCACCAGGTACATATGGCACGTGGTGGACTGACTGCACAGATGTGTTAACCAAATTTGTGTGATCTTTCTCGTCCCAAAATCATGCCTTCTCATAGAGCACCCACTTCACATATAGCCTGCTAAGTGCATACAAACTAAGGCAAAGGCTGTTTACATACTCCTGTTTCCTCTGCATTCAGTGTGCTCCCGCTGCCGGATTGGGAAGCGGTGTACACATGATGTTAGCCACAATCCATATCTGTCCTGTTGTTTCTCACACATGAAATTCTATGTTCTGATGTATTTCCCCTCCAAGCCAACTTTGAACTGAATTGAGACTTGAGACAAGGAACTGTGTTTTGGGCCAGAAATGTGTACATAGCCCTAGAGATCCACAGAAACTTTTTAGGTTGTCTTAATAAAATAATGGCATGCTTGTGCTTTGGTACTTCGAAAGGCATTCTTTGGCACACAAAAAATATAATGGACAAATTTATCCTTCTGCTAATTATGGGGATTTGGAAGACAGTGGTAGCCATTCTCATCTGCCTTTTAGGTGGAGTATCACAGGCTCCAAGAGACAGCAAGCTGACTATTTGAGGGATGGATCTGTGGCTGTTCTAAAATCAGTTGTGCTAATTAGTGGTTATCGGAGATAAAAGTCATCTTGGGTGGATGCGAGCTTGGTTAGAAGAAAGTCCTTTCTGTATGTTTAAGTATCTCACAAATATGTTGAACAGGATTGTGAAGAGCCAGTTACATGGAAGAATTAGAGACCCTAAAAAAATCCACAGGAACAACTGTCTTAACCCAGATTAAATGGTTAAGAAGAAAAAGAGAATCCCAAAATATCATGTAAGAAAAAGAGAGTGCTTCATCTTTAAAATACAAGCTGAATGTGGATGTTAAATGCCACATCAAATTAGTTTTATTATGAAAAGACTAAAGCATCTATCACATGCTGCCGTTCTGCTCACGCAACAGAACTTCCTCCTCCTCTCCTGTCCCCTGAAACCCTCTATGCACCCTCAAAATCTGCTCCAGAGGATGGGGGATCCTAAAGAACAGATTTTGAGAGCATGCGGGGAGATGAGAGGAAGCGGAAGTGCACCAAGGAATACATCTCTCCCTTCCTAATGAATAAACGTCAGCTTTAGGGTGGTTGATATTTTAATTAGCATTCATAGCTAACTGTTTGTCATAGCTATCTCGTTATCAATTAACATACTCCCAAATTTCTGAAAGTAATTGTGTCTCTGGGGGTTGTGGAATGCATTTGTCCTGCATAACATAGCACATGGAAGATAGTTTTCAAATTTTCCACTGATAGGATGCTTTGCTGCAGGACTTAATGAGAGAGACCTATTGTAACCGCTAACTAATACCCCGTAAATATCAGCACACAAAATAGACACCTGTTACACTGGGCCTAAATACCAGGAGGAACCTTATTTAATGACAATGCAAACCCAGCACTGCTCTCTCATACTCTGGGCACTCTGTAGGCATTCCAGTTGTGTCCTCCAGATCTTCCTCTATTTGGCTGTCTTTGTTCCCTGCACATTCCTAAAGGAGTGGCCCAGCCTGATCCCAGTGACTTCTTTTCTTCTTCATTTTTTAAATAAAAGTTTCTAAAACTTTGTATGTACAGATGTGTTTTAAATTAAGTTAGCCTATTACATACATAGTTAAAGCTATGGTTTCCCCAGTAGTGATGTATGGAAGTGAGAGCTGGGCCATAAAGAAGGCTGATCGCCGAAGAATTGATGCTTTTGAATTATAGTGCTGGAGGAGACTCTTGATAGTCCCATGGACTGCAAGAAGATCAAACCTATCCATTCATAAGGAAATCAGCCCTGAGTGCTCACTGGAAGGACAGATCCTGAAGCTGAGACTCCAATACTTTGGCCACCTCATGAGAAGAGAAGACTCCCTGGAAAAGACCCTGATGTTGGGAAAGATGGAGGGCACAAGGAGAAGGGGATGTCAGAGGATGAGATGGTTGGATAGTGTTCTCGAAGCTACCAGCATGAGTTTGACCAAACTGCAGGAGGCAGTGGAAGACAGGAGTGCCTGGCGTGCTCATGGGGTCACGAAGAGTCGGACACGACTAAACAACTAAACAACAACAACATTACATACTACACTACATACATTATTTCCCTGAAGAGGGAAGCTGGGAGCTCCCCATATGCATCAGATTGAAAAATGTTGCCCAGAAGCTGCATTCATGCGCATGGTGTTAAGGAGAATATTATTCTATATGAGCAGCTACGCTTGCACTTCAGCTCAGCCTTCAATACTCATAACAGGTAACATTATTCCAGAAATACATTCTATTGCCTGCCAGTGAGAGTTCCTTTATATTAAATGACTGTATCTACTTCCCTTCCACATTATCCTTAATTTTATAGAGGGTGATATAAAGAAGATGAACCTCAGAAACGCCTTTGATCTGAACATCTTAATGAATAGCAAGACGCAGGCATTACAGGATTTACTGCGTGGCTCAGGATGTAACAGCATTGCTGAGTTAAATTGCTGGAGATGATAAAGGCATGTATAGTTTTGAGGGGGATATCAAGGGCATTTCTAATTTCCTCTTCTGATACAAGGAAATTTGCAGCATTTGTGGTGAATGGTAAAATACGAATTTTCCCTACCACAAGAACTTTAGTTCAAGATATATGTATCTTGTAGGGGTATTTTATTTTCCCTTCCCAATTCCTGAGATGTCTATATATTTAAATTTAAAAAAACAAAAACAAAAATAAAATGTATATTTCATTTTATTCTGTAAAGGTTGAACATTTACTTGCAATTCCACATAAATCCTCATATGAGCATTTAAAAATGAAAAAAAGTGGAAAGTGAATTCCCGATCAAGAACAAAGCAGTGCCCTGCCAATATTTGCGCCTGTGTCTTAGGTCTACTTTTTCTCCAGAGTCCTGTTGCTGTGAAGGTCCCTACTAACCTTGTGGAAAGGATGGGGGCATCAGGATCAAGTGTAGCCATTTTTCTTCATCCCACTAGGCCACAAAGAATGCATCTTGGGGAGGGGGGGTCTACCTCTTAATCCAGTCTGAGTTCGTTGACTGATTCTAATAAAATACTTTTATATTCGAAGCAATGTGATGTGACAAGGCATCACCTGATGTTGTCATCCAGCGATGAGCATACAGGTGTGAACCAGCTCATAATGAATAGAGGTCCATTATTTAATTGTGGATTGTTGTTCTGTTTCTACTTTCCCACAATGTGGCTTCTGGGATGTGAGATCCCATATAACAACTAAATTTCTCCATACATGCCAACTATTTTCTTTGCAGTAATGGTTGAATGAGCTGGAACAGTCTTCTAGCTTCAGTTTAGGTTCAAAATGGGAGGTGTCAAAATCATACAGCATGTCTTGTTTCAATGTGAGCCAAAGATATTGGCCATTTAATTAAAATGACTCATCATTTATATTTTTTCCATCACTGGAAACCAAATTGTCAGAAGAAGAATTCTTCTCATAATAGTTCAGCTGCATCCAATCAGCAACAAGAAAATGATGCTCTCTCTCTGTCTCTCAGATTGTGGATAAGAACTGAGAGGATCACACAAGTAAGCTTAAACACATGAATGAGAATGTGACCTAGCCTTTCTGCCAATTCCAGAGGTTTCTGATTTAAAGCTCTCTGATTGTGGTTCACCTCCAGTTCTAAAACCTATAATGCAACGCAGATGTTGTTAGGGGGTGACTGATGGACGGATGCAATTAATTTCCATTTCTCCATTGAGATAGAATACTGAAGTCTGGCGAATGTATTTGTCATGGTCCATCAAATCTATGAGGAGAAAATGGTAACTTGATCTTTGACCTTTCCCTCATAGATCATCATAAATTCATCAGTCTTTCTAATCAGACTGTTATACTTAAACAGTCCCCTGAACTTGAGCATTCATGACTTTTGGAGCAGTGGTTCATTATGGTCTGGTGGTTAAAGAGGGTTTAAAAACTCAGTTCAACATTTTTAACTGAGGTCAACAAGAGGTTATACATCTAATAATAATAAAAAGAGAAAGGTTATCTCTTTCGCCAGGTAGTCAATCGAGCGTCATTATTTGCTGCTGCTGAAGGAGCATTAGAGAACTGATGTGAGGCATGAGCCCTGAGAGGACCCAGCCACCCCCTGGAAGGACAATACCACCTGCTCATTTGGCCGTGACTTTCAAGAAAGTTGAAGGGTCTGGGTATATCTTAGAGGCATGCCATGGATCCAGCAAAGAATGAAAACAAGCCAGCTGCTATAAGTGAAAACAATAACACCTAACCCAGGTGATTCCTACTGCCTTTTGGATCTCCCACTAGTATAACATTAAAATCAGGATTAATGGGCAAAAGGACTAACTTGTGTAATGGTTATGATGGCATCTCTGAGCGAGATGCAACTCTCAAAGCCCCACAGACTTTTTCTTTAGTCAGTCCATTTAGGGCATTGCTAGGTATTTAAAAGACTAGGTTCCTGGGGCCAAAGGATACAGTGTTCAGTAAAAAATTTGCACATGCTCGTTGATATGTATAAGCAATTTTGGGCTACCTCAATTCCTGTTCTCCCAGTAATCCATCCAGCTGCCCTGTAAGGGTGACCACCATGCATAAGGTTGAGGTTGCAAGGCCTGGTTTTTTGATTCACAGCTCACACTTTAACCACTACACTACACCAGTCCTCTCAAATCTTTGCACTCTGTATCCCTCTAAAAAGTACCAGAAAAACAATAATTCGTCACCAGCAAGATGCTGGTTGATCTCTGGAATAGAAAAATGGCACAAATGGTTGACATAATCATTCCCCTCCCCAAACCTCTCTCCCATCAGGAAGTGCTCAAGCTTCTTGGATTCTTGAGGAACCGGGGGGTGATGAAGCAACTGGAAAGAGTTAGAGCAAAGCTGGAGGAAGACTTGCAATGAATCTGACTGAGAATGGGCTAGAGCTCATTTTGGGAACTACCCCACAACACTCATCTACTTCGCTGCCAATGTTGCATTAGCACAGTGCTGGCCAACAGAGATTTTATTTAGGAGGTCTTATATTTGAACATCTTGTGTAGTGAGGAGGAACCTTTGGATGCCAGCTGTGATCAATCTGCAAAACAATTTGTTGGTAAAGTCACTCATATTCCCTTACTTAGACTCCACATTTAGAGCAGGATCGGTGGTTGTGACCGTAGCATCTGCTTGTCATCTTTTAATGTGTATGTTTGCTTGGAGGTTAGAGACCAACCACATGCCCTCTTGATCCTTGTCTGTTCTGGCTGGTGAAAGCCAATGAAGGAGGCCTGACTGATTGGGTGGCTGGAGTTGAATGCATCTGTTATGGAAGGTGTGGTACCATCTATTTTAAGCAAAGCAGTAGAAAGACCTCTGCTTTTTATATATATAAAAAAATCCTCATTGGACTCTGCTCTTTTACACCATGGAAATGTACTTTGTTCCCCTCACTCCTCCACTGAACAAAGGCTATTCAAGCATGTACCTCAGCACACTGGCCATTACCTGCAATGGGGCAACCATGTTTATTTATTTATTTATGTATTTATTCCTATATTTATTAGTCATCTAACAATTAATATCCTCTGGGTGACATACAACACATAATAAAAACAATAAAACCACAGAATGCAAAATACAATTTTAAAAGACAGCATTAAAACAGTTAATATAAAACATAAAATGGTTAGATGCCATACAGTAAGTGGCAATGCCTTATTATATGAGCCCCTAAACCTTTTCCAGACTTATGAAGAGGGGCGCCAACCTACTTTCCTTTTACATTTCTGCATCCCATTTGTACATCCAGAGCCCAGCACCTCCCCAGGACTGCTCCTCCAGGTTACTTGTGCTTATCAGTATGTTACTTTTGGAGCCCTGGAGAAGAATACGCTGATTCAGTGTACATATGGGAGATGCATATGACCTTCCATAGGATGTAATAACCAGCATGCAGTGGTGCGAGTGTGACTGGCCAGGGTAGAGGTAGGAGGGAAGCGATCCTTGCCTGAATGTTCCATTGTGTTGCAGAATTAAACTGCAGAATAATAGCTGCAACATGACCACTAGCAATCTCATAGCTGTCAAGTGTCCCTTATTTGAAGGGACAGTCCCTTATTCCAGCGCCATGTCCCGCTGCTGTCCCTTATTGATGGATGTCCCTTAAATGTCCCTTAAATGATGTCCCTTAAATTTCAAAGGAAGCAGCTCCTCTCCCTCCCTCCCTGCCGGCCAGGGAGGAGGGAGGCTCCAGCTGTGTTGCTTGGCTGTGTTGCTCACCCAATAAGAAGTCTAAGAACGACTGGGGGTGTGTGGAGCTTGCATGCCTTGTGTGTGGCTAGTTAATGCAAGCTGAGAGGTTTTTTGAATGCTGGACGCCATTTTGTTGCATGTGCTGTTGCAAACTTTGCAGTGCAAAGCCAGGCCGGGGAGCCATCTTAAGTTGAGGCTGCATAGGCCTTGTGGTGCATGTGATTCAGATTCTATTCAGTTGAACCTCTGGTTACAAAGTTGGTTGGACAGTGTTCTCGAAGCTACCAGCATGAGTTTGACCACACTGCAGGAGGACAGGAAGACTGGAGTGCCTGGAACAGGTGAGGCTGCAGGTCCCTTATTTTGGCTGCTGGTCCCTTGTTTTCAAGGCTGCTGGTCCCTTATTTTCAAATCTGTAAGTTGACAGCTATGTAATCTACTCTGACAAATTCAGCATTAATGAATGTACAAAATCCAGTGCCTTCATCTTGCCAGATAGAGAGAGTGGGTGGAGTTACGCCAGAGGCTGCAAGGAAATTCCAGGGCATTTGACTTTACTTTCCAAATTTGGACTTGATTAATTTTTCAGCGCTGTTACTTGTCTTACACCCCCAAATCCCAAAGCTGGTTTTGAAAGTGTCGGTCTTTTTATGCAGTGTTGCTTCTGCCTCCATGATTGGTGATGACTTTCATAAATATATTGTGCGTCCTTGCACTGTCAGTCTAGCAGCAAGCAGACTGCAGAGGCGGATTTAAGGCAACACAATTGGTTCTGCCGCACTGGGTGCCAAGCCTAGGAGGGTGTTGCAGGGTGTCACAACTATGATGTAATTAACTGAGCAGAATGGAAGGCAAGAGGCTGGGTGGGTGGGTAGGTGGGTGCAACAGGGCCCCGCTGAAATTTGAAACACCAAAGTCCACCCCTGCAGACTGCCATGAGATTCAAATGGTGAAATGGAAAAAGTTGGAAAACACATCCTTTTGCCAGTCTTTTGTTTCAGGGCTGACACATTTGCCATCCCATTTAACTTAAAAGGCAAGTCTGTTAGCTCTTGCCTCATATGAGTGAGTCTAGTATGTGACCTCTTGCCTTTAATAAGAGTCTAGAATATATGAAAAGCACTTACAGCTTTGACAGTTGTATTAAGTATCCCATTTCCCCTCCTTGAAAGGAAACCACAAAAAGTTATTTAAATCCGCTTTCTACTAGAAATATCCGTGAACATTTTGAGGAAAGCTCAGAAACCTGATGAAACGAGTCTGTCAACCTAAGCCCCAGATATTTTTACACAGTTAATCAAATATTTCAGTATATATTCTCTTCAGCTATACAAATTGCCTGTTTTCAAAGGGTGTTTCCAAAGGCATAGATACTGACTATGTAAAGGAAACATATTTTGAAAGGACTGACTGCTCCCCTGTGATCAGAGAAAGAAAGAAAATATGAAAATTATCACACAGTAAAACAGAAAGAACCACAAGTGACTAAAAAAACCAGCCTTAAAGACTAACAAATATATCGGAGAACAAAGTTTTGCCACAATATTATTTTGTCTTTGAGGTGCCACAAGAGTCGAGACTCTCTGGTTTCTGCTGCTGCAGACAAAACCAGCCTACTCTCTAGAATTTGTCATAGTAAAATTAAAAGCTGTCCTGTGGATTTGATAGTGCAAGGGGTGTGTTTCCTCTAGACCCAGCCAACACATTTATCTTTCAGGAGTATTTGAACCCTGGCTTTAGGAAAACAATCCCCCTCTCTAGCTATCACATAATCAGTCCTCCTCCCTACACCCTCCAAGGAAAAATATACTTCCTGCTTTCTTCCTTGCCAACACTGCAGGCCAAAGAAGACAAGCTTTGCCTATCCAGAGATTCCTGAGGCTCAAACTCTATTGCAAAGCACATCTGAGGTAGTCAAGTCCCAAGGCCTAAACATTGTCATATATTTGGTCATTTTTAATGTTTTAGTCAGTTAGTCAGCTTCAATATTGACACTTTTTCAGTGGTCATCCCATTTACAAGATAGCTGGGGGCGAGAACAATTCACTCATAGATTTGTCAAGCTTCATATTAAAGGTGCCATTCCCTAGCACTTTTATATGAAATACACATGAAGACTCATTGTTTCTCTTCTGAATGGTTCAGAATATAGCAAAGCCAAGTAGGGTCCGGTTTGGTTTCAAATTGGAAGTGTTGGGATTCCAGCATTGCAAGGGGTTGGGCTAGATGGATGACCCTTTGCATTCCTTCCTACAATTCTATGTGTGATGCAGCGGAATTTCTTCCCACATCATGATTAAAATTTGGTAGGGCCATGGCAACCCAGTTAAAGTTGCTTTGGGATTTTTTATTTGACCTGTGTTGAGTCCAGATTTTTTTGGCTTGGGCATGATGCTCTTATTGCCCCCTGCATTATAATAATAATAATAATAATAAATTTTATTTATATCCCGCCCTCCCCAGCCGAAGCCGGGCTCAGGGCGGCTAACAACAATCAAATAATCAAAAAATCAAATAATCACACAATCTAAAAATATTTCATTATAAAAATTAATTAAATCAAATTGATGGCAACCAATTAAGCAAAGTTCTGTGCAGGTTGCCAGAGGAGGGAGTCAGGCTGCGCCCTGATCAAAGGCCTGGCGGAACAACTCTGTCTTGCAGGCCCTGCGGAAAGATGTCAAGTCCCGCAGGGCCCTAGTCTCTTGTGACAGAGCATTCCACCAGATTGGAGCCGCAGCCGAGAAGGCCCTGGCTCTAGTTGAGGCCAGCCTAACCTCTCTGAGGCCTGGGACCTTGAGGATGTTATTATTTGCAGACCGTAGGTTTCTCTGTGGGGCATACCAGGAGAGGCGGTCCCGTAGGTACGAGGGTCCTAGGCCGTATAGGGCTTTAAAGGTTAAAACCAGCACCTTAAACCTGATCCTGTACTCCACCGGGAGCCAGTGCAGCTGGTATAGTACCGGATGAATGTGATCTCGCAGCGAAGACCCCATAAGGAGTCTCGCCGCGGCATTCTGCACCCGCTGGAGTTTCTGGGTCAGTCTCAAGGGCAGCCCCACGTAGAGCGAGTTACAATAATCCAGTCTGGAGGTGACCGTCGCATGGATCACAGTGGCTAGGTCAGGGCGAGAGAGATAAGGGGCCAACTGCTTAGCTTGGCGGAGATGAAAAAATGCCGCCTTTGTTATAGCTGTAATCTGCGCCTCCATAGAAAGGGAGGTATCGAAGATTACACCCAAACTCTTAACGGACGGTGCTGGCACTAATTGCACCCCCGCAAGAGATGGGAGTTGCCCCCTCAATCCCATATCGTCCCGCCCCAGCCAGAGGACCTCTGTCTTTGAAGGATTTAACTTCAACCGGCTCCCACATAACCATCCAGCCACAGCTTCCAGACATCTGGTCAGTGTGTCTGGGGCCGAGTCAGGATGGCCATCCATCAACAGATAGAGTTGGGTGTCATCAGCATACTGATGGCAACCCAGCCCAAAACTCCGGACAAGCTGGGCGAGGGGGCGCATAAAGATGTTAAAAAGCATCGGGGAGAGAATCGCACCCTGAGGCACTCCACACACCAAGGAGTGGCGCGATGACAATTCCCCCCCAAGCGCCACCCTCTGTCCCCGACCAGAGAGAAACGAGCGCAGCCATTGAAGGACTGTGCCCTGGATCCCCACGTCGGCAAGGCGGTGGTCCAGGAGTTCGTGATCGACCATGTCAAAGGCTGCTGACAGATCTAGAAGAATCAGCAGCCCCGACCCACCTCGATCCAGCTGCCTGCGGAGATCATCTGTTAGGGCGACCAGAGCCGTCTCGGTCCCATGACCAGCGCGGAAGCCGGACTGGAATGGATCCAAAGCAGATGTTTCATCCAGAAACCTACCAAGCTGTTCAGCAACCGCTCTCTCAATCACCTTACCCAGGAATGGAAGATTCGAGACCGGGCGGTAATTGGATAGATCTGAGGGATCTAATGATGTTTTCTTTAAGAGCGGACGCACCACTGCCTCCTTCAGTTCCCCTGGGAATATCCCGGTGCCAAGGGACAAATTGATAATATCCCCCAGGGGGGCCCGCACCTCGTCTGGACACGCTCTAATCAGCCATGACGGGCACGGGTCAAGAGGACAGGTGGTGGGCTTTCCAGCTTGGAGGAATCTGTCCACATCGGCTGGAGATAACTGCTCTTATTGTTGTTATTTAATTGAGATACTACTTAATGCCAAAATAGGCTTTTACATTATATTTTCATCTTTGTGTGCTTTAATCTGCATATGAATGCATATAGGTAAAAGGTAAAGGAACCCTGGAGAGTTAAGTCCAGTGAAACGCAACCATGGGGTGCGGTGCTCATCTTGCTTCAGGCCGAGGGAGCTGGTGTTTGTCTGCAGACAGCTTTCCGGGTCATGTGGCCAGCAGGATGAAACTGCTACTGGTGCAACGGAATACTGTGATGGGTGGCAGAGAGCATGAAAATACCATTTACCTTCCCACCACAGTGATACCTATTTATCTACTCCAGTTGGTATGCTTCCGAACTGCTAGGTTGGCAGAAGTTGGAACAGAGCAACAGAAGCTCACCCCGTCACACGGATTCAAACTGCTGACCTTCCAATCAGCAAGCCCAAGAGGCTCAGCGGTTTAGACCATAGCGCCACCCACTCCCTTTTATGAATGCATATATTAGTGAAAGTAACATGCCAAATGCATTATGTTCGGGAAGATTGCTTTGCTAAAATGTGCACATTAGGGGAAATGGCATGCAAGAATGTGTATATTAGGATAAATTTGCACAAAAATGCTGGTGAATTTTTATGAGGACTTAAAACAAATCTCAAACTGATATGGAAATGTGGAGAACTGAATTTAAGATGGGAACATATGAGAAACTGTGGAGAACCAAAGTTGACATATTTGCCTATTCTTAGTGGAGAATGTAAGTGCAAACAGTAGGTGATCTCCAAATTTGTCGTACTCTGAGTATGACTGTTGGATATCAACCAGTGTCATTTGGAAACACGGTGGAGACAACATTAGCTGTTCGAATCTAGTGTTTCCCTTGCTGAAAAGATTAAACATTATTTTATTAAACATAAAATAAATCATTTATAATTGCCACTTGTTTCTGCATGAGAGCCTAAACCACTGTTCTGTGAGAAGCCAGGTTAAAGGGCAACTTGGAAGTTATTTTGGCTTGACCATTTACAATTTGACTATGAGGGTAGCAGAACAGGGTTTTTATTGTCTCCATGTAAAGCCAAAGTTATGGTTATGCACAGGTCACCCACCTCAGTCCATAGTTCTAACAGTACATTCCCCATTTTCAACCCTCACAGTTGGCCTTTCTCATGCACTTAGATACTTAGCATCTGTCTCTGATTAGTGAAGCTGGTGGCTAAAATCAATAGACCGTCTTAGCTGTAAAATATAGCTCCATCCTCCTGACTTCAGCTATCTGTTAGAAAATTCACTTCAGGACCTCCTCCTCCTCTTCCTTCTAATGTGCAAATTGGTTTACAATCTTCCAGTCTTCCTGTTGTTGTTTTATTTACCTGTATTAAAAGCTACTTTTTCTTGTTAGGGATGCTCAAGGATTTTGTTTGGTCACATTTTTGAAGGAACCAATCTGATTAACACTTCCTGAACAAAGTGTTCAGCAATGTGTATGGAAGCCTGCTCCTTCATGTGAGCTTCCTTTTCTGAACTGAGGTAACTGTTAGTGTCTGCTATTAACCCTGATGTCTTGTACAAAGCTAGCTATAAATCATGTTAGCATGTTCACAGAACAATGCCTTCAGTTTGAGGACAAAGTTTTCCCACCCTACTGCAATTTAGATGCAATGTAAACACTGCTCTGTAACCTTTTTTATTTTAAGTGCCAACAGTCTGGTTCCATCCTGGTTCAAGCAGAGCCTGTCCCATTTGTGCAGGCCTGGCCTGCTCCAAAACATTCCTCAGGGCTTAACAAATCCAAACCGCTTCTCCTAACACCACCATTTTTATAGGTTTTGTTGAAATATAGCAGGCAATGCAAAGAAAACAACAGAGGGGGGGGGGAGACATAGGGGCAGTGCAAGAGGCTGGATATTATCTTAATAAGAAACAGTTGGTACACAGGAGATTGTCAAAATAACCAAATTCCGTGAGTAGGATAGAGACTTTTGTATATGCAAGTTCAAGGTGTATGAAATAAAGTCCCACAGATGGTGTGAAATTGTTCTGGGTTCTCAATACTCCTAGCAACACATAGGTTATGTATTATTTTTTCAGTGATGGCCAAGATCCACATATTTTTATACCACAGGGAAAACTGGAGATCTTGTAGCATTTTCCATTTCTGTGCTACAGAGATCCTGGCAGCAGCCAGGTTAAAAGTTCAATAGATCAAAAAGTTTTCATTGGGTCATCATCCCAATAATTCAACTAAGAGATTAATGGAGAAGACTGGATAGGATGTTTCATTATATTAGATATTTTCTGATAAACCACAGTCCAAAGTGATGAAGCTGAAGGGCATTCCCACCAAATGTGAAATTTCCCCTTCTTCCATGTCCTCACCCACAGTCTTGGGTAAGGTGTGAGGTTCCCAATACCACCATTGAGACTACACAGCTGTGCCTGTCTAGCTGGCTGGTTGTGGTGGGGAAATGAAGTGTTTAGGAACTGCATAAAGTGGCAGATGGAAAGGTAAGTTGATGAATGTGATAGCTGATGGATAAATTAATGTAATATGTGTGCAGTAAGGTGAAAACTGGGTAGGTTTTATTTTTTAATTGCATGTGCACTCAGTTCTTCCCACAAGGAGGTAAAGATTCCATATTGGGGTTGTCCCATTATATAATAGAAACTAAGTCTCTCTGAATCAGCTAGCTAACTGTCCAATTAACTGTTTTAACTACTGCATTACCCTGACTATCCACTTAAGTAGCTTTTGTAAATTAAATAGTATATACTGAGACAGTTCCCAACTTGGGAGTTCCAAAGTGGTGTACACAGATAGCCAGAGAGAGAGAGAGAAAGAGGATGGGTTTTTGACTGCGAGATCCATGTATCCCTACAAGGTGAGACAAAGTTAAGTTGCATTTTGCAAGCTGTGTGTGAAATGCAGCTTGCCGGCAAAGACAGTACATAGACTGTGCTGCTGACAGAGGTTGGCCTCTTCCAAGCCACTGAAGAGCAAATGAGGTTTCTGAGTGGCAGTCCAAAATTCCCATATGATGTCACTTAGTGGCTACTGTAATGGTTTATGACATCATCATGTATGGTATTACTTTATTTTAAAAACAAAGAAAGAAAGTCTTGCCATTGGGGATGCAAAATGTTTTCAAAAGGGCTGTCATCTGCTTGGAATCAGAAAAGTTCCACCCTGGGTTGTGCCTGGATTTGATGCTGAAAATGGAAGGTTAAAGAAAACCTTACATTTTAGTTGCAAAGGAGAGACTGGACTGGAGAGTATACCATAAACATGCCTCTAGGCACAGCCTTAGAGCAAAACTACACCAAATAAGAAGCATGTGGTTGCCGCCAAAAATGGCAGACTAATCATGTCCCCTATGTGTCATGTGTTGTACTGTATATCTCCATATCCTGACAGCCTTGGTCAGTATTGTCTAAGCACTCTAAACCAATGATTTTTAAACCATTTTCCAAAGAAGCTTGGCGCTCCATGAAAGCTTGTTAGTCAGAGTTCCATGATGGCAAAGAAGAATGGCAAAAAGCTGCTCCAAAGTGTCATGGCTAATTGTCTCCTGCAAGGTGCATATGCAGAAGGCAGTGCTAGCTGCATTCTAAAATGTATTCTCAGCCCACTTTGGTTGATGACTAGGATCAGGAGTGTTCTCCAAAATCTTCTGCCACACACAAAAGATGAATTGATGCAGGTGAAAGTTCCTTGAGGGTTGATAATCTTGAACTCCACTGCTCTAAATCGGACATCTCAGTTACTGTCCTGTATTAGTTGATGTATATGGTTTTTGTAGCATCAAGGTAACAGGAGCTCTTGTAGTGCAAAACCTAAAACACACCACCTTCACAGTTTAACATTTCCATGCTACATTTGAGTGTTTAAAGCACCTTGTACAAATTATTCAGTAATCCTTACAGCTTTGTAATAAGGGTCAGTGTTGTTATTCACATATTGCAGAATCCTGATAAGTTTATGGCTAAGGTGAGATATGAACCATCCACTTGCCAGTTCATAATCCTACTGAAAAATGATGGATCTGTTGAGGAAGATGTTATTAAAGATGCTATTTATAGAGGTCAATAGCATTAACACATTCCACCATGATAACTATTTTTCCTTTCTCTTTTCTTTCAGGCCCCCCTGTAAGTACCAAAACTTACATCTGTGTGTGTTGTGAAGAATGCATCTGGTGGTAAGGTGACTGGGCACTGGGGGAGAGGGAGGAACATTCCTGAAACATCAGGAATTCTTAATGGACAGAAAGGGCTTAACTGATAAACTGCTGCTGCTCTGATTCACAAAAGATTCAACTGCCTGTGCCACCTGCTCTTCCATATTTTTGGTACCTGTATATTTTGTTGTGGGAGGACCAGAAACATTCCGAGGCTCTCGCAAGCTTACTTAGAGAGCATTTATTTTATGACATTAAAAAATCTCTGGGAGATCCAGGGCAAAAAGTTAAGACGGGTGAGTGAAAATAAGAAAACTCTTATGTCCTCTCCGCTGATCTCCTTGCATCTCTCTCAGTTTGTGTCCTTAAGAAAATGCAGCAGCTAACTAATTTCTGAAAACACTATAGTTTTACAGACCCCAAGTGCTGCAAAACTGCTTGGTCCCAATAGTGCCAGCATGAAGTAGTCTGCCATAAAATGCAGTCAATGAAAAATGCATTAGCCCAACGTGTGTACATCTGTCCATGTATCTGTTTCATTTACACTGCTGCCAAATGTCCAGCTGGCACGGAGCATGGCTAGGGTGCATGTTGCTGGATGTGATCCTGCTCTTCCTTACGTGTCTGTGAACATGTAAGCAGGGAGGATCATGGGAACTCCTTTCTGAATCAGGCCATTGGTTGCCATCTGCTCTAACCAACAGGTTGTCCCCAGCCCTGCCACCCATGCTTTTTTTTAACTGAAGATGCTACAGATTGGAATAAAGATATTCTGTATGCAACATGTGCACTCTATCCACTGAGCTATGGCCCCTTGTGAAACAAACCAAAAGGAAGTTTGGAAAAAAGGAAAATATGCATTACATTTACCTGGGGTCTGTGTACAGACTTTAGAATATTTGTCATTTAGACTGCTGTGTGATTCCTATTAGCTGTATGTGGTAGGGGCTTAAAACAATGAGCCCAACCTCACTGTTCATTGCTAAGCAAAGAGTGTGATGTTTATGTTGTGAATTATGGCATTTGATTTGCTACAGTTGGCCATGACTGCATTATTTTCTGGCCATTGATTTTCCTGCCTTTAAACCAATTTGGTGGGCGCATGGTGCTTATTTTCTTGCCTTGTGAACAGATTGGTGATTGTGTGTGGTATCTGTCTTATATAAATAACTTAAAATAATAATTTAAATAACTTATAATATACTACTTGCATTCGATGTTTTTCTGCTTCGTGTTGATTTACAATGCCTCCTCATACCTCCACACAGAATTTGTGACTGTGGGCCTCCCGTGTCTAGACTTTTGAGATATTTCGGGATCTCAGGCTTGCTGGAAGTCTCTCATCTCATTTACTTTAATGCCCAGACACGTAGTCAGAAGAAACACAACATACCCGACAAAATATGGCCTGTTTCTTCACATCTTCAAGAGCTGTTTGGAACCCGCATTCCAAAGCCGAGAGGCTGAGGACTTTCTTAACAATGCTGATTTGTTGAACAAAACCCAGAAGGGTTTCCTCATTCATGTATCCTTGTATAACAGCATTGTGTAGGCTCAAACCATAGCTGACACCCATTTGTTGCACAGGCTATTTGACAGTCTCCGCCACGGGCATATGGTTGTGTCGTCCAGCCAAGAGTCAAGCTATCAGACCTGGCTTGCTAGAGAGATGCTTTGGGGCTGTAATTCTGTAACCATATATTTATTATTTATTTGTGTTTCACAATTGTATCATGCCTTTCCTCTAAGTTGTTCAAGATACAGCAGAGGTGGGTTTAGGGCAGCGTGACTGGTACCCCGGCAAAGGGGCCTAGGGGGCACCTTCCTGCCTTCTTCTCAAAGTCTAGTAAGTGATGGGCTTTGGGAAGCAGGTGTGAGGGCTCTAGCAGGATCCTAGAGTCCTCCTGTCTCCTTCCCAAAGCCTAGTTAGTGCTTGCCCAGCTTTGGGAAGGGGGCAGGAGGACCCTGCCAGAGCCTCACACCTCCTTCCCAAAGCCCTGCACCTCACTTACCCAGCTTTGTGAAGGCAGTTTTGGGATGGAGGGGTGTCAACATTTGGCCTCGCACAGGGCTTCATATTACCAAGGTCCGCCCCTGGATACAGTATACATAGGGTTATCTCCTTTTATCCTGTAGGCAACCCTTTCAGGTAGGTTATTCTGCTGGGACAGAGAGTGACTTAACCAAAGGTAGTTTACAGCTTACTAGGGATTTTGAACCCAGGTCTTCCACATACAGGTCCAAACACAATATCTGCTTTAACACAAGGGAGTACATGTGCCTGAAGAAATTTAGAGCTGAGCCAAAGGTTTTATTGATTCCTTTTCTGGCTCAAACATGGGGTTTTGGAGAGGAACAGGCAGAAGTTTCATGAAACCACACACACGCTTCACCTGCTTTCACAGCTGTTGCCACTTGTTTATGATTATATGTGGTATCATTCTAAAGCCAATTCAGAGTGAGGAATATTTCCCTCTGCTCTCACGCTGGCATCTTCTGAGTAGGAAGCACGCAGGAAACTGCCAGGCAGAAGCAGGGAGTTTAGAAGCTATTGTAGCAAATGGAGCAAGCATTTTGCATATGTTTGTGTCCCTTATAAATCACCGAACATCCCCTCCCCGCAACTTTGCTGCTTGCAGCCAGGGTGGTCAAGTTGTGGGGCATTTTGGCTCCGCACTAGTAAATAGGATTGGACAGTTGATGTGCTTAAGAGTTCTGCATTCCAGTTTTTTACACAAATTGTTTCCAGCAGCGACCTATACTATTGATACAATATAGTCCGCCTGCCATCATCCATCATGTGTGTGCGTGCTTAGATGCAGAGTGGGGGGAAGAGAGAAAGGCTCTCTTTAGCTCCTTTTATTGTAACTTTCCTTTGAATCGGTCATGCCTGAAGAGGAGTCACGCCGACAACATATTTGAACAACTGGCTCTTTTGAAAGACTACAACATATTTGAGCAAATAGCTGTCGTTTATCCAAGCACTCTCCTTCTCACTCACGTAGGGTGTGCTTGTTCTGTGCTTGTTCGCTGCACATACTCTCCTATGCTAGAATGAATCTACATGGACTAATAATGCCAGTTAATCCCAGTGCAGAAATGCACCTGCTGACTGCACAGCAGTGGGAGTGAATAGTAGCAGCGGGTGTGGTTCACAATTGTACTCAACAAGCTACATATCCTTCTTTAGTGAGCCCCACATCTTTGTCTAGGATACACAAGGCTAACTGCGCCAAGTCAGTTGTATCTGGCCCAGTCTTGTCTACTCTGACTTCCAATAGCTTGCCAGAGTGTCTGGAAACGCCTAGCTTTCCTGTCTATGATCACTTAACTGGAGATGCCACAAATTAAACATAGGGCACCTTATCTGCACAAAGAATGTGCTCTACCGCCACTGGAGTGGTATTCTTCACATCCAAGATTCAGTTAGCTTATGTCTTTATTGTTTCTCTGTACCAATCCAGTTGCCCATGCTCCTTGTGCCAACTTGTCCTTTGCTGTGTTTCTTTTCAGGGTCCTTCAGGAAGACCTGGGCTTCCGGTAAATATTTTTTCCCCTTTTTGTGTTTCTCCTCCTCTCTTCTTCCTTTCTTGCCAGCTGCCTAAAGTCTGTGAATACTGGGGAGGAGATAGCTGGCTACCCATTGCAAAAGAACATATTGTCAGACAATAGGTGTAGATGATATAGTACCCTTTAGATGGTTTTGGACTCACATCAGCTTCATCCTCAGCCAGCATGGCTACTGCTCAGTCCAGTAACATCTGAAGGGTGCCATGTTCACCTCTTCTGCTGTAAAGAGAACTGGATTTCAGTGGGACATGCAGACTGACCCAATGTCAGGACAAAGGTTCTAAGTATAGAATTTCCCAAGTCTTTCTTGTAATGGAGAGCACACATTTCCTTTAAGAAGTTCTTTTGATTTCAGATGAGCTCATAGCACTTAGGGTATTTCCTTCCCACATTGCAGTTTTCATTCTTGGAGTTGCTTCTGCAAGCCACTCCTGCAGAAACATACAAAGGATCTATATCTTGGTCTACTTACAGGTCATATAATAAAGCTCTCAGGAGTTTTCAGATTCTTGGCATACCCAGCATTGACTTGTGAGTAGGCAGAGATGTAAATCTGTCCTATATTATTTAATCGTGGAAAGGATTTGCAGGTTCAGTGGAACAAATACCATTGTGTGAGGAATGTGTTCTTAGTGATGCAGAAATACAGAGCTGACCTGTTTGGCCCATGTGCAATGGAAGCTCCAGTTCATTAGATTTTTTGGTGTTGTGGGTTGATTTCCTTCAGGAATTTGTGGCACAACATTCCTTGAGCAACAAACCATGCATTTTATGGCTTGGGTTTAGCACAAACCAAGCATCAGGAAAATATAATGACAGAGAAGACACATCCTTCCAGCCCACATTCAGACACTGGCATTTTGGGAAGCTGCCAGTCACATTTATAGCACAGTTAAGAATATAAAAGTTGCCTCATATTGGACACCCCATTGTCTATGTCAGGGGTACCCAACACAGTGCCCTTCATATGTTGCTGAACTGTAGTTTCCACCACCTCTGACCATTGGCCCTGTTGGCTGGGGCTGATAGGGATTGTAATCCAAGGACAGTTGGCTGGCTACCCCTGGTCAATGTAGTCTAGTGCTGTGATTGGAAGCATGTTGATTGTGACCCTGATTTTAGAAGCTTGGAGGAGCTTCCCCACTTCTGCTACCTAAGATCTCTTGATCTGGTTGATATAAGTTTCATTGCCACCATTGATTTCACTTCCTGGAAGTAGTAGTGGCTGATAAGGGGGTATGGAAAACAATACCATTAATCAGCTGTCAAATGGGAGGGGAACATCTGGGGCTTACCAACCAACATCTGTGGGAGTAGCCTGGGCAAGAGATACTCATGAAGGCATGTGCTGGTAATTTTGGGCCAATTGTGTAATTAGTCTGTAATATCCACATGGGTATGGTGAACTAGCCAGTCACCAAAACAGCTGCACAGTGCTATATGTGAGGCACTATTGTTTTGGCTGCTTCCACCAGGTCATGGATCACAGGCACCCCTCTCTCACAACCAGCATTGGTGGTCACTTGACCACTTTCTGCCCCTCTGTAACTAGCTGTCACTGCTGGAATGGAAGGTGTACCTAGCTTACCTTGGGTGGTTTTGCATTTGCCTAGCTGGGATAGGATCTATTATCAGAATCCATTCCATTATCCTTCTACGTTTGCTAGGTAGGAACATGGCTAGTTCATTAAATCTCTTCTTAATGGACACATCCCCCATTCCTATTTGTAGTTCCTCTCAAACAGCAAAAGATGTAAATATTCTTTTCCCACCTTGTTGACAGCTTGCATTCTTCTTTCCCCTCTAAGCTTGTTTATATGAATAGTCTTATTATCAGAGATTAAAAACAAAACCAGCATGGTGCCGGTCACTTTTTATGGGATTTGTAAACATATACCTAATGCTAATCCACATGGAAATCAGGTATTAGTGATAGTCTGTGGACATGATGGGTCACAAAAAATATGCCAGAGGGACTTCATACTGGAGGACTGACATTTCCCCCTCTAATCTAATCTAATCTAATCTAATCTAATGATAAGTTACTGACTTCAGAAGCTAGTTCACTCAGGGGAAAGCGAAAGAGCCTATCTATATGAATAACTATAACCACAATAAATGTACCACTGTTTTTCACTGTAAGTATGGGAATATGATATTGGAAGTCAGTTCTCTTTTTCATTAAAGGGACGTTTCTCAGGGCAGAAGTCAGTTTTAGGTCCAACATGGGGTTGGTGCCAAAAACCATAGTCTCTTGTTGAGTTTTCTCCCCAAAAGTTTTAGAAATGCCATCCCATCAGATGTCAAGGAGAAAAAGAACTATACAACTTTTAGAGGACATCTGAAGGTAGCCCTGTATCAGGAAGTTTTTAATGTTTGACGTTTTATTATGTTTTTCTATGTGCTGTAAGCTTCCCAGAGTGACTGAGGAAACCCAGCCAGATGGGTGGGGTATATATAATAAAATTATTATTATTATTAATGTACAAAGACACCCATGATAGTCATCTACCCTGGCCTGCCAACAACACAGCCTACCCCACAGTCAAGGGCTGGGGAAATGTATAACATGATGATGTCTTGATTCTGCTCAATATGCCTAAACATAACAGGGACGAGTGGGAGAACTTGAAGCCGGTGTATCATTTTTGTTGGCAGCTCAGTCTGAAAAGCATAACATTTAGTTCTGTTCTTGCTTGCTGTTTTGTCAGTGTGTATAAATATCTGAGCTCAAGATATATGACTGGGCATCCATCAATTGCAAAGCATGCCTTCGCACATTAAAAAACAAAAACCTTGTTATATACATGGACATGATAATGGAAAAACATCTGGGAAAACTGAGCTGTTTATCAAGGCACGTACAAATTAGTAGTGTGTGCATGTCTTGTACTCAGGTATCTATACCTCAATTCAAAATGTCAAGTAAGAAGCTCTCCTCCTTTTTATTTCTTGATTTCAATTTGAATTAACCCAAAAGGTTCAGCTTTGATAATTAGGGAGCTTTAGGATTAATTTTCTGAAATTTGGGAGTAAAATGTGTTCAGCTTCAGAAATCAGTTTGGAAAGTTCTTCTCTAGAAAGACCACACAAGGGTCAGACTTGAAGGTAGTTCAGATCTTAGATATGACACCTTTGGATAAAATATCCCTCAAGTGTGACTTTCAAATGCAAAGAAATAAAAATAAGGGACCTAAACACACTTTGTGGAATCTTAGGGGATAATAACATCAAGATAGGCCCTTGTTTTTCATGTGGTTGTATAGTGTGTTGGCTGCTTTGGTGATGAAAACCTTAGAAACACATGGTAGGCAGGCAGCCAGGCAAACCATGCTGACTTATTAAGCTATGAAGGTTGTGCCAATGCACTGTGAGGGGTATAAACATTACTCATGAGTGAGTGTGTTTCTTGGCATTACATGATAGGCACCCTGCTCTCTTAAGCATCAGTAATTTATTCTGAACATCATAGGCAGGGATGTGTGTGTGGTGCAATTCAAGAGGAATCTGGAAGGCAGTATTGGGTTCAGAATTCAACTTCTTGATAAGATCAGCTTTATTTCATTGTCTAAAAGCATGTTGCTAGCCTTTAGGGTTGCAAAGATATATATGAATGTTTTTGCACAGAGAGGGCAGGGCATGATGCAATGCACATTGTTCAAAATAGAGAGTCCATTACCAGACATAAGACTCATAAATGCTAGAATGTACTTTGTGACTCTCGTATACATCCTTACCTAGGAGTAATTTCAAATGAACTTAGTGGGACTTAATTCTAAGTAGACCTGCATCCACTATGAGGTTGCAATCCTGCCCATTAGCTGGGAGTAAGCCCCAGTGATTTCTTAGTAGACATAGTTAGGACTGCAGCCAGGAAGATCTGAAAGTGCAACTTTTTTCCCAGCTTACAACATGCACATTTAAAGCAAGTAATTTCTATGCCCCTTAGTCAGTGGCAGGACTTGGGGTGTCAAATTTCAGCAGCACCCTGTGTGACACCAAAATTTGGCACCCCTTCCCTTCTTGCGCTCCATTATAAATCATAGTTGCGGCATCCCTGAGGCTCCACACCCAGTGTGACCAAAGTGGCCGTACTCCCCTAAATCATCCTTTGCCTTAGTAATATCTTGAGCAAAATTTTGAAAAAGTGTAGAACTGATTTTCTCAAATTAACTGATACAAGGGTTCTTTAGCTGTGATTCAAGGGCTTCTGGTGCATTTTTCAGGGGCATGTTGATGCCACACTGTTAATAAAAAAGGAAAATGCTAAAGAGCTATAGATTCCTGTTAGTAGTTCTACCTCAGGCTGAAGAGGCAAGCCACAGAGAAGCTGCTTATTTCTTTGACAGTGCAAGTTTTTTTTGTTTTGTTTTTTTTTAAAGACCCTTCTGCTAATGTGTGATTATCCATCACACAAATAGCAATGGAAGCAAAGAACAGCAGGTGATTAATAATCATAAGCCTTTCAAATACCTTCCCCACATGGTGACATAATAATGATTCACAACAAACAAGCAAGGGATCCAAAATAAAACACAATTTAAGAACCAATGGGCTACCACTTACAGTGGTACCTCAGGTTACATACGCTACAGGTTACATACGCTTCAGGTTACAGACTCCGCTAACCCAGAAATAGTACCTCGGGTTAAGAACTTTGCTTCAGAATGAGAACAGAAATCATGCAGCAGTGGCGCAGCAGCAGCAGCAGCAGGAGGCCCCATTAGCTGAAGTGGTACCTCAGGTTAAGAACAGTTTCAGGTTAAGAACAGGCCTCCAGAACGAATTAAGTTCTTAACCTGAGGTACCACTGTATTATACTAATGGATTAGGAAATATACTGCTAAACAGAATATGTCATTAGACTACGAGAGGGCTCATTTTCTTCTTTCCTTGGTTTCCCATAGGCATCTAGTTGGCCACTGTTATAACAGGATGCTGGACTAGTTGGGGCTTTGGCCTGATCCAGCAGGCTCTTCTTATGTTTTGTTCTTATGTTCTCAACAACTTTGATGTGTTATGCAATATTGCAAATTTGTGAAACTATAAAATGTTTCTATATAATGACACCATGTATGTTTCTTTATCAATTTTCTGCACAGCTATACATACATACTTATAGACATATTTAAAAATTTTTTAGACATACACCTATACGCACACAAGACCATGCAAGCAGATTTATACCGTTGCATTGAAGATGCTCCAACCACATAGTTTCCACTTCGGATTCCATAAAATACGCAAACTTCTGTATTTTCAACCTAACACACAAACATCTAAACCAAGTACATAAATTTTAAATTAACCAATGCAGCTGCTTGAAACACCAAGTAAAAGCTCATTTGTGTCACTTTATAGCACCACATATGGCCAGTTTCCAACTGCCCTCTGATTTTGCATTAATTGTTAGGGAGACAAAGGCGCCATGGGGATCCGTGGACTACCGGTGAGTCTTAAACCTCTTGCAATTACCTGACACACCTGCTTCTAAACCCTTTGCTATCCATGGCCCCTTTGTGGGGGAGGCGTGATATATTCATTATCTCAGGGTAATAATGACTCTGGGTCCATTTCTAGTTTGGCTGTGCAAAAGGCAAAGCATGAAGCAGCTGCTATTAAAAAAAAAATAACTGATTTGATTGCTGAGAGCTTCATAGCAAGAGGCAGAGGAAATCTCAATGACTAGATGCTTCTGTTGCATAAAACTGCAGGGATCTTTAATTACCGTATTTTTTGCTCTATAAGACGCACCAGACCACAAGACGCACCTAGTTTTTGGAGGAGGAAAACAAGAAAAAAAATATTCTGAATCTCAGAAGCCAGAACAGCAAGAGGGATCGCTGCGCAGTGAAAGCAGCAATCCCTCTTGCTGTTCTGGCTTCTGGAATAGCTGCGCAGCCTGCATTCGCTCCATAAGACGCACTCACATTTCCCCTTACTTTTCAGGAGGTAAAAAGTGAGTCTTATAGAGCAAAAAATACGGTAACTGAGGAAGAGAACTTACATGGAAACTCACTGAGCATAAATTAATGGTGGGATGTGAAAAAGAAACTGATCTGTTTGGAGGATTGCCTGTACTATAGGCCCTATAGCACCAGGTTTTCAGCTGAAACAGGAGTGATGGGTGTATGTGGCAGGGAAGGATTGCTTCTAAAACAGATTACTTTCTTACAGCTTTCCCAGAGTTGGAAAAGGGTGTAAATAACTGCAAAGATTAAACTGTTATACATTTTTGGCCTAAGGATGAGCATTGTTCTCTTGGGACAACATAGCAATGTCAACACCATAAAGGTGGAACATGTTTCAATTTAATGCTAACCACTGCTAAATGTTCTCTTGTCACATCACCTCCCAAAGAAGTGTCTGCAACTTGTAATTTAAAGATTGGGGGAGTACACTCTGCTGCTTTCCTGTAGTTAAGAAACAACACTGCAAGAATATATTCCCACACTCACTGACCAAAGAAGTGTTGTCCTCTATAATGCATACAAGTGCATGTCAGTCTGTGTGCATTTCCAGTAACATGCATAAAAACTAATAATTCCAAAGGCATTATTCCATGCACCTGGATGTGTTGTAGATGTGAGAAAATGTTTTTGTTTGACATACCTCAAACTTGAATCTCAAATATTGACAGAATGAGCTTCCCCCTAGTTAAGGAGAAAAACAATGAAACTTTTTCCAATGTACAAAAAAAGGCATAAAATAAATGCAACAATTGGCACCCTCATTCCTGGTTCAATCAAGATACACTCAAGCTTCTGCCCATGGTCTGCCTCATAGGTTGATTCCAAATGATCTATGTTGTAATACATCAAATGCACGCCAATTAGAAGTCAAAACATGAACATTTCAAGTAAATAACCGAATGATAAAGACCAGAGCATTTGAAAATGTACTCTACAAAGGCCACCAAGACCAGGAACTTCTCAAATCAGCAAGTTAATTAGCAAACATAAATAGAATGATCAAAAACTTCACTCCATCACCTGTGATGTTGCCCCAAATGATGGGACATCTGACATCCAAGTAGTCATGCAAGACTTGATTGCATTTTTGAGGAAACACAGCACAACACTTCTGGAAAGAGTGTTGATAGGTGAAAATTTCTAGTGGGTGTTGGCCATATAATCTTGCATGCAGCTATATTTCATGGTGGCTAAAGCTGCACAATATTGGAAGTATTGTTTAGTTCTGGGTATCAGTTGTTGTTTTTAAAAGTCTTGAGAAATGGGAGAAAATTTACAGAATAGCTGCATGAATTACAAAAGGTCTAGAAGATCAAGTCATATGAAGACAGACTGAGAGACCTGTGCATGTTTAGCCTCCACTAGAGAAATGCATTGACAAATTTCAAATATCTGAAGGTTGTTAGTAGAAAGATGTCAAACCAAGTGAGAATTTCCACATTCTTCGCAAGAAATGAAAGAAACAACAAGTTTAAAATGGAGAGCAGTGAATTTAAATAGAATGTTAGGGGAAATGTGTTAAGTAAAAGAGCAAATTGACAATACGATAAATCCATGAAGGCTGCAGTGTCTTTTATGGAATGTTAAGTATACCATTGTAGAAGTAGTTTTCTTGTTTATGAAGTCTGTGTCTTCTGGATTTTATTTTATCTTATTGTACACCACTTCAGCAGCTTTTGGCTATGAGTTGACTTCTGAGTCTGCAAAACAAATACATATATCCTTGGGAATATCAAGGAAAAACTGTTGAGAATGGTGTTGGCATTCAGGTTCTTTTTAACATACCATCAACTGAAGAGTAGTCTGCAGTTCAGCTCTAGTATTCAGGTTAATATTTGTTTATAATTGGTCAAATGCTCGTGCTTCAGTGGTGTGTTGGGTGGTAACAACAGATTACCTTGCCAAAGGGATGCTTTTATTCTGGTTATTGTGGCATTGGCTAGGATGGGGTGAACTTGCATTAAGTGACGCCATCAGAACTGATCTTCCAAACAGTAAATCTTTCTTGATTGCGGTGGGTCTAAGGAACCTTGCCAAATCTCTTGCTCCTTCCCCATTGCTGACTTTTCAGCTTAAATCTAGCCCAGCCTAGCTAACTCTATGAGCTTACTGCTAACGCATACCATTTGTTTTGCCATTCTTGAACTTAAGCTGGGTTCCTAGCTTCAGCTGCAGCAGCTCCTGCCGCCTTCTTAGGCTTCTTTAGGGTCTTTGGACAAAGAGTTAATCATGATGCAAAACAATCCCTGTTCCGTACCACTTCAGACAGCAGATGAGCAATTGCATGGCTGAATGTGCCCTCTGTCCCACACGTATAAAATTCCTAAACATAAAAAGTAGCATCTTATTGATAAGACCGGGCTGGAACACATCTCCCAGGCATACTAGTTTTCTACGTATGTAGATTTTAAAAAAGAGAAATATATACATTCTTTCATGCGAACCCTTATGGTACGTTTCAGGAACAGTTTTTCACCATATGATGCACTCCCCTATCCA
This sequence comes from Podarcis pityusensis, assembly GCF_964106645.2. Taxonomy (NCBI): domain Eukaryota; kingdom Metazoa; phylum Chordata; class Lepidosauria; order Squamata; family Lacertidae; genus Podarcis; species Podarcis pityusensis. Next base: position 71,297,718 of record NC_138032.1, on the reverse strand, counting down.
GAGACGGGGATTCTTAAAAGTGGTTTAAATGGGAGGGAGTCTGAAGCAAATGTTGCCATCCACTGTGCTTGTGCGTGAGCATTAAACAAAGCATGTTTCAATGTTTGTCACATGGGGATTTTTGTGTGTGTGCTTCTGTGTGTGCATCTATGTTGTTTGGGGGCTTAGTGTGCCTTAACACTGACTCCTGTGTTTGTGTCTCTCTTTCTCTCTTCCTTCACCCTCTTGCATGTGGCTGCGACTGGTGTAAATGGTGGCCCAGGGACTAAAGGGGCAACCTGGAGAGAAGGTGAGTCAGCTCTTTCCAGCTCATCACTTCATTACCGTGTCCTAAAAAAACCCTATGTCCCCTGGAAACACCTCCCTAACCAAGGTATTTTGCCCTGACAACAAGTTTGCCATGTGGTTGGTTGGAAATTAGTCCACGTTATCCCTCTCTAACTTCCACCCCTGCTCTTCCTGGACTAGAAGAAAGGAAGAAATCCCAACCTCTACGTGAGCCAAAGGCCCAGTTTAGAAGTACAAACTTTACAGAAATTAATATATGCAAATAAGAAATAGCAGGGCGGGTTTTTTCCCTTGGCACTCTGTGGAAAGAGCCCACACATGTTCCAAGACAGCAGGGGAAAAAATTGTTTACTATAATTTATACTAACATTGTGAAGGCTGGCTAGGCAAGCTCAACATTTGCAGCTGGACCTTTCTGGTATTTTCTGGAACTATTTTCTGTTTTGTTGCTGACAGCTGTGATTGGTGCGTTCAGGAAAGATACACGTGGAAATGTGGTTAACTGCACCAGCTGTGTCCTAGGCGGCCAGATGCGTTGTGTTGGGCCAGGTCCACCATTTCCTGATTGCAGCCTTCTATTATCTAAAGGGAAAGCCTCATAAAAAATAATTGAGGAAAGCAGGTGTGAAGGGACCCTCAAACGTTTACTTTAATCTGTGGTGCTGTTTTCGTTTGCTCCTATCTAGAAAAGCATTACATCAGTTCTTTTTATGTTTGGGCAGAGGTAAGTGGTAGCCCAGAACAGATTGCAATGGAAATATCATATTTTTATTTGCTTTGCTCCAGACAGAACTAGGGCTTTTTCAAATGCCAAATGTATGTTGTGTGTGTGCCAGTAAGCAGCACTATCATTTCAGATGTTGCAGCACCTCAGAAGAAAAAAAAGGGGGGAGGATGTTTGCTGCAGATTCTCTGTCCTTCCCAAGGAAGTACCACAAAAAAGTTGACTGTTTAGAAATCCTGTCAGCCTGACATGAAGAAGAAAAGATACTGCATGATATATTCTGGAGTAGAAGAGCAAAGCAGCTTGCAGACATAGGCCTTGGTTTCCTTTAGGTCATCCAAGACAATTAGTATAAAAACCTTCATCAGGTTTGACATTAAATATTTGGGCATGTTTAGGTAAAACAAGTGGAACCTGAAGCATAATGCTATAGAGTACCCTCACCTGCTAACAGAAGTAATGCTGCTTAGGGTTCTTTCCAGCACTCCAGCCCTCCTCTAGCATATTGGAAGTTGTCAGGGACTCAAGCAGGCCAGTTCTTTGTCTTCTCCTCCCCACCCACTCTCCATTTTCCATTTCCCTTTTCCAACTGGACTCAACATTCTGTGACTCCTGGATGCCACTGAGCATGCTCTGTCCTCATTGGGCCGTTGTTTTGCATACCTCAGGATTCATCCAAGCATGCTCTCTTGTTTCTCAGAAGTCCTGTTTTGGCTATAATCCTCTTGGCACTCCACCACCTGAGCTTATTATTAGAGGGAACCCACCACTCCAAGCTGCTGGTGTGACACTTGTCCCTTTTTATCTGTCTAAGTATTCAGCTCTTCTTATGTCCTATTCCTCTTGTCCACTAGTGCAGTGAATGGCTGGCTAGCCATAATTTGCCAAATTAAGACGTGGGAACTCTATATGGGCTGCACACCCTGTCCATCCTGTGTGATTGCAGAGACCCTTTACTCATGGGTACATAGGTTCTTTGCACTACAGTCACTTCAAAACCCCCATCATTTGTTCATTCCCTGTTATTAATAAGCAGCAAAAATGCAACATTTAAGGTGTTGAGGACAGTGAGGTTTAGAGGGGAGAGAACTGGAGATTTATAGAGCTTTTGTAATGGTTATCTATTCATTTACAAATTGTACATTTGTAAACTAAGCAGACATTCCAAGGGCACTGGAATAAGCATACAGTCAATCCCAGATTCATAGCACCATCAGTGCTGTGGAATCTTCAACAGCATCCTTGTCTCCAGAAATTTTGTTACTATCTAGGTCTCCCACTTAAACAAAAACCAAACTGATTTTCCATCCCCAATGACATAGACAGTTGTGAATCATATTCCAAATATTTAGAACAGCGCTTCGTAGAACTTTGCCAAAAACAAAAAACCCAACCAGCTTATTTTTGACCTTCACTGAGGGAAATAAAGACAATATGAAGCCATTCTGAAAGAATATGCCTTGAGAAAGAAATTCTCTCAACATTTTGAGGTGGGGCTACTGCTTACCTGTCTTGACCTTACAAGGTGGCTAAAGGGATTTTGTGGGGGTAGCTCTAACTTCACAAATAAGGCCAGTGCTCCACACAGTGGCATGATGCTCCCATGGTGTTCCAGGAAGTATGTGGATGGTATGAAGCTGGGGAGAGAGCCTTGTCCCATTGTGTGCAGTGCAAGGTTTTTTTAAAAAAAGTTGAAGCAAGAAAAAACCCCTGAAAAACCCATGGCAACCTCAAATAGTTAAGGAAGGTAAACATAAGTAGCACCTCCTCCACCCAAAATGTTGGAAAATTGCAGTTAGTGGCCACTAGGGATGAAGGGTGGAAATTTGTTTCAGTTTGCATTTGAAAGCAAGCCTACTTAATTCACACTTCCTGAAACAACTTGAGAACCTAAACGCATCCATCCTTCAAAATTAACACTTCTCTAAATTTTGTGGTGCAGTTCTCTAGCCAAGTTAGGTGTACATAGAAGTGTAAAAGGTAAAGGGACCCCTGACCATTAGGTCCAGTCGTGACCGACTCTGGGGTTGCGGCGCTCATCTTGCTTTATTGGCTGAGGGAGCCCGCGTACAGTTTCCGGGTTATGTGGCCACCATGACTAAGCCGCTTCTGGCGAACCAGAGCAGCACACGGAAACGCCGTTTACCTTCCCGCTGGAGGGGTACCTATTTATCTACTTGCACTTTGACGTGCTTTCGAACTGCTAGGTTGGCAGGAGTAGGGACTGCGCAACGGGAGCTCACCCCGTCGTGGGGATAAAGATAATGATAACTAGAAGTGAGACAACTCTGGCGCAAGAGAGTAGAGTCAGAATCTCTACATAGTGAGATTATACTTTCCATCCTCAAGGAGCTGCGAATGATGCTTTGATCTGATTTCAGAATAGGTTCAAAATGGCTCCCCGTCTTGTTTGGGAAAGGCCAAGGGACCTGCTGTTTTAACTGGAAGAAACCTGCTTTTGATCATTTTTTTTCTCAAGAGTGTGCAGATGTATTGTTCCTTTTAATCTCTTTTGTAAACTTTCCTTTTTCCTCCTCGTTATTTCCTTGGCCACGCTTTCCTTTCAGCCCTCAGTTGTTGTTCATTTGAATCTTTAACTTTAAATATTCGCTTTGGCTTTGTCACTTACATTCGTGTATTTTCCCCCCACTCTCAAATACTTCCCTTCCTTCCTTTTCTTCAACAGCCAACTCTAAGGCATTTCCCAGTCTTGTTTTGGTTTTGATTTTCACGTCCATGTTCTCCCTCTCCTCCTCCTCCCATCCCTTGCAGGGAGCCCCAGGAGAAGCCGGCATATCCATCATCGGTCCCCGTGGCCCACCAGTAAGTTGCCTTCTCTGTTTTTTTTCTTCTACTTTAATTTTTAAAGGGTATGGATGAGTTGCCCAAAAAATACAGGGAGTGGGAAAATGCCACTAGTCAGCTCAAAGGGCCTGTAACTCTAAATGATGTGGTTTACATCCCTGGCCAGATTTGTTTTTATATTGAAATTACAGACTATATATATTGGTTAGAAAGTACATCAGTCTCAGCACAAAAGCTCAAACTGGCCATACCAGTGGTTTTCCCTCCTGTGTTTAAAAGTAAAGGAAATATTTTCTGGTCTAAAGGGAAAAGCCAGTAACAGAAAGCATATTACACACCCTTGTTTTTTAGCAAAAAAATAAAAATAGTATTGCCTTCAGATAATACCAGCTGGTCACTGATTTCTGGTGCAATGTGCTAGAAAGAAATTTGATGTCGTTTCCCAGAAAATTTGTGGTGGTATTCCCCCACCCCCCAAAAAAAAACTTTGCAAGGAGCAAGACTCTTCACCAAGAGTGTAGCTGAAGGAAGTAAGGAACTTTCACAGCAGAAGTTTGTGGTCTACTACAGAGGACTTACTAGCTTAGGCTGTTTGCTACATCTGACTTCACGACTGAAGGTCTGCTGACAAGTGTCTCCAAAAGAAAGGACCATGGCCACCTACTTTTTACAGGTGGACAACAGCCAAGTTGCAGGGGACAAAAGAATTTTGTCAAAATATTGTTTGTTTGATTATTGCTGCAGAGCTTTTAGCAGGGCTAGCCCTATTACTAGGCGGAGTGAATTGGTTACCTCAAGCACCTGACTTTATAGGTTCTATGAAATAGCAAAATTTATTCCTGTTGCATTTTTATTCCCCAAGAAAGGTGCTTGTGGGATTTTTCTGCCTCGGGTGCCAAAACAACTTGAACACCCTTAGGTTTGCTATACCTTGACTTGGCAGGAGGCATGTGTTGCTATTTTGCCCCAGATTTTTATGTGCATATACTAAACAATAGGTATTGCTTCACCTGAATGCTTTAAAAAGGACCCAGAGAGGGCTCTTCTTCACCAACCCAAGGTGAACCATATTAGCAGCATTCAACACTGTAAGAAATGAATTGGTGGTGCTTCAAGATTTTATTTATGGTAAAATTCTAAGAGGTTTTGTTGAGTTTCTTCTCAGGCAAAACATCTGTGGAATTCAGAGAGGTGTAGAAAGTTTGTTGATAAGACCAGCAGAATTTCTCAGGGAGGTCTTGCCACAAAACTACTGTCCACTTTAGTGAAAACAGAATGGGATGTCTTGTTAGTTGACTACAAGAGAGAGAGGCATGCACTGGTAGAGGTTGCCAGGCCTAACCCCTGGCACTTTCAGTTAAATAATGTCAGCTAGGGTGGAAGAGATTTGTGACTGAGGCCTTGAATAGTCACTGCCAATCAGATTAGGCAATCCTGTGACAGATGGCCTGTCTCAGTACAAGGCAGCTTCATATAATTTATATCTAAAAGTTAGTATCTTTGGGAGATTGCATTATTTATGCTTGGGCTTGCAGATGTAGGTAAAACCAGGTGACAAACTGGGGGGAAAGATCCCTGAGGTGCTTATTTGTTTTATGCTGCATTTTTATGTGTTTCAGCCCATTTTATTTTCTGACTGAAAACATAAAGTTGCCAAGTTTCTCTCTTTTTACTGCCTTCCAGTCTATAGTGTTCATATGTTGCCATAATACTCAGTGGCCACAATCTAGCACAGAGTTAGGTATGCTCAGGCTACTAAAACCAATGGTTTAAGTGCATTTATCTCTGTGTTGGACTGTGACCTTTTTCTCCATTGCATAACTAAGCTGAAAACTGCTCCACACACTAACAGAATGTTATATGCCCTTTTCACACTGCCGCTCTGGATACAAACGTTGCACGGAAGAGGAAGCAGGATTGCACTTCATGACCCCATCCCTGAGCCTCAAAGTGTGTCCCACAGCAGGATACAGATTCCGCATTCAGAACATAAAGTGTTCAGCATGTGTGCGCATAGTCCATGCGCAAGGCCAGGGAAACGTATGAAAGGCAGGGCCAGGGCTAGTGCGCATGAATCTCCTCCTCGTGTTGATTTTATACAGAATGGCTATGACTCGGCTTTTTCTGACTCAACAGTGTTCTTCTGCAAACACTAATGAATATCATAAGCACAATGTGTGAAAGGGGATGGATACTTTCCTTCAGTTTTGCATTAATGAGCAGCCCACATTGTGCTGCAGCTTTGGCCAGAGAAGGCAAATTTCAACTTTGAATTATGAGTGATGGTGCAACCTGCATCTGTATAATTATAGAGTAGGTTCAGTACTGATTCATCCTGTCCCTTAGCATACTTTATTTTGGGAGTAAAATAATTTTGCTGCCAGGATTTGCATTTCAAGGATAAGAGAGGCAGGAAAGAAAAGCGCAGACACAGAAGTGTTGGGAGCTGAAAGTTTTAAGAAGGCTAAAGTGATATAAAAGAGGCAATTGCACAGCAGAACATTATCTTTGTGCATGATGAATCTAGCAATTTCAGCTTCTAGCCAGGAAATGAAATCATACTGTCCACAACACCCTCTCACTGATAACCTGGCAATTTGCCCACAAGACTCCTGCAACCTGCCTTTTCCAACCCATCTTTGAGGGCCAGTTTTACAAAAATGAAAAGGCATGTTGATTTTGCCTTGAGACTCCTCACTGGAGAGCATTTACCTAAGCTTTATTAGAGTGAAACTACTTGAGAGGAAATAATTTCAGGACTGTGGCTTTAATAAGGCACGTATTATGCTTGAAGTGAATTGTTGCCTGCCATAATCATCAGTACAGGGGAAAATGCTTTTTCTCCATCTCCTTCTCCAAATCAATTGCAAAGATGATTTAGTTTTATGGTGACCTGGTGATAAGCGCTAAGGAGCACCTTGATAGCAAAGAAACGCAGGAGTACTCTGGAATAACAGCATGCTTTAGACAGATGTGAGATGACAAATAGTTTCCAGACTGTCTTTTGGAAGCGAGATGATGTGAGCAGTTGCACATCCAGAGCTTTTCAGCTGCTTAACATTACTTGGGTTTGCTGGCTTGAGCAAAGCATCGTGCTGAGCATGGCAGAAACAGACGCGTTCCACGACTTGGCAGTTCCCAGAGTTCTATTCTTGAGAACTTGATACAAACAACATTTGAGGAAGAGAAAGCTCCATGCTTCTTGGAATCTCTAGTGCTTGAACTTTTGCTCTGGCCTTTTATTGTCTCCAGCCTAAAGAGTCGAAAGGAGCAGCGTAGCAGTTTACAAGGAAGGTATCAGAGGCCAAGTTGCACCCTTTCCGGCTTTCCTCTATTCTTTTCTCAGCACTTTCTTGTCCATCAACATTCAGAGACAATCTACATGCAGAGATTTATTAGTGATATCCTCTTCTTTCTTGCTGTTTTGGAAAGCGACGGAGTGGACAGGCCATGGAATTTATAGCAGATCATCCCCCCTTGGTCCTTAGCCAGTGGCTCCAGGTGGTTTTATATATTCTGCCAAAGCCAATATGACCAAATGCAACATCACAAAGCTTAATATTTTTTAAGCAAGTTTACACCCATCACGGGACGCGGGTGGCGCTGTGGGTAAAACCTCAGCGCCTAGGACTTGCCGATCCCATGGTCAGCGGTTCGAATCCCCACGGTGGGGTGAGCTCCCGTCTTTCGGTCCCAGCTCCTGCCCACCTAGCAGTTCGAAAGCACTCCTAAGTGCAAGTAGATAAATAGGTACCGCTTTATAGCGGGAAGGTAAACGGCGTTTCCGTGTGCTACGCTGGTGCCGGTTCGCCAGAGCAGCTTCGTCATGCTGGCCACGTGACCCGGAAGTGTCTCCGGACAGCGCTGGCCCTCGGCCTCTTAAGTGAGATGGGCGCACAACCCTAGAGTCGGACACGACTGGCCTGTACAGGCAGGGGTACCTTTACCTTTACCTTTACCTTTACCTTTACCTTTACCTTTACACCCGTCACACCAGCATTTTAAAAAAGCACTGTTTGGAGCAATTTAAGGCACTTTATAGCCACAGTAGTTCTCCAAGGAATTTATGAGACGATTTTGGTCTTCATTCTCTGGCTTGTGAAAGCCCTTTTGTAATATGAAAGGGGGGTGTATGTCAAAAAGCAATGGTTTTCAAAGCATGCACTTGGTAATTCTAGGGTTCCATGGAAGCTTATCAAAGATTCTTCAATGAAACATTCAGTAAGGGCAGGCAAACTTCTCCAAAAAACAGCTTGCCCACTAATACCAGGAATGTTCCCAGGTACAGGGTGGGTGGATGTATTCTAGGTTTCGTTAAAATGGGGAAACAACAGGATCCAACGAGTGCCGCACATGAACTGAATGACATTTCTACAAAATGCCCTGGAATTAAATAGAAGTATCTATATTCTAAACAAAATGCTTCATTAACCTGGAGGTAGGCTGTATGAATTGTGTATTGATTTGTAATGATTTGTTGGGTCTCTGGACCGTAATAAAGATTGATTGATTGAATAGAAGGATCTGCTAATTTCAGTTCTTTCTGTTTCTCATTTTTCCATCCTTAAATTCAGTTCTCTATATTTCTGCAGCAATTTGTGAATTGAAATAATAAAATCCCCGTGAAAATTCTTCAGTATTTTAGTGGGAATTTCTGCTAATAGACACACTTCTGTATGCAGTTTGACTAATGTGCATATTTTACAAGCAGTTTCCCCTAACATAATGCACTTTTGGTTGTTCTCACTATATATAAACACTTTCCCCTAATATAATGTATCTTTTGTACACATTGATTGGAGAACTGATTTGCAAAGTTCAGTTAAGTATGAATTTTGAAAGATGACTGTATTTCAATTCTCATCCGGTTTGGAAAGTGTGAAACTGAAGGATTTGCCTATACATGTGAACTGAACTGAATCCCCCCTCCCCCACAATCCCTACTTGGGACGTTCCACTAACGAGCAGAGGTTCCACGGTATACAAGCAAATGTCTCAAGAGAAAAGGGTTGGAAACAAGTGCCTTACAGAGTAACTGTGAAACCCTTAGGCTACTTTTACTTCTAAAATGACTGTAATGCGGCTGCAGATTTGCTACAGTTTATTGTGTATAATAGGGTTTCAGACTTCCACTGGCAACAACAAAAAGGCTTCCCCACTTTCTAAATTAGGCTATTAGAATCCCTGATCAAAAGGAACTTGGATGCATATTTTTATTTTTGTACAAGTAATCCTAGTGTATAACCTATGTAGTAAGTAATTATCTCTAGCATATGAGCTACTGCTTGCCATCTGGCTCCTCCTGCTGCTACTATTTTGCACCTGGGTTTGGTTGGTAGAGCTTGCAATTCTAGTGCAAACGCAATTAGATCCTGCAGACCTGGTCTACCTGTGCCTGTCTTAGATTGTGCTAAGTATTAAATGGAAAGAGGTTGATTTGAGATTTTCAGCACCTTTATCTGGACTCTTCTCAATCTTAAATCTGCTATAAGAGTTTATAATCTTTTCCCCATTTTATTTTGTTCAACAATTGAGGTAAATGTAAGCAATTGCTTATATAAACAATTTACACACATGAGTAAACTTGTAACTAAGCACAGAATGTTTCTTTGGATCAGATTGTAGAACAATAGCATGTAACTATTCTTTGTCTGTTAGACAAAGAAGGGTGTCTCCATTTCCCTGAGTATTAGGAAGTCCCAGGGGAAGTTTTAGAGGGTCAGTTTCCTTGTGGAAGAGAGAAAACTGGAGACTTGCAGTGTTTATAATAGATGTATGTGTTATATAGAGAGTGAGAAGATAGGATGTTATTTTTTATTTGTTCGGTTACATCCGTGTCCTGCCTTCTTAGTGTGGGCTTACGAACTTAGTGATTTACAACATAATGGTCCTAAACAATGGTTTAGTGTTTGGTGTGCTGTACATGAATTTGGGCTTACATTTTCCCTCCCCTGTTCCTCCTATGGTTAGTTCAAACAAACCAGGTACAAACCAGGGTTTGTGATATGGCTGATTAACAAACCATACTTTAAAACTATTAGTTCTAATTAGTTTAAAAGTGAAAGCAGATGCCTGCAATATCCTCATGGCTATTATTGGGTGGGGGGAGTCTGCAAGCCTGATGCTTGTGCATGCAATGCCAAACCATACTTTAGTGTTACATGCAAACATGGCCGTATCACAATTTTTTAAAACCAACAAACCCACAATATCAATTAAAACAAAAAAGCAGTAAGCCAGTGCATGAAACAACTGTTCATGGCACACATACTCGTGCAGTGGCTTGTATAAGCCACTAGAAATCAAGTTCCAGACTATACACACCCAAAGTATGAACCATTTTGTATTATTGAAGAGTATGCTTATAACAATATGAGCAAGTCCAGTGAAAGAACACTTATATATGATGTACATTACCTTCTCTCTCTCTCTCTCTCTCTCTCTCTCTCTCTCTCTCTCTCTCTCTCTCTTTATTTTTCAACACATGTGTTAGAAGCATTTTAGCCAGTCATGAGTTGTGACATGTCTCCAAGCACTGATGTTTCTCAGAAATTCGAAATCCAATATATACTTGCAAAATTGTCAGATCAGACAAGTGAAAATAGGCAGCATTGTTTTCAGGCACCCTTAGCAAGTAAACCTAAAAATTAGCTACACAGTGAAAGCGCAAACTAGGTACAGTTGAAATACATGGAACAACCAGAAAGGGACTTCTGGGAACAGGCACAGGATGTACACATTTGTTGCTCCATCTCCTGTTGGCATTGCATACCACCCTTGCTTAGGACTGTTCTGGCAACCATATTTGCTTCAACATTTTCCTTATGGGTAAAATGAATGAGGAGATATGAAAGCCAGACAACTGGGCTTGAGTGATCAAGACCACCATCATCTTTGAGGCTCAGTATACATCTCACAGCTGATTGACCACCATTAAATGCCTCATTTTATGGCACTGTGATGCGGTTATATAAAGTATTCCTATAAAGTGATCCCAGGCACTGCAAACTGCACCAAAAGGACTGGTGAGCAAGCTTGAATTTATAACACACATGTAATTGATTCAGAAACTTCAGACAAACTGTCTGGAATTCAAAACGAACCCTTCTGTAATGCTGCTGGGCCTCTTTATTTCCCATCATTCATGTGAAACCAGCCTGAGTGGCTATAGCTGAAGAACAATTGAAGGGAAATTGGAAATTACATAGTCTCTTCCACAGAACTGCTTTCCTTTTAATTTCCTCAACACCGGTTATTTGTGTTATATCCTCCAGCAGTTATAATTGTATCTGTTTGGGAGTAGAATACCAGGTTCTTTGTGATAACCTTGCACAGGTTTCTCTTAGCATCCCTCCTTCTAATAGTGAGCTCAGGTGGTAAGCACTGACAGGATTGGAGCCAAAATGGACCCACCAAGAAGCAAGAAGGACTTGTCAGCCTTCTTATGGGAAGACCAAAGTTTGCAGAAGCTCAACAGTCTTTAAAAGCCAAAGTCAGTTCTCAAGAATTCAGTGAGGACTGAGCATGCTCAGCAGTTTGCTTTGTTTGATGGTTTACAATGATGTGGTGGAATCAGCATAGTAAGTGTCGAATCCATGTGGTGAGGAGCTTCACATCAGCACTTTGTCACATGGAGCGATCTTCATGTAGTTGGGATTCCAAGTGGCTGGCCATTGTACATCTGCTTATTTCCTTTGGGCCCAAGACCTTATTTGCACATATCATCCTTCCTGGTGTGTTTGCTCCAGGTTCTGCAGTTCTTTCCACACTGATTCGGGAATAGGTTGCCCACATGGTTTGGCCTCATGGTGTGTTTGCAGGACACATAAGCAATGCCCAGCCCATAGAAGACCTATCATTTGCATAGCTTATAAATATATCCTCAGCAAAGCTGAACCACATGGATGGAAGTCTTTCTCTGTGCCCAGAACAGTGTGGGAGCAAATGCAGAAGGAACAGAAGCCGCATTAGCAATATGTTTAAAGGTCTAAGACTTGTAATTTTGGGGGGGAAATAAAGGTATTGGGGACTACACTTAAAAGGGTACTGAAACATTTAAAGATTTGTGGTGGCTAAGCATCAACATAAGCATTTTCTGAGTGGTGGAGAAATGTGCAACTTGAGATTAGAGAGTCCAATATTATTTAGTGACTTGCGGTAGCTTCCAGACACCACAGAAATGGCTTCATTTTGTACTAGTTCTCCGCAGTCAAGAGCTAATCCCTCAGGTCATGTAAAACAAGTGTACATATTTTCATCTGGCAAATGATGGAGAGTAGGAAATCACAAGGCCTGATGGAGTGATTTAGTCACACATGTTGCTGTCTCATCTGTTTCTTCTAATCTCTTTTTCCGCTTCATTCTATTCAGGGACAGCCTGGAACAAGAGGTTTTCCTGGGTTTCCGGTAAGTGGCACTGCTAATGCATACTGGTATGTATGAATGATATATTTCTAAGTGCAGCATCCCTTAAACTAAATGCCTCTTGACGCATCTGTTCTAAAAATGGATGGCTGGGGATTGTGTCGCAGAAAAGACATTGCTATTTCATTCAGTGCTTTGATTTCTTTAAAAATGTATTTATTGTTTTTAAAAAATTGCAAGTAGAGAGGTCTCCTATATTTTCCTTACAAATGAGTCATTAAAGCAAAAAACTGTAACATAAAACTATAAATATGTGTTGTGATTTGAACTAATTTCTAGATCTGTTGCAATGCTTTTTCAGTCACTAGACTCCCTTGTGTTTTCTGTCCAAGACCTGTCAGGTATTCAGTCTTGTGGGCTGTATATATGGGCTAAGAACACAGTCAGAATATTTGCCTGTTTAAGACTTCATTGCTACATACTTTCTTGGGAGAAAGGCCCATTGAACCCAGTGGGGCTTGCTTCTGAGTAGACCTGTATAGAATTACACAAAAAGTCAACTGCTCACCTCTTTTCTTTTGTCTTAATTTCAGGGTCAGATTGGTTTAGACGGCAAACCAGTAAGTGAATATTTCCCCTCCCCTGACTCTTGTTCTTGCTCATACTCCTAGTCAGCAGCTTTCTGTCAATAACACTTTCAAAATGTTTATCTCTAAATCATTTGGTTCAATAATTCTGGGCAAATCCATATATGTGAAGTGGTGCTGGTGTGCAGACTACCAAAAGACACGTCTTAGAAATTAGACTTGTCAGAAATATAACATATAGTTGGAGACTCTTTAAAAATCCACCTATCATACACCAGTGTTTCTATTTCTATGTATGTGTGTGTTTAAATTTTGAAAGCTTTAAAACCCAATTTTCAGGACACATGGGGGAAAATACACTTACAAGATATGGACCCACATCACAATTCAGCCAAAACTAGACCTGAATAAATATATCTTCAGAAATTCTTTTAAAGACCAGTAGCGATGAGGCCATTGTGGTGAGGTGGAGCCATCCTCACAACATTAGCATTGTTACAGGGGCACAGTGGCTGAAAGGTCAGGGCTGTGTAGGAACCAGTGTCAGGAAGGCTGCTCTGCCCGAAATTTGGACCCTACTGCAAGAGGCCATCTGTACATATCTCTGAGAGGAGTGAGTTCCAAATGTGTGGGGCCACCTTTAAGAAAGCCCTGTTCCTGCTACCTGCCAGCCTAATGGCTCTTGCTAGCCAGTTAAGAGAGCAGGGTCACAGCTTTCATTTCAAGGCTTTGGCAGGCTCATCCACTTGCAGGCAGCCCTTCAGATAACATGATCCCAAACCGCTTAGGGCTTTAGATGTCCAAACCATGAGAAAACTATTGCTGTAGGAAAGAAACAGGAGAACACATGACTAAACGATAATGACAATCGCAGAAGTCTGAGGCTTCAAAATGTCCTAGTAACTAGAATGGCCACCCCTGATGCAGTCTTCCTTTCCATTTCAGGGGCAACCTGGACAGAAGGGAGAAGTGGTAATAAGACTTTAATCTATTTCTGTGCAATATGCTGGGTTGAGCTGGAGACTTTCAAGCTTGAAAAAGGGCAAGACTGGCAGGGCGGGTTTGTGGGGTCCTCATTTCAAAATGGAACTAGGGTTGCCATATTTCAATAAGTGAAAATCTGGACACAAAGGTTGCTGAGTTCTAAAGCTTTTTTTTGGTTTTGTGTTTTTTCAGAAATTCACCAAAAATGCAACACTTCCAATATGGGCTGCCATACGCCTGGGTTTTCCTGGACATTTTAACCAGTTTCTGAAAATTCCACCAGGACACCATTTTCGAAGGACAAATCCCAGGTGTGTCCGGGAAATTCCGGACATATGGCAGCCCTACCTAGAATAGATCTCCCATTCTTTTCTCTCCCTACTCTAGCAATTGAAAGCAGGAAAGTGATTTCTGCTGGCAAATTTGTAAATAAGACCTCCACCCCCCCACCCCACCCCGTAAGCAGCACTAGGTTATTGGGTCATCATCAACAAATTTATTGTACTAGCCTTGACCACTTTAAAAATAAACTCAAAAAAATTCCAATCCCTAAACAATAAAAGCATTGTATAATAAGAAAGTTAAAGTGCCTTCTAATGATATTAAATATTTTAACATAATTAGAGTAAAACTGAATTCAAGGTAAGATTAAACTAAATACACTCTTAAAGCTCCTAAGGCATGGCCTCCTTTAATACACTAGTTCTTTCTGTTAGATGTTTGCTTGCAGCTAAAGCATACAATGTTGTTCTATATGTAACAAATGGATAAACAACTCCAAAGAGAAAATACAAAATTTTTTGGTCAGGATGGGTTGTTAAACTAGACAAAATATTTCTCAATAATTTTTCCCTTGGACTATCATATACAGGACATTTTGGTGCATAACAGATTACATTCTCCACCTGCTTTGAATTATAGATGCAAATCTGTTGTGAAACTGGTATCTGTTTGTCTCTACCATTTGACACGACAGAAGGCATAATCTGTAGGCGTAGCTCTCAGAAAGCTCTGCATAGGGGAAACACTGTCACTTCTTATTGATATCTAGATCTTCAACATTCCTCTTTGAAAGAATGACACCAATGGGAAAATTTAGATTGTTGCTCTGGGGGTGGGTGGGCCAGGAGAACCCCAGAGCAATGCATGCAAGATAAAAGGGGGGGGGTGTTCTGTCCGGCAAGCAGAAATACTTGCACTGGCAGATCTATTAGAAGAGTGCAACATTGAATTCCTCCCCTTGTTCCACCACCAAACTTATCATAATATGGCAGGTTCTGGCAACACCAAGGTAGGCTGCACTTTATTTGTAGGGTATGACATCACCACTTCACAGGAGTCCTTTGTGCATGTGTGGTATGGCTTTATAGCATCAATGAAGTCTCTAGACCAGGTGTAGAGAATTTTCTACAACTTGAGAACCGCATTCACTTCTGTGAGACCTTCCAGGGTTCAAATGCCAGTGGCAAAAGTGTGCAGAAGGCTAGTTTCTTTACACACACACACACACACACACACACACACACACACCTTGCTATTCTCCAAGCAAGAAACATGAACTGTTCAAGGACATATTCCAACCAGTTACAGATGGGTAGCCGTGTTGGTCTGCCATAGTCGAAATAGAAAAATTCCTTCCTGTAGCACCTTAAAGACCAACTAAGTTAGTTCTTGGTATAAGCTTTCGTGTGCAAGCACACTTCTTCAGATACACTGAAACAGAAGTTACCAGATCCTTCTATATATTGAGAAGGTGGGGAGGGGTATTACTTAGAAGGGTGGTGGGAATCGGAGATTGGCAGATAGCTGAGATGAGCCTGTTGACGACTCTTAACGACTGTAATAGGTCTTACAGGAAAAGGCAAGGGGTGAGAAGGTGAGAAATGGCTTAGTCATGTATAATGAGATAAGAATCCAATGTCTTTGTTCAAACCAGGTTTCTCCATTGTTTTAAGTTTGGTAATGAGTTGTAATTCAGCAGCTTCTCTTTCCAGTCTATTTCTGAAATTCCTTTGTAGTAAAACAGCTACTTTGAGATCTTGTATAGAATGTCCTGGGAGATTGAAGTGTTCTCCTACTGGTTTCTCTGTTTTGTGATTCTTGATGTCAGATTTATGTCCGTTTATTCTTTGGCGTAAGGTTTGGCCTGTTTGTCCAATATAGAGAGCTGAAGGACACTGTTGGCATTTGATGGCATACACAATGTTAGACGAGGAGCAATTAAATAGTCCCGAGATGGTATGTGTGATGTTGTTGGGGCCAGTAATGGTGTTGTCCGGGTGTATGTGGCAGCAAAGTTGGCATCTGGGTTTATTGCAGGCTCTGGTGCCAGTGTCCGTGTTAAGTCTGGTTGTAGTATTATTGTGGGTTAGGAGTTGTTTAAGATTGGGTGGCTGTCTGTAGGCAATGAAAGGTCTTCCTCCCAGAGCTTGAGAAAAAGAACTGTCATTGTCCAGGAGAGGTTGTAGATCTCTGATGATGCGTTGAACTGTTTTAACTTGGGAGCTGTATGTGATGACTAGTGGAGTTCTGTTATTTTCTTTTTTGGGTCTGTCTTGCAGCAAGTTCTCTCTGGGTATCAGTCTGGCTCTGTTGATCTGTTGTCTAACTTCATCTGTTGGGTATTTTAGTTCTGAGAAGGTTTGCTGTAGATCTCTTAGGTGAGAGTCTCTGTCTGTAGAATTGGAACAGATGCGGCTGTAACGTAGTGCCTGGCTATATACAATGGACTGTTTGGTATGTTTGGGATGGTAGCTAGAGGCATGTAGATATGTTTGTCGGTCAGTTGGTTTACATAGACACCACCTTATACCGTAAACCAACTGACCGACAAACATATCTACATGCCTCTAGCTACCATCCCAAACATACCAAACAGTCCATTGTATATAGCCAGGCACTACGTTACAGCCGCATCTGTTCCAATTCTACAGACAGAGACTCTCACCTAAGAGATCTACAGCAAACCTTCTCAGAACTAAAATACCCAACAGATGAAGTTAGACAACAGATCAACAGAGCCAGACTGATACCCAGAGAGAACTTGCTGCAAGACAGACCCAAAAAAGAAAATAACAGAACTCCACTAGTCATCACATACAGCTCCCAAGTTAAAACAGTTCAACGCATCATCAGAGATCTACAACCTCTCCTGGACAATGACAGTTCTTTTTCTCAAGCTCTGGGAGGAAGACCTTTCATTGCCTACAGACAGCCACCCAATCTTAAACAACTCCTAACCCACAATAATACTACAACCAGACTTAACACGGACACTGGCACCAGAGCCTGCAATAAACCCAGATGCCAACTTTGCTGCCACATACACCCGGACAACACCATTACTGGCCCCAACAACATCACACATACCATCTCGGGACTATTTAATTGCTCCTCGTCTAACATTGTGTATGCCATCAAATGCCAACAGTGTCCTTCAGCTCTCTATATTGGACAAACAGGCCAAACCTTACGCCAAAGAATAAACGGACATAAATCTGACATCAAGAATCACAAAACAGAGAAACCAGTAGGAGAACACTTCAATCTCCCAGGACATTCTATACAAGATCTCAAAGTAGCTGTTTTACTACAAAGGAATTTCAGAAATAGACTGGAAAGAGAAGCTGCTGAATTACAACTCATTACCAAACTTAAAACAATGGAGAAACCTGGTTTGAACAAAGACATTGGATTCTTATCTCATTATACATGACTAAGCCATTTCTCACCTTCTCACCCCTTGCCTTTTCCTGTAAGACCTATTACAGTCGTTAAGAGTCGTCAACAGGCTCATCTCAGCTATCTGCCAATCTCCGATTCCCACCACCCTTCTAAGTAATACCCCTCCCCACCTTCTCAATATATAGAAGGATCTGGTAACTTCTGTTTCAGTGTATCTGAAGAAGTGTGCTTGCACACGAAAGCTTATACCAAGAACTAACTTAGTTGGTCTTTAAGGTGCTACAGGAAGGAATTTTTATATTCCAACCAGACAGAGACACTCAAGAAGGGTGCAAAGCAAGGATGGAAAGGGATGCAGCTGAGGAGGATGTGTGGCCCAGGAAGAGTTGCAAGTGCCATATAGACACCCCTGGGCCTCATATTCCCCATCCCTGCTCTAAATTTGCAAGAGAACTCCAGATTCTTGTGAATATACCTGGTACAGTGATTTTGTCATAGCTGGACCTGCAAATTCTCGTCTGGATTCCATATTTTTGTGGAATCAAGCTGCATCTGTAGCTGTACCAAAGGCAAATCAGTACTACATCTAATATCAATTAGAAAATTTCTAGGCAAACTGCTGCCGTTCCTCTTCTGGCCACAGGAGTGGATAGGACTGGAGCGAGGTTTTTCTCCTCCTGACCCTGCAGCCAGGAGGCACTGGCTTCATTGAATACAGTACAGTATCAACATAACAGTTATATGCACTGGGAAACCAAAATATTGTGTGACTCGCTTTCTTGCAATATTCACTTTTATTCTGATGGTCTGGGACCAAACCCGCAATATCTCCAATATCTCTCCTTTCCATGATGCTAGTCACCATACGTTTAGTTAGCTTCATGACTCAACAAGTCTTAATTTGCATTTGTGCTTACTGTTCCTTGTTGTGACTGTTTTGTTAAGTCCTTTCAGATTTAAGCTACACTGGGATAATTAGAACCTTCAGGAGGATTTGCTAGGTGACTGGCAAGTCTGAAATGCATGGTGCACTGGGTCATCTGATTGTTTCACCATCAGGTGGTAGCTCCACATCATTCCACCCCTCCTCCATCCAACTTAACATGTACTTAATAGAAGGATAGGGTGGGAGGGGGAAACTGTGCTGCTTGAGATGAATGGGGCTGAGTGCTGAGAAACTGTGTTAGAATATCCTGTTTTCATTATCCAGATTTCTTTTTTTAAAAAACCCAGAAATACTTGTCAGGGAACCCACACAGTTTTGAAAATCAACTGTTCACAAAATTATTCAAGTCAATAACTTGGAAAGCAGAGTTAGTAATAGCCAGATACAGGCCATTTAGCCTATCTTGCTTGTAACTGGACACACTTTCACATACTAAATTCCTGGTCCATAAATTTTATCCACCTTGTTAATTCTGCTGCCACCCTGTGTGTATTGGCCCTGTTTTACAAAGTATCTCATTTCAGTGTATGCTTCGATTCCTGGATTGCTCGAGTCATGCTTTTATTTTCTACGAAGCTGCAGTTTTACCCTGTGTCTAAAGCAGAGCGAACCACAGGATATAGTGTATACTTTGCTTCCTCTCTGAGTTAATGAAATAATCCCACCCTACAATCTATCAAATACTACAGGCCTGTGGTCTGGCAAGCTTCTGCTTGCTTTGGCCCAGAGCCTACAGAATTCCAATTTAACCCCACTGTTCAAATTAATTGTCACTCTGTTAATATAGTATATTTTCACTACATTATTTGTTGCAGGCAGATGCTGAAACATGCCGTGCTTTCTGTATCTGATGAATTGATTGTGAGATTTTCTTTTAAATTAAGTTTTTGGGGCGATATGCACATATTTTGTGACCCTCTAAGTCAGCACAGCCCACCAGGCATGTGTTGTGTGGGCCAGCCAGGTGTTTGAGAAAACCAAAATGCGTTTGTTTTTTAGGAGGGGAGGGAGGGAAGCTCCAGGCAGGCGCCAAAGACAGTTTTATTGAGCCTCTGGTGGCCTGTGTTCAGTTCACTGAGTCACAAGTGGAGCAAGTCTCCACCAGGCATATTTTCAGTGCATCCCAAACACCAGAAAGGAAGAGGCCAAGCACAAGAGATTTTAAATAGGCTAAAGCCTATGACTGTGCTTCGATTGACTTCTCCATCACTTTTCCTCAGAGAGCTGTATCCCTAATAGGCATCAGAGGTATGCCAAAATATCACAGAGTAGTGTGCAAATGAAAGGTATGCCATACCCTGTTGTTGCTGTAAAAAATGTATGCAGGTCCCTCTTCAGATAAGTTTGTCATGTCAGCACTATCTTATCTTTGAAGAGAATGTAAAAAAAGACATTTAGCACACATCTCACATCATAGCCTGATTTTTATTAGTCTAGCTCAGTGTTTCCCAAACTTGGGTCTCCAGGTGTTTTTGGACTACAATTCCATCATCCCAGACCACTTGGTCTTGCTAGTTAGGGATGATGGGAGTTGTGGTCCAACACAGCTGGAGAACCAAGTTTGGGAAACCAACTAGCAGCTGGACGCTATTGTGCTTTGAATGTGGGTTGTTGCTGTTGTTTTGCTACTTTTTGGTTGCTTTCTTTTAGTTAATTAATAGGCTAATGCTGCTGATTTTATTTTTAATTGGGCACCTGTTATTTTTGTTTATAAGCCACCCAGATCATTTCACCAGACATGTGCACATGTCACAGCATACCTTAGCAAACTAGATTAAGGAGTGCAGTGGTGTTGAGCCAGAGCCACCACCTGCTGGCAAGACAATAAGACCTCCACCTCACTGTGGATTTCACACTTGTCATTCACAAGTCGGGGCCCTGCTGTGAAGTAGCTAATATTCCATCCTCCACTCTGCAAGAAGCAGTGCACAGTTTAGACTTATTTGTCCCATGTGTGAAAAAGCTTTTACTCTTCCTGTATTAGGAATGGGTTAATCTATCAATTTCAGTATCTTCCAGTTTCTCATTTTTCCACTCTTAAGTTCAATCTCCACATTTCTACATTGGAATATTTTTTTAAGCCCTCCAGAAAATTTGTTAGTATTTTTGTGCAAATTTCTCATGTGCATTCTAAATGCAGTTTTGCTCAGTGTGCACATTTTTCAAAGCAAAATGCATATTTGATTATTTACTGTCACTAATATATGCATTTATGTGCACATGTTACCATAGTCTGTGCATTCTTGTACACATTGTTTGGCTGGAGAACTGCTGTGCAAAATCTGGATAAGTCTGACTTTCTTAGGATATCCATTTCGGTACACAGTATTGTTTTGAAAAGTGCGAATCTGTCGTCTTTAAATGCAAACAGAACTGAATTCCTCCCCCATCCCTACTTTTGGTGGTGCTACTCCTACAGACTATGCATCTCACTGCCCACACTGCTGAATGTTCCTGGTAACAATGTCACTAGTGGGTAGTCTCTCCTGATGGGGACTGCACATGCTAAAGAATATTTAATTGATGCGCAGCATCACCATGAAAGAAAGATTTCCCACATCTGCACATGGAGTAGATGACATCTGTAACAGGCCCAATTAAGATATGTTACTTGGAGGATCCTAAGGATACCTGATTATGGAATTAAAAGGTTTGGTGAGAATTATCGCAAAAGGGGGTACAGCTTGCCTATGCTTCCTGTCTGTAATGCCAAAGTTTTATCTGAAGCTTACATCATGTGCTGTCATATTCATCATATTGTTCACTTTGTTTTTCACTTGATGTAACCTCTGCTTGGGTTTTCCTCCCCTCAAAGGGCCCAGCTGGTCCCAAAGGACAACCAGTGAGTAATTACTTGTACATACTTTCTGTTCACACTTATTTTTGGCATTCCTTATCACCATTATATATGCGACATGACTCTATATTTGTCTTCTACTTTTTATAGGGAACTGCTGGACAAAAAGGAGAAAAGGTGAGCTTAGCAGAATTAATATTCTACCTACAATAAAGAAGGGAGTTCCATGTTGGTTTGGGTTTCAGTTTCTAGAAATACCTGTGTTCAAGGCAGGCTAAAATAGTCGTGTGCTCTCTTAAAGAGGATTTTAACTCACATTAAAACACAAGTTTTTCTAGAAACTGGAAGCTGAAACAACCTGGAACTCCAGGCTATTCATTTACCCTGAATCAATAGTTTCAATATCCACAGTTGCTTTTGAAAATAATGTCACCTTTGCACATTTGAATCCATGGACAAAGTCCAGTCCACGGGATGCTTAAATCAGCATTATCCTCACTGACATGGATGCATTCAAGTCAGCAATGCACCTGCTATGAACCTGTCTCCACGAATCTATTTTGGTTACAGCATTCATGATGTAAACTATTTTCTTTTAATCTCCTACTTTTGCAGGGTCAATGTGGAGATTATCCACACAGGGTAAGCAGACTCTTCTATTTTGTTTGTAAAGTGACCCTTGCATATTATCCCTTGTTTATTTGGATGGCTTTTATGGAAATATAGAACTTAAGAGTTCTTAGAGTTCATCACTGGCTCCTGCAGTCCTTTCCTCACCCCCCCCCCATCCACATAGATATTTTATTACCTGACTGCCTTATTGGCAGATACAGTGAGTGCAGAGAGTTTTCCGAGAAACATTTCACCAATTTCTCCATCTGGCTAGCAGATCTGCCAGTTAGGATT
This sequence comes from Podarcis pityusensis, assembly GCF_964106645.2. Taxonomy (NCBI): domain Eukaryota; kingdom Metazoa; phylum Chordata; class Lepidosauria; order Squamata; family Lacertidae; genus Podarcis; species Podarcis pityusensis. Next base: position 71,275,633 of record NC_138032.1, on the reverse strand, counting down.
GCTCTGACCAGTTTCTCTGTATTAGAACCATAGAATTGTAAAGTTGGAAGGGACCTTGAGGGTCATCTAGTCCAACCCCCTGCAATGCAGAAATCTCAGCTAGAAAGGCATACATTGGGGCTGAAATTATTATAGGGACATAGGTTTAAATACTTCATATTCAGCTTTTGAGAAGTCTCCTAATAAATTTACCCAAAATCTGGCCCTTATCCCAGAGAGATATAGATGTTCTGTTTGTCCAGGATCCTGAGTGATGACAGGATGCAGATAATGACCCTTTTAGAGGTATCTGAGGCAGAATAATGCAGGGAACAAAGGCTGGCTGATTGGCTGTGTGTTCTGGCCCATATAATTACAACAACAGAGAGCCAAGTATATTTATTTAGAAAAGCAGTGTCAGTCAATTGCGATGGGCTTTTTATTTTTAAGTTAGAAGCATAGTTTGCCTGAGCAATGCTCTGAGTTCAGCTGCACTCCCTTGCAAGTTCTCCCAGTGCTGATCAAGATGAAAAGGAGGGTCCACAGAATATTAAAGCACTGAGAAACTAATCAGGGGTAAAGAGGACTTGACCATACCATAAGATCACAAAGAAAAAAATAGTGTGGCTTACTGTCTCTGTTGGATATTTGGAATTGTTATTTAAGAAATTATACCTTCCCATCTCAGATGGTGCTTTCAGCTACAGGAGATCTACATAATAAGAGGAAATATAATAATGATCCACATCCTATGAGCAAATAGATTAAGGTGGAGAAGCTCTGGCAAAGCTTTGCAACGGGAATATGCCTTGAGCCTTCCTCTGCTACATTCTATACTAACCGGCAGCCTATGTTTTGTTTCTGGGGGTGAGGAACCTGAGAGTTGAGCCGCAGCCAGCAAAGTTTGAGATTTTAGCTTCCAACTCTAATTAAAATTATAGGAACTTAAAGGTTTTCTTTTTCTTTTTAAAAACAATACTGGGCCTCAAGTGGATACCAAAAATGTTCTTAAAGACTTCAGAGCCAAATGATTTCTTAAAGTCATTAAAATGTTACGCTTTTTTAAAAAGCCGTTAAGCAGATTCATGATTTTTGAACTTTGAGAGGTGCTAGACAAGAAGATTAGGCCTATCCTGCTGCCTGGAAATCTTGGATGGACTCAGGGCACTGGTCACAATTTCCATCTTTGTTAAGCGTTGCCCTTAAAGGCAGCAATACTTTGCAAATTATCAAGGTAAGGTGTCCCCCCCCCCCATGGATCTTAAAGGAAGGCATTTAATTTCTTTGTTCCATAATAACAAACTTATATTCTTTTCCAAAAAGAGGAAGGAATAGCCCAGATAGTTGTTTTAGCTTGCTTAGGATTTCTGAATAATGGGTTTCTTACCATTGTGTCTGTGGCATATGAACTGATTTTTTGGCCTGGGTTCCCCTCCTCTACCACTGTCAGTAAAGCAAGGACTGAGAATCCAGCCCCACTGTTATGTAGTTCCCTAGCCTGCTCGTCGAGCAACAAATTAGGAAAGCTGATACTGTGCTCTCAACGAAGGAAATGAATGCATCAAGAGGTTATGTATGCGTTGCACAATGCAAGCCTTGAGGACAGATGAGGTAACTGAACCAGGTAAAAAAGGCAACAGGGTTGGGCAGGGGTTGCAAGTTGTCTTCGGACTAGATTTAGGAGTTGGTGAAATTCATTTTGCTGCTGATGGTATAGAGAATCAAATTGACCCAGCTCTGTGTTGCTCTGTCTCCACTGTCCCCCTAGGAATACCTAAGCACCACACTTGCAGCCCTGCGCTCTAATCAGATCCTTACACTGAAGGTTTGTGGGGGAAGGGTTTAACTGGTCCTGTTGCAAAAGGCCAAGGAGATGAATCCAATATTGCATGTTCTCAGTGGCAAAAGATCCAGTAACATACCAGTGGGACGCTACCCCCCCCCTCCAAAAAAGGAAAATGTGTAAAATATATGCTACCATCAGACTTCAGTTTTTCACTGTGGGAAAAGGCAAATGATGTAAAGAAAAACGTTCTGTATATCATAGTCATGCCATCTGAACTATCCTGAGCTCATCTTCCAATAGTCGTTAATGACTGTCATCTCAAGATTTATTTAGGAACACAGGAAGCTGCCATACTGAGCCAGGCCACTGTTCCATATAGCTCAGCACTGTCTACACTGGCTGGCAGCAGTTCCCCAGGGTTTCATTCCCAGCCCAACTTGACATTTTGAAGGTCTAAACTGATCAGCACTATTTTTGCCTTGTCTGTGTTTTTAGATCTTGCCTCAAGAGGAGTCCCTTCCATTGAGCAGTTTCACAGTTGATTATAAGACATGTGAAAGGCACTCCTAGATCATAGAATCATAGAGTTGGAAGGGACCCTCAGGATCATCTAGTCCATCCCCCTGAAATGCAGGAATATGCAATTGCCCTATATGGGGATTGAACCTGCAACCTTAACATTATCGGCACCATGCTCTAACAGCTGAGCTAGGAACGGGCAACCTGTGGCTTTCCTAATGTTTCTGGACTACAACTCCCCTCATTCCTGACTGACGAGGGCTGATAAGAGTTTGGAGATCAGCATCATCTGGCAGGCCACAGTTTCCTTATACCTGCCCTAGATACTCCCATGCTTCTTATTAGGAAAGGTAAGACACCAGAAGAAAACAGCTGGACCTAAGGATGGCATTCCAAATCTTCCTCAGTGTCATGTTTGCTCAAATCTAACACCTCACACAGAACAGATGGAATATGAAAATCCTATTCAGGTGTTTATGTCGTACTGTCTCAGTCACATAAAGAGAACTAGTGGGGCTGCATGTGCTTGTCTGCATGCCTCACCACACCCTATACTGTGTCCCCACAGTGTTGATACATTGGGGGAAAGTCTGAAGGGGATATGCCTGCTGAGCATGCAGAGGCTGCCTTCAGGAGCACTCAGGGTTCCAACTCACAGGGCAGCCTGTGTGTTTGTCAGGCAATTCCCACCCTGCTTTAGATCTTCCCCCAACATGTTGATGGTGCCGGGGACAGGCAGATGTGTGGTGTTGTGGTGGGGGCAGAGGAATCACACGTGGCTCTGCTCTTTCTGCACAACAGAGATTGTGTGGAGAAAAACACCTGAAGAGGGCTACAGCTTCCCAAAATTCAGCTGACTTTGTCGCCTCTTAAGAATTACAGGGAATGTGCAGTGCCTTTTTCTGTGATTCACAAACTGAGCCCCTCTGTGGTCTTTGGATCTGCTGTTGATTGTGGCCTTCTTAATCCAACCATTGCTCTTCCAATTTTACCACCACAACACATCTTCTATTTTTAACAAGCTGCCCAGAATGACTGGGTTGCAGTGCTGCAATATTGTGATGACATTTCAGTTTTGCAACAAGACTGGAACTTGGCCTGCACTAAAGAGCAAGCAGCCATAAATAAGGGGAAGAAAGTGTACTCTCTGAAGTGTACACAGTTGCTGTCATGGGAGACCTGCAGGCATACCTCTCAGCCTCAAAAGAAATTACAGGCATCTGCATTTTTGAGCTTTAGCAAGACCTGATTGTTCTTGCACATATACTAGTGAAAATCAGGAGTGATTCTAGTTGCAGAGTGAGGATAAGCATATGCAGCGGTTGGAACAGTTCATTGAATATTTGGCAGGCAGAATATGCATAGATATGCATAGATATGTTTGTTTTCCTGGAGCCATTTTTGTGAGGTGGAATGGATAACTGTAGCATGGAACACATGGCTTTGGATTTAAAATGGACACGCATAGAGACAGCTGTGAGGCAAGACATACACACGCTCACACACGCAAGGTAGAATGATGTGGAGTAAACTTTGGAAAGGTGCTGAAATTAGAAATGCATCCCATGCATACTAATTACTTTTGTGAGGTCAGGTATGGTAAAACTGAAGAGTGAAATGACCTCCATGTGAAGCTCATGTTTGGAACACTGAAGGAATGAGTTCTGAGAAAAATCTCCTATAGTTGGACTTGGCAGGGAGTGAAACTTCTGCCAAGATGTAGAGCTGGATTCCTTGTTGGAATGAAGTCTTCAAGTTATTCTGCATTCATCCCTTCAGAAATTTAAAAGATGCCTTCTTCATATCCATTTTCACGGGGGGGGGGGGGGTGTTTTAAAAAAGCAGGCACACTTCTTTTACTATAATGACTAGTTTTCCGTAATACAGTTTGGCCTATCTAAGGGATGAAAAATGGCTTGCTGAGAATATCTGTTGTAATCAGAATAGCTTTTGCAGTGATTAGCAAATTTGCTATGGAATTAGCTAGCAACAAAAAAGAATGGTCAAGAAATGAACTATATCTGGTAATAAGGAGAGCACAAAAACAATCAGTGAGGAATGGAGACTTTGGGTGAAGCAAAGAGAAGAATACGATGCAAACAGAGAAGTGCAAATAACAAGTCAAGAAGTAAAATTAGAGCAGAAGTACTCTGCCTAGAGACTACAGGTGTGGAGGGTAGCAAGTGCTATGCTTAGTTGCAATGATGCACAGCAGAAGGTGACAGCATAATCGGCTTTTTCTCTTCCATGTTATATAACTAGAAAGTATTTTTTTAAAAAAGCTAGAGTACTCTGAAGCGTGAAGAATAAAACCAAAGCCTATGTTCAAAATATTAAAATGGAACATAGAAGAGCTCAAGAGGCTTGCCAAAAGGTTCCCAATGACAGATAGCTTTTCCATTGCCCTTCATTCTTGTCTCTGAACTGTGACTTACTTTCATTACATCCTTTCATTGTTTTCCTTCCCCACCCCCTTTCCATTTTCTTCATTGGCTGTTCTGTATGACTTTTGATGCCCTACTGACCTCCTTTGCCTTGTGACCTTTGGCCCTTGCCCTGTGACCTCCTGGCTCGGTCTTCTTCAGCTGTTGCCTCTTCTCAATTCAGTGCGGCTGGCTCCACCCCCAGTCATAAAGAGACGCACCTTCCAGGTATCCTTCTTCTTTTCCTGGTTTTAAGCATTTTCTTTTCATTCAGAGACTGGCGATTAATCAGCTTCTTTTCTTCCTTAAAGAGGGTTTCATGAAAACTAGAAGAAGCAGGGATCTCTTTAGAGAGTCAGTTTTATCCACCATTTGACATGCCTGTACATCAGAAATGACCCCACAAGCTGGTTTTAGTTCACTTGTGTGCTTGCGCTCTCAGTTTAAGCAGCTAAGCATGAACAGAAATATTTTGGCTGCTTCTCCTGATGATCTGATTTCAGGGCCACACAAGATGCTGCAAGAAAGAGTGTTATTGAGGAAGAACAAGGTTTTCACAGGATATACTTGAAGAAAAGGATTGCTTCTTTTTCTTGGAGAGAGAGAGCAAATGACCCCCTTGCAGTACTATAGAATATCTGAAGGAGAACTGAATCTAAGAGCCCCCCCCCATGCATTATATTGAGGCTGTGTTTACCACGAGACTATGCACTGGTGTCATGCAGGTATCGCCTGCAGTAAACATGTAAACATGTATTTTAAGGCAAGTTTGCACAACCTGGGACCTATCAAGCAGAATGTAGTGTATGGTAACCCAGAGGCTCAGCAAACTGTCTAGACCTTTAAAAACAAGGGGACTGTTAAGCACCTAGAACACCACAACACATTGTAGGGTGGCTGTTTTCATCTTCCTAGATCAGACGTTCTCAAGGCCTGGCAAAGTGTGACAAACAGGCACCCATCTCTAAATACCTGAGGATTTGTGTCATGGACACCAGACTTGGTCATGGCTCCTCTGGGAGTGTCTACTCTATGTTTACTGTGGAAAGTGTTGGTTTTGATAGGTCAGTGTAACTTTACTAAACACAGTTGCCACACAAAATAATATCCTGATTGCATCCACAGCAAACACCCTTTGACTTCCCAGACAGACAGAATGTAGCACTAATAGTAAGGGAACCTCTGCTGACAATCTCTTCAACTCCTCTAGAGATAGCTATGTCACTTTGAATGAAGGCACTAGAATGAATTAGCTTGTATATCTATGGAGATTTATACATGGGCATTTGGCAAGTACTGGCTCAGCTGCCTACAACATCCTTCAGAGGATACAGCCGCAGTGCCCTTGGCTTTGTTTGAGGACAGTATTATGTGTGTTTGTGTAGATAAGTGCAGATGGTTCATCTCAGCAAGAGTTCTCTATAGTGAGATGCCAACCCACACAAAGCCTCTTGTTACTGTGGCATTATGGTATGCTTATGAATACTTTTAGCCTGGAATGGCCCTCTAGGATTCATCTGGAATGTAACTGGATGGAGGGAGTAAGTCAGAGATCAAACGCCATACTTATCGGATGTCATATGCCTATTTTTAACCATTAATTGGAGCTATATAATTTTTTTTAAAGTTTTGCTAAGCACCAAGTGGTTTCATTGTGTGTGGATTTAATGTTCTGTTAGAGTTCACTGCAGGCTATCTCACACAACCACTTTGGCTGGGTGTAAAAAAACAAAACAGGGAAGTCAATGAAACAGATGGCTGGAATTCAGGACATAGTGAAAGTTGGGTAGAGAAAAAGCAGATGCAACCAGGGTTCTTACTTCATACATTCTATTTTGCATTCTGTTAGGAAGGAGCAATATTCAGTGGAGATAGTAATAATAATGCACCAAAATAGATTGTATTTTTTATTGTATTTATTTAAAGGATTTGTAGCTCACCCTTCATCGGTACTGATGCCAGGGTGAGGTACAATGTAAAATAAATGATAAACAACATCAGGAAAACAAGCAAACAAAATTCTTAAAGCCTGAGAGAAAACATAAGCTTTTAAGGAGTCTTTTGAATACAGGAAAAGAAGCAGCAGAAGCAAGAACAGAAATGAGACGGAGATGGAACAGAAGTAGTAGTTTTAGGGGGCTGTTGTCTTGTGTCATTCAGACATCCCTGAAACCCCCAGTCTGTAAATCTGTAAAGAAGGGCAGAAGAAGGAGAAGCCTTAAGAACAATGGCAAGGGCTCGTTTGATGGGCTTTAGTATTGATGCTCGCTTTCCCAGTCTAAGATCTGATTGAGAGTTGTAGTCCTTCTGACGGGAGCTTTAGATAGCCCATCCACACGTTGCCCTTTGCCCAAGTTTTGGAAACCCCCTTCAGGTACTTACTAACAGCAATTTGCTTGGCTTGGCTCTTCTTCCTTTGCTCGGGCTCTGCTTGCTATAGATCACACTCCAGTGTCATTGTGCTGCACTGATGATAGCGTTGTTTTCAATACACCTCAGGGTGAACAGGGACAGGCAGGAATCCAAGGGCCTCCAGGGCCACCTGGGCCACCAGGCCTCCCAGGGACTCCAGGACAACCTGGACCAACTGGACCAGCTGTAAGTACCTCTTTAATTGCTTGTGTCTGTTTCCCATACTTCCTGTTCTCCGAAGAATCTGGCTTTTACCTCCATGGTGGTTCTGCAATGGTGGTGCCCCAAAGCCTTTCTTCTCCCATGTTACATGAGGATTCCATTTCCTCTACCCCAGCCTGTGTGAACTTCCAGGGTGAAGAAGTCACACTCTGGCTGCAATTATGTCACTCTCAGCAGGACGCCCAACTTTTAAAAGCCACAAATTCTATTTGATGTTCTGGTAACAGCACCATCCCTGCAGGGACAGTAAGCATTTTCAAAAGGTCAAAATCACTCTTGTTGAAATAAGGGTTTACCAAGCTGGCGTCTCTGAAAGACACATTTCTGTGTTGCCTTAGGGAAAAGCAGGAGAACCAGGGAAGCCTGGCAAGGATGGAAAGGTATCCGTTTCATCTTTTCCTTTACTACGGTTGCTGCATTTGCTTGCATGAACGTGATTTATTTCTTGGTGCCTTCAAGGGACATAATGAATGCTGGCTCAACAGTGCCATACAACTGCATGCATTAAGGGAAAGGTAGGCAAGCAAGCAGTGAAGGGAGTTGGTCATTCAGTGACCATTCTCTTGCCAGCTTCGTCTGAATGTAGTCTGCTAAAAGTCCAGTTACTCGGTTCTCGGATTTTAAAACCCCTCTGAACTCTAGGTTGTTTTTTTTAAAATCCTATGAACTTCAGCCTAATGATTTGAGTGCATGGTGGAGGGTTAACTTGAAATAATTGGGAGTGAGGATTTTTCTCAACTCATCTTGCTTTAATCCTAGGATAAGCACTTATAAGTACAAAACAGGCTTATTATCTGTGAAAAAGAGAGGGAGGGAAAGAGACTTGAGCTGCATACACACCATACATTTGAAGTACTTTTAAAGCATATCCTGCCTGCCTTAAGAATCCTGGGAACTGATTTGCAGTGATTTACAGTGCTTTAATGGTGTGGCTTGTCTGCAGTCATGGGCCTAAAATGCTTTTCTTTTCTTTTTTTCCCATCCCAATAAGCTCTGTCTCTTCAAATTTGGGACCATAGCCTAGTAGTTTGGGTGTATGGAAAGATGTTTGTGAAGTATCAGCTGACATTTATTAAAATGAATAGTTCAGGGTCTATAAAGGAGAAATAATGCAAGATGGTGCATGCTTGATATGGGGCTTAGAATTCATTTACTTACTACAGAGGATAATTTCTGAATACATTATTTAAGTAATAAAAGATAAAATATATGGTGATATGGTATAAGGAGAAGTAAATGTAGTACAGACCTTAGCATATTGCCCAGTGCTGTGGGGATTTTCAGGTTTTTACTGCTTCATGATGTCATATGCTTTTATCTGCAGGGCTTGCCAGGACCTCCTGGACCAAAGGTGAGTAAAGCAACTCAGAAGAAATACCAGATATAAAAATTGCCCTCTAAAATTTCAAATACTTTGTGAGTGAAATGTGAAATGCAGTGAAGTCCAGAATGTGGTTATAAACTGTGTTCTCAGGATGCTGCAAAATGGTTTAATTACAAGAGAGTTAGTCTATCATGCTTTGAGAATGAACAAGGGAAAACCCTACAACACAAAAAAGTATTAGGAATTTTCTAATTAATTTGTTTATTTAAGGACCCATGACCCAGACTTGTCATGTTTAATGCATCTTAGAAGCACAGGCTCAAATCTATATATAGCAAAGGAACAAGTTCTGAATAAACCTACTGTGTATGTACCTTTGGAAGGTATAGGAAAATAAGGACAACCTGTTTGCGTTAATGTGTTTATTAGCGTGAAAATTAGTAATGCGTGAAGAGCTCATGTTCCTCCTACTCATATTCTTATCTCCACATAAGACCAGTTTTGAATCAGGCCCTACCTGATTTAAATCCAAACTAAGATCCAATTAGAAGAGGTTGGGAAGTATGCCAGGAACTAGCTAGGAAGTAAAATAATTCTTCCACACCTTTTGAACAGAGAGAAACTTAGCTTTAAAAACCTGTATATCTGTAATGAGCTCCACAGCACAATTAAGATTGGGTTGGCAGGCTCTGGAGGAGGAAGAGGAGGAAGAAGAGGAAACTGAGGAACAGGGATCTCCCCTTTCCACCCTGATTTCAGTTACTTTGGAAGAGAGAGCAGGGGTGCAGGTTCTCCCCTCACCTTTTTTAGGGAGGGCTTTGGTCAACTGAGAGGGGAAGCTGAACAGGGAGGCATCAGTGACTGAACAGGAGGGTGCAACCTTGTCATTTAGAACCAGGCAGGGAGCAGACCAGCTTGCACCGATGGAGTGCAGCATCCCAAGCCTTGCTTTACAAAGCTTGGCAAGAGGGGCAGGGAAACTTGTTGGGACATATTCATCGCTTCTGTCCAATTCTGAACTTCTTGCCTGCTCCTGAACTCCTTAATCCTGACTCCTGAGCACTGGGTCTGCTGCCAAACCTGCACTGTTACTTGCCTGAATAAATATCTCTTTCTTAACTTCAAGGAAGAGCTTCTGTCTGAAAGTGTTGGACGGGAGCCAGGACAATATTTTTGATAGTATAAAATTCTCTTTGCTACTGCATGCCACTACTTTTTCTACTCCGCCAAAGAGGGGCAAGTAATACCCAACATTTGGTCACACAGAGATCCCTAAAGGCTAGAATGGTCCAATATTAGAGTTACGTGAACTGAAAAAATTGCCGGGGACATGAATACCCCACAGCTCTTCTTTGGGACTCCTGTATCTGTCTATGTCCCCCTCAGATTCTTACATTCATGTTCATAAAGGGAAAGGGGTTTCAGTCTGAATGCAACCTAACTCAATCCTTGTTTGTGTTTTTATTTCAATTGGCATTTACAGGGGGACCCTGGAATTCAGGGGTACCATGGAAGAAAGGTATGGTTGTTGTTTTTTAGAAGCATAAGACTAGAAAATGAAATAAGCACAGCAGCGTTTGAAATGCATTAATGTAGATCTGAGCCATCTGGGAAAGTGCTGGCAAAGATACACCATCCTTGCCTTACTCATGCACACAGACACAAGCATATCCTGGTTATCACACTTTGCTCATTTCCTACCTTGAGCAACTTCGGCTGGGAGTGACAGGGCTTGAAGTAAGTGTGACTTCTTCCCCTGCAGCCATCACAACCTCTGTCATGCCCCATGGGTAGAATCTGTTAACAAGAGAGTGGGACTGGAGAAGTTCCCAATTTTTAAGGCTCTCTTGGTTGCTTATGACAGTTTCTGCCCGGAGAAACTGTAAGCCCCTGAAGATTTGACACCTTTCTGGAATAAAACTGAGTTTGAATCCACATTCACATGCAAAATGTACAAACTCTGGGTATCCTTCAGTGGTTCCACCCTTGGCTGAATCTGATTAGACCCGATCCAAGCTGTCAGAGGGGCACATGAAAACCTCCTTGCACATAGAAAGCTAATGTCAGGAACATACACACAGAGAGATTTTGATAATATGAGCACTTTCAAAGAAGCAATTCCCCATGTATCTTCTGGGCTGGTACAGTCCACTGAAACCTTTGGGTCAGCTCTTACCTACTTGCCTTATATGGCTGATCTTACTTACCACTTTGTTGGAGTTTGTGACGCTCTTCTATTTTTACAATGAGTCCTTTTATTATGATTTCCTTGATTTATCGTGCTGCAAGTTATATTGAATGTTATAAGCCTAGTAGGTTCATTTTGGTGCTAGGGTTGAGAGTCCCAGCAGTTTCCAAGAGATGGCTTCTAAATCTTGTGACTTGGGTCATGGAACTCAGATGTTAGGTGAAACATGGGGAAAGTGTTGACTTGGTTTGGTTGGCATCCGTCTGTCTCGGGAGACAATGGTGCAGTGTGCCTTTGGGGGTGAAATCAAGCTATTGGAACATTATAGCGCCTGCTGTGGCTGTAGATACTGATACAGGAGAGGTATGTTTTGTTGTTGCTTTTTTGAATACCTTCCTGTATTAATCCAGGCAGGACAGCAAGGGTGTCATCCTGCGATTACTGTCCACCACTTCTTTAATAATATTTCTTCTTAGCCAGAAAACTTGACTTTTTATGACCCTTATCTGTACCTATACCTTCCTGTCTTTCCTTGTATCTTTTCCCCAGGGTGAGGTGGGTGAGGCTGGCTTACCTGGCACCCCTGGCCTTCCTGGTCCTTCTGGCCCAAAGGTAACTTTTGCATTGCATCAACAACTTCCCATGTCCCAAATTCAACCGATTGCTACTTCACTGTGTTACAACAGTGATGTTCATATGAACATCCCATACATTGACAAGAGGAGTGGTGTTGCACCCAGAGTATATTCTGCGCACATGTGTGGCTTAGGGCAAATATTTTTTCCCAGTCTTGACCTGAAGGTTTAGTGACCCATTGTGATGGGTAGTAGGTACACTCCCCCCCCCCGCCTCACTTTTGCTAGGGCAGGTGAAAACACCACTCTTTGGCCAGGAATTTCTAATTCCTGCTGCAGAGGCTTTCTCCCATTAATTAGTGGTGAGAGGAATGTATTTTGCAGTGCTTTCTCCTATTCAGATCTCATATGTTCTAGAATTGAATCCTGGCATTGAAAACAGATGCTATGGCTGGGTTCTAGCCCAAATGATGCCCTGTGCTCTTGTTTCTGGTCAAAGAAAGTTGCTTGGTTTTATAGTGCTTGAAAAACCTGTGGAGCCAGAGACAAAAGAAGAAGGAAAAATGTATGTACAGTGTGCGCTCTGTCATACCATCTCACATTTTTTTTGTCTATCTACAACCTACATGGTTTTCAAGTGTGCCACCCTTCATTTCTCATCCATTTCTCAATGCAGCTCATTTTCCCTAATTTCTTATTTCTGCCTGTCCTCCCCCCCTCTTTTTCTACCCCCCCCATTTTCTTCTCTATGTTTTCCCTTGCACAGGGTGAAAAGGGGGAGCCTAGCATGAAGGTAGGCATGGTGTCAATCTGGTATGGGAATTGTTACTCAGAACAATGTATTGTTATAAAAATCTTGACCCAAGATTTAATAGCATATCCATCTGTGTTGTGATTAAGCACTAGCAGACTTCCATGTCCTGGCTCCACTAGGCACACACAGAGAGACACGGTGAAATCTATCTTTATGAGTTTGGTGGAATTTGACTCTTTGCAAAGGCATTTCTTTGACTACTCAAACTGGCTGATGATTTCTTGCCCTTCTGTATCTTGTGAGACGGGTTGGGGTTTCTTCACAATGTCTGGTTAGCTGACACATCAAACCCACTCCAAAATCAGCAGATCCTGATGTTGAGGTTTGGCATGCTCCTTTCTTTTCTTCTGATGCTCGGAGCTCTTTTAAGAGAGGCTAACATGATTTCATGCCCATATGTTATCTATTTGATTAAAATGTATATTGAGCCTATAAATTTTGAATATATCCCTGTGTTTTTTTTAAAAAAAAGGTATTACAACTTTGGCCAAGATCCACAAAAGACAAGGCAAACTATAACAGGCTGTATGATTTAAATGTCTTCGGGGCTGGTTCTAGCTCAGTTGGTTAGTCTGATGCTGATAACACCAAGGTTGCAGGTTCAGTCCCCGTATGGGAGAGCTGCATTTTCCTGCATTGCTGGGGGTTGGATTAGATGATCCTCAGGGTCCCTTCCAACTCTACAGTTACACACTACTTTGTGTGTGTAAACTCATCTAAAAATGTCTATTTGGATAGCTTGTCAATGTACCCGCTACAACTTACTGAGACAAATTTGATTTATTAATGTATATATATATGCTGCCCACTCACATACAATATCAAGACGGTGCAAAACAAGATATGCTAATACAATTGGCTTCCCAGCACATGTATCGAGGTAATTTAATGGTCATATCCTCCCTATTCTTTTTTAAGTACAGATGCTCCATTCTTCCCTTATTCCTTACTGTTCATGAGCAAGAGAAATACATGCACTAAGGTACTAATAGGAAAGAAAACTTGACATCCGTCACCTACTATGCAGAAAGGCAGCCCCTTATAAACTGCTGCCCTAGGCTGCTACCTAGACTGACTTCATAGTAGGTTGCAATGAGTCTGCTTTCAAAGACACCACAGTTATTCACATGTTGTGTCTGTCATTACCCAACAGCAAGTTGCATATTAAGAGGAAGGTGGGTAATCATTAGCAACTAATATCAGTGCTAACTAGCATATCCCAGTGATGTTCTCCACACCTACCTAGAGGCTGCCTCCTGATTTTCCGGGCAGCTGAAAAAAACATACACATTCTCCAAGGTGAAAGGGATTATACATCAAGAGTTTCACAACCTGTCTGTGAGCACTGCCAGATCATTAAACCCTGGAGATCTGGAGATCTTCTTAATCCAGGTTTTCCAATTGGATTGTGATGAGAAGGAAGCGTCAATTTCATGGTTAAGAAAAATCAAAGCTCCATGAAACTTGTAGTTTAAAGAGGAAACCAGCAGGAGACTGTCCTGGTGGGAAGAAATGAACAGGATTTTGTCTCTTCCTCCCCCGCCCCCCCAAACAGCCCACCCTCAAGCTTTGAATTGAGATCCTGGGCTGCCCTCTGCTGGTTTGTTAGAAGCAGAAACAAATTACAGTACGTTGTTTCATGTTAGCTTTAGTGAACATCAAAACTGTTCTCCCATTTTTGGCACTTGTGAACACATATGTTTGGTTTATATACTGTTCAGATCCTATCTATCTATCTATCTATCTATCTATCTATCTATCATCTATCTGTCTGTCTGTCTGTCTATTTATTTATTTCCTGGTGTCATGCGTATATGCGGTCGCGTGTGAGTTGATCACACATAAGTAGGGGGTGTGCGCCTGTATATATTAGTGAAAATGACATTCAAAGATGCATTCTGCATTTTTGAAATTGCTTGCAAAAATGTGTATATTTGGAAAAATTGTAAACAGAAATGTGTTTATTAAGAGAAATTAGCACGTAAATGTACTCAGATTTTCATGAGAAGGTTTTTAAAAAAATAGAATACTGATGTGGAAATGTGGTGAATTGAAGTTAAGTTTGGGGAAATGAGGAACTGGGAGTAACTAAAATTGTCACAATCATCCATCCATAGTCCAGAGATACACTCATGTCTATATGTTACACACAACAAGGAAGTGTCATCCAAAACTCCAGCATCACTGAATTGTACTGCCTCTCTCCTCCCATAGTATTTAGGCTCACTTGCTCCATGTGGTCCATTGTACATCATCCCATTTCTGCAGTCATTATGTGGTAGGAAAACACATGATATGATGACGCCAGGGTAAATGATCGCTTGCATTGCTGGGGAGAATTTGACACACTACCCATACAACAAAAGAGTTGATCTGTGTTTTGGACACCGTGCAGAGAAGTTGTTTTCAGATGTAATAAATTCAGCACAGTGAAGTTCTGTATTTTCTGGGAAGGTAGTTAACATCAGCCAGTTGAAGTGACATTGAGAAGGTCATAAGTCAATCCCTACGCCTATGGCATATTAGCATAATATCTCTGCAACACTACCTAACACCACAAGCCATGAGCTGCACTGATTATTTATTTGCTGGCACAACCAGTCCCTAGTTTGATTCTGGCATTACGTTTTGACATTTTCCCCATGCAAAAGATGGAGAAAACCATGTTCTCATCATAACTTTAACACTTCAAATGTTTAATACTAAATTCAGGATTTACTAATTATATTGTAAGAAATTAGCACAGCAATGGTTGACTTCTACTCTGAAGCGTCAGAGCTTCTTGAGATCTTATGGAATACAGTTTTCTCCAGTTTCAGTGGTTACCAACAAAGGTCATATGGGGACCTATGTTTTCCCCTCACTCTTCCATCTTCATTATCTTTATCTTGTTTTTTTCCTATTCCAGGGGGAGAGGGGCATGCCAGGGCTACCAGGAAAACAAGGAGTTCAGGTATTCTGCAAGGAATGGAGTCTGACTTATCCAACCACCCTTACCCATACCTCTCAACTGACCCTGAGTCTCAGAGATTACACCAATTACCTTTAACATTCTCTACATGTATTCTGTACATGTATTTCCTACTCTTAAAATACAAAAAGCTCAAAGTCCGATTTAGCAAAAGGAAGAAGAACCAGGAATAAATGTTTTGCTGAACAAATGGCATGCCTGTTCCTCAAAAGCTTTCCCATTGTGGAAAGAAGTGAAGTGAAATGGGTGCCTTAAGATACCCACTGCAATGACTGTGTGGTCCACTAAACCAATCTGTGCTTCATTTGCACCACGGAAACAGAGCATAAATTTGACTGATTTGCCATTGGATCAAGGTTCAAATGTTTATTACTTTTCCACTTGAGTATGTGCTTAGTTTTAAATTCATAGCTGCGATTCAGATTAAACTCCAGTGCACATATTGTAGGTCAGAATAATCCTTATTTAAAGGATTCCGGAATTGCATTCATTTACATGTTAAAGGACTGACATGCCATCTCTTCAATCAAATCCACCCTCCCAATATATATTTATCCCCTTCATGTCTCTAGCCCATAGTTACTAAACAGTACTCACATCTGATGCATTTCTGAATGTTTCTTTCACCTGTTATTACATAGAATCCCTGATTTCCATCTTCTGTCCTTGTGTTTTTTAGCTATGCCCCTGATTTCTGTTTCAGAAAGTTGAGAGGTATGATCCTTCTCCCTCTTCTTCCATCCCCATCTGCTTCACACTTTTCAATGTTTGAACCTGTTTGCCCTTCTTGGTTTATGATTTAAATCTGCTTCTCCAAGCAAGTCTCTTTGTTGTTCATCTATTGCACTAAACTCTCCAAACCCTCATTATTCTATGTCTAACAATAAATATTTCCATCCATTCCCACTTCTTTCCCTAGGACCACTTGCTCTTGTAATCAAATGCTCTCATTGAAGAGCCTAACAGATACTAATATGTAGAATGTGCCCACCTCCTTTATTTAGCCAATAAGCACTCATCTCAAGGTTCACCTGCACTGCAATTTTTGTCTCGGAAATTCTTACCACTTGATATCTTTCCCAAAGGCTTCCAGTATCTTTCTTTCCCTGCCCAGGTGTTACATATTGGCCGCTTTGATGAGCTTGCTCCCCATTAGCATCATTTCCAGTCATTAATAGGGAGCAGTCAAATACAGTGGTCTACACTGGGCATTATTTTTGCCATAAAAATGCTACTGAACGTGGCCTCATCATGGTGACTGGTCCTTCTTCCTGCTGAAACACTTGTAAGTGTATTTCAAATGGATCGCGCCATTACATTCTGCATATCCATGGCCATCTTGAGGCCATTGGGAAGGATATGTGGAGACACAAGGTAACAGCCTTTATAGGTGTACTTCCCAACTTTGGCTGTGTTCACATGTAATGCTAAACCACAGTTTATGTTACAAAACTGAGTTGCAGTGAGCCTTTGGCTTGTTCCCTCCTTCTCTGGCAAAACCATGAAGAGGAGTTAATAAGTTTTTGTTTCCTTATTTGACTAACTGCAGCTTGTTATGTTGTTCAAACCTGGGCAGACTTCAGATACTCTTAAATATGGTTTGCTAAAACAAGTCAGCTTCAGACTGTGACTTGTAAATCTGGCTTGTTTGAGTAGATTGTAGCTATGATTAACCACAGTTTAGGGTTGCACAGAATGAACAGCTGTGGTTAATATAAAATGGAAGCAGAAGATTCTAGCCTTCCTGCAGCTATGCCAAAAGAGGAGAGGAGAAGAGAAGTGAATGCAAGAGTCCTAGGCTCATTGTGGCTTGTCCTCATAATGTTAAGACATAGTTTAGCATTACATGCTGATGGAGCCATTATAGACAGAGATGGGGTCCCTTATCATAGGGAGGCCATTTTCTGTAGTATCCCTTTCATCAGCCTCAATATATGCTTCAGGCTTCACAAAGAATCACCCAAGTTTGATTCAGATGAACAGCCAAAATAGCTAAGTCATCAAAGGACAATATTTTTTTACGTGGACTGTTCTTTTAAATGCACTGACATAATGCAGATACTGTAGCTGACAATCTCCTGGATAATGTGTGAAGTCATATGTAAAAGTAACCAGTTGTTTCTTGTGTGGTGCCTTTACCACCTCAACAGTTTGCCTGAATCCAACTGCAAAGCAAAGGTTAAGTAACTGGTAGAGATATGAGGACAAAACCAATCACTCATTTGTCACATGTTATACAAAAAATCCTGCATATGTGAGGAATTATTTATTTTCCTGCCATTCAAAGTACAAAGATCTCCTGACAGATCCCGTGGCTGTATAGCATTCTTGCTACATTTCATTTCATTCCTCCACCTTAATGTCCCATTACTAATATTCACATTTTCCCTCAGTCATAAAATAATACTAGATATGCACAATTGCATCCATGAGACCATAAACTGTTCAATAAAGTTGATGGTGAAAACCTTAAGATTATGAAACAGCCAAGGTTTGGTTTCTGCTAAAAGCAATAGCACAGCTTCTCTTTAAAAACAATAGCAAGATGCATTGATAATGCTAGTGTAGAGGAACTGTGAAACACTCCTGTCTAGACCCAAGAGTCTTAAAACCTCCGCCCTCAGGAAATTCTTTCCACATTGATTTGTCTGTGGAAGGACCCCATTGCATGTGCTGAGGAACCCCTTTGTGGTACCGAACAATCTGTAGTGATTTCTAGGGTGCCCTCTCAGCACACACAGTGCCCCAGCCAAGCACATGTGGACCAGTGATGTGCTCCACAATGCACCTAGCACTCCCTGCAACCAAACATTACAGGAGATGGTAATGGAAGGCAAACTGTGCTTGAGAGAAGTTTGTCTGCCAATACTGAATTCCTCATTGAGGAATCCCTTAGGGCCAAGCCAGAGGTGACAGCAGCAGACCTTTCTCTTCCTCTTCCTTTCTCCCCCTCCCCGCCCCACCTTTCTCTTTCTCTCTTTGAACTAAAAGAGGAACACAGGTGTGGATTTAGGTTTAGAAAATTTGCTCCTAACTGCAGCTTATCTCCCAGCAGTGTGCCCCTTTAGGTCAGAGGTGGGGAATTTGCAGTCCTACGGGAGTTATGAGATTCTGCTACTCCCAGCCAGCATGGGCAGTAGTCAGGGCTAAAGGGAGTTGTAGTCCAAAAACAGCTGGAGATCCAAGTTTGGGGAACATTGAGCTGGATGGACCAGTGATCTGTCTCAGTATCAGGGAGCTTCCTGTGCTCTTGTGTGTTGATGCTTTTGTTATCTGTGCTCTGGCATCAGAAAAGTCTTTGCGGGGAGAGGCTAGAGGGAAGTAAGCAGCGGGTTTGGCAAGGGATTCATTCACACACACACCCTTTTTCTATGAAAAATCAGATGCACCCAACACGCCCTGTGCTGCTGTCACATCTAGTTTGGCCCTAGTAATCTTCCAAGGCTGTTGGCTTCTATTTTACATTACCTTAGGTATGCTTTGCCCCCTCCCCAAGAAAAAAAAGAGAAACTTTCTGAAACTTTCTCTCTTGAGCAAACACCTTTTTTCACCATCTATCAAAGTATCCCTGTCTTTCCTTTTTCTCTGTCAGGGGGATCCTGGAATTGCGGTGGCAGGCATGAAGGTTAGTTTTCAAGTGCTAACCTCTCAGGGGGGAGGGGCTGTAGAGCACTCTTAGGAGATGAAAACAGAGGTGTGCTCTCAACTTAGCATCAAATAGTAGGGAGCAGAGAACTGAAAAGCAAAGCACAGCCCTGAGATTAGAGCTGCTGTTTTAATAAAAAGCATTTTTTAAAAAGAATTATCCTTAATACTACTTACTTTTTTGCCAGTTCAACTGCTAAATTTTGGGGTTTTATTGCACTCTGAAACATCACATCTAGTGTTTTGTAATGTAGTAGAGATTATAATGCACTGGAGAGATCCTATGAGTACAAAGTTCCTTCATAGTAAAAAACACCAAAGTGACACTTAGTCAACAGTGCAAATGTTTAAGATAATGTCTGGTAGTTCATAAGGAAGTTCATAATGTGCATCCATCAGATTAATTAAATAGCCACAATGGCAGATTCTCATATCATGCACTGTTGTTGTTTTTTTTAAAAAAGACGTAAAGCAGCTTTGATGTGCCAGCAAACCAGTGCTTAGAGTGGTGTACAAAAATATAGTACCACAACCCACATGAGATGCTGGTGTTACAGAGACATTATAACACTGTTGCAAACAGAAACACAGACCAGAGTGATTTCTTTTAAATGATCCAGACTAGTATGGAATCTAAACACATATAAAAAAAACGCTGTGAAATGCTTTTTTAAAAAAATGTTTGAAAAGAATATTGAATTTGCCATAGCTCACCATTGCCATCTAATGCCACTTTTGTATAATGCACTTTACAACACACATTTTATTTGCAGCTGTATAGCTGAGTCCGAGGCACCTGCCTTATCAGATTAATTTTATAGCGCTACCAAAATTCCCTTTAAAAGGTAGGATATGTGCAGAGGGTGGAATGTTATATTTGTACTCTGCACTGAAGCAAATGGGACTTCCTCCTCCCTGGGAATTCTGTTGGCGAGGGCTGGGCCACCCAGAGCTCATCCACACTTCCATTTGCCCCATGATTTCTAGACACAGGTCTGAGAAGTTTTTTTTCTTGTCCTGCCGCTTTCTCCAAGAAAATCTGCGGGTTTTTGTTGAATCAGAACAAATGGTGTTTGGGTTTTCTGCAGATTGATGTTGGTTCCAATTCAGCAGTAAACCACAGGTTTTCTCAGGGAAAGTGGTGGGACAGAAGAAAAACCTCTTGGACCAAGAAATCATGGGATGAAGGGAAGTGTGGTTGAGCCCCCAGTGTCATTACCAGAGTTTCTCCAAGAGCAACACGTTATTGTGCTCCATTCACTTCTATGGGAGAATGTAAAGAAGGGCACTATGGCTCTGGTGGCCCAAATCAACATTGCTCCTATCTGCATAGTCATGGTTCTCTTTTTCCAAAGTTGCCTCCTTAGGACAATATTTGCAGGGCAAAATCTGCAAGCGAGGGAAGACTTCAAATCCTTTCCCATCTACTGATTCTCCCCAGAAAATAGCCCTGACTGACATTTGCATTAGAAGGAAAACTTCAGAACTCAATGTTTTCTTCATTAGTTCCACCCTCAAACTTGAATATTAACAACTCTTGCCCATCTGTATTTCTGCAGATTCAATTTTTGAGTCTTGAAATAAAATACTTTTGGTCCGTTTAAAGCTGGATAGAAAGTTGCATGAGTGAATTTCACATCAGTACACAGCTGTGTGAGACCTAGTGAAACCCATTAGACAGACGTAAATGCAAATTGAAATAAAGTTCAAGTGGGGCTTTGGCATGAGGTCTTCTTCAAAGAATGGTCACCTACTCTGCCTGTTAGTGCTGGAAGTAAAAGAATCACCCCTCTCCTCTCTTCTTCTCTCAGTTTGTTTTTCCATCTTTTCCTAATGCAGGGTGAGCCAGGGATTCCAGGAGCAAAGGTATTGCACTTAAAGAAACGTCTGTTCTTAGTCTGCTTTGTCTATGTTTTATTTTAAGTCTCTTAAGGAGATCTGGTGTTATAATCAGGATGTGAGTATGTGAATACTTTGGTCAGTAGAGATGTTCCCTATTTTCCTCTCCTCTCCCCAGCAGGAGACAAGTGAAATTTCACAAGGGTCTGTAGAAGTATCTATCTATCTATCTATCTATCTATCTATCTATCTATCTATCTATGGAGTTACTATACTTTAGCTCTAGATCCTAGATCTCCTCCCCAAGCTTCAATAGAAGGGCTTCAATAATGACCTACTTTACAGGGTTGTTGTGTAGATTACTGAGATTAGGTGTGTGAAGTGTTTTCACCACTTTAAAACTCTATATAAATCCTACTGATGTTGTTGTTGCTATCAGCAACAAAAGTAGAAGTTTTAGCAAGTTTGCTATTTCTTTTAGGTGTTTCAGGGTTTGGCTATGTTGTGCTTGGAGACTACCAGTCAAGCGTAACAGACATAATTCTCTGCCTCCCTTTTCTTACCCATCCTCCAAATAAAGGGAGACCGTGGAGTTGCAGGGAAGATGGGCCCCCCAGGTTTGCCAGGGAAAAGGGGGCAGAGGGTAGGACATTGTCAAATGCTTGAGCTTGGTTTGCTTATTTGTATTGTCCTTCCCCCAAACCTTGACCAGGTTGCTTTGAGCTGCATTTTCATGCTTGCCAAAGAATGCTTTTATCCTATTTCTTACATGTGTGGAGTGTGCTGTGTATGCCCAAAACTAAACCCAGAATTTGAAGCACCCCTGTTCAGAATACTCAAACATTAGCAGTCTTCTGAAAGAGATATGTTTATATATTGTGTCTGCTTTCACCCTTGGAATAACAAACAGGATAAGTATTGTGATGGGAGGACAGAACGATTTGGATGTGTGCTGGGATGCCGGTTTATAAGAGGATGCAGTTGCTGCTGACTTTGAAGATAGCAAAATCCATGCAACTGATTAGTATTAGCTCTGGCTGCAGCTTATTAACTCTTCACATTTCCCAACTTAATTTGAAAATGAAGCACTCCATTTAATGCCTTGTGTGCACTTTGAAATATAAGTGAACTCAACTTCTCCGCTGCAGATCCAGATAGTAGATGAAAATGGCCCTCTGAGTAAACAATTTCCATCTGTACTCAAAAGTGTTATTGCCATGTCCATTTGGACCACTGCAAATGCGTACCATGCAGACACAGAAAGCAGTTATATCTAGAACAGAAGTTGGCATCCTGAGAATCTCAGCTGTTGTGGTTTAACTTTGAAGGCTGTCTTGGTCGTAGAAAACAGTTGGAAAGGAAAGTCAGACAGAGCTTTCAGCGGTCAGATAATCAGGTTTGCTCCACGCAGCTCTCAGTATTTCATTCTGCCCTACCACTTGGCTCATTCTTCCTCAATCTCTGTGCTCCCCTTCTGTTTCCCTTCCTTCCAAAGGCCTATTGTCATAAAAACAACTGCCCTTGTTAACTCTCAGGCCTGCTTATCACATCATGCTTGCACATGCAATATTAGTGATACCCTTCCCATTAAGCAATGTGTCGCTCATATGGTTCATACCCATGTGATCCAGCCGTCAAGCAGAAATTTACAAAAATGGGCTCTCATTGGGGTACATGGAATGGTTTCAGAATAAATGGTCTCAAGATAGCCTTCTGTACAGCTGGTGCTATTACAAATCAGTGTGATCAATATGATTTAAATCATGATTCCTATTTTGAAATCCAGACATTTCTTGAGCAAAAATGCATTCTGGCCAGCTCAGATAATCAGAACAGACTGGGTTGCATTTCCCTAAGGATGGGGTTACGGTCTCTGGAGTTCACAGTCTGGTGCTGCTGATTGATGAAGCACTGTCACTGGAACTGGTAGATCGGCTGCAACCCCTGCTAGATTGTTCAGCCACAATTATTGATGCTCTGGTAACATTTAGTGTGGACTCGTGAAACGCACTCTGTATGATATATCCTTTGAAGACCTTGGAAACTTCTATTAGTACAAAACACAGCAGCTACAGTGTATTAGCTATAGAGACTGCATCTCACCAGTTCTTAAATAACTATAATAGTTGCTGGTTCCTTGCTAGGCTCATTTGAAAGTGCTGGCTATTACCTGGATAACTTGGGGTCTGTTACTTAAAGGACTACTCTCTCCCACTTGATTCTACCCAAAATGAAAGGTAGAAGGCCTTTGTTTGGATCCCACAACCATCTGACCTTGTATTTACAATGTCTTTATTGGACTAGCTACCCCACCACTCATTATAAAGTGTTTTTGGCAGCAAATTCCTTTGCTTATTTTCCCAGGCATTTCAATGTGTTTAATAGCTGATTTAAATTGCAGTTGGATGTCTGCTTTGGTTTTTTGGGGATGGATGCTGCTGTTTCTGTGTTTTACATTGTTTTGATGTTGAATTGTTGTGTTGTTTTTGTTTGTTCTTTTAACTGCACACTGCCTTTGGGGCGTAAGCCAAAGGTGGCTCATAAAAAGATCAAAATGAATTTGTTTGCGACTGAATGCTGCTTTTATGTAATGCAAAGGCACAACTCAAAATGTTTGGCCATTCAGCCCGCAGACCCTTTTGTACTATGGAGTGATCTCTCCTTATAGCTGAAGCATCAGTGGTGTAGTTAGCCACTAGGACACCTGGGGCAGCGTGCATGCCCTGCACCCAGGGGCAAGGGAAGCCACCCACTGGGTGGGGTTTAGCCGGGGCAGGCCACCGCCTCTCCCTCATCTGTAGGGCAGCTGAGGGGGAGGCAGCAGGTGGCTGCAAGCTCCACACTGCTGTTTCGACACTGCGGAGCCTGCAGATGCATGAGCCACCGTGTCACTCCCAGGAGAAATGCGTGGTTTGGGCACCCCCGTGGTGTGGCACCCAGTGGCTCCCCCGCCCCCCCCCCCATCTATGCCTCTGTGAAGCATGCACACCTGCACAGAAACTTGGCAAAATCACTGAGGGCTCATCCACACTTCCGCTTGTCCCATGCCTAGAAAGTATGGTTCGAGTGGTTTCCTCACTCCTTTTCCAGGGAAAACTTGCTCTTTAGCTCTAAGTTGAGCAAACGTCTATCTGGAAAAAGCCTTAATTGCTCATTAGCTCAAAGTGGGACAAGAGGAAGGGTGCTAAGCTTGGGTTGCAACAGGTGGCCAGAACTTTCCTGAAACTAGGGATGATCATGGTGTTTCTGTGTCAGATAACTGAAATGGCAATACCCATATTGTTTGTTTTATCGAGCTTAGGTTCTTGGGCATAACACAAGGGTATAAAGCCATCCATACAGGTGCTGTAGATGGATGATCTTGGACATATACAGGATTGCATCACCTTGAGTACCTGTGACGCACCTGCCAGTTCCTGGCCCCCAATATCAAACCATCAGATAAATGATTGTCCTGTGAAGATGGTTTCTTCACAAGAGTTTGTGAAATGCAGCCTTTCAAAACTGGAAAGTTCATTAGATGGTGATTAGTTTTGAGAGATTGTTTCATTTTAAACCATGTTCTTTGAAAGAGAGAAACTTCTTGTAGCCGGAACTTTTTTTAAAAAAGAAAACCAACCCATATATATATATATATATATATGTGTGTGTGTGTGTGTGTGGGTGTGGGTGGGTGTAAAAGAAAATGGACACATGGCCATGCTGTGATATAGAATCAAAAGGCAAACGATGGTTCTTCAGAAGGAAAACTAGCAAAGGAACAGGAATAAAGCTGTAGACATACTTGCCATGTTGTGTCCAAAGATAGATTTACCGCCATTCAGCTGATCCTAGTGCAGATTAAACCAATAATTTCAGCAGGTATCCAACCATGTGTATATTTCACCAACAGGGCGAGAAAGGAAAACCTGGTGATCCGGGACCTCCTGGAACTGTAGGACAAAAGGTTTGTTTTGTTACCTGGGAAGGGGATGTGGTA
Organism: Podarcis pityusensis; assembly: GCF_964106645.2. Taxonomy (NCBI): domain Eukaryota; kingdom Metazoa; phylum Chordata; class Lepidosauria; order Squamata; family Lacertidae; genus Podarcis; species Podarcis pityusensis. The sequence continues at coordinate 71,250,957 of NC_138032.1, read as the reverse complement.
ACAGGTATATTTTCTTTATTTGCTTGCACAGAAACATTCAGGGAACAGGGCACCTCCAAGTATGCATCTTTATGCTTCCATAAAAACAGCAAATAATCTGACTGGGGAAAAAATATTTCACTGGACAGATCTTTGTACATTTGTTTTTTTAAAACATTTATAGGCCGCACTTTCATATGAAAAATCCACAAGGCTGAAAAATCCACAGACTGAAAACACACTATTACAGTAAAAATGTCAACACATCAGTGATAGCTGGTTGGAAAAGGATTTCAAAACTGAAAGACCTGTTTGAATAATTCAGTGGTTGTTTTTTTCAGAAGATGCCTAAAACTTCTACAGTGGTACCTCGGTTTAAGAACAGCCCTGTTTACAAACTATTCGGTTTATGAACTCTGCAAAACTGGAAGTAGTGTCCCGGTTTGCAAACTACCTCGGTCTAGGAACGGAAGCCGAACGGTGGAAGGGCACTGGCGGCAGGAGGCCTCATTAGGGAAAGTGCACCTCGGTTTAGGAATGGTTTCGGTTTAAGAACGGACTTCCAGAACGGATTAAGTTCGTAAACCGAGGTACCACTGTATTGGCATGGAGTTCCAAGGGGGCCAACCACATTAAGGGGTTGGAAAGGCGGGCCAAATCTCAGAGGCATGTGGGACCACCAACAGTGGCTCATCAGAAGTGCTGCATCTTAGTCAGCGTTCCAGACCCAATGAACATGAGTAATACCCATTGATCTGTTTTGCTGCCTCCCCCATTCGGTTTTATATTTCCTAAATACTGGTTGGCTTCTCCAACTGGTTTCACAATTAGTATGTGTAATGTCAGCAGTCAACTGACTAAGGGGTATTAGCAGCAATACCTTCTCATTTATCACTTCCTTCCCTTGACTCGTTCAGAAAAAGCCTTGTTATAGAAATACAAGCATTGCAATCATTTGACCACTGTTCTTTATTTGTATATCTAGGGAGATAAGGGAGATTCTGACAATGCACTTGGAGGAGGTAAAGGGGAACCTGGACCCCCTGGTTTACCTGGACCTCCAGGACCAAAGGTGAGTAAATTCTCCTTGCTCTTTTATATACATACTGTGGGCTGCATCTGTGCTTGGGTTGCTCACCAGCTCCACCTACTTCCCAATCCCTGGAGACTTTGCCTCCCCTTATATTCCCCATCACACAAGAAAAAGTCCCTGACTCCTTACAGTTCAACAAAGCCCCTTTTCCTTACAGCTCCCTACACTGCAGGAGCAGCCCTTGAAGAGGGTAAGGTGGAGGGGAGTGGCAGGTGGCAGTAAAACAGGACTAGGGAGCAATTGCTGGGGAGCTGCACCAGTCTGTACTGAATGTTCCTCTGTGGCTCACTTGCCCACCTGGGCCACTTCTTCCCTCCACCTTGCCCTCTTCCACTAAGGGATGGTTTGTGTGTTTTTGGCAAGCTGTCAACCCACTGTAGTTTGCAGCGCCACCTGTCCTTGGCCAGATGAACCACAGCTTGATAACACTTTTATGCAAATATAGTAGAGGAAGATATGCTTACTGAAGACTATTCCAGAGTGGGTTAGAATCTGACTATATGTGCACTTATAACTACACTACTGGTTTTTCTGTGAAGCACGTCCTCCTCTTTGGTGCTTTCTCTTCAAGATACTTGAATACTTAGAGATACTTTCAAGCACTGAAGTATCTCTAATCTAGATGGAAACTCTGGTTTCTAACCACCTATGTAATATTTTTCAGGGTCCCAAGGGTGAACCAGGAAAGAATGAAATGGTAGATTACAATGGCAATATCAATGAAGCTTTACAGGTAATAAACTAAGCTGACACCTACAACACAGGTGTGTACCGTGTGTTGCTATTTGTTTGTTTTATGGTGATTTTTTTTGAAGAGTAACAGGTTGTTTCATGCTGATTTAGCTGCAACAAGTGATCATCTCATATAGCAGGCATGTCCAAAATCTGTTTCGGGGGCCTAATCTGGTCCGCCGGTCGATTTAATCTGGCCCCCATGGCAGTATATGTCCTGGGCAAAATCCTAAAAAAAAGCTCAGCAACTTCAATCCTATGAAAAGCTCAACAACTGTGGTCAGCCCTCATGCATGTTTACTTCATCAAATCTGGCCCTCTTTGAAAAAAGTTTGGGCACCCCTGTCATACAGTTTATTGCTACCTCTGTAGAAGTTATAGAATGGAGACTTGGGTGTTATATTTATATATACAGATTATTATAATCACAGCCAGTGATTGAGCAGCACTGGATCATGATGGAGGCCTAGGACCCTCGTACCTACGGGACCACCTCTCCTGGTATGCCCCACAGAGAAACTTACGGTCTTCAAACAAAAACATCTTGAAGGTCCCAGGCCACAGAGAAGTTAGGCTGGCCTCAACTAGAGCCAGGGCTTTTTCGGCTGTGGCTCCGATCTGGTGGAATACTCTGTCACAAGAGACCAGGGCCCTGCGGGACTTGACATCTTTCCGCAGGGCCTGCAAGACAGAGCTGTTCCACCAGGCCTTTGGCCAGGGCACAGCCTGACTCCCTCCCTCGGCAATCTTCGCGGAGCTCTGGCCCAATGGTTGCCAGTGGCTTGAATTAATTAATTTTATAATGAATGATTTTAGAGTGTTGTTTGTGCTGTACTTTTGTACTGTTTTATTGTTGTTAGCCGCCCTGAGCCCGGCTTCAGCTGGGGAGGGCAGGATATAAATAAAACTTACTATTATTATTATTATTATTATTATTATTATTATTTGGAGATCATTCATGTTTAGGACTACTCAGATTTTAGAATGTGCAGGGGATTCTGGTGAAGTCACCTATTGAAGGTGGTAGGATTAGTTTGCAATCTCCTTATTATACTGCATGCAAAACAGCATCTTTTACCTAAAGTAGATCAGCAAAAGTATGGCATTCCTCTGGGATATGCATAAAGAATCCCAATCACTGCATGAACAGAAGTCCTACTTTGGGGAGTGTTAGCAAACTCCAACTCACTGGACAAAGCTGAAGGGCCTATTATGGCATGCAAAAATATTATGCCTTGAAAAAAGATAATGCAGCCACCATGAACCAATAATAAGATTTTTGAATGACATTTAGACTTTACTGTGAAGCGGGCTTCAGTATAAAACCATCCAGATGTCCACTAAGAGCCAAACTACATGTGGCACTAAACACCATACTGTATTAGTAGGTCTAGCTTATTTTGGATTTTCTTTTGATGTTTGGAGCTGATATCCATCCCTTACACTGTTAGTAAATTTCAAGCCAAACTATAGATGATGCTAAACAGGTCACTACGAGTTATGTGAATCTTTTTAAATAGCAGGCATGAGAGGCCCTGAACAAAATCAAAACTGTGGCTCATAGAGAGAGTTTTTAAAAACTCTTTATTCCCCTGCCATGATTCCAATTAAAATCACCCCTGCAGTTGCTGTTAACCCCAGGAGCAAAACTTCCATTGCTACGTGCAGATAATTCTCTTTGAAACCATGATTTGATAGAAAGGGTTATTCTCTTGGGCCTGTGGAGGTAATGTCAGTGATAGGGAACCAACACTGGTTTAATTTGTAGTGATGCATTTAGCATCAAATTTTTGGGCGCCCTAAGCTTACTGACATCACAAGGAATGTTTAGGAAGCTATGGATCTTGGTCATTTTCTAAAAATATGCTAGACCTACAGCTCTGAATGCAAGATATGGAGATGACCAAAGACTGTCTGAATCTCCAAGACCACAGAATATCTGAGTCGAAGGAGGGACAAGACATTGTCCGTTTCTCACATCTAATACCTGAGAAGCTCTGCTTAGCTCCAGCAAGATGTTAGTCTCATTTGCCTTCAGACTGTACACTGCGGTGCTATTCAGCATGTCTCTCAGTATTCTAACTTCTGCACTCCATGATCTCTTTTATACCCTACCAATAGGCTGTCAGCTAGGACAAAGAGGACATTAATTCAAAGTGCAATATTATATAATATGCCTGAATAGCTCTTGCCAGCAGATCAATTTTTGCAAGAGTTATACAGACATAGCAGTAGTAATAAGATAGTTCCCCACCTGCCAGATTAATACTGCAGATGTTTCAGATTTGTTACCTAGCTACAACAGATGTTTATAAACCCATTAGGCAGTAGGAATCAGTAAAGAACTTCTTGCAATACTTATATTTTGAATAAGAGCTTACCTCTGAAATGGGTTTTTCCCCCTAATGAAGATTTCTTGTCTGCTTAATAAATTCCATTTTGTACCTCATATTAACCTATTCTTTTCTGGTCTTTACCATGGGAGTTCAAGCTATTTCTGTGCAGCAGAAATAGGCATGTAAACTGATGGGTTCAGTGCAGCCTGATGATTGATGATGGGTGGGAGCAGTGTACACTAATCAGTAGTATGGCTGTCTAAAGTATTGAACTATAAAATGGACCACTTGAAGGGCTGTAGGAACCAGGTCTATAGTATATGTACAGGGAGAGCTGTATGGAAATTGCTTGTTTGGGGAGAAATGGTTTTGAATTTCAAGATACTGAAGTAGTGCTGGTTTCAGATTAGGAATGCCAACTTGGATGCTTTCTTCTATGCATCTGTAACGGCTGATCAACTTGGACATTTGTAAACATATAGGGTGGTATATCCAGTTGTGGTGCCCTACTTGTGCACTGAGTTCCACTTCTGTAAAAAGGATTCCCTGTTACCATTGATGCCCCTCTTCATCTGATTCAGAGGGCTGGGAGACCCTCTGCAAGGAGGGGAAGGGAAGAGGAAGTCCCTTCACATTTGCTGAGTTGAGTCTCGCCCATATTATGAAGATGCTGTAAAGCTGCTATTCTCCCTAAAGAAAAATTACAGTGTAAAAACTATTTTGAAAATCCAGAATGGAAATAAAACCTACATTACATTCATGCAACGTGTGGTTAATTGTTTAAGCATTGGTTTGGAGGTGAAAGTAAGAGAGTTGCTTCTTCAAGAAGAAGCTTTAATATATTTTTTTTGGTTTTTTCCAGGAGATACGAACCTTGGCTCTTATGGTGAGTCACCTTTCCTCCTATATGCACTGGCGTTTATAAACAAAGTTCTGTTACATAAAAGGGGTTAAATCAGCAACCGTTGGAAGACGCCTAGGAGGTCATCTGGTCCAACTAGTGCGCAGGATCAGCAAAGCAAGATGCTGCTGCAGCATCGCTGACAGATGGCTGTCCATCAGCCTCTGCTTAAGTACCACAAGCAAGGGAAGAGCCCACCACTGCCCAAGGCAGCCTGGTTCACTGTCAAAGAGCTCTTAGCATTAAGAAGGATCTACTTTTGCAATGTTTTCATTTTTAAAGGAAGAAAGCAAGTTATTTTGTAAACATGAGTTTTTCTTTCATCAGGGACCTCCTGGACTACCTGGTGTCGCAGGTCCTCCAGGACTACCTGGACAGAAGGTAAGAGTCACAATCTGAGATTCCTTAAAAATGACTAGGGCATGATCTAGAAAAAACAAAACAAAAACACTTTAAGGCCCAGAAGGTTTCAATGCAATAGATGATTACGGTTACGATTACGATTACGATACCTACACATGTAGATGCCTACACATGTTTCTCTCTCTCATTTAAATTCAAAAATGCTGAATTTGTGATTATGCTCCAAGCTTACTAATAATTAGGACCTTTCAATGCAATCCTATATTTGTTGTTGTTTAGTCCTTTAGTTGTGTCCGACTCCTCATGACTCGGGCACAACTAAGCGACTAAAGAACAACAAATATAGGATCTACTCAAAAACAAGCCCTGTTCAATGGAACTTACTCCTGGGTAACTGAAATATACTCAGAGTCGCAAAGTGATTTCATGCTCTTTATTCAGCTCATAGTGGTGAGGAGGAATGAATGAATGTCCCCTCACAGTATCTGCTTTATATACATTATTTACACAATGGGCTGCACATGATTGGCTAATTCTGGAATTCTACTGTAAGCCAATCAGGTTGTGGATTCACTTCTATCTGGAGCAGGATTGGGTGGTTCCTGCCAACCAATCATACTGCTGCATTGTTCTAGGACCAATCAGACTGCTGCATTCTGAATCCTATTGTTCTAGGACCAATCAGACTGCTGCCTTTTGGATCCTATTGTTCTAGGACCAATCAGACTGCTACAGTTTGGATCCTATTCAACTCAGTACATAACACCCCTCCCCTCTAAGTTCCAGTCCTGCCCGGGAGGTCGCATTCATAGTCCTCAAGGTATGCCGGCGGCCTACGTGTGCGTTGTGGCCTGGGGTGTTCCCTGGTCCGGGCTCCGGGTTCTGGCTCGTGTTCCAAGGATGCTGGCTGTGATGCGGCTGTTTGGTCTGGTGCAACCGGCTCGCTCAGTCGTGGTTCTGGTTCCGGTGTCCTTTCGGCCTCACGGGTCCTCTCTGTATTTACTGATTCTGCCTCTCCTGCTGGCCCCTCCTGCTCTATGGGCCTCACTGCCCCGCTGTTCCCTTGGGACTCCTCTGACCTGTCCTCCTCCTGGTTTTCTCCCGGGAATCGTCGCCGTATCTGGTCGCAGTGGCGGCGCCAGCATTGCCCCCCATCCGTTAGCACCTCGTACGACACGGGGCCAGTGACCCTGGTGATTGTGGCGGGTACCCATGCTGGGCCTGCCCCAAAATTCTTTGCGTACACTGGGTCCTGGGCCTCGAAGGTCCGGGGGTTCCTGCCTTCCCCCACCACTACCTCATCCTGAGCTCTATCGGGGTGAAGGCGGTCCAATCTGATTGCAAGGCGCCGACCCATTAGTAGTTCAGCGGGGCTCCGGCCAGTCGTTGAGCTGGGGGTGCTGTGCTGTGCTAGAAGGAATGTGGCAAGGCGGTACTCCCAGTCCCCTTGCGTCATGCGGCGAAGGGTGTCCTTGGTGGTCCGCACCATGCGTTCTGCTTGGCCATTGGTGGCAGGGTGGAACGGCGCCGAACGGATGTGGCGGATGGCGTTCTGCGCTGTGAAGGTTTGGAATTCTCCTGACGTAAATGCAGTCCCGTTGTCTGAGACGAGAGTGTCAGGGAGCCCGTGGGTTGCAAACAGCCTGCGTAGTACCCGGATGGCTGCGGACGTGGAAGTGGACGGTACCAGTGCGACTTCCAGCCATTTGGTGTAGGAGTCCACCACTATGAAGAATGTTTTCCCCTGAAAGGGGCCAGCGAAATCCACATGCAGGCGTGACCATGGTGCTCGGGCGGACTCCCAGGACTGGACTGGGGCCCTTGGGGGATCTGGGCGGGATTCTTGGCAGGCCTGGCAGTGTTTGACCCAGGCCTCTATCTCTCCATCGATCCCCGGCCACCACACATAACTCCTGGCAAGGGCCTTCATTCTTACTACCCCTGGATGTGTCTCGTGTAGGGCTGTGAGGACCCTTTTGCAGAGGGGCTGGGGAACAACGACTCTGCTTCCCCATAACAGGCACCCCTTGTGGGCCGACAGTTCATGTTTGCGGGTTGTGTAGCCGGCGAATTCTGGCCCGGGGCTGCTGCTGGGCCATCCCCTCCACACCCAGTCCAGGACCCGGGAGATGACCCTATCTTTCTTGGAATGGTGTGCAACTTCTTGTGCCTGAATGGGGCGGTCGGGAAGCAGCTCCAGGCTCATAACCTCTTGTGCAGGTGCTGGGTCAGGGCCTGTTTCCGGTAGTGGTAGCCTGCTGAGGGCGTCCGCATGGCCCATCGCCTTCCCAGGTCGGTGAATCAGTGCATACTGGTAGCTGGCAAGGAAAATTGACCACCTGAGGACGCGAGGAGACAGCACTTGGGGGGTCTGCTTTTCGGGGGCAAACAAGCCAAGCAACGGCTTGTGGTCAGTCACCACGGTGAAGGGCCGCCCGTACAAGAAATCATGGAATTTTTTTACTCCCTTTACGATTGCCAGACCCTCCTTGTCGATTTGCGAGTAGTTCCGCTCGGTTGTGTTGAGTGTCTGGGAAAAGTACGCCACCGGTACCTCTCTTCCATCCGGGAGTTGGTGCCCCAGGACAGCTCCAATGCCATAGGGTGAGGCGTCGCATGCTAGCACCACCGGCAGCCTCTCGTCGAAGTGTGCCAAGACCGAGTTTGAGACAAGCAAGTCCTTGACTGCCTGGAATGCGGCCTCCTGGCGCTGGCCCCACACCCAAGGGGCCCGCTTGTCCAGGAGTCTGTGTAGGGGCTCCGCTACCGCCGCCTTGTGGGGAAGGAAGGAATGGTAAAAGTTCAATAGTCCCAAGAAGGCCTGAAGTTCAGTCTTGCTCTTGGGCGCTGGGGCATCACAAATGGCCCGTACCTTGTCCCCAGTCGGGTGGACCCCTTCTGCGTCCACCATAAATCCCAGAAAGTCCACCTGAGGCACTCCTAGTAGACATTTTTCCCGCTTCACCTTGAGACCCGCCGTCTGGAAACGGTGCAGAACGGTGCGGAGGCGGTCCTCAAACTCCTCTGGTGTGGGGCCGGCAATCAACACATCATCGAAGAAGGGGGTGACGCCAGGAATCCCTTTAAGGAGAGAGTCCCTTATATTCTGGAATATGGCTGGTGCCACGCTGACACCGAATTGCAGCCGCTTTACCCTGAACGCTCCTCTGTGCGTCACAATCGTCTGTGCCTCTGCTGTGGCCTCATCTACTGGCAGCTGTTGATATGCTTGGGCCAAGTCCAGCTTGCCAAAAATTTTCGACCCAGCCAGGGTGGCAAGGACATGGCTGACCACTGGCACTGGGTATGCGTGGGCCGTGAGGGCCTTGTTTATGGTACATTTGTAGTCTGCGCAGATGCGGACCGAACCATTAGGCTTGACGGGTGTGACGATTGGGGTTTCCCAGGGAGCATTAGGCACCGGCTCCAGCACTCCTTGCTCTACGAGTCGGTCCAATTCCTCGTCTATACGGGGTTTCAAGGCGAACGGGACCCGGCGGGCCTTGAGCCTGACCGGTCGTACTGCGGGGTCAAGCTGTAGCGCAATGGGGGGGCCCGTATACTGTCCCAATTTCCCATCGAAAACCCCTGGAAATTCCTTGCATATGGCGTCCACGTCCACTTGTAAGCTAGTGTGGTTCACCCCGGTGACAGCTAGCCCCAGTGGTCCAAACCATGCCAATCCCAGTAAGCTAATGTAGGGGCCCTTGACCACAAGCAAGTCCAGTTGCCGCGTCCGCCCTCGGTATTGCACCCTGAAGGTCCCCACCCCCATTGTGGGGACCTTACGTTTCTGGAAGTCCCGGAGGGTGAATGGGGCCGGCCTGAGTTTGGGACCCCCAGTGGGACACAGTTTCCTTAAGGTCCTTGCCGAGATTATGGATAGAGTTGAACCCGTGTCAAGCTCCATGCGGCATGGGGCCCCCTCTATCTGTACCTCTACATAAATTTTCTCTACGTTGGGGTGGGGCAACTGGTATACCTGGAAGTCCGTGAGCTCCGTCGAGTTGCCTTGGTGCGTTGGGCCCCGGGACCTGGGGCTCTTGGATTGGTCATCTGATGCCTGGTGTCGGGTGGGCCGAGCCCGACACACCCGGGCGATGTGTCCCGATTTTCTGCACTGCCTGCACTCTGCGTTGTGGAAACGGCAGGTCCTCCTCTCGTGACTCTCCCCGCAGCTTGCGCAGTTCCCTCCTTCTCGTCGAGGCAGCTGTGGTCTGTGCGCTGCTTGAGTGCGCTGCTGTACTCGGTGCACCTCCTCCCTGTCGGATCCTGAGTCGTCGGTGAGGTCTTCATGGTGGACCCTCGGTTGGGATGGCAGGCTCGGCCGTGCCTCTTGGGTCGACCTCTCGGCAGCTTCTGTTGCCAGGGCCTCCTCCAGAGCGACCTGGAACGTTAGGTCCTTCTTAGCGTAGAGGCGCCGTTGCAGCTTCTCATCCTTCAGGCCACCGACGAGGCGGTCACGAAGCATGTTCTCCAGCTCTGAGAAGTTGCAGAACCGGGCGGCTTGGCGGAGAGAGGTCACAAACCCAGTTATGGTTTCCCCAGGGGCTTGCCGCTTTGCGTAGAAGGCATTTCGACGAGCCACCACTGAGGGCTGCGGCGAAAAGTGCCCCTTCAGCTGTTCCATTATTGTTTTGTATGGAACAGTAGCGACGTCTTCAGGCGCAAGGAGAGCCCGGGCGATTTCAAACGTCTCCTCTCCGCAGACGCTGAAGAATATCGCCCTCTTCTTGGCGTCTTCTTCGTCGGTGACCCCTTTGGCTTCTAGGAGGAAGGTGAAACGGGAGGCGTACGCTTCCCAGTCTCCAGATGCTGGGTTGAATGGCGAGAAGCTGCTGTTGGCTGCCATTCTGAGTTCCTTGTGCCCCGGAGCTGAAGCCTGGATACACGGTGCGAGGCAGCGGTGCGGCAGTTGGCGGTGCTGCGGTGCTGTGTGTGGCAGTCAGCTCAGCGGGATCCCACCTTCGTCGCCAGTGAAATATACTCAGAGTCGCAAAGTGATTTCATGCTCTTTATTCAGCTCATAGTGGTGAGGAGGAATGAATGAATGTCCCCTCACAGTATCTGCTTTATATACATTATTTACACAATGGGCTGCACATGATTGGCTAATTCTGGAATTCTACTGTAAGCCAATCAGGTTGTGGATTCACTTCTATCTGGAGCAGGATTGGGTGGTTCCTGCCAACCAATCATACTGCTGCATTGTTCTAGGACCAATCAGACTGCTGCATTCTGAATCCTATTGTTCTAGGACCAATCAGACTGCTGCCTTTTGGATCCTATTGTTCTAGGACCAATCAGACTGCTACAGTTTGGATCCTATTCAACTCAGTACATAACAGTAACTGAAAAAGATTGTGTATAAGCATTAATAAACTACATGACCAGTAGAGTTATTTTCCCTGTGTATCCTCATCACTCCATAATGAAAAGGCAGCTGTAAACTTTTCTTCCTACTCATTATATCTCACATTTTATAACTGCAGAATAATAAAACCTAGTTTTAGTATGAGGTGGTGCTGTGCATTCCATTACTAAGGGGAAATGTTCTATAAATGAAAGTACGCCTGGATAATGTCTGACACAAGAGACTTCTTTTTCAGTCACCCTTGTTTTAGTCAACTGCACTCTAAAGGCTTTTCTGCGCATTACATTTACCCCCTGATTGCTATACCTGAGGTAAGTGCATGTTAGGTACAAGCCAGATAGATGACACACCTGGTTGTAAATTAATTTACCACAGACAATTTTTTAAAAAACAACAACAACCGTATGTCCATCCACAAGCATAATTTAAAACCTGGTTTTGTGTCTGATGGTTGTGCTGCATCTATGCTACGGCAGGGAATTAGTTCATTCTCAGTGGCCATAAAGGAAACATAACACAAAACTGGGGGATGAATTTCAATTGCCTCTGTTAGTTAAATGCCACTAGGTGTGTATAGTGGACGCTAGGTGCATACACACTATGAAATACATTCAAAGCACATTTACCCCCTCAAAGAATTTAGGGGTAAACTACAGCACCCAGAATTCTTTGAGGAAAAGTAGTATGTACACAGGCATCAGCACAGCTGGGGGAACAGGCTGCATTTTCCCCTGATATTCCCATCTTGGAAAACCTCTTCCCCAAACTTGGCTCTTGTGCGAGTCCCACTGTGGTGTGGGAGTTCTAGGGCACTGCTATTGTCAAGTGAATAGGACTGCCAGGTTGTTGGCTGGAAATATCCCAGTCGAAGCAGAAGACAACCCAGGCTTCCCCACAAGTTCCCCTCTTAGCGTTGCCCATCCTCCCAACCTCCCTCCTGTTCTCCACTTGTCGTAATAAGCAGACTCTAGATCTACTGCAAGAAATACAGGTGCCAGAAAAGAGTGGAACAAGCGAGAGTGGTCATGGCTCCTTCGTGCTCCCTGCATTAGGGAATTTTAATGTGCAGTGTAGATTTCCAGGTTGCAGTCTCACAACGTTCTGTAGCCACTGACTATGCTCAATCCTCATTGGGTTGTTTGGTGTTTTCCCGCACCTGAAGGTTTGTATCTAAAGGTTTTTATTACTATTATGCAACCCTTGGAACTCCTCCACCAAGCCTGCTGATACCACTCTCTTTTGCCTGGATTTTGCCTTGCACCTGGAGAGTGAAGTTTGCTATAATTACCTATGATTCCTCTACCTGCAGAGTTGTTTTTCGTCACTTCCCGTGCTTAACACACAAAGAGGTGAAATAGCCCTTCACAATTTAATTTTTTTAAAATCTCCATTGGTTTCTGCATCTTAGGGTGAAATTGGCCTGCCTGGTCCTCCCGGACATGATGGAGAAAAGGTAAGGGCTAGGTAATGGGAGTGTATTAATTTGGCTGGCCTTTCAAGCACGAAAATAGATGGGTCACAGTTTCAAATGACTGAAGGTGAGATTATCTGCTCTCTAAAACTGGAATTACTATAAAAGGCACTGATGATGATCTTGATTTAAACTGTTTCCATAAAACAATAATGCTTTTGGTGGCTCCATTTGCCAAGTGCTTGACCTGATCTGTGGCAGCTGTTGAATACATACCTGCCATTAGCCATACGATATCAGAACTTCCAGATTGTATGCTTTACCAAACTGGGCCGGGAGACTTCAACACCTGACTGAATTGTCATAAGGCAAGATGCTGCCTTATCTTCCCTCCTGATGGGTCTACCTCTTTCTTCACAAGTTAAATACAAAATGTTCTTCTCAGTGAACTCAGTGTGATTTTTGCATGCAGAAATCCAAATCCTACACACATTTATCTTGAAGTAAGTTTGGAACGCCTCTCTGTTTAGCATAGCTTTCTATAGGACTAAGATGGTGAAAGACTGAGAACTTTAAATGTGTTTTAATGTGTGTGTTTTTTCTAAGAAGAGATTCACAGTAATTTGCAGTGGTGTGGAAGGAGCAGAGGGATGGACTTAAATTTATCCCCTCCATCCTGTGCAGACACACATTTTCACACAGCCCCCTCCCCACTCTCTCACACATACAAGCATGAAACTCTTAATCTCAGGGTCATGGGTTCAAGCCCCGTATTGGTCAAAAGATTCATTCATTGCAGAGGGTCAGACTAGATGACCCTCATGTTCCTTCCAAGTCTACAATTCTATGATTCTATGAACTTCAGGGTCACACTCATATAAATGGGATAAATGGGATGTCATAATGGGGTGAAATCCTCCCATTTTTTTATTTGTGCACCTTTGGACAAATGCCCTCAAGGTGGCCTACAAGGACAATCCATATAAGACACAACAATAAAAACAACAACAAATGAACAGCCAGATTTATTGTTTATAATTTGTTGTGTATTGTTTTACTGATTTTCCTGTTAGCCACTTAGAGCTCATTTGAAAGATACTCTGGGTTATAAACGTTCTTCAATTACACTCTTTATTATATTACATCTGCCACTTTTTCTACCGAATCAATCCATCTGCACTGAATTCCCAGGACCTTTGCCTAGTAGGTTGTTGACTAGGGACGTGTCAAGAAACACATTAGAGAGAGTTCTGCGAGTAAAGACCACAAAGGGTGTTGTCTATAGCTGCTTGCTAGCACTGAGTTCAGTGCCCTTAGTACTTGGGTCTCAATAAGTTTCCACTCTGATAATGCCAGCAGTGCACTCATGTTTTTCTATTGCATTGTATAGTATTTAAAAATAAATGTTTTTTCTTCTTCTGTAGGGTCTTGATGGCTTAGCTGGAGAAAAAGGTGATCAGGGGATGCCAGGACCTCTAGGCCTAACAGGTCCAATCGGACTTCCAGGATTAACAGTAAGCTATCCAAAGAATTAGATCATCCCCCCCCAAAAAAACCCCACTTCTGTGGGGAGAGTCAAGCATTACAAAACACTGCCTTGAATTCTTTCTCAGCTGAAGCTGAGCTAATGGTTGCTCACCTGAGGCTCTGCAGTAAGTTTGTGAAGGAGGTGAGATTTAAAGCAGGAACTACCACTACCACAGCTCTCACCTTAAGTCATTACACTATACCACCATAGTGCTGCTTGCTTGAGAAAAAGGCTTGTCAGAACCACCTGCTTTTGAAATCGATTATATTTGAACAAAGAGGGGGGGGGGAGTGGAAGCATCTATGCCTGAGATAAAACAGGTTCTAATCAGTTCTGTGCAGGAAGGGCACAATTTCTAGAAATATGGAATGTGTGTTTCTTAAGAGTTTGGCCATTATATTTCCTTTCTGAACATACTTTGCCAGCTTAAGACATTATCTAAATTTGTTAGAATGGTGCCCAGCTATTTTGACAAAGATCAAGATAGGTAGCACAGCTAATTCAGGCACACTGTCGTATATTTTGGGAGGGGTGCAAAATGATGACTGCAGTTCTTCTTCTCTAATGGATGTCTTCATCTGCATGTTAAGCCATCTGAAAGCTCTTAATACTGTAAAGAAATAAAAATCATACCAGTGCTTGGGTTTATGCTATATTTGCTGCATTTGCAGGGAGAGAAAGGAGAACCTGGCGCAAAAGGAGACACTGGAGATTCAGTAAGTTGTCATTCCACAATTTATCCTCTAAAAACAGAAGCTGAAGCTTACTGGGAGGATCACTGGTGTAGTCAAAGCATCCGTCAGGGTTTTATGGGTTGTGAACTTTAAACTGCCTACTCCAAAGTATTCTACTGAAAAAGGGGCCTGCCTTGACGTGATGGCAATTGACCTGTGGCTGACCTCTGAGTACTCACAGAGTAAGGGCAGGGACCATTTTTAACAGCAAAGGGGATTTCTGGGTGAGGACCACAGCAGCCTTCCCTACTCACAGCATGGTTTTCTGCATCCCCTCTCCCCAAGCACTTCTCCAGCCAACCCCACCTCTAATGCAGTGCTTAGTTGAGAAGAAAAGACACCCAGAAGGATAGACTTCAGAAACGTAAATGGTACCCATCTGCTCTTTTCATTTATTCCATAGCCATTCACTTCTCTCATGAGCCCACCATTCTGAAGGTTACATAATGTTCTCTTATGCAAGCTGTTTACTGTGGCACTGACCTTTCTTTTTCTGTTTGGGGTTTCAGGTACCAGGGCCCCCAGGGCCGCAAGGCCCACCAGGAACACCAGTAAGTCCTATCTGTCAACTACATATATGGTAGCATTTTACTGAAACTTCATACGCAACTCTGTTCTGCAAGGCTGCCAATAGTCAATGTTAACTGCAGTGCACGGCGTGAGCAAGCAAGTAACTTAGTTATTATAGTTGTTCAAGCCATTTTTATCTTGTCTTTAGCTTGAGACAGTTTGTGGACAAATTTAAAATAGAAACAAAATGAAAACAATACAACATATAAGATATATAGGCATATATATATATATATATATATATATATATATATATATGATTGAACACCATTGCAGTTAAAATATAGCAATAAGGAGCAATTTCTGGGTAGATGAAATCAACAAAACTGCAGTGCTGGCAGCACAGCATATTCTGGTCCTACGGTTTTACCTACTGTTTGCTGTACGAACTGAGCCAGGGCACCGTACATAGACCAACACGTGCCAGTGAAGAATGTTTGTTTTTGTCGCAATATGATCTGCAGACTAATTCAATAGATTCTATTCTACAGTGGTACCTCGGGTTAAGAACTTAATTCGTTCTGGAGGTCCGTTCTTAACCTGAAACTGTTCTTAACCTGAAGCACCATTTTAGCTAATGGGGCCTGAAGCAAAGTTCTTAACCCGAGGTACTATTTCTGGGTTAGCGGAGTCTGTAACCTGAAGCGTCTGTAACCCGAGGTACCACTGTATTCCTAATGAAAAAGTAGTGTCGGGATGCTGCAGTTTTAAAGCAGAGTAGCAGAAGGTGGCTGCTTGTAACTGCTTCTGCAAAGAAAGGCCTTTCCCACACCAGTAGCAGTTGGCAGGGGTGGGGCAGTCATGCTCACCTGACCTCCAGTTGCCCACATTGCTGCTGTATACTAGGATGGATAGCAGGGAAGTTGGCATGGGTCAAGTACACCAACAGAGCCTGTTTGCACTCCCAACAGTGCATTTGCACCTCACTGCCACTCTGTCCTTTCCCTTTTCCATCCCAGTATATAGCAGTGACACAGGTGACCAGAGATCAGGTGTGTGTCACTGCCCTACGCGGCTGTCCACTACTGTCACCCACCATATGCAAGGATATGCTATGTAATGTCTGTTTGCTGATCCTGTTTAAGGACGAAAGGATGGGTACACTTAATGACACTGCTGTAGCAATCAATAGTAGACATCTAAATATCCCCATTTTATTTTATATATACTGATGCCTTACTGTTAATCCAATCCTTTCAAACCGATGTATCAATCAACAAGAAAGACTTGGTACATCACTACTGGCACAGTATATAACTGGAAACGGTGGGAACAGATAAAAACAGCACAGGGGCTGCTCTAACTGTTAGTTGCTGTAATTTATATCATTAACAAGGAAGTAGAGGGTGCAAAAGAATGAGTAATGTAGGAACTGTGTGCTACTGGACTTCTGAAGTATAACTCACCCTAACTTTTATTCTTGTTTGTTCCAAATACAGGGTCTTCAAGGTGGTCGAGGACCTAAGGTAAGAATGAAGGACCATCACATTGGATTAAATAAGGCCCTTTTAGAGAAAGTGTGTAAGAAGCTGCTCCAAAGGTCAAATTATTGGCTTGGGACAGTTCAGAGTTTTTCCAAACATGTCAGCGGAACTAATATACCCCATCTCCCCACATTCAAATAGTGTCAGGTTTTGAAGCAGAAACACTTATTTCAGGCTGAAATAAACCCATGCTTCTTATACCATTATGTGTCAGTGCATGTATGTAAAGCCCAAACACTTGTTTGTTTCTGCTTTTTTTGTTCCGTGCAAAAAGGCCACTTAGGTGAGCAATTTGAAATAGGCAAACAACACATGATAAAAGGGTTTGTGGGTCCCTCCTCCCACACCTTCCTTACTCAAAATGGCTCCAAAGCTGTTTTCTTTTTCTTATGTGGAAATTTGATTCTAATATGTGTATTTGCCCTTCCTTTCCTGTGTGATTTGCACTGAAAAATCAGGATATCTTACAAATATTTACTCTTCATCTATGGGAGCTCAGAACTTCTCAATTTGCATAAACTCTAGCATCGACTACAGAGACTGATTATCCTGTCACTTTCACTATTGAACACTTTAAAACCAGTGGAGCAACTTGGCATTGTCTAGTGTGAGAGTGAAATTGGCTGCAAAATGTTTTTCAGTCATTGCTATGTCTTAGATGCTACTGGGTGCCTTTGCTATGTGTAATTAATATCTGTTTAGAAAGATTCCAAGGAAGTGTTAGGCTTTCTCCTGATACATCTTTCCTTTAGGGGGAAGCAGGCATTTCTGGAATGAAAGGCGAAAAGGGTGCCCAGGGAGAAAAAGGAGACCGAGGTCCTCTGGGATTGCCTGTAAGTATCTAGAAAGCAAGGAGAACTTCACAGGCCATCTTTAATCCAAGCTTTCACCAAATACTAAAATAGGAAGCATAATTTGATAAAATGACACATGGAATGAGAAGCTTCAAAACACGATGCCATGCTGTGAAGTCCACGAAGCTGCAAAGATGTCTTGAGTTTGAGAATTCTGGTCACTGACTCAATGTCCCCTGGATTTTGATTGCTTGGGTGATACCAACAAGAGAAATTTTACTTCTGGGCTCTTGCCACATGTGTTTCTTATGCTCATAATAATCTTCAAGTGCCAATACATTCAAGCAAGAAACGTAAATAGGTTGTAGATTCTATAAACAAGGCTGCTGGTTGGGGCTAATGAGAGCTACAGTCCAAAATGTGAAGGGCATTAGTTCAGGGAAGACCAGGCTGAACTGCTAAGCCTAGGTCTGGCAGGGTTCTCTTCTCGAACAAAGCCAGCATTCCCTGTTTCTATTAGGGTTCTGTTTCTAGAGTATAATACTCCTCACCAGATAACTCATTTCCTCTCTTAAATATGGACCAATTGACACAATCAGCCCACATATACCCTTTTTGTCTTCCTGCACTGCAGTTTGCTAATGGCAAATGGGTGCTTTGAAGATTTCATCCCAAGCCATGGTTCCAGTTTCCGGATTGCAATAAGACATGCCGTTGCTCAATCCATAGGACACCTGTAGCTTGGTGTGCCCACCCACCATAGGGCACTCTTTTCCATAGGCAACCTGCAAACCTAGTCCAGAAAGAAGGAGGGGGCTACAAACTCCCTGGTCATTTATTTATGCAGAACCTACAGTTATGAAGTTCAAGGGAATGTTATCATGGACACTTAGGGCAGGGACAGCCACTTTTTCACAGGAGTATTAATGTCAGCTAGCAAAGGGTAGGCAGAGAGTAGAAAACTGCTGAAGCCACCCAGTGGCAACTGGGAGGAACGGGGACTTCATCCTACCAGAGATTGTTGCTTGGTCATTGCAGAATAAAACTCTGAGTTTTCAAACACTTAATATATACTGTCACATTAATTCTTACAAGCCAGTAAGGCAAGTCAGTATCTTTATCCCCATTTTCCAGAGCCTGAGAGTTAATGTGTTATCTAAGGCTGCTTAATAAGTTTACAGCTGAAATGAAATTTGAATTGGACACCTTCTGGCTTACAGCTCACATGCTGGGAACAACACCACAAAAGACACTGTATAGAAAAGTGGCAACCAGACCACAGGGTCCTCATTTTGGCAATGTCCAGCTGCTTATGGCAGAAGTTGGAAGCTAGAGACCCATGTGCTTGCAGTAGAGATGGACCAGTGCCATATCTCACTATGCAGCTGCCCTGTTTATACAACCTCACTGATATTCCCAAGATTGCATGTGATTTGCCTTCCCTACCACCTGTGCAAGTCATCAATGGGTGATAGTGAAACAATGCAAAATGGATGGCAACTTGGTAAGATAAGCATGAGCTGGATCAGCTGGCAGATCAAAAAGGAGAATTCTGATCTCTGTATCTGGGCTTTGGGCCATATGGGCAGCATCTCTATTTTAGTGAATTTCCATGGCATTCATACATCAAATCCAAATGGATGGGGACAGGTCTTGTTATTCAGAAACTAACCTGAACTATCTTTCTAGTTCTCTAGACTTCAGCTGTGTGATTGTTTGGCTGACGGTTTGCTGGTCTTTGTTTAAATAGGTTGCTGTAATGTCATGATTTTAACATAATTTTCAAAGCAGGGCAGAAGCACTAAACGATTTAAAAAACTAAGAAAGTGGAAACTCACTCGGAGAGTTCAGAAATGTTGTCAACAGAATGCAAGACATAACAAACATGGCAATTTTTGCAGGACCAATTTATAGGTGGAATATTATTATTTTTAAGAAATCTAAACTTTTGAACTTAACACAGAGAGTTTAAACAAGTCTGGAGAAAGAAATACCCAGGTCAACAATACTACATTTGCTAATAAATGCACATAGCAGAACATTGCTTCCTGTTAATAGATCTTAAAGGCTGACTTTGACGTATAATATTATATCATTTACTTTTGTTTATACGATGGTTTATATATCCTAGCTGTGACACAACCGGCTAGTGGTTCCTGCTGTATATGTTCATCCCTATCTGTAACAAAAGCTCTGTACCCAGTCACTTCAATGAAGTCCAGGAGAAAATTGGAATGTGCCTGAACATTAGTTGCTTGAGTGGAAGTCTGTTCTCCAAACATGGATCTTGGATAAGAACAACAGCGTGCATTCATAGAGTTTTTAGTTAGCTAACCTTATGGATACATCACCATATTAACTGATGGCTAATTTTTCAAGACTTATGCCCCCTTGTCCTTGCACATTATCTCATTAGAAATATTACTGCAAGTTGGTGCCAGTTTCAAAGTCTCTTGATGTACCCCTAGCAGAGGATGAGATGTGTGCATATGAAGATTCAGCACCATTACATGAGCAAATACTGCAACAAATATAGCCAAATTCCAATGTGTATAGAAAGAGGTGATGTCAAATGCATCTTGCTACCACCTTTCCAAGAGATGAGAGTACAGAAGATGTTGTACAGGAACTGGTCAGAATTTCTTCATACACTGGGGCTCTATTGCTGAAAATTTTCTCTTTCAGGGTCACATCATTATACTCTTTAGAGTGTATCTGTGCAAGAAAGCAGATTACAAAAACACACGAAACTGTTTCAGTTACTAGAGCTTGGGGGTCACCCAGTGAAATTGATTTATGGTAGGTTCAGGAAAGCCAAAAGAAAGTATTTCACAAGACACATAATACGGACTTCAGTAACTTGGCTGGATTTTTTTTTTAAAAAAAAGATTAGAGAAATTCCATTGACAGAAATTTCCTGTGATAGCTAAATGGATTCTGTGTTCAGAGGCCATGTATCTTCTGCAGGTATTGTGTTAAGTGTGTTTGCTAATTCAGACAGCCTGTCTAGATTTAAACAGTGCCCATCTTTCTTTGTATTCTCTCTCTTGCTTGAAGAACCTAATAAATCACCAATGATCATTGTTTAATTTGCATTTCAACCAACCAATTTCTTCCTTCAAGTTGTTGGGTTTTTGTTTTTGTTTTTTAAAAAGAAGCCCATCAGAAATTGGCAGCTTAACAAATTTATGTGCTTGATCATTCACAGTTCTAATAGTCTCTCCTATCTAGCTAATATAATCAGTCTTATTGCACATTTCACTTGCTGGGTTAGAAACAAACAGACATAAGCTGACTAGTATTCAAATACCTGAATGAGAATGCAGCCTATGTGCACAACATGCAGCATCAGTAACTTGTTTATGTATGACTAGAGCTTGGGGATGGACAGATCTGTCAATTTCCCCCCGTCTATTTCACATTTTTCCAGACTTGCATTTTAAAGGAATTAAAAGTCCACATGAAAATCTATGTGCATTTTTGTGAACATTTCTCCTGATATATGCATTTTTGTGCACAATTTTGCCTAGTATCAGCATTTTAGCAAGCAGTTTCCTCCTTATAGAATGATTTATTTATTTTTTACTAACAACACATTTTTGTATGCAATCTTTTGGTTGAAGAATTGCACCGCAAAATTCTGAAAAGTATGAATTTCAGAGCAGAGCGATGTTTCTGTTTCTGTTTGTTAAGTACAGCTTTGGGAAGGTTGCATTGGAATGCAAACTGAACCAGTTCCCCCCACATCCCTACTAATGTCTTACCTACCCTTCACAATGACATCCCAAGGTTGGTTGCCACTATCTAAAAATGCACTCCTGAAAACAGTTAAAACACATTAAAATCAGGACAACAGGGTGGGTAGACAGGGTGAGGTATATCTCTCACAGGTGTGGGATAGAGGCCAAGGTAAAGACCTGTGCCTTCATCAGATGCTACAGTAAATGTGCTGGGATTCAAAGCAACTCCCACTGATGGCCTAAGGATTGCCATCAGCTCTCCTGTTACCATCGCAACCTCAGCTATAGTGCATGAGACAGCAGCGATGCTCTCCCAAAGCTAGGCCTGTTTATTCTGGTAGAGTATGCTGGTGTGCTGCATTCTCACTGGCAACCTAAAGCAATCAGACCATGTTACATTCAGTGTCTTGTTTTTTGTTGGTTTCCTTGTAAGTGCCATCACCTGTCCCTGAGATCCAAGTTTTGTTGTTTTATTGTGAGCATATGTTTGTCTCCAGTCACTGCTTCACTCACCTCTCCCTTCCCCTCCTCCTCACCCTCCCTTCCTCCTCGCCTTTTGTTTTGTTAACCCTTCCTTGTCTGTCCAGGGTGCTTCAGGTTTAGACGGCAGGCCTGGCCCACCGGTGAGTTCCATTTCTCTCTTACCCTACATTCCTATCCCCTAATGCTGTGGTTTGTCTTCTTTGTCTTGCCACAACCATATTTGTATCATTGTCTTTCCAAAAAGCTGAGACAGAACAAATGCAGCTGCTACATTTTTGATGCCGAACAACCATAAAGTTTTAATTCACATCGTTACACATTTCCACAGGTCTGGGAATTTAGCCCTAAAGATAACCTGGTTTTATTTTATTTACTTGTAATATATTGTAAATTATAAATGAATTTTTTGCATGTACCCATTATTAATGTTATGTACTTCTGTCTCTCATATTGTCAGTCGTCAACTGTCTTCTTTTCTCTCCCCATGGAAAGCTTGCTTAAAGCATCTCCTTCCACTTTTCTCAGCCATAGTAATGCTTTGTAAATGTCTTATGTGAGCAAAAGGCACTCTATTGCATTTTTATTTCAAGCACATTCAAGCAATGCATTGCAACCAATTTCTTGTTCTGATCTCACTATAGCCTAGGATGCTTGTCGTATGTGCATGAGACATGGGAATGAGGCTTAGGGGCTCATTCACACTTTTGCTTGACCTGTATTTTGGTCATATTGTGTACCAATTAATTTCCCCAGGTCTGAGAGCTTTTCTCATTATCTTGTGGCTGTGCCTTGCAAAAACCCAGTCTTGCCTGCTGAATCAAATCTTATAAGATGCACAGAAAATCCAAAGAGAGATTTTGCTTAACCAAACTTCAGTTCAGCGGGTGCAATCAGATTTTTGCAAGGCACAGCTGCAGAACAAGAAGAAAAGCTCTCGGACCCAAGATAATTAATTGGTACACAATATGATCAAAATACAGGGCAAGTGAAAATATGGATGAACCATTATTTTAGGAACAGTGTATTGCAACATGTCAAAGTGGGACTTCATATTTACTCAGTGATCTACTCAGATCCATCCTAATCTAAAACGGACAATGCTCTTGAGTTTGTTGGTCCCAGGAGGCTTAACAGCAGCTTCCATGATAAGGCTCTAGAGTTCTCTTCCTGTTTTGGCTTGGGTCATTTCCAGCCAGTTCACACAGCCATCAATCCTTGGATAACAGTTCCTGACTCATTTGCTCACGTTCATGTAGTAAATCTGAAACTGAACTATAATAAATATGGACTCTTTGATTTGTGTGTCTTGCTTTCACCTTTTGGGGGATAAGTGATAATGAAAGCAATAGAGAGGTTATCATTTTGGCAATGCAAGAGACTGTGAAGGTGTCAGAATGCTTGTGAGGTATGGCTAGATATGCTGTAACACTGTGACTAAGCTGACTAGGCTTGTTCAGAATTGACAATATTGAGTTAACTACCTATGAATTCTGCTGGCCAACTCTTCATGCTGAAAGACAGAATAACTATACTAACCCATTTTACAAAGCACCTCCTTGGATTGCAAATGGGCAGCTGTTTCCATTAGGTCTTCATATTGTGTCACAGACTCCATAATTTTGATTTCTGTGAAATCACAATGGAACCTCCAGTGCCAAGTTGTTGTAGCAGGTTGTACTGCTTGTTTTGTATTTAAAAACTAGATTTCTTTATGTATACTTGAATTTATAGAGCAATACCTAGGACTGAGGGGGATCAGTGTGATATTATGTTAAACTTATAATTGTGCAGCCACAGAGCTACATCTCCCAGAGTTCCCTGGGAAGACGGATTGACTGATTAATTTGAGTGTATGAACTGATCCTTAAGCTAGATTGTGCATGGATTTATTTGATTCATAAACCCAATAAAATTTTGGTAGAACTTGGCTATAAAAAGGGAAATGCTATTGAAGGCACTTCCAGATGGGGGCTATATGTTACACACCAGTTAAGATCCAGGTTTTCTGTGTGCGCAGTTGGCACACAACCATCCACACACTTGTTTTTCACATGCATTCTGCTGTTTCCCAGCCACATTAGTGGGAGGTCCTTGATTGGTGGGAAACATCTGTTTCCATGTTTGTGTGTGTTTTTAAAAATACATTATTTAGCTCTATAGAAATTATGATAAAGAGGTCTTGCACAAAATCTTTGGTTTGTTTCTTTTTAAAGAGAAGTTTTGATCTATGTGCTGTGATTACAGTCTCCAAGGTATTCCCCCACTTGTGATGAGATCTTTAGGGAATAGCTTTTCCAAACTAGATTGTTTGGATTGGTGATACCAGGCAGGCTGGTGTGCTGAAAATACAATGGCTATGTTGTGCTCAAGTGGAAGCAGGCAGGGATGTGGCAATGGAGACTATTATCACATCACCACACATGTGATAAACTATTCATTAAATAAATAAATAAATAACATCCACAAGCCTATGGTGACCACAGATGTTTAACATGTTATTTGTTACTTAATGGGTTTTCTGCAATAAGAGAAATGTAAAAGAATATGTGGGTGGGTATGTTGATAACATCATCATCATGTGGACAGTGGGGAAAAGCCTGAGTGCGTGAGCAGCACTGACTCCACAATAAGCCTCTGTCTTGTCTAGAAGCACCCGGAGCGAAAACCAAAACACACCATTCTCTGCCCCACTGAAGTTAAATTTAAATGGCAGATAAGGACTTGAAAATGAACAAGACCTTCTCATGTTCACTATTATATTACTGTACATTTGCATTACTGCCTGTGGCATGGTGATCTGTCAACCTGCATGATGAGCTGCCTATGTAAAAAGTGATGCAAACTTTACTTTTCCCCTACTCTACCCAACCACTTTTAAAAGGCTTTAAGTATGAACATGCATTGCCCCCCTTTTGCTACAGCTTTTAGCTTTGTTGATGATTGTAAAGGAATAAATATTTCATCTAATGTTTCAGGAAATGTCTTTTATATTTTTTATCATCTCAACCAGCCCAGACGTGGTTCTGCTTTGTATATACAATAATGATGGTCATCAACTTTAAAAGCTGTAGTATTTAAGTGTATACCTGAATAACCAAAAACTCCTCTCTTTTTTCCTTATCCAGTTTGAAATATGTTGAGTAAATGGCTTCATGGACTTATTTCTCCCTAAAATTTCAGGGTACTCCGGGACCAGTTGGAGTTCCAGGACCAGCAGGACCAAAAGGAGAGAGGGTGAGCAACCTATAGCAAACAGGTCCATATACCGGCTGTCTGTTACAAGTCCAATACATCTTAAACGCAGCAAATTTTACTTTTCTGATATTATAAGTAATGCTTCCTAATGGATGGCATGATGCAGGTGGTGCTGTGGTCTAAACCACTGAGTCTCTTGGGCTTGCAGATTGGAAGATTGGCAGTTTGAATCCCTGCAACAGAGTGAGCTCCTGTTGCTCTGTCTTAGCTCCTGCCAACCCAGCAGTTCAAAAGCACACTAGTGCAAGTAGATAAATAGGTACCACTGTAGCAGGAAAGTAAACAGCGCTTCCATGCGCTCTGGCTTCTATCACAGTGTTCCGTTGTGCCAGAAGCGGTTTAGTCATGCTGGCCACATAGTCGTCTTTGACTGGACTTAGCTGTCCAGAGGTCATTTACCTTTTTACCTTACCTAACGGATATTTCCACTGTCTCTTTTTCACTTCTAATGTGTTTTGTTATGTGAACATGATACCTTTTCAGAGATAAACAGTAAAAGGAATGTTTATTTAACACTATTCTGTTGCTAGTCAGCAAAATACAGTTTAACCGACACTTTGGGGACCTTTTTGCAGGGATGGAGGTGGAAATCTCTCCTCTCCAATTCCACGCTAGCTTGAGAAAAAATTATGTGAAACTGAAAATACAATTCTGTCGCCTAAGGCTCAGAAGTAACTTGCTACTATGAAAGATATAGTATTGGTCTACCTTCTCTGTGCCTGTAGTACACTTTCAAAATCAGGACATACTTCTGTCTTCCTAAATTCATTTTAGGGCAATAAAGGAGACCCTGGAACAGCAGGACCAACAGGACCAGCAGGACTTCCTGTAAGTATAGAGCATCATTTCTTCTTCCTCCACCTCACTTTCCCCATGAAATTCACTTTAATAATTCTACTGCATGAGAACATAGACCTTCTGCTGCAGTTACTTGAGTAAAGCGAAATGCTTTAAAATTTCTCCATAAGTAAAAAAAAGTATGATCAATTTTCTGTCTAGTTCAAAGGTGGCTAACTCCTAGCTTGGGGGGCTGGATCAGATTCCACAAGCAATTTTTTTGCCATTCTCCACAAGGCTTTACCAATTTTGGTGTAAGAACAGCGGGGGTAATATTTAGGCAAATGGATGGGATGAATACAGAGGTTAAGACGTCTCCAACCCGCCCAGTGACCTAATAGCAATTCAGATCTTCTCCATCTCAGTCATCAGATGAATCACTTTGTGAGCAAGGTTGTAGTTCTAAGGTGATATATGTGGTTCTCCTCGCCTCCCTATTTTATCCCAACAACCCTGTGAAGTAGGTCTGGCTGAGAGACAATGATTGGTCAAATGTCACCCAATGAGCTTCATGGCTGAGTGGGGATTCAAATACAAAGCAGGGTACTGCACTGGCTTTAAAATGAGTAACTTCTTTAAACATTCATACCTATATTATAGGGTTCACAAGGCTCACCAGGTGAAAAAGGAAACCGGGTAAGTCTTAAATTATGGCTCTTTCACTATTAAGGCCTTTAAGGAACGGTGGAATGATTAAATTTGTGAGGACATCAAAAGGGATAAGGTAAAATCTAACTGCCTAATAAAAAGTATAACCCAAAGACTTATCATCCTTTTCAAGGATGTTACCTGTTCAAGAATGTAGGAGCCTGCAGTAATATTGGCTGCTAGCAATAATAGAACCAGAGTTCGAAATAATTCTCATGAAACACTTGGAAAATCTTAAAATAAAGTTGTGATACAATACTTGAAGTAACAAGATGATAAGTCTTCATAGCACATCACAGTCATGATGAGCGTTACCTCTTACTTTATGATTTCTCCAAGGCTGCTGTTGCGTAGAGTACTTAATCATTCCACCTCTGCTTTTATAACTTCCTTTTGATTAAAAAATAAATAAAATGTAGTTATTATTCCGATTACTCTATCAAGCAAGTTCCTGATACTTTTTCAGTTGGTTTTAAATTTGAATAAAATGTTTAGAACAGTCTTGGTTAACTAAAACTGAAAATTCAGAAACCACTTCAGGCTGGGTTTCTGTCCCAACAAGTTTATTGGCAGATGAGAACTGTCACAGATTGATGAGCGAACCTTCTGCCCAGTTAGACAAGAGACAGCTTTGTTTCTGAATTGTTTGTAATAAAGCTCTGGGGAAAGTCAGGCCAGTTTCACTCTCAGTGCCATTCATAATTCTGAAACCACTTAAAGAGAAGAAAGATCCAAAGCACCATGCAGGAGTATGTTTTGCAAAACTGCAACAAATACTTTGAAATCACAATACGGGGGCAGGGGATGAGTTAGAGCAACTGTGCACACACAAATCCTGCATAAGTATCCATTTAGTCATTAAGAAATGAAGAGTCCTTCCATATATCATTAGTAGACACTTTATGACTAATTGCTGTTTTGGAAACGTTTCTTGAGTCGGGTATGAAATGTGTGGTGCTATGGATGTAAAGCAGTCAAGGGCAGCCTGTTATTTAACTTGCAGCATGATTTGGCAACGGGATACTCTGTGCAGCAGTTGCGGAAATTATCTTTCCAAACTAGATTTGATGGTAGCACAACCCAATATTGGTTGCATTATGCTGTATGTTGAAAAGGGCTGATTTAAAGCTCAGGAGGAGAGGGCAGGAGACTGCTGACCCCTTACCTTGCCCCTCCCACCCCACCTGCTTCTTTCCAGCTGCTTTTATCCTAGCAGGATTACTTCCAGCCTAGGAGTCCTCCTGGCTGAAAAAGAGCTAAGAAGACATAATTTGCGTAGGGAGAAGTACAGAGAACAGGAGGTTCTCCTGCCTGCCCCTAATGTGCTTTTAAATCTCACCCCAAGTTCTGTTTTATAAGGATCCAGTGGCAGGCCTGATTCTGACCCATGAATGTCATGCTGCCACCATCCCATGGAGCTTGGTCCTTCTTTTCTGCTAATCAGTCCCATTGGCTCTTGTGTGATACCATAGGGGTTTATCTCCCAGAAAGAGCAGTCAAGAAAATAGAAATAAATGCAATATTATAACAGATCATGGGAATGGAGTATGCTCATTTGGACAAACCAGCTGAAAAGGTGCCAATGCTTATACTGTGCATTAAACTTGAATTTGTTATTTCAACTGTTTTTTCTTCTTCTCCTGTCTTTGTGTGGTTTGCGTGTGTGTGTTCCTTGCTTCTACAGGTCTACCTTTGTCCCCCTTATCCCTTCCTGCTCTTCTGCCTTTTCTCCCGGATCCTTCCTTCTCTTCCTGCCGCAACCCAGTCTGCATTTTCTCCTGGATTATCCTCCCTCTAAGCCAACGTTTGATCCTGGGTGACCTCTCCTTTCCCATCCATTTTTCCTGCCAGTTTATTTTTGTTTTATTAAAAAAACAAACAACAAACCCATTTATTTCCCTTAAAAAAATATACCCACTTTGCCTGATTTTATGTCGTCTCCTTGCGCCACCTAATCCTTATACCAGTTACTAAATGAAACTCCCTCTGCAGCAATCCCACTTACATCCTACATCCACAAGCACTTATCAAAATGTTTCCCTCTTTTGTATGTTGCTGATTTTTGTAAATTGGCTTGGAAAGATTTCATAATTATGTTGTCTTTCTGACTATTGGTCCTTGGCTTGATGTTGGCATTATTCATTCAAGGTGACTTTGCACCATTGTTCAGAGAGGTAGCATGAGGCCGATGGTTTCCATTTTTATCCCTTTGAGGGTCTATTTTAAGAACTTAAGTAGAATAGAGCATTTTTACAAGAATTTGCCAATGTTGCCTCTCCTGTTAAATAAAAAAACATGGTGGATCCAGCTGATTAATATGTGATTTTTAAACAGAAGTGTGTCTTCCTAGGTTTATTTTAAAAAATAATACAGAACTTCAGCAAGATTATGTTTTTTTTCAAAGTTAGTCATTGAAAAAAAAGTGTAATGATCCTCACCACTCATTTTACTTTTATTGTCCGCTTGGATATTATAGGTCAGAATTCCCCACTAAGCTCAATGGGATTACTTCTGAGGAAATGTGAGGAGAAGCTGTTCCCAATGCTAATTATTCTGAAACATTTCAGGAGGAACAGTGATTATTGAATCAATCAATCAATCAAAATAAGCTTTATTGCACTAGCCAAAGGCCATGACAAAACAATACAAACACTGTCCGGAAAAGAAATATCTATATAACTATATAACTGTATAATGAAGAGCCACTGCATGAAAATGGAAGACAAACACCTTGCTATTGTTTAAATTTGAGGTTTTAATAATACAAAATACACATACATTTAAACATAAAATGCCAAAGCCAGCCAAAAAATAATAATAATCATGAAGAATGTTAAATGAAAAAGAAAATCAAGCTTTTGAAGTTAATTGTTAATACATTACAGTATTTTGTTTTTATGAGACACTGACTTGAAATGGATAATCCTAAATCTTTTATGTATCTTTTTTAATAAACTATTATTCACAGGGGGAAAGGGGCAAGAAAGGCTCTAGGGGGCCTAAAGGGGATAAGGGAGACCAAGGAGCACCTGGATTAGATGCACCCTGCCCATTGGTATGTTGTGTTTTATAAGGCACATTGTTTTATATTTTAAGCCACTGGGGAAGAACGAAGGACAAGAGGCAATGACACCACAATGCAGGAACGTCTTGAATTGATTTCTTTAAAAAAAAGAAAAAAAAGAAGAGGGGAGCTCTGCCATACCTACTGAAGTGATAAAGGAAGCCAGAGCAAGCCCTGGCCATGTAAAACTGGCCCAGTTGAAAAAGCAATACCACTTAAAAACTTCTAGATTTACTGTTACAGCTTCTTCCATAGACTCAAGGCCAATTCAAACATGTGTGTTCACTCGTTCACTTGATGACTTGCTGCTGAATTAACTATCTCAAATGAAATGTGTTATGAGGCAATGTGAAAACTGTGTGATCTCATCTACAGGGGTTTGTTGGTAAAGGGTCATCACTTTACATTATAATCATCAAGTGAATGTGCATGTGTGAAGAGGGCCTGAGTAAAAGTGAAATCTAAAAGTGCCTTCTTCCTTCGCCCACTTTGGAGATGAGCAAATGTTGTATCAGAAAGATGTTGCAGCTGATTGTGTTGCAGGGTACTCAGTTTATGACACCAGTGGAAAACAGACTGATCTAGTCCAAAGAAAAAGGAGAAAGTTCTTGACATTGAGCCACTTACATACAGGCAAATTACTCCAACTGTACTTTTAACAAAGAAGCAAATGGCTTTCTGATGACAACTGAAAGATAATTTGAAACACGTGCAGCTATGTGGAGAGCTTCAGAATTCCTTACCACCTATGTCTCAAAATAAGCTTTATTTTTTTTAAGGAAATGTTCTAGTGCTAACTTTTCAAGCCGTATTTTACTTGGTTTACTTTATCTGGGTTATAATAGCTTGTATCTGTATCTGGCCAGAGAACATGACAAGATTTTATTCTGTTTTCTTAATCATATCAAATTAACAGTACTTCAGTAAGATTTTCTAAAGATATTTTAAAGTTAAGCTAATAAAAAATGTGACAAAACCCCAAAGTATTCCATTTCAGCTACTTCCTTAACTCTGTGAATTCTGTAGCAAAGCCATCCAAACAGCTAAAGCACGCCTGCCACCAAGTTGCTTTTAAGTATCAGCTTCCTGGGAAGTCTTTCCCCAAAATTTGGATTCTCTAATCTTCTCCATTTAAAACTAGTAGCTTCTGATTATTTCAGAATACTATTTTTTAAAAAAGCTATCATTGTATGCCATTGTACATAAAAACACTGGGACCATAACCTGAGTGCCTTTGAGTACATCATTGTTCTACTGAGTTTCTCCACCCATAAAATGGAGATTATCTACACTGACTAAAGTAATTCTAGTGGTTGATTTCACGAACAGGGACTTCGAGGTTTTAAAGGCGAGAAGGGTGAGCCGGGGTTACCAGGGCTGGACGGGCTGGATGCCCCTTGCCCATTGGTATGGTGTTACCTTCCCTTTCCTGCATGTTTCAGTTTGCTTTTCCTTCCATCCTTTATTGCAAGACCCTTTCCATATCCCCCCCTTTCTCCCAAATGCTTGATGTCCATTGACACCCATAACAGCTTTTGGAGTGAGACCGGTTGCTACTACCATTTTCCTGCAATATATGAGGATAAATATGCTGGTTTAAGGAACATAAAGTTGCTCGCTCATATCTGCTTTACTTCTTCTTTAACTTTCATGATCTTACAAATATCTCACACCACATAAAAGAGCATCTAATTCACATATATAAACTGTGACCCTTCCGCAGATCTTGCTATTCGCCACATCATCCTGCCTTCCCACTTCTGTCCCGTAACACACCTATTTCATATCCTCTATTTCAGAATTACAGGTTTCCCATGTATCATGGCAAAAGACTGTGCATAGTTCTTTCGTTTTTTAATTCTGAATTTGTAACTTGTTCAATTGTAATCTGTTCCTTGAAGATTTCAGGAGACAAGTTATTGACTGGGACCATAAGGTTTGAATATGTTACACTGATTCTGGCCCAAATGCATCAGCTACCAAATAATTTCCAGGCTCAGTTCAAAGTGCTGTTTTTGCCATTTAAAGAGAATCACCTCTCCAGATGAACCAGCCCATGCCCTGAAGTCTTCATCAGAGGCTCTTCTCTGTATGCCCCACCCAATGAAGGTGCAGAAAGTTAGCCACACAATAATGGGTCTTTTCAGTGTTGCTCCCCCCCCCCCAGTGGAATATACCACATTCATTACTGGTTACACACACAAGCACACACACTCCTACTCTGATACACTACATGGATACAAACACACATGCAAAATCTTGTGAAAAGTCAAACTGATGCCATATTCTTAAACCAAAGCAAGAAACCCAATGTTAAAATATGCTTTCTGCTTCAAGCATGAAAAAATCCTTACTTTTTAACTTGTCACTCTGCTGCCATAGTTCCTGGACTGCTCTGTATTCTAAGAGCATGTATGAAGTCCATGCTTTTCAAGTGTGATATGCCTAATTTCTGCTCTTTACTAATAAATATGCTTCCTTCTGCCTCCCAGCCTCTGCAAAACAAACACACTGTTATGACCACATCCTTCTGTTGATCCCCTCAATTGTAACTCCTGTTCCCTAACTTTGCATTTTACATGCATTATACAATTCATTCCTGCCAATGGGACCATTGTACCAATGGGAACTTCTTCATTCATTGTTAATGGCTCTTCAGTTATTGCATTTTGCAGTTGTATGTACCAGCGGAAAGATGTACTGTCAGGAGAGTGTCTGCATTAAGGATAATAGGTTTAGAAAGCATGTGGTTATTTCAGTGTCAAATGATCATTAATTTATGACACTTCTTGCCACTATATTTCAAGATTGCCATAATAAAAAAAGTATTATTTCACATGAGAAATCTCTATTTAGAAAGCATATTAGTTGTCAGAGGAACAAACCAGTCATAATTCTGCCTGAAGTTTGATCAATCCACAAGTCTGACCAGCTCTTTGTTTTAATAGGTTTGTGTGTATGTATAAATGTATATGTGTATATATATATCAAACACACACGTTAAAATACTGGAATGGCTAATGGGTAATCCAATTAGAAATCTGGGTGACAGGAATACAGCTTGCTGCACACACTTGACAGTATATGGGGACACACTGGGACTTTCCTTTAAACTGGCTCCCCTCATATAATCATGGCTTGGTGAGTATAGCCTTAGAAAATTATTCTATTTGTGCTTACAGATATTTTAAATAATAGATGCACACACAGCCTGCAAAGCACTAAACAAAACATCAAAACATTGTAGTTTAAGGACTGGGTAAATGCTATGTCCCCACCACAGCCTACCGAGAGGAGAGGCTTCTAGAGGCTAAACCAGTCAGTAGTAGCTGTACATTTAGAAAGTAATTTATGAACCATAGAAATCAGTGACAAAACTTCCATAGGTTTTAATGGATCTGGATTCCACACTTATTGGACAGTAAACTGATTGTATGGAAAGGCCCAACATGAATTTGGTTGCAAGATTCCAATTTGGAACATGTGGGCCTTCTATTATATGCAGAGGCAGCCCTCTTGTACCAAACATGTTTATTCAATCTATGGCTAAGCAAGGTGTATTACATTGGGATATCTCATCTAAACAGATTTTAAATTTTGAATATTTTCTGCAGCTATATTATTTATTTCCTCTCCTGATTTATTTTAGTCTTCTGCTGTCTTGAACTCCTTAAATCGTTCTTTGTTATAGGGGGAAGATGGCTTGCCAGTTCAAGGATGCTGGAATAAGGTAATGGCATGATTGTGATATGTGCTGCTTCTGCATGGTGTAACTATAACAGAAAAGCATGAAGGGTTGGCCATAGCACACTTCTGTCCCAATTCAAAAACGTCTATATTATAGGTACTATGTTATTGTTCAAATATATGAAAAGATGAATACATGGGTAATGTATCTTTTATAACTCAGACCAAACCAAACACATTAGCAATTCACCATGCTGTAAGCCGCCCAGAGTCGGGTATACAGTGGTGCCTCGCAAGACGAAATTAATTCGTTCCGCAAGTCTCTTCGTCTTGCGAGTTTTTCGTCTTGCGATGCACGGTTTCCCATAGGAATGCATTGAAAATCAATTAATGCGTTCCTAGGGAAACCGCCTTCAGACCAGGTCCGGGGACAGTCTGTCCCCGGACCTCTTCTGAAGGCTGGGGGGGGGCAAGGGCTTTTCTTCCCACCCCCAGCATTTTAAAAAACCCCGGGACAGCGGAGGACTTCTCCGCTGTCCGGGCGATCTTAAAATGCTGGCGGGCGGCATTTTAAAATCGCCCCGGGACAGCGGAGGACTTCTCCGCTGTCCGGGGCGATTTAAAAGCCCCTGGGAAGGCAGGCAGGGGGGACAAAGACTTTTGCCCCCCGCCAGCCTTCAGAAGAGGTCCTGGACCTCTTCTGAAGGCGGGCGGGGGGCGAAAGTCTTTGCTCCCCCCCTGCCTTCAAAAGCCCTCCGGGACAGGCAGGCAGGGGGGAGCAAAGACTTTCGCCCCCCGCCCGCCTTCAGAAGGTGTTCCCGCCCCGCCGCCCGGCTTCGGAGCACCGTTCCGAAGCCGGGCGGCGGGGGGAGGTGTTCCCTCCCCCCCGCCAGGCTTCGGAGCACCGTTCCGAAGCCGGGCGGCGGCGGGAGGTCTTCCCTCCCCCCCGCCCGGCTTCGGAGCACCGTTCCGAAGCCGGGCGGCGGCGGGAGGTCTTCCCTCCCCCCCGCCCGGCTTCGGAGCACCGTTCCGAAGCCGGGCGGCGGCGGGAGGTGTTCCCTCCCCACCGCCCAGCTTCGGAGCACCATTCCGAAGCCGGGCGGCGGCGGCAGGTGTTCCCTCCCCCCCGCCCGGCTTCGGAGGAGCCTTCCGAAGCCCAGCGGCGGCGGGAGGAGGTGTCCCCGCCCCGCCGCCAGGCTTTGGAGGAGGTCCGAGGACAGTGGGGAAGACGCGCTGCGCTTCCCCGCTGTCCCTGAGATTTCCCTATGGGCTGTCGTCTTGCGAAGCAAGCCCATAGGGAAATTCGTTTTGCGAAGCGCCTCCAAAACGGAAAACCCTTTCGTCTAGCGGGTTTTCCGTCTTGCGAGGCGTTCGTCTTGCGGGGTACCACTGTACATAATATAATCATAATCATATCAAAAGCCTAAAATTATAAACTGTAGACAGTATTTTAAGAGCCTAAGTAGACATGACGCTAAACACATCATTAGCAAACATCTCTGTATGCTGTCTCTTTTAATGCAGAGCGGGCACAGGAGGGGAGTGCTGCAAAGAGAACTTTCCTTCTGGGGTCAAAAACAGCTGGAAGGGATTATCTTTTGGGGGGCCCATGATAGAGGAAAGAGTTAAACCTTCTATCACCATGTATTTTGGTCCTGACAAAAATCACCCCAAGTCCGCTATTCTTTTTCTTTTAATCCACATACCTGCTTACTGATGATGTGTTTGATGACATTTCTAGTTTGGTCCTTAGAAGTCAGAATTTGACATTCATGAGAATGTTAGACTTATTTAACAACTCACTTGTTATTCAAACAGAGACTTTCATAATTAAACATCCAAAACTTTTAAAATAAGGTTTTAAACCACTTGGTAACTTGTAATTTGTACAGAGGTTACATATCTATGGGACTCTCTGTGTAAAAGTATTTGCGAACCTTTATGCATTCAAAAGTATGCTATATGGCTGAATCCAGCATTAAGATCCCCTGGTGCATCCATTGTAATAAAGTATCTCTCCATAAAGTTCATGCTGTGATTTACCTCTCACAATATGTCTCGTACAGTATGATTACATCTTACATGCATTTAACTTGTGTAGTTTCAACCCTAAGAGGTTGAAGGCCAGCTGGTTGAAATTCCACAAGTTAAATGCAAGCAAGGCAGAGAGCTTAGCAGCTTTTCTGTGCCAGGTTTTCCCAGTGCAAAAAGAGCTTTTAAGTTCTCTGCCTTTCTTGTGTGGGCCATGCCCTCTCAGCACACCAATGCTGGGATGCTCTTGCAAGATCTCACAGGGCTGTCCAAGTTCCTGTGAGATGTCGTGTGAGCATCCCTAACCTTCCAGAGCTAGCATGCTGAATGGGCCTTGCCCAGCAAGCAAAGCAAAAAGCTTAAAAGCTCTGCAGATCATAAAAGTGCCACTGATTAAAGTGGAATTCCAGTGAAGCATTTTGAACTTCAAACTGCAGGCTATGAATATAGAGGGAATAGGACCAAATGGGTTACAAATTTCTCCAAGTCAATTACTGAAGAATGCAAAATGAACAGGTGATTTCCCCAGGACTTCAGTTCCTAAGAAAAATGCCTGTCTACAAAGCTAGACATTTTCATACTGATGAAACATGCAAAATCTCTCTCTTTTACATCAATAGGACTTCAACATGCTTAGCTTTGATTACATGCTTAGATTATTTCCCTTGGATCATACTCACATATACCTTCACAGCACTTCTTCTCAACAGAAAATCCCTTTCAAAATTATTATGTGTGATATTAACATAGTTTTATATTTTTCTTTTGCAGTGAAGATTCTAACCATGGACTGGCCTGTGTGTGTATGTGTGTTTGTGCATAGAATATTTATTTTTATACAGTGTTCTTTTTGGAAGTGCCAAAAGATAATGCATTTTTCAAATTATAAAGAGCTGCATATTTTTGTACAGAAAATGCTACTTTTCTCCTTTTTATCTGATTGTCAGTCATTTGTATCGTTATATGTATATTGATACTATGCTACTTGCATTGTGGAATACAGCTGCAATATTTGCATGATATTTGTGCACTCATACTAAGTGATACAGCTAAATAAGTTATTGCATTAAGGTGCCAGGAAGAATCACTCTATTTACATAGGAAGACAAACAAAGCCATTTGACAATGAATGCAAGAACAACTTAAAATACTATGGACTTTCATTATTAAAATGAAATGAAATTAACATTCGTAAAATAAATCATATATGTATATAATGGTATTTCATGGGAAAACTTAAGCCAACAAAGTGAGAAACAACAGGGACCACCTGTGTGCAACCCTATTGCCAGCAGAGGGCACCACTGATGAAATAACTAAATTTGTAGGAGAGAATTTGTGGATAACAAAACATGCACATACATAAAGCACTGATCTTCTAGAATCAGTTAAAGCAAAGGTTAACATTTCAGTGAGGAAGTCATTGGTGGGAACAGCAGGCTTCCGATACACAACTAAGTGCACAATCTTATTACATCCTTACAATAAGGAAGTTGGTCCCACTGAACTCAGTAGAAACTTCTAGCATTCATAATAACCCTTTTCAGTTCTTGGACATCTTTTAAAAGCTGATGCCTCTCTTCCCATGCATTGCTGCTCTTCAAATATTTCATTCTAAGGAGCATCAAATGTTATTGCACTAAGATGCATTTATTCAGCATTTCCCAGTTTGCCCCTGCACCCTGCGAGATCTCACAACCCAAACAATGGCTGTTTTCCTCTGGTTTTAACACATGTTGCTTCTTGTCCTCACTTCAGTGCCAAACTAAAGCTAATGCAGGAGACTAACATAATTAATTGTGGCCACTGTCAGTTAAAACACATGAACCCAACAGGCCCAGAGTGGTGGTCCTGACCCCAGGAGCCCCCAGGCAGCAGCTAATTTTACACACACACACACACACACACACACACACGCGCGCGCGCAAGCAATCCATGATAAGGATCTCAAGGTCACATCTAGTTGTGCCCTCAGATCAGTGAACAGTCAGTTTAGTTTCCCTTGACATTATTAACATATGATAGATTCTTAACTAAATATATGCTGACCACTTCACACAGAGGAAAGAGCAGCTTTCTGGTCAATCCACTGAAACCAGGACAAACCCAGAGCAGGATATGCTTTGGCTTGGTAGGTCATGAGGTGTGTGTGCCTCAGCTGAACATTTCCAATTATTTACTCATTTCCCCATGTGACTCATCATTCTTCTCATATCCTTCTAAATCTCTTCTGGCTTCTCAGCATTTTCTTGAACTTTAGTATGGAGAACATAGTACTACAAGTGAAGGCTTAGCCTTGTGTAGATTACTGCTATGTATTTCTCTAGTCTTGGAAGCAGTACTAGTTATGTATACTATAGACGCAGACCAGTATTTTAAAAGATGTCACTCAGTTCATGCACCATGCAAATTCGCCATCATGACTACCACTAATATCCACACTAATGACAGATCCGCAACATACATTTAAAGCATACCCAACACACATTGAAAGAACATTACTTTCTCCAAAGAATCCTGGGAACTGTAGTTTAAAAAAGACAGAATTGTAGCACTGTG
Organism: Podarcis pityusensis; assembly: GCF_964106645.2. NCBI lineage: Eukaryota > Metazoa > Chordata > Lepidosauria > Squamata > Lacertidae > Podarcis > Podarcis pityusensis. Next base: position 71,213,354 of record NC_138032.1, on the reverse strand, counting down.
AAGGGGGAAACTACCGATCCTGGGATTTTTGGGGCGAGTTATGTGCTTTAAATGTGTTGGATGGTCTTTAAATATATGGTGCATATCTGCCCCAACTCTGCAGCTGACAATTCAAAATGTGCACTGCATCCCCATGATGCACCCCAAACCAAGTTATGAAACCCAATTCAGATTTAGTTCCCTATCAGGGCACAACAGGAAACTAGACTGTTCCTGGTTTACAATGTCACTATTCTGAGTAGAGCAAAAGATTGTGCGACATACTAGCTGCAGTCCACTCACATTATTTCAGGGAGGTGTGATAGACTCCCATCAATTTCAGAAAAGGGATGACACAGGTGCAAAACCCAAAATAGCTAAGTGAAAAATACTTGCTGCTAAGGATTATAAACGTTTATGTTTAAGTGGAGCCCTGTGGAGCACAGATAAAATTAGATTTGAGATTTTGCATAGTTTTAAGTACATGAGAGCAGCACTTTTACTAATATCTGAAAGGACATTTCTATATGAAATAATGTATCTGTCACTTAAAGGGTCAAACTCCTTGGCTGATAGCCAAATAATGAAACAAGTAAGAGAGTGGAGATATTTGTGGAAGGCCTACAGTGGTGACAGAAGAACATCCTGCTTGAAGGTTTGCTGAAGCTATTGAATGAGTTGCCTCCAAGGAGCACGGAAGTATTCTTGAGCCACGCGCACCAGAGTTTTGTTCCTGAACAGTGGACCTGGTGAGGCTACAGAAGATGGACACCCCAGTGGTTTTTGCTCTCTCCTTCCAGAGGTCGGCACCAGTGCCAGATGTGAGAGAAACTGGCTTCTGTTTCATCATTTTTCATTCAATTCAGTCTGTTATGATAATAGGAGCCTTCGTCCGAAAATCTTGACATGTCATGCAGCAGCTGATGTGAAGAACATTAGGACATAAGACAACTTTCTGTGATTGTTGCTTTTTTCAGAAGAGGGGCTATTCTTCTCATATTTCTAAGCAATAAACTTGAATATTGATTCTGAAAAGCAGCTCAGTGAAGATACAGCAACACTTTGCCATCTTTCCTGGTTGCCCAGTGACAAACATTCATTTACTCACGTGATGATTCCATCCTTAACCTTTTCATGGCTTCTCTTCAAAAGCTACCGTTTATTTTTCTGCAAGAAAGTTATTATCCTTTTGGTGTACTAGAAGTTAATTTTAAATTTGATAAATGTTTGATTTCTTTTCTACATAATTTTAGTTCTACTCATTTTCAGACATTTTTCATACTAGAAACATATTTGTCATGAAGTATTTGCTGCCATGATAAAACTCTGTTCAATTTCTCTAGGTTCCCTTTTCAGTGGAACTACCCCAGTGCTAAAAACATAAGGGTACCACTTTAACAGACTGTACTAGTTTATGGGACAAAAGATTAGGGGGGAAATATAACTTTCCAATAATGTGCTGACAATTTTAATGACAACTTCGTCCCTTTTGAATTTTGATAGTTTTGTAATATCATCTGAGTTATTTAAGAAGTCTCAAGTGGATGCAATGTAGTCCCAGTAACTTACTATTTTGTCAACTAGGTTTAAAACTTCTACTGATTCCTGTAGTCCATGTGCATTATTGTTAATTTGTTTTAAGTGTAGGTATCTCTGGGATGTCTTCTATTGTGAAGACTTGTGCCAAAAACACATTTAGTTCAGCTGTAATTTACTTGGTTTTTTCCCTTTTCTGAATGTTCCCCTGGGGCTCTAGCGCAGTTAAACTGCCCCAACAGCTCCTTGCATACAACACTTTTGTATACACTTGGGCTCCCTTATCCCTTTCACAGGAGGTAATTCTGTGTCTACATCTGTTTACACATGCAGATCTGCATCCTACATTGCTGAAAATGGATTCATGCAGAAGTAGCATATTCACATTGGAATGCCCACAAAGCTCTAGATGAGAACTGTCAGTAAACACTCAAATAGCAACAACCCATATATTCTTAAGGAAACAGACATGATTGCTTTGATTGTTGGATGCTTCTTTCACCAGGACAGAATTCATAGAATGAGGCTCCCCCCACCTTCCCTCTAGTCCCCTGAAAGTCTGTTAGTAGGGACTGGGATACTTTGGGGATATGCTATGGGGCCTGCAGATTAAAATCCCTCACTTCTGAATAGAACAGCAATATAGGATCTAAACCATTATGTTTCATTGATTGCTTATAAATCATAGTTTAGTGCAGAGCCTGAACTATTCAGTAAGAAAATAGAAGGATTTCACAATACTGAGAACAAACAGTATAAACTGGTTACTGGAAACCTTAATTGCCACTGGGTACTATTTCATCACTAGATGATTTCTGCCACAGCTTTATCTGCAGAAAAACCAGAAATGGGCAAGTCAGAAGTGATACAGGGTAGTTGTTCATGAGACTTGCGCTTAAGTTCTTATAATTATGCCACACTGGGCAGTTAAGTGTACTATTATGAACCAATGCCATTGAAATCAATGGGGCATAAGCATGGATCTGTGTTGTAGTGTACCCATAATTTAGAAGTCCTGCTAGGTTTCAAGGATTGTTCCCATCACAACCTCCACATATACAATCTGGTCAGCAAAGAGGTGTTCACTGCGATGTTGGAGGAGGTTCCATATGGACAATGGGGATGCATACAGAGGACTGCCCAGCAATGAGGAGAAAGCCCTCTGCACTTATGAATTCTTTATGTATGCACCTGCAAAATTTTGGATTGGACTGAATGTTCTTCAGATTAGGGAGAGTGTGTGCTCACAAAGAACAAGAAGAAATTGAATGTTACTTCAAAACATTTTTGATATAAGACTTATTCAATGTAAGTATTAACAGGGACTGCTATTTTTGCATATCAGGTTTGTTGCAGAAGTTCTTGTTTTGTTGAGGTAAGAATGTGTCCAACTGCAGGGCGGTGTGCCTTTGTACTTTAATATATTCATATTTTAATATTACATTTCCTTTTTTATTTTGTTATATATTCTGTAGCTGTATTTTGATATGGAAAGCAAGAAAATTGTAAGTTCCTAAATCATTTGTTGTTAGGGATAATGTTTTCTTGCCTTCCAAGTACACCCATTGGTGTACACTAATTGCTTTTTTGCTGATGGGCAGATGTTCAGCTTGGAAGTTTTCTTTTTTCCACAGACTACCCTGGGGACCAAACAACTGTGGACTCCCTAAATACAGGCCCCCAATCAAGCTCTAGCAACTCAGTTATGTTTGGCTAACACCAGGAAGAGGACAGGGATTCACATTCCAGTGAATGTGCATCTAACTCTGCACCCCCATCATTAGCTATGTATAATTATACACCACTAGAGCGGGATTGTGGGATCAAAATGGTCTCTTTCAATAATAGTAACAATTTACACAAAATGTAGGGACCAGGAAGGGCAAAGAAATGGTCTCTTTTGATGACAGGTGGTCTCTCTAAACGAAAACAGACTCAAACATGTCTGTTCTGTTTGAAACGATTGTGAAAATGAAACTAACCTCTATACTGCCAATTTTGTGATCCAATAAAACACTTTCCTGTGCTTTAACTTTCAATATCCAAGTTGTCCTAAGTAAACAACTCCTTGCTCAGAGACACAGTATACCTCTGGACATGAAGAGGTTGAGGAATGAGCAAGAGAGGACTGCCATCACCTTCACACTCTCCTTGTAAGCTTCCTCTACTGAAAACAGAATGCTGGACAAAATGGATCTTGCATGATCCCCAATGCATTTATGAATTAATTGAGCACTTAAACGCTAAGTTCATTATGCAGTCTGTATAATCTTTGGGCATTTGGGTTGCTTGCATATTTAAGTTAGCTCTCAATAGTTTTATATCTAAATAACTAAATACCAGCTTTGCTTTATAAATGATGTATGGAGAAGGAATTATAGTTTTTACATGCATTAATCTTAGGTTTTATTGCTATTATTTTTGACTAGTTACTATATTATTTTGAGATTTCATACAGCAATGGGAAGTTTAAGGGTCTGATGGTAAATCAATTAGCTACCTTTTCCTGTTAATACATTGCTCCTGGTGAGTGCCAACTTCCATTTAGAAAAAATTCCGTATGTCTTCGCATCCCAATACACTTCAACACCTTACTTCTACATCTTTCATATCCTTTCAATCAGTGCCACTAATTCTAGTGACTCTTGCAAATGAGTGCACATCCTCCTCATGCAACAAATATATTTTCGTAAAATATATTTAAACTTCTATTCAATGTATCTACCAAATGTTCTCCAATATATGTACTCAAAAATTTCTAGTCTTCATTCTACATGTTCTTCCAAAACTAGAAATCAGTGCATGCCAAACAGCAAAAAAGATATAGAAAGTGAAATTAATTCTAAATATGTTCTAGCAGCTATGCAAACTTTTCTATGAGCATGAGAACTCCTAGAAAAGACTATCTACAATAGCTCTGTGCACTCTTGTGCAAGCATTTTTGGAATGCTAGCAGTAATTTTTCTTCCCCTTCAGTTAATTATGGGATCCAGCACCACAATGTCTAAAGATGCATGTCCAAAAATCATGTTTTACATGCAAAGGAATTGATTTTTTTGAAGAATTTCCTGTGAGTAAAGACCCATGGAAATATTTCCAAGGGCCCATCATATCTTACTCATGTGACTTACTGAAAGATGACAAATTAGTTTTATTTGCCTTCCGTGTGCATTTACCAACAACAACAAAACTAGTGTCATGAATTCAAAGTGTTAATTTAGGACAGACCCTATAGGAATTATTTCCAAATCCAGGTTAAGGTAGATTATAAATAAATTCTAGGAACCTTCATAAATAGTAGGTAAAGATATTAAAATCAGGGCAGACAGAAACCTGCCATTTAAGATTATTTTTGTGGTATCCTACCTCATAATAATCAATGGGACTCTTGTAATAGCTTCAAAGTCATCATTTCATTCTAGATATTTAAGGTATCAGAATTTTTTTAAAAAATTATATGAGTAGCTAATCTTTTGAATTAATTTTTTTTAAAAAAAAAGATTTTCGTTATAGAGCCAGTTTTTGCAGGAAACTGATTTGCAGAAACAATTTGTTGTTGTTTCTGGTTTTGTCAATTTACATGACAAAATATGCTTTTTATCTGGTTTTATTTGATGTACAAATATTTAAAATTTTATTAAACTGGTATATATTGCATTGTTGGGGCATTGTTTCTACATTCTCCTACATAGGCTTCAACTGATTTGAGATATACATCTTTGTATCTACATAGGTTGCGATGAAATTTTCAGTTTGTTAAATCACTGCTTGGCACGCCAACTAAATATTGTAGGGTAATAGTTAATAAACTTTGTGAGAAAGCAACTTCAAACTCTTTTTACTTCAAACAGATAACTAAAGGTATTTATCCATTAAAATTGGATTATATACCTAAGCAGTTACTATTGTTGTTTTTTACCTTTTTCTTCAGGTAAGCCTTTATCTATCAGAGATGGAAACTCATCAAATTATATGTAGCTTTAAAGTACAACCCAATACAATTCTACTCAGAAGTGTATCCCGGATAACAGGGTACAAAATTGCAGCCTTAACCTAAATAATTCTGTTTAAATAGTATAGGTGTGTGTGATAAGCTATTTTGAAATTAACTGCAGCCAAAGTTTATGTCCACTTTAAAAAAAAGTATTTCAAGCTTCTGCTGAATACTGATTTAAACGTTTAGGGTTATATCCAACAAGGCATACACAGAGTAGAACTACTGAAATCAATGGATAAATGCAGTTTTATTTTCAACATTCCCAACAAAATTACTTTTTGGAGAAATGGAATCAAGCATACACCTCATCATTATTCCGTAACAAAATGTAAGGAGATGATAAAGTAGCAGCAAACAAAATTGTTCACTTTTTATGTAAAAATATACTAAATCAGGATACATACACATTTGTGGCTTGAAAAGCAGTGACATGGTTTTCTTTGCAACATTTCCAAATCACATTTTTATGTTGCTGTACACACAGGAGAGGGAGCAGGGATGTCTTCAACCAATGTGCATTACCTGCTACTCCCCACCCATTCCAATTCAATGAAACTTTCATCTGCACATGGGCCAGCCCGTCCATGAGGACTGGTGAAGCAGTCAACCCACGTGGCAGATCCAGCCTCTAAGGAGCATGTCGCCCACCGCTTCCTGTGCTTGTCGGCCGCCACCTCCTCTGCCCACAGCCTGTTCCCTCTCTGGCTTTCTTTGACTCCCCACCACCACCTTCAGCATGCTGAGCCTTTTCCAGACCACCTCCAGTTGCCTCAGGTGGCTGCTGAAAAGTGGTGGCAGGGGGCGCTGCAGAGGAAGCAGCAGCACTTTCTATTTTGTCTCATGCGGCAAAAACATCCTAGGCTGGCCCAGACAATGGCTACCTGAAATGAACACACCTCAGATTAACTGCTGCTTATGTTTTCAAGTCAGGTGGAAGCTGGTTTGAGGGGAAACACATCAAACACCAGGTAATTCCCAAGAAGCTGGAGGATAGATAGGGATTGTGGTTAGCATCATGTGTCCATGGTTTCAAACCATCAATGCTGGGAGCACACTGAGCTGAAGTAAACAGCAATATGCACATAGCCTCAAGTATAAGAATAGCTTTCTTAGGCAAAGTAGATTATAAGCAACATCGAGGATATACGCTCAAATGCCATAACTAGTTCTCCATTCTTTATCATGCACTGTGGGGCAACAATTTGATCCTACTCCAGGAAAACTACAAACATTCACTGTGCTAACATTTACTTGTATTATTTCTGAAGTGAGGTTATTATTTGGAAAATGTAAGTTTTATGCAATTCTGTACTGTTGGTTTATTGTATATGATGTAAATATTTATCTTTTTAAAATGGCAAATGTTTACGATTTATTATTTCATGCAGCTGATTTAAAAATAAAGTGTGCATTCTCTTACAAAACCTTATCTGTATATTAATTGTGTGTGTGCCTGCTATTAAGTGGTGGATTGTTTTAACTTTTTTTTACCGTGCTTCAGTTTTCACTGAAAACTTTGAAACTGCTTAGCAGTCTCTACTCAACCTTTATATTTATAAACAAAGACCATATTTCCAATACAGTGGTACCTCGGGTTACATACGCTTCAGGTTACAGACTCCGCTAACCCAGAAACAGTGCTTCAGGTTAAGAACTTTGCTTCAGGATGAGAACAGAAATCGTGCTCCGGCGGCGCAGCAGCAGCAGGAGGCCCCATTAGCTAAAGTGGTGCTTCAAGTTAAGAACAGTTTCAGGTTAAGTACGGACCTCCGGAACAAATTAAGTACATAACCCGAGGTACCACTGTAATCTCTCCTCACAATGAAAGTGATATATTTTAAACCACTGGGAGAAATAAAAAGCTTAAAATGCTATACAGTCATACCTTGGGTTACAGACGCTTCAGGTTGCGTTTTTTTGGGTTATGGACCCGCCAAAACCCGGGAGTACCGAAACGAGTTACTTCCGGGTTTCGCACATGTGCAGAAGCGCTGAATCGCAACCCATGTGATTCATGCACAAGTGCAGAAATCATTGCCAGACACCAAAAGATATAGTTATAGGTAGGTAGCCATGTTGGTCTCCCGTAGTCGAAACAAAATAAAAAAGTTCCTTTCAGTAGCACCTTAGAGACCAACTAAGTTTGTTATCGGTATGAGCTTTCGTGTGCATGCACACTTCTTCAGATAGATATAATTCTTCAAAAGATATCATTGTCTTGTGATCAAGATTCCTGCTGTATTTCACTATTAGGACTTTTTTTATTTAAGACTTATAAAATGGTGACAAGTAGTTGCATTTGTGATAGGAAATGAGATTTAAAAGGATTTTGATGTATTAGTGATGAAATGTTATTTCTATCTTATTAGTTATGCATTGAGTACTGCTATGTTATTCATATTTACTTTTTCTCTCTCTCACCTTTCTCCCAGTAGAGGACCCAAGGCAGCTCACAGCTAAATACAGCTAAAACATGCACAATCGGTATAATTATTAAAAAATAAATTTTGTTGTTGTTGTTGTTTAGACAAATAAGTAACCCTATTAAAAACAGCCCTGAAAGACTTCTAAACCATTTAAAAGCACAAGTAGATCACACACCTTCATAAGGCCTTGCTGCAACAGCCAGTTAATGGCCAAAGGTTTCTGAATCAAGTTTTTGCCTGTCCACAAAAGGAAAGAGCCAACCTAGCCCTCTGTGGCAATGAGTTCCACAATTTGAGAGCAGTCACTGAAAAGGTCTACTTAGCATGCCTGTGAAGGTGGCAAGACATGGGAGTAAGGCCTCTCAATAATATCTCGAAGTCTAAGTAGAGTCCTATAGGGAGATGAACCCAATTATCCAGAGACTTTTTTATGTAGTTGAAGCATTTTATAAACATCTAACTGGAAGCCTCAGGAAACAAAGCAGGACTTACTTCCACATAATTTTTTGCTGGGACAAACTGCATATTTTACCAGAGGCATGGTCCTTCCCTTTCTTTGCACACAATATACTCACATTCATTTATTACAGGAAGCAATCTGCCCGACATGTTTAAGAACAGATGATGCCACCTCAACAGTTTTAAAAAAACGCAACTCCAAACAAGTTGCCGTTCGACCCTTACTGCGCTAAACAGTGGTAATGAAAAGTGGGGAAATGATGTGCCACCCTTTCAGTGAATAATTATGGGCGAAAAGCCTACGCTGCGGTGGCAGCTTTGAACACACAAGACTCGTACTTTTTGTGCGGCATCGAAGATGAAGAGGGACATCTAGCAACACAAGATTCCTCACTGATGCTTCCTTGGATCTCAAGCGCGCTCTGCAACATCCTCGCCAAACAGCGATCTGAAGCAGCTTGCGAAAGAGTACAGCGGTGTTGTAACACCAGGTCCAAAGAAGCACCACTGCACAGTATTTTCCCAAAGAGCCCCGCCCCTTTCTGTTTGGGCAGGTATTCCTTGGCAGAGAGCTTTCTTTTAGGTTAAAGTCACCGCTGCGAAGCAAGAATTAGAAGAAATCGCGAAGAATTCGGGAGCGGGAGGCGCTGGGAACCTTCAGAGGTAGGAAGAGGGTTAGTGGGTTATTTCGAAAGGGTGTCCCGATGGCTCCAAAACTGACCCGCAGCCGATCCAAACGAAGAGCAAGGCTAAAAAGCCCCGCTGCTGCTGCTACAGCTGCCAGCATCGCTGCTCCCTTTCGGCGACCCGGCCCCCTTGGCGGCTCTTCCCTGAGGCACCAGGAGAGCGCCGTCGACGCCAGGGCTGGCGGCGGGGGCGCTCGGAGGACCGCGCTGTCGTGGCTCCTCCTAGAGGTGGTATGTGGAGAAGGACCCCCCTTCCCCTCCCTACCACCGGCCTCCAGAGCTGCCGCCATTGAAACCATACAATAAAAGCGACGGAAGGGAAAGGAGGAAGCGCGACGCGGGCATTGCGGCGGCGCCGGAGCGGAGGCGGCAGCAGGCGGGCAGGTGACCGGGAAGGCTCGGGGCGGGGGGAAAGGCTGCTCGGTTAATGCACCCCCGGAGGACAAGCCGTTGGGGCCCGCAGGGGAGGGTGGGGAAGCAGGAGGCCTGTCGCCGTCATTGGCCGCCCCCGCCCCTCAGCCAAAGCGCCGCCGCGGGAAGGGAAGCGGCCCCCGAAAGCAGCCGCAGCCTCCCGCCCCCCCACCCCCACGCATGGAGGCGATGCGGGGAGAGGCGCGTCATCCCCGGTAGGGAGCAACGCGAGGGGAAGAGAGAAAAGGCGGCAGAGCGAGCCGTTGAAACAGAAAAAAGCGGGAGTGGCGGCGCCTCAGCGCGCGAGATGAGAATCTCTTCCCGCTGAGGCTGCGGCGCTTTTCCCGCTCCCGTTTTGTCCTCCTCAGAGGTCAAGAAAATGCCGCCGAGTGGCGTGAAGGGGTGGAAGGCGCCGCCGCCCTCTGCGCTGTTTCTCTCTAACCCCCCCCCCCATTTCTCTCGGGGGGCGCGATTCCCTCTCTCCCTCCCCACCGCACGGCTTTCCCAAGGGGGAGTGAGGTGAGGAGAGGTCACTTCCCCGGCGCTTCCCTTTCCGGGGCGCCCTTTCAACGAGAGCCGGTTAACGGCATCTCAACCCCTCCCCTCCCCCCCCCCGCTCATCTCGGGCCACAAGCAGAACGAGGAGGCAGGAATTTGACGAGAGAGCCTAGAGATAGACGCCTCCCCCACCCGAGGCTAGGAGGACGGGAATTGCGCGGGAAAGGGAACGGCGTTGGTTTCCCAGAGTTCCCTGCGCCTGACTGGCGGCTGGCGCATAAGCGCACGCTCTCCATCCTGCCTCTTTAAACGCTGTCCCCCTCACGCCCACCCACACACCCTCTTTAAGAAAAAACTGCCAGCCCGCGTCTTTCAACCGTCCGACCTATGAGCGCGTGCCCTAAAGAACGTTAGGCGGGGCGGGTCCCTCAGTGCGCGCGCGCCCCGCCCCCGACTCCGTATTAGCTACATCTTCCTCCACGTTCTCGCTCGCTACGTAAATAAGTTTTAATGCTTTGGCGGTTTGAATTTGAAAGAAACAGAAAGGTTCCTGCTTGAATTTAAAGGCCAGCCCCTTTAAAGAGTGGGGCGTTCTTATATGAGGACGAGCAATGTCACACCTCCCTCTTCTGAGAGGGAATGTTATGGATGGAGGAAACGGCCGCGGAGCATGCGCAGTGCGTTTCTTTTTATGAAGCGCTGTGTGTGAGTTGCGAGGTGTTGAGGTTTCTTGTTTTGTTTTTCCAAATGGTTGTCTACCTCTTTTTACATTTTCTCTTATTCTCCCACGGAGCCCCTCAATCGATCACTACTGCCATAATAAAAAAAGAACACATATCATGGTTATATCAGCCACTTTGAAACCCCGCCTGTTGACAGGGATGTAAATGTTTTAGATAAATAATAGCTATATATTCTGCATCATGCCAGAAGATTCATGAAGTTGCCACATAATTTGAGCAATCTGATCTCCCTATCATTTAGGCCCAGTTTCCACTGAATTGGGACGCGGGTGGCGCTGTGGGTTAAACCACAGAGCCTAGGGCTTGCCGTTCAGAAGGTCGGCGGTTCAAATCCCCGCAACGGGGTGAGCTCCTGTTGCTCAGTCCCAGCTCCTGCCAACCTAGCAGTTTGAAAGCACGTCAAAGTGCAAGTAGATAAATAGGTACCGCTCCGACGGGAAGGTAAATGGTGTTTCCATGCGCTGCTCTGGTTCGCCAGAAGTGGCTTAGTCATGCTGGCCACATGACCCAGAAGCTGTACGCCGGCTCCCTCGGCCAGTAAAGCGAGATGAGCGCCGCAACCCCAGAGTTGGTGACGACTGGACCTAATGGTCAGGGATCACTTTACCTTTACCTTACCCACTGAATTGGTAGTCTGGTGATTCCCTTCTCCCTATCATCTAGTCTAGTGTATATACTTTTCTGTATGGGGAACATTAAATCATGGATATCTCCCCCTGCGAGCAGAAGTGCTGCAACCACTTATAATGCTCTATTTCTTAAGTTTTCATTCTTGTTTTTTTTATTTGTATTTGTGGTTTTACATATTTAGGTAATATATGTGTGTTTTTCCAGTGCACTGCTTAGAAATATTTTGTATATTAAGCAGTATAGAAATGGTGTTAAATGCATTTTTTTTTTTTAAGAAAAGAAAAATCAGAAGTGCCCTTTATGTGCTTAGGAAACAAGTGAGAAGGAGAAGCAGTATCGGCATGTCTGCTGGCCTTGCCCACAACCTGTACACCTTCGGTTGAAGGTTTGGTTTGCTATATATTTGGGAGCCCTAAGCTTCCAAACCTTATACTGAATGTATGAAGGCGATGGATGAGAAGTCAGTAGGCAAACTGGAGGTGGGACCAGTGGGCTCCACGCCCTCCTCTCCCCTGATTCCCTGAATGCATGGAGAGCGTTTCTGAACAGGGCTCACATCACCTAGATAACACTAGAATTAGGTCGCCCTATCTCAGAAATACAAGTAGACATGCAGCTTTCTACACAAATGCAAAATATTGTGTATACTAACATCAGGAATCTATCCACAGACAACACTTCTACCTTCTGGGGTTTTCACTTTTCCTATGTTTCTGTATCTTAAAGAACTACAAGTCTGACAGGAATTGCATTAAACAGGTGTAGTTTGCTTTATTGTTTTATCCTCATTCTGAGAATGCTGCAGCTGTTTGAATTTCAGCATATAATTTGGTACAGGCAAATCCTATTTTGTGCACATTTGATGCACATAGGACCGTGCACACACTTGCCAGGTTTGGTACCAGAAGAGGGCAGAATGAGCTTACACGCAGTCCACTGACTGCGCACAATGACCTGGGACGTAACCCCCGCATAAATGGGTTGCCTTCATTGAAGGCAGAGAGCCTCTGCCAGGGGAAAAGGTTTGCCATCCTATTTCCCTTCGCATAGGCACACAAAAGCTACACAGCACAAACAAATAACAGTATAATGATGCATTTAACTAAGCCTAAGTACATGTAACTGAAATAATTGCAGTTACTTGTCCTTTTTATCACTGCTCCATTTTCCTCCCCTTTGTTGTCTCCTGTGTGCCTCTTTCACTTTGTAAAATGCCAAGCACACAATGGGCATTATGTACAGAATCGGGTGTGGGGCTGTGGCCTAGTTTCTGAGCAAATACAGGCTATTTTACCAGATGTGTGTAAGCCAGGTACATCTCCATAGTTAGCTCACAACCCTGAGATCCATTTATCTCTATGCTAGGACAAGTTTCATCTGTGTATGAGGCTTCCAGGTTAAAAGCCACAAATCAGGTCAAATAAAAAATGGAAATTACTTATATATTACTTATTACCTATAAGATATATATGCCTTTGTGGCCATATGGAATCAAAATATAGTGTATTCCGATGCAATGGAGGATACAGCTTCCGTATTTTTCATAGTTGTGTAGCAAAGACAATTTCAACAGGTACAATTATGCTCACTCCTTGACAAAGCTGTGCCTTTCAGAAATTTTCACTTTACGCAATTTTTAAAAGTATAGAAGCCTATTTTTAGTTTGCATTGGAACAGCCTAGGATAATATGAGAGGCTATTACATGAACAGGTTTGGTTGTAATAGTAGAAATTGAATCAGACAAATGGGACCTATATCCAGTGTTGCAGTGCGGAGTGCTCTTGCTCACTGTTCCAGTCAGTACCCTTCCTCCAGGATACTCTATTCCATTTCCCCACATGGTTCTCCAGATCCCCTGGGCAAATCAGTGTTTCGTGGTCACAGTCTTCACCCTGTTTTTGAGGTGTGTCTCACACAGGTTTTTTTCTCTCTCAATTTATTTTTGTACTGTACTTCTGCGACATGGGGTTCCTTCACACCTGTTCATAACATCATATGTGTGTGTGATAAAGGTCTTGCTGCCTGAGCACTGACACTCACATGAACATCAGACGAAGAAACTGGCTATGAAACTTTGTTTCAGGTGTATCATGGGTGTTGGCAGCTGTGCCATTTTAGTTGTTCACGTTGTGGACTAGTTGGTACAATATTGAAAGTATTGTTTGCATACCAATTACATTACTATAGGTCATTTATGTTTTGCAGTTTGTTAAGGGTTGCTGGGAATTCTAATTTTGTTGGGGGTAAACTACAAGGCCCAGAATTCTTTGCAGGGGAATGTGTTCTGAACGTATAGCATAGCCAGGTATAGTGTGTACACAGCCTTAAATCTTGCTCCCCTACATTTAAAAAAAAATCCAGCTCCTATTATATCACACCCAATATAAATCCTTGTTTCACCCTTTGTATGTTTTATATTAGGACAAGCAAATAAGAATAATCTGCCAGAAGACTGAAAAACACAGAGCGACAACATGTCGGCCCGAGGTGGAAAGAAAAAAATGACCAAAATGTCTCGCTCCAGCAGAGCAGGCGTTATTTTTCCAGTGGGCAGAATGATGCGATACTTAAAGAAAGGAACATACAAATTCCGGATAGGAGTGGGAGCTCCTGTCTACATGGCAGCTGTCATAGAATATCTAGCAGGTAAGAACATGTTTTAATTAAATTAATGAAGTGGCAAGGCCAAGTGCTTTCACAACACTTCTGGAAATGAGGCTGTATAATGGTAAAGAAATCATTTGCTCGTTTGATGTTGTTGAGTTCAAGCTTTTAACAGAGTAGTGGGAATAGTAGACATCCGATCATGCATGCTTTATCCCAAGTGGGAAAGCTTTTCTTTTTTGTAAGAAGCTTTGGGCACTATATAATTGAAAAGCAGGATATAAATAGAAATCGTCAAATAATAATGCAATCCTAATCCCTCAATTATGGCTGGAGGGGTCAGGATGGCACACTGTTTGCCTCTTTGCCAGCAGAGAGAAGTACTGCCAGTGGAGAGGGTTCCACTGTGCTGGAAGGCCCAGGTGGGCAGAAAGCTCTTGCCAGTTCTCCTGCTAGTGGGAGCAAGAAGAAAGCTCTGAAATGGTGCCTTTAGGAGCAGGGTGCTAGCAGCCTGGAACTGGTATAGTGAAAAGAAAGACTGGAAGCCACCCCACTGCACTGCAAGCTGGCAACGCTCGGAATGTGCTGCTCTGCTCCACCCCCATTTAGTAAATTCAGTAAATCATTAAAAGCAAAGGTATTGAAATGCACACATCCCAGGCTTTTTTCCATTTCAAGGAAGGACCTAGAATATTACAGATCTAGGAAATGAAACCGTGAGGTGGTTCACAGATGGCCTAAATGTGTAAATTATTTATATAGTGAGTCCCAGGAACAGACGTATCTTGTTACTGACATGTATCCCAATGTATTTGTAGCAGAAATATTGGAATTGGCTGGTAATGCTGCAAGGGACAACAAAAAGGGAAGAATTGCTCCAAGACACATCCTTCTGGCAGTTGCTAATGATGAGGAGCTGAATCAGGTATGCTTTACAAACAATTTACAGAAGATAATTGCATTGGATAACTGTTAATTACTGTTGTAGTGCTGTAGTTCAACACTACTAGGGGAAAAAATGTTGAAAAACCAAGATCTCATGGTTTCTTACAGTTTTTTTCTGAATTTGCCAAACAAGGTGTTGCATGGTGTCAGGGAACTGCCATCAGTGCCGGAGGGGGAGAGCAAAATCCAGAGGGATTCCGGACAGCGTCCCGGGATTGGGAGAGGCAGCCCATCTTCTGGGGAAGAGAATCAGCGTAGCACCAGTGGAGAAGGGGGGCAGATGGGGGAAGCGGCGAGGTGGTCCCATGACTCCTTGCCGGGGACCAGCAGGGAGAGTAGAGGTCCTTCGCTGCCTACGCCCTCCTTGCGCAGAAAGCTTTCACGCAGAGAGAGTAGGAGGAGACTAGGCGTCAAAGAGCTTCTTTGCTGGAAGAAGTTTAAGAAACGCCCACTGACGGATTCTGCCAGCGATTGAGACAGCCACGGGTGAGTGGCTGTCCGGACAGAAAAGGTTCACTCAGGCAACCCAGCCAGGTGTTTGCACCAGCTTACGCACGAGCAACCCCTAAAACCACTACACATGGCTTGCAGTTATTCTTCATTAACATGTTTGCTGTTCTTTGTTTAAAAGTTTCAAGGGGTGGGGGAGAGAAAGTGAAAAAATAAACATTAAGGATGGAAGTGTTTAGAGTCAATTTAAAGCATTCTTATCAACCTGCTCTGCATGGGGCAGCTCTACAGTCATGTGCTTCTGATTTGAATAGTACATTTTTATTAACTAATATTCAGTAGTTAGACACGCTGCCCCAGCACATAAATGTTTAAGAAAGGGTATACTAACAGCTATACTGTTATAATGCCACAAAATGCAATCACCTAAACTTCAATCCCATACCTACTTACCTGGGAGTAAACTCCATTGAGCTTGGTCCAAGTTTAACTGCTGGAGGTTTCTGCTGTTGCTTTCCAGTTGTTCTGTTTCAACCATGACTGCCATGGTTTGACACCACTCTGAAATCTATACAGAGCAGTGTGCAAATATTTCATTGAATCAGATTGATTTAGAGGCTGGGGGGCATTCCTCCCTCTTCTCTCCCCTCCTTTTTGCATGATTCATGTGGATGAAAGCTGAAGCTCAAGACAGGTGTCACAAAGAGTAGCCTATCAGATTGAGATGTGCTACTTTATACAGTGGTACCTCTGGATACGAATGGGATCTGTTCCGGAGCCCCGTTCGCATCCTGAAGTAAACGTAAGACGTGACTGTTTGTGTGCGGGTCACATTTCACCGCTTCCGTGCATGCGGGTGACGTCATTTTGAGCATCTGCGCATGCGTGAGCGACGAAACCTGAAAGTAACGCGCTTTGTTACTTCCGGGTCGCCGCGGAGTGCAACCTGAAAATATTCATCCCGAACCTACTTCAACCTGAGGTATGACTGTATCTTTGACATCCATAAACTATGGTACTACCAAAATTATGACGTACCCAATAGAACAGGCTTCCTCAACCTCGGCCCTCCAGATGTTTTGAGACTACAATTCCCATCATCCCTGACCACTGGTCCTGCTAACTAGGGAACATGGGAGTTGTAGGCCAAAAACATCTGGAGGGCCAAGTTTGAGGAAGCCTGCAATAGAACATACATTTATAAGACCCAACCAAAACGTAACATAAAAGTGAATAAACTTCTCTATATCTCCTCAGTTGCTGGATATACTATACTGCACTGAAATGTTTAAATATGTTATTGTTCTTGAATGTTTCTGCCACACTTGCCACGATGCCCTCCACACCAGTGTGGTGTGCCACACCCTTTGAGAACCACTGTGGTAGATTGTTAAAAGGGATGGGAAAGTGTGAGAGAGAAAGTTAAGGAATGAGAGGAGTGGGAGGAGACAATGGGCATGGGCATTGCAGAAAGGATTGATGATGGTTCAGTGTTTATGCGTGTGTTCAGAGGCAGCCCACTCCTGAGTGTTAAGTTTGTGGGAGGGCAAAAGTCTGCAGTAGTTCAGTGATGAGGAGCTCATACTCTTCATGATCTCAGAGGTGCCTTTATTCCCAGAACTCTGGCCCAACATTGAAAGTAGACTCCTGAGTTGCCCTAGTGAGGTCTTGGCATAATTTACATTGGAGGAAATTGGGGCGAATAGGAAGGGAAGCAGGGGTTGGTTTTCCCAGATTGGGGAAGGAACACGAGAAGTGGGATGAAATAGTACACTCTCTGGGTGAAGTTTGCAGCAATGGAGAGGGATACTTAACTATTATAGAGAGAAGTGCTAGTAGTTTAATCTCTGTGGGAACTAGGCCACCACACTGCAAACGCTACATTTTTAACCGGGGCAGGGAGGCTACAATTGCTTAATGTTTTATTTTTCTAGAATTCTTACTATAAATTCATTCACTTATCTTGGGCTGGGCATTTACTACTGTGCCTCTGTGTTCTTCGACTGTTAAAGTGGATCAGTGTTCTGTGGTTTAAATGCAATATACAGTGGTGCCTCGCAAGACGAAATTAATTCGTTCTGCGAGTTTTTTCGTCTTGCGAATTTTTCGTCTTGCGAAGCACGGTTTCCCATAGGAATGCATTGAAAATCAATTAATGCGTTCCTATGGTCAAAAAAAGTCCAAACAAAGCCAAATTTGGTACAAAAAGAGTTTATTAAGTGCTCTTTAAAGTCACACATACTGTAAAGAGCATTTCAAAAATTGAAGGAACAATAATTTAAGTTTCTAAACATGACAGAAAAGCATTTAAAAATCACCAAAGTGTACTGTACATACATTTTCTAAGACTCTGGGGGACAACTCGAAGAAGGTTCCTCTTCCACTCTTTGCTTCTTGCTGAAGAACCTGTCCATGGTCTGCTGCTTCATCCGCCTTTTCAGCACCTCCCTGAAAGACGACATGACCCTCGTATCAAAAGTGTTCGCAAGGTCACGTGTCAGGTCCTTGTCAGGGTGGTGCCGCTGTGCAAAAGCCTGCACATCTTTCCACTTCTGGCAAGTGTCCCTCAGTTCTTTGGAGGACAGCCGTTCCTCAGTTGCTTCCTCCTCTTCCAGCGAGGCCTGACCCAGTCCACAAACAGCACACGTGTGACCCTTACTGTTGGATCGCCACATGACACTAAGCTGCTCCTTGTCGACCTTGTGTTTCTTGAAGGCCCGTGGGTTCTCCGAGTGGTACACTAGCAGGGGCTTGATCTTCAGGTCGCCACTTGCATTGGCACAGAAGAGCAGGGTCAGACGGTCCTTCATGGGCTTGTGGCCAGGCAACTTGGCCTCCTCCTGAGTGATGAAAGTCCTTTTGGGCATCCTCTTCCAAAACAGCCCGGTCTCGTTGCAGTTGAAGACCTGCTGTGGAACGTAGCCCTCCGTCGTCACAACCTCCAGGAACTCCACTGCAAAGTCTTCAGCCGCAGGAACATCAGAACTGGCAGCCTCTCCATGCCTGACCACGCTGTGGATTCCAGATCTCGTCTTGAACCGGTCAAACCAGCCTCTGCTTGCCTTGAAGACTTCTGGCTCGCCTGAGGTTCCTGGCTGTTGCCGGACGAGGTCTGCGTGCAAGGCCTTGGCCTTCTCACAAATGACGGCCTCAGTCACTGTGTCCCCTGCACGCTGCTTCTCTTCTAACCAGATGAGCAGCAACTTCTCCACCTCCTCCAGAACAGCTGGGCGGTTCTTCACGATCCTGGTGACTCCCTTGGCTACATCAGTCGCAAGGATCTTCTCCCTCATCTTCAGGATGGTCCCGATGGTTGATGGATTCCTCCCGTACTCTCTGGCGAAGTCTGTCACACGCATTCCACCGTCGTGCTTCTGGATGATCTCCTTCTTCATTTCCAGCGTAACCTTCTCCTTCTTCCTCTCGCCGGCTTCTGCAGCAGCCTTCTTCTTGGGCCCCATGGCAGCACAGCTCCTACATTCGCAACCCCCCCCCCAAAAAAAATCAGTGCTTCACATCCAAAAAATTCAAAAGCACCAAACCTCCCAGAAAACACACAAGCTTCCAGATTCTTGCAAACCCCTTCTCAACAATTCCCTGACCCCCCCAGCCACCCACCACACAGAAATCCAAACCCAGAAATCTTTTTTTTTAACAACAGCAGAATGCCCCAATGGTCACAAAAAATCATAAAAATGCAGGAAAAAAAACACACAAGCTTCCAGATTCTTGCAAACCCCTCCCCAACACCAAGTCCTTGAATTCCAAACACCCCAACCCAAAATCCAACACCCCCCCAAAAAAGTCTTCAAAAACCTCAAAAAAGGCTACCACACCGCGTGCTATGAGTTGCTCCTCGAAGTCAAGTCGCAACTGCACCTCTTCAGGCAATGCACCCTGGGTATTAACGGTTTTAAGAAAAAGGAAACAAACTTGCAAGACGTTTTTGTCTTGCAATGCAAGCCCATCGGGAAATTCATCTTGTGAAGCAACTCAAAAAACGAAAAACTCTTTCGTCTTGCGAGGCACCACTGTAGTAGTGTTGTCTTTACTTGCTGGATAGCTTGTGGGTTGTCTTTTTTATATATATAAAATATTTATTAGGATTTTACAATAAACATAGGTTTAAAAAATTAAGAAAATTAAACCGAAGATTACACATGAACAGAAAAAGAAAAAAGATAACAAGAATAATACAAAAAAAAGAGAAACAAGGACCTAAAAGAGAAAAGGGAAAATACAAAATACAAAAAACAGATGGCTAAAAAAGAAAAAGAGGGGGGGGGGAATTGAAAAAGAAAAAATCCATTTTTCAATATCTTTAGGCTCATTTACTTATTTCCTTGACCTCCTCACACCTCCCCTTTTTGTATTCCCGTTTACAAAATCCTTTCAGCAAATCCTTACCCTCTTTCATTTATCTTTACTCTATATCTTAACCTATTATAACTATATATTTTCATCCATATAACAATCTATATTTGCATATTCTTATTAACCTTATTACCAAAACCACTTATTTCCATTCCAACATCATTTTAACATTCATTAATTTTACAGTATTTCTGCAAATAGTCTTTAAATTTCTTCCAATCTTCTTCCACCGACTCTTCTCCCTGGTCACGTATTCTGCCAGTCATTTCCGCCAATTCCATATAGTCCATCACCTTCATCTGCCACTCTTCCAGGGTGGGTAAATCTTGTATCTTCCAATACTTTGCAATAAGTATTCTTGCTGCTGTTGTTGCATACATAAAGAAAGTTCTGTCCTTCTTTGGCACCAATTGGCCGACTATGCCTAGGAGAAAGGCCTCTGGTTTCTTCAAGAAAGTGTATTTAAATACCTTTTTTAATTCATTATAAATCATCTCCCAGAAAATCCTTGGGCACGTCCACCAAAGGTGAAAGAATGTACCTTCAGCTTCTTTACATTTCCAACATTTATTGTCGGGCAAGTGATAGATTTTTGCAAGCTTGACTGGGGTCATGTACCACCTGTATATCATTTTCATAATATTCTCTCTTAAAGCATTACATGCCGTAAATTTTATACCTGTGGTCCACAACTGTTCCCAGTCAGCAAACATAATGTTATGTCCAACGTCCTGTGCCCATTTAATCATAGCAGATTTAACCGTCTCGTCCTGAGTGTTCCATTTTAACAGCAAGTTATACATTCTTGAAAGTATCTTTGTTTTAGGATCTAACAGTTCTGTTTCCAACTTTGATTTTTCCACCTGGAAGCCAATTTTTTTATCTAAATTATAAGCCTCTCTTATTTGATAATAATGAAGCCAGTCTCGCACTTTATCTTTTAGTTTCTCAAAACTCTGCAATTTCAATTTGTCTCCTTCTTGCTCCAAGATTTTCCAATATTTCGGCCACTTGGCCTCCATATTGAGCTTTTTCAGGGCCTTTGCCTCCATCGGTGACAACCACCTTGGGGTTTTGTTTTCAAGTAAGTCTTTATATCTTGTCCAGACATTAAACAATGCTTTTCTGACAATATGGTTTTTAAATGCTTTATGTGCTTTAACCTTGTCGTACCATAAGTATGCATGCCACCCAAAAACATTATTGAAACCTTCTAGATCCAAAATGTCTGTGTTCTCAAGAAGCAGCCAATCTTTCAACCAGCAGAATGCTGCTGATTCATAATAAAGTTTAAAGTCTGGCAGGGCAAATCCCCCTCATTCCTTTGCATCGGTTAATATTTTAAGTTTTATTCTGGGCTTCTTGCCCTGCCAGACAAATCTAGAAATATCTCTCTGCCACCTCTTGAAACAATCCATTTTGTCCAGAATTTGTAGTGATTGAAACAAAAACAGCATTCTTGGCAATACATTCATCTTTATAGCAGCAATTCGACCCAACAAGGAAAGCTTCAAATTTGACCATATTTCTAAATCCTTTTTCACTTCCGACCAACATTTTTCGTAATTGTCTTTAAATAAGTTCCCATTTTTAGCTGTCATATTAATCCCCAAGTATTTCACCTTCTTAATCACTGTTAAACCTGTCTCTCACTAGTTTTGTCAACTTAAGCCTTCTGCTTAGCTCCCAGTTTCTACTTTCTTTTTTTTTAAGAATAATTTTTTATTAACCGACCAATCACATCAAATCAAACCAAATTACATAAATTCCAAATTACACAGCCAAATTTTAAATTTTTGTTGGGGGTACCCATATTTCAAGTTCTGAAGGGGATCCAATCAACTTCTTGCTTCTTACTGCTGTTTTAATGTCCACAAATCTAACCTTATGATGTTCACAGTACTATCCAGTCCTTTCTTCTTGTTTTTCCACATCTCTTATTGTTATTTTCATATATTTTTCCTTTCTCTTTGTGACCTCTGATAGTCTCTACAAGCTGGTTAGACAGTTTGTAATCCTGCGTGGATATTATTATTTTTTATCCAGTAGCCATATCCAGACGTTTTCCATGTAACATCACTTCCATACATCAAAACAGTCTTAGCGTCATTAATCTTCACCAATCTGCCTCCTTTCTCAAAACCTCTGAGGAGATTCACCAAGAATGCAGTCTGAAAACAAGTCCGTTCCTTCTCTCGGCTATAAATCCTTTGGTAAGATGGCAACTCCGAATTAATTGCTGCGCCATTCCAAAAGCTCTTATTGCTTCTCGATCTCCATAAAGCATACTTTTGGTTAAAGTTTATCTCCACACAGACCTTAATCATCCTGCTTGGGTCAGTTCAACTGACGATTCTAATGAGGAGGGGTTCTTGTAAATCACATAGAAGGAAAGTAAAAAAGGTTCCCCCCCCCATTCAGTCCCGTTGTCAACATACCCAGCCTTTGGTGTATCTTCATTGTAACATATTCCTGTTTCTCCAACCCGTCGTCTTCTTTCGCAGAGGTCACTTAAATTAGCAGACTTCACTCCCCTTCTTCACTTGAAATATGTGCATTTGCTTCTTTTGTAATTAATTATTCCAAATTGCTGCAGCTAGTGTGCGATCAGAGACAGCGTCCAGGAGAGCCGATGTCCACACGGGGGCATTCTGCCTAGGGCCCTCACCCCCTTCTTTCGAATTAGGGGGTGATTTATGGGCACAGCAGGCAAGGGCAGTGTTCCCCATTTCCTTGGGGCAAAAAGGGAGGCTGCCTACTCCCATAACAGCCTCTTAATTACCCCGTGTGGGTCGGAGAGATGGTATTGTCGGCCATCTTCCAATGCGCCCCCTAGTGGCCCCCCAGTTTCTACTTTTGGCAGATTGAGTCTGAATTGTGTTGGCCGCAGCGTTATGTAGCCAGGCATGCTGCTGAGGTGCCAGACTCCACTCCAGAAATACTTGGACATGCACAAAAGAGTGGCTCAGTTCTCATCCATGAAATATTGGAGAATGTTATAACAGCATAAACGAGTATATTGTCACCAAAGCTCATGGGCCTTCAGTATCAGCAATCTGATCTATAAATTGTGTCTTCCTTTTTGTATTAAATGTAGGAAGTATAACTGAATTTATTATTTTTATTTTGCTTATTATTATTTTTTTTTTTTAAGCATGAAAGCAGAGCTGCATATTTGGAGTTTTTCCATTTTGTACAGTGAATTGTTTGTAAAAACAACAAGCAAATCTATCAAAGTGAATGAGTACCCTCAAGAGAACTTGTATTCAGGTATGTCCTGTCTCTGTACACTGCTTCTTTCTGCAGTTGCTAAAAGGAGTGACCATTGCAAGTGGAGGTGTCCTGCCCAGGATTCATCCAGAGCTTCTTGCCAAAAAACGAGGCACCAAAAGCAAATCTGATACTATCCTTTCACCTTCTCCAGAGAAGAGAGGGAGGAAATATTTGGGGACCAAGAAGACTGGAAAGAAAACAAAGGCTGCAAAAGCCCGGGCACCCAAAAAGGTAAGCAAAACTTGGACCAAGCAGCTCTATTTGGAAAACAGGCTATGCTATCCCTCTTAGGATTGGTCTCATTGCCTCATTATAATGCCTTTCTTTGTGGTCAGGTTCATTTCAGAGGGTGCTCATTATTAATAGCCCCAGTATATACTGTGCAAGAGCAAAGTAGAACTTCTTGTAAGATAACTTTCTCTGTAAGTTATTTTAAAGGAGTAACTCAAGCTTTTCAGGAGTTTGGCTGCCATATAGGGTTGTAATGTATAAGAGGGGGGGACCCTTACATATAATGCTATCCTTAACACTTAATAGTATAAAGAGGGAATAGACTTCACCATTTTGGGGGGGAAATAATTTGGAAATTAGTCTCATTGGATTATATCCAAAGGTTCCCTTCCTCCAAAGGAAGCTCCTTCCATCTAAGAAAGTGAACCTTTGGGTGACTTCGAGTTTATTTCCAAGTAGTTATGCTTAGGACCACAGTCTTGGTGTTCTTGGTTTTTAACATAGATTTAAAGAGCTGGTTTGTTTTCTCCACTTCCAACATACGCCAGGAGATAGAAAAACTATAGATGAGTCACACATGGATATGTTAACAGTTCATGTTTTCAAAATCTATCAGAGCTGCAAATGGACACCTGACCTGACCAAGATAGCACAGATTAAAGTAAACCCAACTCTGCAAGGCAAAATATATTTATGTTTAATACTAGCATTGATCTTCACATTGTCCATTTGAGAGCCAAGTCACACCTTTACCTATAAGGTGTTAAGATCCTTACACAATGGCTCTTCTGTTTTGTTCTTACACAGTAAGATGCTTATGTGAACCAGCCCCTCATGTGGAAAACAAAAAAGTTACCACGTCAGAGGAAACTCTAGTTGTGAATATTGGGGGGGGGGGGTGTTTCTCTGACAGTACATTTCCCCACCTACTTTGTTAGGTTTTCTTCTTCTTAATGTTTCTTTTCCCTGCCCCCAATAGAACAAACAGAAGGAGAATGAAAAAGAAGGAGCATCAAATTCAGCAGCTGATGATGGACCTGGTGATGGGTTCACTATACTCTCCTCCAAGAGTCTTCTTCCAGGACAGAAGGTACCAAGTTAGAGAACAGTACAATAAAATTATGTCCACACTATCCACACCAAAATTTGCTCAGTTGACTCTCGCTTTGCATATATTTTAGTCAGGGTTTCCTCAAGATCCAGGAAGTATTTTTATGAAGCAATCCCTTCTTTTAAGAAAAAAAAAATCATGATGAAGTAGCCACTCTGCAGATTTTCACTCTAGGAGCTACATGTTTAAGCTTTCTCCTGTTTAAAACAGGCCATGCCCCTGCTATTCAGTCATGATTCTTACTGAGGTCTCACCCCTCTCCTCATTCACAGCAACGAATATTCTCATTCTCTCTCTCTCTCTCTCTCTCTCTTACACACACACGCACACACACACACGCACACACAGAGAGAGAGAGAGAGAGAGAGAGAGAGAGAGACACTCTGTGAGAAAGTATTGCATGAAATAGGTATGGGTTATTTATAAGGCACAAATTCCAGGGGTCTGGGACTGCATTAGTTTGCACTGCAATAATCTTAACATCTCTGAACACTGTGCTGCTACTTCATGCACTGTGCTGCAATACCTCTCCCTATATAAACCAACCCGGATTCTGTGATCACTATCTGGGGCCCTGCTTCATGTGCCTCAAGGGGTCCAGAGGGTGGCAACACAAGAATAGGCCTTTTCTGCAGTGGCTCTCCATTTGTGAAATGCTCTCCCCAGCGAGGTTCGCTCACTGCATGCCCTCATTAAATATCCTTATGTGCCAGGTGAAAATGTTCCTCTTTGACCAGGATGATTAATATTCTGTGGGCTTTTAAATGTGTTTGTGGGAATGGGGCGGGGGGGTATTGTTTTGTTTTGCTTTTGTTCTCACTATTTGTTCTTTCTCTGTGATGTGAACCACCTTGAGAACTTCCAATGAAGGGCAGTATATAAATTTAATGATAGTAATAATAGGAAGATGCAGCTTTAGTAAAATTGAAATCCAAAAATGTTAGGTATTTCTTGTGCAAACTGAAAACAATGAACCTATTAGAGGGGAAGTTATGTGCCCTTAGTCCAGTTTATTTCAGGTGAATCTCTGTAACTATAGATACATATGCATATAGTAAACACAGAAATCAAGTGCCCTGATCAGCTGGGGGCGGGAAAGCAGGGTTCTTTCCATAGGTGAATGCGTAATTGTTTCCATAGGTGAATGAGTAATTGCTTGCATAATTCCTCCCTGCATCCAGATGCTTGCGCTGCAGTCAGAAAACCGGCAGTTATTCTAACCATTTGTTGGTTACGGGACTGGATTTTGTACCCTCTCTCCCATTACCTCCTTCCCCTGTATGGGTGATCAGCGTTATCACCAGTTATCTGATACAGGCTATGCTCACAGAAGCCCAATTACTGCTGTGCACATGTGCAGCTGGATTTGGGCCAGATTAATGCTTTACTTGATTATAAAGATAGGCATTTAAAAGATAGCAGGGGTTTCTAATGAAAAGAGCACGTGGTCATCCTGTATTTAAAGGCTCTGTTTGAAGTCTGAAAAGTGAGCTGCTCGTAGCCCTAGTTTGAAAGTGAGAGCCGTGCAATTTGATAGCAGCTTGGTAGCAATAAGAAAATGAAGTACAATCTGCTTTCTGTTTTAGTAGTTTAGTATTCAGACAATTTCACAGCATCAGTAAATAAATGCAAAGTGCATAGCAGCACACACACACACACACACACGGGATGTGAACAGGCTAAGACTACATAGGAAATATATTAAAGTTATGGTTAGCAGCTCACTGAAAGCATAAACTTGGTTTGCAGCATAAAGGCAATTTATTTGCTGGGAATGTTAGGAAAGGACCTGAAAATAGAGCGTGTCAGTATCCTGATGCCTTTATATGAATCTATGATATGGTCACTTTTTGAATCTTATGTTTGGTTCTGTTTTCCTCATCTCTAAAAAGTATCTCTGGATACAATCTGCTGGGGTCATAGAATAGGAGACGGATTTTGATTTTATGCAATCCGATTGCAGGTTTCCTGAAGACAGCTATTTGGCATGTTTGAAACAAGATTCTGTACTTTATAGTCCTTTAGTCCAATCCAGCCAGCTTCTTTATATTCTTGTGAATTCTTTCTCCTGTTTCATTGGCATCTTGCAGCTCTCTCTGACGCAGAGTGACATCAGCCATATTGGTTCTATGAAAGTAGAAGGCATTGTGCACCCGACTACTAGTGAAATAGACCTCAAAGAAGAAGTAGGTAAGTCTCTAAGACTCTTTTTTTTTAAGGAGATGGGGATATTTGAACCTTTGAATTGTAATTGTAACCCTTTTCCAGGGGGGCTGTTGAAGTCTAACCTTAACATCAGAACTCAAAACTAATACAACTTCCATCAGCCCCAGTCAGTGTGGCTAAGCTGACTGGCACTCAAAGCAGTTGTAGTCCAAACCTCTGGAGGTCTCCAGGTTGCTGAAGTCTGAGTTATGTGTAACAAAAGCCCTTACAGTATTTGTACAGCAGTTTCCATCTTGGTGGCAATTGTTTTATTTTTAACAGTGATATCATTCAAATGTCTTGTTTCAAGATTTCAGATGCCTATATATCTCATAACACAATAAGTTGGTGCAATACTATGTTTGCTTTTTAATTACACCATCCTAAAGTTGGCTGCATTTGCTATGTACTTAGGTTTCTGCTAGTGTTTTAAGAGTTTTGTTTGTTTATTCTCTTTTAGACACCTCATAAAATGAATTATCTTGGTGTCTTACAAATAGAAAAAATAAAAACCATAGTGCGATAAAACTATAATAAACTTGAGACAGCCAGCACAATATTTATCTACATTTTAAATGGAAAGTTGAGGCACTGGGAGGAGGGGAAATCATTTTATTAAATGAATCTTTGACCGTAGGGCTATAGGCTCAAAACTGATAGCTGACTTCAGATTCTATATTTTTATGTGAAAACTCCACTAGTATTTTAATAGAAACGTGTCTTGCTTTTTTGCCCCCCAGGTAAGGCACTGGAAAAGTCTGGCGGTAAAGAGTTCTTAGAAACCATAAAGGAACTCCGTAAAACACAAGGACCTCTGGAAGTCACAGAAGGTAACCTCTTTTGTTTATTGCAGTTTTTTTTTTATTAATCATTTAGTATTTTCTCCTTACAAATATTCAAGAAATATTTTTTCTTGCTGTTGTTTGTCTTTGGAATAGCTTTTCGAAAAAATGCATGAGTTATTTCAATCTCTGTGGGATTCCATCCCACAGGTAGCTTGTATTGCAACAGAATAAAGACTACCTTATATTTTTATAAGGAATGTTATTTTGGTTTGGAAGTATGAATGAATAGCAGGTTTAACAGTTTCATTTGCCACACTCACTGCAGCAAGTGTGGAGCTGTCCTCTGCGGAGTGCAAGAGATGTTAAGCCTTAAATCTAATTCTGAAGCTGCAGAGCTTAGTGGTTGCACAGTGATTTTTGTACCCTCCAGAGTCAGGAGGGGGGCTGTGGGTTACACCACATGGCAACCCTCCCCTCACTGGGTGGAGGATGGCAAAGGCACCTTCAAGCAGTGGTATGCAAGCAAGCTTCCCCTCATCCCGCTGGTTCTTCCTGAGGAAAAGCCAGACAGAGGGATGGGGGCTGGCTACAACAATTTTTGGCTTCTGTAGCCAAAAATTATTGGTTTCCGTAGCCAAAAATTATAGACCTGATTAAACTGACAGGCTGTTTTTAACGCCTAACATATTTGCTTTTTTTCTCCCTTTTTTCCCTCAGCTGCTCTCAGCCAGTCTACTGGTCTAGCAGCAAAGTTTGTCATTCACTGTCACATCCCACAGTGGGGTTCAGACAAATGTGAAGAGCAACTGGAGGAGACTGTAAAGAACTGTTTAACTGCTGCTGAAGACAAGAAGCTGAAATCTGTGGCTTTCCCACCTTTCCCCAGTGGCAGGTATGTGGTTTTCTCTGTAAAGCCCCGCCACTTAGTTATGAATGTTTCAACATCTTGTCAAATTTGTCACAAAACAAATTTGTAAGTGTGACATGAAGGCTTGCCATTTTTTTTTTTTCCTGCCAGAGGTCCTGCACCTTTAATGACTGCATAATGTTCAACTTTTTCAAGTCATTGCATCTCTGTGTCAAGGAAAGCATCGCTTTCTGAACTTCTAGTATTTCATGCAACTACTAAAGAGCTTTGCTTGAAAGGAGTTGGCTGCCTTAATGATTTCTGTGACTGGCTTTATATTTCAATAGCTGTGGCCTTTTTCAGTGCTGTCCAAGGATTTAGGTATGCTAGGTGAAATGTTAAGATACTTCTCTCCAACAGTGTCTCCTCTGCCCAGTAGCCATTCATCACTTACATTGTATGGTATACTATCTTTTTGAATTTCGTTATGACTGCCATTGTGCTTTGAGAAGCACTATCAGCCAGCTTCTCTTCCCATAATTCCCTTCCCTTTATTTCCATGACCAAGTAAGCTCTACTATCTGTATCTTGAAACTACTGTTGTTGATTCAGCTACATCTTGATCTTGATCCACTGGACTCTTTCCAAGCTTCATGTCCCTATGAGCCCTTGCCTGTTATCATTCCTCTTCTTCCCAAAGATTATCCATCCTTTATAAATATGCTGATATTCCTGAGCAGCAGATACCCATTTTTCCATAAGTCTGTTAGGCTGGTGCATATGCACTTTTATGTTAGCTTGATCATAGTTATTATGGTCCAAATTTTCTCAATCCATTCAAATATAGTAGGAGATACGCTTTTTCTGATTTTTAGCTGCTATAATCTTAGCAATTATAAGGTTGAACATTATTGATAATTTTCTGGAATAACATCTTTTAGATAATGAGTTGAGCATTTATAAAGTACATTTAGCTCATAATTTGGGCTAATGCTCTTATGTTCAAGCTTTAATGCTGATCTCTTTTCCCCTGTATATAGAAATTGCTTTCCAAAACAGACTGCAGCCCAGCTGACACTCAAAGCCATTTCTTCTCATTTTGATGACTCCAGCCCTTCTTCCTTGAAGAACATTTACTTCGTGCTTTTTGACAGTGAGAGCATTGGCATCTACGTGCAAGAGATGGCAAAGCTAGATGCAAAGTAGCAACAGAAGCCAAATGAAAATTTATTTTTCAACATGAATATGAGTAGGAATGAATTAGAAGTGGGTTTTATTTTTAAAATATTGTGAGGACGGAGTATGTGAGTAGCTTTGAAGTTTTGTGATGGGTGGAGGGCTTTTGTTAATTGGGGGGGAGAAGGGGAATTTGTTTGGGAGAATTTGATCGGCAATTATACCATGCTTTAGGCACCCTCTACCATTTTGTATCACCCCTAAGAAATTACATTGCCAGCTCTCTTTACCTTTTAATGTCTCGAGTTATTTTAGTTTAGACCTTTTAAAGATTAATCTCATTTTAGAGTAGCAAGACAATTCAACACAGTGGGTGGGAAAATGAATTGTTTGCTCTTTCTTTCCCCACTGGTAGTTAGAAAACCTTGTTATGTCTACATTCCATGTTGGAGAAAGTAATTTCAAAGAAAACTTCACTTGGTGCTTTACTGTTTTACCCCAGAATGAACTGTAATTGCTGAGAATATTTCATCTTATTTGTTTTTATATAAAAAAAGTGGCATCATGCTTTTTAAAAACTTGAAACTCAAAACCTTTTCACTTAAGACTTATTCTCAAGGGAAAGTATCTTCAGTTTTATGACAGAGAAGTCTCTAGGAACAATGAGACCAGTTCCATCCTAGTCTGTCATTCAGCACTGCCACTGGGAAAGATATGTGGAACGGACTATATTGTAGTTTTGCGCTACTAAAAGACACCACAGAATCTGACAAATGGAGGGGGGATGCAAATGTACTAAAAAAAGCAACCACGCAGTCACAAATTGTAGTTGAATTTCCCCACAAAAAAACATCAGGTACAGTCATACCTCATGTTGCGTCCGCTTCATGTTGCATCTTTTCGGGTTATGTCCCACGGCAACCCGGAAGTGCCAAAATGGGTTACTTCCGGGTTTCGCCGCATGCACAGATGCAGCGCTTTGAGTTGCGGGCATTTCACATTACAGACGGGAACAGATCCCATCCGTAACATGAGGTACCACTGTACGTGCAAGTCTCCTAGATTTCAGCTGTTGAGCTTTAGGGGAGTACATAAAGTGCTCAACTTTAGTTGAATAGTGCCCAGTGTGTTATACAGTTTATTTTGAAGTCAATGTTAGTTCCATTCCTTCTCAAGAAGACAAAAATCAGCTTCACTAAACTGCCCACTTCTGCTCTCATCCATGAACAAAGGGAGTAATATGATGAGGCACCTTTATGTTTGTTCTTGAAATATCATCATCATCAACAACAAAGAGCTGTATTATGATGGGTGAAAGTTTTGAATACAGAAAAAAGTAGTGCATAATGGAATGTTATTTTACATTTAGCTTTTATCTACTTTGAAATAGACGACCGTGTGTTGGTGGCAAGGAAAAATAGGTATGTTGCTGTCATTTTAGATTTTTAAATCAAAACGATTCTGCACACACACACACAGGTTTGTTCATAAAGGTTTCAGTGTTCCATTCTTGACCCTTAGGTAGAAGGAAAACACTCAACTTGTAAATACATTTTTAAAAACAAAAAACTTCACTTTTTGAGGTCATCATACTGTATTGTTTAAGAAACAAACAACTTTCAACACACACAAAATATGTAAAGTAACAACAACTGCAGTGTTGAGGTCCTAGGAACTGATAAGTTCTAAAGCTTGAGCTATTCCACATCATAGCTTACACAGTTTTGGGAGCTGCATGGACCAACTGCCCTAAACCTTTTGGGCTTGGATCAGCTAGAAGTCAATATAAATATATTGGAAATTGTTTGCTTAAAAGAGGTAGGTTTAAGCTTAATATACCAAAAAAAGAAAAACTCAAGCAGACAAGACACACATAGTTCAATGAATACAGCACAAAACAGATTGTAGGTTGCTACTTCTTTTAATTCAAGAACTTTCAGAATCCATTATAGCTTATGAGCCAGATAGTAAAAATGATCCCAAGGTCCAATGTAAAATATAGCCTTGGATAAGATATACAAACCATATATGACAAAAGTTAAGCTTTTTAAAATTAGTAATAACTACCCAACCCTTCTTTAATTGAAAGGTTTATTCTTTTTTGGCACTGGTCCTGTTACACCTGCATCTTTTCTTGCAAGCCCCTTTCTATCTAGCATGGCATACACTGACCCATCTTTCTCCAGCTTTGTGAGACGAAAAGATCCCTGCTTTTAACTACTGTCACTAAGAGATGTCCCACGTAGTAGTCACTGATTTGGCCCACTCCATCACATCTTCCCAGTGAGATCAAGAATGTGAGTGATCCTGAAGGGGACACAAAGATTTATAAAGCTGTATTATTTACTTTAAGTCATTTATTTAACCCACATTTCATGCGAAGTCCATATTCCCCACTCATAAGAGCTATCAAGGCTTGTTCGCACATTTAATTAGCAACTATTATTTCTCCACCCGAACAATCCCAAGTAAAATGCTCGATAAAGTATGGAATGAACCAGCAGTACAAGAGATTGTAGGAAGTCCCCTAAAATAGCAGCTTCAAACTCTGGTGCAGTTATGGAAGCTCCTGTCATACCCCTTGTAATGCACATTTATCGAAGACGTGTAAGAGAGGCATGAAGGCACAAAACAAAACTTACCTGGTGTATAGGTTTTCAGAGGCTTCTGTGTCAGGCTGTTGACAATGTTTGTCACTGCAACATCTGCATGGAGCCCAGCATGGTATGCCATTTTTGGCTCGTTCACATCAGCACAATCGCCAATAGCATAAATGTTATCATATCCTTTAACCTGAAGGTACTCATTCACTTGCAAAGCACCATTACTTGCCAGCTTGTCGCCTAATGATGGATGATGGAATTAAATCAGTATGTAGTTCCATGAACTATGTAATTCAGTTTAACCTGTCTTTCTTGGTCTTATGGAAACCATGAACTCTCCACAAGCCACAAAACAAGTCTTATCTAATGTTATCTTTATAATATAGATATATCAGAAGTGCCCATTTTAGTATACAGTGGTGCCCCGCAAGACGAATGCCTCGCAAGACGGAAAACCCGCTAGACGAAAGGGTTTTCCGTTTTGGAGGTGCTTCGCAAAACGAATTTCCTATGTGCTTGCTTCGCAAGACGAAAATGTCTTGCGAGTTCCTGCGGGTTTTTTTTCCTTTTTCCCAAGCCGCTAAACCGCTTATCAGCTGATGGCTAAGCCGCTTAACAGCTGATCGCTAAGCCGCTTATCAGCTGATCGTTAAGCCGCTTATCAGCTGATCTTTAAGCCGCTTAACAGCTGATCGCTAAGCCGCTTATCAGCTGATCCGCTAAGCCGCTAATACTGTAGCGCTAATCCGCTAAAGGGCTTGCTTCGCAAGACGAAAAAACCCGCAAGACGAAGAGACTCGCGGAACGGATTCTTTTCGTCTTGCGAGGCACCACTGTATTTTCTTCCAAAGTCCCAGGTCTAAAAATGATTAAAATACATGCAGAATGTTATCTCTCAGTTCAACCCTATGCATGTCTACTCAGAAGCAAGACTTCAGTGGGACTTACTCCCAGCTATGTGTGCATAGGATGTGTGCCTTAATTATCTTCCCAAAACTAGCAGTGGAGGCAGATACTACGTGGTAGAGCCAGCTATATGAATAAAAGGCCACATTTTAAAAGGCATCAACATTAGCCAACAAATGAATACTGCTAGTCTGGTGCCTTCTGAAAAGTTACAATTCCAATTTATAATTGAGACATGAGGATTGGAAGAACTATGTTTCCTTAAACATGAGGTCAGGGTGGGAAATAACTTACTGAATGCACCGCTGTATGCTGCGGAATTGACTTTTATCCCAGTGCAGAGAATCACCATGTCGGTAACGATCTCTGTGCCTTTGTCTGTCTTCACTATCATGTTCTCTTTGAATTGGTTTAAAGTCAGCGATTGCAGGTTTTCAACTTTCTGACCTGTTGTAAGCAGACAAAAAACAAAAACAAGGACACCATATGTCACTGAACCACTGCAACAATCGTGCTCCCATCCTCTTGTGCTTTAAGGTATTTATTCCTTGAAAGGATGTTGGTTGACTTTAAATTTTAGAACAAGGGTGGGGAAACTTTTTCAGACAGGGTGCTCAGGAAGGCTGGAATATGTTAAACTGGACACATGGCATGGCCTGCAGAATCTCACAGGTCAGATAAAAGATCTGGAGAGCCTACATTCAGTCCCCAACCCTGTTTTATATTTACCATAACTTAAAAGTAACCAAGTGCCCAGTTCAAAACTTCCAATACAGTTTTGTTTAAAAAAGATGTGTTACTAACCCTCCTGGTTATAAAGAAAATCTTGGAACTCTATTATATGAGCAACTTCTAATTATAAAAATTGGGTTGGAACTTGGTCCCAGGGAGGACTTCACATCGTATACAGCTCCTGAGCAAAAACACATTTCAGTTAAAATAAATACACAATATCCTCACCAAGTAACCTGAAGTAAAAGAGGAACGAAGTACAGTGGTACCTCAGGTTACATACGCTTCAGGTTACAGGCTCCGCTAACCCAGAAATAGTACCTCAGGTTAAGAACTTTGCTTCAGGATGAGAACAGAAATCGTGCTCCGGCGGCAGCAGGAGGCCCCATTAGCTAAAGTGG
Source organism: Podarcis pityusensis (assembly GCF_964106645.2). Taxonomy (NCBI): domain Eukaryota; kingdom Metazoa; phylum Chordata; class Lepidosauria; order Squamata; family Lacertidae; genus Podarcis; species Podarcis pityusensis. The sequence goes on along the minus strand of NC_138032.1, from coordinate 71,179,345 downwards.
TGCTTCAGGTTAATAACAGTTTCAGGTTAAGAATGGACCTCCAGAACGAATTAAGTACTTAACCCGAGGTACCACTGTATAATCTTATGCTTGCCTACTCAGAAGCAACACTCTCCAAGTCCAATGGGAGTACAGTATTCCAACTTACATGAAAGTTGCCATAGTATGTAATCCCCATGAACCACTCTAAATAACTTTTTTGAACAATGTACAAAATACAAACACTGTATGTCCTAATTTGACATGTGCATGCATGTTAACCATTTATGCTACTAAAATACGAGCAGGGGCTCAATCCTCTTTGCCAATTTTTCCTGTGTATTATTTTAAAAGTAGCTAAATAAATTACATGAGCATAGTTTCATTGAGATGCACAGTGTATGTATACCAAAGTACAAAAAGAAACTCTTCTGAAGCAACCCTAAATTGGTCTGGAAACGTTTAAGAGGAAAGATCATTTTCAGCTTTCCTAGGAGACAATTACATGCAATAAATGAGCTATGTACCTACTCAATAAGAGATGTACCCCCTCTTTTAAAAGGGACTCCTTCACCTCCTGCCGAACTCTGGGGAGCACTTCTGCATCTGCCAGTGCAACTTTTGAGTGAATAAGGGTGACCTGGGGACAAAACCACATTGTTGAATTTGTGAGTGTTAACAGCAAAGACCCATGACCTGTCTGCAGTATCAGTTTAACCAGGTTTTCGATTACTACAAAGGCAGCATTCTCACATTGTGGTAAATCGTAGTAAAGCATGGGTTCCCATGCATGAACCCCTTCATTCCTTTTTAGGGAGAAAGTAAAACACAGTTGGTGGCTTAGTGTTCCATCCAAATCAGGGATCATGGTTTGTTTCTCTCAAACCACAATCAGTAGACCTTAGCTTATCATGGTTTGCTTGGTGTGAAAGAAACCACAATTCCTGGTTCAGATACTACACTAAGCCAGGGAATATGGTTAAGTGGGTGCAACTGGTTTCATGCATGGTAAATAGTTTCCCTAGTATATCATGACACCTAAATGTGGCCATTGAGAGCCCATAAAATCATGCAGCTTTTCAAATTTTTGTCTGCTATGCTGGCAACTAAATCTAGATCGCTCCCCACCCCGCCTCCCGCAAAAGTAAAGCTTTGGCTTACAGAAGACATAGCAAGCTAGAATCCACTACACAGCCAAAGAAAATGGAGTCCCTGGATTACAATTCAACTTAACAGCAGAACTGGGCAACAACTCATCCAAACTGCAATTTCTCTACTTAAAAAAAGACCAAAAAAGAGGAATTAGCCAAACCTATAGCGTTGAGCATAGATTTAAAGACAAAGCAATAGAAGAGGAAAAAACGCCAAGCACCCATTCACTTTTAAAAATAAAATAATTTCAACTGTAATCCTATGCATACTTAGCTGGAAGCAAGTCCCAATGAACACAGTGGAACTTGTTCCCAAGTAACCATGCACAGAACTGCAGTTATCTGTTGGGGGCAGGGGTAAAGAAATGTAAAAAACTATAGAGATATTTAGAATCACACAAACATTTAAGAGTCCACACTTATGGCAACCCTTGTCTATTCTGGGGAAATTTCAATTACCAGAGGAATAAAATGGTGAGCGGTAATGTCACTTGTGGCTCCTACCTCTTTGTTGGGATACTTCGTCTTAACCTCCGCAGCCATTTCAACACCAGCAGAACCACCCCCCACAATTACTATGCGGGGAGATTTTTCAACCTTTCAAAACCAGGAGAAACGAGAGAGTTTAGATATTATGTTAACATCTCTTCATAATTTTAAACAGGATGGTGCCCGACATCTCCACCATCTGCATGCCTGGGGATCCTTGGGTCTTGCCTGTTTTCACATGCTAACAACGCATCCTGTGGAATTCTATCTGCCATATTTTATCTGCACCATCAGAGCGAATTTCAGAAACTCAAAAGTTGTCTTGAAAGATTCAACTTTTGAGCCTTCTGGCTGCCAAATGGAAGCTAGGCATTCCGTTTTGGCAACTGTAACCCTGATTTAAGGAGCCATTTGGTGCCTAGCTTATATGTCTGAGTTTCTGATTGAAAGGGAGTATTTGGACTTGCCTAACTGCCATCTTGCCAGAAATCAGCCTTAAGTGGCACTTTAGTGAGCCAAGGTAGGTCCATGTACAGACCCTAGACATAGCCATACACAAGGTGAAAAGACCAATTTCCCACCAAAAGGAATTTGCAACATCACCTCTTGAACCATGTCCTCGTAGGTCTGAATAGCAGACTGCATGTCCATGGGTTTGTCAAATTTTCCTGGGAAAGGCCCATCACTCCCTGTGGCAAGGATCAGGTGGGAATAGCAGAGCTGCTAAAAAGAGATGTTAAAAGAGTGTCAGTCGGACCTTCTTGCAATTCATATCTACAGGCTACCACAGATTTTAGCCTCAATGCACTCACTTCACCATCATTCAACAGGACATGCCGTTTCTCCAAGTCAATTCCAATTACCAGACCCTGCCGGAAACTGCCTCCAAAGGTCTTGGAGAAGGAGATGAAAGTTTTCTTGGCAAATCCTACAAAATGATGTATAGAATTTTCAGGCCATTAATGGTACTTAAAGAGCAAGACTACAAAGAAGTTAAATATTTAATACGTGTATAGCCTAGTCTATGTGTGTGGCAGGTTGAGAAGGTAGAAGCCCAAAGTAATAGGAGTAGACCGCAGGGGGTGCATGCTACATTCAGTGTGTCCCCCCCCCCCAAAAACCCTGCAAGTTAAAATAGCAACCTATAACAGAAACAAAAACACTTCAGTCCAACCCACCTGCAGGTCCACACCATGTGTTTAAACCACACCCAGCTGTATTCATGGAAAAGAGGAGACTGACAAGAGGTATGATAGCTATCTCCAAATATCTAAAGAGCTGTCACATGGAGGATGGAGCAAGCTTGTTTTCTCCTGCTCTGAGGGCAGGACCCAAACCAATGGATTCAAGTCACAAGAAAGAAGATTCTGACTAAACATCAGGAAGAATTTTCTGACAGTGCAAGCTGTTTGACAATGGAACGGACTTCCTCGGGAGGTTGTGGACTCGCCTTCCTTGGAGGTTTTTTTGGGTGTGTTTTAAATGTAAGGCATGGATCTGCTCCAGTTTCTAGGTATAGTGAACTTTTTACAAAAGGCAACACAAAAAGAGAAAACTTAATAATAAATTAGGGTCCTTTATACCACCACAGGACTTAACCACCTCATTCTGCTGCATGTGTAGACTAGGCCTCAGTCATAATTCTGCCCCACAAACATTAAGGCTCCCAAAACTGCTGTATGAATATACATAATTTTTTCTGTCTGATTATTCTACCAATGTATTCAGAGCAGTATACAGTGTAAAAAAAAAAAGTGGCATAAATCACTGTACAACTACCAATTTCTAAAAGCAAAGAAAATACAACCAATTCTTCGGATCAACAACACAGAAATGGAACAGAAGAGAAAGAATCAGGGTATTGCTCAGGTGCCCTCAGGCTTCTCAAGTTGCTAAATCACAGAATTTCAACCCAGTGTCCTGAACTGGTTTAATTTTGAAACATTTTCTTGTTATAGCAGGCCCATATAACTTCTTGTCTCCTCAAACCAATATTGCCACTGTGGGTGCAGTAAACCTCATTATCACTCCCATCTGGGACTGCAAAAACGAAGGAATGTCAAGTACTTGGAGTGGGAGAATCACAGGGTGCTACCTGGAAACTGTGTTCAGCTTAGCAATTCACGCAGCAGCAAAATTTGCCTAAAGATTTACAGGGCATTTAAAAGAAAAAGAAAAACGTAGTTTCCCAGCATATGGCCCTGACAGGAAAGGACACATCAAGTTGTTCAGGACAAGGGCAGGGAGAGAACCAAGTGTAGGGAAAAGAATGAGGCTACAGTTGCTGTTATGTGCAGGATTCAGCCTGGTTTTGCCACCTGGAAAGAGGTATTTGATTATCAGGCTCAGTACTTAATTTCTGAACATAGACCAAGAGCTCCCATCCTACCTACAAATATTCTCATAGCACACTGGAGCTGTTCGTGGGATGGGTTTTAATGGAGAGGATATATTAATTGCAATTTATCCCTCCAGGCACCCACGTGTGTGGGTTGAACAGAGTTCCAAAATCCCATCCTTGGCAGCAAAATTTATAGAGCATAAGCGTTAAGCTATGAAACTTTGCTTTGAGCAAGTCCAGCTTTGAAGGAAGCCGGCTCTCCCTTTCTTGCTCCACTTAACAATGAATCAGGCTACAACTTGGGAGGTAAGTTTAAAAATATAACTGACTTACTGATCATCTTGCATTGGTTCATAGCAGTGGCAACAATATAAAATATATATGCAGGGGAAATAGGCATATTTACAGTGTAACCAGCTTCAGACATCTGTCTGAGCTGGAGCAAGCAAAGGGCACATCTGCCCCCATGGCTGGTTGCAGGAAGAGGGGAACAGGAAGTACTATATGCTCCTTCCTCTCCAGGAGAACAGGGGAGATGACATCACCCAGAGCCCTCTCTACCAACTGATTTCTAAGGCCTACAAGCAACACAACTCTATGGTGTAAGCCCCTATCTGTGCAATTTGTTTGACCGCTTATCTGCCTCATACAAACTGCCCATATCTCAGAGAAAGAAGCACACATAGTGCTGCCCCCAGAAGGAGAAGCTCACCACTCTGTACGGCAGCCCGGAGAGCAGCGACATTGTGGTGGAAAGCGTCCCTCATGTCCACCAGAACGAAGGGGACTCCCCAACACTTGAGCTTGCGGGCAGCTTCAATCCCGCCGAAGCCGCCCCCGACTATCACCACCTGCACCGACTTGTCCACAGAGATTTGGCCGCCCATCGCAGAGAGGAAAAGGTCTTCAGCCAAGGAAGCTAAAGAAAATGAGAAAAGAGGGGGGAAAGTAATAATGCTGTGAAGAGTTCAGCTGAGGAACAGAGACCTATGTACTAAGTGCACCGATTAGTTTTTACTCATTTTACTAACCCTAATTTTGCTAATTCTAATTAGATTACTTATTGGCACATGCTGTGTTGTGGATACTTCATAAAGCATGGGATCCAGAAACCATAAGAAAGTCTCAGGACCGCCTGATCCCTAATATATCGATTCAGTCTCCGGGATCATCCGCAGGAGGCGCGTCGCCGGCTGTCCCCGGAGCTGCTGAGGCTCATTTGATAACTGCAGGGAACAGCCTCCGGCGTCATCAGCCGATTCCAACCGGGATTCAGCGAGCGCCTCTTATGCAAACTTTCAGCCGTTTGCTGAAAACGACTCACTTGCTGCCAAGCTCATAAGGTAGGCAACTAACGGAAATGCTTGGCGCCTTCTTCCTTAAAACTGTTATTATTATGGAAAGCTGCCTTGTTTTTGTTTGCTTGCTTTAATAAAACTGCGGCATGCTGCTAAAAAGCCGAGAAGCATATATCGGCCACTATCCTCTGTTGCTAACGGAGCAACGAAATGCCCCCTTCCAAAATGCTCGTAAACACTGCCTCGGTCCAAGTCAGGCCTCTCGCAAAACTGGACTCGTAGAAACAATCATTATCATTATTTCCAGTTATTTCCGCCCCACAAAGGGAAATCTTTGGAAGCTTTCCGCATTTCCACTTACCTGCAAAATGGAAAGTCTGCAAGCGAGCAGGAAAAAGCTGCCGCTTCCGCCCTATTTATTTCCAGGGGGCGGAGGGGGGTGGTAGCAAGAAAGTAGCCTGAATCACTGGTCCGCTTTCGATTGCTATCTGCTGGGTAATGACTAAGGAACCGGGCGTCACTCCAGATATCCCGGAAGACGTTTAAGGAGAGCGCCGTGGCGCACGGCCGCCTTCCCTGCCTTCCCCATCTTTCTGCCCCCTAGCGAGGCGCCGGGACTGCCGGCGATCTTGTTTCATAACCGGGCCTGCTCTGCGTGCTTCCTCGGGGAGCCGCCTGAAGTCCATTGGGACTTACTCCCAAGGAAGCGCGCTTTAGGCTGAAGCAGCATGTTACACAGTACGGTCTCCCGGCATTATTTGCAGCAGCGGTACGGTAATTTCCAGCGGGACTCGCTCCCAACTCTGCGCGCAAACATGTTCCCGCTGTTTTCGCTCCCGGGTTTATGAACGGCAGTCGTTTCGATGGCTTTTATTGGGAGCATCTCCTTCTGGAGTTAACTGCTAACCGCGCTGTATCTGTGAGCTTGCCATGTGGAAAGATAGACAACATGAATTCTGTATTGGGGACAGCCGGTTATATGCATGCGAATATATTTGCTGCTGTTGGATAACCTAGTCTGAGTTTGCAACTCAAGAGGTGGCCCAGAGTTATGTGGGGACAGCTTGTGTCCCCTGATCGCTAGGACATGTGCTTGGCTCTTAATATGGCGGCTTTTGAGACTTAATGGTGCAACCTTATGTTTGTTTGCTCTGAAGTATCCCCGCGATGGGGTGAGCTCCCATTCGGTCCCTGCTCCTGCCAACCTAGCAGTTCGAAAGCACGTCAAAGTGCAAGCAGATAAATAGGTACCGCTCCGGCAGGAAGGTAAACGGCTTTTCTGTGCGCTGCTCTGGTTCGCCAGAAGCGGCTTAGTCATGCTGGCCACATGACCTGGAAGCTTGTACGGCGGCTCCCTCGGCCAATAAAGCGAGATGAGCACCGCAACCCCAGAGTCGGTCACAACCGGACCTAATGGTCAGAGGTCCCTTTACCTTTACCTTTAGGCCCCACTGTGTTCAGCCAGGGCTTTCTCTGAGGTAAAAGTACATAGGACTGCAGTTAAAAAACTCTGGCACCTTCACTTTAGGCACCAGGTAAAAACATTTCTTTTCTTTGGACATTTTATTAATTTGTGGCCTCCTTCAGTGGATTGGGGTGTTAGTTCTGCCATTTTATAAAGATGAATGTGCTGTTTATAACTATGTTGGCTCAGTTTCAGTTTTTGGTTGGGTTTAACCTATGTGCAATTTTTGTGTGTGCAAGTTGCTTTGAGATACTTTTCATAAAAAAACTCCCAAACCCAATTAATAAGTACAATGAACAAACAAACTGGACATTGCCCACCCACTTCCAAGTCTGTCTTCACATACTTAAGGACTAAAAACTTAAAAGATCAAAATTCATGCTCCCTCTCCTGTTACAAGTTTCATCCCTGGGGTTGCCATCTTTTTACCACCCTTGTTACTGTGCTTTTAGTAGCAGCTTGATACGTGGAACTTTAGCAGGTGACATTTTTCCTCATATAAGGAAAAATGATGAGTGATTGGGCAAGCTTGCTTGCTTTGTGTCATTTTCGTATGTCAGGCTACTCTTGAAAGCAGAGAGTCAGCAATTATATTCTGTATTTGAATGGTAGAATCATGGAGTAACTTGGAAGTTAATTGAAATGAATTAATTTTCCCAAGCCTCGATTGGAAGGTTTATGCTGCTGTGTTGTTTTCATTTTTAATTCTGTCCTTTTGCTTATTGTCGTTTTTATTTTTTAATATGTAGTTTTGCGTCGGCAAGATGCCTTGGAAATATTTACTGAGCGGTGATATATAAATTTCTTTAATTAAATGAAATACAAGTAGAAATCAATGGGAGCCAGGCTTACATGGGAGAAAACTAGGCTGTTGCAACTGGAGACATATATGAAGCTGAGACTGTCCCTCCCCATATACTGAATGACCCCTGCCATCTGCAGCAAGTAAAATACTGCACACAAACACTGTTTTCCACACTGCAACCAATTTATTGAAGCACCTCTACCTGTGAGCCATGCCCTGGACTCTCTTTCCAAGTCCCAGGGCGAAACTCGTGTAACAGGTGAAAAATTTCCAACACTCAACCTTTCTCCTTGACATGCTAGCTTTCTGTGTGAAGAGAGCTTTTACATGCGGAAACACACCAGACACCTGAAGCCCTCCCTGCTTATAGTCTAAAGAAGTACATATTCCAGTCCAGAAATGACTCTACCATTTGCTTTTTCTGGATGCACAAGGGGCTGTGGTCCTATACCCACTTTTCTGAGAATAAGCCTCATTTTAATTCTTTGGGACTTGCTTCTGAACAGGCGTGTCTAGGATTGCTTTGTACATCAGTCACATATCATGAGATTGAATAGTGTCTTTGCTTCTTTAACTTATGAGCAGTGCTGATCTGTATAAATTTTGGCCACCCACATTTTTATATAAGCAGATGGCATTGCATTACTGGGAAACATGTTGCATAAGCGTCGTTGCATACCTCATCCTCTTCAGGGAAGTTCTGTGATGCCATAATATTAAAAGTAGGCAGATCAAAGGCGCAACACCATATTTTATATGCTGGTGCTCTAGCTTTTATTTTGGGCTAGATAGAATCAGGACCCGGAGTTTAGTACATAGCCTAGGTGTGCACAGTTCTGCAAATCCTCTGAAATGGCTGGCTATAAGTAGTACTGCATTTGTGCCAGTCCAACTTACCAATAAAATGTTGGTCTTCTGAATTTGTGATGAGATTCTTCCCCTCCACTTCATCATTAAAATATATATATCAAGTATCATTCAAGTCCTCTCTGAAGGATAATTGACTCTAGTGTTAAACTGAGGACGTGCTCTGCTTTGCAGAAGGGGAAGAGAAACGGAGGCGGTGTCAATATTAAAAATACAGATCGCTGTATGCGATAATGTCAATCATTTTTATCAATCCTTATGCTTGCTTAAAGGATGTGTTGTTTTCATTTAATTGTGATGAAAGGCAAGATAAACACATTTTAGTTAAATAAGGCTGATCTTCTTGGTGAATTCAAAATTGGGAAAGGAGTACAACCAAGGTTGTATATTGTCTCCCTGCTTATTTTACGTATATGAAGAATTCATCATGCGAAAGGCTGGACTGGATGAATCCCAAGCCGTAATTAAGACTGCCGGAAGAAATATTAACAACCTCAGATATGCAGATAACACAACTTTGATGGCAGAAAGTGAAAAGGAATTAAAGAACCTCTTAATGAGGGTGAAAGAGGGGAGCGCAAAATATGGTCTGAAGCTCAACATCAAAAAAACTAAGATCATGGCCACTGGTCCCATCACCTCCTGGCAAATAGAAGGGGAAGAAATGGAGGCAGTGAGAGATTTTGCTTCCTTTTTTCTTTTTTTAAATAATATTTATTAAAAGTTTAAGAATTAAAAAATAAAAATAAAAAAATAAACAATACAAATCAACACATTACAGTACATATACATAAAAAAGAAAAGCATAAAAAACACAATACATCAAAACAGAAACAGAAACAGTTAAAAACATATCCAATATTTCCATATCTTTATCTTTCATTAACTTGTTTCATCGACCTCCTCACACCTCCCTTTTTGTATTCTAGTTATTAATTGTTTCAGCAAATCCTTTCCATCTTTCACTATTTTCTATCATATAATTATCATAATTTATTTTAACCTTATCTTACCATTAATACCCTAAAACTTATTTGTACTTAACTCCTTATAACATTTCTACTAAAGCCATATAATTTCATTCCAACATTTTTCTAACACTCATTAATTTTGCAACATTTCTCTAAATAAAATTAATTTTATACTTTTTCCCCCCCAATCCTCTTCCACCGTCTCCTCTCCCTGGTCTTGTATTCTGTCAGCCCTTTCTATCAATACCATATAGTCCATTAACCTGGTGACCTTCTGTCCGAGGCTCTTAACTCTCTTCCCTGTCCCTTCTGCAGATCTTCTTCATATATATCCATGCACATTACTTTGTCTTCTGCTGATCTTGGTCTTAATTTCCTTCCTTTGGCACTAAGGAGTAGATCTCGGGGGAGCTCCAACCTAGCAATGTCTTTATTCCTTCTCAACAGGTCAGCCCATTCTCCATAGTCAGAACTAAAGTCCAAAAGATATTTCAGAGCGCCACTCTCCCCCTGACCCAAATCCAAGTCCCAAAGGCCAGAGCATCCCTGCATAGGAGGATCTAGCCAACTTTCCTTCTCCAATCCAAGCAGGGCTCCATCCCACTAAATCTGACTTTCTCTAGATTCAATCATAAAAGGCAACAGCTTATGTTCATCAAATTGCCTCTGGGAGGCCGGGGCTCCCTCCACTTGAATTACTTGAGATTCAACAACAACTTTCTCCTTCATCTTCTCCACAACTTGCCATGTCAAAACAGATTCCTGGGTCAATTCCTGAGTAATTTCTGTATAAGTATTCCCTTTTTGTCCCAACTCGGCCGTTTCCCCCCCCCCCAAGTTGTCAATTTTAGTAATCCTCACATCCGTCTTCTAATGAAGCTTTTCCAATAAAGCACTTGTCTTGCAAAATGCAATCACTAGGGCTTCTTCTGTCAACATTCTTGCCCAAGGTCAAACTCTAGTTCTCGCACTCTTTAATCTCTGCAGCTAGAAAATTCCCCAGCTCCACTCCTGCAACAGTTCCAAAAGCTCCCTCTAAAGGAAACAATTTCTATTTGTATCCATCCTTTTAAGCACAGATCCAGCCACCGAGCTAGTTTCAATTTTCAGTTACTTTTCCCCCTCCTTTTTAGATGTAAAAGGAAGCAATTGAAACAATGTATTACTCTTATTTAACTATCTGTCAACATCGTTTTGTTCTCAGTCAATGAAGCATCAATCTTACTGACAGTCCGTTCCCAGGTTCGAAACGGTGGTGATTTATCTTTCTTCACTCTCTCTCCTGCAGGCTTAAACAATAGAATTTCCCCCCTCTTCTCCTGTTTCCAAGGGGGGGTTAATTATTTTAACCGATGGAGATTTAATCCTTTACAGAAAACTTTCCAGGCTTTAGCTTGCAACGTCTTTGCTTTACTCTGTTTACAAAAAAGGAAGGGGGACTTCCTGTTTGAGACCTTCCCATTTCGATGCCAAATTAAGAAGTTTAGAAATCCAATTTTCCGTTCTACTCACGGGTAGTTGTTTAGAGTCCAATTGTCCACAGGGAAAAGTCAGCGCTCTCCGGCAACAGCAATGCGGCTTCACTCCGTGAAAGAAGAAGTCGATTCGAAGCACCGCACCGCTCACCCCACATCGCTCCGGATCCCCGAAACCGGGTTTCCCCGTGAGTAGGGGAGGCGCAAAAGGTGCCAGCCGAATCCCACGTCCACAGGCTTCTCCCGCCTGTGGTTTTTAATGGGTCTCCGTCTCGCCGTGGCAGTTCAGACCCTGATTTCCACGGAGCAGATTCCTCCCGATCAGAGGAAATCCGCCATTGCCAGAGGCGGCAACCCGGAAGTCTCGAGAGATTTTACTTTCTTGGGCTTCATGATCACTGCAGATGGTGACAGCAGTCACGAAATCAAAAGACGCCTGCTTTTTTGGGAGAAAAGCAATGACAAACCTAGACAGCATCTTAAAAAGCAGAGACATCACCTTGCCGACAATAAAAGCTATGGTTTTCCCAGTAGTGATGTATGGAAGTGAGAGCTGGACCATAAAGAAGGATGATCACCGAAGAATTGATGCTTTTGAATTATGGTGCTGGAGGAGACTCTTGATAGTCCCATGGACTGCAAGAAGATCAAACCTATCCATTCTTAAGGAAATCAGCCCTGAGTGCTCACTGGAAGGACAGATCCTGAAGCTGAGGCTCCAATACTTTGGCCACCTCATGAGAAGAGAAGACTCCCTGGAAAAGACCCTGATGCTGGGAAAGATGGAGGGCACAAGGAGAAGGGGACGACAGAGGACGAGATGGTTGGACAGTGTTATAGAGGCTACCAACATGAGTTTGAGCAAACTGTGGGAGGCAGTGGAAGACAGGAGTGCCTGGCGTGCTCATGGGGTCACGAAGAGTCGGACACGACTAAACAACAACAACAACAAAGCTTCATTGAATTAGTGGGCTGAGAGCAGGTCTACACCATACGTAAGCTGCATTCCCCCAAATAATCTTGGGATCCGTGGTTTAAGGAACTGTAGCTGTGGGGGGGGGGGACAACTGTTCCCAGGATTCTTTGGGGCGGGGGGCAATGTGCTTTAAATATATAGTGTGCCTACCTACATTTCTAGATAAAGGTGCATCCATTCAGGTTGCCAGAGAAAATTTGTCAGATTATGGCCACTAGGAGGTGTAAGTGACTAAATTGATCTGCAAAACAGAAACCCCTTTTTTGAGTGGAAGCAAAACCATCAGAACCTGACAAGTCCAGGAAACCAGAATTCGCATCCTTAGCAACTGGTTGAGGGGGGGAAACGGGGGTAATGATTGAGCAACTCTTTGGCAGTTCAGTAGTTGAGGGGGTTTGCAAATGCAACAAGGAATGGAAGCACATTTTTACTAAAATGAATTCCTCCTAGATGTTGTTGGCATCCATCTGTCTTGGGAGATACAGTGGTACCTCGGGTTAAGTACTTAATTCGTTCCGGAGGACCGTTCTTAACCTGAAACTGTTCTTAACCTGAAGCACCACTTTAGCGAATGGGGCCTCCTGCTGCTGCCGCGTCGCCGGAGCCCGATTTCTGTTCTCATCCTGAAGCAAAGTTCTTAACCCAAGGTACTATTTCTGGGTTAGCGGAGTCTGTAACCCGAAGCGTATGTAACCTGAAGCGTATGTAACCTGAGGTACCAATGTAATGGAGTGCGCCTCCAGGGGTGAAATCAAACCACTGGAGAATCACAGTGCCTGAAGTGACCTCTCCAGGGTGCAAGCCTGGCCAGTGTCCTGGATAACTTTAATATGCAGGTAGGCTAAAATTATAATAGTGCATTTGCTATATTTTGCATTTTCGCTCCTTCACAGCATTTGCCTGCCTATAGCTGAGCAGCATAAGACAAAAAGGCATGAAAGACACAAGGCTGGTTCTATCCTTGGAAGTCCTTCATTGCAGCTGGATTTATTGTCCCAAGTCAGTGTGCATAGGATTGCATCCAGGAACTCGTTTATTGTGCATAAAATTTGACACACACCTATAAAGAACACTCCCCGAGATCCCCTTCAAACACTTGGCAAAGATGAGATCCTGCCCCCCCCCCCCCCGCACAACAAATTTTAAAAGCCAATGAAATTTCAGCTCTGGACCCGAATCAACAGGGATGCTTGGCCAATATAAAAAAACTGAGCCCAAACAAAACAGCTGAACTAAAAGAGAGTTTTGTGAATAAAGGGGAAGTGTAAAGGAACAAACTAGCAGCAAGTGGAAAGTAACTTGGAATACAGAAGTCACTGTGGTCAAATGAGACCTTCTCCCCCTCCCTGCCCCCACCCGCTGGGCACACTACAGGTGTTTTTCTTTCCAGGCTTTACAAATATTGTTGCATACCTGCTTGTTTTGACGTTATTTTCCCACTGCAGCCTGCAAACAGGCACCCTCAGTCAACAGCCAGTATGCTTCAGAGCTCTGTTTGTTTTCGTTCTATGGACTATTTAAAAGATAAGTATTTAGCCTTGAGAAGGAGGAAGGAGCTAAAAATGATTGGAGTCTCCCGTATCTGAGTCACAGTAAAATGCGTTCAGAAGTTCCTGAATTGCCCAGTTGTTATATCTAGTACAACTCTCTGGTTCAACTGCTCCACCAGTTATCAGCAACAGAACCTCAGCATGTCAAAAATAAGGGAAAGGAGAACATGCACACATGATCAATTCACATAAGAGCAAGAATGTATTGTTTGTGCATCAGGACAAAACAGTGAAAGCATTGCCTTCCCTTCAGCAAAATGTCCTAAACCAGTGTGGTGTAGTGGTTCGAGTGTTGGACAAGACGTGGGAGGCCAGGATTCAAATCCTTACTGAGTCGTGAAGTTTGTTGGGTGACCTTGGGCCAGCCACTGCCTCTCAGCCTAGCCCACCTCACAGGATTGTTGTGAAGATAAAATGGGGCAAGAGAGAGAGAACCATGTTTGCCATCTTGAGCTCTTTGGAGGGAGGGAGGGATCTAAATGTAATCATAAATAAGATTCCGTTTCCGTTTGGACCTTAGTTTCACTCTTGCATGAGGCTGCGATTTACATTTTTGGTTTTTTTTGGCAAGAATTACTATCTGCTATTAAATTTAGAAACAGCTTTACATGGTGTCCAACAGCAAATCACAACAATAGATAACCCACACACCAAGGGACAGAAACAACAGCAGCCTCAGAGATAATAAAAGAATCAAACACATCTGTGTGAAAGTTATCTGCAACTGAAAGCAAGTTCACTGTTCCCTAACAGACGTGAGGCAGCTTGAAAGTGGTGTCGTCTGCTGGTTTTGTGGCCATGGCCAGGCTCCCGTATGGTGTTGGCAGCTGGGGAGGGTGATTTAGGGTAAGCTGAAAGCCCTACTCCAAGCTGAGGAGCACAAACTGTGTTGAAGGGTGGAGAAACTGACTGGCTGGGTATGTAGTGCAAAATCAGGGGTGGGACCTGAGATGCATTTGGATTTATCAAGAGCTGGTCTCACAAAGTAAAAAGTGACCAGAGGTTGGTCATTTATTCCCAACTCAGGCCCCTTAACACTTGACTTTCCTGTTGGAAAAATCACATTGAAAGGAGAATGGGGGAGAGATGCCAGAAGGAAAGAAAGAAATGCATTCCTGCCTAGTTACACAACCCACCACTCTTCAGAGCAGGATTTAAAAACAGCCCTTCATTTATAGCTTTCCCTCCCATTGCTAATGTCCCTGTGGTTGATCAAAGAACACCAGCCAGTGGATTCACACCCAGACCAGTTTGTCTTTGTTTTATTGGCTGTGGACATCTGTTAATTGTATGTGTAATGTGAACGAGGCCAGCAATCTGACAAGAACAGCAATCTGACAAGAACGAACTCATCTTTGCAAGCAAACAGAAAGGAAGGGAAATGGCTTGGGTTAGGTTCCAGAAAAGCATACGAAAGGAGTTCATGTAGGTGTTTTCAAGTAGGATTCCAAGTGAGGAACCAGCCATTACTTGAACAGTACCCAGGCCTGGCAGGCAGCTGCCAGGAGCTCAGAACTGGTGAGGCCTATCAATGCTGATAGCTGTCCTGAGGCCCACTTGCTTAGGTGGCTGGGTCTGCAAACCTTCGCTCTCCAAGGTTTCAAAGAGGGGACATTTCTAGCGGGAGTTGGAGATGCTGGTGATTGAACCTTGGAGTTTCTGCTTTACCACTGATCATAACCTCTGCCATGAGCTATGGTGCTTTTGTTGGAAGAATTAGTAGGCATGGGAATAGTTTTGCGCCTGTCTATCTTGTCCATAGGGACGCAGGTGGCGCTGTGGTCTAAACCACAGAGCCTAGGGCTTGCCGATCAGAAGGTTGGCGGCTCGAATCCCCGCGACGGGGTGAGCTCCCATTGCTCGGTCCCTGCTCGTTCCAACCTAGCACTTTGAAAGCACTTCAAAGTGCAATTGGATAAATAGATACCGCTCCAGCGGGAAGGTAAACGGTGTTTCCGTGCGCTGCTCTGGTTCGCCAGAAGTGGCTTAGTCATGCTGGCCACATGACCCGGAAGCTGTCTGCGGACAAACACCGGCTCCCTCAGCCTATAGAGCGAGATGAGCGCGCACCCCCAGAGTCGTCCGTGACTGGACCTCACGGTCAGGGGTACCTTTACCTTTATCCTGTCCATTGGTTCTCCCCTACAATTGCCCCCTATCAGCTCCCACTCGCATTATTTATTATTATAATAAAGGTAAAAGGACCCCTGACCGTTAGGTCTAATCGTGAACGACTGTGGGGTTGCGGCGCTCATCTCACTTTACTGGCCGAGGGAGCCGGTGTACAGCTTTCCAAGAAGGCTGTAGAGGTGTTGGGTGAACCTCCACTCAAGTCCCTTTCATGTTTCTCAGCTGAGGAACTGCTCCCAGAGACCGATCATATAGCGCCAGCACCCACTGTGCACCTGTTTCTTCTCTCACTGATCAATTGATGAGCTGCTTTTCACATTCAAAAAATCAGCGAATGGCAAACCTCATGGACAGCTGAATCCATGTTTCCCCAAATCCTAGTCCAACACACCAACCACTAGGCCAGGGGTCAGCAAACTTTTTCAGCAGGGGGCCGGTCCACTGTCCCTCAAACCCTGTGGGGGGCCAGACTATATTTTTTGTGTGGGAAAAGAACAAATTCCTATGCCCCACAAATAACCCAGAGATACCTTTTAAATAAAAGCACACGTTCTGTTCATGTAAAAGCACCAGGCAGGCCCCACAAATAACCCAGAAATGCATCTTAAATAAAAGGACACATTCTACTCATGTAAAAACACGCTGATTCCCGGACCGTCTGCAGGCTGAATTTAGAAGGCGTCTTTCTGAGCTGCTGCGTGGAAGGTTAATAACACCTCTTGGAACAGCCCGATCCAGGAGATCTAGGAGGGGCAGCGGCATCCAAAATAAGCAGCCAAGGCCTTTGGCTAAAAAGAGGGCACTGAAAAGTACACAGGTTGTGGGTTTCCTTGGAGTCTGTTGGGCCTGTAGTTCACCACACATTAGAGCTTCCCTTTTGGCTGGGCTGGACCTGGGCTTCCAAGAGAAAGAGACCTTTTATGTGCATGAGAGATAGTTTGATTCATCCAAAGCTGTCCTGTCTCCATTTCTTTCCAAGTCGGGGGGGGGGGGGAGACTTCATTTTATTTATTTGCCTTACTGCATCATAGGAAGACCAGCAACTAAGAAAACTTAGGCAGCACCTTCCTGTCAACATTTCACAACAGAATGTACCTTTCCTTCATGTCCCCACCGCAGCAAGGAAACGGCTGTGGTATTCAAAGAACCTGCTGGCTTTAAAAAACTTGTTACACATCACAAACCTTCCCAGCAACTAAAGGACTTTTTCTCAGAAGCTTCATATACAATCTACCTTGTGATTTTGTCTGAAGGAAGCTATTTCTTGGATTTGTCTTTAGGTCTATTCATTTCATAAGATCTGTATACTGCTTGCCTTTAACAAAACCTCAAAGCAGTTTACAAAGAGCTACAGTTCTAGCACCCTTAAACTATAGTTCACAAGATTCTTGCGGGGAGGGGAGTCATGTGCGCTTTGAATTTATGATGCGAAAGCATGATTGTACTTCAAATTCATGTTTCTTGTTTAATGTGGGTGGTAGTGAATAAAGTTTTACTCAAGAGTAGACTCACTGAAATTAATGAACCTTTGCAATGTCCATTATTTCCAGTGGGTCTACTCTGGGTAAAATATAATTGATTACTACCCTGTATTTCTATCCTGCAGTCAGGCCCTGATAGCCTTGGGTCACCTGTTCCACATTTATTATTAAGATTACAAAATAAGAAATCATACTTTGAAATACTGAGCAGGCAGTAAGCCAGCTGCTCCCTAGTTCATTCTGCACATATTTGTTGTGTGAACCTGGCATTCTCCCTATTGGACATTAGAGGCCACTGTTTTACCATTCTTTCCAGGCAACGTGTGATATAGATTTTTCTTAGGGTAATTCTGGGTGGCCGGTTTATTGTGGGGTCAGTACTGTACATGCACACAAATTATTTTTTGCAGTGTCCACATGACATTGTTTGCATTAAAATGTCATTTCTTAGAAAAAGCCCATTTCCAGTTACATGGGCATCTACAAGGACCTGGATCTAGATGGACGAATGGTCTGATCCAGGCAGCTTCCTAAGTGTACTCAGAAGGTAGCTCTACTGAGCTCAAAAGTTCCTTGTACACAGGAGTGGAGCCCTAACCTGCATTGTGCTTTACAGTGTATATCTGTGTATATCTGCTTAGAAGTAAATTCCATTTGGTTCAATGTGGCTTTGCTCCCAGAGATGTGTGTGCAAGCTTCCTGTCTTGCAAGCTTTTGCCTGAGTGCAAAGCGAGATTTGTGCACAGGAGCTGTCTTGCACATGCATGGCAGATGTTGTTGCATCTGCATGTCTCATTGATCTGGCTGGATTCAGATGGGTAGCATCATCGACACAACGCCTTCAAGCGTTCAAAGCACTACATGTGCGTTGCGTAACAGGCCTTTGGCTGTTACACGCGATCATTTGCACAAGCCTTAGATCTAGGCTCAGGAGCGGGGACACGGCATCTCTGTGAAGGAAGGTCCCTTGCTATTTCTAGATGCAGAACCGAGGCCAGGAGGTTCTGAATTGGCCGGTGGAGGTGGTGAGACAAGCACAGCTCTCCTAGCTATAGCCCTTGGGCTACTGCATCAAATGCCCATGAGAACAGAACATTTTCACTGCTATTTGTTAAACTTCTTCTGAAAGGGTTGGATGTAGCGTCATCTTTAGGTTTGCCGGAATTCTTGAGGTTATACACCCTACACCTCTGTGGCGATTTATTTCCAGACACTTAACGTGTGGTGAATTTTCAATTTCCAATGAAATAGGCTGTTGGAATGCTGATAGACTTGATGGATATTAGGTTATGTTGATGCATGCTTTCACCTTTGACAGAAAGTGTTTCATTTCTGGCACGTAGGCTCCAGAAGGAAACAGACCGCCCCTGCCCCCCATGGTTGGAGCCCTGAATTCTACCTCAGGCTGCCAACATCCCTGCAACCCAGACTTGTCAGCCTCACCTGAATTCACCCCCCCCCCATTTTCTTAGCACCCCTGCATGCGAAGGCAGGCTCTGGTGGATTGAGTGGGCAAGACCAATAGTGGGCCCAACGGTCCAATGATGGTTTCTGCACGTGCTGTAGAGGAAAATGGGGCAGGTGAGGCTTGTCAGCTTGGGAAGTAGCCCATATAGGAGAATGAAAACTTTGATCCTAAACATCTGCTACCTTGCGGGATATCTTTGAGAGAAGAAAAGGCTAAGGAGTAAACCTTTCACAAATATGGAGTGGAGAGTCTCTTTGGGGCCACATCAGCAAGGCTGAGGGGGTTCTTGTCATCGGGGCAGCCCAGGACCTCCATACACCATGCCCAGGCTTGTGCCCTGGCTTGTGCCCCAGAGAGATCATCTCAGTGCTGCTAACGCCGCAGTTTGACTTCACCCCCAGAGGTGAAGAAGAACACCTCTGTTGTTTCTCGAGACAGACAGTTGCCATATATCTTAGCCCCCTCACCTTTCAGGTCTTAATTCACTCTTGCGGTCTTAATTCTCACCTTCCCCCCTCACTCCTGCTTGCCTGCCTTCTCCCTGGCCCTCCCCACTTCCTAACTTCACTCCACCAGCCCTGCCAGGCCAGCATCCTAGAGAATCACTTTTCTAGCTGTTCCAAATCTTGTCCATCAGGATTAATTTCGGACTTAACTAGAAAATGAGGGTGTTTGCAGGACTGCAGCTGATTCAAGTGCAATCTGTCTAGGCACAGAACATGGGAACTGGATAGGCAGATTAAGCGGGGAAGAGAAGAAGGCTTGTTTCTGTTATTCAATCACTTTTATAGCTTGGGAGGTGGAGGAAGAGTCTGGGAGGAAGAAGGAGCAGCGGCAAAGAGAAAAGTCTTGGGTATGTTTTTGCTTATGTCTCCACTGGAAGTCAGGGTGACATGGAAGGTAAAAAGCATTTCCTAAACAAGCGCCGAGTCGCTTTTTAACAGTCCTGCATGCTAGCCTGTCTTTCCCCCCGAATGGAGGTATTTGTTCTTAGTTTAAACAAGCCGGCGAATGTCTGGAAGTGTTTTGAGTCACAAGGCAAGGCTGTTTCTTCCTCAGAGCCTGCCGTTTCAATGCTCCCATTTAGAACATCCCACAGGGTCAGCTTGCAGCAGGAAGAGCTAGTGGCTGGACGTGATTCTCAGCAACGATCATAATTATAGGTTCTCCTGGATAAATAGATAACATGTGAACCTCACCGAGTACGCTAGTTACTTTTGGAAGGTACAGCCCAATTTATTCTTTTGAAACTTGCGGTATACTCACAACCCCATGTGCACATTGGGGTGACTGTGAGTTGAACACTGAATGCACACAGTAGTGTGTGTTGACATCGAGTTTTAAGTGAGAGGGGACTGGTGCACACCTAGAGAGCCAGCTCAGTGTGTGGCCAGATAAAGCCCTGGAGTCTCCAGCTGCTGATCCTCATAGCAACATCTATTTAATTATTTAGCCCAACAGTCAAGAAGGCGGTTTCTGCACATGCTGTGGAAGAAAGGGGGGGCAGGAGGGCTCATCCATTTGGGAAAGTAGCCCATCCAAGAAAAAGAAGACTGATCCTAAACCTCCGCTGCCTTGCAAGATATCTTCAGGAAAAGAAAAGGCTAAGGAGTAAACCCTATGCAAATCCAGAGTGGAGTCCCTAAGACTGTTGGATGGTGCCTTGATGGCCTCCTTCTGGCAACTCCTGCAGCCAAGCTGGTGTCAAACATAATTGCTCTACTTTCCTTTGGGCCACATCAGCAAAGCCAAAGGGGTGTGGGGGAGTCTCGTCATCTGGGTAGCCAAAGACTTCCATACACACTACCCAGGCTTGCACCCCAGAGAGGTCAATTTGCTGCTGCTAACTCAGTTGTTTGACTTCGGCCCTGGAGGCACACTCCATTGCTTCTCGAGGCAGACGGTTGCCAACAACATGATACCCTGCTTTTCTATCAAATATTCTCAGCTTACAAGTGATAACTTTAAAAAAAGAGGTCCAAATCTTGCACTTTGCACGCACGCCACCCTTAAGACCCTGACTGCTGACTGAAGCCGTAGTGTGCAGATTCCCTTCAGCTGTGCAAGTGGAAATAATATTTCTTCCTCAACAGGGAGGCGAGAAGCAACATCCCCTGCAGTTTCCCTTTCTCTGGCAGGAGGACGAGGGTAGGATGGCCTTCCTGGGAGGCAGGGGTGCAAGCTCCCAGTGGCCCCTTGGAGCCCCAGCTGGTATGGCAAGAGGATGCTTGCCTGCTGCCCTGGCTTCCCTAGGGCAACTCTCTCTCCCACAAAGGAGGCAGCGCTTGGTGATGCCACCACCCTTTGGCCCCCTGTGCCAGTGAAGGAGAAGACCTGCTCCTGCAACTTAACTCTTCCCTCCCCCTGCCACCCCTTCCTCATCCCTCTTCTTGTGTATTCCCGTCATGTTGACATTTTACTATTTGTTTACTGAGTGAATAAATGGCCGGGTTGCACTTAATAGGGCAGGCTATTAATAGGGCAGGAGTGGCATGGGAAAGGGGACGGAAGGAGACAAGAGTGCAAACGGGCTGCTATTTCCAGCCGGCCTCCAACTAATTTTGAGCCTGGCTTCAAAAGCCAGACTGATGGAGAGGATATTAATAGAGCTGAATGAAATCCACAGCTTTTGTTGCCCGCGGTGGGAATTACAGCGGTTGGGAGGGGGAGCGAGAGAAACGCCGAACCCTCTTTTCAAATGTGAAGCTAGGAAAAAATGCATGGCATTTTCCTACAAGGGATATTTTCTATTACAAGCTCAAAAAATGCTACTAAGATGTTTAGAACTCTAAATAAAAACCCTACTGAAGGCAATTTGAACACACATGCCCATAGACACATGGTTTCAGTATGTGTCTGTGTGTCTTATCTATCATCTATCTATCTATCTATCTATCTATCTATCTATCTATCTCTATCCTACCAGGAAAGGAAGCTCTGACCTTTTCATAGAATCATAGAATTGCAGAGTTGGAAGGGACCCCTGAGGGTCAGCTAGTCCAACCCGCTGCAATGCAGGAATATGCAGCTGTCCTGTACAGGAATCAAACCTGCAACCTTGGCGTTATCAGCATCATATGCTAATCAACCGAGCTATCCAGCCTTTTATAAGGCCACTCATAAGCTGCCTGCTAAAACAACTGTCTAATTAAAGCAATCTATTAGCTCAGTTGGTTATAGCATGGTGCTGATAACGCCAAGGTCACAGGTTCAATCCCAGCTGCATATTCATGCAAAGCGGGGGGGGGGGGGGTGAGTTACCATACATGATCCTCGGGGTCCCTTCCAACTCTTAGGATCTTAAACATTAAATTGCCTTCGTGGTCAGGTGTGTTTTTTTAATAAATTGCCAAGGCACTCTAGGATTTTCCTTTGCAGATGGTGTAGCAAAAGCTTACCCGCGTCAGACATAGCAGTAGCAGTGGCATCACCTAGTTGGGGCTACAGCAGCAGCAGGAGCCCATTTCATTACTCGGTATGCCATACTGGCTGTTCCCCATGAGGCCGACTCCACACATGGAGGAAGACCACATCCTAGTGGCTGAGCATAAGCTTGGTATGCAGGTCTCAAGTTCACTCTCCAGTTATCTCTCCGATAACAGGGCTTGGGAAAGGCCTCTGTGAGAGATCTTGGGGGGAGTCACTGCCACCAGAGGAGGAGATACAGGGCTAGATGCAAATGCTTTTTGACGCTACAGAATCGGCTTCACACTTCTTGCTAGATCAGCTGGTATCCAAAAAACCTGGATTCTATCCCTCTCAACCCCAGTTAAGGATTTCTGTGAAACCGGCAAAGCTTACATACTCTCCCCCCATAATTGCAAAGTTTGCATACCTCTCTCTCTCATCCTCCTAAGACCATCTGTCTGATAATGTATCA